>NC_046296.1:38402794-39652794 GCF_004115265.2 Rhinolophus ferrumequinum | reverse complement strand
GGCCTCTCTATTTGTTTATTTGGGATAGGATTTTATTTAAGCCTTTAAAACACTCTGTTCAGTTAAATTCAACTGTTTTTGAGCACTTACTGTATGTTCCCAGCTCTGCTGCCTAAATCCTTTCTAGAATGAGGTTAGATATGTGGAAGCAAAGGAGAAGAAAATACAAAAGAAAAATCAAAGACCCAATAATTAGAATAGCTAAGCCATAAATATCTCCTTCTCCTTTTCAGATACTGTTCTGAGTATTAATTTATCCAATATTTACAGGAACCCAGAGAGCTAGACACTTTTTATGACCCCTATTTTATAGATAAGAGAACAGAGGCACAGAGAGGGTGAGTAACTTGCCCAAGATCACATGGCTGGATTCCATCCCAGTTTGGCGACAGGGCTGTCTGCTCTTAACCACGACACATAGGGCCGCTTAAGGACTTTAGAGATCAGTGAGGGATAGTTACACGATTAGAGGTGAATCCTGCCTTCTTGGCTGGGGTCCGTGTCCCCTCTTGGCCCTCATGCCCACTCACATAGCACACCATGGTGTTGTTTACTTGCTTCTGCTCTTGTCTGCCTCTTTGGGCCATGACTTCTGGAGGAAAGGAGTAGGTCTTACAAGCACAGACCTTGGCAATGAAAGACCCTCAAAGAACTTTCTCTTATTGAGAGCTTATGCTAAGCAGGTGTATGCATTATCTCATCACCGCTCTCCTGTTTTACACTGACCGTTCGAGAGGTCCAGGAACTTGCCCAAGGTCACACGGCCATCCAGCATGCCTCTGTCCCTGCCCTTGAGCTCCCATGTGCAGCCCAGTAAATGTTTGCCCAATTGAGCTCGAGGGCTAGGGGTTGCAATGCAGGCTTTTAGCAACCAGGAGATGGGAGGACGTGAGACTGGGGCCCTCATCCCAAACTTCAAGGGCAAAGTTCTGAATCCATAGGTATATCATTAAGAAAGTAGATTCTAGAGGGTTTTGCTCCGAGGCTCCTGGCCAGTACATCAACCACAGGAGCCCATGTGTGTGAGAAAGCCTGACCTGAAGCCTGAACTGAAGAACACCGTACAAACGTGCAGCATTGTTATTCCGTGACTTGTGAGGCCGCAGCGCTACCATTACTCCTCGTCAACCATTTCCATCTCTCCCTTAGCGCACGTTCATTTCCACTTCCTGCTCTGCTCTGTGACGAGTGGCTTCAGGAGTCCCAGGCTGGCTAGAACGAGGCTAAAGAGATCCAGTCCTCCCTTTCACTTGGTTCATTCATTCACTCATTTATTAAATTATGGTAAGAGACACATACATAAAATTTGCCACCTTAACCACTTTCAAGTGTACGGTTCCGTGGCCTTAAGGACTCGCACATTTACCTTGTGTGCAAGTAACACCACCACTGACTTCCAGAACTCTTTCCATCATCCCCGACTGAAATTCGGTACACATCAAGCATCTCCCCCTCCGCACTCTCCCCAACCCCAACCCTTGGCAGCCAGCGTTCTATTTTCTGTCTCTATGAATTTGAATCCTCTAGGGACCTATATTCGTGGAATCATACAGTATTTGTCCTTTTTGACTGGCTTAGTCTTCTTAGATTGCTTGATTCTTTCCCTCAGTTGTTTTCAGGTGGCATACAGATGAGGGAGGACCTGAAGATGGCTGAGGAAGTGTGTGTGCCAGCAGGGACCGTGCGTGTCAGCACCGAAGGAGAGGAGCGCTGGGAAAGCTCTGTGACCCCAGGGGCCTGTGAGGGAGGGTGGGGGCTTGTCCCTCAGAACTTCTGTGAGGCTTGTTCAGAAGTTGGGTCCCTGTGGACATTTTGTCTAGCAAGCCACTTCAGACAGTCCTCACTGAGGCTATGAGACTATGCTGAAGCAGCATCCAAGAGCTTCCCGGGTAGATAGGAACTGTTGCAGAATTTGGACCTGCTGTGGACTGCAGAACAGGTAGAACTGGGTTTTGAGTGTTGGCTCTTTTATTAGATGCGATCTTGAGTGAGCCACATAACTGGTCTCTACTTTTTCATCTGTAAAATGGGGATGACAATCCCTCCCTTGCAATGTTGTTCTAAAAATGTAGTGTGCATAAACTGGGAGACCCTGCACTTTGCACAAAGTAGGCGTTCACAAATAGTGACAATTGAGGCATCCAAGATGGACTCTCATACTCACTTGGTGTTTTTAAAGATGAAATGTCCATACAGTGTTTTCTCATCTCTGCTGATGGCCCACAGTCATGGCTACCAATTTCTCTCAAAAGCAATGCGTTTCACACAGAAATGAGAACACGAATATGAATAAAGGTAGTAGGTAGGGGCTGATGTCTCTACAGACAGAGAAAATAAAAAAGGGGACAGAAAAGCCATTCGTAGACATGGAAAAGAGCAGGATGACGATTAAATAGCACCACTCCCATTCCATCTCCCCCTTGGGGAAAGACCTCCCAGCGCGCCCAGCTCTTCAGCATCCACGGCCCTGTACCGTGTAGCCCAGTGGTTTTCAAAGTGTGGTCCCCAAAGCAGCAGCATCGCATCACCTGGGAACTTGTTAGAAATGTAAACTTTGAGGCCCCCACTTCAGGCCCACTGAGTCAGAAACCCTGGGGGTGGAGCCCTGCAGCCTGTGCTTTAGCAAGCCTCTGATGCACACTCAAGTTTGAGAATCACTGCTCCAGTGACCCCCAACCCCTCCAGTTCTGCTTTGTCACCTTCTGCGGCTTGACACAAACTCTGCTCCAGCTAGACTGGTTTCCCTCTTGAAAATACAGGGCCAATTCTACCCTTACTCTCTTGCTGTGGCACTCCCTGCCCCTGGAGAATTCTACCCCTCACCTCACTGAGATCTGACCCTTCTGCCAGGGCTGCCCTCAGAACTCAGCTCACCCTGATTGCTCCTGGACATGCCAGCCAGTCCGTAGGGGTCACGTACTCTCTGATTATTCTGTAGCCCTTAGGATCTGACCTACTCACTGCTAGCTTTATCGCCAGTTCACATTTCTGGAGCTTGGTCTTATCTCTCAAGCTAGAATTGTAGGCGCCTGACTGACAAGGAATGGGGTTTCCAGTGTTTTCTTTTCCCTTCAACATTCTCTGTGTTTTACCACTATGAGCACCAATGGTAGACATTCAAAATATACCTACTTTATCCATTGACACTTGTAGCCTTGGAAGTTAAAGCAAATGAACTGTAGGAAATTGCCAGGGGAATATTGCTCCTGTCATCTTTGATGGTACACTACAATCAACACGAACCTCCACCACAAGCAACTGTTATTCCCTGTATGCTGCTTTGTCACATCATTAGGGGAGACTGAACAGGTGTTGCTGGAGAGCTGATTAAACAATTATCACCCCTCCCTGGCTTCCTGTTTGTGTACAGTCTGGAGATTGCCAAAGTCACCAGTCCTGCCAGCCCTTTCCTCTGCCACTGAGCTAGCTGCCAGGATTGGAGCACCCCCCAGTGCCAGGTGGTGAAGGGGGGTGGGGCGGGGAGAATGGTCTCTGCACCTGGCCCTGCTGAGCTGAAGATGCTTTCTAGGCTGCAGAGACTGTGTGTTGTTCTAGGTAGAAAGAAGTATATAATTTTTAGGGCTGGGACTCATCTAGTCCAAGCTGAGAGAGGGAATCTGAGGTGCAATGTGGGAAGGTACCTGGCTCAGTCACACAGCTAACTAGGAGAGAGCTGAAGGGATGCTGGCTCCCCTAATTCCTAGTGTAGTGCTCATCCTCCAACTGTACGTGGCTGTGGCATGCATAGAACTAGAGTTTGGGGGTCTTTTTATCTATCCTGTCCTCTACCCACTGTCAGGCCAGTCTTTCTACATCACTACTGTATGCTGCCCCAGTCTGCCAGAATCTCACGCCTGATAGCACTCGTTTCTCCGGGACTTCTTTCTTCTATGATTTATGTGGGTGTGAGACTGAGTGAACCCCGTGAAGAGAAGGAACTTGGGCTTGGAACATCTTAGACTGATGGGAAAGGCTGAGACCCGACCTTGTCCCAAAACTACAGGTCTTCACATCAGTCCCCATAGATTGCTGATCTAAGTATTCTCAGGAACAAGATAGTGTTTACATCTGTACGTTTGTGTTAGAACCTAGACAATTGAGAACCTTGTGCTGATTTGTCATTCTGCAGCAGGAATGGTAATTAAATGTCACTCATAACTCTTTCTGCTACTAATGACGATTTAGAATGTGACCTTGAGAAGCGTTTTGAATAAAGGCTCTGGGGTGTGGGGGAGCACCATGATCGATTAATGATTCCAGCCAAGAACGGTCTAAAGGAGAATTTGCAGCTGTGCAAAGATGAAATCACTACATATTCTATTAGTAAAAATTTCTCTTGGAAGTCGTTTCATTGTTTCATTGTTTGACTGTAACAGAACACCCCAAATAATAGTGACTGAAGCAGGATAGACATGGGTATTTTTGCACATAAAACTGAGTGAAGTGTAAGGTGGGCGTGGTGTTCAAAGGTCTCAGGGACCCAGGCTCCTTCTCTCTCGGGTGGTTTCAATCTTGTCCAAAACACCATCTGTGTTCCAGGCAGAAGGATGGAGAAAAGGATTATTAAAGGATAATTTTTTCGAAAAGGAAAATCATGACTGTCATACGAATTCAAATAAGCACATTACAAAGATTTTATTTACCTCAGTTAAGGGGGGAACGAATATGACATAGCTAGTTCAAAGGAGAGCTGAACACACACACACAGGCCACCAAAAATGCTGAAGTAAACCTACAGTTGGATGCAAAATTGATCAGTATGCGATGCAATATCCACTTCATCTCCACTGGACATAATTGGCATATTTTCATGAGGCGGGCTCATTCGTATTACTAACAGTGCTCTACCTACCACTCCCGGAGCTGTAAAGTGGCCCATAGCCAGCCCCAGTATGATATGACACGGACATATGTTCTAGAGAGAACACTGTAATTTTTTTGTCCATTTTACAGTTTTTCCTCACAAGATAAAGATGAGGCAAGTAAAGGGAGAACATCTGCTTTCTTTTAAGGAAAGTTCCCAAAAAAATTGCCACATGTGCATTTGCTTGCATCCTATGGCCAGAGTTGAGTCACATGACCACACCTAGTTGCAAGGTGGGGGATGGGAATGTGGTCTTTATACAATTCTCTTGTATGGGAGAATGGGAACACAGATAGTGGGGAGAACCAGCAGCCTCTGCCTCAGCCATCATCTGTGATTATTGTTGCATTGTTCTTGATAGCAAACAATTAGAGGCAACTAGTGGTCCATCAGATAACTCGTGGTACATCCATACACAGATTATTATGTAGCCTTTATAAGGAGGCAGCTGTCTAAGAACTAATGTAAAGATCTCCAAGACAGATCGTTCAGTGAAAAACACATCCCGACGCGTGTGTATAACAAACTACTATTTATTTGAGTAGGAAAAATTACACGAATATATTTGTGAATACATAGATTCTCCCTGAAAGGAACCAAAGAAAGGAGTAACAGTGTCTGGGTGACCGAGGGCCAGAGAAAAAAAGGGAGGCTGGCTTTGTAATTGTTTTTGGTACTTTCTGAATCTGTAATTGCTTTTGATATTTCTGAATCTATACTATGTTCATGGATAATCTATTGTTAATAAAATAAAAGTCACCATTATGTACGGTTTAAAGGGAAATTGAAGTTGGTCTGAGCCTGGGGAGGGGTAAGGTTTCTAGACTCTTACAACAGGGTGCCCAAGTGTCAGAAGAAGTAGGAGGCTTAGAGAAGAAGAAAAATGGAACCCTAGAATAAAAACACATGATAGGGAGTCTTTTTACTGCATATCTTTTATGATCCTTGAATTTTGAACCACTTGGATTCAATATTATTTTAAAATCTTAATACTGTTTTTAAATATTAAACAAAACTTTTAAATTATGGTAGCTATTACTGACAGCTACCTCTGCATGCCCTCTCCTCTATTTCTATATCCGTATCCACAGCCATATCTCTGTATTCTTGTCTAGGGAATTCCACTACAGGGGAAATCTCCTGGCTCTATTTGTAGTCATCTCTTCTCAAGGTGGGAAGAAGCATGAACCACGAGTTCAGAAGCCTGGGTTTGAGCTTCAGCCTCAGCCCCGATGAGCTGTGTGACTTTGGGTGAGTCACTCCACCTTTCTGGATTGATCCCACCTTGGTAAAACAGACTTACATGCACTTGTTCCAGGTACCTTACGGGAACATTCTCAGCATTTGTGTTTGAGGGGAGGTGATCTGTCAGCGTTGGTGAAAAAATGTAAAGCATGATTCAAATGCAAGTGATTATTATGACCAACTGAGAGAGAAGAAGCCGCAGAGTCAGAACTCATACAGGAAATTCTGTCTCAGGCAGAAGAAAGACTGTTTGAGACATGAAGCGTGAAGAGTGAGCTGTGGAAATGGCTGCCAGTAAAACCAGTATTTACGGAGTGTGGTGTATGTCGAGCCCTGTGCTGAGGACAGCAGCGGCGGGCAGTAGAGTGTGATGGTAAAGAGTACAAACTCCACGAGTGCTGGCAACCGCTCCCACACGCTGGGTAACCTCAGGCTGGTGACTTAGTCACTCTGTGCCTCAGTGTCCTCCTCTGTACAATGGGGGTAGTATTAGTACCCTCCTCATAGGCTTGTTGTAAGGATTAAAGAATTAATAGATTATCTAAAACACTGATAACAACAATGCCTGGCACATGGTGTATGCTGTAAAATGATAAGAACAGTCCCTCCCACAGTAGGTGATGATAATTAAATGTACTGTTGATTGTAAAGCATCATTGTAGGGCCTGGAGCCCCGTAAGGAGGTAGCCTCACCGTAGGAGGGTGGGAGGTGTAGACATAGAATGTGAATAGCATTGTTCTCTGCTCTTGTGTAACTTACAATCCAGTGGAGGAAAGACTGGTGTGAAACAACACACACTAGCAAAAGAATAGTATACTGAGTGAATATTTAAATATCGAGTGGGCATATTAGAGTTATTAAGCCTTGGCAGGTTGACAGGTACCTTGAGGAGAGTTTTTAGCTTGGTTGCGAGCAACATGAAGAACAATTAGAAGAAAATGGCTTAGAAAATTCCATTTCTGGGGTTTCCTGGCCCCACTAACAGCCCAAGAATGAGCCTTGTTTGGAATGGATTTAATAAGCTTTTGGCATGTAGTTCCAGGCTGCAAAACTTCAGGGAATTTGGCATTATCTCATCCAGTGTGCTAATCACCAGCCAGGAAGCCATTACACCTTCCTGAGGCACTTATCTAAGGCGATTCAGGAGCACAGCTGCCTCTGAAGTCCTGGGATGGGCTCGGAGGCCTCTCTCTACCCCGGCCTTGCTGGCCATCCATGGGTCATTTATTAATAAGGGCCTTAAAGTGACCTCCCCTCCCCACCGGCTGCATTAGCAGGAAAGGGCTCCAGGATTAATGGCTGGGTACAGATGGCTCTTAATGGCAACTCTCTTTGGTGTGAGGCAGATGCAGGTGTAATGACAGGGCTGTCCCTAAGCAGAGAGGAGAGGGAGGGGGCAGCTTTTTCTTCCCGTTTCCTCCCAGATATGTTCCCAGCCCCCTTGCTTCACATCATATGGGGCACGAAGAGACCTCAGGAGCCACGCCTCGTCTTTCACAGACCAGGGGAGGTACAAGGAGGTCACCCAGAGACAGAGAGGTGGGCTAAGCCAGACCCAACACTCAGGTCTTCAGCGTCCAGGTCGGGGCGGGGGGAGGGAGGGAAGCAGGCAGAGCTGGGTCCAAATCACGGCCTGTCGCAAGCTTTCCTCTGTAAAATGGAAATAATCCTATAGGGTGTACGTCAAAAATTATTGAGATAGTGTAAGGTGCCTAACGTGGCCCATGACACATGTGTTCCAGAATGTCTGCATTGGCTCTGTCCTGTTGGGGCGTAAATACAACTGAGCTTAGCTGGATATTTGTGAAATCTAACCTCCCAAGAGCATGTACGGTAAACTAAAAAATGAATCTAGTGTATGTGTCCAATACATGCATTGGCCCTTACCAGAGAGCAGAGCTCCAGGGTAGGCAGGATAATCAGGAAAGGATCCTCCCCCACCCCACTTTCCAGAAATTGATTTTGAGGAGAATAAAAAAAGAGATTTGGGCAGGTGTATTTCAAGTTGGCGTGGCGAAGTGGGTCACCAACCGTGGTGACGGGGCTTGGGGTAACTGTGGACCCGAGCCTGACTTTGGAGCCAGGTTGGAGAGAATCATGAAGCTAGAGCTGGAGACTGGAAAGGGCAGCCAGGACTGATGGGGAACAGTTTTCCCACAGAACCACGGACCTGAGTAACCTGGAGGCCCCTGGCCCTTTGCCCTGCAGCCCAGGCTGTCAGGTGACTCCACAGAAGTGCTCCCTGTGGGGAAGGCAGCGGTTTCCAGGCTGCAGCTGGAGGTCAGAGTCCTGCCTCTGTCCAGAGCTCTGGTTTCATTCCTGGCACCGCCGCTTGGGTCCGAGCTCAATCCTCCTCGAGTGGGATTTTTGGAATCTTTCCTGAAAACCAGGAAGGCAAATAAAACTCATGGACCAAATATGTAGCTGTATGTGGAAAAGGAGAGAAGGATAATCCTGCATCACTGCCAGTTTGAAAGGAAATGAACAGCCCCAATTCTCCTGGGCTCCTCGCTATGAGGGTGCGAGCCAGGCATCTTGATTCTTTCAGGCCTCAGGCTCATTCAGGAGGTGGCTTAGGCGCCAAGAATATTTGGTGCAACAGAGTTGCTGAAATGTCCTAGCCCTGGACAATGTCTTACAGGCACTTTATACTCTCTGGAGGAAGGGGGAAGGGAGACTTTCATAGCACCTCAGCCGCAGGCTGCAGTTGTCCAGATGGGCCCTTAGGAGAAGAGACTCAAGAAGAGGTTTGGGGATGCCATCCCATGTCCCAGGCTTGGAGGCTGTGGCAACGTGACTTCCCCAAAAATGATCCGACAAAGACGTTGGATTGTGTGCTAAGTTCCTTTTGAATCTAAAGCAAAGTGCTCCTAGCTCCTGGTTTGAAATGGCTCCAGCTACGAGTATATACTTCTTTAAAACATGGGAGCAGAGGTTCATTTCCCCCTCCTTTGTCATATAACCAAGCATCCCCTGCTCCCATAGGAGAATTACCCCTGTGGTATAATTTATTTCCCAAGCCAGAACCCTATTACCATTTAAGAAGGCACTAATCTCTTAAGAGGATTATATAGGAAATTTGATACAGCAGTTTCACCCCTCTTTCTTTGCTTTCTCTTTGGTGGTTCAGGGTCAAGAATATGATTTTTTTTTTTAATTTTTTTTTTAAACAATGTTAGGCAAGAAATGCATTTGGTAAAGTGTTGGTTCTGGAGCTGAAAAAAAGCAGTGTATTCTTTGAGTTGTGACCACAGCTGGCCGGCCATGATTCCGGGTATTTTGAATCTTCCGTTCTACAAAGCTCAGGTGGTGCCTTCTGAGACTGCCCCAGAAGGTCCATTCTCTCCCTTGACCTTGTCTTACAGGCTCCTGTTCTTACTTTACATTTCATTGTAAAGTAAAGTAAAGCTCTCCAACTCTAGGTCCTTTGTCTTTTTCTTCCTGGATTCCCTCCGTTAGACCTCAACAAAGACCCTACCCATGATTAGTGCCAGAGAAGCACTTTCTGATTAGTCACTTTAGAGGGAGACAGCTGAATTGAACTCAGGCGACTGTAAAAAACCAGATGTTTTCAGCCACAGTCTCCCCGCTCCGTGCAGGGAGAGTGTTGTATTGGTAAACTATTTCAGCAAGTGTCCTACTTTATCTTATTTATGAGAAAGAACTAGGGAATGCTGTTGAGGAATGACCTGGAGCCAGAGTAGACAATTGCCACAACTAGTTACTACTGTTTGAACTAGTAAGATCTAGTGCTGCCTCTGCCTCTTTTTAGAGAAATGATCTTGGGTAAATCATCTTCAAGTCTCAAGTTTTTCATCTGAAAAATGAGAGTGAGAGTATCCACCCCACCAATCCAGCGCCAGCACTGGGATGATGGCTGTGACTGCCAGGAAGCACAAGTTCGAGATAGAGTGTCAATGGTGCATTTATGAATCTGGCAGTGAAAGCAAGACGCATCCCAGGTATGGATGCGGCTCCCATTTCTCTTGGTCTGTGAGGAGTACTGGAAAGACATGTTTTCATTTATATTTTGTATTTACATATTGTATTTATTCACCTGTTCACTTATTATCACAACTACTATAATGCCTACTAGTGTTGCCTGGCACTGCGGAATATGGCGGTTTGATGTGTGGCTTTTCCCCAGTGAGTATGTGATCTCATGAGGTGCTTTAAAGGCTCCATTTTCCTTTTCTCCGAGTCCCAGACCAACTGGGAATGTGGAAAGACAGTTTGTCCTAAATGACCGGGCTGAATGGTATTTGTTCCCTATCCCTAGGACCGCAGTGAAGTTTTAAGTTTAGAGGGTATCCTCTAGAACTAGGAAATCTGTTAGTGATATTTCTTGGGAAAGAGAGCAGGTGGACTTTCTCCAGGGGGTAGCACGTAGGTGGATACCTGGGCACCTCATCATCCTTAAGACTTAGACGACCACTTCCCCTTCTGTGTCAACTAGACAGAAGGATTCCAGCACTGGCCAGACTCCATCCTTCTTGTGAAACCCCTGGCTTTTGTTTGTTTTGTTTTGAATTAATCTTTCTTCCCTTATCCTTAGATTCCTGCCATTTTATTATTCGAACAATTTTTCAAGTGCCAGGCCTTTGTTTTTGGAATGTTCTTGTTTTCTCTTCTGCGCTATGCTCCTCCACCCTGCTCTCGTGCCCTGGCCCCTCCCCATGCACCCCCACCTCCACCCCATACGTCAGACTGCCCCTGCCTGCCTTCTGATTGCCCTTCTTACCAGCTTGATCTTCCTGGCAATCCTCCATTTCCCTTTCCCTAATTGTTAGAAGGTGAACTGGCCCAAGGTATGAATGAGGGGGTAGGTTTAATTCCTTTCAGAGCTGTTGCACTTTTAAAGAGGATGTTTTTAAAAACTGAATAAGAATACTACCTAGTATTGATGAAGAGGTAAGAATTTCTTCATGTGCTGCAAGGGGAGGTGTAATTGATGAAATATTTATGGAGGGCAATGTAGCAAAAAAATATCAAGACTTTAAAACTATGCATTTCTCTTGACCCAGCAATTCCACCTCTAGGTAAAAATGATCATAGATGTGTATAAAGGATATTCTTTTTAGTGTTGTTTAAAAGATTGAAAAACTGGAAAATAAGTATCCCAAATAGGGGTATGATGGAAGTACTCAAAAAAGTCAAAGTAAACCATTGAGTAAAACTTGGCTCATCAACACTACGGGAGACCATGCAGTCATGATAGTAGAAAACATAGTGAATAAAATACCAAGATTTTCAAAGTGACAAAATTGGCAGGTCATGCTTGGTTTGATGTTGTAATGGTTGAGTAGACTCTGCCTGGGTTTGAATCCAGGCTCTGCCACTTACAAGCTGTGTGACCTTGGACACATTTCTTAACATCTCTGAGTTTCAGTTGCTCATCTGTAAAATGAAGGAATAACAGTGCTTGCTCACGGGTTGTTGAGGAGATTGAATGATTAAACGCATGTAAAGTGCTTAGACTAGTACCCGGCGCATAATAAGTATTCAACACGTGTTAGTTACTATTGTTAAAAAATTATTCATACATAAAAATATGAACATCAGTCAATGTTAATGTACAATATTGGTTCATTGTAACAAAGGTACTCTACTAATGTAAGATGTTAACAACAGAGAAAAGTAGGTATTAGAACATTCCGTATTTTCTTTGTAGTTTTTCTGTAAACCTTAAGCCATTCTAAAAAAAAAGTTAAAAACAAAACCTTTGGAAAAAATTATTCATACATTTGTATACACACATGCATAAAAAGACATGAAAGACTGAAAGGAATATATTGCAAATTATCTTTGGGTAGTAAGAGTATGGTGATTTTTTAAAATTTTGTTTCTCTTTTATACAGTTACTATTGTGAACTTTTATAATACCAGTATTACTAGAAATTCTTAGGGACACACAAAGAGGGAAGACAAATGATCATTTTTTAAGGATATAGGTAAAATGACAGAAAGTCTGCAGAGAGTGTCTATGTGTGTACGTGTTTTGGTGTCAGGCATTCCTACACCACCAGCTACAACCTTCTCCTTTTCAATAAAATCATTAGCTAACTTCTTAGTGGGTATTGCAGTCTACATGTAACAGGGCTTTACAGTTTGCCAAGTAACCAACTTTCAAATATCTTTCAAAATCCTTAAATAAACCTCAAACTCTGCTGACATTGAAGCTCACCTAGGTTTAGTGGCCTATCTGGTACCACCCTGTTGATAAAGAAGAAGCCGGGTATAGAGTCCTGTGTTTTAAGGCCAGGTAGTGAGTGCTGTCTTTACCTGCCTGCGGAGAGCCTGGAGGAGTGGAGCATCTCACTGCCTGCACTCAGGGTTCTGGGCGAGAAGAGACAGGGTTTCACCCAGCCGTGGTAGGAGTCAGATGAGGCTCAGGCTCCCTGGAGTTGCTCCTTTTTAACCCTGGCATCCTGCAAAGTTTAAATCAGTCTTTAGGGTATGATAGGAGAAAAGAAGGTGACGCATTTAGGATTCAGGGACTGTCCCTTTCGGTGCGGTAAGAGTGTCATAATCATCTTGCATTATCAGTCGGTCCATAAGGTAAAATGAATTATCTGTCACATAGAAATTTAAGTTCCATTTTTGTTTTTTGGTACACATAGGACATGTTTTTGTTACATCAAAGTGTTCATGCCAATTATTTGGGATCAAAGGCGTAAACAAAAATCAATCCTGTGACTTGTAGATGTCTATCTCTTTGACTTCAGAAGATGGATAGACTGGCTGCCCCACACCCCCTTCTGGGTTTGAAAGTTGACTTTCATCTGAGCCATAAGGATAACATTTATGAGATCAATACACCACCGGAAGTTTTAGCAAAGAAAGAATAAACTAGCCTGTGTCTCAGTCATCATAGCAGATGTTTGCTTAGGAAGGACAGGACGCTGGTGGGCAGGTCTCAGAAACCATGTTATTAAATGAGAACATCTAAAGGGTTCATCTGACACTTTGGGATTCAGCCTTTCATCCTCAGTTTTTCCCATCTGCCTTATCTCCTTCCCTGGGGCAGCCCTTTAGCTGACAATTTGAGTTCAGAAGAACAGAAATCTCAAATGAGCCTCTGGCTTTCGGGGAATGACCACTGCAATTTTAATACCAGGACGTGGAGACCTGTTTTTGATCTTTTTAATGCCTTGCTTTCTCCTTTGCCCTGCTTCAGCACTCACCACGCATGTTTCCAAAACATGTATAATGATAAAAACCTGTATAAACATTCTTGAATTTGCCACCAAGTGTATCTAGTAGCTTGCAAGAATCTGGGGGGTGTTTGTTGAGGAGAGAAAGCAAGTGAGAACAGGTCAGTGCGAAGGCTAGAATGCTTGAGTGGATGTTTCATGTTTGAAATGTTGGAGGCAAAAAAGGAAGCAGGGAGAAAAACCGTTCTGGAGTACAGTCTCCCGTGACAGGAAGTTCTGTGTTGAGGGTGAGACATTTGCTCTCCTGCCTAAACAAAGCAAAGGAAGTAATAATAATAACCATAATGATGATGATGATGATACATATTTGCTGTCAGGCATAGTTTCTATGCATTTTGTATCAATTAACAACCCTATGAGATAGGACCTGTTGTTACCCCCAGTTTGCAGATTGAGAATGAGGCATGAAGGAAGTTAGTGACTTGCCGTGGTCACACTGCTATTAAGTGGAGCTGGAGCTCAGGAGTCTGGCTCCCAAGTACACTTTTTGCTTTATGTAGTATGGTTTTTCCTTGTCTTAAGTGCTCACCTGGCTCAGAACACAGCCTTCCCTCTAGGGCATTCAGGGAGAACACCACTCTTATGAATCAAGAGGACACGTTGTCCTCAATTGTTACAGCCACGGGGCTGAGTGGCCATTCTGTTTCTCTAAGCCTGTGGTCTCGGGGCTGATTCTCTTTTTCCAGCTCGCTCTCTGCCAGGCTGGCTGGTTGTTGGCATGTGGTTTTTCGTGTGCCTGGGCCAGGGATGAGGGTCCAGGTGATGGAAAGGCAGCGCACACATAGATAGATGGGATGTGGGAGGTTGAAGGATGGAAGCCAGATCTGGATGACACCATATGGCAAGCTGGTTTATAAAACTGTTCACCTCAAAGTCTTGAGAGGCACCAACTAAAGCTTTGAAACCCATGGTGGTGCGCTGGGAAGTGTGGAATGTAACTCAAGTCATAACTCATTTTTCCTATAAAGCTTCAGACACAGCTCTCTGGGTAAATGAAGAACAATGGTCTAAGACTGCAGGGAAGCGACAACACAAGGAGATAATTGCATCAAGATGGGTTTGGGCTGTGTTCTCCTACAGCCCACCGCCTTCATCATGTTTGGGTCTGGGGTGGCTGTTTCTTTGAAAAGTAATAGGGAGCTTAACGGGCTTTGGAAGTGATCACTGGTCAGGGGAATACAGATGGAACTTGAGTGCAGTCCTTTTACAGGACTGAAATGAGCTTAGCAGCACAATAAAGGAGGATGCTTTAAGGGGGTTGTGCCGAAGGAGTGACTCGTCCATGGGATTTTCCAGCTGGACGGAATGGGAACATCGTGGAGCTTCAGTTTTGCTCGGTATTACATCATTTAACAAACGAGAGTCACTGAGCACTTTTCAAGTGCCCAGAACTATTTCATGTGCTCCTGCTGGGGTGTCTCCAGGGATGAGCTGGAGGGACCTAGCTGCAGACCTGCTTTTGAGGGGCACCAGTGTTAGAGGGGACAGAAGGCTTGAAAGTTTAGGTAGATCTTATTTGGACTTGGGGGGAGGGGACCGGAAGGAACAAACTGTGCTAGGAAGGGAGGGTGGAAAAAGAAAGGCCTGGTGTCGTAGGAGGGCAGTATGGCTGAAGCATAAGGGGGTGGGAGAACAAGTTGAAAATTCCAGTTGGGGCCGGGTTTTAAAGAATGTTAAATGCCAGCAAGGGAAGCTGTGATTCGTGGCAGTAGGAATTATAAAATTGAAGATTTGAACTTTGTTATTTGGGAGTGAGGTGCCTGGGAGCCTTTTGTCCTTAAGTCTTGATTCAGGACCCAAATGCCAACTGAAAGCTTCTTTCTCTTCATTTGTTGAGTTCTTCACTGTGCTAAACACTCTTGCTATGGCTGATTGTTGCAGACCTCTACCTTGCCCCTGTGGGTGTTTACTGTTGAGGCAGTTGAGGCTCAGAGAGACTGTGACCCTATAGACAGAGGGAAGTTTTGGGGGAAGAGGCATCATGATGATGTTTGTATTGTACGCCAGCCATTTGGGTTACCACATGTAGGTGGATTAATGCTGAGGAGAATAAGGGAAGATGGAGGAGCCATGAGGCCAGACTCCATAAGAACTGGCACCAGGGATGGCAGTGGAACCAAAGGGTAGGCACGGCGACTTATGAAGAAGGATTTGAGGGGCTCAGTGACTGACTAGATACGAGGCGCAGAGTGTGGGAGGACCCAGAGATGGCTTCAAGGGAAGGGCCTGGGAGAACTGGCTGCAGAATGTTCTGGCACTTGTCCAGCACGCTCTCCAAGTTCTTTGTATATCTTTTCAGAAGTTATTGTGTAAAGTCAGCATATATCAGTTATTGTGTATATCCAATGTGTGTGTGTATACAAAGGCACACAGAGACAGGAAAGCTAATGTTCCTGTCCTCTCCAGAGGGGAGAAAAGGAATTTTGTAGTTTGGGGAAGGAAGGCCGATGGCATTTTAAGAGCAGCTGGTTTGCAGAGAATGAAACTTGAGCCAACCCTGGAGAGAAGTGCTGTGGCTCTTGGGAATAATTAGAAAGCAGCCAAAATTGTGTCCCCACTTGCAGCGCCAGTAGATAAGGTTGGGGCCGGGACCAGGCGGGGGGCGGAGGCGGGAGGGTGGTGGCTACAAGCCATCTGGAGCTCCCTATGTCCTGCCTGCACCATGGTGGGTGAATCTGTTGGAAGTGGAAGTGAAGGGTAACTGCCAGAGCCCCAACTCTGCACGATTCCTTTCTTCCTTTTGTCCAGGTTTGGACTCCGGGCAGTGGAGAGCTTTGGTGCATATTAGGCTTTGCACTTTCAAGCTGGTTAACTCAGATGACTTAGGAATTGAGGGGGAAGGGGTGCATTTGGGGTGCTGTGGGGCAAGAGTTATGACTCTGTGTCACTCACTGCATGAGGTGAATAATCAAGGGTTAAATAGTTCTCATAAAACTGACTTCTCTTTTCTCTCTTAGTTGGGAGTATTTGCTTTTTAACCTCTCTCTCTAAGGAGAGTTGCTTTTTCCCTTTTTATTTTGGCAGTGATTCCCTTGTGCAGAACATAAACTTATATTAATAATCACCCTTATCCCCTACAAAAAGTCCTGTGATCGATAGGTAATGGCCCAAGCAAGACGTAATACTGGTTAAGTGAAGTCTCTCTCTCATCTTCCGATTGGGATATTCACTTCCCTGGGACTAATGCCCGTTAGCCTCAGCCCCCACCCCAATCGCTCAGGTGCCTGGGGAGACACAGACGATGAGAACCTGTCCGGGAGGAGCCCGGGCTTTCCCTAAGGTTGTTCCTCATGGTCAAGCCCTGTGCCTCAGACGATTGGCAAGGAGCAGAGTGGGCTCAGCTAGGACTCGGCATCGGAGCGAATTCCCAGGGCTGTGGTTCTTAAGGCTTGAGCAGTTTGGCCCAGACAACCACATCCTTCCCGCTGCCTCAAACAGCACACCTCCAACAGGGCTACCGGGTTTATTAGCGGTAACTTTGATCCTCTGCTCTTTCTAGACAAAAAGAAATTGGAATTTGTTGGGAAATATTTCACACCAAGTGGTTGAGCTGTTGAATTCCCTTTCTCAGACAGGCTATTGCAAGCTTTGGATCCCATTAAATTGGGAAATCTGTGATTCACTGATCGGTTAATGAATTACAGAATCATAGAGTCACTTGACTTGTGAGAAGCAAGTGGTGAATTTTCTCGTATTTGACTAGTTGGGTACGAGGGTATGTGTTACATTTGAGGAAGAATCGGCCGTAGTGACAAAGTCAGGGTGAGGAGCATGGAGGAAGGTGTGAGAGGAAGCAGCAGTGTCCCCCCAGCTGCTTGGTTGGAACGCTTTGGAGGACGGCATCTTCAATCCGGCTGTGACAGAGAGCTTTGGGTGGTTCGTACTTTCCTCTGGCCGCCTTTCGTCGATTCCCCAGGTTGTCCCTGGGGCCCCATTCCACCGCTGGGGACGTGCCCACCTGTGCTACTGGCAGCTGCAGAGGCATAAGGTGCCTGTGCTCTGGGCAGCTGATTCTGTTCCTGAACTGTTACACAGCAGATGCCAGCTCGAGGGTCCCAGCTCCCAGGCTGTGTGAGGTCAGGGCGTCTGGACAGGCTGATGTGGACTGAGCATTGCACTCACAGGGTGTGCTCATTGGCTCGCTGGCTTTTCTTTTCCTCGGCACTGCCGGGACGTTGGCAGGCTTATTGCACACTCTGGAGGCTGCGGCAGCCTCTGTCCCTGCAGAGTGCTGATTTTGCACATCTGGCTTTCTACAGGGTCACAGCTGAGCCTGGTCATGGAAGTTTACTGGGTTTGGTGGTGGTGAGGTAATCTTGAGGCAATCAAAGGGAACCAGGGATAATTTGCAGGCTTCAGCAGGACAGTCATATTGTTAACACAATTAGTTCCATTAATCCCCCCTAATTATCTAAGGTAAGCAGACAGCCTTTGAAGTCAGAGAAAGCATCTTTATGAAGAAAGGAAAAGATGAAGTGATCAACTCCCTTTTTCTCCAAAGCACTTATCATTGTGAATCTTGAACAAAGCTTGAAAAACAACTACCACTTACTGGAGAGGCCTAGAGAAAGGGCTGGGGGAGTCTCTTCAGAGGGGACAAATGAGGGCCAAAATGGACAGCTGTGACTTGGGTTTATTCATCCCTTTGTCTGCGGCAGGGTATTGGTTAGATTGGTTGGGGCAGGAGATGGGAAGGGTTTGGGTTAGATGAGGCACCCTGCTCCGCAGCTGAGGTCTTTAAGAAAACCTACGATGAGCCGTGGGACATCAGTCCAATGGGGACGTTGAAGGTATCCACTTCCTCCCACCCTGCTTCCCTAAGTCCCTCCCTTCTTCTCCTCTTCCTCTTCTTTAGGTCTTGTCCTGGGAATTTTCAGACCTGTACAGAGGTAGACAGACTAGAATAGTGACCCTCATGTATCTATAACCCAGTTTTAATAGTTATCACGACCAAGGACCAATTTTCCAGCTGGCATTTAATTATCACCAGCCCCTGCCTCCATGGGGTTTTCTTATTTGTTGTGTGTTGCTCATCTGTTTATAAGTGAAGGGGCTTCCAGAATTTCTGATAGAAATTTCTTGTCTCTTCTTTCTCTTCTTCCTTAGAAGATCAGTGAGCCAACAGTTTAGGCTGACATGGAGGTTTTCTGAGCCTAGGAAGCTACATCTAGGACAGCAGAAGTAAATGGGGGAGGCTGGGTTGTGGGGCCTAGGAAAGCAGCAGAACCTGGGTCCATGTGATGGGCTAGGTGGATTCGTGAGTTGGATTCATTTTCCTTTTTATTTTTAACTGTTTACAAGGCTACTTATCTTCAGCAAACCTGCCCACTCTGGAGCATGTTTATCCTCAGGAATGAACATAGGAATAATAGCTTCCATAACAGCAGCTTCACTTAGCCTTGGTTCTGAATCCTTTCACTCCTTTCCTGTGTCTCGCCTTAGAACACATGCCCCTGTGGGGACCGTGTGGCTTTGCAGCCTAAGAGGGAACCTTGGGCAGGGGGCTCCAGCACCAGCCTCTTGCTCCAGTGTTTTCCTGCAACAGTCCTGGGACTTGGGGTGCCCCACTACAGACCCCTGCCACAGCCTCCTGACAGAATTTTAGAGTCGGTGTATTTACTAGTCAGGGGAGGGACACACAATCCATTAGAGCAACAGCAGCAGGCACACAGGCTTCCCAGAAACAGGAAATGTCTTTATGCCACCTTCAAGCATTATTTCAGTTTTTCTACATTTTTTTCCTCATCACACAAACCCCACTTTGCAACAAGTGCAGGGAGTTAGTTCAGCAATGCATGAAGTCAGTGTTACAACAGACTTAATAAAAACTACTCTGTGTGTGTGTGTATGTGTGTGTGTTTGTGTGAGAGAGAGAGAGAGAGAAAGAGAGAGAGAGACAGAGAGAGAGAGAGAGACAGAGACAGAGAGGGAGAGGCAGAGAGAGACAGAGAGAATGTTTTTGCTGTCTCTTTTGAAGACATATAGAAAGTTCAAAACAAACAAAGAAACAAACAAACAAACAAAAAACACACAGCTTTTATAAGCCACATGTTTGTGCCGAGTGTGTATGTTTGGTCTTGCTTGCTGGTTTGGAAGGAAGTCCAAGTGGACACCCCCCAGGGTGGTAGAGGTCAGGCCTCTGTGTCAAGGTCTTTTCAGATATCTGTGCAGGTCTCTTGTCGTCCCAACCTCTATATGTTGGAGGGCTCCTGGGATCCGTTCTCAGCCCTCCAGTCTCATGGCTCAAACTATAGATCTATATCCCTTATCCAAAACCCTTAGGGCCAGATTTTAGAAATTCAGACTTTTTGATTCTAGAAGGTTAATATAATATATACTCTGAATATTACATAATACCTCCCAGCAGATTCTTGGTGGCCCTTTATGGTGAAACAAATTAATATTTCTATAACACAACTGTATAAATTGTATAAATTCACACTAAGTGGAATAAATATAGACAATAAATAGCCTTGGGTCAGATTGGGTCAGGGTTTGTTGCCAAATGATTTTGACCCAAATTGCAAAAAAAAAAAAAAAAAAAGCCCAGCTTTTAGAGGTTTTTGGACATCAGAATCATGGGTCAGGTATTTTGAATGTGTCCCATCTGTTTGCTGGTGACTACCGAATTCAGATCTTAAGCTTGGACCTTTCTTCTGAACTTCAGGTTCGTATATCCAGTTATCTCTGGCTGTCTCAGAGTTGTCTCCAACTGAGTCTGTCCACACTCTGCTTCTGATGCCCCACTCCCACTGCTCCACTCACAGTCTGTTGCTCAGCTAAGGGTAGCTCCATGTTTTGCCCAGACCAAAAGTCTCCATTGAGCCCTCTCTTTATCTCACACAATGCATCCACTCCATCAGCAATCCTCTTGGCTCTCCCTTGAAAACATCTTCAGACTCTGACCATTTCCCATCCCCTCCACTACGCCCAGCCCTTCCTAACCACCACCATTTCTCACCTGGACTATTATGATAGCCTCCAACTCTCATCTGGGTTATTGCAATAGCCTCCTAAGTGACCTTTGTGCTTCCTCATGTCTGCCTAAGGTTTGTTCTCCACACAATAGCCAGAGTGAGCCTTTCAAAGTGTAAGTCACAGCAAGTCACTCCTCTGCTCCAACTCTCCTCTGGCTCCCCATCGGCTCCGAGCCAGAGCCCGGATACTAATTGCACTCTGCTTCTCTGACCTCGTCTCCCACTTCTCCTCCCCTCACTCTGCTCCAGTCATAGCCGTCTCCTCCTACTCCTGGCAAAGGCCAGTCCTGCCCTATCCCTTCCCCATGCCTGTTAGGCTTCTGTCATCCTCCCAGAAATCTGCAGGGCTGGCTCAGGTGAGTATCGGGAAGGCCTTCCATGATAAATTAATAGAAAATTTAACTCACAGTCAACAGACCCAAACTTTGAAACCTCCCTTCTTGCAACCAAGGCATGAAATTCTCTAAATGAAAACCAACAAAAGATTCACCTTAGAAAAGACCTATGAACTAAAATTAGCTTCCGGTTACATCTACTCTGGGCAATAAACAAAGCATGGACTCTTATAAGGATAGATTTGTAAGTTTCAAACTCGATTTTTCTTTGACATCTTTGAAAGGCTGAGGACTTTCTTTGTGCTTGGGGAGTGGTTTCTGTCTTCTCTTTATTTCAAGCCCTGCTTCCCTTAATTAACTAGTGATTGTAGGTGGCCCTAAACTGTCCTCAACGTCAGAGTGAGTTCATAGAATCTCTTTAATACGGTTTATAACACAATATACATGTGATGTAGCTCTTTTTTGTGCTTGTCCAGCATATTATATAGAAATCTCATATCTGTGATACACAGCCATGGATTACGGAAATATTCTGACATTCAGAGCTTGAGCAATACACACATCCCCTTTGCTGCGTGCTTCAGAAAGTACCTTCCCTCCTAGTTCAGATGTTGGTGTGGGCGAGCGTATGTATGTCTAATTTGTGTGTCCAGCTGCATTTGCCTGCTCATTTCGTAAGGCCTGGGACATCAGCTCTGAGTCATTTTCTCAGATGTCTGAATAGATTGCTTAACCTTACTGCTCACTGTGCCTCAGTTTCCTTAACTATAAATGAGGGGATTGAGCTACATAATATTCTTCTTCAAGCACCAACAGATTTATTCTTTGATTTTTTTTTAAATGACAAGTTAAAGTAGAAAGTAGAAGGGAAGTACAAAGTTTAGAAAACTATGGATATGCACAAACAAAAAAAATCACATTATTCCACTCCCCCATAGATAACCTTTTTTTCCCTTTTCTGCATGCTCCCACCCATATACATTTTATTTTTACAAAATTGGATTATAAAACATATATTCCTCTATAATCTCGTTTTTCCTCCACTTAATGCCATATTTTGAATATCTTTCCATATCATTAAGCATAATTCTACAAGATTTTTTTTCACTATGGCACGGTATTTAATGATTTGAATATGCCACAATTTATTTAAATAGTTTGCTATTATTGGACGATTAGTTTCTAATTTTACACTCTTTAAAAATGCTGTAATGATCATCTTTGTATTGAAATTGTTTTGCACATGTTTGATTTGGGATAAATTCCCAGAAGGAGAATTGCTAGGTCAAAGGATTTTTGTTATATAATGCCAAACCACTCTACAAATTTTGTGCCAATTTACAGTTCATCAGCAGTGTGTCAGAGGGCCTATTTCTCCCCACTGTCACCAGCACTGGATAATATCGTTTAAGATAACATGTTTTTGTTTTTTTTAATTTTCCATTCAAGGTGGTCGTAGGGCAAATGTGTTTGTTTCTTTGCCTACCCAAGACCCAATCTAAGTAATAGAAAAGGAAAAAAACTGTGTGTGTGTTGGGGGGAGATAACGTTTTCTAACACCAAGTAAGCAGAAAGAAGTTATCATCAAGCTATTCCAGTGAATTTCTGCGGATGAAAACAGAGGGCAGGGTGGCAACTGATGGAATAGAATAGAGGTACTGAAGCCTGGCCTAAAGCCAGTTATTCCATAGAACCCTAAGGGGGCTCCAGGTTTGGAGACTGTAGTTATTTACCTCAGGGATCAGGAGTGCGATAATGGAACTGAAAATACATGTATGTGACTACCTGAAGGTCTGCATATGGAACTATATGCTTACTACTCTTACAGCCGAAGGACCTGGGGGAGAAAAAAAGGAAAATTAAAAATAAAGGTCCAATAGTTTGGTGAGAAATACCAAGGCTGGTGTGGGGATCCCCTGCTATAATGGTGGCTCCCACTCTCTAACCCTAAGGCAGATGGGCCAGTGTCCACAGAAATATATTGCATCCATAAACCAGGAAAAGAAAAAGATGCTATGAGAAAGAATGCATAAAAATAGGAAATATTTCTGGAAATCAACATATTATTGTTAGAAATAAAAGTTCAGTGAAAGGGTTGTAAGATAAAGTCAAGGAAATCTAGAACATGGACTAAAAAGAGAAATGGAAATATATATACCAAATAATAAGAGACATAGGGATTAATTCTGTTGGTCCAACATCTGAATAATAGGAGTTTCATAGAGAAAATGGAGAAGAAGACAACAGCAAAGAGCAAATAGAAGAGTATCTCCCACAAGTTCAGTTTCATTCAATACAGTGAATCAAAAACAAACAAACAAACATATACACCCTAAGACATATCATTGTGAAATTTCAGAACACCAAAGATAAAGATTTTCAAACTTCCAGAGAGTCAAAACAAAACAAAGTTATCTACTGAGCAACAGAAATCAAGCTGACAGTCCATTGTCATTGTGTATGTTAGAAGTAAGTTCTGATAATGATTTTTTTTTTTGAACCTAGATTTCTATATCCAGTCAAACTGTCAATCATGTGTGAGGGCAGGCATGTGAGTTCTTAGAAAGCTGGCTTTCTATACACTCACTTTTAATCAATATTTCCATTAGAATGTACTTTACTGTCAAAAACAAGGGAATAACCCAGAACAAGGAAGATGATAGTTTCCAGCACCAGCAGGTGCACCCAGCACCATACAGTGATTTCCGGGAGGGCACTTATTCCCCAAAGTTATGCATGCTGCACTGTATCTGTATCTTGTTGTCCAAACCTCCCAGCTGTTTTGCTGTGGGTTTGGAATACCTTCAACTATGACTCCAGGACTATGAAGGAGCGTTACTTTCATTGTTCTTATGCCCAAGAAGAAGCTCTGTCATCACGCATACAGTGTGAGCTCCTTGAGCACCTCACAATGTGTTCTTTCCTCCTCGTCTCCTTGAGCCCAGGCCATTTGTTAAACAGCATGCCCGGCCCCAAGGAACAGGACATTGGGTCTGGAGTTGGAGAGCGCCGCTTCTTCTTCTTGAAGCTGTGAGAATATGGACAAGCCACTTCACTTAAATCCCTACTCCTCAGTGTCCTCATCCCTGAGATGTTTGAGAATAAGGATATTGCCTCCCTCATCTAGAGAGCACAAGTAAAGTGCTCAATAAAAGGTGTTCACAACAGTTGTGATTATTATTAAGAATAAAACAGTCTTTGTTCTTGAGGAGCACGAAGTGACGAATGACATTTACAATGTCTTGGGTTTTGAAGGGAGTCAGGACCTGAACATCTTTGTGAGAAGCCATTAATGAAAGGTTTTGCTGCATTGTAATATTAGAGAGACAGAAAAGTTCCTGATCTGAAGGTGATTTTTCTGGTTGCACAATCCTGAGCTCCCAACTGAGCTTGCCTCTGTTCCACGTGGATCCATTCAGTTTCACTTGAAGTGTCTAGGGATTACCTGCTTTGTGCCCAGCCATCAATCAGGAACTGCAGAACCCCCAAAAGGAGCACATGGTTCTGCCCTAGAGTTGCTTGCAGTCTAAGTGGGAAATAGCTATAATCACCAGACAGCTTACATTTATAGGATGCTAGTTGTGTGCCAGGCACAGCTCCAAGTGCTTAAATTAAACCATCTCATTTAATCCTCCCAACAACACTACGAGGCAGGTGCCACTGACATTCTCCATTTATAGATGAGGAAATGAAAGCAAGGGCCACACAGCTTGTCACTGGGATTTAAACCCAAGTAGGCCAGCTTCAGAGCCTTTACTCTGAATCACTGCAATGTGTTGGCTTAGTGTAAAAAATAGGAAATGTAGAAAAAAACACACACATGCAAATACACCGCATGAGAGAGACCAAAATGTAAAGTGGAGGTTGGTAGTGGGTATTTTTCACTTCAGAACACTGGGGGTCGGTGGCTACATGTCCTGCTGTTTGTACCCAACATCTCTTAGGTAGGATATACAGTCACACACTGCCATTTTCCCGAAAGAAGATAGAAAAACTATACTGTGACCTGGCAATGCTTTGCAGACCATTACCTGCTCTCAATATTAGGTTTGGCCCCTGTGGATGTTTCAGTGCAGGAAAGCATTTGCGTACACACAGAGTTATTTGTTTTTAGCCACCTCTGTCATCAGAGGGAGCCAGCTCTCAGGGTCTATTTCTGAGCCTGCTGAAAAGAGGAAGCAGGTGCTAACTTGCCTTGACTCCATTGGTGGCCTGTGGAGAGCTAGGATCTGCGACATCGGCCTCCTGTCCAGCGACAGGGCTTTCACACGGAGGTGGTGGCTGCTGCTCTGTTGGTTTCCAGGGGATGGGAAAGCAGTCTGTCAGCCAGTTTTGAAGGACATTTATTTAAGATGTGTCTGGTAGCTGAAGCAAGCTGCTCTCTGGGGGGGTTGGAGGTTAGAAATAGTTAGCAAAAATGGCATTGACTTAAATTTTGTAACAAACAAGCTAACTCAAGAACACGATTTAAAAAATCAAATGGAGACAATGAGGAAAAAACTGAGGGTTGCTAGATGGGCGGGAGGGGTGGGGGGTGGGGGGGAGGGTGAGGGGATTGGAGGGCAATCGGTGACCACAGGATGGCCACGGGTTTGAAAATTAATCTGGGGAACGTAATTTGGTGGTTACCAGAAGGTAAAGGGGTTGGGGGGTGGGGGATGAGGGTGAGGGGGATCAAATGTATGGTGATAGAAGGGGAGCTGACTCTGGGTGGTGAACACACAGTGTGATTTATGGATGATGTGATACAGAATTGCACACCTGAAATCTATGTAATTTTACTAACAATTGTCACCCCAATAAATTAAAAAAAAAAAAATCAAATGGTTCAAAACACCACAGAGTGAAAAATAAGCTCCCTTACCTGATTTCTGTTCCCCTAATCCTGAGGCAATCCGTTTCCTTTTGACTAAGACTCCTTCTAGAGATAACCTATGGGTGACAAGTGTGTGAAAGAGTATATGAGTATGTGTGTGTGTGCATGTACACTCACATACACACCCATTTTATTCACGTGGTGTCTAGCGTAGTAAACACACTGCACCTTGCTTTTATTCCCCGCTTCATATATCCCAGAGATAGTTTCATGTCAATCAGTACGTTTAGATCTTTTTATTCTTCGTCTTAGGGCTTCCTTACTGATCTACAAGTATACCATAATTTATTTAAGAAGTCCCCTATTCATGGATAGTTAGACCCTTAAGGTCATTAAAAGCCGTTCTAGAACATTCCGTCTAATTGTCTTGTCTTACATATGAGGAAATTGAGATCCACACACACAAAGACAGATTTAAATAATTCAGCAGATTCTCGAACCTACATTTGGGATGTTTTTCTCACTGTTACCGTATTTTGATCACAAAAGACAAGAAGGTGGCTGTGTCTCTGAGTGTGCTTTGCACACGTGGGTGGGTGGGTGCAGTGTGCCTACACAGGTAGGTGTGCATTATGTTGTGTGACAGACGTGCTCTTGAAGAACTCTGAATGAATCCTTTTATTTTTAAACTGGAATATGAAATTTTACATGCCCCAGGGGTAGGAAGATGATTTGGTAGTTAAAAGGAAAATTGTGGAGCAATCCTTATGTGAAATGATGACTTCCTTCTTTCCTTTTTAAAACACAACTTCATTGAGGTATAATTTACATGCAAAAACATGCATCTATTTTAAGTGTATGGCTTGATGCAGTGACAAAGGTATACATTCATGTAACCAGCACCCAATCAACGTATAGAAAATGCTATTTTCCCCAAAAGTTCTTCCATGCCTGTTTTTTTTTTTTTTATTGAATATATACTTCAAAATACAATACTGGCAAAATCATTCAATGGTCTTCTGTGCATCTCTGCATTCAGTTCCCACCTCCACCTCCAGGAGGTACGTTTTTTGTCAATATAGATTAGTTTTGCCTGTTCTAGAACATCATGTAAGTGGAACGGTACAGTCTATAGTCTCTTGTGTTTGGTTTCCTTCCCATAGCATCCGTTTTGTTGCATATATCAGTAGTCCCTTCTTTAATGGTAAGTAAGATCCCATCATGTGGATGGAGCATGGTTCACATATTCATTGACCTATTGTTGGACATTTGAGTTGTCTCCAATATTTAGCTGTTATAAATGAAGCTGCCAGGAACATTTGTGTACAGGCTGATGGCTTCCCAAGTAAATCATCTCTGTAATTCACTTGTGCCGATCTGGTTTAAAATCAGGCCATACAACCATTGAGCCAACATGTATAAAAATGTATTAGATCCCTTCCATGTGTTGGGCAGAAAGGGTTCTGCCCTGCAGGGATGTACATGAAAGCCTGCATAATATTTTTGCGCTGCTGTGGAAGGTGTTTGGAAAAAAAAAATCCACTCCCCTTATTTTATGAAAGTCAGTGCTATTGGAAGCCTGTTAGAGTAGAACCCTTAAAATATTTGATTACGTGGCACCTCTGCTTTTCAACCAGTTGACGCACTCTATCCATAGGGCTAATAGCATACTCCTCTTCAAATGATGAGTCTTTAATTTAATTAGCAGTTATCTTCAAAATCTGCACCCAGCAGCTGCTCAAGAGTTGCCCACTGCAGTGCCTCAATATCTTGTGCTTTCCAAAAGCAGAAGCTACTAGGAGGACATCTGCTCTGTGACGGTCTCCTGCTCTATCTGGCTTGCCTCTTCCATGCCAGACACCTCTGGGGCCCACACTGTGCCCAAGATGCCTCCAGAGGAGAATGGCCAGCGATAGAGAGGGTGCAGGACTTGGGCAGGGAGTCCTCTGCTTTGGGGAAAAAACCCTGATTCTTCTCTCCGCTTCTCCCCTACGCCTCCTCCTTCCTCACTCCCCACTCTTCT
This sequence comes from Rhinolophus ferrumequinum, assembly GCF_004115265.2. Lineage (NCBI taxonomy): Eukaryota > Metazoa > Chordata > Mammalia > Chiroptera > Rhinolophidae > Rhinolophus > Rhinolophus ferrumequinum. Next base: position 39,625,319 of record NC_046296.1, on the reverse strand, counting down.
CTAAGTAAAAAAGAAAGTCTATTATTTAAGACTTAATTGGCACAACGTGGGTAGTGCAAGCCTCTCTTCCTCCTTCTCATCCTTTCTGGATTCATCTTTTTCTGACCCACTCTCTACATTTTGCTTCTTTCTAGGCCCTAGTGTCTGACAACAGATGGAAAAGGAAGTGAAACTCAAATTGGGGGCTGTTCCCAATTTTGCGGGTTGTTCTGTTGACTAGAGGTCTCCGGCGAAAGTTGAGCCTATGATTAGGAGGAAGTTTGTCTGAATTTCTGACCCCTTTGCCTTGAACTTGACTGACCCCAAACACAGGCATGCAGCTGCCTGTGGGTCACAGTGACATGCAGCAGTAACACCTAAGCGGGGTGCTCAGTGCTGCATCATGGGTGAGGTGCTAGCTGAGTGGTCAGGGTTCCCACTGGGAAGTGTGGCGTGGTGGCAGGAATATTGGACCGAGAGTCAAGAGTTGAGGGTACAAGTTCTGACTCTGCCACTCACCTCAGGGCTGCCCAGCTCCAGGGGACTGTTTGAGAGACTACCGTGTTACTGGTGCCCCCTGGAGTTGGACAGCGGAATGTTCTCACTAGTTGGGCTGTTTCGGCCACTTCCTTAACCTCAGTGTTGTCATACATACAATGGCGCTAATAATACTTGTTATCTTACAGGTTAATTGTGAGGAATACATGAAATAGTGTGTGGGAAGGGCTTTGTGAATGGTTAGGCCCCACCCCCAAAAAAGTGCCTGTGAGTCTTTTTGCTTTTCAGAGATTTCTTTTTTCATGGGTCTATGGATGGTTTAGGCTCTTTCCCCATTGCGTTGCTCTAACTCAAAGGAGTGGAGCTCTGTGTATGCCCAGACCTTCCCCGAGGTCTGGGTGGTGACTGGGGGGTCAGGGTGAAGTATGGGAGGCATTGCTCTGCCTTAAACCAGCAGGGCTTGGAAAGCCAGTCACTTGCACCTGAGAAGGAAAATGAACCCACAGAGGCGTAGCGGAAGGAGAACCCTGGGCCTGGGTTGTCGGAGAAGGCTTCGAGGGTGAAGCAGGGCTTGAGATGAGAGCGCCACAAAAGTCGTTTCTCCTGCGTGTTCTAGGCAGCCCTGAGTGAGAGTTTGGCTTCAAGGTCTCAGCCCAAGTTTTTCCATCAGAAAAGTAGGTAATGTTGCTGGCCGTCTAGATGAAATGAACTAATGCAGATAAAGTATCAAACACAGTGTCTGAGGCTCAGCAGGCATTCACATAATACGTGGTCGCCTGTTCCTTCTCCTCTCACGAGCACCTCATAGCCTCTGATGACGAGGGTTAGAGCCTTTCTTGCTCTGGGATTCCCCTGTGCTGGGTACGAGACCCTAACCTCAGTTCTTTATGTGATATTCACAAAAACGCTGTCAAGTCATCGGATGTCCTTGAAGAACACGTAAAAATATCAACTTTGGGCAAGAAAATGTCTTTTCTGTTGAGGGAAGCTTGATATAGTAGAAAGAATGTTGGAGTAAGTGGCAGATTTGAAGACTTGGCGTTTTAATAACAACAATGACAACAATTGTGGTCAGTGACAACTGAGGATTTCACGCCAGGCACCATGCTAAACACTTTCCCTAGATTATCTCGTTTAACATCGTGACAGCCTAAATGACACAGGACCTATAGCATTTACTTCATTTCACAGAGGAGTATTCTGAGGCTTAGAAAACGTAGTTGCTTTCTTCAGGCCACAGAGCCCGTAAGTTCACTCTTCATCACCACTGACTATCTCCTAAGTGCCAAGAGCTTTGCATGTATTTCTCATAGAGTTTTCACAACAACCCATTTCACAGATGAAGAGATTGAGGCAGAGGCTCAGAGAGAGTAAATAATTGCCTGAGTTGGTAAGTGACAAATTTGGACTCCAGCCCTGGTCTGACTCCAAAGGCTGTATTTGTCTTTCTCACTGTTCTCTTGCCTTGCTTCTGGCCTCAGCTGGAGGGGTAGCCAACGAAACTGGAGCTTGAAAGAGAATCATAATCAAAGAAACAGAGATAGGAGCTGGGAAGACTCATCAAGTAAAAGCATGAGGTTCAAGGGGATTTGATAAATAGGGTTGCATCTGGGAGAATGAGGAGGGACCTGGAGCTCCGGAAAAGGAGCTTAGAACTAACCCTGGGAATGGTTAGGAGGAGGGAGGAGGCCTGCTTTTATGTTGTGCCAGCTGCCTGGTGGTGTTGCCCACAGACAGTTTGCAGAGGCTGTGCATGGTTGGGCACCTATGTAGCTTCGTTATCCAGGCCTTGCGACTGTGAACAGAATCTGTGATTAAACCAGTTTGGCTCTGAAGTTCCACCGCACTCCAACACCTTTTGTGCTGATAACCCCTCTAGTCATCCATGGTAAAGTTGCACCACCCTAGATGAATTCTCAAAGCCGCCTCACTTGGCTGGCTGGGGCTCTGCCAGTGCTCTGCGGCCATCTGCCCAGGCTGCAAAGCTCTCTGTTGCTTTTGGCATGTTTAACAGCTTAATTCCTATTTTTCTGTTTGGAAATGCAGTTCATCACCATTGAGCAGCAGTGGATGCTAAAATGGTTCCTGATGGCTATCTTGAATGTTAATATCCTAATACATTTTATCGTCAATGACCTGTCCTCCCGACACGAGTTCTCACTCCCATTTTGCAAAGATAGGCACGCTGCCTGCCTTCGGATCGGCCTCGCAGCCCATCTCATTCCTTTGCTGTCTCCTCCCTGCTTTTCGCAGATAGCATTGTACTTCTCCAACGAAGTCCGCAGTCGTGGGAAATCTCTGACTTAGAGGATATGAGAAAGCGTTTCATTTTGCCGGCAGGGTTTAATAGGGGTGATCTAATCTCTAAAAGGCATACATTATTTAAATTCCATGCTTTTGGACAAGGGGGCCCCTGATATTTTTGAAATGTGGCAGGGATAGGATTCTGGTTTGGCTCTGATCCGTAGAGCCGACTGTTGGTTTTCCTGTTTGTAATTCAGTGCAGGGGCTGGGTTATGCTTGTGGCGGGGTGGGGCAGCAGAGGGGCAGTACTAGTGGTGAGGGGGCTGGGGAACATTTTCTTTACCCAGAAACCTAAAATCACAGACTCTTGGGGTGGAAGAATGGGGAAAGTCATCTCATGGCATCACCAGTCTATGATTTGGTCCCCATTTGGATCTCAGGCTCAAGATCCTAGGTGAATGGCTTCTGTGTGGCAACGTGAGAGTTCTCTACACCCCTCACTCCCTGCCCTGACCGAGCACCTGAAATGTCACCGAGGGCCTCACCTAGGAGGCATTGAAGACACCTGTTGATGAAAGTGAAACTCTGAGGGAAACCTTAAGCACTCTCAACCATGAAAGGCTGAGTCTGGAAATAGAGGGGGCTCATGGATGGTTCGGGGAACCTAGACTGTGAGTGGAGTGAGCTGTTGGGGGAGAAACCTGGAGAATATCAGTTCAAGCTGAGTTTTTTACCTCACAGGGAGTATATGGTGCTCATGGCCCAGCTGCCTCTTTTTCCCTCTCACCTCGTTTGAATGTCACTGGTACATGTCACCTGCCTGCCTCCTTTCCAGGGGACAGGGCCTAGGACGGGCAAATGATCCCAGAATAGGCTCTGGAAGTTCTGAGCCTGGAGCCTTTTCCCACTTCCTCAAATGTTTATTGGGTGTCTCCTGACAAACAGACAGTGAGCTAAGCACTAGGGATGCAAATAGGATTCTCATACTTTCTGTCTAGCAGAGGAGATACACATATGGACCATAGAGCGCAGTATTGTAGGAGCCATAGTTAAGATATGCATGTGTACTGTGGGAACACACATAAGGAGGTAATTAATTCTGACCGGGACTATCTGGAAAGGCTTCAGAGAGGAGGTGATAATTGACCTTGGCCTTGAAGAAGCAGGAGGTATTCACCACAATGACCCTTCCTAAGTACAGCTTGCTAAGTGTGTTCCTGCTCTTTTCTGGGGACAATGAAAAAGAAAAAGAGGGTAGTGTTTCCTGCCCTCAAGAAATTCACAGCTTGTGGGGGAGACAAGCCTGGCACGTATCAGCCAATTAAAGTCCTGTGTAGACAGATGGGATTGTGCGTGGGGGGTAGGCTACCAGGGCCACTTGGTGATCCAGAGCTTCTAGAGTTACTGCTCTCTCTCATGGAGGACACCAGTTCAGTAAGGATGGGTCAGACCTTGCGAGGATGTCTCAACTACAAGAGGCCTAGCCCCTCTGACTTATCTCCCCTCGTATGATTTTATCAGCCTGGTTCTGTATAGAAGTAGTTAGCTGGATTTGGAGGTCGGGGGAGGAAGTGAAAGTGGGTGAAGGTCAGTGGTAAGACTTTAGTGATATCGCCTCTCCCTTTAAAACCCTGGTAGGATCTGAGGTTTGCGAAACGCATGTGCCGACACACAGCCTGAGCACAGGGGTCCTTCAGTCTCACACAGCATGTTCAGCCCACGCGTGGTCTCAGGCTTTGCTTATGCGGTTTCCTCCATCTTGAAGGCTTCCCTTTCTTGCCTTCATGATGTCTTCCCAGACTGCTCGTCTACACTGATTTCAGACTTACCAGACTTTCTATCAGTTATCCTCTTTCCCTCGTGATTAAGCTGGGGTCAGCATTATTCTCTGGTTTTTTGTTTTGGTTTGTTTTTGGGTGTTTTTTTTTTTAACACCTTAAGAGCAGGAATAGTGTCTTATGCTTCTCTTATTTCCCCTATGAGCAGTTTGTACAGTACACAGGACATAGGTTTCTTTAGACCATCTTGGCAGAATCTCAGCATTGCCAGTTACCTTGGAACTTTCCTTATCGGTAAAATGAGATAACACAGAGTTTCTCAACCTTGACACTATTGGCATTTGGGGCTGGATCATTCTTTGTTGTGGGGATTGTCCTGTCCTGTGTGCTGTAGAATATTTGGCGGCATCCCTGGCCTCCACCAATTAGACGCCAGTAGCACCATTCCCTCTCCAGTTATGACAAAAATGTCTCCAGATGTTTTTGTGTTCCCTAAATGTTCCCTGTGTCAGTGTCCCCTGTGCCAGTGTTTCCTTTGTGCAGCAAAATCACTTCCAGTTGAGAATCACTGGGATTTTGGGTATGCATTGGACCTCCTAGAACTGTTTCCAGGACATTGTAGACAGTCCATAAATGCAGATTCTATTTCGTTCCAAGTTCACCGAGCACTTGACACTCCGTAGGTTGATTAATTGAATGGAGCTGTGACTATAGGTTTTCGCCATTTGGGGTGGAAATGTCATGGAACTCTTGGGGTGCCCCCACAACGCACTAACAGAGTCACTGTCATTTTCTCAATTGCAGATTGATCTGGAGCCAGAAGGCAGAGTGTATGTGATCATCGATCTTTCAGGGTCATCGGGTGAAGGTAGGAGAGCGTGACCTCTCATCTTTGTTCTCTTCTGTTGACCCTTTGTCTTCCAGTTTCTCCCTTCCTTCCTGAGCTGGGGTGTTTTATAGTGACATTTAATGAATTGGCACACTTTAAAGGAAAAAGGGTATTTTGAAGATGCTGTGTACCAATAGGGACAAACCATCTGTTAACTTTGGTGGAGCAAGAGGGAGGATTTTTGACTTACAACGTGAGGCCAATAACACCGACGCTCCTGCCTACTGGTGCACCAGGCAGGCTTCAGCAGAGTTCCAGCCTCTCCCTGGAGGCTCCCGTGGGGTTTGTGTGTGTGTGATGGGAAGGAAGTAAAAGCAGTTGGTCTAACGGTATTCAGACATGCAACAAATAAGGTACCAAATGTCAGAATCTTATTTCTTTGGAGCTTTTATAGAAGTGTTACTTTTTAAAAAATTATTTTAATAATTATTATTATTTTTTAGCCAGTCCCTCATGTAGGGCCAAGCCCTGATCTTAAAGAGTAATAATGAGGTAAGGGAACATCCACCCCCGCTGGCTGATTACACAGGGTATAGATGTTCTCAGATAGTTGGGTTTTTCTTCTTTCTTCTTCATACACCCTCTTTTCTTGATCCTGTCTTTGTCCACTTATTACTGGTAAGGGCTTGCTGGGTCGTGAGGCCTGAGCAGCCAGGGAAAAGGGGAAGACCAAATAATAAACCTTGTCCACACAGGAACAGGGAGGTGGTGGCAGACTTGGGCTCTAGAAAAGTTAGGAATTAGGACTGAAATTTAGTTTTTGGGACTGTTTTCCCTCTCCTCTTTCATGGGCAGAGGGACAGAACAGTTGGTTTTAATGTCATGGCGGAAAGATCAGAAGACCAAGGCAGTTTCCTCTCGGCAATGAGAAAAAATGGGGTTTAGGGGCTGTGGCCCAAAGGGAAGGACAAACAGCTCCCTCAGGACCTGGCTAGCAGACGCAGGCCTTTTACAGCATCTTCCAGCATATTGGGGATCACAAGCACAAAGTCACATGGTCTCTACTTTAGGGAGGAAGCTCTAGTTTAAGGTTCAATGGGAGCAGATATTATGTAAGCAATTTCAAAGGAACGGCTCAAATGATGCACTTGACAATGGTGCCTGATGATTTTCATTTGGCTGATTTATTACCTAGTTTCAATAGGTGTTCAATAATTGTGTGTACAGGGGGCTCATAAAAGAATTTGGTTCTCTTTGAATAGATTGAAATTATTTGGCATGGGTTTAAAACTTTAAACATCCTTCCAAAATTGGTCTCTTACATTTTTTGTTCTTTGTTGCAAATTGCATTTTGATGTTTCCAACTTTGCTTCTCTGTTCTCAGCTCAGAACAGCCCAGAATAGAATCTGTTGTAGAAGATTTGGGGATTTAGCAATCTTTAGTATGAAATATTTAAGACATACAAAAGGGACTAAAGAATAATAATAAACCAAGCACAAGAGTACCAACCACCAGATTAAGAAATAAAGCAGCCAGTAAGGTGAAGCATTGCTTTCAGCAGCATGTGATCCCAATCTCACCAGATTTAAAAGTACATACTTTCGGGCAGCCAGTTGGCTCAGTTGGTTAGAGTGCAGTGCTCATAACACCAACGTCACCGGTTCGATTCCCACATGGGCCAGTGAGCTGCGCCCTTCACAGCTAAGAGTGAAAACAACGGCTTGACTGGAGCTGAGCTGCCGGTGGGCGGCTGCTTGGCTCAGTTGGTTAGAGCACAGTGCTCATAACATGAAGGTTGCCAGTTCAATTCCCACACTGGCCAGTGAGCTGCGCCCTCCACCTAGATTGAAAACAATGACTTGACTTGGAGCTGATGGGTCCTGGAAAAACACACTGTTCCCCAGTATTCTCCAATAAAAAAATTTAAAAAAAATACTGAAAAAGAAAAAGTACATATTTTCCATCTGCAATTGGGTGCCACATATGTGAAGGGGATTTTTGACCATGTAAGTGGTCAGTACCCCTAACCCCACTTTCTTCAAGGGTCAACTGTAGGAGCAGACCTTGTTTCATTGAGCTTTGCTTTCTTGTGCTTCACATATATTGCATTTTTTACAAACTGAAGGCAAGACCATCTATCAGCAAAGAGATTCCGACTCACTTTATTGCGATTCTCACTTTATTGCGGTGGTCTGGAACGGAACCCGTTATATCTCCGACGTGTGCCTGTATTACAGTGGCCTCCTAATTGTAGACGCTGGAGAAACAGTTGATGAGCAAAACCAATCCCCTTTTTTTCTTTACATAGTCGATATACAAAGGGATAATTAATTAAATATGTATTTCCTGTGCCAAGATGCTGGGCAACCAATGGGACGCTTGGATTCTTTTTTTCGTTGAAAAGATTAACGACTTGCAAAATTATAGAAGACGTCCATTTTTACATTAGAGAGAAAGGATATGGACAAATGAACGAGTAAATAAATCAAAAGCAATTGATTTTTTTTCTTCTTGCTTCTATGGCTTATTGCATGTGAATGGCCAAAGCAGTTTTCACTGGACTGAATTCTTAGTCTCCTTTAAAAAAAAAAAAAATCTCTTTCATCTAAAGAAAATAGAGTTTACTTCAGAAATGCTGATGCATGCCAGACTCTGTAAAGTGCTAGCATGTGTTGCTCTGAAGAAAAGGAGAACTTTTTCTACGCCTTTTTTCCCTTGCTCTTGCTGGATTTGGGATTCTTTCCCTGGATGGTTGACTTCCAGCAAGCCCTCCTAGAAGCTGATCTTCTTGTGCTCTGTGTTCTCCACATCCGTTCTCTCTGTCCCGCTGCTGGGACTTGGAGGGCTCCTGACCCACAGGCGGTTTTGTTTTTGGAAGGGTGGGGAGGGCAAGGAGAGGAGTGGAGGATGCGTAGCCAACACATTGGTTACCTAGGCTGCGTGAGAAGGGTCCAGTGCGAAAACGGTTGTCGTAGCTAGGCTCCACAAACTACGTCCTTTCTTTAGTGAAAGTGCCTACCTTTGTATTCCACGGAAGGTTGAAAAGAGAGTTGAAATGAGGCATAACTGACATTTTCACTAGTCTATTATTCTGCATCAAGCCTCCCTTCAAACACTCCAGTCCCATCAATGGAAAAAAAATATATTCATAGAAATTGCACAAAGTTTACAACATGTGCAAATACCAGAGAGTTCGGAGAAAGGTGCGGGGGTGAGACTGTGTGAATACACCTCCTCTTCTAGGATGTGCCAAAGAACTTTTTTTTTTTTTTTTTTACTAACACACTGTAGAAAGCCTGGACGTTGACGTCTGCAAGAGCTGGAGCTAATGTGATTTCTAACTGTCTAATAAAATTCCAGTGCTTGCACGTCCTGTGCAGTTCACCATAATGGGATTTGACCAGTGTGTGCTTTAGCTAAACCAGGCAACCTAACCCCAGATGTAAGGGGTCAGGCTGGATGACAGTTAAGGTCATCTCCGGTCATGTGATTTTGTCCTTTGGTATAATTTGAGTAGACATCTATCAGAGCTCAAGGCTGAGGGCTGGCTGGTATCTGTAGCAGATAGAGGGGTTAAAAGAAAGGGACTCTTTCTGACAGGTACTCTGTGAGGCACTTTCCCTACATCATCCCAAGTAGCAAACCTTGGAATGATCCTGTGTGATCCTCCGATCTCAGGCACCTCTTAGTGCTTTGCTATTATCCTAAGTAAGGACCACCTGTTTTCCTGGTAAACAGGGCACTACAGGCTCACCAGAGACTGTATAAATCAGAGCATAAATATCCCAGGTAACAGAAGCATACACAACAATGTAATTCTCCAATGTGCAGACTATTATTTCCTGCTGTGCACATTAGTTAGTATTTCTTCCTCTGTTGTGACGTCATTTGTATATTATTTCTATTCTTTATAATAATGTGACAATGCTCCATGATTTACAGGCTTCCAGAGGAGGGGCAATCAATCTGATCTGGGCTTTCTAGGCTCTTCTTCCTCTGCCTTCCGTCCAGGTGTAATATCCACCTGGGAGAGTTCTTCAGTGTCTAAACCAACAATAGAAATAACAAGAAGTAGGCCTCACTGGTATGTTTGAATCACTAAGCTGTTTCTCCACTAAGATGCAGAAGATACAAAATAATTTGAATGGTTTTTACAACACATGCAGCACAAACAATGCAGTTCAGTCAGGTCCTGGAGTGACTGTATATTGTGGAAGCAGAAGACGAAGGGCAGGGGGCAGGATCCACCCCTCTGTGCTTTTTTCTGGAGCCACGAACAGCAGAAAGTCTGCTCTCTGGGACTGGCAGCGGATAGAGTGGAAACAGCGTAGGAGGCCACCAGTCCTGGGTTTCAATCCTGGCTCTAGTGCTTGCTAGTTTAGATTTCTCATCCATAAATGGGGATAATAGTACCTCAGATAGGTACTATGATACGATTGCTGTAAGAACGGTGCCTTGGTCCAGTGCCCTTGAATGGGAGATGCTCAGTAAACATCCTAAGGCCCTGGAGACCTGAGAGCAGGGAGGTGGGGGTAGCTCTAACCCAGTGCCCTTGAAGGAGCAGCAGGCAGGTTCAGAGAAACAGAGACACCAGTCAGAGGAATAGTTTGAGGACAGGTTTTGGACTCCCGGGTGTACATGTCCAAAAAGTCCAAGAACATAGCAAGGTGACAAAGAGGTAATCCATAGACTAATATATCTGGCCATGGCTATGACATTGCTTTCTGCAGAATTCAGATCTTGCCATAGTTTTGGCCCATTGTCTCTCTCTCTCTCTCTCTCTCTCTCTCTCTCTCTCTCTCTCTCTCTCTCTTTCCCTGCGTCCCTCCCTCTCGCTCTCATTTGCTCTTCCCCACGATTCCCCCAATGAAGTATTTCCCAAAAGGATATTCTCGAGCTTGTTTGTGTCCTCTGGCCTTTAATGTCAGAAATCCTTCCTTGTCAGGGCCTGGGCTTCGGCCTCCCTGCTCAGTGCAGACTGAGAACATGTGGTGCCCATACTCTCACTGGCCCTGGGTAAAAAAAGCCCTTCGTCTATTTGAAGACCATTATTAAATCCTTCTTCTTCAGGCTGAATCAATCAAATCCCCAATAACCTTTCCGAAGGGATAGTTTAGAAATCTTAACTCATCTTTTCAGCTCTCTTTTGGACTTTTTTCAAGTTGCACAGAGAGACAGACGTGATCGAACCAGCGTTGGTCCATCCTGGATAATAATAATGTGTGTAGAGCCTGCGCTTGACAGTATGACCTCCACGTAGGAGATGGTGGCGCAAGAGGTCAAGCGATGTACCCAAAGCCACAAGGTGGATGACACGGTCCAGTTGGGTCCAGAACCCAGGTTACAACCCAGTGCCCCATTCTAAATCATGGCCCCTTCATGAGTTTGCCAACCTGGCACAGGCCTCCTCACTTCTTTTTTTCACTTTTAGTTATTTTCTTCAGCAAGCTTTTTACCGAACTGTAAAGCAAAAGTTGTTAGTTTTGAATCCAAGGGTGACCCAGACAGTCCTTTTCAGAAACAAATAGGTTTCTTTTCCACTCTCTGAGAAATGAAAACACCATTGGTCCCAGTTCAGAAATGAGCTCCTTCTCAGGCTCTCTGTAAGGTGGATCCATAACTAAGTCTTGGTCTGCGACTAGACCTGACTCAAATTTCAGCAGGTTAATCATCTTCCTTATATCCCGAGCAAGCATTAGAGCCCTTCCTTCAGGGTTGACATGGAGGGGGAGGATTCTTGAAACTGCCTCAGTTAGTGGGCAGTTTCTAGCTAATAATATCTCTCGGATCCCAGAGTCCCATTGAAGCTTCAGTTGATAAGAATCCTACCTTTTTCCTTCAAAATTCTGCATTATTTAATTGAATGCCTTCTGATTATGAGAAAGTTAAAAAGAACTATTTGTTCAAATGAGCAATAGTTCCCAATGCAGTTTAGTAAATGTGCCCGGTTTGGTGCTTGTCCTAGATTTGGGGAAGAGGAAGTGGGGAGGTAAGTGGAAAATGAGAGACGACATTCATATGAACACGTGGCCTTGCCTTCAAGAAGTTTGCAATTGAATTAGGAACCTAAAACTCCTTGCAGCACAAAAGCATTAGAGAACAATGTCAGGCAGTCCCATAATGAGTGCCCAATCGGTTGTTACCAGGAGTTCTCCAAATGGGAATAAATTGCGGCTGGACTAACTCAGAAAAACTTCAAGGAAGAGGCAGGGCTTGGGCTGAAAAGGAAAAAATAGGTAGTCTGGATGGATAGGGAAGCAGTGAGGAGGCCACACTGAGCAGACGGTGCCATGTCATCACTGTCAGAAACAGTTTTGATGCTCTTCTTTTAGGCAAGGCTGGATAGACACAATAAATTACACAGATGCAGTTTGTGTTCTCCAGGAGCTCTCCAACAAAGACAGCCATCAGAGTTGCAGACAGAAATTTTCATGCTTTGCAAACAAGAAAATGAAATGCCTTAAATGATTAAGCTGTGTTTGAAGGTTGAAGGATGTGTGTTCGTGACCAAGGCCTCTCATTCACCTTGGCCCCAAAGAAGGAGAGATGTTCTAGATCAAGTTTGGTCAAGTCTGGGACATTGAGCAGAGCACATTTTATAAGCATGGGACTTAGGTGATTAGAAGGTCAAGTGCAGGTCCAGGCATCCCTTTGTGATCATTTATTCTCTCTCTCTCTCTCTCTCTCTCTCTCTCTCTCTCTCTCTCTCTCTCTCTCTCTCTCCCTCCCTCCCTCCCTTAGCAATTTTATATAGTCCCATGGTAAACGCTCTACCACTCATCCTCTTCCTCTCCAGCCTATCTAACTAGTGTCCTGGCATCAAGCCCAGACACTCCCACTCTTTCTCTTTTCAAGTTCTGTTCAGTCTCTAATAGGATACATTGCTGGAGAGGTTAAAGAGAGCCCTGACCTTCCCAAACAGGGGACTTCAAAGTCAGGTATCAGCTCCAAGATGCTGATAGGTCTCCCTTCTGTGAGGTCTCCCTCCTATGAGGAGTCTTAGGCAATGAGATGCGGGTCTGGCTCCCCACGCATCCTCCTTAGACGTGCATGGACATGTCAGATTCTCCAGTAGCATGTACAGTACAGAGACAGCCTCAGTGCTTGAAAAGGGTGAAAATAACAAAATTCAGATGTTCAAGAACATTGATCTTGTAATGTGTACCCCTCAGTCTGCCCCCAGCACGACTACTTGCTCCTGACCCTCAGACTCGGGGAGTGGGCCCCTTAGTCTCCAGATATTTGGCTCCATCTTTTCTCCTGATGGAATAAATGCTTGTTCCTAGAAGTGACCAGATAAGACAAAGAGGATCAGCTTGACAACAGCAAGCACCGAACACCCATCAGGGGGCTTACAATGCCACAAAGAGACAATGGTGAAATACTTGAAGAGAAATAAGCCAAGAAACCCTCATTTCCTTCCAAATAGGCTGTGCACGCACAGCAGTTCCTCTGAAATAAATCTTTCACGGTTAACAACACCAAATGGCGACCATTAGCAGATGAAAAACGGAATTGAATCGTGAGTGTTTGGAGAGCAGAGCTCCTTAGGATCACTCCTAAGCCTCCTTCCCCTCTGCCGTTGTGCGAGCATAGATGTGTATTCTCTGTTGTCTTGTGTGCCTGTTTTACTAATGAAGTAATTGAGGAAGGAAGAGTCATATTGAAGATATAAGCGTATAGAAAGGGCAAGTTTATAATAGATCTTTAGTCAAGAAGTGAGCCCTGTATTTCCTGGCTTTGTTATTCTCTGTCTTTGTTGTCTTGCTATACATCTTTTCTGTGTCTTATAAAGTAGATTGTTTTGGGGAAATTCATGTTTGTAGCTCAGATCATACTGGGTCAAAGTAGCCTATAATTTAATCATTTACTATTGTTGATATCCTTGTGATTTGGCTTAAAACAAAAACAGGGTATTTCTATTCATCTAAATTAATTTAGAGAGTTGTCTTTTAGGACCATTTACTTTATTCTTTTATCCAGTTGAAATTGGCCGGTGCTGACAGTTTTATTGATTTTTCTTATTACCTAGTTTTGTTGAAACATTCATGTTTTCACAATCAAGTATATTCACAATCTTATTTGAGCGAACACTGGGGCTTTTATCTTTCCTTCTTTATTATAAATCTTTAGTGTGAGCTTGTGGGGGCCTGTGGAGGTGTGCGTATTGGCTCCTGCACACGCATACACATGTGAGAATGAATGTCTGTGAATCACCTGTTCTGTCTCCCCTTTGGCCAGTTTCCTTCCTTAAAAGCATCCCTTATTTGCTTGTCTAAACTATGCGAGGCACTGGGATTGTAGAGCTGATGAACATGGTCCCTGCTGTCAGGTATCTGTACTACAGAAGGAGAGCAGGAGACCAGTAAGCTCAGCGCAGTAATGTGTTTTGGCTATTGCGTAGCTGTTGGTGCAACAGGATGCAGTGGGACATGGAAGAGACTTCCTTCCACTTGGGGACTCTCCCGGGAGTAAGCAGTCCATAAATGACATTCACCAACACCTCCACGTGCCCTCATCAGCTCCTCATGGCAACCCCGAAAAGGAGGTAATAATAGGTATCCTCTCTCTTTGGGTGAGGAAACAGAACTAGTCCACGGTGGCATTTTTATTGGCACCAGGGTTCACTCTCCAGTGTTTAGGATCAGGCTTGTTCCAGGCCTGGTCGTCTCTGCAGACTGTCTTCACCAGCTGGGGTACCTTCTGCCCAGCTAAGGGGGGCAAGTCAGCTGCCAGTGGGTTATTCCTACTCTCCAGGCACTTAGGTTTGCCTGTTTCCTGACATTGAAAATAGTGGTGATTACTTCAATGCCTCTATTATTAGCCAGGTGTGAATTCTTTTGGAATTGTTGAGAAGTGTGAACTCGGGAAGTTAAGTTGACTTTCAGGTGTATCTATGTGTTTATTGGGACTAGAATTTCATAGACACCTGCATTGTAGTTCCTGCTCCACAATTAGTCAATTACTTGGTTTACTGATTGACTGAACAAACACATCCTGAGTCTGCTGCATGCCAGACACCATGCTAAGAGCTGGAGAAACAAAGATGAAAGAGACCTAGGCCCTGTCCACTAGAAGCTCCCAAGCTAGGGCATGTCAGCAACGAGTCATCTGTTCCACTTGGGGCTTGGTGGCCTCCTCTGTACGTGGAGAGGTGATGGGACTAAGACCACCTTCTCACTCCTAGTTCTGAGTCAAAAGCTGGTGAAGTTCGCACCAGCCAGGCACCTGAAAGGAGGAAGTAGGAGAGAATAAAATTTTTTAAGCCAAATCTCCGTACGGAAATTACTTTGTTTAAGCCTAAATAGATGTACCAGATAGATTTTATTATCCCTATTTTTTACATGTGGGAAAAGTGAAGCTTAAAGAGTTTACTGTGAATCACCTGGGGTTCCTTTGAAAATTCAGATTCTGTGCTCGCTTTGGCAGCACATATACTAAAATTGGAAAATTCAGATTCTGACTCAGTGGACCTGGGGTGGGGCCTGAGATGCTGCATTTGTCCCCAACGCTCATGCTGCTGGTCCTTGGACAACACTTTGTGTAACAAGAGACGACAAGACCTGTGATTTCCCCCCGAACCATGCTGAGCAGGCACCGGTTTCTATCTCATGGAAAATTAAAACGGGAATCTACTGATTTCTCCCTTTCCCAACTTCCAACCATTTAGTCCATCTCAAAGTCAATATCTTCGAATCCTTTAATGTTTAGTATCTTTTCCTTCCCCATTCTCCTTTCTTCTGAGAAAGGGGCCGAGAAGGCACGTGGTATCCTTAGGGAGGGTGGGCAGGGATGCCCAGGCCTTGGTTTTCCAGTCCCAACTTTGTCTGCAGAAGGTCAAAATGCGTAGCATCAGTGTTCTTCAGCTAGGAGAACAAGAACCAGTTTATACCAGGAAAACAAAAAGCACCCGGTCAGGATATTGGATTTTTTGTTTTGTTTTTGTGTTTGTTTTTCTATAAATACCCTCCAATATTGAGTGGTGCTTGAATTTGATCCCACTGTGCTAATTTTCTCCCAGTTCCTGGGGTTTTAATTAAAATAACTCACCCAGGGACCTTGCTAGAACTTACCTTTATGTGATCCTCCTTTGAAGTAGGCAGGTTGCACCTGCCTTCAGATCGATGGGGAAACACAGAGGGAGTTCTAGATTAGGTGCTGGGGACACAGGAGGGGCATAATTTTTACTTGTCGGATAAATGAATGCATGACTCAATGAAACAACAGGAAAAAGTATCACTTTAAAAGGAAACTATTGAAATAAACAAGGTGTTTGGACTGACTTTGCTTTGGATAATCTGTTCATATTCCAGTGTACAATCAGTTTCACCGGTGGGAGGGGCCCGCTTTCTGTGCCTGGCACTTAGGACTGCCTCGGAGCCTCCATACACAGCAAGTGTCCAGTTATAATACCCTGCCCCCTGCGTTGTTGATTCAACTACTTCTCTACTCTTTTAAAATTTGATTTCAAGTTTGCCTCCTTTTGGGGCCTTCCCATGTTGGGCCACCCACCCTGAGCTGCTGGGTCACGCACGACACTGTATTTGCTCCCACTCTCTTCTGTGTCTCTCTGTACAACCAGGTACTCATATATTTATATTGTATCTATAACTAGAGTACTGGTTGTGCTCTGCTCACCTCAGTAAGCCACCAGCCATTCAAGGGCAGAGGTTTCTGTAAAATGGGCTCAGAGCTGAGAGCTGACCCAGCACACAGGAGGGTACTGGCTGGCCTCCTTATATGGCAATGCTGAGCCTGGAGCACTGTCTTACTATTTGAACAACACAAAGCCAGACTGGGAACAAGGGCCATCTCTGAACTTGGACGAAGTCCACGGAAGCCTTAATTATTGCAGGGCCTCCTTCGTGCTGGGCTTGAGGCCCCAGTGAATTACACTGAATTCAGCATTGAGCCGCTTTCTGGTGAGATGTAACGGGAGTAACTCTTTTTTTAAGTCAGAAGCTTGGATTCTGTTCCTGGCCCTGCTGCTCACCAGTATTTGAAGGTGAAAAAAAATCATTGGGTGTTTCTAGCCCTCAACTGGATTCCGTCGACAGCGTATTAAGATGCTATGATTCAGTGAATGCTCAGGATTTCAGATTTTCATATTGAACACTTTTTGAATCCAGGTGTGAGTCAACGAGAAGGTTTTCCTAATCTCTGTTTATACTTAGCACCAGGCAGCCAGACTCCGTTCTTCCTGGCCAAGGCAGGGGATCCTTAGTAGTGGGTGAGACATGGTGAGTATCTCAAAAACGTAAAGTGTGACCAAGTGGAAGAGCAGAGAACTTATCTTGTGGCTCCTTAGGCAGTTCTAGGACCACAGGAGTAGAAGTCATAGGGAGACAGCTTTAAGTTTAGTTTCATACATGGAAAAAGCCTCTAATAGACAGAGCTTGTCAGCAATTTAATACATTTGAATAGTAAGTAGGGAGCTTTTCATCTCTTGAGGTATTCAAACGGAGATTCAATGAGTTTTGAAATTCTGTAGAAAAGATTCATCTTCTAATGGTCTTTTGTAAGATTTGAATATTCATAAGGATAATAAGGCAACTATTTAATTTAAAAAAAAAAATCCAAGGCCCACACTGTATAAAGATAGAGAAAGGAGATGTATGAAATAATGGGGAGAAGGAATAAGTTAGATCTTAGCATCTATTTTACAGAATGGTTATATTTCTCGAAAATTTAGGCAAAAACGGAAATGTTAAAACTTAGATCTTGTTTTAACTAGGGAAGGTCTCTACTTGAATGGACCCTAAATCGTAAGCACCCCTCCTGTGAAGACTTTAAGTGGAAAAAGCTCTCGTAATATCAATCTTCGCTCCTAACATCTCTGTCACATGGATATGCATGCTCACTTAAAAAGTGGTCCATTGATGTGCACCTGGGAAGAGGTCCATCTAGGGGAAAGAAGAATGGCAATGAAGGCCCCTGACGTTAGGGGAAAACATCATTTTGTCAAGCTTGTTTATGCATGTTGTAAGTTAAGGATTTTCTCCTCAAACTTAGGAAAGTATTGCATGAGCGCTACAGAAGGAGGAGGAAACTGAGGTTCCTTTAAGAAGGGTTTGATTTTAGGGAGATAGCTTTTCAGGGTGGCGGGTGATGTACTGCCATAAGTAGACGAAACCGTTTACTGCCCATGTGAGGTGGGGCACCAGGAAGGTGGCTGACTCATCCCCGCCTAACGACCTACCTTTTTGTCTAATGCTTGAGATTTCACCTTTAGAGCTTTCACATCGATGGTGGTTTAAGCTCTTGACGCCCATTAAATCGCTAATTCTTCCTTCCCTCAAAAAAAAAAAAAAAACAAGAACCCTTTTAGAATGATGTAATCCTAAGCCTTTCTTGAATCTTCTGTGCATAAAGGACCAACAGAGAGGTTTGTAGGCAGTTCCTTAATTTTGCATGTGATGCTTTCTGAAAGGGTGTCTGACGGTCAAAGTAGTGGAAGTTTGAATAACTGAGTTTAAGGTTATAACGGGAGATTCCACTCTGAGAAAACGAAAATGTATTATAAAATCTTCTTATTATGTCTCATTGTCTAGACACTGTGTTCGGTGATATTTTCAGCATTTTTTCCCCACTTGGCCATCTGGGAAGCCTGTCAACCTGCTGAAGTGTGGCGATGGGTGGGGAAGGGGATCCAGCTGAGGCCAAACAGGACCGTTGCAGACCCCTGGGATCCTTCACCGATTTGCTATAGTAGACTCCATTCTCTGACATAGAAATTATACATCTTATCACAAGGGCCAAAATTTTCATTTTCTTCTGTCACATCATTTTTATTTAACAAAAAAAGGGCAGGTGGCAATAAAATATTCAAATAATTGCACAAACAGTTTCTTTAGAGTCTAAGCTGTATGGACTGTGTCTATTTTGGTCTCTGCTGTACCATCATGGCCTAAAACAGTGCCAGGATGCGCGGTCATTAGGAAATGTTTGTGCCATGAGTTAGTGAGTGACTGATGGCCAGGTAGGTATGGTGAAGGTGGCACAGTGACTTGGCAAGCAGAGAGCACCACTGTGAAATGTCATTACCAGCTGATGGCTGAGCATCTACTGTATTGCTTAAAGGCTAAACATACGAAAGTCAAGAATCGCCTGTAATAGGTGGCTTTGAAGTCACCAGAGTTGTCAGAGCAGCTGGAGCCTGAAAGACAGACTTCACCTGCTTAATTACAGATGTCCATCTAGCTTCTCAACCTCTCCCTGACTGTAATTACAGCCCTTGTAGCCACGATACTGCCAAGCCAACTAGAAACACCTTGCTCTGCCTAGAGAGGGACCTAGTTTGCTTTTATTTTTAATTTTTTAAAACATAAATCAAACCAGGGTCCTTTCGATTTAACATTCACTTCCTATTGGCACGAGGCCTTCACTGGACTTCCTTGCCTTAGAAAACAAACAAATGATAATTTCTTTGTTTGTCTTGGGGAAAAAATACCCTCTATGTTTTGTTTCTCTTGAATTAATCTGTCCTTTGGGATTAATTTAAGCCAGCCTTACTCTCCCTCCCTTCCACTATTTTTACTCTGAAATTATATATCATGGTCATATGTACCTATGATCCAGATTAAGAAAGAAAACACGTTGGTGCCTTTTTAGCTCCCTGGGCCCTTCCCTGATCTTGTCTTTATCCTTTCCCCCCGCAAAGGTAACTACCATCCTGAAAATTGTGTTCTTCTCTTGTATTTCTTTGGTGATTTTACCACCTATATGTATGTTTTCTTAATACTATATTATTTCACTTTGACCTCCTTTTTAGCTTTATTCAAATAGAGTATCATCCCATATAAATTCTTTGGCAAGTCATGCAACATTATACTTTTGAGATTCGTCCATACGGGTGTGTGTGGCTGTAGTTCTTTGATCTTTATTGCTTTATGTTATTCCATCATATAATATATCAAAATTCATTTATCTGTTCTATTCACAGATATCTGGGTTGTTTTCAAGGTTTTGTTATTAGGGACAATACTGTATTCTGGGGCACACTTGCATCTATCGTTTCTTTATGTTATTGATTTCACTGTGTAACTGATGGTTCGATATGTTTGTTCAGTTTTACTCAGTAATCATAAATTGTTTCCCAAATCGATTGGACCAGTTGATTCTACCACTGCAAATACTTGCAATTTCCAACTGCTTTATATCTTTATGAATACTTAGTATTATAAGACTTTTAAATTGCTGCCAGTATGGTGGGTGATATGTCAGTATAGTTTTAATTCGTATTTCTATGGTTATTAATGATATTGAGAATCTTTTCATATACCTACAGGTTTTTTATCTTTCCTGAAAAACACCTGTTCATTCCTTTTATGCATCTTTTTCTGTTATTCTTTTGTCTATTTGTTGTTGCTTCAGACACAGTTATATTTGTTGCAAACAGCTTCCCCTAATTTGTGGCTAATATTTTCATTTTTTCTCTATGGTCATCTGATAAATAGACATCCAAAGAATGAAAGAAGAAATCATTTCACATGTTTGGGCTTCTCTTTCTGCTTAATTGAATAAGCATACCGATGCATTCCCACCTTGCTAACTCCACAACGAGTGATGGCAAAATGGGTTGATATGCATGAAGGCACATTTTGAAAGTAAAGCACATATATATAGCATATATACACACATATGTAGAAAGGCTAATTTTCTTCCTACATTATCATACTGCCTCCATTTTTAACACCATTACCTACTTGTACTTTCTGGGAATATTTTTTGTTGTTGAGCTGCTTTTTTATTGTACCTTGGTGCCTTCTGAAATTATTTATGTCCTTTTTCACGGACTGTTTGTCGCTGTAGAATGTAAGCTCCACAGGACAAGAATTGCATAGGGAAGATCATTTTAACATGGCATTCCTAGCAACTTGGAACAGTGCCTGGTACATGGCAGGTGCTCAGAAATTTTGTTCAATGAATGACTGAATCAGTGGTGTTAGTAATAGTCATGATATCATTGCTATGCAGTCATCCACATGCTGTATTTAGGATTTGCTCCCCGTTCAGATAACTTTCAAACTTATGTGGTATATTGTTCAATGTGTCTCAGGCCTTTTCCTTTTCAGCAAGGGTGGGTGGAGCCAGAGGAAAGGAATTGTGCCCTTGGGAGCTGAGAGCTCAGTTTTTAGATTTGTAACTGGGGCCCCTGATAGGCTGGCACTCCTTCGAGGGCAGATTTCGAGGGTGAGACCAGAATTTCCCAGGCTATTTTCTTTGCCCTTCTGTATGGTTGCTGTCAAGTTTGCTGCTTTTCCAAACCCTGTTGGCTTTTGCTTTGTTGCTATAGAAACCAGAGCTGGTAGTTTGGGGGAAATGTGTGTGTATGTGAGTGCTGGGGGAGGGGGTGTTGTGGAAGTGGTGGAAAACCAGAGCTGGGTGGTGGCCATGGACGCGGAGTGAGTGAGGACAGCAGGAAGATGGGCACTACACAAGTCTCCAGGAAGGCCCTGCCCGATTTGGAGGGAACTCTCTTCAGAGAGCTTCTGATTGCGCATGGTCCACACTTGGGGAACAGGCGTCCCTTTGTAGATCTGCAGGGTTCCCCTGGCGCCCGTCCAGCCCTTCAGTGGAACATCTGGAAAGCCTTGGCCCCTCCCCGTGGCAAAGCCGCTGAGCCCTGGAAACAGAGTTCAATGACCTCTTCTTGGCTTCTCCTTAACCCGTGTCCCAGACAAGTGTTTTTCTGGGAACCAGTGAGGAGCGCAGATCTTTGAGGCAAGGCTCATGTTCTGTTGCAGTAAGACTTTCACTTTTGATAAAAGGGTGGGGGCAGAGAAAGGGTCTGCGTAGCAGAGCAATGAGAATTTGGCTTTTCAGGAAATCAGCACCCCAGTGGGGAGCCCTGCTTCCTACTCACTGGTTTTCTGGCTGGGAAAACAGCAAGCTGCCTGACGCTAATGCTCCTTCTGCGGGGGCTGCAATTAGGGGTGGGTGTGGGCTGGAGCGTAGAGACTAATTTGGTTCTGATCCCCACAGACAATCCTTGCCACCCCTGGGAGATAATTCTGAAAAAGCACAGGGTGATTCTTTTTTTTTTTAATGCACATAATTTATCACATTCTGGGTTGTGCTGAAGACAGTGAAAGAAATTTATGATGTATAATAGATTGGGATAAATACGCCATGTCATTACCTGCTCGGCCATAATGTTTTATAACCCAAGTGTTCGGGTGTACATTTAATATTTATCATAAAAATATATGTACATACAATAGAAAAAAATATATAGGAAGAGTAGAAATGCCCTTAACCCATCCATCAATAAGTGGCCTCTTCCCTCCTTGGGGCCAGGTAGGCAAGATCAGTTTACCTTCAGTGTCATTAAAACAAAAGCAGTTTTCTTCTTACCTCTTTCTTGATGGTAGGTACTCAGTAAGTGCCCTTTGAACTGTTGGTGGGAATGTAACTGGCGTTTTCCTTGACCTAGACATTCTGCCGCAGATTCATCCCATTGGCAAACCTGCAAAGACAAATCGCCAGAAGTGAAACAGCAAAATGCTAGAAACAAGGGAAATGCCGATAGCTAAGGGGCAATTTTGTACCTCCCTAAGTGGCCTAATTAAGCAAGCATTACAGGTTTTAGGCTTGATGCTCAAAATAAATGGTTACGTGAAAAAAGTAAGTTGGCATAGTATGTATCGTATGATTCCATGTGTACAAAAAGAAACCCATATCACGCACACTAGACTTGGGTACACACAAACATTTTTACCTCTGAAAAGTGAGAAGGGGGACCAAAGAACGTTGAAGTCATTGACATTTTTGCCTTGAGCTTAAATATTTGCCATCTGTTCATATGTATTCCTCCTTATGTTGCCTCCTAGCGTACATAACTACCCCTCCCTGCCTCCATGCCTCACCTGGGTTCCTCTACGGTGCAGCTTGGCCTGCTTTCTGAAGCCCTACAGGACTCCCTGCTCATACGACTTAGCAGTACGTTAGGCCTATCTTAGGTTGTTCTCTTCCTTGTTTCCCGGTGTCAACTGGTCTTCAACCAGACCATCAGGAGGGAAGATGGTACTGTGAACCAGAAGCCATCAAAGTGCAGCCTGAGTGGTAGGGGTCTCTTTGGCTGGCTCGTCTTGCTTCCTGTGTCCCGGAAGCTGGACTCTGAGTCACTGAGCTCTGTGGCCCAGTCCCTAGGGCTGAAATGTTGGGAAACCTGTTTCCTCGTCACCCTACGGGTGATATGAACAAGGGCGTCATGCCCAGGGCTTTGGATACTGCGAGGACTCAGGGCGGGCAGCCTCTTACTAAAGTCAATTCTATTCTGTCCTCAAGGCTGTGTGTGTGCCTGCACCTGTGTGCGCCGTGCGTGCATACTGATGCACGTGCACCTACGTTCCCACACACACGTGCGCTCACAGTCACCTGTGTGGCAGGCTCCTGGGCTCCATGCTCAGCAGGGACTACATCAGCGCTGGAGACTCAGGTACTCTCCTGCCCCAGATTAGTGTTCTGGCTGAGCACCTTGATTAAAAACACAGCCTTCCTTGTTCTCTGTTTTACTCCCTGGTGCCTGCAGGCTCTGCAGCCCCCTCCCAGCAGCTTGCCAGGGCCCTGCCGGAGGAGTCAGGAGCAGGTGGGGACAGTTGTGTGGTTTGAGGGGCTGTGGGGTTGTGGGAGAGGGCAGCCAGACTCCCGGTTTGTCCTGTTAATGTGTGTTTGTGGTTCTGAAAGGTGAGTATGAAGATTAGGATCCCCGTTTCCTTGCATCTCATTAGCATTCACTCGTCTCACTACTTTGTTTGGAAGAACTTGACTCTTCAGGAAAAGGGAGGGTCTCAGGGCCCCCCACTGTGTTGCCTGTATAATGTGGCCCTTGGTATTTCCCACATAAAGATAGGGAAACTCAATTGCATCCTCAAAGGGCTTCAAGTTTAGTTCTGGAGACAGGCTTGTCTGCTTGTCTGCAGACACAGCAATACCAGAGTAGCCTAACTCTTGCAAAGGCCCCAAGGCTGCTCCACTGTGAATTTCTGAGGGCTGGAGCGGTGCCTGCCCTCCCTTCGTCTGTTGAGTGCTCACTGGCCAACTCTGGGGATGCAAAGAGGATGAGTCACACACTTCTCTACTCTCAATGAGTTCACACTTGAGTAGTACGAATAGGCATTACAACAGTCAGTGTAATACCGTGTCATTGATTTAAAGAGCTCTTTTGTCCAGGATTCATTGAGGCTTACAGGATGGGCTGGCTAACTCTTCCTGGCTTGGAATAGAGACTTGGAAGCAGAGACGGGTCTGTCCTCGTTGGCAGGGGACAAGTGGTCATGGATGCAAGCTTCCTCTGGATGTGTAGGAGATGGGCTACAAAGACAGTGGGCAGTCATGACAGGACCAGGCTGACCTGGAGGTGTGTGGAAGCCAGTGTTACAGCCTGCTGGGCAATAGACGGGCCAGTTAGAAGATGATGGAGGTTTAAAGATTGACCCTATCTCTGGCCCACCTAGACCAGCCCCTTACTTTTCCAGTTTGCAATTTCCTCACCTATAGAAAGGTAAATATAAACTGTCCTTCCTTCAGACACTTTTTCAGAGGAGGAATCTGAGTCTGATTATCCTTGAGCTGGTTAGAGAGCAAGTCAGGATTTGGCCTGGGGTCTGACCGGTTCTCCCCCTGAAAGATCTGCCTTCTGTTCTCTGCCTGCTTCCTGCATGAGAATAGGTATCCTCAGCCTCAGACCCCTTGGCCTAAGGGCCTTAAGTCCTCTGACATTGTATGCAAAATCTTCTCTCTATTCTGGACAGGCATTTCAAAGGTAGTAGGTCTGTAGCTTTGCTCCAGTTCTCAGAAGAATTCAAGACCTTGAGAAGCTTAACAAAATAAAATGTTCTGGAGAATGGTCTTTGGTCCTACCATGGCACCCTGGGAAACTTTTCTTCTTGTTCATTTTTAGGAATGAAATACTTGACACAATAGACTGTTCCAAGCAATTATTTTTCACTTGAAAGAAATGTAAAACGTTGTAATAGAAATATTTCTAAAATGTAAATTCTGTTGCCTTCTCAAGGAGAATGTACTGAACACAACTGTGGGGTGTAATGTCTTGGACATTTTTATAAACATCAATTATTGGCCTGTACTTTTCTAAGGACCCCAGGTTGCTTTATCTGTGTTTAATTTCTCCCCACTCCTAGTTACTTTTCGTATGTCATGGATCATAAAAGAGATATCTTAATTTATGTGTAATTGTTTGTGTGGGAGCCTAAGGATGGCTTCACCTCCTCTTTTGAAGCAAAGTGCTATTTCTGTAATCATTACTTGCTGCTTAGGCAATATGGGGCTATGTTCTAGATTCCAGAGCCGTGGGTCTTGAACTTGAGCGTGTGCCAGCATCAGCATCACCAGGAGAGCTGGTTAAAATACACATACAGCTTTCTGGGCTCCATCCCCAGAGGTTCCGATCTGTAGGTCTGTGGTGAGGCCCAAGAATTTACATTCCTAACAAATTTCCAGTGGACCACACTTTGAGAACCACTGTTTTCAAGTAGTATGTCTCACCCTTTAATGTGCATGTAAGTCACCTGGAAACCTTGTTAAATTGCAAATTCTGATTCAAGAGGTCTGGGGTGGGCCCCAAGATTCTGCTTTGCTAACCAGCTCCCAGGTGAGAGTGATGGTGCTAGTCCATAGAACAAACTTTATATAGAAAGACTTTAAGGCAGTGGTTCTCAGTTCTGACTACATATTAGAATCGCATGAAGAGCTTGTGGAAAAATGGAAGAGGAGAAGGGGGAAAAGGAAAAAGCCATATTCCCAAACAGATGTACCCGAATCTCTGGAGGATGGAACCTGGGCATAGGTCTGGCTCCCCAAGTCATGGGATGTGCTCTCAAGGTTGAGAACTTTGCTCTAAAGGTTGTGAACTTGATGAGAGTCTGTCCTTTAATTAAACGGAGGATTGCAATATTAAATATTTGATTAGTAATTGGTCTCCAACAGTGATTTCACATTCGAACCGTCTGCAAAACTTTGAAAGATTTGAAAACTTTGCTACCTGGATGAATAAGTATGATGTCTGGGATTTGCTTCAAAATACCATGGTGGGGGGAGAAATGAATGAGGGTATTGATCGGTGCTATCCAATATGTAGTCACCTGTGGCTATTGAAATTGAAATTCTTAAACTGAAAATGCAGTTTCTCCGTGACACCAAACACATTTCAAGTGCTCATTAGTCACATGTGGCTAGCAGCTACCATGTTGTGTCCAACATGGTACATTTCCACAAATATGGAACATTTCCGTCACTGCAGGAAATCTCATTGGACAGCACTGGTGTGTTGAACAAGATTGGCTATGAGTTGGTAATTGTTGAAGTTGGGTGATTGGGCACCTGAAGGTTCATTATCCTTTCTTGTCTACTTTTATAGATCTTTACATTTTTCTATGAGAATGTTTTTAAAAGATGTTCAGGCCCCTCTCCAGGCCAACTAAATGAGGTGCTTTAGGGGTTTAGAGGCCCAGGCATTGGTGGGTTTTGGCAGCTCCCCAGGTGATGACAAGATTCATCCAGGTTGAAACCCACTGGGCTAATCGAACAGGTGGGCTGAAGAACGATTAGAGCCAGCTGTGTTCCTGCCTCCTGACTTGGGTGGCCTTTGCTCCATTACTTGGTGCCTGTTTTTCTGTGTTGTTGTTGTTTTTTTCCTCATCTGCTAATGAAGTTGGGAAATACTTGTCCTGCTTTCCTCTCAGAAATGTAGTAAAATCTGGAGAGCAAAGAGCTGAAAAGGTTGTGAAAAAGTGCCAAGCACTGAATACACCTAAGAGGTTTGTTGCTTTTCCTGGTTGCAAGTCTTACGATAGCGAGGCCTTGCATTAGGGTGGCCCGATTCCACAAATAAAAACCCAGGAGGCCTAGTTAAATTTGAGTGTTAGCTAAACGATGAATAATTAACATTTTGTAGTCTAGGTATAGTCCATGCAATATTTGGCACGTACATATACTACACACTTACATTTTGTCTGACGGCCTTAGTGCCTCTTTCCCCACTGCAGCGACAGGTGGGAGCCCTGAGCTTTTCATTTGTAGCTGCACATCCACGTGGCTACCTTTGTTTAGAGAATTTTTCTGTTAACTTTCATTGTGAAGGAAAGCATTTCTAAACCTCTGAGTTGAGAGCAGGACAACAGAGAGTAGGAGAATTTGCTTTTAAAATTCAATGGTGGAATGCTTCTCCATTTATTTCGGTCTTCTTTGATTTCTTTCATCAAAGGTTCGTAGTTTTCCTCATGGAGATCATGTACATATTCAGTTAGACTTATACCTGAGTGTTTGCCGGCAGGTGGGTGCTAATGAAAGATTTTTTTATTTTCAAATTCCAATATTTCATGGCTAGCATATAGGAAAGCAATTGACTTTGGTATATTAACCTTGTATTCTGCAACCTTGCTCTAATTGCTTATTAGTTCCAGGATTCTTTGTCAATTACTTGGGATCAGCAGTTGACAGAGGGTGAAGTTGGGGGTAGAGGAGGGAGGAAGGGAGAATAGATAGAGCACAGGGGATTTTTAGGGCAGTGCAACTGTTCTGTATGATACAGTAATGATGGGCACAGCATTATATATTTGTCAAAACCCATAAAGCACAGAGTGAATCCTAATATAAACTGAATGTTAGTTACTGTATCAGTATTGGCTCAATGTACTGAAGGAATACAAGATGTAAATCATAGGGGAAATTGTGTGTATGTGGCGTGGGAGCCAAGGGGTATTTGGAAACGTTGTACTTCCCAATTTTTCTGTAAACCTTAAATGCACTAAAACAAAGTGTTAATTTTAAAAATAATTGATAGAGGATCTTGATGAAATGAAGATGCCAGGGTTGACTGATGCGTGTTAAGTCTTCCCTCAGCTGAGACAATGACCTGCCCGATTATATTTGATCATGTGATAAATCTGGGTGGTCCCTAGTTTCTTTCTTCGTGTTTAAAGCTAAACGTACTGTTTTTCTCCTCCCTCTCTTTGCTTGAATGGATTTATGCTTCTATAAGGTGCTAGCCTGTATTTCCAGAATAAGAGTGAAAGAGATCCAGGCAATGGTTGCAATATTCATAAAATAAAATACTACATTATAATCCATATCACCAAGAGAGTGGTTAGGAAGGGGTGGGAAGGAATGGAAGCCTTGATTTTTT
This sequence comes from Rhinolophus ferrumequinum, assembly GCF_004115265.2. Classification (NCBI taxonomy): domain Eukaryota; kingdom Metazoa; phylum Chordata; class Mammalia; order Chiroptera; family Rhinolophidae; genus Rhinolophus; species Rhinolophus ferrumequinum. The sequence goes on along the minus strand of NC_046296.1, from coordinate 39,597,843 downwards.
TTCTCATCTGGAAATAGGGATGATAATTCTCTCTCTCCTTGGGCTGTGGTGATTAAATGAGGTAAGGTCTGTGAAGTTCTGGGCACAGAGTGAACACTCAGTGATTACAAAGATCCTAGATTTTTAAAGAGAATAAACCCTGGGGGACCAAGGGCACTTAGGAGGAACAGGCTTCCCAGAAGGTGCTGAGAGAAGGGCATGTCCCCAGAGCGTTTGGGCAAACAGTACAGCCTGGTTGTCAGGAACATTGTGAAGGGACTTCTTGGAGAATGGCGTGCTCCAGGGCCTCCTCCAAATGCTTCTTGTCTTCAGAGATTCTGGGGTGTGCTGTTCCTTTCAGAGGGACTGGGGTTTGATGTGGAATGATAAACAAGGCACTTCAGTTAACCATATTGATGAGAAGAGACCCTCTTCCCCTCCTGTATGTGGCCGGCTTGGCCTGTTGGCCCCACCCTCTGCCCCTGGAGGGAAAATCTCATTTAAGTATGGCTCTGGCTTTGAGAGCATTTTATGCCCTCCCTGGTGTGGACAAATGCAAGGTCCCGCAGGTTCACACACGCACATGCAGCTGGGACCCAGGATCTTTGTCCGAAGGTGCATTTAAATGGATAAAACCCTTTTCCTGTTGGAGATTAAGTGCTCTAAGAGACCTGTGGTTAGATAATCCAGAACTGAGGAAAAAAACTATAAGTCATTGCTCTGTTGCTTTGTGCTTCTTTTCTTGGTAGAAATTAAAGCTTGTTTTCTCAGCAGCAAGGGCAATAAAAACATCTTCAGAGGAGGAGTTGATTTTTTCCTGACTCCTTGAGAACAGATGAATTAGAGGCATCTCTATAGGAGATTAAATGGAATTCAGGTAAACAGCTGAAGGGTTTACATGGGATTAAGTTTTATTAAAAAGCCATCTTGGGGGGTATTTTCCTTTGCAGAGGTGAGGGTGCAAAGCAGCAGCTTTGGAAACCAGAGTGGTGAGGATCAGATTTCTCCACAGTCCCCTCTCAAGACAGGGCCCTAGACACTGGACACAGGCCTCTTTCACACCTACGGGAATCATCCTCTTAGATGCTGGGAGATTTTCTGTCTGGGTTTGGTGAACAAGTAGAGAAGAGGCAACCAGAGGAGCTTGGACCAGCCAGACCAGTGACCCACAGAACTCTTTCCCTTATTCCACAAATGCGTGATGCGCCTGCCTACCTCGTGCCAGGCTCTGTAGTAGATACCTGTGGCTGTAACACGGACAAAACACCGTCTCTGCCCTCATGGCATGTACAGTCTGGTGGAGACAAGTAATCATTCGTTACATCATTGTAACTGCTAAGGAGAAAAACATCGAGCAGGAAAGAGGGTATGCATTGGGATGGGGGAGGGGACCTGATATGCTACCGGGCCAGGGAAGCCCTTTCAGTAAAGTCCTGAAGGAGTGAGCCGTGCAGAAATGATAGCAAAACATTCTGGGCAGAGAACACAGCAAGTGGAAAGGCCCTGCGTGCAAGGATGCCACTGTGACTGGAGCAGAGAGAATGAGGGAGAGGCAGCAGGGAGCAGCTTGTGCAGGCTTTGCAGATCACAGTCTGGATCTGGCCTTTGCTCTGAAGTAAAGGTGGGGACGGTTGGAGGGTCCTGAGCAGAATGGGGCTTGATGTAGGATTTGACAGGATCACTGTGGACACTGTGTAAGAGTGGACAGAGGAGAACGGGCAGACCCGGAGGGCCTCGTCGGAGCCTCTGGGTCTGCCCTCTGGGCATGAGCCAGGCCAACGATGAATGAGATGACAATGGCCTGGATCAGGATGACAGGGAGATATGAGGTTGGATTTTGGAGGTATTTGAGCAGGTAAGTTGAGAATTATATTGACGTGTTGGAAGTGAGTTATGAGATAGAGAAAATCAAGGATGACTCTGAGATTTTTGGTCTGAGCAATCGGAAGGATGGAGTTGCCATTAGCGGACACAGGAGAGTCTGGGAGAGGTGGTGAGCTCTTTTGGAGCTGCCTTTTGGTCGTGTTAAAGTTGAGATGTCTGTGAGCTATGGAGGGCAGATGTGAAGTAGGCAGCTGGATTTATGGCATTCAGGGCAGACATCGAGGCTAGAGGTGTAAATTGAGGCGTCCTGAACAGGTAGGTGTTCTATGGAGCTGTGAGTCAGGAGGAGAGCATGGCACCTGGGAGTTGTAAGTGTCCTTGGTGGTTGCCTGATTCAAACTTGTCATCTTCTCAAGGGGAACTCAGTCACAAAGAAGTAAAGGGTTATGCCTCGAGGTATACCTGAGTCAAGTGGAAAATCTGAATTAGAATTTAGGGCTTCTAGTGCCTACTCACATACACTGTGTTACAGTGTTTGGAGCTATAGAACTGGCAGCATTTGCTGGGAATCTGGACAACAGGAGATGATTCTAACGTATATGCTGTCTGCTGTCCTAATCTGGGATACTCCCCGATCACCTAAGCTCATTGCCAGAGTGCTACTCAAGAATGGTGCAGTCCACGAACTGCCTGCTACTGACCACAGACTGACAGGAAGCATTTAGAATCTCGCATGACAACTTGACATCACCACAACATCCAAGGGCAACATCGGTGGCCTCATCTTTTTGGACAGGATAGGGACAAGTTTGGCTATTATTGATCTCACATAGTGACTCATTTGTGGTATGAGCTACGTATTAGTCATGCACAGTAGGACCATGTGTTAGATTGCAAATAAAATAAATAAATGAGAAGCATTTATGGTCCTTCACCATAGCTAGTTTAAGACGCACAGCCCCAGCACAATCCCTTTTGAGGAAAACACTCAGTAAATACTTGTTAGATGTCAGTGCAGAATCTGGTACTCATTTTTCTGTTGCCTAAGTCTCAGGTTGTGCCTTTTGCCAAATGATGGAGTCAGCCGTTTAATTCCCCCCGGAGCGTTTCAGTTTCCTTCTCCCTCCTCCTGGAGGTCCTGTGACTCCACTATCCCATCTCCCCAGAGACTACATGTCAGCTCAGTATCAACCTTCCCTGAGAGCAGTTCTCCCAACAACTCCCACCTGTCTTAGCGTGAGTCCAGCAGTATGTACTGAGGGATACCTGTAACCCACAGGAACTGAGCCTCTCATTGTGGCATTTCAAAGGAGGAGATGTACCAGGGGTGCCAAAATAATGTACACAGGTGGACACCTTGGTCAACGTTGCTCAAGCAGTAGTTCGCCGTAATAAGAAGTGTCTAGACGCTGATGGTAACCACTTTGAGCACCTCTTGTAATTGCAGAAGTCAAACGTGACTTGTATTCATCTTTCGTTATCGGTATATATTGAGTATTACAATTTTAATACAGTTTTCCTTTCTTAAAACGTGTATACATTCTTTTGGCACCCTCTATATTTTGGCTTTAGTCTAGAGTGAGGCATTGAGCTACTGCAGAAATAATAGGGGTTTCGGAGGGAGATAGACAAACGCCATTGTTAAACCCTTCTGATTCTTAACCCTTCCCTGTCTATAAAATGGAGGAGTAAACCTCCACCTCACTGTGATGCTGGGAGGCTTAGATAAAATAGTGGTGTAAGGTGCCTAGTAGAGGAACTGGTGATAGATAAATTGCCAACAAAAGTTCCATCAAATCACCTGTGTCGGTAAATTCCTACGTATGGATCCAGACTTGCCCCAGTCTTCCATCTCTCAAACTCCTCATTCTGGGACCCTTGAGCTAGTTCCCTCTCTCCCTGTCCTTCCCTTCCCTGCCTGTAGGATTTTATGGTCAATGTGCTAGATCCCAAGTTGCTGGCTAGGCCACCACTTAGGGTGGTCACTAACAACTCCAGTTGCTTCATTCCTGCTGGTGACAAAAGGAGGAGACTGTGGGGACTTGTGTGATGGCCTCAGCTTGCCCTGAACTTGTACCCATCCTTTTGACTCCCACGCTGCTGTCTTGGAAGCTAAATGAGGGAGGATGCTCCTCAGTCTAGAGTGGGCTGCCAGCTCTCAAGCAGGCCCTCTCTACAATTGGGCAAGGCCTCCCAGAGCTGTTTTTCCAATTTGTCTCTTGCCTCTGAGCCAGTTGTCAACTGTCACTCTTTTGGGGCTCCCTGCTTCCTTCTAACTCTTTGGAAGAGTCACATTGATTGGTCAGGGCATGGCCCTGGGATGTGTCAAATATCTAGCTTGGGCGCCCCACTTGTTTATTTTATTAAAGTGGCATTTAAGTAACCCTTGCCTTCAGGTTCTAAATTCCTGCTGATTAACATGCAGCTGGTGGCGTGTTGTCCCACTGTTCACAGAGAGAGGAGTCCTGCTTTCTGCTGGCACTGGATCTCAGAGTTCAGAATATGCTACTGAGCAGATGGCATCTGGGGATATTTGGTACTTAAGTGCCTCATTCTCTTTTTCTGGTTCTGGTCTATTTTAATTTGAGAGGATAGCTTATATCAATTTAGCCTATGTTTCAAGCAAATGAGTATCCTGTTTTTCTTATTGCAGTAAGAGCAAATATATACAGATATAGCTATATGAATTATGAGATATGTATATATGTATGTGTCTATATATATATATATATATTCATATACACACACACACACACACACACATATTTCATAATTTATCTGAGGAGAACTGTGAAGACCAGGTGCCCCTGTTTGGGGAGTTTCAAACAGGTGTACCTGGTCTCCACATGTCCCCTCAGATGCTACAAGATTGAGCACATGGATGGTGTAGGCATGAGTGATTGAAGCGCACAGCCTTCCTTCAGGTGAGACCCAGAGCAGAAATGGTACAGCAGAGTCTCGGAGGAAAGAACAACCAAAGGCCTACTTCCATTAATAGAGAAAGTTACACATTTGAGCCAAAGGTTCAACCAGAAGTATTTGTGGTAAAATTCTTACAGCATATCTAATCTCCATCTTGGTTAGCATTTTCATCAATTGCCTCAAGTCACTATGATTTAAAGCCTACTAATTCAAAGTCCATGACTGTATTGAAGTCTCGTTAAGTTGGGGACCAGTTCTGGTGTTACATGCTAAAGTAGATGTTGACACATCATAGCCCAGCTCTGGGGGGACCAGGAGAGGGGTCCGGAGATGGCGGAGAGTTGACGGAAGAGACACTTTGCACATATCAGCCCACAGGCAGTCATCTGCATGGGAAGAATGGTTATATAGATGAGGGATTCATTTTGTTCTGCATCCATCAGGAAAACAGTAAAGACCAGCAGGGTAGCAAGATAAAGATTTCCCACCTTTAAACTGGCTGCTTTGTGGGGAGGGTGAGCTCCCACCTGCCCCCCCAAGTTTTCATACAGATGTTGATTGACCTTTCGCCTAAAAGGGGTTCCAACAATGCCTGGGAAGTTGGACTAAGTCAGTTTGCAAATTCCTCACAGATGCTTTCGAAAATGAATGACATAACATCTCTTCCCAGTTAAAGGTGATGAGTCTTTTATAGCACTGCGCTAGGCAGATACCCAGTCCTCAGGAAATGCTAAATAAATAACTGTTCATTGATTAATAGTACAATGGGCAGATTTTGGAATTTCAAAATTAAGCCAATTTCTGAAGAGTTTGGTAACAGTGGTGGGAATAACCTTCTATGGGTGCTGAAAATCTACTTTTGCTTCTCCGATTCTGGTGAGGTAAGGAATAAAATCCATCCTTCTGGTGAGGTAAGGAATAAAATCCATCCTTCTGGGAGGTAAGGAATAAAACCTTCCTTCTCTGTACATCACTGAGTTGGTGGGATGATAATAATAATAAAAAAAAAAACAGTGGCTCTGAAATCAACAGCAGTCTTACTGGTTCCCTGCTTCCAATCCCCCTCTTATTTCATCTTCTGCAGTCTTACCTGAGTGGTTTTAAATGCACATCTCATCAAACCGCTCTCCAGTTTAATAACCTTCAGCAGTTCCCCATCATCTCCAAAATATAAATTTAAATTCCTTTATCAGAATACAAACCCTCCATCATCTGGCCCCCGTGGTTCTTTCAGTGTCATTTTTAGCTTATCCTCTCCTCAAAATTCGCACTGCAGCCACATCATTTCCCAAGTGGACCAAGTTGTTCTTTATTTTTTGTGCTTAAAAGCACTACCTTTTTTATTATTTGTGCTTAGTCTACTGTATTACAACCTGAGGTCATTGGTGGTATCTCTTGTATCTCTTCCAATGCTTTTCAACCATTTGGGATAAATTTGATGGTTCTTTTTTGGCCCACCCTTGTGTGGACTGGCCACGCCCACTCCTCCATGCTTGAGTCAGGCCATATTTCCTTTTAATCTCTACACCTTACCACACTGACCTATGAGTTCCACTTTGCCACTGCTGGGCCTTTGCCGATGCTGTTCCTTCTGCCTGGAAAGCTATTCCTAGCCAAGTTGACAGCTTCTCATTCCTGACATTTTACCTTGTCTGGTAAAAATCCACTCTGACAATCTTTGTTTTTTAATTAGAATATCTAGTCTACTTATATTTAATGTAATTACTGATATATTTGTTCAACCTAACATTTTACTTTATTCTCCCTACATGTACCTTGGTCTGTTTTTCTTTTTCTCTGCTTTCTTGACTACTTTTGGACTGATATTTAAAAATCATTTGTTTTTCCCATTTACTAGTTTGGAAAATTGCATTCTCTTTCTGTTCTTCTAGTGATTATTACCTTGGAAATTACCACTTAAATATATTTGTACCTACTTTCAAATTTTAAAGTTAAACTTTTAACCTCTTTCTGGATAATATAAGGACCTGAGAATAATTAATTACATTTACTTTCCCCATGCTCATCTTATATGCTGTTGTTGATGAAACTTTTAATTATATTAAAGGAAACTCTACCTTAAAAGTATTATAATTATTGTTTTATGCAGCCAATATTTATGTTGATATATCCACATATTTACCTTTTTCTTTGCCCCTCATTCTTTCTTATACTTCAGACTTACCATTTGGGATACTTCTCTTCTGCCTAAAATACATTCTTTAATAATTACCTTACTTTCACATTTCAGTGTGCTCATGGCAAATTCTTAGTTTTGGTTTTGGAATTTTTTCAATAACCTTTATTCTTTTTTTTTTTTCTGGTATAGAATTCTACATAGGGAGTTATTTTCTTTCAGCCCCTTCAGTCACTAGGTCATTCCACTGTCTTGCATTGTTGTAATTGAGAAGTCTCCTATCAGTCTGTCACTCTTTTGAAGGTAATATTATGTTTTTGAGGTTTTTTTTTCCAGGCTCTCTTTAAGGTTTTTCTGCTTATCTTTGATGGCGTACATTTCATAGTAATATATCTAAGTTTAGCTTTTTTATTTTTTTCTTCTTACAATCCAACAGGTTTGTAAATTTACATATTGTTATCTTTTAAAATTTCTGAAAAATTATCAGCCATTGTCTCGTCAGATATTGCCTCTACCCCATCCTTTTTTCCTGTCTCTGGGATCCCACACCCCATTCTTTCATTCTTCTATGTCTTTTCTCTTCTGTATTTTCCATCTTTTTGTATGTACACTTTTTGTAGTACACTCTGGATAATTTCTTCTGACCTTTCTAGTCTCTCTCCCGCTGTGTCTAATTTGATATTAAACTCTTCTTTTTTAAATTTTGATATTGTATTTTTTAATTTCTGGAATTTTTATTTTGTTTTTTTAAAAAATCTGCTAGGTCACTAGGTTTCCTGTTCCTGGCAGATATTTTCAAACTTGTCCTTAAAAAAGAAATCTTTTAACATTTTAAGCTTGATTTATAGTCTGATAATTCCAGTACTGGAAGGTTTTGTGGTTCTGTTCTTACTGTATTTTTTCAGCTAGTTCTTGCTCATGGTACCTTCTTTCCTTGTGGACTTAGTTATTTTTGGTTCATTATGTTGAAATTTTCATTTGAGACCTGTTATGAAGGTGCCTTCCTTTAGTGTTTGCTTTTGCTGTGTGCCTGGAATCTAGAGCCACCTTAAGCCAAGTTTAGGTCTTGAGTCTCAGTCTTAGTGTGTTCAGGCTGCCATTTCTGTCTCAGTCCATTTGAGATGCTATCACAGAATACCGTAGACTGGGTGGCTTATAAGCAATAGAATTTTCTCATAGTTTTGGAGGCGGGAAAGTCCAAGATCAAGGTGCTGATAGATTTCATGTCTGCTAAGGGCTTTCTTCCTGGTTCTCACCATGTCCTCATATGACAGAAGGGTCAAAGATACTCTCCTGTAAGAAGAATAATCCCATTCACAAGGGCTCCACTTTCGTGACCTCATCATCTCCCAAAGACCCACCTCCAAATACCGTCACATTGGATGTTAGGATTTGACATGAATTCCGAGGGGACACAAACATTCAGTCTATAGCAGTCTCCCAAGTTGCAAATCTATATAAGGGTTTATTTGCAGTCCACCCTTACGCCAAACTTTGGCTCTTTTGGGTCCTAATATATTGAGGAGTGAGTATCTCATTTGGACCTCCTCTTTGAGCAGGCACTGATCTTTCATTTCTGTCCTCCTACTCTTGATACATCTTCCAAACTGAATTTTAATTTTCCATGACTGGCAAATGCCTTCAGGGCACAAGTGGCTCCCTGGATCCTAGTTCTTCACCACTATCTTGTCTATACTCTGATGCTTTAAAGAATTTTAACAGTTTTGTCCATCGTTGTTTTTTTTGGGGGGGAGGGGATATTTTTAGTGGTACAGTTGTCTCAGGTCACCTAGTCTACCATTACCAGAAACTGGAGTTCTCACTTTGAAAGTCACTCCTGAGACTTGGCTGAGCCCAGTCTTAATTAGGTCTCTTTATTATACATATGCAGAGTCCCATTTCTTCCTCTATAACATTTATCCCAATTTATAATCTTATTTTTATGTTAAGGAAGTCTATTTGCTGCCTGGATGGCTATGTGAGGGACTGTGTGTGCGTCCCTCACATGTGTGTGCATGTATGTGTATGTGTGTATCAACGCCTAGCACAGTGATTAGTTCATAGTAGCTGCAATAAATGCCTGGTCTCTAGAAAAATGAATGCAGCAGAGTATTTATTGGTTTGTAGGTACAGGCTAGATGCAAAGTACTATGGTGATTTGAATGCAGTTAAAGAAGCCCTGTTTGTCACATTTTCATAGATCAATAGGTAAGAACTAGATATTGAGGGCTCAGAACAACTCTTTCTAGATTTCAGGGTACATTGGCCTTCAGGGACTGCAGCTGGCATCTGAATGTGCCCAGCTCCCCCTGCTCTGTGCAGTATCTGTCGGAAGAAGCAGATCCACAGAATTAAGGGCAATCCACATATAGAACATGCAGTGCTTTAATTTTGTTCTGTACGTACTCAAAAACAAAAGATGAGGCAAATGTTGCAATCTAAGTGTACACATTTAAAAATATCTAGGTGTACACATTTTAAATCAACAGAATTCCAGGCCTCATTACTATGTTTTCCATAATATATATAACATAGATAGATGACCTTTAATACCCAAGTGAGAAATTTCTGAGTATAGTTATTGTTACTGCAATTGAAAAGCCTTCGTATTTACAGTGCTTATTAGGTTCTCAGTAAACGTGCCTTAAGTATAATTACTAATAATAGCCAACTCTTATACGGTGCTTATCATATCCCAAGAATTATTTTAACCGTGTAATGTACGTTAATTCATGTAGTTACCTCAACACCGCTATGTGGTAGCTGCTATTGTCATACCCATTTTCAAACATGAGGAAACTGAGGCCCACTGTGAGGGAATAACCAGATCACACAATAAGAGGCAGAGCCAGGATTTGAACACAGCCTTTCCGGCTGTGACATCTGTGTTCTTAATCTCACACTCTTCTATTGCAAGGAGCAAGATGGAAGGATGAGTGGCTTTTATGAGGCTACATACAACTGTGCAGGCGAATCAGAGCCAAGCGGCTCAGTGCTAGCTTGAGGACCCTGGGCAGACGGAGCAATGAGCATTGTTATACCACTCTCAGCAGAGACATTTTCCAGCCTTCCATTGGGCTTTTGAGTTATTTCCAAAACGCTGATGTGTCTGACTGGCTAAGGGAAAAGGTGTTTCTGTGAAAAGACAAAAAGAAAAAAAAAAAAAAGAAAAGAAAAAAAGACTCAAACGTAGGAAAATATTTTTTAAAGTTTAGAGACGAAATTGCTCTGTTAGAGCTGTTTCTTCTCTTTGGTGACTTAGCTCACTTACTTTCTAACGATGTCATGGTAATGGAATTAATCATATCTGGAGAGCAGGTTCTGAATGTCAGGGTGAGGCTGTCCTGTTGTCATGCCTCTTTGTGGAAGCCGTGAAGAGGCACATGGGTTATTGCGACACGCTTGTCCTCATGATCTCAATCACACGGTGGGCTGAGGCAGTGTGACCTTGGGGGCTGCTTCCCTGGGTGGGTTATTCTATGGTGTTGAGTCCTCCTACAACCGTTGGGATTGAAGAATGCAAGGATGTCTTAGGGCCTTGTATTCAGTGACTCCAGAGAAAAATAGTTTCTGGAAAATCATCATTGCAGAATAAGCAGGTGTTGATTGGCTCTCTCTTCCAGATGCTTTTCTGCACCTTGATTTTTGGTGGGCAGTTTTCTTTCCCGAGTTATTGAGAAAATTGGCTTAATTCTCAATCACTCCCTGGCCCTAGGGACCTGTCCACAAATGGAAGAGAAGGATGCAGAAGAAAGTGAATGGGAAAAGGCTGCCTTGCGAGCTGGAATGTATGATTCCTGTCCCTTTGGGACTCCACTGAGCTTTTTTTTTTTTTTTAAAAAAAAATCTTCATGTGGTACCTCTGAATCTGCTGATACCAGGACAGTTCTGGCTTCTGTCATCATCGCTGGCAGGGCAAACCTGTGTGCAGGCAAGCATTCGGGACTTGGAAGTTGTTAATAAAGTTGGCCACTACTTGGAAATGTTAAGGTGTGCCATTGGTTCATCTGGCAAAGCTGGGCTGAAACCACATTCCACAGCGGTGTGTGGCAATGACCATTCCCTGCTAAAATATTTGGCTCTCTGGGCCTTAAATCTTAGTGGGTTGTTTTTTTTTTTAAGTCCTCACATATTCAAATTCACGTTTTAGTACTGTTTTTAGATGTGCATCATCATTCCTCCAGCCAGCCATGTGTGTGTTCATTATGTGTGTTCACTGCATTTCAGCCCTGCCATTTGGGGGCTGCCCTAAACAGATTGCTCACGAATAGACCCAAGTATGGATTTTGATTTTGTAGAGATTAGCTGCTCATTGAGTTTGCATTGATTGAAAGCTGCAGCGCAGTTGTGGAGCAGGCCAAAGAGGACTCCGAAGCCCTGCAGGGATGACTCTTGGCCGGCCCCATGGTGTGGCTGAGTGTCCGAAGCTCATTACAGCCCAGCCGTGGCCAGCGGCTGAGGCCTTGAGGGAGCGGGCGTTGGGTCTGGACGGCTCCTCCTCCAGGGAGCTCCCTGTGTGGGAGGGCTGCAGGCAGAGCAGAGCTACCTCTCTCTGCTTTTGCCATTCTGACTGACTCCTCCTCCTCCTCGCCCAGCTGTGTGCGGGTTTGCTCTTTTTGTGTGGGAGGAGTTAAATTTAGACTGTATTTTTCACGCATGCGTAGTTATTCTCCTGTGTGAGCTGAACGTGAGCCCTCACAACTGCAGTGCCGCTCTACCATCCCTTCATGGAGGTGTCAGTCAGTTCCTTAGGAAAGTGTGGCCCTCCCTCCCTGTCACACTGGAAGGAAGGTGGGCTAGGCCGGCACGTCCATTTCTGCACAGTCAGGGTGGGAAGGGGGTGTTTAGTGGTTATGGCGCAGGCAGGGGAGTGGGCGGGAGACAGGCCCCTTTCCCCAGCCCGGAGAGATGCTCTGGGGAAAGGTCCTGGGAACCTTTCCTTGCAAGTTGCTTCCCTGATTGTCAATGTTCTGCAGAGCCGAGGGTATTTGTTGTTGTTTTGTTTTTCTCCTGTTTGCAGAGCAGCTTGGAATCTATGAAGTTGCTGGAGGCCTTCTGGGGGACGGAGCTGGTTTTTGCAAATCCCTTGAGAGCAGGTGGCTCTGTGGACTGCCCATTGACCTTTGTCCCCACCACACAGTTTCTAGAACTCCTGTTTTTGTGAATTGTCATGAACCAAGACTTCTGTGAACACCAGCGACGTGTTAGGTGGGGGGAAAGTCTGGGGAGGCAACCTGGAATACCAGTCAGAAAGTAGAATGAGAGGGTTCTGGGTTCAAGTCCCATCTCTGTCCCTGGGCAGGTTGCTTGACTTCTCTGAGTTCAGTTTCCCCTTCGGTAAAGTGGAGAGGATACTGTTTATTCATTTGTTGAAATGATGCCAATGATAGTCTCCATTTTATTCATGGGTAAAGCAAGACCCAAAAGCGAGCTTCCCGAGGTTCACAGTATGAGGACAGGATGGCAGTGAGGAAGAAGGCCTGGGTTCAAGTCCAGGTCCCCCTGTATGGCCTGTGTGCCCCAGGCAGGACATTTAGCCTCCAGAACTTCCATTTCTATATGGGTGAAATAGGAACATTCACTGTCTCAGGAAGTGTCTTGTCTGGATGCCTCGGACAATGTTATAGGAATAAAGGGAGACAATAAGTGGCTTGTAAACAGTAAGGAGTTTTATAGCTGCAAAGCATTTCCACCTTTACAGCTTCTTGGTCACTGAGCTCTTCAGAGTTACAGGCTCGTGGGCACCTGAAGTGATTTTTCAAAATGTTTTCATGGCTCTTTTTTCTAATTATAGAAGTTATACTTCCTCATGGTAAAAATTCAACTAGGACAGAAGGATGTAGAGTGGAGCTTGAAAGACACCCCTCCCTCCAACCAGTTCTACTCCCCAGAGAAAACTTCTGTTTACTTCTTGTGTAACCTTCCAGAAATTGTCTGGACACATGGGCATACATGGACACATAACTTACATAAGTACAGAGGGTGCCAAAAAAAAAAAAATATATATATACACACACACACACACACACACACACACACACACATTTTAAGAAAGGAAAAACTGTATTAACCTTGTAATACTCAATATATAATGATAACAACAAATGAATGCAAGTCACGATTGACTTCTGCAATTACAAGAGGGGCTCAAAGTGGTTACCATCAGCGTCCAGACACTTCTGATTACAGCAAACTACTGCTTGAGCAACGTTGACCAAAGTGTCCACTTGTGTACATTTTTTGGCAGCCCAGTATATAAACTTCACATACTCTCTTATACATGGGTCATAATTTTTTTCACCAAGAGCCCACATACTGAAGATCCAGGTTGTATCCAATCTTGGTGCCCCTAGGTTTAAAATAAATGTTGAAAGCAGTGCCTAGTGGCTCAAAGCTTTCAGTATTATCTATTTTGCACTTGGCAGAATCTCTCCTCCGAAAGAATTATGCTGCTAATACTGTGGTTTTCCACTGCTCCACCCAGTTAAACTTAATGACACCATGTGACTTCCCAATAAAATGATGTGTGTGTCTGGAGAGAAGGGACCTGACAAAGCTTCCCTTTTGTTTTTAGATCCGAGAGAACACAGCAAAGCTCTCGTCAGAAGGCCCTGCTTTCTGAGCCCTTCTGCCTGGGACTTTTGTGTTTGCAGTTCACTCTCCTGTCCTTGGAGGAAGCTATTGTCAGCTGTTGGGTTGTAAGAGGTAGCTCTGTGTGTTTAAAAATATGTCTTACACACGAAACAAGCCCCGACGACTTAATTTTAAAAAGCACTTAATCTACATGAATTCTACTTAAACATGTGAATTCATCTGTCCCTTTGATTGCATCTGGCCTGGCTATTTGGGCAGTGCATAATCATACCGTAACCCAATTTCTTCGCCTGTCATTGACGACAAATGAGGTTTAGTTCTCTAGTTAAAGCAAACACTTCAAACATCCTAAAGCACATATTTTGGGGTTAGAGCAACTCCTATGATTTCATGTTGCAGTGTGAAATGGTTTCTCTCATGGTTAAAAAAAAAAAGAAATCCACACATTGTGGTTTTTTGGTGCTTTGATTTTTATGTTGATATTTTCCCAACATGTTATGTGTAAGACAATTTAAAAAGCTGAATTTTTATTTTAAATGCACCGGGGAGCCTTAAAGGAATCCTGTTGGGTTATGTGTTTTGTTTTCATGAAGAAGCCTTTTTGGTCGTGTACATCCAAGAATCAGGTGTGGAAGGAATTTGGGCCCACCCCTCTTCAGGGCCTGGGTCCTTCCCTCCGGACCCTTTATCCGTGGCCTCCTATTCTTCCTCCCCCACCCCTCATCCTCATCATCATGTGTCTTGCCTGGGCCTCTTACCACCACCATCGCCCTGGCTGGCAGGTGTAACCCTTGCCTGCCCTGGCCCATGGGCGCTGGGCCTCACATGAGTGGTGACTTCTCTTCTGGGTCCTGGAATGTATGGTGAGGTGATTGTAGAACTGTCCTCAGCCACAGAGATCTGGCTGCTGTTGATTCTTATTCCCCTCCTGTCACCTGTCCCGATTTCTAACCGACTCCGTCTCTGCACGCTGAGAGCTCTGAGATCCTTTCCCTTGGTCTGGCTGCTGCCTGCTTTCCTGTCTGTTAGACTGTTTCTTGAGAACCCCTGCCACGTGACTGTTATCTTAGAGCTGCACTTTGAGATTGTGTCAAGAGGATTTGCTTCAAGGGGCCATGGCATTTTAAGACTAGCAGTGAAACAAACCTGCCATATTGATTTCCTGTTGTGTCAAAAACTGAAGAAGCAAGAGTAATGCTTGCTTAAAAACAACGGCAACAACAAAAACCCAGAACTACATGAGTACAGGAAATAGTCTCACCATCTTGTAGGACAGCACAAAAAGTCAACTGACATGAAAACAGTGACCCTGCAATGAGTCTCGATAGTACTGTTGAAGTGAAATAATTTAAAAAAAAAAAAAAAATCTTTCCAGGGCTTGGCTATCATCTAAAGGAAGCATTGCACTTTGAATGCTCTGAGTTTTTATGAAGCTCATAAAACTTTGTCTGTAAATGCCAACGTGCTGAAAAGTTATGAGTGTTAAAAGATTTGGCAAGTATCTTTAAAAGTATAGGAAAAACAGTTTTTCTTGGTTATAATTTCTGGATGTTAATATTCATAAGTACTAAATGTGATCCTTTACTAGAATACTGTCTCTTCCCACCACCGCCCGTCTTTTAGGTCTACTCTTTTCCTTCTTGTCTTCCGATGAGGTGATGATGTCACTGTCCCCACTTGGCAGAACAGGGGTCTTCAGCTCAGAGTTTAAGTGACATGGGCGGGAATTAGAACCCAGGTGTATAGCTCCTTCCTGTAAACGCTGCTGACTGGGTTTTACATGGTTTCCACCTCTCGTGGCTTCTAACATACAGCAGCTACTCCAGAAGTAGTCTTGGCTTCACTACTGCAGCATCTAATGTTGACTTGATCCAGGATGCATGCGTGGTAGCAGAAAGCCAGCTTTGCAGGTTTCTAGCATTTTGACTACAATCAGCCATACAGGAGCCATCCTACCTGGATGGAACATAGACAGTGAGTCTATTTGGAATCTGCCAGCCATCAAAGTGAGGCTGAGAGGTTAGATCATCCTTGCTGGAACATGGCTTGCGTTGGAGTGTTGGCCAATGTTTAGTCGCAGAAAGCAGAATCCACTATAGCAAACTTAGGGAGGAGACATTCATTGTAGGGAATTAAATGGCTTGGAGAATCATTAAGAGCTCTGAAGACACAGTTCTCCAGCTGGAGGTTTTAGGAAGGAGTGTCCCAAAGCTAAACTAAAGAGTTGGACTACCAGGGAAGCCACTGCCTCTTTTGCAATCGTGGAGCAGCTTCTTCAGAACCACATTGGGGCTGCCATGAGTGAGAGGCTTCCATGATCAGAACCAGGTCACACTACTAAGATCTGGACCAGGAAATGTCTGTCTTGGTTCTGCCACTCGAAGTGGGCACCTGTTTTCTGGCATCTTGACTAAAATTGTCCTAGAAAAATCAGGTACTTCCTGGACTTGCTGAGGAAGTGTCAGCAAGCTCAGAAACAGGGTCTCTGCCCAATGTTGCTTTCCAGATTTCACAAAAGGACATCTGATGGGTCAAACCTAACTCACATCTGGAACCTTCGCTGGAAGAGATCTGGGAGATGTTTTAGCTTTTGGTCCTCTGCAGACCAGGTGGGCACACCTGGAGGAGGGTGGAATGTATGTTGGAAACCCATCCCTGGTGTCCCCTGTGCTCAATGCTCAGTAGAAATGGACCTTGAATTTCCAGAATCAGCTGAAGATGACAGAATTGGGCATGGTGTGGTCCTGCCGCTAAGGGGTTGTGTGTCAATGGCCCCAGATAACAGGCGTCAAAGAGTGAAAAGCAGCAATAGGCCACAGGTTTGCCATCTGGCTTCTGCTTCTTGGGGACTGTTAAGCTATAGCTGTAACATGGGATAGGGGGGCAGATTCTAGAGAACTCTAATTTCACTGGGTGATATTAGAGGAAATAAGATGTGAAAAAATTGTCTTAATGGCAAAGTATTGACTGTGCTAATGTATGGGTGAATCTTCAGATGGGGATACAGCGTGCAAGGATTCCTCCAACTTATTTGGCCACAAGAAAGCCCCACTTTTAAAAGATTCAGAAAGTAGTGTTTCCCAACATTGGTGAGAAATGGTATTTTAAAGAGGACGCCAGGGATTACCTTGGAGTAAAGTTTTGTTTTATTTTCAGGGAATTGACTTTTTCAATAGCCTTGATTGGGAATGTTTACCATCAGAGCGGTAGGACGGCACTCTGCCCTTCAAGGAGAACCAAAAGGGAGGAGACCCCATGGGGTGAGATGAGCCTGTGTGGACAGAAGGGTTTCTCTTAGGAATCCAGACTGCCTGAGAGTCTTCCTTAGGGGCCTGCCTCTAAGGAGGTCGCCTTGTAATCACTAGTAGAAATTATAACAATCAGAGTGTTAATCAATTTTAGACCGCATTTCCTGTGTGTTGATCTGTTATAGAAGCAGTTGGTGTTTCAGAGAAGGAACTGCATTTAGCTCAAGGAAAATAGGCATCAGGGTAGGTGGCTCAGAGTCTCTGGTGAGACTGTCCTGGGTGGAGGAGAGATGGTGGGAGTGTGGGTGCAGGAGACCTCTGTGAGTGACAGCTGCAGCTGAGCACGCAGGAACTGCATGAGGGCAGGAGAAGGCAGCCCCCTGCACAGATGGATTTGCAGCCAGACAGCAAGGCCCGAGATAGTGATGAGAATTGGACCAGCAGTACATGTAGTCAATGAGCACCTTCCAAAAATCAGATGATGCAGAATTGGGTTAAAGAAGAAACTCTCAGAGATGAACTTATATGTTATAGTGCATCTTTCATTGATTTTAATTTTCTACCTTAACTATCTAACCCAGAGTTTGTCTGTGACATGTATGTGTCATTCCCAAGCAAGTCTTTCTTGAAGTCTCAGTTTAAGCCTGGGAACAGGGCACTGGCTGTTTGGAAAACACTCAAATCTGAGTGTACACCTTTGCTTCTCAACTAGGTGGGTTCCCATAGGAAGTCAGTCAGACATGCCTTCAGTACATACAGATATGCAACCTTCGCAGGAGTGGGGACATGTGAGTTACAAGAGTAAATCAGCTTGCTGAAATGTGGAGGTTATGTCTGCACAGAGCTGTGAACGTGTCTCTGACTCCCTTAAGTTTTCACACTTCTGATTCACTAACCCTGAAGTTATGGGATGGATAGCTATGGATACAAAGGTATTTCATGGTGTCAACCACTTCTCCTCCTCTAGTTACCTTAACAAGAAGAATGGAGTCCACAGTGGGGAGTATCACCCCTCCTCCTTCTCTGGGTTCAAATCTCACAGTGCTCATCCCTTATCAAAACCCTTTTTGCCCCGGTAAACACTTTAATAAATGGAAGTTTTGCATTATTACTAAATCCCAGCTTTCCCTAAAAACATGGAGCTCGGTGCATTCTGCTTCCTGAGTGATTGCTTACCATACAGTCACCAGAGATTTCAGTCCCCTCGCTTTTCATGCTTACACTCTCAAGGATGATTATTTAATTGTGATATTATTTAATCTTTTAAAGTATTTATTATGGAACATTTCTATGTCAAAAGTAGAATAGTATAATAAATCCCCATGTGCTTATTCCTAGCTCAGGAGTTACCTACTCAGGCATGGCCAGTCTTGTTTCATTTATATTTGTACCCATTTACTCTTCCCCCGGATATATATTGAAACAAAAATTTTCATAAAAATATATTTTAATGTTAGTCTACCCCTGTTCTTTCTCTACCTTATTT
Source organism: Rhinolophus ferrumequinum (assembly GCF_004115265.2). Classification (NCBI taxonomy): domain Eukaryota; kingdom Metazoa; phylum Chordata; class Mammalia; order Chiroptera; family Rhinolophidae; genus Rhinolophus; species Rhinolophus ferrumequinum. The sequence continues at coordinate 39,579,653 of NC_046296.1, read as the reverse complement.
CTCAATACTTTTACAAAATTTTCTCAACATCACACGAATAAGGACTTTCAACTCATGTGAGGGGCTTCTCAGAGTTTTGCCTGGAATAACTAAATGGTGTTCAGATCACGCTGCAGGTATACACAGAGTGCCTGCCCTGTCCAAGGTGCTATGCTAGGAGTGAGAATGGGTCAGGTTTTGTTGGATGGGGTGGAGCAGACATAGGAGACGATGTCAGCCTGTATCCTAATAGTGCGGTTAATCCAATTAGTCCTTGGCACATTGGCTACCAGAAGTGATTACAAGTTACGTTCCCAGTGAGCATCTCTATTCAAACATGCTGGAGGGGTTCATCGGAGCAAGAGGCTGTGTGGTCTGGGTGTCTGGGGACAAATGCTGTGAGGAAGGGCACAGAGCATGGATTGGATTTGATATTTTTATCCTTGTGATTCTGACGACAGGAATTTGTTGGGAACTCATTGGGTAACTAAAGAAGCGCCAGGCCGGAGCACCACACTCTGCCAGACCACGGGAAGCTCAGCCCAAGACGTACCACAAAAGCTCTCTGTCTCAGTCACACTCCTGAGGCTGGCCCTCACTGCTGGATGCCTCCTTTGGGATTAAATCATGAACTGTCCCTATGTCCTTGGTACCCTTCAGAGTCCCAGGCGGGAGCTTCTGATTGGTGGAGGTAGGTCACACAATTGAACGTGGCTGCCAAAGGGAGGCAGAGAGGAGGCTCCTTCAGCTTCTCTAGAAGACATGGGGTCCTGCCTTCCCTCAAGAAGTATGTGACGGGGGGGTTCTCCTCGGGTAGAAAGGGGTTTAGATGCTGAGCACCCAGAAAGATAAGTGTCTCCTTTGAATCTCACCATCCTCTTGGACTGCTTCCTCTCCCGTGTTTTCAGCACAGTCACCAGGTCTTCATTTTCCTTTTTTAAAAAAAAGCCATTTGCATCTGTTGGCACCTGATTTTCCATTCCCATGGCAACTGTGAGAGCCCAGGTGCCCCAGCGCCTCTCCTGTGCAGTTTCGCTGCTTCTCGTTGCTCCCACCGCCAGTCCTGCCAACACAGCGCTGCTGCTGCTTTCATCTCCACCAAACAGCACTGTGGCTTGATATCCTGTTGCCTGAAGATAAAGGCTCACTCCTTACATCGCTCCTACCTTCCACAGTTAACATCTGGTCTCCATTTTCGGCCTTGTCTGTCGTTCCGGGAACCCTACTCTGTGTCTAAGCAGGTCCCCAAACACACCCTGTACCGTGCCAACTCCATGCTTTGTTTAATGATAGCTCTACTGTCCAGAAGGCTTTCCCTTCTGCCGTCTGCCTATCAAAGTCCGTATTCCATTCAGGTTCTGCTGTCCTCCCCAGAGAGAGGTGACTGCTTTCTTTCAGCTCCTATGGCCCATGTGTACATTGCTCACGAGGCCTTTTCATGTCTTACGTCTGTCCACTTAGACCGATGTACTCAGTGAACAATGCCACGGGCTTCGTATTTCTCTTATGTGCCATCACCGTGTTGGCACATGGGAGCTCACTAGATATGTGATGCTTTCTTTTTATTGTACCATGAGCAGATGGGGAAAAAATTAGAAACAGGGAAGGTCCCATTTAAATGCAGAGGTAGAAATGCATGGTCATAAGTTGAGGTCGAGCAAGCTGAGGACTTGAGGACTCGGGCAATCTGGAGTAGGAGGTGAGTGTGGCAAGATGAAGGTTCAGTGTTAGAAGCATAAAGCAAATGGAGACACCTTGGTTGTATGTTCCTGGGTGTCCTCTGAATACGTACCTGGTTTAAATGGATGCTCTGGAGGTGGCCCAGAGTCAAGCCGCAAGGTTTTCTGGAGACTCAAGCATGTGTTTGTATAAATAGAGGTAAGCATGGCATGTACTTGAACAGTGGCTGCTTAATGAGATGTGGATTCGCTGGCACACACTGATGGCAAGTGGTGTCCTCACAGCTTGCACTTTGATATGTATCGTGGTGCTCTTTGCAGAAAGAGTGAGCAATAGTGTGTATCAGTCACACAGCGATCCCCACCCCACCCCCGCCGGGTTGCTGGTGACTGACTGCTTCTCAAGGGAGGCATCCGCAGATGATCAGCCCTGGCCTTCTTTCCCATCAGCCTTGTTCAGCTGTTCAGAGAAGTGTTGAAAAGGGCCTCCGGTTTGGGCTGTCTGTTTGCATCCCTCACCGAATCCTGATGGCCACATCCCAGCAACGTTCAAATATGGAAGAATGAGAAGGGACAGTTGGGGAGGATTGAGGCACCTAGAGAGCATTCAGCTGGGCAGCTGGGTGCAAACAAAAGAAGCAACCCATTTCTTTAGAGAACCTGTGGAGAGTTATTTATAGAAGGGAATGACCCTTGAAAATGACCTCTGTCCAGTGGGGTCAATGTGCAAGGGACTCACAGGAGAGGTTGTCCATCAGGATCAGACTCTTTCTTCCTCATCACAGCCCGGCACATGTCGTTCTGCTTGGGGTCTCCCCAGGTACCCACCTCCTCCTACTTCAGGAGCCACTGTTGTTCGGACACTCAGGGATCCTACTGCAAGCTCTCACTTGAATTATCGGTTCTTTTTCTATTGAATAACCAGTCTTCCCAACTAGGCTATATCTGAGCCCAGGGCTGGTTTGTTCTATGTGTGCCCAAGGGCCCTTACCTCTGTGCCAAGCATCAGGTGGGAGGGTGCTGGGGCTCTAGGACCATAATCCTGCCTCTCTGCTTCCTGGTGAAGAACTTCTAACCTCTCTTAGTCTGCTCATTTGTAAAACAGATGCGACTATATCTCAGGTTAGAGAGGGTAACATGTGTGATGCCCCCAACATAGAAGTAAGTCCTCCGCAAACACTGTCTGGATGACCATCCCTCCAACACCCTGTGGCCCACACATGTTGCCACAGAATCGGTACATAATAGTTGTTCCACAAATGCATGTCTGTTGATTATTCATGGTGATGAGAGTTGTTGGCATATCAGTTTTTGAAGGTCTCTTTTAGAACTTTGATTTTAGCCTGGAAGAATTCAGAACTAAGAACTGCCTGGGGGAAGCCTGGGACTTGTCTTATTCAGAGTGATTAAAGAAACTGGTTGTTTGATAAAGAAAGATTAAGGGAACTAATTACTTTGCTGAGCAATGAATAACTGGTTTAATGCCAGGTAGAGATATCTTAAGAGAGAGGAAGTTGAGTGTCCGATAAAGAGAACAATAAAAATTAATAGGATAAACTTAGGATAAGAGGAAAAAGAGATTGAATGCCTGGGAGATATTGTTCTACTAACACTGAAGCATCTCTTTAAGGTGAGGCAGCCTGCAGGGTGTTGGGGAGGGCAGACTTCTGCAAGTTACTCAACGTGTCTGAGCCAAAGTTTCCTTAACCCTGGAATGGGGATAATGCCATTTCACAGAGTTGATGTAAGGATGAGATTGGAACAGTGTATGAGAAATACTTTGTGTTGCCTGGCTCATACCGTGTTTCCCCGAAAATAAGACCTAGCTGGACAGTCAGCTCTAATACGTCTTTTGGAGTAAAATAATAATATAAGACCCGGTATTATTTTATGTTATATTATATTATATTATATTATATTATATTATATTATATTATATTATATTATATTATATCATATAAGACCGGTTCTTATATTATAGTAGAATAAGACCGGGTCTTATATTAATTTTTCTCCAAAAGACGTATGAGAGCTGATTGTCCAGCTAGGTCTTATTTTCGTGGAAACACGGTAGTAGTTCCCTTTCACTTTCCCCTAAAATAGAAAAAAAAAATGATCATTTTAAAAGTGAGCTCATCAGTGGCATCAAGCTTCTGCCTCTACCTGGGTAAACTGAGGAATTTAGGCAGACACAGGTGCTTGTGGAGGGCATTGTAGTAAGGGTTTGGCCTCATGCCGAGAATGTCTGCTGAGAACTGAAATACGTCTTTTCCAGGGTCAGTGGTGTCGATTGGGTACATCTTTACAATCGATGTCTGTTCTGTTTTGTTTTTTTTCACCTATGGTCACTACAAGTTGCAGGTGTGCTCCCCTGGAACATACAGCTACAGTAGCAGCAGCTCTCCAGCAGTGGTGAGCCTGAGCCTGGTGATGGCTGATTTTGGGGAGTTGCAGTGAAACAAGGGGGACTTTCTCCTAAAACCTCTACTATGCTATGAGGGTAGGCCTGGCTGTCTTTTTGTGCCCTGATGTCCCTAGGCTGGACCCCAACTGGGAGGCATATGGTGCAGCCAACCAACTCAAGACAGCCACCCGGTGATTTTAAAAGGAATAACTGTAGGACACACCAGGAAACGCCTGATTCATTCTTCTTCAGTTTGGTTAGGGAAATAAATGCTTTTCTGTGTTTATGCAAAGTGATCATGTTTTATTCATCATTTGGTAGAAATCATTCCTAAGGCATGCAGGGTAGATGATGTCAGCGTTTCCATGTCAGCTGAGTTAAATCCTACTGAACCTTGATGCTCTGTCAGGCGCTGGGGAAACCACAGGAAGAGGGCTTGCTTCCCATCGCGGTGCATTAGGAAAGCAGGCGTTGTCTCGGCAAGGGGAGATCTCTGCAGGGGTGGACAAGTGCTGTGGGGCGACGGAGGGGGGAGCCTGATACCGAGTGGAGGGGCACACAGGGTCCCAGACGAGCTGTGTTTGAGCCGTGGCTGAGGCTCACTATGTGAACGTGTCCACAAGGAAGGCCGCAGGTACGGAAGAGCGCTTCAGGTCGAATCCCGGGACCTGATGATGGCTGCCCCGGATGTGCCTACGCCAGGGCCGCCATCCATGAAGAAGTGTTTGTAACCTTGATGCTGCCCCTCCGTGGGTGAGGAGATCTGTGTCTGACTCTCACCTTCAACCTGGCTCTGTTACCACCTCCAAGTCACTTCTTTCACGTGCCCATAGCTCTTTGGAAGTTGGTTAAATGGTTGCAGTTATCCCCACCCTGCCTGCGGATGGTCTGCACAGAGGCCAAGGGAAGACATTTGAAAGTCATGGGCTTTAAGTGACCACGGCTGAGAAGGAGCTTAAGAACCTCTTTGCCCCATCTGTCTCCTTGAACCCTCATCCCCAGTTCTTCCTACAGGGATGATATGACCACCCAAATGCCTGTTTTCCCCCATCCGCTTGTTTTCTATTCCCCTTCCCTGGCTTTTTAGCTGTTGGATTTACATATTTGGATCAAGAAATTGACTTTTTTTGGTAAACAGCATAATGTACATACTTACCTTACAAGACAAGAAGCAATTTTGAGTCGGTATACCTTTATCAAAGTAGTGAAATGTGCAATTACTTTATTTGAATGGATTATAGAGGAAATATATGCACTTGGTAAATAATCCTTACGTAAATATAAATGTGTTCATAAGTGACCGACTTCTGGTCCAGGGCTTCATGTGCAGCCTTTAAAGCAAGGTTGTATGAGGAAAAAATAATGGTCATTAATAATTGGTTTGGTGATATCATTAAATATATATATATATATATATATCCTTTGAAATAGCTAAAATTATATTAAACATATACTCAATTTATAGAACTTTCCTCTCTTTAGTCTAATAGAAGTATAGGCATTAATAATCTGTTTTATCCATCTACCTGTTCATTTGTCTGTGCATCCATTCATCCATCCCTGCATGTAAGCTTGGCCAGCATTCCCCAGACTGTGTGTATCTCATGGAAGGTGATATCTTTATACCTCTTGTAGACACTGGTTTTCCTCAGGACGCAGCTGGGGGACTGCTGTTCAAAGCAGTGTGTTGGGGGGTCTGATGACTCAAGGCTCCTCTTTTTGGTCAGTCTGCCCATTTTGGTCCATGCTAACAGAAATAAGTCATTTAATGGTTTTTATGTTTTTATTTTAAAAATCCGAGAAACCTTTATATAGGTCAAAGGGATGCACAAATAGCTAGTGTTATAGAACAAAATTCAGTTGAGGATCTTTAGGGGCTAAACGACCCTTGTGCCCAAGACAACTGCCAAATGTCCAGAGGTGTATCAGAAGATGGTGACGAGGTTTCTACAGCTGCATTTGGTGATTTTCACAGCAGAGATGATCTCTGCCTCCTCTCCTGGTGGCTAAAGTAAGTAGGGTCAAGGTCAGTTTGGCAGAGACTTAGATGCAGGGAACATTGTAATCCGGTGTACGGTTTGAGAGAAAGGCTTCTTGAGCCACCCATATATCTTTTTATTGGTCTGCCAGAAACTCCCATCACTGGAGATTCAATTCTTTGAGTTAAGAATTGGCTTTTAATAATAACTACTGCTGACCAGGGTATGGGAAGAGGGACACTCTGATAAATTGCTGGGATATAAATTTGCTCAATCTTTGATATAATTTGGCAATATGTATGACAATTATTTAAGAAGCATGTACTTTTCCTGCCCAGCAGTTCCACTTCTACCAATTTGTATTAAAGACATAGCTGGGCAAGCACAGAAAAGGCACATACATGGACAGTCAGTCATCCAATGTGGCCTCATTAATAATAGAGACAACTCATAATGGCTTAAATCTCTCTTTTAAAAAATGATTGGTTAAATGTATTGTGGTATGCTTATGCAATAAAATATCATGCAGCTATTCCAAATATTGTGGCAATATTATCTTTAATGACTTGAAACAATATCCAGTATTATTGAATGACAAAAAAGCAGGTTCCAAGTAATATGAGCTCATTTTTGTAAGAAAAATAAAGACAGCCACACAAATAACAAACATGAAAATTTACATGTTAAAATGATAAAATTAGTTTTCTCTGGGTGAGAATATGAATAATTTTTTTAAAATTTTGTATTTAAAATTTTAATAAAATAAGCATACATTAATGGTACAAAAATAAATAAAATTTTTTTAAAGGTAACCGTTTTTCAAGTGTAAATATTCCCTAAGTGATAGAAACCTGTATTAGGTACCTATCGTTTTGCAACAAATTATCCCGAAACTTAGCTGCTTTACACAATAAACGTGTATTCGTTAGAAATTTCTGTGGGTCAGGACTTCAGGAGAAGCTTGGTCTTGTTGTTTGTGGCTCAGAGACAACCCCCGAGATTGTAGTCAATCTTCTGATTGGTCTCACAGTCCCCTGAAGACTTTGCTGGGGCTGGAGGATTCCCTTCCTCAGTGACTCTCTCACATGGCTGTTGGCAGGAGGCCTCAGTTCCTTGCTGTGTGAGTCTGTCCATATTGCTGTTGGAGTGTCCTTACAGCAAGGCAGCTGGCTTCTTTCACAGAGATTAATCAGAGAGAGAGCAGAGATGAAGCCACAGTGGCTCTTAGGACCTAGTCTCTGAAATCACTTATCACTTCAGTTTATTCATTCATTTGAGGCAAGTCACTAAGTCCAGCTCACACTCAAAGGAAGGGAATCAAGCTCCATCTCTTGAAGAGAGGAATATGAAAGAATCTGTGGACATATCTTTAAATAACCACAAATACGTGAATTCATGTGCCATCAATGAATTCACTCCTCACTGTGGCTAACTCATCAGTGTGATTAGAATCTGTCCACTAGTTGCTGTCTTTCCTCTGAGTGGGTAATTGAGAACAGTCTTAAAGGATGAGAGTTTGGGTTTTGCAGTTAATATATGCTTGGGCAATATTTAAGGAACAGGAAGCCACTAACAGAAAGAGGACTGGGTCTTTGGAACCTGGAGACTTGGTCCTACTACATATTCCTCACATATCCTTGGTAAGTCAGGTTTCCCCTTGGTTTTCTTATCAGTTATGCTGAGGGTCAAATAAGCTAATGCAGTTGAATGCCCTGTGTAAACTGTAAAGCAATAAAGGAAGCGGGTTCTTGCTGTCTTTATTACCCCTATTGTTGTTATTGTTGGAAAGGGGAGCCAGTGCGGGAGACAGGGAAGAGTGGAACATAGAAATGGACTCCGGAGTAGAGGGAGTGAATTGAGAACTATTCTAGTCAGATTAGTATCTCGTAGGGCTGGCTCGGAGGCAGGAATGGAGAAAGCCTATCATGTGACTACAGGGTCACATGAGGCCATGGCAGGTACGGGGGTCTCTGTGAAGGACTGCTGTCTTGGGTCTTTAGAGAACACTGGGGCCTAGTCCACAAAAAAGGGTGGAATGTACCGAGAAGGCAACATTCTCTCACCTCTGTAACCAGGAAACTCCCAGTCTTTTTTCGTTTGTTGGTTGGTCATTCATTCATTTATCTTTTCAAGAAATTTGTATTCATTCCCAATTAGGTGCCAAACCCTGTGCTAAGGGGCCGGGAGACACAGTTAAATAGGCCACACCTTCCTCTCTCCAGCATCCAAATCCAGCAGGAAAGGCTCATGTGCAAACATTCTGAGTGGAAGACTGAGTCTTGGCTGGTGGCCTCATTCCCCAAGCCTGGATTTGAGTTTCAGGAAATAGTTTTCTCAGCGGGCCTTATTCTCTCAGAGGTCGCATAGCTCTGCAAATTTTATGTCTTTGGAAATAAAACCTTTTCCCCTCCACTGATGTTTATAGACTCTTAGAATGTTGGGCAAAGATAAAGCCAGGCAATTGCATTCAGATGGCTGTAATTTCCACTCCTCCTTCCTTCCAAGTCTTAATGGCCAACACCACACAGTTTCCAAAGGCCCTTTCATGCTCTTCCAGAAGTGGCAGGGCCTGGAGTTAGTGCTACACAGAGCAGCTCCTGCCTGAGACTCCACTTGCTGTTGGCAGGGACTCGTTGCAGAAAAGGTTGACACTGATATGGAGAGAAAGCTAACCAGCACTGGTTCTTTTACTTATATTTCTATTATGAGGTGACTCTAAATATTTTGAAACAAATGATATTTGTGCTATTAGCCCAGGCTGAACTGTGAAATGTAAATTATTTTCATTTAGCTGTTCTTGACCTCTAACTATGCTTTAGTTGGTAAACCAAGTCATGTTCAAAGTTTCTTCTCATCAGATCCTTTGATCTGCAACAGACTTAAGTGGAAACTGTTGCTTCAGTAAAATTCAATTGGCCAAAAAAGAAAATAACAAGTGTTGAGGATATGGAGAGATTCGAACCCTTGTGCATTGCTGATGGGTAAGCAAAATGGTGCAGCCACTATGGAAAACAGTATGGCATTACCTCAAAATATTAAATATAGAATTACCACATGATTGAGAAATGCAACTATTGGGTATATACCTCCAAAGGACTGAAAACAGGGACTAGAACAAATATTTGTACACCAGTGATTAGGGCAGAATTATTCATGATAGCCATAAGATGGACATGATTCAATTTGCCACTTGATAGATGAGTGGATTAGCAAAATATGGTATATTCACACAACAGAGTTCTATTTTGTGTTATAAAGGAATGAAATGCTGATATAACATGGATGGCCCTTGAGGACATTATGCTAAATGAAATTAACCAGAAGCAAAAGGCCAAATATTGTGTGATTCCACTTATGTAAGGTCCTAGAGTAGTCAAACTCAGAGACAGAAAGTAGAATTGTGGTTTCCAGGGGCTGGGGGAAGAAGGGAATGGGAGAGTTAGTGTTTAATGTGTTCAGAGTTTCAGTTTGGAAAGATGAAAAGGTTCTGGAGATGGATGGTGGTGATAGTTGCACAACAATGCCAATTACTTAGTGACACTAAACGGTACACTTAAAAATTGTTAAAACGGTAAATTTTATGTAGTATGTATTTTATCACAATGACATTTTTAAAGTTTTATATGTAATTGATTTACAAATGTATGCTGCCACGCCCTGATCTAGGTACTGGGGATATAGCATTGAATTAGACAGAAGGCCTAAAGCAACAACACCTTTTAGATGATTTCCTACTGATGGGCAACAAATATTTAACAAGTGAGGCAGGCAGCACAGGTGCTATAAGGATTTTGAGAAAGATAAAATCAGGTAATTAATGTGATCCAGAACCCTGTCTACATGTAAATAATGTGGGGGAGCTTTAGCTGGGGTGGCCTGGGAAGGACTCTGAAGTGCTGACATTTGGGCCAAGTCCTGAATGATGAGAAAGGATTTCACCCACCAAACCTTACTGAATATATCTTACTGAATATTTCAGGGTAAATTCCAGAAATCTCATTGAGATTTCTGAGATATAGAAATCGCTACAAAATCCAAAACTCGTTATGCGTTGTGCTTGCAAACCAACAATGTCTGTGTTGAGTATTCCTAATTGATTACTTGAGGATTAAAATGGGGACAAACAAGGTATTAGTGGTTTAGAACGTTAAAATGTTTCTTACTGAATACTCATTGCTCAGACCTGGCAATGTTTTCACCAGGAAATGTATTAGCGGGTTCTCATATTTTTCATTTAATTTTTTCAGGAACTGAATCCACCAAAGTTTGCCATGGGTCTTTAGAAAATAATTGATTTACAAAAATCAGTTTATTACTGATATTTTTATCACTTGTTTATTGTTCAGCAGGAGATCAGTGTATTTCACCCTGGAAACCAAGGCTTCTTATTTAGAGCTTTGAGTGTGGAGTTTAGAGATTTTTTTAATTTATTTTTTATTTTTTAGAATTGACTTGAGATGGAAAGAAATATGCTTCTGGGACAATGAAATGTGGGCGCAGTTGATTTGTACAATATGTTTAGATTTCCCATTATGTATTTTAGAGACTTCTCTGTTGTTGCCCAGATTTTTCTTTTTTAAGTCAGCGTCTCAGGACAGTGACTTAAGTGAGAGCTCCCTGCAGACCATGGAAAGGCAGCTGAAGCATTAGAAGTCTGCATCGCCCAGGCCTTGATTCGCGACGGGGCTCACAGCACAATGTCTGCAAAGCCCTGAACTCCAGCCAGGCACATTAAGTAAAAGAGGACAGTGACTTCCGAGTTTGAGAGTATGTCATTTTGCAATCTGTTCTTTTTCATACGAGCACATGGCGATCTATCTAGGCCTTAAGATAGTGAAGTGGTATTTCTAGGACAGAAGAATTGAAATCATTTGAATTTCTAAGCTGTAGATCCCATCATTCTTGGGAATTTTGACTTACAAACTAATGGGAAAATTATTTCAGCTTTATGAAGCTTTCTGGCCCTCTCAAGTCTTTCTTACCTTCACTGGTTTGGGGCAGTTAGGGTGTCTGTCAGGGGAGTAGTGACTGATGTGAGGGGCACACAGTGCGTGGCTCAGAAGGCAACTCTGGGATGAATCTGTCATCTTTCATGGTGCACAAGAGAAGCCAACTCTTGGCTCTTTTAGAGAAACCATCCATTGTTTCTGAAATCTGCAGCAACTGAAACACACGTGCACGAATAGACGTAATTTTATCACCATTATTTTGCCAGAGGCCTCCTGGATGTCCAGTCCATCTTGCACTAAGTGACTGTGGGTAACCAGGAAAAGTCTTGCCCCTCAAGTAGCTTCAAGTCCGTTTGAAGAGCCATAATATATAGAAGTGAAAGATGCAGAAAATAAATAGCAAAAGAATGAAATCAGGATATTTGGATTCATATCTGAAGGGCACAGGATGTGTGAAACGGTGTGCTGGGAATAGTTGCTGAATGAAAGGTCAGAGAAACAGAAGGAAGCGGTCAGTGTGGGCTGGAGAAGTCAGGTAGGCTGTATTGAGCAGGTGGAACTTGAGTAAGGCCTTGAAAGAAGAACAAGACTGAACAGGTCTAAGGGCAGGGCTAGGCAGACTGCTGGAGAACCCAGAAGAACCCCAGACCTCATCCAGGGGGTAGAAGGAATTAGTCACTTCAGGATTAGTGGTGTTTGAGAAATGTTTCATCTGTTTCCGATATCCAGAGTGTCCTCTGTAGGGTTAATAGGTGATAGGTGAGGGAGTTGGGGGAGTGGAGGCCAGTGGGCTCTGTGGTCGAATAAGTCTGCATAGTGCTGGGATAAACAACTACGAGTTTCCGACTGCAAAACCCTTCAGGCCTTGTATGTGCTGTTGTTCACGGTGTCTTTCCCAGATGGTATAGACAGCATGCAGTTTCCTGCTTATTCAACCGCAGAACCGTGGCGGCTGTTTTTTTTGTTGTTTGTTTTTTTTGTTTGTTTGTTTGTTTTCCGGGAGGTTTCTGCAGGACTACAGTTCCAAAGGGTATAATTGAGTTGAGGAAATGCTAGCCTGAATGATTGTATTTCATTGTGTTTTTCAGTGCAAGTCACTAACCATACGGTCATGTGTTCAGTGGTCTGAAAGCCCACAGGGATTGGTTGGAAGGAAGTTCGAGGGACTTCATTTAAAGAAACCAGTGAATAAGTGGTCCTCCAAGGATGCCCAGCCTGGAGTAAAATACCCTAGGGCCATCTTGGTTCAGAAGTTATCCCTTAATAATGGACACATAACCTGGGCTTTGAACAAAATATTTTTGTTAATGTTATTCCTTTTCTTCTCTTCAAATATGGGGAAGGATTTTGTATCAACAGCACAGCCTCACGTTGGGGACAGAGCCCTGTGTTATAGCAGACGGGGCTGAGAGTGAAGGTTGGGATTGTCAGATAAGATACAGGATGCCGGTCACATTTGAATGGTAGATCAACTCTGCATAATTGTTCAGTATAACTGTGTCCCAAATATTGCGTGGGACATTGGGACATACTTACACACACACACACACACACACACACACACACACACACACACACACATATACACACACACACAAATATATACAATGTTCATCTGAAATTGAAATTTAACTGGGCAGCTTACATTTTTATTTTCTAATAAAATAAAAATATACATGATGTATATTTTATTACAAAATAAAAATATACTCTCCTTACGCCCTCCTCTCCCCGCCCAGGATGGTTGGGGGAGCCTAGACACAAGGATCAGAAAGTGACTTAACAGGCAAAGGCAAGGTAACAAAGGTATGCTCTAATTTCTCGAGAACCCAGCTGTGCCCTCCTGAGAGATGGGTTCCTACATCATCCAGCTCCCTCCCACTCTCCTTTTCCTCAGTTTGGGAGAGTTTATATGTGAGCGGTTGTAATCCGGAAGGTATTTTATTTGACTCACACATTTTTACAAACAAATGTAAGATCCAAACTGTACCCCCAACGCACAGCTTTTTAGCTTCTCTTCAAAATTCAAAAAGCTTATCATTTCATAGAAAGAACCCAGTTGTCTGAACCTAGAAGTCTTGAAACCAAAAGAACGACAAACTCCCTGCCTGCCATGAACGGAGCGGAGGTGGGCCTCGTATCTGTCTAGGGCAAACCTCCGTTGGGGAAAAGGTAAGAAAATAAGGTTTCTTAACACCCCCACTCCCCATTTTTTGGAACCTAAAATATAACTGAGGACACTGAATTATCTCACATGTAAAAATAAAGCAATAGTCTAAAATGTATCTTTGTACTGACTGGAGATGAGATGAGAGTTGTGGAGGGCAGGACGTGTGTTTCCTTGAATTACTGGAAGCGCTGGGTATTTCTTTCCCTGCCAAGAAGGGAAATGTCTTAGCTCCATGTTCAGTGATGATTACGAAAAGGTCAGGGTTTACCAGGGAGGTCTGTTCAGGGATATCACCGGGAGGAAGGAAAATCAAGCTCATCTCTCTGTGGGAAAGGTCTCCCTATGGCCTGCTGAGTGACTGGACCTCCTGCCCCAGCTTCACTGCTCTTCTCAATGACTTGTCTCCTCTCTTCTCTGCCCCAGAAGCCCACCTTTTCCCCAGCCCTGCGTGGGATGGATATGGTCTTGACAGCAAGGACTTAGGAGAGGGGCGGGGGAAGCCTCTGTGCTGCCCTGGGTGAGGGGTTGGGGGCACTGGGGAGCTGGGCTGTGGAGCCCGTGTTTGAAGACCAGGGCATGGAGCTTTTGACCATTGTAAAAACACTGGCAGGGACTCCAAGTCACCTCCCAGGGCATGGTGACACACAGGATCACTGGCTGCCACCAATGTTCATCACACCACTGGCGCTTGCTGTATCCTATGGCAACAGCAACCCCTTGTGAATTCAGTGAGCTGGGGGGCAGGCAGCATTACAGGCTGCTTCACAGCGGCTGGGGGACACCCCAGGTCACGAGCGTCCTTATTTGTGGCCAAGCCCCAGGAACCTCTCTGCTTGCTCTCCAGCATCCCCACGCCCAGTTTTGGAATTTGGTAGTGGGAGGAGGTGAAGCTCCAATCAAATGTTATTCCAGAGGTAATGCTGAACTCTGAATAATGAGTCCATTAGATTCCACAATCAATATCTAGCTTCTAAACATTATGTATATTGATGAGCTGATTGCTAGGAGACTAGCGCTGAGGGAACTGGAATTCATTTTACTGGGGCCAAATTGGTTGTTGATGGGCCATAGTAGACTGTGACTTTAATCAGCTAAAAACATCCTGCAGCCTAGCAAAACACAGCTTCAGCACGTCGGAGCCCTGGGCGCTGTCCTGAAAGCCAGGCAGAGCATCATGGCCCTGTGGGCTCTTCCTAAGGGACAGATGCCTGTGCTGGGGTGAACAGAGGGAGACAGGCAGGGAGGAGAGAGGCAAGGGGGTATGTCTCTGCAGCTGTGAATTGAGGGGCACAGGTGGACTGGCTCTCGTCCCTTGCAGTCCACAAACACACATTGTACCTGAACTGCTTTCCCAGCTCCGTTCTTACAATCACAGAGTCATAAACTGGGTGAGACGTGGTTCCCACAGTGGGAAATCATTTCCTTTAAGGTTTTTAGTTTAAGAAGCTCAGTGGGAGGAGAGCTGTGTTTGTGCACAGTATGTTGTATGTGTGCGTGCGTGTGCATGTGTGTATGTGTCGGTGCATGCGTGTGTGCAGGGGTAAGGGTCAGGGGTCAGGCCGCTTTCAAGGAGGCACCTCAGCCTTCTCCCCCTCCCCCCATGTCCCAGGTATGGAACATGGCATGGAATTCTCCTATTAGCTGGGCCAAAGCCAGTCAGATGGTAGCGAAGGCCAAGTTGAATTCTCGAACTCTTGGGTGTTGGGCATCTTCTGCTCCTTGGGCTACCACTGGGTGTGCCCGTGCTGGGTCTGGGAGTCAAGCATTATTCACAGGGCATCGACAGCTCTGCCTGGTCAGGACTGCAGGGCCAAGATGCTGCCAAGGTTCTGAGAACAGGTTTCTGGAGGCAGGAAGTTGAAGGTAATTAGGTTAATTAAACCCCTACAGATCTCCAGCTGCAGAATTGCTCTGAGATACTCTGACGATTAAAAATTGTGCATTTACTAAAACAAAGCCAAAATGCCCACATTTAAACCAAGGTGAGCCCTTTCTACCTGTGATACTGTGCATGGTGGTTTAATTTAGGGGGGAAACAGGCAGAGGGATTCCTTTTCTCTCTCTGAGTGTCTTTCGTCAGATTCTGAACACAGGCCTAGCTGCTGTCATCCTTCAGTTTTACCTTCATTCTAACTGCTGGGTTAAGTGCAGGGCAGCTGCTTCTGCCTCCAAAGGACTATGTGCTCCTCCACATAGTGCCTGGTTATCTGTTGCTGCTCGCCTACCCTCTGGCAGGTGGCAGCTCCGGGTGTCAGTGTTCCAGCAGCTTCTGAATTGCCTGGCTGAGCCCAGCTGAGGCCTGGGGCCGGCACTGACTGGAAGTCCTGTTTCATTCTCAAAACCTCTCTGCAAATTGGTCCCACCCTCCACTTGGCTGGGGCACTGTTTTGCAGGGTGTCTGCCTGTCGTCCTTCTGTATGAAATCTGTGCAGGGCTTCTGCTTGTCAGTCCAAGCCCAGAAAACTGGGTCAGGGCCCGGGGTGAGGGCAGGGGGCACAGACTGCGTCCCCCTGTCTGCCCCCTACGAGAACCATGCTGTGTGGTGCCTCTGATTGGCTCTTGAATAAAGCAGGGGAGGTGTAAGTGTGGTGAAGATGGCAGAAAGGCTGTCAGAGGGGGTGCCCAGTGTATTCAATTGCTGAAGAGCAAAGGTTAAAATTCTCAAAGTGATTGGATCGGCAGTGAAGGAGAAAGCCTGAGAGAGAAAAATCAAGCCTTAAACAATATCACGAAGCACCTGCCTAAGAATAAAAGGGTTTTAAGTGGACTGGTCCTTGGCAAAGGGAGAAGAAATAAATCAGCCCCCTGTGGAGCGACTTTCAGGAATTAGCAGCAGGCAATTGAATATTGAGGAAACATTTGAATGTACCAGACTGTGTTTGGGTTCAGAGGCCAAGAGCGTCTTTGAAGCCCTTCTGTATTTTCTGAAGCGCTTCTGGGGGAACTCACCTGTGGAATTAGGGCGGGGGCGGGGAATCGGACTAGACTGGATTTGTCCCAGACAGGGCGGTAACCATGGTGGAGCACGGTTCCCTGAAGTCTTCACTGGTCATCCTGTTGGATTTTCCATGTGGTGGAAGTAGCAGGGGAGGGTGTGGCTGACCCTTTTTATGCATGTAGTTTTACCCCAGAGCCAGTCTTCATGGCCTTGAAGTTCTGTGACTGTTCTATGCTCTATAGACTGTTCTGTCCAAGGGAGGGAGCAGCAGGCTAGGAGCACGTGGGAGGCCACGGCCAGAGGAAGCACAGACCTGGAAGTCTGCCTGGCATCACAGGCTCTCTCTGCCACTTTCCACCTGGGTGACTGAGCACACTCTTGGGCTCTCTGGGTCTCTGGGTGTCATCCTGAAGGGGCCTTACTCAGACCTACTCCACAGCCTTGCTGTGTTGGTTAGATAGCGTAACAGTTGTGAAGTGCCGTGAACAGTGCCTGGCATCCATCTTAATAAATAAAACATGTCGTCCTAAATGATCTCTCATGTCCCTCCCAGTTTTCACTTCCTATGATTCTGTTTCATTTCATCCTCTACAAACCTCAAAGCTGGGGATGGCGATTATTACCCCTTTTTGGAGATAGGGAAAGCACAAGAAGAGTGTGGAGATATTTTCCAGAAGAGGTGGCTGTTTAGTGGATGGGCGGGGATGAAAACCAAGAACCTGGAGTGCGTGACTTTACCGCCCGGGGTGGGGGGCGAGGGGGGATGCGGGAGGGTGGGAAGGAATTGCCTCAGTGTCTCCATTTTCCCTCAGTTTCTCGTCTTGGCACTGGCCACATGGGCATGCTTCCCAGGCACAGAATGAAGACAGACAGATGATAAAATAACTCCTGGGCACTAGGAAGAAACCAGTGCTGAAGGGCAGTCAGGCCCCTGGCCACGGCAGGAGGATGGCACCGCAGGCCAGGCATAGCTCAGCCTGATGGGAACTGGGGAGGGCTCCACGGTCTGGGTTCCAAGGCCTGTATGCAGCCTGCTCCCAAGTGCTAAGGTAGTGCGACTGAAGTGACCATCCAGCCTCTCACATTCTTTGGACAAAGGCCTAATAAACTGGAAAGGTACATTTCCCACAGCACCGAAGGGAGTCGAGGCCCCAGCTTATCCCGGGTGGAGAGGAGGAGAAAGCTGTTGTCTGAAAGGAGCCTGTTGGCTCCTTGCTGAAAAGTGGCATGTCCTCGGTGGTGGTCCTGCTCCTTTCCCAATGATCAGGATGCAGGGGCTGCCAGAACTCCTCAGGATCAAGGCGGGTGGGAGAAGTTCACCAGACACCCCGTCAAGGAATCCCCACCCCTGCCATCACCCACTCCCTCGCTCTCGGGTACCAGAGCAGAGCTTCTCAAAGTTGAACTGCACAGGAGTGACCTGGGCCCTGTGTTACCCACGGTGCAGATTCTGACTCAGGCAGTCCGCCGGTGAGTGCAGAGCCTGCATTTCTCCCCGGCTCCCAGTCTTGCAGATGTTGCTGTCCATAGCCCCCATCTGAGTGGTGAGCATCTAGAGCACATCTTGGCATGGCCTGGATGTGTTTCCCATCAAGAGCCCTCGCTGACTCCTTGTGCACTGGTTTGATTTCCCGTCCCACGCCACAGGCTTCTTCACACCAGCCAGATGGGAACAAGACTGAGGGAGGCTAGTGAGTTCTCACTGGGGCAAACTGGAGGACCTCGCTGAGAGAGCGTTGCTACAGTTTCCCAGTGAGAGAAGGATTATTCCCCCACAGCGGGGAAAACCCTGGGGACAGGGGAGCAGGCAGGCTGTGTGACTGGCAAATTTGTACCTCCTTCCTCTGAGCCCCACAGTCATCTGTTCAGGCAGCTTTCTACTTAGCACTCTGATTTCCGTGTCCAATCGATTGGCCACTCTGCGTGCCACGTAACAATGCATGACTGAGTTTTGACCTTGAAGCCAGCCAGCCATGCAGGCTTCTGTGTTTCACTGCCTCTTTGAACTTCGAGAAAGGTTAGAGGAGAAAAACAGCAAGCCATTTTGCTATAATAATGTTGTCATTAGTAATGCGACTTCTTTGCATGAAAGCCTGCATTTATTAATAATATGATAACAGCACCACTTCCTTCCATTTGTGGATTATATTATGTTTTACAAGTCCCTTTCGCAGTCATTATCTTATTTGGTACTCAAACCACCATTAGGAGATGAAAGAAAATGATCAGCTCCAGGAAACTGAGGCTCACACGGACCCGTGAGCTTGTTTGAGATCACAGGGCAGTGGGTAGCAGAACTGGATACACACACTTATTCTTGTCAGAGTGAATATTGACCGTTCAGTAGACTCGCCGATACTTCAGCTCCTAATTTGCCCCGTCCCCGACATCCGGATTCCATACCGAGGGTGACTCTGAAGGTTTGGCCAGCCTATAACGGGGTGTTAGGACTCTTCCTGAAATAATACTGGCCATCTTCTTCCTACAGTGCACAGCTGAGAATGCTGTAGAGTTTAGCGTGTTAAAATAGCAAATAAAGCAAACAAACAACAAAAAAATCAAAACCAAATTAAATCATAGGAAATAAGCTAGAAAATGTGTTTATTCTCTCTTCTCTCTCCTCCCCCCTCCCGTCTCTCTCTCTCTCCATCCGTCCATCCCTCTCTCTCCCTCGCCCTCCCTCTCTCCCCCGCTTCCCCCTCTCCCTTTCCTCCCCTCCTCTCCACTTCTCCTTCTCTCCTCCTCTCCTCTCCTCCTTTTCCGCTTCTCCTCTTCTTCTCTCCTCCCCCCCCTTTCTCCTTCCCTCTCTCACTCCCTCTCTTCTTAGTTTTCCTGACTAGGTTACCATTCCACAGTGAGGCATGTAGAAAGCCACCCAGGCAGGAGAGTCAGTCGTGCAGGGCTTGTTGGCTTCGTTCCTGGAACGCCCCTTCCAGGTCACCATACCTGTCTCCTTCCTTCAGGCAGGCATTCCAGGCCACTGCCCATGACGAGGTGGGACAAACACATGGCCAACCACAACTTAATCTTCCCTAAACCTTCTTTAGGCTGTCATTGCACAGGCTGCTTGGGGTTGCCATGGTGACAGTCTCCTGCCTTCTCCCTCAAATAGAACCGGAATCGCACTTCTGCTTCTGTGCAATGGAGCGGCATTTCTGTCCGTGGCTCTTTCCAGTAAACTCGCCCCTGGTGGAGTGGCCAGGAATGTGTAAGCAGGGCACTTAAACTCACTCTGTAAGGACCTTAGAAAAACAAGCAAACACGAAACACCCAAGTGTCATTTGTAGTTAATGATTCTAGGAATGACACAGCTAAGTTGTTTTAAAAAAAAAATATGTCACCCTGCACAACTGGAGCCTTCCCATAAACTGGTGATTGTTCTGGAGTCCCTGTGGCTGCGTGCGGAGTTCTGGGCTAGGAGCAACTGGGGGAGTGCGAGGAGGTGGTGGTGAGGAGTCCAGAGAAAGAGTGCTAAAAACAGGGACCCTGCCCCGACAGGATTTGCCATGCAAGGGGAGACAATCCTGTACCCAAACGTGCTTCGTCCATTCCAGTGCTGCATTGGGGTTCGGCTGGCAGTGGAAAGGGAAAACTGGGAGCGCCTTTCACAGAGGCAGGCTGCAGTTCCAACCCTAACTCTCCCAATCATCAGCTCGGGGCCTTTGGGTGAGTTTAGTATCTCAGAGCCTCCACTTCTACAGACTTTCTCAGGAAGGTGTTGATGCACGTTAAAGGGAGTGATGTGTGTGGGAGAACCCAGCACGGCATCTTGCACATAGCAGGTGCTCGGTGAACATTAATTCTTTTTCTCTTCTCCTTCCCACCTGTTCGAGGAGAATGGGGCAGTAGTGGGGGGGAGGAAAGAAGCTGAGGGTGGGGGAGAACACAGCCAAGGCTTGGGGGTAGGAGCTGCAGGCCTGGACAGGGGAGCAGGGAGCAGTCCCAGAGAGGACAGGGACCCACACCGAATTCCGAGGCTCCGCAGCAAACTGTGCAGGAATGTGTGCTTGAGGGAGCTTGTTGAGGGTCATGGCTGTACAGAAGAGGACTGGGAGGTAGGGACTAGGAAACAGGATAAGGAGTGAGGCCCAGCACAAAATGAAAAACGGGAACTGCTACTCATGCGTGAATATTTTCAGTGTTGGAGATCTGGGCGGGTTGCTGGAGCAGCTCACACCAGTGCGCTGTTGTTTAACCTTAAGGAAGGTTTGGGTATCCTGCCTCAGTAGCCCACGAGATACCGACTACGGGCGTTTTCAGCCTACAGGGGTTTTCTTTACAACTTTCCTGACTGAAATGGAGGGAAAATGCTTAGGCAGGTATGGGTTACTTAAAACAAAACTATGTCTTTTCTTGTAAACGCTTTCTCCAACCCCACCACTATGTAACCCTCCCCACCATTTCTCAAGCCGAATGAATCACTGAGGCAATAGGCCGTGGGAGGAGGTATCACCTGCACAGGGCTACATGGTGAGCATTTTGCCTGTTCGGAAGCGCTGTACTACGCGTGTGAAACGTGGCAGTCTCTTGGGCTAATGGATCCGCGAATCCCAAATGTGGCTTGAAGCAGCTGTGACTCTCCATTTCTAGGGAGGCCATGCCCCTGGCTGCGTGCACATGGTTCTGTTTTCCCCTAAACCCTGGAGACCAGATGAGAAGTTGCTTTCAAGAATATTCTTTGTAAGCCCTGCCTGGAGGCAGAAGGATGGGTGGTCAGGCTCTGGCAGTCCATTTTTCTGAGACTATAGGAATCCTCCAGGCCCAATGATAACCCACGGTGTCTGGCTAATGTTATCTGGCTTCAGGAGTGCCAGGTGCTATCGTCACGTGCAGGGGCTTGACAAAGAAACTAGAGAAAAAATAGAGAATTTTTTGTTTAGCCTGGAGCTGGGGAGAATATTGCCAAACCTTTCGGTCACGGAGTTTCAAGTCGCGAGTGTGTTTGGGGGCTTTCTTTTTCTCCTCGAGTGCTTATCACACATGGGGCATAATTGGTCACAGCAATAAGTAAAATACCAGTAATAAAAGCAAGCACTTCCAAAGTACTTTCATAATCTCATTGGATCTTTACAAAACTCTGGAAGAGAGGCAGTGAAGGTGTAATCCTGTGTCGTCGAGGAGATGAGGGTTAAGTGTCCTGACTGAAGCACGTGGCTAGTCGGGGCAGACAGAGGACCTATCGTCCATGCCGCCCCAGCTGCAGAGCAGTAGGACTGCCCTCTGAGAGTGCTCCAGGAGTAAGGAGGGTAAGAGAGGAAAAAGAGAGGGAGGAAGTCACATAGAGCCATTAACCCCTATCACCCTGGGCCTGCTCTGCCTTCAGTTGTTAGAGGCCGGGCTCCTTGCCTTGAGACTGTTGCTTCTTGCTGAGTGGGGATGGGTGAGGGTTAGTTTTCTGCCACATGCTGCAGGGCCCTGATTGTGGAGGACTGAGACGCAGAGCCCTACCCTTTGTCAAGAGGAGAAGGCGTTTGATGGCTCTTGGCAGTGGTGATAATTCAGGAAGCAGGAAGGAGCCTCCCTGGGGACAGTGAGAGAGAGCCTTTGCAGGTGGCATGGAGTGGCCTCAGAAATGCCCTTTAGAAGCATATCTCACCAGAAACCAGCACTGGAGCAGCCAGGACCCATTCTTGGCACCTTGCTTCAACCAGATGGAACTTGAAGGCTGCTTCTACAGAGTAGATTTCAAAGACAAAGCTTTGAAGAGAAAAGAGTCTGTGCGATGAAGGGTTTGGAAATCACAAAATAGACTTGCTTAGCTCAAGTCTTGGGAAGGGGGCCACGCGTACGTTTGTAATCTGCTGCCTGGAAGCCTCCTGGAGACCACCCACTGACCCACACCAGAGCCCAGAATGAGTGTCCTGGTGACGTTCAAGCCCACACCTCACTGGGCCACTCTGGGGACACAGCAATAACATGGCAACAT
The DNA here is from genome assembly GCF_004115265.2 of Rhinolophus ferrumequinum. Lineage (NCBI taxonomy): Eukaryota > Metazoa > Chordata > Mammalia > Chiroptera > Rhinolophidae > Rhinolophus > Rhinolophus ferrumequinum. Next base: position 39,557,629 of record NC_046296.1, on the reverse strand, counting down.
TGTTAAAATGTATAGAGCCACTTAATGAGGGATCTGGACAAGTGCCCTCATCATCTGTGTCTTTAACCCTCCCCCGCGATTATGGAGCAGTAAGACAAAGCCTATGAGCACTTTGTACAAGGAAAAGGCTCGGTCAGACACCAGGGGAGCACTGGGTTCTGGGGCTTCTTGGATTAGGTGATTCTCATTTGAGAGCTGCTGGAAGTCTTTGAGGCCTGGCCTAACCTCTCCGGCTACAGCTTTCAGGCTGAGAGACCTACGTCAGCCTCCGCAGACTGGTTTTTCTGTCCACCTGGCCATGTACCCGCTCACTCAGTTGGATAACTCATATATGTAACACAGCTTGGATTTCTGGGGATAGAACCTGCAGACATTGTCCCCTGCCATCCAGGCATTTCGTGTGCAGTCAGGGAGAAGAGCCAGATGTGTAAGCAGAAGTGTTACAGTGAACTACAGTGTGGGTCTCTCATCCATGTTAATTCCAGGACTTTTCTGAAAATGCTGGCTTGTCCAAACTTCAGTGTGTAGTCCTCAAGTCCTAGAAAAAGAAGGATTGTTCCCCCGACCCCCTTCTTTTTTTTTTTTAATGCAGAATTTCCTGAGATTTTTATTTGTGACCTACAAACTTAATGGAGCATAGTACTTTTGTTTCTGGGCAGAAACCATGAACAACGCCAAGAGCTATTTGTGGAGGCAGTTTTCCCTGCACATGTAACAGTGTAATTCACCTTCTGGTTTGTGACATAATTTATTGGTGACTTAAATTATAAATATGCATATGGCATCATGCTAAAGACTCTAAGGGTATGAGGGAGTTTACTACATAATTTTTAGGGAGACAGTAGATCCATATGTGAATTGAAAAAAATAATGATACCAGCCAGATGGAGGGTAAATGTCTTGGGGTTCGAATAGCTAATAAGATGGGTGCGTGGAGGGTCCGCGGTCTGAACATGGGAACACAAGAGGAGTGTACGAATTCTGTTTGGACGTGCAAAGCTGGGTATATCTTAGGGACATAGTGCCTACAGGGCTGGAGGCTCTCAGGTCTGGAGTTTGGAAGAGTGTTCTGGGCTGTCGATCTAGATTTGGGAATTGCCAACATGTGGAGAATCCTGATGCCATAGTGGTCAAGGAAATGTGTGTAGAAAGCAGCTGACAGAGCCTGAAGAAGCCCCAGATGCATGGGACGGGCAGAGGAAGACCCTACAAAGCAAATGGAGGAGAACTGACCATAGGAGCAGGAGGAAAACCTGCTGATCCTCCAGGGTGGGGGCTGATCCCCAAACCAAAGAGCATTTTAAGAACAAAGTGGGTAGTTAGCAGTCTCGAGTTCGAGAGTGATCAAGAGAACTGAGCAGCAGTACCTGTTGATTCCTGGTGCCCTTGTGCAGAGCAGACTCAAGGGAAACTTAAGGGCCGAGGTCACAGTTCACTGAATTGACTAGAAAGAAAGGCCAGGGAAGGCGTGGGAGAGTACAGGGAGACCCAACTTTCAGGACTGGAAGGGGAGGAGAGAACATAGGTGAGAGTTTTTAATGTCCCCTCCAAAGGTGAGGGTTTTTATTTTCTGTTTCGAGTTCAGAGAGATGAAATAATTTGCCCTTTTTGACATTACCATTATAAACAGAAACCCCCACACCAGTAAAGGTTATTAGAAATGTTTTCTAAAGGTATAGCTAACAGAAAACGGCAGAGTAGGTGTTCCAGTCCCAATCCACCTGGCTCCAAAGTCTAGGTCCTGGCGACTCAGAGGTGTGGCCTGGGGACCAGTAACATGGGCATCACCAGGGACCTCATTAGAAATGCAGATTCTCAGGCCCAGACTTGCTCAGAATCTGCTTCTTAATGAGATCCAGGTGATGCCCATGCACATGAATATGTGAGAGGCACTGCTCTGTGCTTTCCCCTGTACTACGTGTTAGTAATCCAGCTGGCAGGTAAGGAGGACCTACATTATCAGGTTCATACAAAAGCAGAGAAATAGGTGGGAGAGACATGCAACTTCTTTCTCTGAGAAGCAGTGAAAGCTAACCTTGTATGTTCAGCTAACCTTGAAGAGCTCCTCTTCATGGGAAGATTATCCACTGGCCCTGATCCCCTTCACCAAGCTGAGGCCACCGTGGCCTCTTTCACCATAGGATGATGGAGCACATTGGGCTTTGGGCAAGTTTGCTACCTTTTTAATTAATAGGCATTTTCTTTACCTGATAATGCAGGTTGCAAAGGAAGGAAACACCCTTTCAATCGCTAGCATAATTAAGCTGCAGACTAGTTTGATCTTTGCTGCCGCTGCAAAGCTCTCCAAGGGACGATAACTCATGTGCATGGAGGTTTACTCAGATGTTTTGTTTCCAAAGGCTTCAGTAACTGCCTACCTATGATGTTTTCTAATTAGAGCAACTACCTCTTTGAATACTTTTCTGAATGGGTGCTCACTTCAAAGTTCCGCTCGGTCCCTTCTCACCTGTACCTACAACAACCAAACCACATGCAAAACACCGAAAGATCTAAACCCATGGTTCCTTTTTCTCCTGTGGGCACACTCTCTTTTTCTTGGGTCCTTGGACTTTATGTACTTACGTATTTCCCCAAAGTGACCCATGAGCTGGTTGTGGAACGATTTAGTGAGTATCAACCAAATTTTTAAAAATATGTATACGAAATGAATAGAAACTATCCCAGTGCATCGTATGCAGTAGAGGTAGCAATTGTTTGGTGAAACTTGTGTTTCAGTGATGTAACTATGTGTGTATCCCGTTTCCATGCAAAAATGTTTTCTATATGTGGATAGTGGTCAAAAAGTATGAGAGCTACTGATGCATTTAATGGGTTCCTATCTGGAGAATCGCTGAAATTACTGTGTGTGTGTGTGTGTGTATGTGTGTGTGTGTGTGTGTGTAGTAGGTACTAATTTCCACCATGGGCTCAGTCATCTGTATATGAAACATTCCCAGAGATTCCAACCATCAACCATGTTTAAGATCTGCTGGTCTGATTCAAACTCCCATTTTATATTATTTCTGGCCGGTGAGAATCAAGTCTCTGGTTGCCAGCATTCTCTCCCTGTTCACACCAGGCATATGCACGAAGAGCCCATGACTTGTGGGCCGCACCTTCTTGTTAGAACCTTCTCCTTGGGGCTGATCCAAATGCTCTTGCCCATAGCTTTCACTCCTGCAGGCTTTGGTCCATCCCCTGGAGCTCTCCAGAGTAACTCTGTCACGTCCTCCACACAAAACGCAGCTTTGCTTTTCTCCTAACGCTTTCTTTTTTTAAGCTGAGCAATTCCAGCATCTGTAACCATCCTTCGTTTTTTACAGTAGAACAGTCGTCCTCATCCTCTGTTAGCATCTCTGAACTGCTCTTTGGTCAAACAGAGAACACAGTTCACCAAACACAGTGAAAATAACACTGAGAACAAGGAGTTCTGCCTCTGCTCGTGATTGTGATGTGACTGACCCTGCGCAAGCCACCTCACCAGCCTTGGCTTCCTCACTTGTAACATGAGACTGTTCAGCTGAGTGACCCATTTTCCAAAGTTCTGGTTTTAGTATTAACTGGGAGAAGGAGGGTGTATGACTCTCAACAGTAGCTATTATTCTCATTTTCATCTTCAAGTCAATGCGCCATAATCACATTAGGAATATTTTAAAAATCCATAGGGTCTTTCAATTCACGGATGGCAAATGAATCAAGTGTTGCTTTTATTGGCTGGGCATACATAGGAAGGAATGGATACCATGCTTAGCTACCCTAGAGCACCCAGCTCTTGGGAGTTATGCATGCAGACCAGATACAGAACCCTTTCTTGGTCTTCCCTCCTCAAATTTCAGTTTTCCCTTATTATCAGCCACTGGAAAAAAAGTGTCCTTTTGCTAGGATTTACTATAGTGTGTTTTAGACTAAAGAAATGTTTTTTCCCCCTACACCTGAAGTTTGGTGCAAAATAAATGTAAAATAATGGAGGAGTAGGGCATGCTGTTCTGTCAGCCCAATGAGTCTTTATTTGTGTGTGTGTGTGTGTGTGTGTTTTGTTGTTGTTGAAATCGATTTTTAAAAAATGTTCCACCAGCGCATCTGTTGCTGGCCTCCAAACACATCTTTAAGATCCATGGCCTGAATTTGCAAGAAGAAAGGTTTTAAATATTAATAAGATTGGGAATTGGGCTGTTCTGTGTGAGTATTTTAGAATTCATTAATGCTCTAGTGAACCCTAAAGCACTCAGCCCCTCATCATTAGAGAGTTAGGTCCCCCTGAGAGCCTTTCTAGAAGCAAGTACCATTCTACTGAAGAGTGAACAAAAGACAAATGAAAGACATTGGAGCCTTCTAAGGATAGATGTAGATTTTCAAGTCTCCCTAAGTTTTACCAAACCCACACAGTCTTTTCTGTGTTGCAGGTTAGCTCAGCAGAGTGGTGCTGGTGGGGCCATGGCCTTGTTTTGGTGTGACTCAGTTCTGTTTGCCCTTGATCTGCGGGGGAAATTGCAAGAGGTGTGTGTGAAACGAAAGATACCTGGGAGAATTCAGAAGGGCATGTTCCCCTTGGTGACTGCTGCAGCATGTACACCCTCTCAGAAAAGAATTATCTCAGAAAAGAATTATCATCAGCCAGAAAAATTAGGACCATTTTCTGAATTTGAGGGAGCCTATCACTTACTGTTGAAAGGGTGGTCAGACCTGGAGAGTGTCGGATAGTTCTGGGGCTCCCGTGAGAAATGCCATGTTGCAAAGGAACTCTGGAGACCCAGGGTAAAAAACGAAAACGGGGTTTGTATCTGTTGGTTTTTTTCTGTCACGACTTACTTTTCCTTTAACATTATTTAGGATGTAGTGTTCTTCTGATAGCAGAGAGCAATAAGTTTCCTTCTATTTGCACAGAAGACATTTCTTACTTGACAAAGGTAAGTCTGCAGTAATAATGTTTTATTTGAGGATTGTCGCATCCTCTCCCATTGAATATTTCTTTAGCCAAATAGAGAACATTAGGTGCTCTGATCTCTCCAGGGGATAGTTTTAATAGAGCATACTCTCCAACACAGTACAACCTCATTATGGAGTACATATTTACTTCCTGCTTCAGAGACAACCTCATACACCGCTGTAGAAGGGGATAGGTGGTGACTTTCCTCTTTTACCATGAGTGAGGAGTTTGTAAGGTGGGCTTGAGCTTTATTTCTTAATGTCTAATCTCTAATAGTGCTTTAACTTTTTTCAAAATCATAAGTCAGTTATTTTTAGTTAAACTCTTTGTCATGGTACCAAACAGTATTATCAACAATACACATTTGAGATTCAGCTCTACTATTCAACTAACGTTTTGCAAGAATGGTAGAGGAAAGCGGGGCCAGAGTCAGGTGAAGGGAGCTCTTGTAATTAAGGCCCATGCGTGCAAACGTGCACCTTTAGATGACGACATAAAAAACCACATTAGCATAAATGCCAGAAAGCGTTCAGACAATGGACGAGAGAAAATCATTTAAATCCTTTTTAGGTTTTATAGTTCCTTTAAAACCAGATGATTCAATTCAGCACATCCCTGAAGCTTTCATGGTTATGTATAGTAACCAATCTGTCCCCCAGCTGGAAACTAAAGGCACATTTAGGAATTCTTTTTCATGGGCCGATTTTATTGCCAACTTGAGTCCTCTGTGGTGGGGCTGGTGAAGGCTGGGGGCTGAGGCACACGGGAGCCTGCTACAGGGCGGAGGTGGCAGGAAGGCAGCAGGGAGGGAGGGGAGAAGCGCTGGTCCTCAGACAGAGCCTGTCCCATGAGTTTGTTTTGCAGAAGGCCAGAGGACAGACTGTGTTCTACAGAACACTGCAGAGGTTGGAGCTCTCACAGCTCCTTTCAGTGCCCAAGTTGTGTTCCCTTTCTTGTCAAACAGTCCTTGTTTTCCAGGAGCTTCCTTTCTAAATAGAAACATGGGAGGAGCAGAATTGAAAAGGAGAACAGGGCAAGATCTGTGGTGGAAGGGAACAGACACACAAACGAGAGAGAGGGGGAGAGAGAGAGAGAGAGAGGGAGGGAGGGAGGGAGGGAAGGAAGGAGGAGAGAGAGAGAAAGTACTCAGAATACTAAATGTTTATTTGGGATGGTGGAGTGATAGTTCTTCATACCTGTTTTAATTTCCCAGATTTTCTTTAATAATCTTATATAGTGTTTATGATGAAATAATATAAAAAGGTAACTATCCAAGAGATGTCAGAGGCAGATGTACATGAATGCCAGAGGGAGAGGTACCAACAGTGCTTGGGATGGGGTCACAGTGCACCGCAGCCACAGTGGATTAGAAACATGGGTCAGGCTGGAAAGGAAGGGTTAGGGATGGCCACAGGGTGCGGAGGGAGGAAAGCATAAGCTACTTCAGGGCCTAGAAGCACTCACTCAGGAAGCGCGGGCAGGATATTGGCAGTGGCCAAAGTGTCATCGCTGGTGCTGACGGCCACCAGAGTATCAGAACAGGCCAGAAGCCAGCCCATTTTGGCTTGATACGTAGGTAGGTTTATCTAAATCACAGTGGTTTGATGGAACAGCTGGTTTCACTTTAGTTTACTTGAAAACAACATCGGGTGGGGAGGCAAGGAGGGCAGGTGGGTGGAGAAGAGATGATGGCTTGGGCTCACGGGATGATGTAGTGCAGACGATCCATCACAAGAATGAAAGCAGACCAGGGTGTGGGCAGGCGGAGCTGGACCTCCCAGCGCTGGCTTGGCCCCAGAGGTCCTCTTCCTTTCCAAAGCATGTGTTCTCCAAAGTGCTTGGTGATGGAGACCACAGGAAAGCCAGCGCATGTTAGGTGTTTGCTTTCTACCTTCTAGTCACGCTTGATTTGCTGCCTTTCCCCTGAACTGTGTACGGATGCCTCGTTTTGGCCTGAATTTGGGAACCCTCCTCCTCCTCCGGGAGAAAGCCAGTCCCTCTCCTCCTGGCCCTTTCTTTCCTGTGGTGAACAGACACCCATGGGGTGTTCCATTCTGTTGGCTCATGCTTTGGAGAACACTGAGAAAACCTGGGGTGGGGAAGGCTCCAAGGAGCAAAGACTGGGGAAAAGCTGAGGAAGGCTGCCCAAGAGAATAGATTGTTGTTAGAAATATTTTTTTATTTTTAATTTTTTATCTAGGCCTTTTGTGGCTGTAGGGTGGGGGCTGGAGAAAAGCACAGTAAACAGTCTAGGGACATTGGCTGTGGTATGCATGGGGTCTATTCTGACAAAGGAAGGCAGAAGGACTAAATGTAAGGTCCTCTCTCAAAAAGGTAAATAAATATGTGTGACATCTTCACTGTTCAGGCAAGTGCGAGCGCCACTGTCCGTTAGGTATGGAAAGGAGGTGGCTGGGTGAAGCGAAGACACTGGGTGCAGTGGAAGGGACTGGGAGAAGGCAACAACGGGCTGCTCTCATCCTGGCCCTGCTAGTTGCCGAGTGATCTTGGGCTGGTCATGAGATCTTCTCAGGCTTTGTTTCCACATGAGTGCATAATGCGCCCAACTGGTGCAAATACAACCCCTGTCCATCTTACTCCTCTGCAGCCCTGGCCAGTAGGGAGGGAACTAGTAGCCCCCCACTGACAGGTGAAGACACAGCTTTGCTCTTCGATGTTCAGGTGGGGTCTGAACAACCTACAATCAAGCTTCTCTTTGGCAAGAGAAAAACTTTGTTCCTAAGGTTTCATGGAGGAAAGTAAAGGGACATCAGCTTGAGGGTAAAATTTAGAAGATGAGGGAGTGTACGTTAAGTCCTCACAGCTTTAGGCTTGCTAACTTTCCCTTCAATAATTAACCAAATTTGGTAATGTGCAATGGTGCAGCTGCTTTGGAAACAGTCTGGCGGTTCCTCAATTGATTAAATGTAGAATTACCATACTAGCTAGCAATTCTACCCCTCGCTATATTCCCAAGAGACATGAAAACACAGAAACTTGTACATGAATGTTCGAGGCAGAATTATTCTTAATAGCCAAAAAGCAGAGACAACTGAAATATCCACCATCTATGGAATAGATAAAGTGTGGAATACGCATGCAAGGGAATATTACCGAGCCATAAAAAGGACTGAAGTACGGATATGTGCACAGCACAGATGAACCTTGAACATCCTGTAGTATGTCAATGAAGCCAGGCACAAAAGACCCTGTAGGGCATGATTCCAATTCATACAGAATGTCCAGAATAGGGAAATCTGTAGTGACAGAGAGTAGGTTAGCGGTTGCCTACGGCTGGGGATGGGGAATTGGAGGATAGGGGGGTGATAACTAAAGCATGAGAGGTTTAGGTCATTGAGTGTTCAAAAATTGGCTGTGGCAATGTTGGCACATATCTGATATAATAAAAAAAAACCATTGAATGGTACATTTTGAAATGAATTTATGGTGTGGGAATTATATCTCAACAAAACTTTTAAAAAACTCGGCCAACTAATTGTACCCCCTCGTCCTCCCCTCTCCCCCCATGCACGTTCAGGCACTTTCAACAACCAGCCGGGTACTCAGCTCATCCCTGCTGAGGTAAGCGGATGAAATGACAGGGCTGCAAGCTCTGTGACGCACAAGTGGGAGGCAAGGGTGACTGGACGTGGCCCCTGCTCTAAAAATTTACCTAAAAATAATGTCACAAAATATCAATACATTGATTAGGCAGAGATCTTCAGTGAACCGAAAGAGATTGAAGAAAACGGGCCAAATAACGGTGTCGGGGAGGGTGCCTGTTTCCCAAGGCAAAGCCCCTAGCAAAACTCCTACAGTTTCTGCGAAGAGGAGACTTCCTACCCGGGGGAAATGTATGGGGAGTTGGAGCTGCTGAAAATGCCTACAGCCTCTGAGAGAAACTGTGGCCAAGGATTACAGAAAATAAAAACGAATAAGCACAGTTGCATAAAAGGAGTTAACAAGGCCCTCTTCAAAGAAAAGATGGAAAAAATGATAGTAGTTGACTTACATTGAGCCCTTATCCTGTGCCGTGCACTGTTTGTAAGTATTTCATGTAATAGCTTGATTATTCCTCACAGCAAGCCAAAAAGTTATTTGCTATTGCCGTCCCTATTTTCTAGATTAAGGAACTCAGCTACAGAGAAGTTGGGTCACGTGCGCAAGGCTACACAGCTAGTAAGTGGTGGAGGGAACATAAACTGACAGGGTGGTCCTGGCCGCCAGAGCCCCTGGGCCCACCTTCTCTGCTGTGAGCAGCTTCGTCCAGTTACCCCTGTGTGCTGATCAAACATTCTCACTCTCCGCACGTGCTGTTCTACACAGAGGTAGAGTTAGAGGACGGCGTGGGGCCGTAGCCTTGCTGTGGGACCTGTGAGGGCAGACCCAGCCTTGTCTTTGTTTTGATATCTCCTCCTGGTATACCTACTGGCTCACAGAAAGGGCTCAACACGTATGTATCGCCTTGAGCTCAATTCATTTGGTTGTATAATAAATAGAGGTGGTTAACTGATTTCCAGATTGTTGTTGATAGTCGGTATTTTGATATTTGGTGGGGATAGAATTATAATGAGAGAGAGTATTTATCCACATGTGCCCTTTTATAGGGAAAATGAACGAAGGTTCGATGAGATTACAGGTGGGCAGGTGCTCTGAGAGCTCACAAACAAACCTTTTCTTCATGGGGAGCATTCTTCTTCCTTGGGAGTTTATTTTAAGCCTACCTCCTGGTGTGAATGTTGCTAACGAGCTGATGTTTCTCTGGGAGGTCACATTGAAAGGTCTGGAGCGGAGATAGCACAAGTGTCTATTGCCATCAACTTGAGGCCTTCTCCGACTCTGGGGCACTGCTGTAGCCTGGATAATTAAAATCCATAGAATTGGTTCAGGACATAGACCGGTTCGGACCTATAAGAAAGGAGCTGTGCCCGAGGACCCTCCTGGATTAGTATGAATTGCTTTCCCTATACTTTCCAATGCCCAGCTTTCAGGCAAGAGGTTAGGAAACTGGGCAAGAGGGAAAAAAAGACTCCAGTCTCTCGATTCCCTTTTCTTGCAGCTTGGCCACGCACCCGGTTACTGTCTGAGATTGCTTCCTGCATTGGTCTCTCTCTCCACCCAGTCTAACGCTTTCCTGGGGCAGATACCTTGCTATGTCATAGTATTGATACTACAGCTCTACAGAAATGCAAAACTTCCTCCAGATACCCATTTTCTCCTTTATTCTTCACACAGCCCAGGGGTGAATAAGAAAAGGACTGTTATCCCTCTTTTACAGACGGGGCCTAGGGAGCACGTTTTTTCCTGGTTCCTGAGCTGATTAGTGGGACAGTCTGCTCTCTCGCCAGGTATCCTAGGTCCAAAATTATCACATACTCCTTCCTGTAATCTATATTCTGGTTTCTATTCCTCACAGCATCTGTGAAAGCTTGAGTTTCAAAAAAATCTGTCACATAATGTTTTCACAAATCCTCATTAGCTTTCCTATTGTGTTTCGTGTGATTCAGTGGGAATTGGACTAAGGCCCCAAAATTATTTGTACTGGCTGAGCCGCTGACTATGAGACCTTTCTAAAGTGAAGCCCCCATGTGCTCTCAAGGGGCACAGAGTCTAGAGAGAGAGACAGATTATTAAAAAGGTAAGTACAAGGAAGTGCTTCAGTCTCTCTGAAGGGGGTTATCTTCTCCCTGGAACTGTAACCCATGTCTCCTTTCGAATGCCTCCTTTAACTTCTGGACAACCTGCCACCCACTCCCTTCCCACTGGCTGTCTCCATTAAACCCTTTCTCCTGAGCTGTCCTCACCCCAAGACTGTGTGGCTGGTCTCTGCCTGGCAGCTGGCTGCCCAGGGCGCCTCCAGCTCAGACCTGTGCTTACCACCAGGCAAGAACCGCTCTTTAATAGAGACACACGAGCTGAGCTGATCCTCCAGCTTGTGTTGCTAAGCAGCTGGCTTTTGGTTGCCTGGAGATTATCATGGAGTTGAGACCACAGGGTGAAAACGTGTGTATCTCTTCTGGCTCTGGGATGTGCTTGAATGTCTAACCACCACCAAACCTTTCTCTTACAGCTCTGATTTTATGGTATATCCCTGTAACTTGAGGGTTCATCCTTCATGTATTAGTTATTGGAAGGAATAAGTGCACAAAGATCATGTTCTGATCTCCCCAGGTTTACAGGGATTGGTAGTTCTTCAGGATTTAAGAGGGGGAGAAAACACCAAACGCCTCTGTAATGCAGAATAAAGGAAGGAAACAGAAATTGAGCCTTTGTGCTTATAATGGAAGGGAGGAAAATTGTGCTTTTGCATTTTCCTCAGAGTGACTGTTTATTTGTGAACGAAGAAATAATTAGAGGACGAGGCCTCACTGAGTGGAGAGCATTTTAGAAAGTTCCTGTGGGAGAGACTGTGACACTTAAAGCCTTTTAGGAAATGCAGAAATTATAGGTCCCTGGCCCCCTGGCTGGTGCTGTGACACAGTTACCTCTTCTTGAGGTTTTGACAGCTTTCAGATTTGGAGATAGGAGTTCTGGGTAATTTGGGAGGATGTAACCACTCATTCCACCCACAGTGTGTTTGTGTGCCCAGAATAGTGCCCAGGTGGACACGCCGTGAGTCCAACTCCCTGAGGCTCACAGAGTGGAATCGGGGAGGAGATGCCAAGTGGGATTGGTAGGATCTGGGACACTGGCCTGTAAATTGTCATTTGGACACCCACATTTGAGGTAGAGCAGAGCTCAGGGACATCTCTAGTTTCCATCAACCCGGCTAAGTGAGTTTTTCGTCTTTACTGTGTTCTCGGCCCCGTTTCAGGCGCTATGGCAGATATAGAAGCACAAGACACGTGACTTCTGCCCCCAGCCTGGTTGAGAAGACACGTGTGGAACAACGTATGGTGGTATATAATTAAGTGTTGACTTTTATAGCACAAAGCTTCAGTGAGGTAGGAAGGCAGAGCACGGAGCTCCCCCTCAGGCTTCAAGGAGTTGGGAAGGCTCCCTGGGGAGGTGGGGCTGGTGCTGGCTTTGGAGCATGGATTTCTATGAGCAGAGGAGAGGGAGGGAGAGAATTCCAGGCAGGAAGAGCCTTGTAAGCAAAGGCAAAGTGGTTGGAGTGACCTTGGAATGTAATAGGGATGTGTGGAAACCACGCTCACCAGAGCTAAATGTTCTTGGGTGCAGTGGGCAATGCGGGCCGAGGAGTTTATTGGAAGTTTTTAGAAGAGTGGCATGAATAAATCAACATTTAAACATGAGTTTGCTATGTCCTAGGCTCCTTGGAGATAGGGAGGAAAAGAGAGGGGGAGAGAGAAGGAGGGAGGGAGGGAGGGAGAGAGATTGAGAAAGAGTATGAGTGTGAGCCCTCCCTCCCCAGGTAATGGTTCCCAGTAAACAATGGACCCAACACTGGGCCACATTCTCCCTTCTCCTCCTGTGACTTACGTCTGTCACAGACATCCATGGGAACCTCTCCTTGTGGGTGGGGAATGGGCAGTGACATTGACTCTTCATCCTTGGCCTGGCCATTTTAGTTGCTAAGTAATTCATTTCTTGATCATTAGAACAAAGGGAAACAAATATACTTTTGTTTAAAAGTACAAAACAAATACGTCTACTGCCAGAACAAAGAAATCCTGATGCCAAATTTGAGGCTTTCTTGACCAGACCAGTTGTTTTTGAAAAGAAAGATGAAGGACTGAAGGCAGAGGAGACGCTAAGAAAACAGTGATTGTTGGGGTGGGTTGAAAGGAAGCATTCTTCGCTGCTGTGGGTGTTCCGTGGAGGCAGGATAGCAGGGAGGCTGGGATGCAGCCTCCCGCCCAGGCTGGATCCAGGCTCTGCCACTTCCTAGAAGTGGGACCTTGGGTTAGTTGTTACACTCACCAGGGAAAATACGAGTACCCACCCATTGGGATAGTGGATGGGGGTGCGGGGGTTGACACAGTGTGAGGGATATAAATTGTAAACATCTAAGTATTACTTTGTTTTGTGCACCTGAAACTAATCAAAATAGATAAATAAATAAAAAGAAAAACATGTATAAAGACAACAGCTTAAAAAAAAGAAAAAAGAAGAAGAAAATACGAGTACCCACCACCCTGTCTCATTAGGTTGTATTAATGCTGTAAGGGATGAATGCATTTAAAGCCTTTGGTAAAAGTTAGTTAGAGATACTATTGTTATATTACTGGCTTCAGACACAGTGTTGACAGAAATGAGTGTTTTGACCAGTACTGATCGTAGCAAAGAGTGCCACAGAAAGTGATTGATGGGAGAAGCGAGGCTGAATTCAGACTTTGGAACTCGGATTGAGGATGGGTATAGAGGAGGACATAATCCAGTTGCCAAAGCCAGGCCTGGCCTGTGCGGAAACCAGCAGAGCCCTGATGCTTCAGTGCTCGTAAGCCCTCTGGGATATGGACAGCTGAGTACAGAGGACAGGGAACCAGCCTGAGGGCCCATGAAAGCCAGGGCTGAGCAGCCAGAGTTCTCAGGTAGTCTCAGAAGAGGAAACCAAGGCATCCTGAAGAGGACCAGGGCAGACAGTGGTGAGCAGGATGTTTTAATGGTATCTAACCCTACTTCAAGGGTAAGCTTGCTAAAATCTTAAAGCAGAGAAATATCTGGAGCCTCATATTGGGCAACCAGAGCTTGAGGACTATTCTTGAAGATGTCCAGTTTCTCATTTTTGAGACCTGCTCATATAACTTGTACCAAAAGGTGAGGGTGTTCCCCTTTTTCTTTCTTACAGGCCCTGCAAATTGTCCTGATCCTCATTTCGCCCGACCTCTCTAAGCATCCTGAATTTTATTCTCACTTATTATCAGCAGGTATTTGCTGTGTACCCAAGATACATCCAGCTCAGCACTGAACCCAAGGGAGAATGCTTGAGCTCCCGGAGCATGAGCTCAGGGAGCTCACAGGTTGGTCAAGGGTCACTTAGACCAAGGGTACTCTTCTCAAGAACTAAGATCTATGACGTTGAGAGAAAACTGCTGTCGATCATTGTGGTCTGGGAAAGCCTCAGCCGACTTCTAGGGACTGGTGGGACCGAGGCAAGGACTTCAAGGTTTTCCATAAGCAGACAGAATGATAGGGTAGACTTTTCTGGCCCTGATGCAGGGGTACCCCGAGGGCGGGGTTCAGTGGGGGAATCGAGACTAATTTAGGTGGGTGGAATCAGATTGGCAGGATTCAGTGAGGCAGAATATTAGAAGCCTCAGTACCATCCACTTTTGGTTGGGAGTTTCTAGAATAGCATTCTGTCAGTTCCTCCTACATCCTAGGAAACTGGGGACTTGAATCTCACAGACTTCTGCAGTATAAATAACTCAGAAATTTTGAGAAATGACAAGGTTGGCAAGCATGAATTTTCAGTGTACTGCTCAAAAGCGGATTGAGTTTGCTGGGGGTTGCAATGATACGCACGGAAACTTGGCTGGCTAATTTTGAATTTCCCTTTCTCCGGGGCCCTGGCCAAAGATGTGTGGAGCAGAGGGGTTATCCACGCCTTGTTTCAGGGCAGCTGCCATACATAAGCACTTTCTTCAAAGAAAAGCCTGACACAAAGAAATTTCCATTACACAGCAAGCCAGGAAGGAGCTAGTGAATGCAATGAGTTCTGTGAGTGCCCACATCCTAAGGATCCTTTGTGTGTTATGATGATATCGTGATGGTGGTAATGGTGATGGAGGTAGTGATCATGTTCGTGACGTTGATGGTGATAGTGGCGGTTATGATGATGCTTATGGGGGTGGTGGTTGTAGTAATCATGATGTGGTGGTGGTAGTGATGAGGGTGATGATTATGGAGGTAGTCGTGGTGCAATGGTGGTGGCAGTGGTGGTGATGGTGGTAAAGAAGAGGAAACCTGTACTTAATATTAGTATTGGCAGATTACATAGCTCTTCTGTACAGGAAATCTTATTTGAGGTTAAAGCAAAACCGTGAGGTAGACAGAGTAGGTATAGTTATCTTCAGTTGAAAGACTGAGATTCCGAGGATGTGCAAGCCAGTGTTTTGTTTCATTTTGCTTAATTGCACTGCTGTGTCTCTCGTCAGTGAGTAGCAAATGGACAGTCATGGCGAGGAATGTTCAGACCAAGAGGCTCCTGTGGGTCAGAGGCACGAGAAAGGGGTTCTGGAAATAGAATGATTTTTTTTTTTTTTAGTGGTTTATTCTAGATACAAATCATTTATGAAATGTGTGATTTATAATATTTTCTCCCACTCTGTGGCTCACCTTATCTTTTCTATCAGTTAGAACACAAAAGTTTTTAATTTTGATGAAATCCAATTTATCAGGGTTTTTTTTGTTTGTTTGTTTTTCATGCATCGTGTGTTGGTGTCCTAAGAACTCTTTGACCACTCCAAAATCTTGAAGATTTTTCTCCTATGATATCTCCTACAAGTTCTATAATTTAGCTCTGAGGTTTAGGTTCATAATTCATTTTGAGTTAATTCGTATGTATAAGGTGAGGGTCCAAGTCCTTCATTGTGTATGTGTAGCAACAGTTATTGAAAAGATGCTTTCCTTTCTGTAGGGTCTTGGCCCCTTTGTTGAGCACTGAGTAACCATAACCATATTTCTGGACTCTCTGGTCTATTCCATTGAGCTATAGGCCTATCCTTGCATCAGTACCACACTGTCTTGATTACTGTGGTTTTGTAGTAAATTGTCAAATTTGGTAATATGAAGCTTCCAAATTTGTTCTTTTTTTTTTTTTCTTAATCCAAATTGTTTGGGCTATTCTCGGTCCTTTATTTTTTCATATAAATTTTACAATCAGCTTATCAATTTCTACAAAATGCCTCTGGGGATTTGGGTAAGGATTGATTTCAATTCAAAGATTAATTATTAAAAAGTGCTATCTTGTTAAGATTGAATGTTTCAGTCCATGAGCATGGGATTTCTCTGCGTTTATCTAAAGCTCCTTTAATTTTTCTCTGCAATGTTTTGTAGTTTTCAGGGTACCTGTCTTATGTATTGTTTGTTACATCTATTCTTAAGTGTTTTATTCTTTTGGATGCTGTTGTGAATTGCATTTTCTTTATTTCATTTTCAGATTTTCCTTTGCTAGTAAATGAAAATATTATTTCTATATATTTATAAATATATAGTATTTCAATAATTCTAAATTATAGTATTTCTCTACATATATTTTTATACAGTCTAATTCAACTGGTTTTTTATAAGTTGATCTTGTAACCTGCAACCTTACTAAAGTAGTTTATTAGTTCTAATATTTTTTAGACTTTCTATATATAAGATTATGTTCATCTGTGTATAAAGGCAGTATTACTTCTGCAATTCAGAGGCCTTTAATTTTCTTTCTTTTTCCCCCCCTTCCTTTATTGTACTGATTGGAATCTCTTATACAGTGTTGAATGGAAGTGACAAAAGCAGGCCCCTGATATTAGGAGGAAAGCATTTAGTCTTCTACCTTAAGAATGATGTTAGATAGGGGTGTTTCGTAGATTCTCTGGATCAGATTAAGGAAATTCCCTTCTGTTCTTAGTTTTTTTTTTGAGTGTATGTGTTTTTCTTAGTTTTTTTTTTTTTTTAATCATGAATGAATGAATGTTAGGTTTGTCAAATGCTTTATCTGTACTGAGATGATTATGTTGTTTTTGTCACTGAATATTATGGTGTATCACATCCATTGTTTTTTAGATATTAACCCAGCCTTATATTATTGAGATAAAACCCACTTGGTCATGGTATATAATTCTTGTTGGATTTGGTTTGTTAATATTTTTAATTCAACTTACGGAAACTAAAAAACAACAACAAATAAAAGAAAAACAGTTCAGCCATTTTTTCTACCCTCTATCCCCTTCCTCTGGCAACCACCAGTCTGCTCTCTGTATCTATGAAATTGGTTTTTAATTAAAAAAAAAATATTTATACTCCACATATAAGAGATACCACATGATATTTGTCTTTCTCCATCTGACTTATTTCGCTTCTCAAAATGTCCCTGAGATGCATCCATGTTGTTGCAAATGGCAAGATTTCATTTCTTTCTCATCGCTGAATAAATATTCCATTGTATATACATACCACAATTTCTTCATCCATCTATCAGTGAACACTTAGGTTGGTTTTACATCTTCACTATTATAAATAATCCTGCAGTGAACATGGCAGAGGCGGGGGCGGGGGGCATGCATATATTTTTACAAGTCAGCATTTCTTTTGGGGTGATAAATACCCACAAGTAGAATTGCTGGATCACATGGTAGTTCTATTTTAATATTTTGAGGAACTTCCATACTGTTTTCCATAGTGGCTGTACCAATTTACTATCCCATCAAGAGTGCACAATGGTTCTCTTTTCTCCATATCCTTGCCAACACTTGTTATTCTAGTCTTTTTTATAATAGCCATTATAACAGGTATGAGATGATATTTCATTATGGTTTGGATTTGCATTGCCTGATGATTAACGAAGTAGAGCATCTTCTCATGTACCTGTTGGCCATCTGTATGTCTTTGGAGAAATGTCTATTTAGATCTTCTGCCCATTTTTAAATTGGATTGTTTAGGGTTTTGTTTGTTTGTTTGCTATTGAGTTGTATGAGCTTCTAAATGTATTTTGTATTAGCCCCTTGTAAGATACATGATTTGCAAATTTTTTTTTCCCATTCAGTAAGTTGCCTTTTCATTTTGTTGATCATTTCCTTTGCTGTGCAAAAGCTTTTTGGTTTAATGTAGTTACACTTGTTTGTTTTTGCTTTTGCTGCTTTTGGTGTCAGAGTCAAAAAATTATTGCCAAAATGTACATCAAGGAGCTTACCACCTATGCTTTCTTCTAGGAATTTTATGAGTTTAGGTCTTACATTCAAGTCTTTAATCCATTTTGAGTATTGTGTAAGGTAGTGGTCCAGTTCCTTTCTTTTGTATATGGATGTCCAGTTTTCCCAAAACCATTTATTGAAGAGATTTTTTTCCCTACTTCTGTCAGTAGAAGGAGGGGAATAACAAAGATTAGAGCAGAAATAAATGAAATGGAGACTAAAAGGAAAATAGAAAAGATCAAGGTAACTAAGAGCTGGTTCTTTGAAAGGATAAACATAATTGACAGACCTTTAGCTAGACTCACCAAGAAAAAGAGAGACTCAAATAAAATTAGAAATGCAAGAGGGATGTTACAGCTGATACTACATAAATACAAAGGATCATAATAGATTATTATGAATAATTATACACCAACAAATTAGACAACCTAGAAGAAAAGGATAAAGTCCTAGAAACATACAACCTACCAAGATTGAACCATGATAAAATAGAAAGTTTGAACAGATCAATTACTACTAAGGAGATTGAATCAGTAAGCAAAAGCCTCCCAACAAACAAAAGTCCAGGACCAGACAGCTTCACTGGTGATTTCTACCAAACATTCAAAGAAAACTTAATACCAGTCCTTCTCAAACTCTTCCCAAAAATAGAAGAGGAGGGAACTCTTCTAAAACATTTTATGAGGCCAGCATTGCCCTGATACCAAAACAACGATGCCACAAGAAAAGAAAATGGCAGGCCAATATCCCTGATGAACATAGAGGCAAAAGTCCTCAACAAAATAGCAAACCAAGTTCAACACTACATTAAAAGGATCATACATTGTCGTCAAGTGGGATTTATTCCAGGGATGCAAGGATAGTTTGACATCCACAAATCAATCAATTTGAGAAACCACATTAACAAAATGAAGGATAAAAATCTTATCGTTTCAATAAATGCTGAAAAAGCATTAGACAGTATTCAGTATCCATTTATGATACAAACTCTCAACAAAGCAGATATAGAGGGAACGTACCACATCATAAAAAAGGCCATGTACAATAAACCCACAGCTAACATCATACTCAATGGTGGAAAGCTAAAAGCTTTTCTCTAAAATCAGAAACAAGACAGGATGCCCACTCTTGCCACTTTTATTCAACATAGCATTGGAAGTCCTTGCCTGAGAAATTAGGGAAAAAAAAGAAATAAAAGGCATCCAAATTGGAAAGGATGAAGTAAAATTGTCACTGTTTGCAACTGACATGATATTATGTAGAGAGAACCCTGAAGACGCCATCAAAAAAAGAACTGTTAGAACTAATGAATGAATTCATTAAAGTTGCAGGATACAAAGTCAATACAAAAAAAAAAATTTGTTGTGTTTCTATACACTAATAACATGGCATCAGAAAGAGAAATTAAGACATGGAAATAGAATTTGAGCTTATAAGTTTGGGCTGAAAAGTTGGATAGTCAGAGGTGTTAGAATGTAGATATGTGCGTGTATGAGTGTGTTTGTGTGTGTGGAGGGTGATGTTGTTAGAAAAAAGGGATATTAAAAAGTAAAGATAGAAGTGGTTTCGGGTTCCTTGAGAGCGAGTTCTCAGAGGTGGTGAAGACAGGCAGGGACGATAGCCTTTGGATATATGGTTATTACACAAATTACTTCCAGTTGTGAGTGCTCAGATCCTGTAGTCCTGGCCACGATGTCCTTCATTTCCCTCGCCCAGACGGGGGTGCATATCTTCAGGGGTGCAGTCTCCTGAGGATCCTAGGGTCAAGATTGAGTTTGGGAGGGTAATGGAGATTGGTTAACATCTTCCAAAGCTAGAGTCCTCGGGCTTAAGGGGTAGACCTTTGTTCCCAATGGTGGCTTTGTTTATAATCTTTAGTGAAAGCTTTGCCAGCGTCAGTCCTAAAATCACAGCTTTCTTATAAGAACTTGTTGGCATGTGTCTCATCGTTCCATTTCAGCAAAATGTTTGTTGGTGGCCTGAGCTGGGATACCAGCAAAAAGGACCTAAAGGATTATTCTACCAAACTTGGAGAGGTCGTTGACTGTACAATATAAATGGATCCCAATACTGGCCAGTCAAGAGAGTTTGGGTTTATCCTCTTGAAAGATGCAGCCAGTATGGAGAAGGTCCTAGATCAGAAGGAGCACAGGCTGGACGGCTGTGTCACTGAGCCCAAAAAGGCCATGGCCATGAAGAAGGACCCAGTAAAGAAAATTGTTGTGGGGAGTCTGAATCCCGAAGCCACTGAGGAGAAGATCAGAGAGTACTTCGGTGTGTTTGGGGAGATTGAGGCCATTGAGCTTCCTTCCAATGGATCCAAAGTCAAACAGAAGGCGAGGCTTTGTTTTCATCACCTTTGAAAAAGAGGATCCTGTAAGGAAGGTTCTGGAGAAAAAATTCCACACCATCAGTGGAAGTAAGTGTGAAATCAAGGTGGCCCAGCCCAAAGAGGTCTATCAGCAGCAGCAGTATGGCTCTGGGGACCGCGGGCACCGGAACCAAGGCACCAAGGCAGCGGTGGTGGCAGTGGAAGTGGAGGTCAGGGGAGTACGAATTACTCAGAGAGCCGTGATGTGGGGGCCATCTGAATAACTACAAGCCCTACTGAGGCTTCGGCAGGAGTGTCCGACCAACTGGACACGCTTTGTTTGGATACGAGTGAACACAAACAATTATGTACCAGGTTTAACTTGGCATCCTTTCTATGGCCTGTCCCATGTGCATCCTATTTAAAACTCCCCCCCTGGAAATCACTTCTCCTGTTTAATATTTCCAGAGCTCTAGTTGTTTTAGGCAGCGTGTAGAGTCTCAGGCCAGAGCGGCATTGTGGGCTGATTTTATCACTGGTCACCCTGAACCAGGTGGGAGGGTCTGCTTCCCACGGCCGCCCTGCAGCCTGGACCTATGGACCCTGGTTATAAAGAGGTCTGTCTTAGAAAACCAGTGACACCTTTTTTCACCTTTTAATTTTATATTATTTGTGTCATACGTTTCCTGTAATGGAAGTGTTCATTTTACTGTACTTTTTGGTACCTTTTGGGAATCTAATGTATTGTAAGGTATTCTACACGTGTTCTGATTTTGCCACGACTTGGATATTGAAGCTATCCAAGCTTTTGAAATAAAAATGTAAACCCTCCCTCCTCCCCCGAAAAAAAAAGTAAAGATATAATTTGAGAACTAACACATTTAGTTTAATTTTCCTGGGTTTGGAGCCTAGGTAAGGGAAGGAAATTAATATTTGTTAAACCCTGCTAAATGTGCTGGGCCCTGTGCTTTTTATGCACACTTTCAAAAAATGTGTATTTTTATATACATCATCTGATTTAATCCCCAAAAGCTCCTGTGAAGCAGGTATTATTATCACCATTTTACAAAACTGAAAACAGGTGCATAAACAGAATAAATGCCTCCCTCAAAATCACCTAGTAAAACCAATTGGATCCACGCTCATCTGACCCAAAGGCCATAACTTTTTACAGCATCCCAGGGCCTAACCAGGACCCAGGCACGCTAAGCACTAGTCAGTAAGTGCTGCTCCAAATGTACACAGCCTGACATACGTTACACAGTTCTGTAGCTCAGCCACAGGGGCGTTGGAGAGGGTTTCCATCTCCAGAACTGTAAATCAGCAGGTCACCTCCATCTCCTGGAGGCTGGTACTCTCTCCTGCACTGGATTCAAATATTTGTCTTCTCATTAAATTGGTTAAACATATCATTGCTAACTGCTGATGGATGCTGAGGCAAAAATATTGCCTTATTTTTCTTTCGCTCTAGAAAGACTTTTCCATAGTGACTTCAGGTACTCTTTGAAACATCCCAAGTTTTATTCAGATGTGTGCCTTCTGTGGTAGCTGTTGCCTTGGTGCATAACTCGGAGGAGGAAGAAGAGGATGGAGGGCTGAAGCATCCCAGTGTCTGTGGACCTGGCTTCAGTGAGCCCAGGGCCTGGGGATGGGTGTCTGTCTTCTGGGCTCTCAGGTAGCACCGCCGCCCTGAACTTGACTTACAGGGTTCCCTCTCACCTCCCTCCATGCTTCTCTAGGCTCTGGTTCGAGAGAAACTTGTTCTATGTTGTGATGTCTGAGAGAAGGCGGCTTAGTCCCAGCAACATTTGCAAATTTGACTCAGGGCGTGTAATCTTCGATTGAGGTTTAGACTCATAACAACAATGCTTTACATTTGAATTTAACGTTATACTTTTCGGGACACATTCATTGTGTCTTTCTGCAACGCTGTTCATAGAAGTGATGATAGATGTTTTTAACACAAGGATGCTGGTCCTGACAGAGGTGAAGTGTCATCCCTAGAACAACAGGAGCTGATGACAGAGATGGGGTGGGGGTGAGGTTTTTCTCATTCCCATTTCATGCTTTTTCCTGCCTCTCCATCGACAGTGCTGATGAGCTTTTTTTTAATTTTCCCTAGAAAGGCCTGCAAGTCGTGCGCATAGTACATGCACAACCAGCATTAGATGATTCTGAAGCTCATGGAGCCCCTGGAGCGTTTTGTACCTGAGGCTGGCTAACTTTGTGGCCCTCTCAGTGGCAGTCGGGGGGGCCTCTGGGTGGGTGCTTAGCTCCACCTGTCTCAGCGGTGCTTCTTGTTTTCACGTGCTTGTTGTACGTGGAGCAGGCCTTTCCTAATGCATGGCAGTTCAATTTGGAATTGTGTGTTCTTGCTGCTTTCCCCTTTTAGAAGGGATGGATTTAGCTCTGGCATGCCAAATACAAACCCTCACTTCATCTCAAGAGCTCTCTTTCCATCCACCCCTCCTCGGGCAGGCTATTTACAGACTTGTCATCCCACCACGCGGGTCAATCTACCAGTGAAATGAAAGGAAGGAAAGGCCCCAAGCCAACGGATTTGGGCAGATGAGCCTTATATAACACGTGCTAAAAATATGCAGCTAATTGGAATGGAAAAGCGAAAACTGAGTTGTGCTTAAAGCCTTAGTCTGAGACATAAAAGAGCGATAGGGAAATGATTTCTCCCCGTGGAAGATGCCCATGTATAAATAATTTTACTCTCTTGTGTACGCTCCCTTTTGTGGCTTTTTAACCATGTTTAATTCCCACTCACCCTCCCGTGGGACTGAATTCGGGCAGCAGAAGCTGAGACTAAGGGAGCCTCAGAGAAAAGATGCAGAGAGCCGCTGGCCCTTTGGGCAGAAGGAAACAGTGTCTAGGGGCGTGGCCCGACGCGCAGACGGTAAAGAGAGCTCTCACTTCTGACTCTTTCCAAATCCAAGCACTTAGAAGACTCAAATTATCAAAGGGGTCTTGCTGCCCTGGAAACTGGTTAACTTTTAGGGATTTTTCAAAAAAAACTGAAGGGAATACTGTCTTCTTCCGGTTCCATTCCCATCTGCCACCCTGTCCCCAGGACCTCACTCCATGTATCACGTCCTCTCCTTCTCGTGCATCTTGCTTTGCTTTTTCTCCTGGCTTCTTCCCGTCCTCTTACCACGTGCTCCGTCCTCCCTGATTGTGCTGTTTGTGTGTGACCAGCGTGGAGCGGCTGCACTTCCTATAGCACGTGAGCACCCGGTCCCCCGCATAATGCCTGGGCCAAGGTGAGCACCAAATACTTGCTTGTTGAATAAATGAGACATTCAGTGAATCCACAAATGGATAAACCAAAGGGGGAATGTTTTGGTTTCTGAAAAATAAGTGTGAGAGATGCTCTTCAGATCTGATGCTGGTCTCCTTTGGCAGTCAGATGACACTTGCATCCAGCTCATCAGTCACCTGATTTACTGCTCACGTGGGTCATGCAGGTGTCATGCGGGGTCTCAGCTCCCGCTCCCCACATAAGAACACAGGACATGGTGAGGCCAAAAAGGAACACCCACGGAGCCACAGATAGGGGAGTCATACCACTATATTCTTTCTCGCTGGCGGCTGGGTTGGAGACACAGGAAGCAGGAGCCACACGATCCGCAACCTGCCGTCCACTTCTCTCTGCCAACCCACCTCACTTGCTAGCTGCAACTCGCCGTGCTAACTGCAATCCGCGCTTGCTAGCTCAGCCACCATCTTCTTGCTAGCCCCCCATTTGCTGCTAGTGTACCCACGGCGTCATATTAGTGGCCAATGGCTCACTGGTTACAGCTGACGGCCAACTAGCCACAGCTGATGGCCATTTACTACCTGAGCCAGCACCTTTCCACGTGAGGCCGAGAGCCTGGAAACTGCACTCCTGACTCTGTTCCCACAATGTGACACCCCTCAATGAGGACACGAGGACTCTAAAGCTAGCTGAACAAGATGTCATGGAGTTAATTCAAAATAGAGGAAAGTTAGCTTCAGTGTTTGAACAGCACATTGCTTGATAAGAGATTTGAAGATGACCTGCTATTACCGTGTTTCCTTGAAAATAAGACCTGGTCTTATATTAAGTTTTGCTCCAAAAGACACATTAGGTCTTATGTTCAGGGGATGTCATCCTGAAAAATCATGTTAGGGCT
Source organism: Rhinolophus ferrumequinum (assembly GCF_004115265.2). Lineage (NCBI taxonomy): Eukaryota > Metazoa > Chordata > Mammalia > Chiroptera > Rhinolophidae > Rhinolophus > Rhinolophus ferrumequinum. Next base: position 39,533,428 of record NC_046296.1, on the reverse strand, counting down.
TATTTTTCCGGTTAGGTCTCCTTTTCGGGGAAACAGGTACTGATCAGTTTTAAAATGAGGAAATGAATGCTTAGAGGTGTTCAGAAAATTTGACCTGCATGAGATGGTTAGTTACTGGCAGATCTCGACAGTGCCTGCTGGCTTGTATTAGATGCTCAATAAATCTTACAAATGTGGAGCACATCTTCAGAACCTAAGTTCAGAGCCCTTCCCTGCCCCTGCCCCTTGCTAGGGAGAGAGGAACCATCCGGTAATCCATGATGTGGCGCAGCCCTCCCACACAGGTGGCTCCAAGCAAGGCTCTCGCTGCCGGCCTTCCAATTTGAATGGCTGTATTTGGTCTGTGGAGGGCTCAGCAGTTGCCATTACTTCATAATGAACTCTGCTGCCTTACAGTTGGGAATATATCAACATCACTTACCTGATTGATTCCACCTAGAATTCAGTTAATTCATCTGTTGTTTGTCATTGACTCAAAAATTTGTGGTTGCCTAGAGCTCAGTCACATTGATAAGAGGGCAACTCCACAACCTCCATTACTGGGGTATTCTGGGCAGCTCTACTTCGCTCTTCCTGTGGCTTGGGGTTCAGGTCTTCCTTAGAGTCCATGAGACAATCCAGCATCCTCCCAATAAATTTCCCTGTGTGTTGAACCTGCTTTTTTCAGTCTATGTTACTTGCCATAGAACCCTAACTGACCTAAATAGGAAGGAAGCAGAGTATCCAATTCCTCAGTTTTCAGAGGAGAGAACCAAAGCTCAAAGAGGGTAGCCCAGCATCTCATAGGCAGAGGGAGGCAGAAGTTGAACTGGATCTCAGTCTCTGGGCTCCCCATCCAAACCCACATTGACACCTGTGAAGGTCACAGCAAGGCTGAGAGCTCCCAGCACCTGCCTCCTCCAGCAGAAGGAGGGTCATGTGGGCGTTGGGTTAGGGAAGGAAAGGGACTTCATGGGAGGGAGACCTGGGGAAGAGGCTTGTAACAGTTAAGTGTGGCATCGAGTACATATTTGTACTTAAAAATTTGTAATGCTTTTTATAACCAATCCCTGATCTAACTGGGTTATCAAGTTATTCATGAGTTATGGAACTGAATCAAGACTTGAGTTATGAAATTAATAACGAAGAGACAGCTGGCTTATGAAAGACAAAATTGTGGCTGCAAAGGGGATACCCGGTGACAGATCAGAAAGCCTTGATGTGCAGTTCCCCAGCAGCTGGCTTCAGGAAGATGTGAGGAGATGAAGCATGGAGAAATATCCAGATTTCGCTTCCAGTCTTCTCTTTAGGGTCAGAAGTATACACCGGGTTTAGGAGAAAACAACTACTATGCTTGCCTGTGTGCTGCTGCCACATAATTTTGTTCCTGGTCCCCCATTATCTCATAATTTATTACCTCACACCAACCCTATAAGGTCACTAATACCCTCACTTTGAGATTGTAGAGCAGAGGCCAGGGAGATTACATAATGTGCCCAAGTTCTGTCATGTTTCAAAGCCCAAGCTACTTGTTTATTATAAAGTTGCCCCTGGATAGATATTCTAATATTTCTAAGTCCTTGCATAGGATGATAACAGGTTTATTATATTGTTGTCATATAATTCTAGCATTATGGTATATTGTTATTAAACAAGTGTTTTGGGTCTTTTGACATGCCTGGCCCTATGCTAGGTTTGATTTATGCTAGAGGAGTGTCACCAGAGTCCCTGCTTTCAGGGAGCTTACAGTTAAGAGGACCACTCAGCAGACATTTAAATAACAAACATGTGATTAGATGCCAAGATGAACAACATTGGTGGTAAATGCTCTAACACCTTCTGGTGCCATTAGCTCCTTGACTTCAATTTTCCCCTCTCCTAACTGACTCCCTGATGGTGAATTACACTCTAGCTGAAGCTGCATGCATTATTTCACTTCACCAGTGTTCCATTATGGCTTAAGTTCCCCACACTCTTGTGTCTTAAATATTCCATAATTGAATACTTCATTATATGTAGTGCTGCATATGACTGACTTTGTTCTTTCAAGTCAGTTTTTTAAAATGAAAACAACATAACCCGCAGAATAATGCATAGTTCATAAGGGTACAAAATGAATAGACCATGCGATCAGCATTTAGACGAAGAGATAGAAATGACCATCCCCCTCCACGCACTGTCTTGTCATTATTCCCCTCTTCCTGCCGTCTTCATTTCTAAGAGCTGAGAAAAAGTTTACTTGGATGTGAACTTCAAATAAATGGATTCATATGGTCCACCTTCTTTTGTGTCTGCTTTCTTTCATTCAGCATTATGTTTGTGAGATTTGTCCATGTTCTTGTGTATAGATTGTTCATTTTCATTGTTGTAGAATAGTCCATTGTGGGACTACATTTATCCATTCTTGTGGGGGGATATGAGGTTGTTTCCAGTTCAGGGCTCGTACAAATAGTGCTGCTGTGAACATTCTAGTTCGCATCTTTTGGTGAACAAATGTACACATTGGTGGTGCATGCATACCTCGGAATAGTATTGCTGAGTCATAGGTTGCAGCTGTTCCGCTTTAGTGGATGCTGTCAGTGTTCCAAAATGGCTGTACTGACTTACACTCCCACCAACAGTGTGTCAGAGTTTCAATTGCTCCGCAACCCTGCCAAAACATGGTATATTGTTCATCTCTTTCCACTTTCAGCTGTTCTGGTGGATGTGTTTCGGTGTAATTATGTTCTTCTCTTATTGTGGTAAAATATACTTAACATTCAAATTTACCATTTTAATCCTTAAGTCACGTTAAGTACATTCACATCATTGTGCAGTGATCACCTCCATCTATCTCCAGAATATTTTTTGTTTTTTCCAAAATGAAACTCCGTACCTGTTAAACACAAAACTCCCCATTTCCCCCCTTCTCACCCTGGCAAACACCATTCTACTTTCTGTCTCTATGAATTTGACTACTCCAAATACCTCATATAAGTAGACTGGTACAGTATTTGTCCTTTTGTGACTGGCTTACTTCACTTAGCGCAATGTATTCAAGGTTCATCTATGTTATAGCATGTGCTAGAAGTTCCTTCTTTTACAAAGCTGAATAATATTCCATTTTATGTATATACCACATTCTTTTTCTCCATGCATCCTTCGATTTTATTCTGATTTTAATTTGCATTTCTTTGATCACTTTGCATTTTGTTGAGCATCTTTTATGTGATTATTGACTATTTGGATGTCCTCTTTTAGTAGTGACTGCTCAAGTCTTTTGCCCATTTTCCTATTGGATTGTCTTCCCTTATTGATTTGTAGGATATCTTTATATATTCCAGATATGACTCTTTGTTGAATATATGAATTGCAAGTACCTTCTTCTAGTCTGTGACTTGCCTTTTCACTCCTTAAGAATATATTTTGATGAATAGAAGCTCTTAATAAATGAAGTCAAATTTATCCTTTTCTAAAAATTTTATAGTTAACCCATTTTGTATTCTATTTGAAGAAAGTACTGTCCGCCCCCCACCAAGATCATGAGGATATTCTCCTAGTTTTTCTTCCAAAAGCTTTATTGTTTTAGCTTTCACTTAATGTGACTGCCTTTTCAATTGGGAATAATTTTTAAATCCTAGGTAAACTGGGTTGTTTGCAGTGCAAGGCTAAGATTTGGTCAGCCTTGTAGTAAAACCATGTTAATTTGGACCAGGGGTAACGGGGTCAGGTGACTGGTGGAAGCACATGTGGGTGCAGGCGCTCCTTGCTTGGGTTTCATATTTGTTTTTCTGAAGAGTTGCATATAAATTATATCTAATAAATTTGGCCATGTTAGAAATGACAAATCTGTGACTTTTCAGACATTTCCACCAAAGTTTGGGAGATGTTCTCTTAACCTGTCTCTTTACTGAAATACTAAATGAACTCTGCCTCCCAGTGCCTCTGACTGACGCCCAAGGGTGCACTTGAAAGCTCTGTTATAGTGTAGCAGTCTGTTCTCTAGAACACCATGCCCTTCTGTCTAGATCGTTTTAGTTGTGTGTTTATCAGAAGTCACTTGTGTTTGTTCCTGTTTGTAATTACATGATTTGACTCAATCTCATTTAAAGCAATGAAATATGAGCATGAAAAAAGTTTCTGTGAAAACGCAGTTGGAACGTGTTGGAAAGAGTCAATGAAGATGAGTTGCTAATAAAATTGCTGTTGAATTATGTGAGAGAGAAAACGATAAAATCCTGGGGGTGGGGGCAGATAATAAAGCTTTAACAAGATTCTAAATTCCATTTGTTTCCTAAATATCTTTAAGTTTTTGCTCCACTATAGAGAAATAGAATAGAATTCCACTGAATAGAAATCATAGATAATCATAGTGTCTATGAGAGCACATGACGTCCTTGGTCTTGTTATTGGCCAATGGGTATATATATTTGTTTTCAGATAAATATTTTAAGTTTGAATATATGCTGTCAGTTAAAGTATTTAAAGTATATATATATATATATATATATATATATATATATATATATCTTTTTTTAGCATGATTCTCTGCTTTAATTGATTTTTTTTTTACTTAATTGGTTTATCATCACAGATAAGAGGGTACGGGGGAATGAACACCCCTCCCCCCAGCTGGCCTCAAGCCAGGAATTCTTTGAAGTACTATTTTGTCTTTTAAAAAAATAACAATATTAATACTTCAAAATTTGCATTCTGCTCCATGTTTTCAAAAAATTAAAATGTGCTTTTCTTTTCCAAAATCGTTTTTAAAAATTGCAGCTTATTGAATTCTTCTGTGATCCTAATTTATCTGCTGGATCAGTGCTTTGGGGATCCACCCTGATCTTTAAGACAGGCCAACCTGTACCCTGGAGCCAGAGCCCAGGCTTGCCTTGCGGTGCCTAGTGATGCTGGGTGTTTCGGCCGCTGGTCGGTCCCCTGGGAGTGGACAGGTGTATATGTGGTGATGAAGGTGAAGGCTGTGGGTGCGGGAGACCCTGTGTTCCAGATGCTTAGCACTGCTCTGCTTAGGAGCCAGCTGCCCTGCATCTCAGGCTGGAGGCTTTACCGAAGCTGGCAGGCGCTGAGGGCAAGCATGCCTTTCATGCCAAGGACACCATGGTGACACACGGAAGAACAGGCCATTACCCCCACCCCCAGCCAACTGTCCTCCAAGATCCTCCTTTGGGGGTATTCACTTGCTCCCCTGGTGGCAGGTTAGGAGGTTACTTTCTTTGTAAATTGCGTTTTTTAATTCAGTTCTCCTCCACCCTCCCGTAATCTACCCGCGCCCCCGCTCCCCCTAATAACAGTAACCAGTGCCCCAGGCCACTGTGCTGGGAGAGTACTTAGAAAGTGAGAGGGAAACCTTCTGGGCCGGCACCCACATAGTTTTGAAACACCCAAGGCCGATCAGCCTGAGTCACTGCCTTAGTGGCCATGGGCCAAGCAACGAATCATCCAGTAGCGTCTCTCCGCTCACCGTCATCCTCCTCCTCCGCCTCGTCTTTACCGAGAGGAAGCAGCAGGAAACCCAGATCGAAGGCGCCGACTCGAGCGCCCCCGTGTGGCCCTGGTGTACGTGTTTAGAAAACGCAGCCAGGTTTTCCTTACACCAAGACCAGAAAATGCAGCGGGCCGCTGGCAGCCCCTGCACCAACCCTTAAAAGCAGACGTTGTGCATAATCTTTGATTGTTTATTGCTGTTATTTCTTAACCGTTAAGCGTCCAAAAGCCTCCTTCAACTTCAGTTGTGAAGTGTGGTTTTTGGAGTCCATGGATTTTCTGCTGCTGTATAAGATACCTCCCAGTTCTGGGGGACTTCCTCCAACCCACAGGCTCTTACAGGTGCGCGTGTTTATTAAAAGTGGCACGGACAAAAGCTATTGTTCTGCCTGTGCCCCTTACACTTTCAGGCTACTCTACAGTCAGCAGGCATTTTCCAAACACCTGCTAGGGCTGTGCATTGAATCCCCAGCATCAAGACCTGGGCCTGGTATGGATGTGAGGCTTCCAGGGCTTCTATTTTGAGCTCCCCAGATGCTTAAATATCTGTTATGGGTCATCTGGGAAGGGCAGTGATCATGAGAGAGGAGACAGGCTCCCTAGGGGATGAGCAGGGTGACCCCCTTTGGGAAGAAAAGATTCAACTTCCATCCATTTTTTAAATCTACTCCTTTAAAAACTTTCCCTTTGTGTGTAGTTTTATAATTGTACTTAAATAAGAATACCTGCTTGGGGGTTTGTAGCAGATGCTGTTGGTGCCTCAGCCACAATGTGTCCCTTGGCCCATCACCAAGGTCACCTACTGAATACCCTTGACTTCCTGTGTCTCTTTGCTTGAGGGTGACCTAAGCCACAGTGTTACAGGGTGGAGGCTAAAGCTTGATAGGCCTCGTATTTTAGGTGGTTTGGTTTTAGGAAAATTCCTCGTAGGTACACATCATCATTCCTACCACAGCTACCATTATTGAGTACCTACTCTGTGCCTGATTCTTTATAATGATTATATTCTAAAGGTCACACTAATGCTGGAAGGCAGATATTATTATCCCCTATTTTAAAGATGAGGAAACTGAGGTTCAGCAACTGGCTGTGGAATCTGGGAGCAGAACACAAGTCTCGATGCACCAGGTCCTCTCACCTTCCTCGCTGGCTTCTCTACAGTGAGAAAGACCTCTACTCACTATTAACTTCGCTCTGACGGCCCCAACCTCCAAATCTCAGCTGTCCCTCTCCCTTCTACCTCTTCTCTCTCCTTCCCCACCCATTCTTCTTGTATTCTAGGGAGACAGTGTGTCCTGAGAATCAAAGAACTAAGAACTGTAAGCTCCTACTCAGGAGAAAATGGAAGCTTCCCACCTCAGGGCAGGCTGAGGGGGTGTGTTTTAGCCCCTTGGAGAGGTTGTACATATATAGAAGCCAGTGAAGACAGCTTGGCTGAACGAGGTACTATCTGGCAATTCAGTGCATCTTGTGGGCTTTTGAGAACTGTGATTTCGTAGTTTATCCTCCAAGAAGGGATACAATTGAGAATGAAAGGTGGCACTATTCATAATTACTATGGGAAAAGAGGCAAAATCTCGGACTCTCTTGGGCGAATCAGAACCTATATTCTCTCTGCAGACTCACCCTGATTGTCACTGAACTTCTCATTTTTCTTGCATGATGGACCTTTGGGATCCTTTCAACATTTATTACCCACCCTTCTCACCCCGACCAGTGCTTGTGGCAGCTGTTGATTCAGTTAGCAAACCTTTTCTGACTTCCAATGTGCATTCTTTCGTAACTTATGGGCCCCTTCTCTTTTGCCTAAATCTTGTCTTTTCCTGATTAATTGATCATAAACTCATTGTATCATGCCGTATTCAACAACTTTCAGAACAAAAGGAACAAATATACAAATTTTCTTAAACTGAGAAAGCACATACTTACAAAATTGTGCTAGTTTTCTTTCTCACTCATTTACAAGTCTCAAAAACATTGGCCCCACTCGTGATGTTAGATTATAAACCCCTGAGGGCAGAGGCTGGTCTTCTCACCCAGTCAGGCATGGTGGGCACCTCATCCGTAACTCATTTTAGCACTTTTAGCTCTCTGCCCTCTTGGAGTTCTGTGGCTGAGTCAACACTCAGGAATCCCTCGCAGTAAGCCAGTTCCCCACTGGCTCCAACCCAGTGAAATCCAGCCCAGAGCATCCCACCAGGGTGGAGGAGGTGCTGGACGCTCACTCTCCAAGTTGTTTCTTCTCCTGGAAAATTAAGAAAACAAAGAAACAAACAAAAAAAACCAGACCTCTGTACATTAAACTCTTTTGAGACTCATTCATACGGTCACTGTGAGTCTTCAGTGAAATAATGGATATAGGGGTACTTGGAGAAAGAAATTTGATACAAGCATAAAATGTCATTAATTAAACATCTCAAGAGCTTATCTCGGTAGCACCCCAGTAGTGACAGACAAGAGACAGGCGCATATAAAACCAGCACCACCAGCTTTCTCAGGGTTTGGCCTAATCAGCCTTACCCCTGTCAGGTGGTCAGGCCTTGGAGATGACCTTTTTGCTGTCTTTTCTTCATTTTATAGCATACTGTCCTACAGAGTAGAATCTGGGCACTCTCTTTCTCTAGAGAACTGTTAAGGCTTTCAAAAAGATATTCTCCGTTCCATGTCATTAAGAGAAAATGCAATGAATTTTTAAAAATGTTTTACTTAAGTTATTCCAGCAATAGTTAGCTAATGCACTTTGCAGGCATGTTTATTGTCAATTGTTGCGGGAATCGACTGTCGTTTCTGAGATGTGTAACCCAGCCCCTCACCATGCTAGCCAGCAAGTACATTCAGAAAACATATGAACACCCACCCTCCCACCCCCATATAACCTGAAGGAGTCCACTTGATGTTTTAGAACTCATCTCTGCATCTTCCTCTTCCTTTTGTCCCTAGTCTATTGACTTCTAGAAATTGGCATCAGCATTGCAAATTGGAGGTTGTCTTGATGTGCAAATGAACACAGATCCCATTTGCAGTCCATCACCTGGCATTTGCTTTGAGTGATCCAATGCAAAGCCTCATCAGGATGTGTGTGTGTGTGTGTGTGTGTGTGTGTGTGTGTGAGTGCACGCGCGCATGTGTAGGAGTGGGGTGAGAACCCAGATTAGGGGCCATTTTGGTTCAGAGGAGTGGCCTCCAACATGAGCTACTGGAATATGGGAAAGAAGCAATAGACCTTTCATTTGTATTTATTTTCTTAACTAAGAAATAAAAAGAACATGATTTCATTGTAATATTTAATATATGGATTTCTAGCAGTACATGTTTATTATTTATAAGAAAGTACACCTATATATCAAAAATTTTTTACTGGTATTTGCAGCCCAAAATATTTGGAGACCTCTGGCTTGGTCAGTCCAAGTAGGTCCAAGGAATGAAAGACGCAGAGAGCATTTCAATCCGAGCAAGAGCAGAGGCGCTTCCTGTGTCCAGGGGCATGTCCATACACTTGTGCATGCACACGCACACTCTACACAGCGTGCATTTGCACACTCACATGCTTATACTGCTACACCCATCACTCACCCATATCGCACCCACGTACCACATGCACTTACATATACATACCCACCTTCACGCCCACCCTCACTCCTACACACACTCACAAACAAAACATTCCCACACTCCCTCCTGCTCTTACATTCATTTACACACACAGCACTTTTCTCAAATTCATTCGGGTGCCTTTTGCTTAATAACCTGCAGCAACTGAAAATTTAATAGACACCTGTTGTCAACTGAGCAGATGACGTGTATGGTAACCCAAAACAGGGACTCCCACTCTGGAGACAGGAGCGGGAAACAGTAGCACGGTTAATCCCTTGGACATGCACTCGTGGCCATTTGCTGACTGAGTAAATCCATTCGGATGTCTGGCATCAGACCTGCGCCTCAAAGTCAGCCTATGGCCTGTGCACACTGAAGAGAAGTGGCCAGGACATTTTCTGCACCTCCTCCAAGTATTGGGTGGACACCATCGGTATAGTCATCTGTAGATTAGGTGACTTGAGAGGAAAAGACAGGGTGTCCAGCCTTAAGACACGTAGTATTTGGATCGAGAGATAATGCATTCCTCAGTCGGACTCGGCCTAGACAGGTATTTATAACATGTAGTTCAGAGGAAGGAGGGCCAGGAGGGAATGGGCCTTGAAGGATGGATAGTCGAATTAAAAAGGGAGAAAGAAGGGACGATTCAGCCAGCACAGTTCCATCTGTTGAGGGACCGAGGACCCGCCAAGCTAAAGTCACTTATTCTGAAGTGAGGAGCGGCCTGCGCACTAGGCAATTCAAGTGTACACTACAGGAGCCGAGAGGGCTTCTCATGAGGGAAATGTATTGACCTCGATAACCTTGAAGGTCCACTTGAGCTCTGGGATTTTATGATGACATGACCGCCTTTCTGGGCTGGCTCTAGCTAGAAGGTGATACATGCCTGGATTGTGGGAAGGTTGTTTACTGGGATCAAAGACCCTTGTTCCTGGAGAGTTTTGGCTCTTTTATACTGATTAAAACAGGAGACCTAGGCAAGAGACTGCTGCCGTTAGCTGGAAGTTCTGCCTGAGTGCGCTCTGTCTTTCCAAATATCTTCCAAAGCAAACTCGTGGAAAGCAAACCTAATCGCTGTTCTGAATTAGGTATTTTTTCCTGAGGCATGATACCCCTGGCATGGGCCACCGACTGTGAGTAGTACTCTTGCTTAGGTTAGAGGGAGACGTGTAGGAACCAGACATTAAAAGCAAATATTTTTTGACTTCTCATGTTCATCGAGGCAGGTCCAATAAGACATTGATTCTATTTTCACCTGTTCAAGTTGACGGAATGAATTGTGGTGCTCGGTAAGTTCCAAAGACACTAATTCCAGAAACATTTATGGCCAAAGACGGTGCTTATCTGCGTGCATCCTGAGATGCCTGGAAAACTTTGATAATAAAGTCATTTGGTTTATGACTTCCAAATTGTACAGGTGAAAAAAATAACAATATAGGCAATGTTTCCTTCCTAGACTCCATTTAGCTGATACAAATGATTAAGTCTCTTGTATGGTTCATCGATGTGTCATGTCCAAAGGAACATGCAGCCACTGTCATGTGCAGGGTCCCTATAGCTGTCGGGAGCGGAGCAGCAGGCACTGGCGCGGGGTGTGCACTTGGTAAATTAGGTTGGCCTAACTAGGAGGTCCTCATAAGAAGGATTAGAATATGAGGGGAATACAGATTTCCCTCTTTCCTGTGTTTTGTTATGTAAGCACACTGTTATTTGGTTCTGCAATTAACTCTTGGGCACATTATTTAACCTCCTTGAGATTCAGGCTTTTTCCAACAATAAACTGCATTACGATGCATCGTATGTATTATAATGCATGTGTAATTAAATTAGTTCATGTGTCAAAACTCTGTAAACTTTAGTTTTAATTAAACCTCATTTAAATGATAAAACCATATATGCTTACGGGAAAACATTTCACCATTCAGAAGAGTGCTTTAAAGGGTGCTTTAATGATTCAAGCTGTGAGCTTTCACTGTCACTCCCCAGGAGTGAGCTGCCACTACAGTTCCTTTCTTTATATACTTCAAGGTGCTATGCAAAGACACACGATTATTTTAATTATTATGTATTGCACATAACCTTTCAACTTTTATAGTAGCTTCTAAATCGACAGTTCATGTTAGCCAAAGAGAATGATTGCATCTTGTCGGTTAGCACACACCAATGAAGACTCAGCAGGATTTAAGAGCCCATTTTAGGTAATTTCCTACTTTGGGATATTTAGGAGATAAATTCCTTTGTTAAGGACATAATGCAGTTTACCCTAAACCTGACTAACACTGACTCATTTGTTTCTTCATTTTACAAAACGGTTTTGTAAAAAGCACTTAACCTTAACCAGCCTCTGAGAGATTAAAAGGACCATAACCTTTTATCTCAGCCTGGAGATAGGAGTTGCATGCATGTAACTATAGTACAAGGTACATGTGTGTAAAAAGGGGTGCAGGTAGAGGGCCATAGCAATTCTCCATGGACCCGTCTAGCCAGGGGCTTCCCAGGAGGAGGTGACATTTGAACTGGGCCTTGCAGGTTAGTTAGAATTTAGATAGACAAGATGAGAACTACTTTTCCTACAAAGACTCAAAATCTTTGGGATTATGGAGACAAGAATTTCTTCTTTCCAGACCCCTTTTATTTTTTTCTTAAATGCTTTCTAGTTCCACTATCCCACATGCCTTTGAGATGGACAGAGGAATATAACGTTTTCACCAGACACCTGGATATCAAAATGTGTCAGCTAAGGTACACTATCTTGGCGTAAACCGAGCCTCCATGCCTGCTTTCCTGTGTTCTTTTTATCAAGAGCCTCAGTTTGCAGAATGCACCAGTCTGTGTTAAGTAAACAAAGGAGAATTTGGAGTCACCATGCAGTGAAACTACCCTGTTTAGATCATCAGTGCAGGATTCTTTAAGTTGGTGGAACCAGAAAAGATACCAAAAAGCGTTTGGTCCACTCTCATTGTTTTATAAGGTGTGGAGGCTGAGGCACTGAGCTGTGATGTGATTTTCACAAAGACACATGGGGGGTGATTGCTGAGTCAGGTGTGGGAAGAATCTGGGTGCCATGAGTCAACTCCAGTACTCGGCCACCACGACACCCCCACAGGGCCAGTCCATACAGATTCTTGCCCAGATTCATTGACACCACAGCCTTTTAGGACTGAGTCACTTCGTTGGTGACTCAGTTCTGCTCTCCATTCTACTTCACTGCTCTAGTTCCATTTACTCCATTCCCAATTCTTGATGCCACTTTTATTCCGCACGCTGGAGATTGCCTCAGGTACCAGGACTGGAGAGAAAGGTCCCTGTCTTCCCCAGCGGGGATTCCTGATGTGTGAGCTCTGTATGGAAGTCTTTGTGCCATACATAAAAGACAGCTCTGTTAGACAGGTGGCTGTGCTGGTATATACGTTTGTCAAAAATCATTGACTTGTACACTTAATATCTATGCATTCCACTTTATGTAAATTAATCCTCGATTTAAAAAAAAAAAATTAACTCCAGTTACCTCACTTGTAAATGCTTGGAGATTGAGGTTGGTAAATTCCACCCCACGCTCAAAACCATTTTTGTGAAGGATATAGAGGAGGCCCTCAGTCAGTGGGGACACTTGTCTTCATGCTCCCAGCCATGCCTTTTAGTGCCCTTTTCCTCTCCAGTAAAGGTTCTGCCATTGCCTGCTCCTCTTCCAACCTCCCCTTCCCTGAGCCTTCAGCTGCCATGGGTTCCTCTCTTGAATCGGGGAAATCACTGACACACTAAGACTGGGACACATTCCAGGGAGATTTCGATCCTAGAGGAGAACCTATGAGGGTCACCTGACGCAACAACCAAAGCCACAGCTGTCATTTATTGAACATGTACTACATGCCAGGCACTGAGTACTTTCCATGAGGCAAATACTACTATTATCCTTATAGGTCTCTTAAAGTGAGCCTGTGTAACTGTGTCCTGCTGGTAATGTGACCTCAAAGCGAGGACTCTTTGTCTCTATTTTATACAGCCTCTTGAGAGATAAGAATGACTTGCTAATGGCAGAATGGCGGGCACTGGTGGGGAGGGCCATTTGGTGAGGGGCTTCTCCATCTCCTTCAATGAGACCACATGAAGGACCACTTATGCCTGTGTGTGAGGCCAGCACTGGATGGCAAGTGACGAGAAACCAAAAAATGGAGTGGATGCAGTGATATATATGGACAGCTTGTTTTGTGTTTTTTAGTGAGCAGGGCTGCCATGAATCCCTCATTTTCAAGGCCAGAATTGATTATGAACCTGACAGAGGCCCTCCCAGGGTGTAGGATGTAGGCTGAGTGCCAAGCAAGGTGAGCAGAGTTTGCAGACCCACTCTGCAAAAGAGCCTGGAGGAGCCCCCGTGTCTCTTAAATCTCTTCCCACCACTGGGCTCCAGGCCCACGAGACCCTTGATAAGATCGTCAGTGGCTGTGAGTCACGCTTGGTCCATCTAACTAATCGTGCAATAAGGTCACTCGGCCTATTTGCCTTCCCATTTGTTTTCTGGCTATCTTTCATTTCAATTTTATGGAAATGAAATGGGTTATAAATGACCTAATTCAGAACCTTGGGACCTGCTGTCTCAGCTTTTCCCAGGATTTGCGGGGAAAGTGGGTATGGCTGAAACATCTGTCCAAAGGGCAGAGAAGGCGGGGTCCTGGAGAACAGAACTGTCTAATCCCAGAGACATCCATCCTCGAGCTCTTGTTCAAAGAAGATTAACAATGGTGAGACATTCAGTTTTCCAGAATTGTTGCAGTGGTTGTTACTATAGACAGCATTCTATAGAATTAAAAAATTTCTTTAGGATTATTTCTTCAGAGTGGGACTATCTAGTCAAAATTTCTTGCAATGAAATTTATATTCCTTTTCTAGCCTATTTTACCCAATAAAGTTTGGAAATGTAAAATGGCCTAGGAGGAAGAAGTCAGAGAACAATGCATGTGTGAGGTCGGCAGTGTCTTCTTTGCATAGTGATAAAACTCCCTCTCCTCTCTATTCTAGACTGTGTTTGGGCATCGCTCACATAAATGTCTATTGTCCAAATGTTAGACACTGACTAATAACTACAGCTGTGGGGAACAATTCATCCATAAATTGCATATGTTTTAAAGTTGTGCTGTGCAAGATAATCACTTATGAGTGTCCATATGTCCCTTCTCCAAATTCAATGGACTGAGGTTAAGTCTTTCCTCCATGCTAATGTGGTACAAATGCTCATTGACACGTGGTCACACAGATCTTTTAAAAATGTTGGAAATGTTTAAAAAGTAAATGAAAGCGTGAGAATAATCGAATTACCCTTAGCAAATATAAAAATTTACTATTTGCATCAGATCTTTTTCATTGGTTTTTGTTAAAGAAATAAGACATCAGAAGTCTTTTTGTGGAGGGATTCCTCCTCTTCCTCTCTCCCCAGAGGTAACCAACCACTAGGCTGTGTTTATAAATGTTTTGTGAATTTGATTTTATATAAATGGTGTCATACTGTACATATTCTTATGTAACTTTTTAAAGGGAACATTACGTTTTGAGGATTTGTCTGTGTTGATAGAATAGATCTGGTTCATTCATTTTAACTACTAGGTATTCCTTATATGACAATATCACACTTTTTATCCATTTACATGGTGGTGGACATTTAAGTTGTTTTCAGTGTTTTACTGCAACACACTGTTCCAGTAAACATCTTTGTGTGCAAAACCCCAGTGATGACCTTGAAATCTGTTTATTTTCTCCTCACCCAGCTAGATATGTGCATCTTTGGGGTACATGGGGCAAATTTCTCTACAGTATTCACTTGGGAAGCAACTGCTGGGTTATAGGACATAACGCCTCATCAGCTTAGTTCATGTTTGCAGGGTTGTTCCTCAACATGGGTATATTAGTTTACACCTCCCTCTGGCAGTATGTAAGAGTTTGCTTCTTTACATTCTCATCAACACATAGTAATGTCAGATGCTAATTTTGCCAACCAATAAGTATAACGTGGTTTCTCAATTATTATTTTAATCTGCATTTCCCAATTAACAGTCAGGTAGAGGGTCCTGTAAGGATTATGGGCCAACTGATGTCCCCTGAGAAGAAACAATTCGTATCTTTTGCTTATTTTTCCTTTTGATTGTTGGTCTTTTTCTTATTGGTAGTAGGAGTTTTGATACAGTAAACCCAAAAACTAAATCTGAGTCTATTATGTGTTGAAAATATCTTCTCACAGTATCCGTGGCTTGCCATTGTAATTTATTTATGATGTCTTCTATGGTGCAGTTTCACATTGTAATATAATTATATTTGGTTTGTGCTTTTTGCATTCTGTTTAATAAATCCTTTCCTATCTAAATGATAGAGATCTTTTCCTATTTATTTTCTAAGTAAAAATTTTAGTGTTTTACATTCGTTTTTTTCCCCCAAAATTTGACAACCTGTGAACCTAGGATCATGTTGAGACCAGTCCATCTTTTCCCCATTGATCCTCTTGTTTCAGATCTCTATTCCTTTAGTCTGTCTATCCATCCCTGAGCTGGTGCCATTGTTATAATTGCTTTAGCTGTGAAAATCTTGATGTCAGAGAACATCCTTCCATTCTTTATTCTTATTTGTTAACATTGGGGGGTGGGGAGGAGCTATTTTGACCCTTTTTATTCTGTGAATTTTAGAATCAACTTCTCAAATTCCATGAACAACCCATTGGGATTTAAATGGGAAATCTATTGATTTTTGAATTAATTGATTTTTTAAAATTATTATAGATCTGTTCGGGTTTTTAATGTATTTCTGAGTTAAAAAATTTTTTGAAACTAAACACTTGCCTAAAATAATTCCTTAGGAAAAAATTTCCCTTATTGGTATCCTGGGGAAAATAACAAAGATGGTTTTATGCAAAATGAATTTTTGACCAAAGGCTGAAGCTATCTTCAGTGTGGTTGGTTTTTTTGTGTGTGTTTTTTTTTTGCCTTTAATAAAATCAACATATTTACTAAAACCTAATGCTGAGTTTTAATAGTAGGCATAAAAACAATTGCTGCTTTATAGATCATGTAATTTATTTCCCTGTAATGGACATCAGCCAATCTCTGGTCTTTAGATGAGTCATTTGATTTTCACCGTTTTTTATGAAAAGCTTTAGCTTATAATTTGCTGGCAGAATTTCAGTCACACTCACTAAGGGTTAGTTTTTTTCTGCCTCTCCCTTTCTGATTTTAAGGGTAGCTGATAAAGATGTCACAGCACATTTGCACGGGGAACTCTAGCCCGGTGAGGAGAAAATAAACAGCTTTCAAGGTCATCACTGGGGTTTATTCCTACTCTGCCCCAGTTTCCCCAGAGACTACCAGATGCCTGGTTTCATAATGCCCCAGACTAAGTGTCTAATAAGGAAGGGAGCAGAAAAGATTACTGCGAGCACATGGAGGGCAGAGAGAGATGGACATCCAAGGGGTGGGTTGCAAGTGAGCCCGGTGTCTGACTCGTCTCTGTTGGCTCACGGTGAGAAGTGTTCAGAGATGAGGCTAGCCGCTGGAGGACAAGTGGGAGGATTGGCATTCCTGGAGTACCTCTGAGAACTTGGCTCCCCTGATTAAATGTCCTCAAGCTACCAAGTTCATTTCTTTGACCTATCTTTGCCCACTGAGTGGCCTGAGATTTTCTGCCTGGGACCATGTTCATTTGGCCACCATGACAGCTCTAAACAGTGTAGTCTGTCACTGGTCCTGATTGTGAATTGTATTCCAATCCTTTCCACAGTTTAATCCTTACTCGGTGCCCAGGTGATCACTCTGAACCAGAGTTCTTCACACACAAATGGTGTCTGGTGCTGTGCTCGCTGCACCCGAGTTCTTGGGGAGCTGAATGAAATTACAGATTTGCAACCCTCGCCCAATGGGATTGGGGGTTCAAGAGTCTGTGGCTGCACCAGCATCCCCGGTGACTCTAAGAAGCAGCCAGGTCTGAGAACCACTGCTCGACACAACTTTAACCCGAGGCTCTAGGCAGGAACCAGGTCCTCTAGGAAACAGCTTCATGTAGACTGTTCAGTAAGTAATGTTTCCAGTCGTAGTGATCTCTTCAGATATGTTCTTCTACCTTGTAAGTCTTCGGGCTTCCATCATCCCCCGTTAACCCTGACTTCCTCACTGAAACTAGGTGATACTTACGGGTACACGATCTCCACGCCTGAGCTCAGTCTCCTGTGGGCCCACAAGGATAGCCCTCTTGCCATGGGACCACACTTTGAGGGGTCCGCAAGAGTTGTGCTTTGCTGTCCGTACGTTTAAAGGTCTTGCTATCACCAGGGCCACATTAGACCATGCAGCCCCCAACCCAATAGGATCCCCACCTGAGCGTATGTAGCCCTGTGCTGGGGGCAAGGGTGGCAAAAGCTGAGTAATTTTGTGCAGTGCACAACCGACACAGCCACATACAGTGAGCTTGGTTCTCACACACCTCATCCTCTGAGCTTGTGCCAAGCTGGATTAAAGCACTAATAGAGTGGTTTTAGGACTATAAAATTTTACAGCCTCAGATTATCCGGACTCTCCAAGGAACCCTAAAATCCGTGAATGCCAGCAATGCTGAAAAGGACTTTATAAATCACCTAGTCCACTATTTCCATCGCACAGATAAACAAACTGAACCCAGAAAAGGAAAGGGGCTCACCCAAGGGCACACAGGTAGGGAAACCTTGGCGCTCAACTCAAAGTGAGTATGCTCATTGCATCGCACCACGCGGCTGCTGGGCCTGCAAACACTACAATAGGCATTGCGATTCTGTTCCGTGTATGTAAGGGGCTCAGAACACAGAAGTACATTAAAACTTAAATCAATAAAACGCCCTCCATTTGCTGAAAGTATTCCAAAGGAGTACACACTATAGAATTTATTATAACGTGCCCCAGAACCCCTTGTTAAGGGTTCGCATTAAGGGAACATAAAACAACCTCTATTTTACATTGAAATTGCTATGTTAAAATTTAGATTTACTAAACGGTTGAATTAAGGTGTAATTGTTAGCATTTCCAAAAAATGTACTCACTCTTCAAAAGTGCTCACCGCACCCACACGGCTCCCTTATCCAGCACTTCATGTACATTTAAAATTAGGTTTAATTAATAGCAACTCCATTGACATGCAACTTTCCAAGAACATGACTTTTGTAGAACAAGTGAAAACACTGCAAGTGCTTTTTTAGGCTGTGCCACATTACACCAAGGTTCCATGAGACAACCAGTTCCTGCTTTCCAGGAGCTTATAAACTAACAGAACACAACACATGTAGCCAAATAAGTATGAGAATTTGTTTTATAATCTATGGAGACTGGGTTCACCCCCAAAACTAATTTCATGGACAGGAAGCTCAAGCCAGCTGCCTTTTTCGACATTACTGAGGAGTGTGTTTCCGATAATGAAATTGTCAACTAATTGATAGCTTCAAAATAAACCTGGACCAGTTGTTGTCAGTCTTTAGCATTTGCATTAAATTACACAGAAGATACTCAGCTCTAAAGCTCCGTCCTCTCCCCATTGTCATAGGGTCCAGGCACATGACCACATCATACCCCAGTGATTTTGACGGAACGTCAAGTTTTCAGCTGGAAATCTCAGATTCAGAAGGGACTTGAAAACATATAGCCATCCATGTAATTTTATCTTGGGGAAGCTGAGACCAAGGCAAGAGAAATGGTTTCCCCAGGGGTCCCGTTTGTGATCGGTGTCAGAACCAAGACCTTGTCCTCCATTTCCAGACTCCCAGGCAAGGGTACTTTTCATTCGCTTTTTAATTAGGATAGAACATCTCTTTCTTTCTCCCTTGCTTCCCTGAACACCAACTCCCTTGCCTTCTCCCTCTCTCTCCCCCTTGGATGACCTCCCCTGGAATACCTATTTCTGAGTCATGCCCCGAAAACACTGAACTCAAACTCTTGTTCAATGTCACTGGCAGTTGCTGAGTCAGAAACCTCTGGCTCCATCAATGCTATTTATTGTCCCTCCATGTCTCCTGATTTTTAATTTCTCTTTCCATCCGTGCTTCTCAATCCTGGCTGTCCATGATTACCCGCTGATGAGCTTTAAAGAAATGCCAGTGCCGGTGTCCAGCCCCAGAGATTGTGATTCAGTTGTCTGGGGCGGGACCCAGCACTGGCATATTTCGGTATCCTCCTGGTGAGTCTAATTGAGAGCTAGTGTCATGCACTATTCCAATTATTTTTGTATACCTGCTTACCCAGCTGATGCGGGCGAAGCACAAAGAGGGTCAAGTTTTCAGGGGGCTGAATGGATTCACCGAAGGCAAAGACAGCACCACTCCTCCCCTGCAAACTTATCTAGTGCCTTTGCCTGTTAAGAAAACTAAGAGACATAGTTAAATGCCATTTTCTATATATAGCTCGTTTGGTTTTTGTAGTAAAACAAATCGCCTGGCTGTGAAAATGCCCTCCTCATCAGATGAAGGGCAGGGAGAGTAAGAACACAAACTTATTTTTGGCCAAGAAGCCCAGATCTGGTTCACCAGTGGTCCTCAATTTTGTCTCTTGATTAAAATTACCTGGGAAGCTAAAATCCCCCTGGAGGGCTGGTTCCTGACCATATACATGGGACTCTCTGGGGCTGGAGCCAAGGCTTCTGTGTATTTTAAAGCTCCTGTTGTGATACAGGGAGAGAGGGTCACTGGGAGGACATAGGAAAAAAGTAATCATAAATGAGAGCTTCACAAAGCAGTTTCCCGGTTGGTGAAAACCCCAAATGACCACCTGAGAGACAAGCTGCCGGGGGAAGATGGGGTGTCCAGTCTTCAGCCCTTCACCTGGGGGTAAAGTACTGTCAGGACAGTGCCTCCTTCAGCCCCTCACAGAGTTGGGCTCAGTTCTCAACACAGCAGGTGCTGGGGTGGGGCGGAGGGGGGGTACATGGAATTCCAGGATTCTGTTAAGTGCTGCTATTCTCCCTTTTGTACCTACATGTCCTTCACACAGCCATTCACTTTGTTCCCTGGATTGCTGATCTCCTTCCCTAATCTTAGTCACCTGCTTGCAGAAGAGGCTTTTCTGGCTGACCCAGTAGTTCTGCTCCTAGAAGCTTATTTCAGAGATTCCTGAGGTGTGGGGGCTGCAAACTCCCTGGGCACTGAAGACAGCTTACAGAAATGCCTCAGGAGTCACCATCGCTGGGGCTCCTGTGGCTGCCTTGTTGGAGGGGCAGTTTAGAGTGCTAAAACATAGAAGTCTCTGTTGTTCCTCCTTCCTCTGGGTCTATTTCCTGTCTCTTAGGAGATCATTCTGGTGATTCAGAGGACCATCGATGGTCTAGGGCAGTCAGCGGTTCTTAAAATGTACTCCGTTGTTGGCCCAGCAGCGTCAGCATCACCTGGGAGCTTGTTAGAAATGCAAATTCTCAGGCCCCATCCCAAGCCTACTGAGTAGAAACTCAGCAACCTGGGCTTTAAGGAACCTTCGGGGGATTGCGATGCAGGCTACAGTGTGAGAACTGCTAGCCTAGTGGTTTTGTGTTATACTCACTGGGCAAGTGGCCCTTGCATGTCTGTTTTATTTTTTCTACCTGGGAGTAATGCTTATGCTCACACCTTAAGCCATAACTAGAAAGGACTGGGCTTTGGCAAAATGGTCAGTTTGGACAGTGATCTCTTTAACTTTCCAAGCCTTTTCAGTTCTCCCCTCCCACTCTGAAGGGGGCTTTGGGGGTACACAGGGTCTTTTCGCAGCCCCACTGATCTGGGCAGGGAAGGAAACAGGTTCCAAACTCATTCTCACATGTCTCTGTGATATTATTGGAAGCAATTATGTATATCAAAACCAAGTGAGGACTGATGGTTTCCTTATCATTAACTTCGACTGTCAAGAGTTTAATACTGATTAGAAAATTTCTGAAGAAAAAAATAATTTCTTTGCAATCACATAATTCCTTATCAATATTTCATTTTCCATTTACACTTGACTGTAAAATAACCAAAGAACAAATAATAAAATGTAACGTGAGACTCAGACTATGATGGCAATAACACAGCATGGTCTTCCTGCGTCACTTTTCTGCAGAATTAAAAGACTAATTAGTGAAATAAAAAAAAAAGACTAATTAAATTGGCCTATCTAATTTAAACATAAGCATGCATGAAAATAGGAAACATCCCTAGAGGGTGCATATTAACTCAAGATGCTTGGCCAAGGACTTCTAGAAGAAAAGAGAAATGTATAGAATTTGTTTGGTTATTATTAAAAGAAAATAAGAATAAAAAAAGAACCTTATCCTCATTTCAATCCAGACCTTGCCTCAATGTGCTATCATGAAAGGAATCTAAAACATGGAAACAATTACATATTAAGAAATGCATGTTCTTACTGCACTATTGTGGGGCCTTTGGAGATTGTTAAATTGTTTAGAAGAGGGAATGAGTTTTATTTTGTGTATTTAATCACCTTATTTGTGAGGAAAAAAAGTCACAAAGATTTTGAGCTATAAGCGGATGAATGCATTGCTTCTCTTACCCACTATTGTCGAAACTTGAGCATTTCATTTAATGAATGATGGTTAGAACTAGGCAATGGGAGTGTTGAGGCTGAGGTTGGGGACAAAAGAAATCTTAAGGGCTTCTTGTTTTTTGAAAGTAACTAGCAATGTAGAGAGGGAAACTATGAACACCACATGAAGCACTCAGAAAATGTATATTAAATATCTCGTGAATGGATAGCACATTGAATAGTAAAGACTCCAAGTACTATGATTGTTCAACGGAGAGGAGATCCCTGTGGACTGCTCTGGTTAAGAAAGTTTTCATGAAAGATTTAGATCTTCAAGGATGGAAAAGCTTCAGATTAGGAGAGGGGAAAGAGAACTGTGTCCTAGAAAGGAGAACTGATGTAGTTAGGAGATTGGAGGGAGAAATAAACGTGACGTCTGTAAGGGCCAGTCAGGAGATAGACCTGGTTAGGGTGGTGAAAGCCGAAGAGGAAGTCTGTCAAGCCTTCAAAGTGAAGGTAGAACTAGACAGTGGAGGGGACCAGGTTTGCACCAGATACCCCAGCTGTCTCTGGACTTACATTTATCATCTCTTGCTCATTACGTTCTCAGTTGTAGGCTGTTTCAATGCGTTAGGCATCTAGTTTGTTCTAAACTGTCCTCGAAGTAGTTCTTTGTATCTTTAGTAGCTCTGGACTCAAGGCTGAGGATGAAGTAGGTTCTCCCTCGTTACTTTTTCCCTTTTTAAAAAAAAATAATAATGTAATATGTAATACAGTAAAAATCACCAATTTGAGTGTACATTTCTGCCAGTTTTGATGAACACGTACAGTCATGTAACTACTACCACGGTCAGAACTCTCCCATTAGCTTTCCCTTTCTTAGTCAAACCCTTTGCCCACCCCCAGAAACCACTAATCCCCTTTCAGTGCCAAAAAAAATGTTTTGCCTTTTCCAGAATGTCATTTGGATGGGATCATACGATACGTAGCCTTTTGAACTTGGCTTTTTTTTTACTTAGCGTGGTGCATTTGAGATTCATGCGTGTTGTTGATTGTACCAGTAATGTATTCCTTCTTGTTGCTGAGTAGAATTCCACTCTATGGATGTACACCAATTTGCTTATTCATTCCCCAGTTGAGGGACATTTGGATTGTTTTCAGGTTTTGATGATTACAGATAAAGCTCTCATAGATATATGCACATAGGTTTTTGGGTAAATAAAACTTTTCATTTCATTTGAGTGAATACCTAGGAATGGCATTGCTGGATTGTGTTTGGTGAATGTGTATTTGATTTTATAAGAAACTGCATACTCTTTTCCAAAGTGGCAAAACCGTTTTCTTTTCCCACCAGTGTATGAAAATTCTAGTTACTTTATATCCTCACCAGCACTTGATATTTTCAAGTTTTATTTTTATTATGATTATTATTTTAATGTTAGTCATTCTAATAGGTGTGCAGTGGTTTCACAATGGCTTTCATTTTCATTTTCCTAAAACTAATGTTCAACATCTTTTCATGTGCTTAATTCCCACGCATTCATCTATTCTGCTGAGGTGTCTTTCAAATTTTTAGCCCATTTTTTTAATTTGTTATTTTCTTATTATTGAGTTTTGAAAGTTCTGTATGTATTCTAGACATTAACTGTTCTACCAGATATGCAATTTGCAAATATTTTTCCCATTTGGGGACTTGCCTTTTTATTCTCTTAACAATGTCTTTCGAATAGCAGAAGTTATTAATTTTGATCAAGTTCAATTTATCAATCTTGTATTTTATGAATTGTGCTTTTGGTGTGATATCTAATAAATCTTTCCCTAATTCCAAGGGCACAAAGATTTTTCTCATATATTTTCCTCCAAATGTTTTATAGTTCTGGGTTTTATATTTTTGTGTATCATCTATCTTGGATCTATTTTAGAACAAGATGCAAAGTATTGATCTATGCTTATTTTTTGCACATGGGTATCTAATTGTTTCAGCACCATTTGTTGAAAAGACTATAATTTCTCCCTTGAATTGCCTTTCCATTTTTGTTGAAAATCAATGGCACATATATTTGTGGACTAATATCTGGGCTTTATTCTGTTCCATTGATCTATTTCATCTCTCTGATTTTTGTTATTGTTGTTGTAATGGTAGAAGTGACAGTCTTTTTAGCTTTCGACATTCTGAGCAGAGCCCTAGTTATTTTTGAATAAATACATGTATCACTTTTACATGATTCAGATAAGGTGGCTAATGTGGTCTAGACAGTTCTCAAAATGTGGTCCCAGACCAGAAACATTAGTATTTCCTGTGAACTTGTTTGAAATGAAATGGTCAGGCCTTCCTTAAACCTGCTGAATTAGAAGCTCTGGGGACAGGGTCCAGCAGGGTGCCCTCCCAGTAGTTCTGATGCATGCTGAAGTTTGAGGCTCAGTATTTTAAGAAGGTGAAGACCTCAGGATTTAGGTCATTTAAAAGAAAATGGTGATGGAATTATGGTAATAGGCTTAAATCTCGGTTCTTCTGTGTTCTAATTCAGATTTGATAACAGACAGTGACCCTTGTTTGTTTAAAAGAGAGATCTTTTTTCCCCTTCCTTCCAGCCGTAAAACATTTTCCTGAACTTCTTAATCCATCACACTCCAAGAGGAAATGAGATTTCCCCTTGAGAGATGAGAGAGAGGCCTTTTCGATATCTAGGATGGTTTTTAAGTGAGACATGCACTTCAGATAGAGCCAAGTCAGGGGTCTAATAGGTGTATATTTTGGGTTAATAGGTTGAGAAGCAGCCAGTAGTTCTGGTTAATGAGTTGTTGAGTTTCAGGTCATCCTCACCTGAAATCAACTGGAGTTCTCTTGAGCTGCAAATAAGGAGGTAGAATATTATCCAAGCTTTTAGAAAGCTCCAAGCTTCCCCCAGGGCAAGAGGAAAATCATCACCCTGTTCTCCACAAGGAGAGTAAGAGCTCTCCCTTGCACTGGATTATCTGGACGAGGCTGCTAGCCAGAGGCCAGAGCAGCTCCAGAATAAAGGAAGAATGCCTTCTTCAACACTGCACTCTTTATTCCGAGGAAGACGGTTTGAAAGAACAAGAGACACAATGTGTTATCTTCATTTTAATTCTTCTACCTTAAACACACACACCCACATAATGTTTGAACCTCTCAATTCTAATTTTCTAGTAATAGATTTGGTATGGGCCTTGGCTAACTGTTCTGTTTGGAGAAAGAGAATAATGTTTATTTAAAAACAAAAAACAAAAAAAAAACAGCATTAATCTTCCATCTGTGTAGCCTCAGGATTGAGGAAGGGACTGACTTAGGGAAGAGAATAGACTTTTCCTTTAAGGCCAGGTGTTCTTGCCGGACACAAAGGGGCTTGGGTCAGGTTTAGAGAACGCTTTGACTGGAAACTTTCTTCCTTGCTTGGCTCAAACAGATATAAACTTTTTGTTCCAGGAGGTGACTGCCTACGTGAGGACTGTGTTTGCATCATTACCTCACGTCTCCTCTTGCCTTTGAAAGTTCTGTAGGAAACGACTGGAATCAGTACACATAGGCTACAAGAAGGGGCTCTGGTCTTCTTTCTGTTACTTCCTGTGCTCCCAGGCCTGTGGATTGTGGTATGAAAGTGAGTCGTCTCTGCAAGTTTTCATTTTCTGTTACTTTGCCAGCGGTCTGGTTTCCAAAACAAGTTTCAGAACATCTCATCAAACCCCACATACACTTGAAAGAAATTGGCCTCTCCCCTTCCAATGTGTTAATAATTTTTCTCATAGTTTTTTTCACTTAATGATTTGAGAAGGAAATTTCAATTTTAAGACATCTATAAACCACCTGTTAGAGAAATATGAACATCATGCTTGAATTTTCGTGAATGATTTTTTCCAGTTTCTATGTGAGATGAAAAGGGGGAAATAATGTTCATTGCATATTTTTTAACATGTACACTATAGTGTGGAAACCATGAACTTTGGAGCCAGACAGACCTTGGTACAAAATAAGGCTCTACCCCTTAATAACTATACACTTTTGGGTAAATCACTTAGATTTTCTCAGCCCCAGTTTTCTCATTTGTCTAGTGTACAAGCAGAAAAAATATGTTTTAATCATGTATTACATATAGTAAATGGTGCCTATTATTTTTATTAGTTTTTTTTTTTTAAATGGGTATTATCTTTTGTTTTGGATATGCCAAGTACCCATTAGCCTTTGACTGCAAAATTCCCAAAATTTCTCTCCTGCCACTATTCTCCCTGCAGGTTCTACAATCCTTTATGTGCCACAATTTTCCTACTTTCCCAGCATAGCCTCTCCAAAAGGAATCTGAAATTCATCCATATTAAACTCCTAATGGCCCTCCCAGAGGATCTGTGTTTTAACAGGGCTGAAAGCCTCAGGCTTAAGGGATAAAGCTAACACAGTGGAACTGAAAGCAACAGGGATCATTTTGTTTTTTAGGGCACCAGTATATTTGAACTCCCAGTTCTCAGGAGCCAGGTCAGCCTAACTCACTTTTACATAGGCCCTGGGATCCACGTGATAGTGATTCTAATATAACCTGTCCTGTCCAGAGGAGGATTGCTTCTTCCTCTCTCTCTCTCTCTCTCTCTCTCTCTCTCTCTCTCTCTCTCTCTCTCTCTCTCTCTCTCTCTCTCTCGGCAGGATTAGTGCATAACACAAAGTATAGGTGAGTATCTAGCATCCAGTGGGGATGCCGTAAATACGGACTGAGGAAATGAACAATTCTCACAGTTAGAAAATGTTCCTTGCAGTGTATATCCTATATCTCTCCCACTTGGTTTATCTATTACCTCTTGAATTAGGTAACCATTACAGTGGAACAGATCACCCCAATTTTAGCAGCTTATGACAATAATGAACATGTATGATCTCACAAAGTTTATGTTGGTCAAGAATTCAGGAGCTGTAGCTGGATGGTTCTGGTCCATGGTCTGTCGGGAGGTGGCAGGTGGGTGGGATGTTGGTCAGGGCTGTGATCAGCTGAAGGTCAAACTGCGTCTGGAGTATCCAGTTGCAACGTGGCTGATGCCCATGGCTCACAAGTCCGTGTTGACCATTGGCAGGAGGCCTCAGTTTCCCACCAGACGGATCACTCCATAGGGTTGCTTGAGTGTCCTTGTGACGTTGCGGCTGGCTTTCTCCAGAGCGAGTGGTCCAAGAGAGATCTAGGTGAAAGCCACAGTATCTTTTATGACCTAGCCTCATAAGTTACTGAAAACCTGTCATTTCTGCAAAATCTTTTTGGTTACACAAGTCAGCAGGTCATCTCTATTCGTTGTAGGAAGCACCTACACAAAAGTGAGACCAGCAGGAGGCAGGGATCTCTGGCATTCATCTTGGAGATTGGATACCATACATCTCATTCAAGCCTTTCTTATTTCTCCCAGAAACTGACATTTCTTTTTACCTCTTTCCTTTAGATGGATTTAAATGTTCTCAACTTAGGCATCTCGTGACCTGCTAGGGATAGCCGAACTTGCTAGCACTTCAGACATGGGGCAGTGATGTGCTTTGGCCACGAGCAGTGCTAATAATCCATTGCTAGGATTTGTGAGATTCTTAAGATTACGATAGACCTTCATCTCAGCTTAACCTTTGCTGCCTAGTCCCAGTTACTGCTTAAACCACGACTGACTGAAAGGGCTGGCATGTGACTGCACTGTATGCAGGGCTCAGATTTCCGGGTTCGGAAAGTGCCAGCTTCTATAGGTAAAGACACAAATCGTGGGCTGCCTTGAGGTATTAAGGTATAGGATGGAAGCTGTGTTTTTAGGAGAGAGGGTGGGTCATGCTGAGTCATAACTACTTCTTCCCCAGGGTGCTGGTGACCAAGAATATATACGTGCAGAAAGTTCACCAATATTCAAAGCAGGGCCTCTGGCTGGTAATATTTTCCTTCTGGACAAAGATAACTTACTTATTTGTGGAATTTGATCTCTACTTGTACTTTATTAGCACTAAGACCTCAGCTAACTATATCTCCCTCGAGCATCAATGGCCTCAGAATATTTTCTTAGGTTCATTAAACGGGAAGGAAAAAAACAGGTTTTCCCCTCCTCTTTTCCTCTTGGCATTTTTCATGTTCTCTCTATGGGAGTTTATAGCTGTGTGGCCCAAAATTTAGCAAATGTCTGTTGTCTTGCAGAGCTTTAGGAACATTTTGCTTCTCACATGGTGACTCTTCTTTCCCCAACATTCTCATGTTACTATGGAAGACAGCTCAGGGGGAGAAAGGTGTTTTGGAGTCCCTCAGAAGGAATAATGGGAATTCATTAGGTTTCCTAGATTGCAGTGTCCCCTGGCTGGGGGGAGAGAGAGGGAGGGGGAGAGAGAGAGAGAGAGAGAGAGAGAGAGAGAGAGAGAGAGAGAGAGAGAGAGAGAGATCAGGGCCTGTAAGCCTTGAAGGAGCGTGGGTTGGATTATGGGATGCTTTCAGTTAATAATAAAAGCATTATTGCTTTTGACTGCCTCATCCCTGTCTTCATGTGCAGAGTTTTGGTCACAGTATCAGTGGAACATAAAACTTATAAGAAAAAATTTAAGCAGGTTTCTGAAAACAAGGAAAAACCTGTAAGTTCCACAAGAGCTGTGGCCACTGTAGCTGTTTCTGTAGAAAGCTATGGGGCTTGTTTACCTGTATTAAACTTCCTAAGGAAGGTTCATCCCCCCAACGCCCTGCCCTGGAAACTAGCCCACCTGGGTTACTAGAAGGGAGGGTGGAGGAAAGCGAGCTGACTTCTTAGTCAGTATGGACCAAAGAACAGTGGAGAGGAGATTGTATTACTTAAGACAAATCCATCTGCTTCCTGAAAAGGTGTGGGGATCATTTAGTTAATTACCAGCCAGGACTTTGTGACTTCATCGTCTTTAACTTTTTATCTTCTTTCTCCATCTCCTTTGTCTTATCATTCCTTCATTGCCTTCCATTTTCTTCTTTTATAGTCTTCTGACTACCTGAAACTCTCTTTCTTTCCCAGGTAGTCTAAGAAGAAATACCCACCCACCTGGTCAGCCTCATAGGAACCCTGCCCAGGCTTCCAGATCTTTCTAGGACAGGCCAGGACTGTTCCTTTTTAATTTTAACTTTGAAATATTGAGAGCTCATAGCTGCCTTAGCAAATAAGAAGCTTGGGGGAAACAAAAAGTTGGTTCCTTGTGGTATGTAGGGAAATTGCGCAGAATTTGAGAAGCTCTATGGAGCTTGGATGAAGTAGTTGGGAGCCCCTTGGGCATGAGAGGGTCTGATCTTTAGCTCACTCTGCCTGCTACTGACTGGTTGATATGGACTGGCTGATATCAACCACACTAGATAAGTGTGGGTTTTTCAGTAAATAACCCCACAACCTTTTTGACTGAGGTGCCTATGACATTAAACAGATTGTTATATATTTGAAGGGAGGGTATCAACCTTTACCTGGCGTTGACATTCTCCTCTCCCCACGACCACCATCTAGCGTGTGGAAATGGACAGACTCCCTGCCGGGACTGCTGCCACTGTTCTCCCACAGGCACTTTTTCAACACAGCACCTTAGAAACATGAACAATGTCCAGAACCTGGCCTCATGGACAAAAGCTCCATAGGGCGCAGGTGCCCACGAAGTCAGCAGCAGCTCAGTTTGCTGCAATGTGAATCGTAGGCCCATCACTGGCACTGGCACTGGCGGGGACTCCAGCCCCACCCTTGACTAGTGCCCTCCGTGGCTTGTTTCCAGGCTGGGAATGCGCTTTGAGCTTTTAGCAGGTCTGCCTGGAGGGCTTCTGCTGTTTCCTCCTTGCAAGTAATGACTTTTCCTGGGTACCAGAGGCATGCGGTCAAGTTTCAGTGGGACCTCAATATGTAATTTTGAGTGGAAGGAGGAGGGAGGGAGGGAATGAATGAATGAATGAATGAATGAATGAATGAGTACAGACGGGCAGGAGGCAAGCAAACCTCCTGCTTCAGTAAATACCTGTTCTCCGATGTTTCCCCTTTGCCTTAGAACGTGGGGTGGTGGGATTGAAAGGCTGCCTTCCCCTGTTCTCCATAGAGCGCTTTTGCTCAGTGACCGTCCCGTTGTCCAGCCACTGCCATGTTCTCACCCCAGCTCACATTAGTGCTGTTCTCTCTATCCTATCCGGGTGTGAATTTTTCTTTCCTGCAAAGCACAAACTAGCTTAAGTTTTCTCTTAATAAGTGTAAAGAGCCTACGTTCTGCCCTGAACCCAGAACAGATCATTCAGAAAGTGACGAAGAGAGAAGAAAATGGTTTATATTAAATCTGAGATACTCATCTTGAAATTCCATCGGTGCTCTTCTGATTAGATTACACACAGAATAACATATGCAGACACATCCACGCCTTGCCGTCTGAGACCTTTCTGTTCCACGTTGTGTGACTCTCTGGGAAGATATAGATAGCATAGAGTAATCTCTCTCAGGGAATTCATTGCTGTTTCCTCTTTCCTGTTTTTGAACAGAAATGTCTCTAATGTATTGTGTGAACACAACGTGTAGAGCATATTCTTTGGCATCACATAAATATTTACTTAATAATTAAAACTCACTGTCATGAAGCATTTATTTCCCTTGAAAATATTATAACCTGTTTTCCTCATGGCAAAACATAAAAGGCACTGCTCCTTTGATTTTCAGTGTGTAGTATCGTTTTTCGTTTGTTTTGCTTTCCTTTTATTGACCTTAAATTTTTCACCAATAAGTCCATAAAGTCAAACCAGAGAATTATTGAGAGGGAAAGTAAACTCCTCAGAGACTGAGTGGGAAAGGTTCCGGCTAGGAGCACCCTAGCGTCATAACTACTGTTGTCTGGAATATCACAGCAATTCCTTTGTTAGTGGAGGTTTGTCTATTAAGGACCAAATCCAGAACATCTGCGAATAATAACTGAGAGAGTGGCTATGGCCCATCCTTTGTAGCCAACGGTCTGTGCCCAGAACATTGCCTGGCATCCAGGATCCACATAATAAACATTTTTGGATGAACGGTTTATTTTACACCCTTCAGAAATTCTCAGTGTGTATTTTTGCTTATGTTGTTTGAGTCTATTCTTTCTCATTTTATACAAATGCAGACTGTACATGTTTCTTAGTTTTCTTTTTCTATTTACTGTTTCTTGGTGGACTTAGCATATCTGCTTTTTTTAAACCACTCCATTATGTGGATGTACCATGAATCAGTCAGTCCCCTGTAGCTTTCTTTTCTAAGTCTCTAGATGAGAGCGGGGCAGATGTGTGGAGACGTTGGTGAACAGCAGCAGGAGGAGACTTCCATAGAAACAGTGGGGTACAAGTGGGATCAAAGCTATTCTGCCATCCTTGGGGGACATGAATGGATGAGCCAGACTGGGTATTCCTGAATTGACGTTTACTGTTTGTTAGCTCTGTGACCTACAACTAGTTAGTTATTTAACCTCTTGGAGCCTTGGTTTCTTTGACTTGTAAGTTGAGAAGAATACCTCATGGTGTTAGAGGATGTATGTAAGTTGCTCACATATCTCATGTGTATGTAATACTACTTCATGTATTTGTTACAATACCTCAGGGGCATGCAATAGTCCCTCATGCATATCTAAAGTACCTCATGAATATGTAATAACACCTTATGGATATGCAGTAGTATCTCATGTATATGTAATAATACCTCCGGTGTATGTAATGGTACCTCATGTATATGGAACAGGACCTCATGTGTATGGAATAGTATTTTGGGGAATGTAAGATGCTTAGACTGTACTCAGCACATGGCAGGGGCCCCATTAATGGTACTTGTTATTTTTCACCTTCTGAATATCCAAGATTTGACAGTACAGCTATTTAGACAGAAATGCAAGGATGATTAAATTGTTTGCTTTGTGTTGTGAAATTACCTGCCTTGAGGCCTTGATTCATTGTTTGCTTGGGTTAGCCTTCTGAGGCGGTCCCCAGCCTTTTCTCAAGCTGGTCACATTTCTTACTGCTTTTGCCTTAGAGCTGAGTCAGTGTTCCTTGCCCAGCCCAACCTTCCTGACAGATTTCCAAGTCTGAAGACAGAGTCTGTTTTTCTCAAGGCCCTAATGGGTGGGGTGGGAGAAAACAATGCTGACTCTCTTTTTTACTCACAGTGGCAGGTGTGGAACATCTGGAGGCAGCTGGACCCCAGCAGGGTGGGGGCAACAAGGAGGGCAACAGTGTAGGTTTCGCAGGGTGGGGTGAGGCTGTTTCACTCTTCCTCAGTAATGAGGTGTCATGTTGGTACTAGGGAGAGAGAAAGGAGCATACCAGCTTGGGATTTAGGGGAAGCCATTGCATTACCTCCTCTTGATAGATAAGAAAACAGAGGCTCAAAGAGATTAAATTAGTAATGTTAGGACATAAAGCAAGTCTGGAGCAAAGGCAAAATTTATCTAGTCTCCTAGTTCAACCACACTTGCAGAAAGAGGCCAAAAGAGGGAGATCAGAAAAAATAAAGACCCACAGCATACTTGCTGTGAGAAAGACCCTGTGTGCCCTAAACATCAATGACAGGTGACCATTCTGCAGTGAGGAATGACAGCGGTGCCTAGAGGTCACCAGTTGTGCGTATTTGGTCAGTCTGGTCCAGGCTCCTGGGTTGAGGGTCTTGGGCAAGGTTGATGCTTGAGTTTGACAGTCCTTGCTACACAGACCCTGGAAGGAAGTGCTGGCATCCAGGAGTTCGTAAGTCTGGGTCTACTAGGAATTCCCTGCTGATATTCTTAACCAAAAATGCACCCGGAGTGTGCTGAGGTTAAGGGTACCCTTGACCTCATGTGCTCAGTCTGTCACCTTGGCTTCCTTTCTCTGCAGGAGATGAGGCAGGGTGAGAGAGGTGATGGCAGAATAGCGAGACTTTCAGAAAAGGTCAGGTTTGGTGCTGGGGCTGCCCCTCCCTGAGTCTGTGAGTGCTCCCTGGTCTAGACTGAGAAGTCTCTGCCCAAGGAAAAGGGGCCAGATGAGGTTAGGTCAACAGAATAATAACTGCACGGTAGGTGTTCTTTTTGCTGCTCCTGTATCCTACCTGCAACCTGCCATAGACAGTCTTCTAAGCACTGGGGCTGTAAGATATTCATTGGTGTGATAGCTCCTAGGAGTTTAAAGTTTATAGATGAATCGGACCAAGCAGAACACATGCCTGGAATGTTGTTGGAGGCTGGGGTTACTGAGCATCTCATAACTGCTTCAGAGCATGTCTCTGCTTCACTTTATGCCTTTGTGAATTCTTGTCGTTCTATCTGACCAGTCAACATCTTTATTCCTGCAGAAAGTTTCACAGAAGTTATCCAGCTTTGTGTTAGCCTCTCTCTGACTCAAGGCCACCCCTTCTGTTTTGTGGCAGATGCAGCCGTAAAACAAAGGATCTGGAAAGGGCCAGTGGGCCCTCTGGGAGGAAAGGCAGCCTTGGTTTTGCCTCAGAGGCCACAGCCAATGAACCATCACACCAGGCGGGCGTGGCTGAGTGCATCCAGTGACAGCAGTGAGCGAGGAGGCACAGGTGTAGGGGACAGGCCTGGGTAACTCTTCACCCTGTTCAGAACCACAGGCAGCTGGGAAACTGATGAAGTGTGTCCTGTCTCTCCTGCTTTCCATGGCAACATCTGGTGCCCACTCCTTGTTCCTGCCATGCAGCCTCCCACTCCGGCAGCATGAGGGGCACTTCCACTAAATGCTTTAGGGAGAGAGCTCTGCTTTTAAAAGTCATTAAAGAGCATTAGAGAACTTTATTTCAAATATCATAATACATAATCCCATCATCCTAGGATTGCGTAAGAATTCTTACTTTTATGTTACCTTCAAACTGCAAATAGCTTTCACGGAGGGTTGTGTTATTATGCATTCTGTTTTTACAGCATTTGATCACATTTCCCCGTGTTCTTCCATATCCTTTCCTCACCATTTAAAAAGTACTATAGATGAAATATGATTTATGCGGTCGCACTCCTAATGTGAGGCAGTCAGGTTACTTCTATTTTGTTAGCCAAGATGGATACGCAGTTGGGGAACATCTGTAAGTTATAAGGGTACAGCTTTTAGATTCTGTTTAATTATTGACTTAGAGTTAATTCCTAAGAAGTTGCCGCATCACAGGATGTAGGTCTCTTTGGGGTGTTTGCTATGCATCGTAATATCGCCTTCTGAAAATGTTATGTTACATTGCCTCTAGCAGCGAACGAATACATCAATTTGTAGCAGCCTTGCCAATGGTGGATAATACCATTTTAAAAACAAATTTGTTTCTTTATTAGATATTAAATGGTAAGTCAGTGATATATTAAGACTGCTCTGCTTTGTGTTTTAAAAATTTCTAATAAGAGTGAGTATTTTCCATTTCTCTTTCTATACATGTTATGTTTGTGTCCTTTGCACAGTTATCAATAGGGATCCTCATGGATATGCTTGGATTTGTTGACACCTAGGTGCCTCTGGTATTCTCTGCCGTTTAATCAGACGCTAATTGGGAGGAAACAAATCCAGATTGTGGAACGTGCCATAACACAGCATCCTAGACTCTTCATAAATGTATCATAAGAAGGAAAAAAAAAATCAAGGACACTGTTCCAGATTAAGAAGACTAAAGAGACATGGCAACTAAATTCAATCCATGAATTCTACTTAGTTCCTGGATTAAAAATTTAAAAACAATAACTATAGACATTTTGGGGACAGTTGGAGAAATTTGAATATAAAGTATCTATCAGATAATGTTATATCAATGATAAATTTCTTGACTCTGATATTGTGAGGAAATAAAAGCTGATGTTTACAGGGGTAAAGTGTTACTATGCAACTTTCAAATGCTTCAGCAAAACTATACATTTATATCACATTGTATGTTCTATATATTGTTATTAATACAATTGCAATAGAATTATGTTAAAATAGTAATCATATTCTAATTATAATATATTATATACTATTAATTATGTTCATGATATGAATATATTAATGTAATGTTATATTTACGAATATATCAAATATTCTATTAATTGATATAATAATAGATACACACACACACACACATATATATATATATTTAAAAATCTATTCTGTCACCTCACCTCACATACACACCTACACCCACATATCTTGTATTACCCCTCCCTGTGGGAGCTGCATTTGAATAGAGACCCTTCACAGCAGTGGGAAATCTGAACGGCTCAGTTTCTCCTGGTGACTCCAGGCCCCAGCAGAGAGACCGAGGAACCCTGTGGCTCCCCTCCTCACATAATCTAGGCTGTTCCTTCTCTGCATGTGGTTGATGGGCACAGAGATGCTCTGGCTGGACTCTCTGCTTCCCTGTGCAGAGGGATGTGGAATTGGGATGTTTTCACAGCCAGGGGTCCCACCCCCGTTTTCCTATTGCCTGTCCTGCTGCTCGCACACTGGGCTTGGGAGGAGCGGGTGGCGGTGGGAATTGGGCGCATGAAGCTTGCCTGTGTTTTTCTTTTCCTGTAGCCTTCTGTTTCCCTACGCCTTTGACGTAAAATCTGACTTAAAAGGCAGTGCAGATGGGCAGGGGTAACAGAACCCTTCGGGGACCTTCAATCAGACCACGACTTCGCAGGAGTTATTCTTGGCTCTCGTCTAACTTGCCCCCAAGACCCTCCCCTCTCCCCCAAACTGTAAGCAGCTTCTCTCCAGGTGTCAGAACACTTTACCAAGAGGTCATTAAAAGTCAGTGGAGTTCAAATCATGGGTTGATGCATTTACCTATTAAATCAATGTAAACATCGTTTAGAACATTTGGCTGCTGATCATTTCTGTAAAAAGTTGAGAAATAAGGCCCTCAGGGACGACTATTACCCCCCATTGCAGCAGTGCTACCTTGAGAAAACTCGATTGTACTCACCATTTTAACTGAAAATACAGTTTTCCAGGATCCAAGTGACTAGTAAATTTGAGGGGTTTGTACGTCAAATTGCATCTTAAATGCATTAGGCAGCTGACTTACTGTTTAAATGTATTCCATGGTGAATTTTCTGTGGAAGAATTCAAAGGATGCCTTTTACAAAAATAATTCCCATCCTCTGGCCTAACCTGCCCAGAACTGGATATTTGGTTTGGGTTTTTGTAGATCAGGTTTGTAGCAAGTAAGGGCTACTGAATAGATTTGTTTTTTAAATCACCATATTTATTTTCCACCTTATAAAATAGAATATTCTAAATATAGTGAAAGTATGAAGCCAAAACGAAAATCACCTATGACTGCACAATTGAGTGATGATTGCCATATTTCCACATGTGTGTGTGAATGTGTGTGCCTGTGGATAGCTATCTCTGTGTTAAAACAGAACTGGATCTTCACAGTGAGAGTTTGGTCAGCCCGTCTTGGCCCCTAGGTTGTGGCAGGGTAGGAGGTGATGGGTTTCCACACCCAGAAGATAGTCAGTGACAGAGACTTTTTGAAATAACAAGCACCAGTTGGAAAGGGCCCGGAGGCAGGCTAGGGGCCGGGGGCAGAGGGCCCACAAGCAGGGTCATCAGTCTGTGCCAAGGGTGCGGCCGCTCAGTCCACAGCTCTGCCTGTTTGCTTGGAGGCTGCGTCCCCCTAAAAACCCACGCTGGCCAGGCACATGCTCCCATTCTTGCCTTTCTCTCCCTTCAGTTTTACTTGCCCTCCATCCGTACCCTCTCCGGACTGACAGGATGCCCTTGGACTGAACAGCTATTTGGCTCACACATGTGACCTCCACCTCAGGGAACCTTACTTTCAAAGAGATCCTAGAGGGGCGATGCTTCTCCCAGCAGGACTGACACTGTTGTGGTGGGATGTCTGGTGTAGGGAGTATTTGGGGGCACAGGGCCTTCCCAGTGCATGTGCCATGCAGGCGACTGAACTTCCAGGGCCTACACTAGTGCTAGGAGCCTCGTAGGAGACCCAGAGCCTACCTCCCCTGCCACTGGGGAGGCCACAGGCAGCTTGACTCTGCCATGATGAGAGCCACTCCGACAGAGCTTTGGGGCCTTGCCGTAGGAGAGTGGGCTGTCCCTCAAAGCAGTGTGTGAACAGTGGGACGTTGGTTTCTTCCCTGCTCTCTGGGTCTAAATCTGGGCTCCACCACCTAATAGCTGTGTTAACAGGAACAGTTTACTTAAACTCTCTATTCCTCAGTTTGCACACCTGCAAAATGGGGATAATAGTAGTGCCCTTCAAGTCGGGTTGTTGTGAAAGTTTAATGAGTTACGACACATAGTGCACTTAACATACTCTGCTACAGCGTGAGCCTTTGATCAATGTTAGCCATTATCAGCACCGTATTAGTCAGCTCAGGCTGCCTTCATAAAACACCACAGACTGGGTGACTTAAACAGAGGAAATTTCTCTCTCCCAGGTCTAAAGGCTAGAAGTCTAAGATCAAGATACTAGCAGGTTTGGTTCTGGTGAGGGCCCTCTTCCTGGCTTGTAGAAGGTTGCCATGATGGTGGGTCGTCAGTCTTCCAGAACTTCTTTTATCAGGTTATACTTTCCTCTCCTTCTGACCTCTGGGGAAAGGCTCTTTATTGTCCTCGTCTACATCAGAGGCAAAAGAAAGAAAAGTCAGATTTATTTGACAGCCACTTCTTTGAGCCAGGTGGCTGGGTGTGGTTGGAAGTCACACCATTGACTCCACAGTGCCCCATGAGGTGGGCACTGTCAGAGAGAGAGGTCCACAGAGGCTCAGGGCGAGGGCCACCGGCTGTCCAAGGTCATAGTACTCAGAAGAGGCAGTAAGATTTGAACCCTGATCCTTTTGACCCCATACCCTTGCAACGTGTAGCTGGTGTAGGAGTGGAACAGCCATGTGTGGAACAGAATTGGGATTGAGATGGACACTGAGGGTGCAGCTGGCGTAGGAGATTGCAGTCCTGGCCTTCCCTCCCCATGTGGTACTGTCTCACCGGAGCTGAGCAGTGAGGTTCCTCAGACCCCCAAATCCCTCCACCAGCCAAGGCTGTGCCCCATGTCCCCTCACACCTCCAGGCACCCGAGGATGGAGCAGCTCTCCTGCAGGAGGTCACTTTCAAGGTGTGCTAACCCAGACTGTTTTCTTCTCTGCTTTTGTCCTTCCCCAGCCCCTAAAGACAATGAAGAGCGCGTGTTCAGGGAGCGCATGCGGCCCCGGAAGCGGCAGGGGGCTGTCAGGCGCAGAGTCCACCAGGTCAACGGCCACAAGTTCATGGCCACCTACCTTCGGCAGCCCACCTACTGCTCCCACTGCAGAGATTTTATCTGGTAAGTCCTCTCCTGAAACCACTCGTTGTTATGCTTTCTCTGTGGCGAGAAGTTAGGAGATGAGAAACTTTCTGTAAAATGTGCTGAGGTGCCTTGTTTCTTCTTTATTGGATTGCAGAAGACTTCTCTGAAAGGCTAAGTGAGCGTTTGGTCCTTGGGGGGATAAATGGAAAGAAGAAACGATAGTTCTCGGTGATTTTATACTTAGGATCATATCATGTATCATATTTAAGGAGTTAAGACTTTATAACCAATAATGGTATTGTGGTTTCTTTTGAAGAGATCCTCATCTTTAGAGAGACAAACTAAATTATTTACAAATGAAATAATATGATTCTGGGATTTGTTAGAAAAGAATAAGCTGGAAGGAGGTGGGAGGGGTTGGGGTAGAGATGAAACAAGACAGGCCATGTACTGATCATTGTTGGAGCTGGATGATGAGTACCTGAGTGTCCATTATTCATCTCCTGACTTTTATATACATTTGAATTTTTTCATAATAAAGTTACAAATTACTCTTTTGCCAACATCTATAATCCAAAGCAGTTCTTAGGAACTGTTGTAACTGGTGCTGCTAGGATACTGAGGTTTCAGGAGTGAGCAAGCAGCATTGGCTGAAGTGCTCAGGGAAGGCTTCCTGGAGGAAGTGGCATTTCTTCTTTCACGATAACTAGGATTTTGATAGGCATATATAGGTAAGTAGTAGTCTGTTTGGAACGTGGAGAAGGAGCACTTGCCTTGGGGATTGGAGGGGGGATTTTAATGAATACCTACCACGTGCCAGGTTATCTCTTAGGCACTGGAACTATCTAAATTGGTCCAGTATCCTATGAGCTATGGGGTATGAACCCCATTCCACTGACAATACTGAGGCTCAGAAATGAACACGAGACTAGTCTGAAGTCCTCTAGCTGGGAAGTGTCAGAGGCCTGATTCCATCCCTGGTGAGCACAACTAAAAGCGCCTGCTTTTCCTGACATCCCACCAGCCTTTCTGGCAACCTCTATGAGCTCTCTGAAACTGACTGGAGTTTGCCAACACATTTGGATCCAGTGAGGGAGAGTGAGTGAGGCCAAATTGCAGCAGGAACCCAGCCAAGGAACGTTTGAATTGCACTCGGAGGACCCCCTGGATTTCCAGGGTGTCCAGGAGTGGCTAGTCTTATCCTCATGGTGTTCCAGAACTAGTCCCTGAGGTTGGCATGGACATCTGAGGTGACACAGCTCAGAGCAAACTCAACTCAACTGAAAGAGAGGTAACACCCCACTCCCACCCCCAGGCAGGTCTCATTCCCAGGGCTGACTCAACCCTCTGACTTCCATTGTCTGCATTTTGGTCCTGAATTGTGTGCCGAGGGGAGTAGGCTCGTAAGGCTGAGTCTTACAGAGTCAGGTCTCTTCTAAGCCCATAGCGAACCCCACTGAGCTGTAGGTTCCTGAGGAATAGCCCAAATAACTAAATGACTCCTGTCTCCTCCCACTGGGCTGGGAGTTGCAGGGAGCTCCCTGACCAGTTGTTGGTGCACTGAGAACAGGGCTCGGCCAGGTTGACTGAACTGTCCTGTGTCCATGCTGACACTAAACTGGCCCCAGGGAACCCTATTCTGACCACGGAAGGAACCACCAATGTTGGCCCTCACCCAAATGGTGAGTCAAGCTCCCAGTGCTGGTCCCAGACAGACCTATAACCCCGGACTGCTCCGGGAACACCAGGCAATGTGCCTGCCAGCTGCAGCCCTCCTCCATGATTACCCCCGAGGAAGGTGACGGTCACACTCGACCCATGGAGGCCTGCTGGAAGCAGGCGGTCTCTGTGGCTTCCCAGAGCGCCACTGGTCCCGCTAGAATGGCTGTTTGTAGAGGAAGCCAAGCTCTGACACTGGCCACACCTTGCACCCATTCCAAGCACTGGGGCTGCCCTCTGTGGCTTTCTGAAGGAGTCATTTTAAGGCCTCCTGCAAGTGGGAGTGTAATCACGCTGCTAGGCAGACTCCAGCCTACTTGGTGCATTGTGGGTAGTGACCAGAATGGGGAGATTGTGTGGGTTTTGACCTACTAAAATTAACTTTTTTAAAGGGTTGTATTTTTCTTTTCAGGGGTGTCATAGGAAAGCAGGGATACCAATGTCAAGGTAAGAGGTATTGTATGAACTAAATCACCTGGGGCCCATGGATTTGATGACATTTAGAGGCTATACAGTTTGCATGCTCGAGAAGAAGGACCCTGTGTTTCTTTGTCCCTGTCAGACCATTGCTCCCACATACTCATGTGGCAATAGATGTATGGGAGTACCTTATAGGTACCATCCATCTCCAGGTGTCCCAGGGGTCTAGCCTGCCTGTAGGTGGCACTCTCATCTTTCCACGTGAGACACGTGCTTCCATTAGAGGCCCGTTGCAGGTCCCGCTGAGTACTAAACCTTGTGGTGTGTATTCCATCCGCTCCTTTACTCTCCTGCTCCCTGAAGGAGCTCCGTCACTTGCGTTATTCAGTATCACTGAAGGGTCCTTGCCGATTATCGTTTTTTTGTCTCTACTATGGAATGTTTAAGAGCCCCGCAGCTCTTAAACATTTAAATCTCACTTGAAGTGATTGAAGTTTCTTTGTTCTCAGTTGACTGACTACAAATGCAAGGTTAAATTGTCCAGAATTGGAGGGTGGATATGTGATGTGGTCATGTGGAGGTCTTTCTGCGGTTTGGGCTGAGAGACCATTCCATCTCCTCACCCAGCCACTGGTTAACTTGGGTCTCATCCCTGGGGACTTGGGTAGGTTCTTTTGGACATTGATGTGTCTTTGGCTTAGCACGTGTGCAGTTTCTGACCTCTTTAGCCATTTACTGCCTACACTTCCCCATGACTGTAAAGATAGAGCTACAGGCCACTTCTTGTGGAGATACTAAATTAGATGAAAAATTTTAAGTTTGGCACGTAAGAGTACAATCAGATCAAAAGCGTAAGAACTTCTGTGCCACTTCTGCCATCCTGACCTAACACACCAGTCAATCCTGACATGATCCTGAGTGGAGCCCCAGATGGCTGCAATGCCTTTGATAGACAGTGCTTCATGGAAGGGAGATTGTTCCCTCACCTTGGCAAACAGGAGCAAGAAAACTGATCGGTACTCCTGGAACTAGACAATACTGCCTGATGCCCTTTGCGTATAAATGGTTCCTTCTTCTCTAGCACATTTAAGAAACAGGAAGAGTTCTGATGGCAAAGGGCTTTGCAAGGACTGTACAAAGGGATTCCTCCAGGGTGCTACATTAAGGCTTGGTGACAGAAAGGGTGTATCTCCCCTCGCCCCTTCACCAAAACCCGGTGACATCTTGGGGTGGAACCTTCCTTCCCCCACTAGTCACTCAGTCTTCCCTTCTTTTTTTTTGGCTGTTTGCAGTTTGCACTTGCGTGGTCCACAAGCGATGCCATGAGCTGATAATTACGAAGTGTGCTGGATTAAAGAAACAGGAAACTCCCGACGAGGTAAATATTTATAACATTGAAATTCTGGGCTTTCTTCACTGCCATCCCCACCCTCCACTGCCTCTTCCATGGTCCCTAAAAAAGTCTTATCTCTCTGAGATCCCATTGCTTTCTTCCTTGTGTTGATCAAGAATTAAGGGGGATGTCCACGGCTTTCTGGCATGGGGTACAGTCTACAGAATGAGTGTGGCTCACAGTCGGTTTTATGTCTGTGGCTAGGATGCCAACAGCTGTGTGAGCCCAGAGCCCACAAGGAAAATGTGAGTTCTTTTATGTCATTATCGGAACAGTGAAGCGGCTAGCTGACGTGTCAGTGGCTCCACAGAGCTCATAAACAGTTAAGAGAGACACAACATGCAAGCTGGAACCTTGTCTTTATGAGGTGATGGGAGGACTGGAGTGGAATTAGCAAACACAAGGAAACACTTAGGAGGCAGAAAAAACCACAAGAATAACAATAGCCAACATTCATTGGGCACCTACCGTGCTCTGATGTAAGCACTTTAGCCAGTATTATCTAATCCCGTAACAGCTGATCAAAGTTATTATCATCTTCATTTTACGACAGAGAGGATAGAAGCAAAGAGATGTCAAATTTCACACAGCTAGTATGTGAATGAGCCACGTTCAAATCCAGATAGCCTGTTCCAGAGTCTGAGCCCCTAAACACGGCACAATGCTGTCTCTTAATCTTTCAAACTAGTATCAGATTGACTATTAGGGAAGTTTCTACGGGTAAGGAAGCAAGAAAATGCAACACAGAAGCTAGGTTTCCCCTAACTGAGCGAATAGGAGAAGGGTGTGAATATGGCTGTAAGCATTGTCTCTATTCATAGTAGTTGAGGTCAAAGCCATGCTTTTAATTCTTGGTGAAATAAATAAATACTGTATAATCCTAGATCATTGGAATTGGGGGTCAGAGAGAGTGGTCCCGGGTAGGTTTATAATCAGGTGGATTTATAATTTGGCTTCCAAAAGGAGTGACTTACAGAGACCTACCTGCTTCTTAAAAATAATTCAACCAAATGGCATCTTGGCATCCAAAGCATTTCCCATCTCTTATCTCCTTTTGCTTTCAAATAGTTTCTGGAACACAGCAAGGGGCAAGGCTTAGGTTGAACCTTCCATGTCCCCAAAGCGCAGACAGCCCAGAGCGCCAAAGTTGTTTGCAGGGTTTCTACTGTCGTGGGTAAAGTGGCAGGTCTTCGCCACTGAGTCTCCTGACTCCTGGTCTAGGATGTTGTTACCCAAAGTATGTTGTTACCCTCATTACTTTTACAAGTAAATGAAAGGAAGAGAGGGCTTGCTTGCTTTCTGGCTTTATTCCTTCCTATGGGCAGGCCTTTGAGCATTTATTAAACACTTCCTGTGTGCCGGCTATTATGCCATGTCCCATGGAAACAAATAGGATTACACGATTCTTACCCTCAAGGATCTCACAGGTTTCATCAGCTGTGAACCTCTGCAGGTTTCCAAAGTTCTTTCACACCTTCTTGAAGGGAAGAGTCCCATAGGAGTCCATGCCATGCAGGTTAAAGTGTTTGAAATGCCCACAACCCAGCTTAACCTGTGACCTAGTTCTTCTGACTGTCTTTCCTGGCATAGTGAACGGTGAAAAGAAGTCACCAGTAGGGTGTGTTCCGAAACTTAGCATGTGTCCCCAGGGGGATAAATTGCCAGGGATTGAGGAAGGGAGCTTTGTATTTCTTAGCCTGTCTCTGTGCACCCCGAAGCCAGTCTCCTTTAGGGTCAGTGTGTCCCTGGGCCATCAGTACAACGGACGTGCCTTCTGTCAAGCACAGCACTGCTGGAGAACAACAGCCTTTGAGTTCATTGTTCTTTTGTGTAACCACTGGCAGTGAGATGCACGCGCACACACACATCGTACATACGCCCACGCTAGCTCTAAACACCACATAGCTCATCTTCCTACTAAAGGTACTCTGCCGACGCGCTCCTTGGAACTTTTGTGCCGCGAGCCCTTGGCCAATGCACTTGCCCTGTTTTATGTGTGTGTGCTCACTGAGGACTCACATCCCTCCCTGCTCCTTCAGGTGTGGTGACAAAGGAATGCTCTCTGTGTCACCTTCCTTCTTTTGAAATCTTCCAATTCTGTCTTTCTGACCGTTTCTTCCTCCCAGGTCCTCTCTGTAGGTCTTACTTACCCTCTGTTTCTGAGCCTCCCTCAGTTGGAGTGGTGTGTACACACGCGTGCGGCCCCTGTGTTGGTTTTGCCGTTGCTCTGATTCTGTGGTGTGCTCGTGCACGCGCTCATCGTCTTCCTGCTCCCGCTTACTGATACCTTAGAGTCCTTCGTGGTCATACCTGAGGACCACACAGCTCTCCTGCCCCACACTCAGCCTCTTAGCCACCCGGGACTCTTCCCCGTGTCTTCCCCTTTGTCTGTCGTCCACATCCCTAG
Source organism: Rhinolophus ferrumequinum (assembly GCF_004115265.2). Classification (NCBI taxonomy): domain Eukaryota; kingdom Metazoa; phylum Chordata; class Mammalia; order Chiroptera; family Rhinolophidae; genus Rhinolophus; species Rhinolophus ferrumequinum. Next base: position 39,489,771 of record NC_046296.1, on the reverse strand, counting down.
GAGGCTATGCCTAGGAGACCATGACTCTATGCACAGTGTAGGTCCAGCCTGTCGTTAGCCTTTGCAGGACTAGAGAGAGCACAGGGATCTCTTACGTCCTTCAGGCTGAGCAGGCTGACGTGGAGGTGACGTGACTCCATGCACAAATAGGCACACCTAACCTACAAACCTAGGAAGCAGTGGGCACGATTGCTTTCAGTAAATCTTGGAATCTTGTAGTGGGATAAGACCCTGATTGACATTATATGCGTCTCAGGCAAGGTCAGTAACATTCTGGTCCAGTGGGACGCTCGGCCGTTGCTTACATCTGAGTGACAGGGGACTCGTTGTGCAGTCGAGTGACCCCAAACATATTCACGTTCAACTCCATGTCTACATCGATGTCCACGTTCTGTCCACCTCTCGTCCCCCCTCTTAGTCCCCAGTGGGGGCCTTTCACTCACCAGTCAGCACTGAGCCAAGGGCAACATCCTTGCTACCGGCTTTTCATTCCCTGGTTCCCAGAATCGCAAGAGTGACTTCCTCCCCGGCCAACGGGGGTCACAGGTGATGGTCCCCTGTGCCTTCTGAGAAGGACCTGGTTCGTGTGGCTGCCGCACTGGAGACACAGGTGGAGAGTAGCTCTGCCGAGCGACAAGAAGACCCAGAAAGGCAGACAATGCTGATGACGTCTTACTTCTGTGGAACACTTAATGTTTCCCTCTTCTTCCACCTCTGGTGTCTCACGGACCCCGGGACCCTGTGACATTAGGTGGGATGAGGCTGCCATCCTCATTTGCCAGATAGGAATCTGAAGCCCCAGGGAGTCAGGAAACTGGCCTGAGACCTCACGAGTGGCTTGTGGTACACCCAGACCTACAGATCAAATACCTGGACTTCTCTTCCCCATCCCTCCCATCCACCTTACCACCTTCTCTTTACTCCTTTTAACTAATTAATAAGTGGCAGCATAGAGGTTAAAAGTCCTGGGCCCTGAACTCAGAGTCGTGGGCATCAAGTCCTGGCTCTGCCGTCCCTCAGCTTACAGCCATGTTTCTTCGTCTCCCTGCCTCTCCATCTCCTCCTCTGTAACCTCAGCCTAAGAAGGGTGCCTGCCGCGTAGGGTGGGGGTGCGGTTTAACTGGGCTGGTGGTGCCCAGCCTGTGGTCAGTGCCAACACCCGAGCACCCTGTGGTCACCACTCTGTATTAGCCATCTCCACCACAATGGTTTGTCATAACTGACGGCCTCCAGTTTCCACAGCAGGGCTGGGTTTTCAGGGTGTTGTGGAATTCCATGTCCACTAAAGACTCTGCCTAAGCCAGGCTTCCATGCACACAGCAGCATTGAAAGCACATGGTGACATCTCGTTAATGGCCAAAGTGTGAGGGGCAAATTGAGTGCTGTGGGCTGTGAGAGTCAGAGGCCTGACGTCTCAGAGGGAACTGCATGAGGGAGCAAGCCTGGCCTCGCAGAGTCAAACAGAGCTGCAGAGAATGGGTGAAGGGCATCAGGAGCAAAGGCCTGGGGCAGGAGAGAGACTCTCTTTACCTCTTTTCTCAGAGCACCTTTCAGAGCCAAGCTAAGGCCTGCCACCTGCAGTCAGTTCTGTACGAGGGCCAACAGTAAGCAGTTCCGGGCACCTAGGAGCTTGGCCGTGACTCTGTGTTTTGCCATCCCTGCAGGTGGGCTCCCAACGGTTCAGCGTCAACATGCCCCACAAGTTTGGTATCCACAACTACAAGGTCCCCACGTTCTGCGACCACTGTGGGTCCCTGCTCTGGGGCCTCTTGCGGCAGGGTCTGCAGTGCAAAGGTAAGGTGCTCTGTGCCCTGCCCTTGTCTCCCCACACCCGTGTGCCTCTGTTGTCTCTTCTTTTTACAAGTCTTGGTCTGTTCTCATAGCCCCGAAAGCAAGTTCCAGGTAGAGCGGGAAGGTCGAACACAAGCCCACGTTAGTTATCTACGAATTTGTTAAGCCATCTCTGTGTGGGCGCCATCCAAGGGAACTGCACTGAGGAGGGAGGCACGATTCCACCTTTCCTATCAAAGCCTAGAAATAATTTAAGGAAAAGATGCACTGCAGCATCAGGGAACAAATGTTTTCGGAGTCAGGTACTGAAGTGAGTAATAGACATTTTTCTGTCATGATCCATGGTTCAGCGCTTTCTCTTGGAAGGAGCCATGCTAGAATACTTTTACATAAGACGCCTTATTGATCCTTCATTAGGCTTGTGATGTAGGTGATATAATCCTCATGTCCCCAGTGAGGAAACTGAGGCTCAGGGACGAAGTAACTTGTTCACGTGACACAGCTTATTAGCAGAAATAGCTAACTCTTGAGTCTTGGGTTCCTTTCTCTGTTTGCTGCTCTCTTGCCTGTGAATTATCTTCTGCTCAAATGGTCATGCTAGGTGACCATTTAGGTAAAAGCACATAATATGGGAAGGTGGGGACCTACTCTGGGGCCTGGATAGAGCATCCAGTTCCATAAGCTGGTCCAGCCCACTCACAGAGTTGGACAACCACGAACTATTGGGCAGGAACGTTGCACAGACATTATTTAAAAACAGTGTTTTATTATTTGTACTGAATGTATTATTAATAAATTTCCATCATGAAAAAATTAGCTAAAAGAGGTAAAGTGTAAGAAAGAAAACTGAAGCCGTAAACAAACTGGTCACTGAAGGGATTTCCCCTGAGAAATTATGAGGACTGGAAATAAGGAAATGGCTGCAGTGGGAAGGAAGAGGAGGCGAATAGCTTAGGAGACATGGAGGGGCAATTTATTCCCATATCTACCTGGGAGGGTAGTGATACCATTCGCTGAGAAAGGGACTACAAGAGGAAGAACAGGGCTGGAGGCAAATATGGTGGAGCTGCATGGGGGACGCGTTAACTTCGAGGCACCTGGGGGAAATTTACATGGGGCTGTCCCCCTTCGGGACATTCTCACTGAAGTTCTGGGGAGAGGTTTAGACCGAGCATTTGGATTTGGGATTTGTCCGCGTCTAAGCAGGAGTTAAAGTCCTAGAGTAGATGTCATCCCCCGGAGAAGTATCTTGAGTGTGAAGAGAGAAGATAGCACCTCGGGGGTTGGCAGGAGGAGCCAAAGGATGAGCCTGCAAATGCAGGAGGAGGGAAGGACCCCAGAAGCAGGAGGAAAGGCAGCGAGAAATGTCATCATGGAAAATGAAAGAGTAGAGGGTAATAAAAAAACAATTGAAAAGGAAGCAATAAAGGGTGGTGCCAAATGCTTACAAGAGGTTAGTTAAGGTAAAAAGGGAACGTGGGGTTAGATTTAACCATGAGGGGGTCCCTGGTGTCTTCGACACGAGCTGTCTTGGTGGATGATAGAGACGGAAGCTCAACTGCGCAGATGCTGTGCCGAGAATGGAGAAGGTTGTATTTTCAGATTGTTCAATATAATTAGGAAACAAGTGGAAAAGGAGAGATTAATGAGCCAGGAGAGAGAGGGGACCATTAGTGCAGCAGGGACGGAGGAGGGGTGGGCCTTGGAGAGAGAGATGGATGCCCCTCTTCCCGGACAGAGGGGAAGCCTTCCGATGAGTCCTGGTGCAGATATGTTTGCTGTGTCAGGGATAGAAATCCAGGAGGAGGTGAGGGGGCAAAGTGATCATTTAAGTCCTGAATCTGTGGAGGGCATTGCAACAAAAGTTCCCTTATTTTCCGAAGTAGGAGATCCTTTTCGATGTTGAAGTGAGAAGTGGGGGTGTGGAAGGCTTGAGGAGGGTGGTGACGGCTGGAAATAGCTGCGGTGGAAACGTAGGATGACCTCACCTGGGACAGGAGAAAGTTCTGGCTGTTGACATATCTGGTGTCCTGTGTGAGGTGCCCAGATATCCACATCTCCCTTTCTAGTATCCTAGCTCCCACCCTGAAAGAAACAGGGCCTGCCTGACGTCCTTTTTGACATTATGTGACATTAAAACAAAAGAAGAGGAAGAAAATAGAGAGAAGGTATCTTGAATGTTTTTAGCAGAGGAGTGCTGAATTTTTGGAAAGTGGAGTGGAGTTGCCGGGAAGCATAGAGCCTGCTTGGATGGGACTCTGATGAAGCCATGTCTGGGTTTTAGTAAATATATTAATTATTGATCTATCTAGGGAATTCAAATGAAGATACCATCATCTCATAAATATTAACATTTTCAGAAAGCAGCCCAGACACCCAGACGTCGCTACTAAGGCTGCGGGTCCCCGGATGACCCTGGAAGAGGCATGGCCCAGAGACGGTGTATTCGTCTCTGTTTTGGCAGGAAATACTCTCGTGCCTGCTCAAGTAAAGGATGGGAGAATAAAGCTGCCTAGAGCAAGGATACTTGTTCCCAGGAGCCCCGGGGAATGTGAGGGAGTCAGGCCACGGGGAGACTGGAAGGTGAAGGCTGCTCAGAACTTAGGGCCCCCAGCAAAAGCTCACAGATCTTCCGTCTCCTGTTCCTCCTGACTTGGCCATGTTCCCTTTGCTCCTTTCCTACCCCTATGACCCAACTCCACCCTTGCCTCCTCTCCTTTCCCCTCCCCTCTTCTCCTCTCCCCTTTTCTCTTCTCCCCTTCCCTCTCCTTTATTTTTAGAGCAATTTTAGGTTCACAGCAGAAGGTACAGAGATTTTGCATATACCCCCTGCCCCAACATACACTGACCCTCCCACACCCTCAGCATCCCGCCCAGAGTGGTACATTTCTTATAATCACTGAACTGCACTGACGTATCATAAATCATCCAATGTCCATAGTTTGCGTTGGGGTTTGCTCTTGATGTTGCACATTCTATGGATTTTGACAAACGTATAATGACGTATCCACCCTGATAGTATCATACAGAATGTTTTTACTGCCCCCGAGTCCCCTGTGTTTACTTCTCTCTTTTCATCCTTTCTCACCCTCAAGTCTTTTTACCCCTGTCGACTCCTTGCGCTGTGGACAGGGTTATGACCCGAAGAGGCCAGCGTGGGCCAGGGCAGGGTCCCCTCTTGCCCAATCTAAGCCTGGCTCTGCTGCTATGATTACTAATAAAAATAAATGAAGCCTTAGTGACTCTCATCATGCATGGAAGGTCGGGAGTAGATTCACTCGGAGTTTGCATCTGAGGAATGCTGGGTAGCAGGAAGTCGGCCGGTCATCATCTCTGGAAAGCTCTGAACGATGTTTCCAGTGTGATCAGGACTCCTAATTCCCTATCTGGTGACAACTGGTACCCAGGATGACCACATGGAGCTACCCTTCTACCCTCCCTTTCTCATCTGCCCAGGACTCTGCAGGCAGTGACTCTGCCACCCCTGCCAACTTCCCTTACACAATTGCAGTTTCCTGCTCACAACTGTTTGTTCTCTGTCTCTGAGCGTGGCTGACTATAACCTGTTGTGAAACCAAACCAATGCCCTGGCTCACCCTCACGCGCCAAGTCACCCTAACATAAAGAAATTTCTACGGACGCCTAGGCCTGACTACCTCAGGCCTGGCTTTGTCATTGTTCTCAGCATGTCGTCTTCTTGCTTTGGAAGAATTCCCAGCAGCGGGACCCGCCTCATTACAATCCTAGCTTTAATCTCAGCTAGGAAAAGGGTGGAAACAAGGCAACGAAAATGAAGGCCAGCGTGCCTGAGCCCCCGTCTGTCCCGAGGGTGACACTGCTGCCACACACCACCCAGCACCTACTAGGACCTCAACAAATATGTGATGAAAAGTGGGGTAGTAGTAGAATAATGATCCTCCTTTTAAAAAAGCCCCAGCAAGACGGCTCTGTTTCTTCTCAGCATTATTCACCCCTGCGAAACCAGCTGAAAATGAACAATAAGAGGGCAGCCTAGAGAGAGAAACCCCAAGGGTAGCCCAGGGCTACTGGCAGCCCAGCACCAGTAGCCATTGGGTGGGAGTTTGGATGGTTTGTGAGGCCCACATTACTGTGAATGAACCTCAGCTTTCTTTTGGTTCCAACTGGTGTATCCACTTTCTCTTACTGGTCTGCAGCCTCCTGGTGTCACCTCCCCCTGGCCCCCTCCCCCCCAACCTCCAGGAGAGTCCACTAGGGCTGCCTGAATTATCTCAAGTTCCCTTTCCTCAGCCAGCTTTGCCTTCATGTTTCCAGACTTTCCAAAGAACTTTTATAGTCAGTCTCATGACATGCGTTTTAACTGACGCGTCATTGGGGGTTTTTTTGGTTTTCTTTTCTTTTTGTTTACATATTAAGACAACTACGCCGCCTGCCCAGTGAAATAACAGAGGTTTTCAAAATAAAGTCCTCCGAGATCCTGTCTGTTTTTTGCTGACCGGCCCACCCAAGCTAATTGTTTTGTTAGGACGGGCAGATCTAGCTTTTCAACACGAGAGGGCGCCAGTGGTTAAAGTATGTACACAGCTGCTCTGGCTAAGCAATTCCTCGTCTGGTTGCTTCCTTGTTGCCCTTTCTGTCACCTTATGAAGAGACAGAGAGGACTTTCGTGGGTTGGGGGGCAGGGGCAGGTAAGGCGAATTGAGTGCAAAGGGTAGCGGTTGCTGAGGGGGGTGGGACAGAGAACTCAGGGCAGAGTGCTGTTGCCTGGAGTACATGCCGAGCCCAAGGATTTTTAGGCATTGTTAGTAGTAAGTCAGGTAATCAAGTGAGCGCCACAGGCCATCAGGCCTTGGTGGAGCTTTCTTGTTTGCTTATACTGTCTGAGAAAGCCCTTTCCCACCGCACATCCACCTCTGAATCCCCACCTGTGGTTCTGTGGGCAGGGAAGGTGGGGTCCGAGCTGTCCTTCTCTCGGGGCTATGCGAGGCCAGCAGGAGGTCTGGCCATCCGGCCTACTTTCATTCCAGAACAGGTGTGTGTGTGTGTGTGTGTGTGTGTTTGATTTTAATTTTTAGAGCAGTTTTAGGTTCACAGAAAAACTGAAGGGAAGGCATAGAAATTTCCCACTATACCCCCTTCCCCCCCCATACACATACAACCTCCCCCACTATCAACACCCCCCCACCAGAGTGGCGCATTTGTCACAACTGATAAACCTACACTGACACATCATCGTCACTCAGTTTACAGTAGGGTTCGTCACTCAGTTTACAGTAGGGCTCACTCTTGCTGTTGTACATTCCATGAGTTTGACAAATGTATAATGACGTGTATCCACCATTACGGTATCCTACAGAGTAGTTTCACTGCCCTAAAAATCTTCTGTGCTCCATCTTTTCATCCCTCCTTCCTCCCTAACCCCTGGCAACCGCTGATCTTTTTACTGTCTCTACAGTTTTACTTTTCCAGAATGTCCTATAGTTGGAATTATACAATATATAATCTTTCCAGATTGGTTTCTTTCACTTAGTAGTATGCAGTTAAGGTTCCTCCATGTCTCTTCATGGTTTAATAGCTAACTTATTTTTAGTGTCGAATAATATTCCGTTGGCTGGATGCACCACAGTTTATTTAGCCATTCACCTGCTGAAGAACATCTCAGTTGCTTCCAAGTTTGGGCAATTGTGAACAAAGCTGCTCTAAATATCCATGTGCAGGTTTTTGTAGGGACTTAAGTTTTCAATTGATTTGGTTAAATACCAGGAGTGTGATTACCGGATCATATGCTAAGGGGATGTTTAGTTTTGTAGAAAATCACCACACTGTCTTCCAAAGTGGCTGTACATTTTTCCATTCCCACCAGCAATGAATAAGAGTTCCTGTTTCTCCACATTCTCTCCAGCATTTTGATGTTGTCATTGTTTTGGATTTGGGCCATTCTAATAGGTGGGTAGTGGTATCTCATTGTTTTAATTTGCAATTTCCTAATAACTTATGATGTTAAACATCTATGCTTTTATGGCATTTGCATGTGTTCTTTGGTGAGGTTTCTACTCAGGTCTTTTGCCCATTTTTTAAGCAGGTTGTTCAAAAGCAGGTTGTTCACTTTCTTGTTGTTGAGTTTTACGAGTTCTTTGCATGTTGTGGGTAATAGTCCTTTATCAGATTTATGTTTTACAAATGTTTTGTCTTAGTCTGTGGCTTTCTTATTCTTATGACAATGCCTTTTGCAGAGCAAAATATATATATATATATATATATATTTTAATGAAGTCCAGCTTATCAATTATTTCTTTCATCTGTAATGCTTTTGGGGTTTTATTTAAAAAGTCATTGTCATACTCTAGGTCACTTAGATTTTCTCCTGTTTTCCTCTAGGAATTTCATAGTTTTGAGTTTTATATTTAGGTCTATGATCCATTTAATTTTTGTGAAGGGTGTAAGGTCTGTGTCTAGATTCGTTTTTGTTTTTTCTTTTGCATGTGGATGTCTGGTTGTTCCAGCACCATTTGTTGAAAAGACTATCTTTGCCCCATTGTACTGCCTTTGTTTCTTTGTCAAAGATCAGTTGTATATTCATGGGGGTCTCTTTCTGGGTTCTTTATTGTGTTCCATTGATCTACTTGTATATTCTTTCCACAATACACACTGTCTTGATTACTGTAGCTTTATAGTAAGTCTTGAAGTCAGGTAGTATCAGTACTCCAACTTTGTTCTTCTTCGATATTGTGTTAGCTACTCTGGGTCTTTTGTCTCTCCATATAAACATTAGAATCAATTTGTCAATATCCACAAAATAACTTTCTGGGATTTTGATTGAGATTGCATTTAATCTTTAGATCATGTTGAGAAGAACTGACATCCTGACATCATCGACCTTCTTCCTACCCATGATCATGGAATATCCCTCCATTCATTTAGTTCTTTTTAACTTTCTTTTATCAGAGTTTGTAGTTTTGCTCATATTGATCTTAAACGTATTTTGCTAGGCTGATAAGTAAATATTTTATTGTCTTAGGTGCTAATGTAAATGATAATGTGTTTTTAATTTCAAATTCCACTTGATCATTGCTGGTATATAGGAAAGTGACTTTTGTATATTAGCCTCGTATCCTGCAACCTTAATGTAATCGTTTATTAGTTACAGGAATTTTTTGTCAGTTCTTTCGGATTTTCTACATAGATAGTCATGCCATCTGTGAACAAAGACAGTTTTATTTATTTCCTTCCAATCAGTATAACTTTTATCTCCTTTTCTTTCTCGTTGCACTAGCTAGTACTTGCAATCCAGTATTGAAAAGGAGTGGTGAGAGGGGACATCCTTGCCTTGTTCCTGAAACTAGAAAGCTTCTAGTTTCTCACCGTTAAGTATGATGTTAGTTGTAGTGTTTTTTAGATGATCTTTATCAAGTTGAGGAAGTTCTCCCCTATTGCTTGGTTGCTGAGAGATCTTATCATGAATGGGTATTGGATTTTGTCAAATACTTTTTCTGCATCTATTGATAGATTTAGTGATTTTTTTCATCATTAGCCTGTTGATTTGATGGATTATATTACTTGATTTTTAAATGTTGAGCTGGTTTTGCATACCTGAGATAAATCCCATTTCGTCTTTTATATATTGTTGGATTCAATTTGCTAGTATTTTGTTGGAGATTTTTACGTCCATGTTCATGAGAGATTTTGGTTGGTGGTTGTCTTTTCTTTTAATGTCTTTGTTGGTTTTTGTAGTAGAGTTATGCTGGCCATAAAAAGTTAGGAAATCTTCTCTCTGCTTCCATTTTCCACAAGATATTGTAGAGAATTAGAATACTTCCTTAAATGTTCAGTAGAATTCATCAGTGAACCCATCTGGGCATAGTGTTATCTGTTTTGTAAGGTTATTAATTATTGATTCAGTTTCTTTAACGCCTTTCACATTGTCTATTTCTTCTGTGAGTTTTCACAGATCGTGTCTTTCAAGGATGCTTTTGCTGTATCCTGCTAATTATGACAAATTGTGTTTTCATTTTCAGTCAGTTCAAAATATTTTTAAATTTCTATTGAGATTTCTTCTTTGACTCATATTATTTAGCAGTGTGTAATTTAATTTACAAGTATTTCAGGATTTTCTACCTATCTTTCTGTCATTGATCTCTAATTTAATTCCCCTGTGATTTGACAGCAGACCCTATATGATTTCTTTTATATTTGTTAAGGTGTATTTTATGGCTCATAATATGGTCTGTCTTGGTAAATGTTCCATATGAGTTGGAGAAGAATGTGTTTTCTGCTGTCATTGGATGAAGTACTCAGTAAATAAAGTAATCAATTTTATTTGGTTGATTAATGATGCTGTTGACTGCAATTATGTCTTTGCTGATTTTTCTGCCTTCTGGACCTGTTCATTTCCGATAGAGGGATATTGAAGTCTCCAATCGTAATAATGGATTCGTCTTTCTCCTTGCAGTTCTGTTTTTGCTTCACGTATTTTGATGCTCCTTTGTTAGGTGCATACATATGAAGAATTTAATGTCTTGGAGAACTGTCCCCTTTATCCTCATGTAATGACCTTTGTTATCCCTGATAACTTTCCTTGCTCTGAAGTCGGCTGTCTGAAATTAATATAGCTACTCCTTTTTTTTTTCTTTTTTTTTTTTGTCAGTGTTAGCATGGCATATCTTTCTCCATGTCTTTAATTTTAATATATATATGTTGCATATTTCAAGTTCATTTCTTGTAGATGACATATAGTTGGGTCTTATTTTTTGATCCACTGTGACAATCTCTTTTAATTGATTGGTTTAGACCAATGATGTTTGAAGTGATTATTGATATAGTTAGATTAATAGCTATGCTTTTGCCGATGTTTTCAATTTGATGCCCTTGTTCTTTGTCCCTATTTTTGTCTTCCACTCTTTCTGCCTTTTGGTTTTAACTGTTATATGATTCCATTTTCTCTTATCTTAGCATATCAGTTATTTTTTTTTCTTACTTCTTTTAATGGTTACCCTAGAGTTTGCAATATACATTTATAAACAATCCAGTTCACTTTTAAATGACACTCTAATGCTTCATGGATAGTACAAATACCTTATAATAACAATAATCCCAATTCCTTCCTCCATTTCTTGTATAATTGCTGTCATTCATTCCACTTATACATAAGCAGATATATTGATATATGTGATATATATATATATATACACACACACATAATCAAATACATTGGTGCTATTATTATTTTGAGCAACTGTTATCTGTTAGCTCAATTAAGAATAAGAAAAATAAAAGTTTTTATTCTAATGTCACATTCCTTCTTTGATACTCTTCCTTTCTTTATGTAGGTCTGAGTTTCTGACTTACATCATTTTCCTTCTCTCTGAAGAACTTTTTTTTAAAACATTTCTTGCAAGGCATGTCTGTTAGTAACAATTCCTCAATTTTTGTCAGAGACAACCTTTATTTCTCCTTCATTTTTGAAAGGTAATTATTAACATAATTCTATGTTGGTGTTTTTTTCTCTCAATACTTTTAAGTATTTCACTTCACTGTCCCCTTGTTTGCATGGTTCCTGAGAAGTCAGATGTAATTTTTATCCTCTATAGATAAGGTGTTATTTCTTTCTGGCTTCTTTCAAGAGTCTTTATCTTTGATTTCCTGCAGTTTATATTTGATATACTTAGGTGTAGTTTGTTATTATTTGTGTGTGTGTGTGTGTGTGTTTTGGTTTGCTTTTGTTTTGTTGTTGTTGTTTTGTTGGTTTTTTGTTTTTTTTTTTTTTTTTGGTCTTTTTTCTCTTTTCTTTTCTGTTTTGGAAGTTTCTGTTGACATATCTTCAAGCTCAGAGATTATTTCCTCAGCTATGTGCATTCTACTAATGGGCCCATCAATGGCATTCTTCGTATCTGTTACAGTGATTTTGATCTCTAGCATTTCCTTTTGATTCTTTCTTAGAATATCCATCTCTCTGCTTACATTGCCCATCTGTATTTACATGCTGTCTACTTTATTAGTTAGAGTCCTTAGCATATTAATCACAGTGGTCTTAAATTCCTGGTCTGATCAGTCCAGCATCCCTGCCATATCAGGTTCTGATTCTGATGCTTGCTCTATCTCTTCCAACTGTGTTTCTTGCCTTTTAGTGTGCCTTGCCATTTTTTCTTGATAGGCAGTCATGAGGTACTGTGTAAAAGGAACTGCAGTGAGTAGGCCTTTAGTGGTGTGGGTAGGTGTGGCGGGGAGACACGTTCTGTCCTCCTTTGATGAGATCTCAGTCTTGGCAGTGAGCCTGTGCCTCTGAACTATGAGCTTCCTAGTTCAGGTTTTTCTCCCTTCTGGGGTGGGACAGGATGACTAGAGTGGGCTGGAGTTGGGTATTTTCCTTCTCCCACATGGAAGGCCAGAGCAGGCTGGCTTTGGGTAGTTTTCTTCCGCCAGGTCGGTTAAGATCTATAAAACTATGATAGTTTAGCTTCTGTAAAATAGTTTCTCCTGACGGCAGGCCTTGTTAACAGAGTGCTCTGGTGCTTAAAAATGGTTCCCTTTTCCCTCCCTCTGCCAGAAGCACAAGGGAATTTTTCTCCAATACTCACTATGAGAACCGGGTCGAACTCCTAGAAGTACACCTCACAGAAGTGCGGAGGCCCCTATGATTGGGTCTGCCTAGAATTTTTGATGCTCAGACTTGTCTACTCTGAGACTCCAGCAATTTGCCAATTTCAGTTGAGATTTTCTGACCCTGCAATGGTTCCCACAGAGGTTTCTGCTGGGGAGTTTCTGCTCCAATAAGTTGTGATTCACTGTAGTCACTTGTCTGTCTCTCCTAGTTTGGGGACAGCAGTTTTCCCTGGGACCTTACCTCTCTGATAAATCTAAGAAGAGTTGTTGATTGTTCAGTTTGTTCAGCTTTTCACTTGTAAGGGCCAAGTGACGACTTCTAAGCTCTTTACATGCTGGACTGGAAACCAGAAGAGTTTGTTTTCTCCTTTGATGTCCTACACCAAGGACAACTAAATGATGCGGGCAAAATGAATATGTTCCAGCGTGGCCTTTGTTTCTTTGAAATTGGATTTTAGATTTGAAAGGTGCCTTGGAGGTCTCTTCATTCAATCTCCTCATTTTCAGATGAGTATCTTGCTAGGTAGGCGCTAGTAGGGGCATTCTTCTCTGGGTAATATTCCCGCATTTTAGCAGAGTAATAGAGTAGACTGTATACATGTGACCCATTTGGGTTCACAACTCAAATGAACTTTCTTCACATAAACCAATTAAGTTTTCCTGTAGTCAGTGTTCTGTTCCCTGAAAGGAAATTCAAGTATAACATTTATTTAATCAATAAACAGTGGTTATCTGTGTATGGTGGTTTGATGGATGATTTTAGTTCTGTGTGATGGAATGACGGATGATTTTTAGTTAGCTCTTGCGTTTTTCTGCATTTTCCAAATCCTATCCAATGAACACGTATTACTTTTACAATCAGAAAAAAATATGGTACTCTTTTTGGCCTTACACATTGTGAGGTTTCTTCTCTGTGTCTCCTAACAGTCTGCAAGATGAATGTTCACCGACGCTGCGAGTCCAACGTGGCTCCCAACTGTGGCGTGGACGCCAGGGGAATTGCCAAAGTGCTGGCTGACCTCGGCGTCACTCCAGACAAAATCACCAACAGTGGCCAGAGGAGGAAAAAGGTAACTGGCCATTTGGTGGTTTTCTGATGGTCTTCGTAGGCCAGCATTTCTGTGCTGGCTTCCTGAGCGTGCCCTGGAATGAGGTTATAAGATCGCTGGGCTTGAGACATTGGACTCAAAACACCATGTGCAAAAAAAAAAAAAAAAAAAAAAAAAAGCCAGGCTGGTAACATTAAAGTCACTTTTAGTTCCAGAAGAGGGGGAACAACCAAGCAAGTCTCAAGTGTTATGTTTCTCAGGGGAACATAAACTTTAAGATGAAGGCTGTGGAACTCCCTCTAGAAAAAGCAGGGCAACTCTAGACAAGGAAATAGACTTATCTCCTCCAGAACTGGCATGAAAGCAATGTCAGTGTTTGAACTTTGCTCCTGGTATCACTGTAATGAGGATAAATGGATGAAGAGCTGGAACCACATTCTTTTCTAGGGAACAAGGCAAGAAGATTTGTGATAGTGCCGACATTCGGCTGCCCGGGGAATATTGTTAATGCCCCATGACATGAAACATCTGGGCCTTGTTTTGGAGACCAAAGCCCTGTCTCTGTCCATGTGACATTCTGAATGTCAGTAGGAAGAGATCCATTTGCTAAAATGTTATTTTGGTACGTCAAGGCCCACAGATGTAAATAGGGCGAAAGGCATCTTCAGCATTTTGTTTGAAGGCCCTTTTTATCCTTGGCTCCTAGCCTAGAAAAATTTAAGAAGTCTTTGAAAAATAAGTTATGAGAAAATCAGAACCAAGTTAACTGGGCAAGAAATCTTGGCTGAGGCGGGGTGGGCAGTGGCCCTCGTTGTCCGATGTCAGGCGTTCTCAAGCTTTTACTAGAAATGCAAGTGTAATTCTGGATGCCTGTGCAAACTTGACTCCTAAATATTTCCCCTAAATGTTGCCCTAAAATGCCTTCTGAAGGGCTCTGTTTCCCTTCTCATTTTAGAAGCTGCACGGGCCTCCCCACCCCCACTCCCCAGTGCCTCTCAGCAGAGCCTTTTCCCTTGAAGGTGTGAATTGTTTCCATCTTCTTAAATTCCGTCCTTTCTATAGTACCTTTCCAGTAAACAACGCTGTTTTGAAAGGGTTGCAGACAAAAAGTCTCTTTTCCTGAGTGACTTCTGTGCTTCTGGTAGCTCTTCTTAGCTCCATAAATCCAGCTGGTGGAAACAGGACTTAAGTTATTGACCCAGAGCGCTGAAATTGCAAGCAGAATGTCAGCACCCAAGAATCCTAGGGCCCCACTGAACAGGTGGGTTGTGCAAACACCTGGTGGTGACGGTGTTGGATACACACATTGAGGAGCTCTGGAGAGCATCCTTTTCAGGAGACTTTTTTTGTTTTTTTTTCTCCTTGCCCGAAGTAATAAATTGAGACAGAATCTTTATCTTCAGGAAGCACTTAAAGGAAAACTCAGTACCTGCCTTCTCCCTCATGTTGACGTGGGCGATAATGCCAGTAGCCAGGCATTGTCTGCCCGTCTTGGATTCGGGAGCCAACATGGAGAAATTTAGAAAGGGGCAGAGTAAAAGACTAAGGGAGTTCAGTCCTGATAGTTTTATTGCTATAATGCTTCTGATGCAAAAGCTGGAAAAAGTCAAGTGAACCAAGTAGGAGCTCAAGTTACTAGGAGAGGATGGGAGAGAGATGGCCCTGGTCAGAAGCTGAAAGGGCTTTTTGGCAGGAGTGTCAGACTTTCTGGAGCTTTCATTCCCTTCATATTGCCCCCTGCAAGTAGGTAGTCCATCATCCGGAAGAGACGTGGGCACACAGCTGGTGGACCAAGAGTAAAAGGGAACAGAAGTGCTTGCTGTCTCTTAGTCCAAACCTCTGACTTTTATGGGAACTTAAAATGTATATGCCAGCCTCTGTGCCAGGAAATAGACTTCACTGTGGGCGTTGTATTAAACTTTTCAAACAAATGTTGATACGTCTGAAAGTATTTCCCGAACGTCTATTATGTGAATCCCTTTGTGCAAGTTATCGGGGGCGGGGCCAGTTCTGGATAGACTCTTACGTTCAGAGAACCTGTCGTCTACCTGAGTAGAGAGCCCCACACAATATACACATACAGATTTTATCAACTAAAGCTGAATAAGATAACGAATAAATGCCAAACAGGTGTTAGAGACAAGTGTCAAATTACATCGCATGAGGTAATTTGCGTGGCTTGGGTAGGCAAGGGAGGTTTTATTGAAGGGCTATGGTTGAGCTTTGCTTAAGAAGGTCAGTTGTGTAAAGTCTCTTATATTCTTCCCTTTAATTGGCAAGTAATCCTTGAGTCTGTGCTTTCAGAATATCAATTCAGCAAGTGGTACTCTGCACCAGGCACTCCTTTGGTGCTTGATACAGTATCTTGATACCTTTGACCTCAGGGAAACTCACTACCCTCCCTTCTGATGCCCTTCTCCCCTCTTTCTCTCCCACTCTCTCTAGCTCATTGCTGGTGCCGAGTCCCCGCAGCCTGCTTCTGGAAGCTCACCCTCTGAGGAAGATCGGTCCAAGTCAGCACCCACCTCCCCTTGTGACCAGGGTGAGACCCTCAGATTTGCTTCTTCACCTCTGAGCTTGGTCATTGGTGGGACGGGGGAGCTGAGGCCTCTCTACCCAAGAATGATCTTGTTAGCTGAAACAGCCAGCGGCCCCAAAAGGTCCTCGGACACTCTTTCCATGTTGACTCGTTTGCTGTTTTTTCACTCTGTAAGGCTTTGATGGAGAGCCACTAAATCGCCTTGCCTGCCTTAAATCCCTTCAGGGACAGAGGAAGAGAGGAAGAGCATGTGATGCTCTTTTCCCTGTCTTTTCCCTGTCCTCTTTCCCTAGTTCTGGGGGTAGGAAAGGGAAGGGGTACAGCCCCGTCTCTTACCCTTCTGCCCCAGTGGCTGCTCCCGGGCTTGCCAGTAGCAGTTGAGTTTGACTTCCTTCTTTCCTTCCTGACTCTAATCATCATACCCAAAACCTCAGATCAGGGCAAGAGTTGGGCCATGGGTAGGGCATGATGTTGTATATTCTGGCTTGGGTGGGTGGGGATAGAATGGAACTGGGGAGGAGCCTGCAAGAAGAAGTGGGGAGGAAGGCAGCTCTGGGCCTGACTCTCCTCCAATGCTCAGCTCAGGCTGTCTCCTTCGTCCTTGTAAGAAGGTGCTTCAAGTCCTCAGTAGTTTCTGAATTCTGCAGGCGAGGGTGCTGAGGCTGAAGAGGGACTTGACATAGAAATCCTTCCCCTCTGGTGACCAGAACCAGAGTCACTGGGAAGGGAGGTCTGCATCTGCAGAACAAGACTCATCACTGCACAACAATAATGCCGTGATTATTTTGGTAGCCCCTTTCGTAATCATTATCCAATTTTCATGTTCACACCAACTCTGTGTTGGTGCTCCGTTACTGTCCTGATATTACAGGGTGGAAAGTGGAAGGTCAGAGAGTTGAAAAAGTTTGTCCAAAGGTCAGGATATCAATCAGTGGTATGGACAAGACCATACCCTTCTTGGCTTAGGGACCCCACTCTCAATCCATGTCATGAGACCCTCCCTGGAGGTCATCACTGTGACCCAGCTCTTCTTACCCAGGAGTAAATAAAATAGCTGCAGGGGTGGCGTGCCAGTCCTGAAGCCACAAAATAATTGGTCTGAGTCTCTTCGTGCTGCTCTGATTAGCTTTCTGCATATTTATACTGTGCTTCATTCCGAAAGAGGTTTGACCCATTCGTAAGTTATCTGGCGGTACTTTTGACCTAGGTATTATCCTGGACCAGTGTGGGTATTTTCATGTTTCCGTTTCTAATGCTGAGACCTCCTTTGAGAGCTTCAAGGAGACAGGATCATATGGTAAAGAGACCCCAAGTAAGAGTGAGGTGACCATGGTTTCTAGGCCTGGCTCCTGCCCAGTGTTCTGTGTAGCCTTGGCAGGATGCAATGCCTCTCGGGACCCTCTCTCTGCCCCCAGTCAATGCAGGTACCAGTATTACCCAGCAGTGACGTGAGCACAAACGTAACTATGTGAAAACACTCTTTGCAAGACACAACATTACTACAGAAAAGAAATAAGATAGTTTCTCTTTCCTCCATTGTCAGAACACGTAGAAAGACGTTTTCTTCCAACAGTAGTATCCCTAAACACCCAAGTTCTCTCTTCCAAAATCCATTTAATAACTTGCCTTGGAAACTGAGACTTTTCACTTTATGCTGAGACTAAAAGTTACATTTAGTTAAGTGATGGGAAACTGCTGACTTAATTGGGGGGATAACTAAGCTCTCCTTACCCCTCCCCTTCTCCCTCGAACACGTGTCAGGAGAGCCAAACTCCAGATATAAGAAAGATCTCCAGGTTCCTTGAGTGAGTTCTCATGGGCCTCAGTCCTTCTGAAAAAAAGCTGAATGTCTTTTTATGGCGTATGTCAAGCAGCACCTGATCACTCATACCTGATTCTGAGTCCCAAGTATTCGGAATCTATGTTCCCCTTCTGGAACCCCGGTTTTATTCACGAGCATCTTTTAAAATTGGATTATGCTCAAGATGCCCGTTTCTACACAGAGGAGTGTGTGTCTTGGTGAATGAATTACTAACAATACAGCCCTTCCTCAAATAGAAAAGGTCAAAGGATCATCCAGCATTATCACCTCCAGGGAATTCAGGTCACATACTCTGGAGGGGCGCAAGCCTGTCTCGCTGTTGTGAAATTGTACTGAGGAATCCCTGCCCCATCTGAGATAAATTTGTAACATGTTACTTTTGGGAAACAATTCTGTGGTTAATGATAAGACCATTCCTTGTGTCGTTTAAAAACCCTTGCGTGAGATGGGCATTTAGAATAAATCCAGCAACAAGGCCAAGTAAAGTCCTTGGGAAGGCGAAATAATTTTATCACCAATGATTACTGTGATGATAGTTCTCAACTAGTCGTCACTCTCATCTTCAAAAGCAACTCAAAGGTTACCCGTTGCCTTTGGAACTCGGCAAGTGTCCAGAGAAGGCTGGGATTCTTGCCCTAACCAAGAATAATGGAATAGGCTACTAGCCAAGGGGGCTTTCAGAGAGGTGGCCGGGTCCTAATGTAATCAGAAGGAGTTAGTTGGTGGGGACTGTGTCATCCTCCTCTTTGCACACCTAGTCCTCCTATACATTAAGTGCCAGTGAAAGTATGTGGAGCAAAGGAAGAAACATAAAGGGACGCCACACTGAGTCTGTTGCTATGAAGAACCAAAATGAGTGTTGTGAGCTGGGGCGGCAGGGGAGGGGGGAGTCTGAGCATTGAGTCCTCATGGGAAGGGCTTAGGAGGTGTGTACTAATGCAATGTCTTGTCACCCTTGGCCCTAGAAATAAAAGAACTTGAAAACAACATCCGGAAGGCCTTGTCATTTGACAACCGAGGGGAGGAGCACAGGGCAGCAGCATCCACAGACGGCCAGCTGGCGAGCCCCGGCGAGAATGGTGAAGTCCGGCAAGGCCAGGCCAAGCGCTTGGGCCTGGATGAGTTCAACTTCATCAAAGTGTTGGGCAAAGGCAGCTTTGGCAAGGTCGGTGGCATGTGTGGGTAGAACTGCTGATTTTCTCTACCCTCTGGCTGCCTTATCTCTTCGATCTAAGATTAAGCGATAAACCCTTCAGCCTGGTCTTGTTATATTTTCTTGCCTTGTTGAGTAAAAGCAGCCTGAGGCCAAGCAGACAGGACCTGGGGTTCTGTTGCTCACAAGCAATGGGTCTTTAATGTAGTCGTTGTACCTCTTTGGGATTCAGTTTTCCCCACTTGTCATATGGGGACTGGAATCAAGTGACATAGCAGGAGACAAAGCACTTTCAGAAGTTTAATTTGCTTTACATGTGCCTGGCGTTCCACTATCAATAATACTAACAGTATATGTCTTCCCTTCAGAGATCTATCTGAAAGTCTGGTTTTCATTCATTAGGAAGACTGAAAATGAACTCTAGAATCTCTGAACTCAGTGAACATAGTGCTCCAAGCAAATCTTAGCATGTGTTACTTTGGAAGTTAACTATTATGTAATTGATTTTTCTGGCGCTTACTAAATATTTGTTGATCTTCCACTTGTGGCAAGAGAATGGGAATAATCCTCTCATATCTTGGACCCCGGACCTCTGCCCGTGGTGCTATTCGCGCTCCCTATCCTGCTCCCCACTGGGACAGACACAGGGGTGTGGGGTATGAATGCAGGTGTGCACAGTAAAGCATTCATGGCGATCCATTCTGAAGGTGGGGATGGGGAATAATTCCTGTTCGTTAGAAAAACATCTGGAAGGGCAGAGAGCCTGTGAAGCTGGTTAGCATTTCAGCAGAGGCCGCTGATTATTCCCTGGCTCTTCACAAAGCCATGCCTGGGAGCAGATGGGAGTTGTATTTCTAGAACCTCCTGGAGCACAGAGGCCCTGCCCAGGGCCCAGGTGCCTATCTCTGGGAGCTTCCAGGGGTCACATGCCCTCACATGTCTGGGACTCTTGAAAGTAGCATGTGGGTCAGTAAGCTTGCTGAGCTGCAGGGTGACTCCATTCTGAACAGCATGGCTCTGTAAAGCCCTCAGGGTACAGAGCCTGGTCCCTGGGCCATGTCACCTGCCCCATCTCACCCTGAGACAGGATAGTAACTGGATTTACTTAAATAACAAAAGCGGAAGTAGTCACATTCTTTAGAGTGGGCTGAATAAGAAGCAGACCCCAGTCCTCTGGCAGGTATAACTCAGAGAGGTGAGCAGGTTTCATGGTAAGCAAGATTCAGGGCTTATGAGCAGGCTCAGAGTGTCCAGGTTTCCATATGCAGATGAGAACTTGGGTGACTCTGGAGCATTTAGATGGTTTCTTAGGAAAAATCACAGCCAAAGTGAGCCAGTTTTAAAGGGTTTGCATTAAATGTGAGCAACAAAAGGTCTTCAGGTTAAGACCCTTAATTGCCTTATTGAGCTTCTGAGTTACTGCTTTTTAGGTCTAACAGCTTACACTAAAACTGTACTTAGGAGTCCGTTATTTAATGGGAGAAAGGCGTGTCACAACTGTAGAGAAAAGAGTGCAAAAATATCAAATGATAGGAAAACTTTAAGAGATGGAAGTGTTAATTTGCTCTCTGGAGAAGGCATCACATTCCCAGTTTTAAAGCTGTAGCAGAAACCATAAAGATAAACAAGGACAGATTTGACTACATGATAAATGATCCTGATCCCGTTTAACAGGAAAAAATGAAAGAAAATCAGAAAGCAGGTTTAGAGAAACCTTTGCAGAAAGTAGACTGTTAGTGTCTTTATATACCAAGCTCAGACAGATATGTAAGAAAATAATATTATAAAACTGTCGATGACTACACAGAGGAAACTGACAAATAGTTCACACAAAAAGAAATATAATTAGAAAACAAATATTTAAAAAGTTTCCGTGTCAAATATATGGTGATGGAAGGCGAACTGACTCTGGGTGGTGAACACACAATGGGATTTATAGATGATGTAATACAGAATTGTACACCTGAAATCTACGTAATTTTACTAACAATTGTCACCCCAATAAATTAAAAAAAAAAACCCATTTCCGTGCAAGTTAAAACAGCATTGAGGTAACAGTGCACACCCATGATATGAGCAAAACAAGTTTTTGAAGTGAAAGCACCCAACGTTGGTAAATTGCCATGACACTAAAGCATTTTCCATTGCTCCTGGCAGAGTGTAGTGTACATCCTCTTCGAAAATCAGAAATGTGCCAAATATTTAACCCCGTAATTCACTTCTAACACTTGCTATCTTAAGGATATGACCCAACAGAAAGAAAAAAATTATATGTACAAAAATACTTGGTGCAAGTTATAGAATACTTAATAATTACATGTAACCCAAGAATCTAATAGGAGGTAAATGGTTAGGCTAAATAAATTGTAATGTGTTTAGTTGAAGTGAGCATCGGAAACCATGATAATGATGGAGACTGTATAGACAAATGCTCATGAAAGAGTGTTCAGTTAAAAATTCTGTACTATATTTGCTGTACTATCATTGCAAGTATGGTAAACATATATAAACACATAAATAATTATTTAACAGATGTGCAGTGAAATTTTCCTTGCCTGGACACTGTGTTAGAGATTAAAAATAAGTAAAGAAATGGTAGCTGTCCTGGGATGGGTAGTTTTTCTATAACTGCATTTTTAAAATGCTGTTATCCTCTTGAAAATGTTTAAAAAGGGGTTAGTTTTTAAAACGTTTGGTATTGAGTTGTATTTCTTCTTTAGACTCCCTACTTGTATAGACTGACAGAAGTGGTCTCGGTTGATTGCAGGTCATGTTGGCGGAGCTCAAAGGCAAAGATGAAGTATACGCTGTGAAAGTCCTAAAGAAGGACGTCATCCTTCAGGATGACGATGTGGACTGCACGATGACAGAGAAGAGGATTTTGGCTCTGGCGCGGAAACACCCGTACCTAACCCAACTCTATTGCTGCTTCCAGACCAAGGTAAGTTTAGGAAGAAACTGGGGGACCGCCATCTTGGGGTAGCACTGGAGGACATATGGTATCTTGACTGTCAGGTGAAAAATCAATTATAGACCTACATTCTTTCTCAAAGACCTTGTAAAGGTGATTGGATTTGACCCTTGAAAAGATCAGCGTCGTCGTTTGAACAGCACCCTCTTTTTTAAGGGCATGGAATTTTCCATTCAAGTTTGTGCTTGTGAAGGGATGAGCGAGTGATCGAACTCTCCCAATGTATCTGGACAAAGCCGGACAACTAAACCCAGTGTTTGCTCCTGAGAAAAACCAACAGGTGTTGTTAGTTCTTGCTCTGCTCCTAACTATCTCTCGGCAAATCATTTAAGTTCTGTGTTGTCTTCAAGTCAAATGAAAAAGAATGATGGCCTCCCTAACTGCTCCTAACTCGTATAATGTCATACGAGGTAAAGGATGGGAACAAGTGCTTAAAATGCCATAGCGAACTATAAATATAAGTGGCATTTTAAATTTAGAAGAAGCCATGTAGAAGCCTGGGAACCAGAAGGTGGCAGTAAAGAAATGAAGATAGTCAGTAACTACATTATGGAGTCTGACCTCTGAGTATCACAACTGATTTGTTAGTAAGAGAAATGGCACATTTGTTATAGGGCTCTTATTACCTCTTTTGGGGGAGCAAAGGAAAGTTAAAGTCTTCTAGGATGCCTTATGGATTTGTAGCCCTTGGCTCCTTGAAACGGCAAAGGCAGCCTCACCTGAACTTCTTCCCTGTGCCCCTCTGCAGCCCAGTGAAGGGTACCGTCATGGACAAGTCCTTGCTCCTTGGCACACTTTCACCTCTTGTCACTGTGAATGCCAGTCGTTCTACTTTCAGAATTCAACAGTTACTCATTTGGCAAATTTTTATTTTACCACATTTTACTGATTCATTTTCTTGTGCCAGGTGCCAGAGATCCCATAGTAAGCAAGACCCAGTCCCCCGGGACTTCAGGGGCTGACCGTCCCTTTGGCACACTATTTCCCAAAAGGTATTTCTCATCACCCTCCTCACTTGAGAAACTCTAAGCATAAAGGACTTGTGGCCCATAGTTTGGGACACTGCAATCTTGACCTCTCTTGGAGCGTTTCAGCATACGTTTGCTTACTAAAGTCCCTGAGGAGACCTGCAATGGAAAAAAAAGGGACTACCTTTATTTAATTTACCATTTCCCAATTATTTGATCCCAAACGCAGCCCCTGCCCATTCCACACTGAGAATCACTGATCTACTGGAATTTTTCCTAGCCCACTAATGTCTGCAAATCTGAAAACCCTCTTTCTGAATAAGTACAGGACTCACAAGCTATCCTTGTTTTTGATGTGTGTTATGGAATGCCTCAGATTTGTGGGTCTGTGCATTTGTGTGTATATATACACGCGCAAAGTCCAACATGATAATAGAGGATCAATCTCAAGGTCAACTTTCTTCTTTTCTCCACTTAAGCATAATTCTAGATTAATGAGAAATGTATCTTACATATTTTTATTTTCCATGGTGTCTATCCCAGGGCCTCATACCTGGTAGGTGTTCACTATCAGAATCAGAAGGTTAAAAGACTTTTTAAAAAAAATTTCTACTCTGCACCGGTGAGAAAATCAGATCTCAGAGAAGTAAGTTCTTTGACCAGAGACATTCCATACTGGTCGAGTTCAGCTTAACCATCTGGTCCCTGGGACTTCTAATCCAGTGGGTCCTTGCTCTGATATCACGTTGCTAATCTCTTATGCCTGACCCAGCACCGTGTCCCCTCTGTGGGGAAGTGTTCCTCTTCCCCTACTCCTAGCCAGTGCGCCATCTCTTTCACTGTCTGAGGTAGTTTCCTGGGTAGGGATCCACACTTGCATTCTTCCTTTGGACACATTGCTAAGAGACCCAACATCTCAGGAGGGGTCTAGTCTAGTTGTAGGGACTCTGTCAAACCCCTGTGCATGGTAGAAAGTCATCATGGATAGTCAGCTTCCCTACACCTCTTGGTGAATGAAGAGGGAATGAGAATGGATGTCAGCAGTATTCTCCTCGGTGCATTTTAGAATATCAAGGCTGACTTTTATCATCGTGTGGCAATTTTTAGAGCAGTAAATGGTGCTGAATGACACCATGGGCTTCCTTTATGGCAGAATATTACCCAAACTGACACAGAGATTGGCGTCTGGGTGGCTGGAGGGTACGGTTGGGGAGTGAAGAGACTTTCCTGTGTATTTTGGGGATTTAGAACTCTTTTCTCAGGCCATTGTCAGGTAGCCACAGTTACAGGAGCAACTTTGCTCCACCTCTCCCGTGCCGCCATTACTCAGTAGAACACAGCACACCTCACTTTACATAATAGAGGTATGTTCATCTAATTTTCTAAAGCAAATCATATTTAACCTGGCTGAAGGACCTTAGCTTACTAATGAAAGGAATCTTACAATCATTTTATAAACCCACAACTTAACTTTTAGAAAATATGACTTATTTTTATGACAACCAGTACTCTTGGTTTTAAAGAGTAGTTATTATTCACTTGACTCTGAGGTAGGTGCTAGGTATGGGGTTATCAGCAAGAAGGAATACGATTCTCAAGTGGAGGGGTTTATTCAATAAGAAATGGGGAGGTTACTAATGTCCGTACGCACACGGAGCAGCACACAGCATTGCATAGTTACATCTAGGTGGGGGTGTTCCAACCAGGAGGGCTTGGAAAGAGGGTGCTCGTTAGGCTCCAGAGAGGGGAAGGCTTCAAAGAGTGGGGAGGATTGGGACAGGGTTGGGGCCGGAATGGGAGTTGGGTACAATAGCCATAGTTCTTCTGCTTTAGTTTTACTTTTCCTGAAAAGAAAGGGCAGTTTATCTGAGCTATCATGAACCCTGGTTTCAAAGAAGACTCTAGACATGATCAAGGAACACAAGACCTGATTGCAATCCTATTAAGATTTCTTGCATTCTTGTTTAATTTAGGCACACAGAGCATCGATAATATTAAGTCAGGTTTAATTATTTTTAGGTGAGCCTTTATTTTTCAGTATGTAGGAATAAACAGCCCGTAAGGAAACATTCCTTTGAGAAGTTCCTGATAGATTGCACAGGGCTTCTGACCATGAACTATACAGGTTGCCAGCAGGACCTGAAGCGTGTGAGGTACGGGTAGCAGGACTGGCAGGATGACCAATGGCGATGATTGTGTAAACCCGTTGGCATCAATGATGAAGTCAGGTCACAAGTTAGTTCTGGTCACCACAGCCCACCGAACGACCAAGTTACAGCTAAAGAGTGATTTGGCCTTTTCTGTACCGAGCCCACCTACCCTTGGCTCATGTACTCTCATTACTCTCTGTGGGATATGGAAGGAAAAAAAGCAAATGATATGGCTCCAGCTTTCCACTGCTAGTGAGAAATGGCAGACAGGCCAATAAGTTAAGCCTGTAACTTTAATTTTATTCAAACTCAAACTAGTGTTTGATGAGTATACTCTTTGAGATGCTAGAATAACCTGAAACAACTAGGGAAAGCTACAAAACCTGTATTTAACTATCAAACATATGGTACGAAAAGAGGTAAAGGGACTTCTGAATCCATACAACATGGAGTAGCCTCAGTCCTCTCAGGTCCTCTCTCTTACAACTAAAAATCCCTGGGCATAATTCTTATTTTTATAAAGGCATTATGGTCATCAAGACTGACATAGCCATGAAGAATTATAGAAATTATACTATCTGTTGATGTGTATAAGAAACTAAATTTTCATATTTAAAACTGCCAGATTACTTAATGGATGGTGTCAAATTAGCAGCTGTGTTTAATATTTACACACACACACACACACACACACACACACACACGTTGTTCCTTGGTTTATAAAAGGATGGCTTGTAAGTATTTCAATAAATGTACAAGTATTTATTGAGCATCTGTTATATGCCAGACATTGCTAGATTCTGAGGCTAAAAAGCTAAAAGATACCAACTCTAAAGTCATGGAGGTTATTATCTAGTGGGGAGAAAGAAATGCAAATTGGGATATTCTATAGCACAGTAGCTCTTCTGATGGAGCCATTTAGGTGATTCTATTTTTTTTTCATTATTATTACTGGATTCTTTTGAAGCTTTGCAGAAGGTAGTTTGGAAGGCTTCCTGGGAGAGATAGAACCTAACCTGGACCTTGAAGCATAGGTAGAATTTAGAAGAGGATAAAGGCAAAGAAATGGCTCATGAGACCTAGAACTTATCCCCAAATCTCATTTTGATTATTATTTTTCCAACGCTAGAACCCCCAACTCATTCTGTATCCTGCTTCTTCCAAGGAAATAACAATGACTGAACAACAGCAAGGAAGGAGAGGAAGAAAGAGAGGGTATTTGGGACATAAAGAAGAAGTTCCTGCATCTGTAAGACCAGATGCTGATGGGTAGAGAGGGGAAGGTAGTACTTGTGAGCCTGCTTCACTGGGCTCGGCACTCCACTGGGCCCTGAAAGGTTGGGGCTTGGACAAAGTCAAGGCTTAGGGCCGGGAGTGACTTCAGGAATTGCCTCTTTTGGGTTCCCATTCATCCGTGGACGTCTAGGGAGAGGAGAGCTACTAAGTGGTAAGTTTATTTTGCTTTTGTTTTTGTAGTTACAGGGAATAAAGTTCTCAGGCATTTTTAGATTCTGTGTATGATCCCCACTGTGAAATCATGTCTTCCTACTGGATCCCAAAAAATTTGACTTGAATAAATTCACCCATGATTTTTCCTCTTTAATGTTCATCTCTCCCTAATTATGTCCATCCCCTACCCTTTGGCATTTCCTGCCAAGCCTGGGGAGCTAACTCAAGGAGATCTGTGCCTGTGTGAGCTGCTGCGAAGGAAACTGAGGGTGAACTCCGAGAGAATCTCCCTTGGCCAGCCTCCCTTGCTGCCCTGAGGGAAATGCAGAATGGAAAAATCCTTGAAAAAACAATTGGAGACAATTTTCAAATGAGTTTTAATAATCGGTGTGAGCACAGGGTGAGAACTGCTGAGGACGAGTGCTGGCAATGTAGGGGGAACAATGTAATTTCAAGGAACTCTGGTGTGTATTTTGACCATTAACTCTGAGGCACAGCAAACATGAAAGCAAAAAACAAAACAAAACAAAACAAAAAAACCAAACTGAAAAATTAGGCTCTTGGTAGATTTTTGTTAAAACGTGATGGTGTCAGATTAAATCTAAAAGAGCCAGAAAACCAACGGAATGAACTACGAGTCTCTTTCCTACTAAAATACACAGTCTGAGGCAGTATGACGTCGCAGGGGCTGGAGGGGTTTTGTTGGATTTGGTGAGTGTCTCACAAGTGTGGACTGAGCTGTTTAATAGCAAGCGTTTGCCCGTGGGTCAGGCAGCCATCTGGGAATCAGTATGATTGCCAGTTAATGATTTTGAGTGGAGATGGCCTCAGTCATTTTTAACAGATTTCAGTGAAAATGGAGTCCGTGGTAGAGGGTACAAGGCTTAATGGTGGCAGAGTCAGTTGTCAAAGTGATCAGACTCCAGCAAACTCCATCCCTTACTCCTGAAGACCATCCTTGCCTGAGAGTGGATTGGTCAACAATGCCATTTCTTTTATTCAGCCAATGTAGACATCCTCAGTGAGGGCTATAGCATGCAAATCACTGCAGGGCACATAACAAGACTTTTACAGTAGGGCCTTCTGTCAAATTCGTGGGGTTATAAGGTCTGTTCACCTGAGGAGGGGTGGTCTGAGGGCATGGGGGGCTGGTAGGAAATGAGAGAGAGAGTGTAGGTGTGTCTGTTAGTGTGGCGGTGTGCCTATGTGTGGACAGGCCAGGTGTGCCCAAGCCAGTCAGAGATCACGGTTTTCACAATCAAGCAAGGCTTCATGGAGGAGGAAGACCAGGTCTGAAAGCATAACAGGAAGCATTCTGTGTGATGAAACAAAAGGTTGTAGAGTTCATTTATGCTCACATGCCCCCAGGGCAGAGAGGTCTGCATGTTGGTTCTTAGTCTAAAATGGTTGCTCCTTATGTAACTTCCTTTGCCTCTAAGGAAACCTTGCGTTTGAGTAGGACAGGTGCATTTCAGAATGCCTTCACTTATTTCAGCCATCCCACCTGTTCCTAACCATGTCTCTGTGAGGCAAAGGAAGTCACTTCACTTTAGGGATGAGAAATCTGAGGCCCAACGGTCTTACAGCCTGTCTGTGACAGCACCGGCACTGGAATTGAGGTTTCCCGACAGCCGTTGTTCACAGGACATTATTTTGTCTCCAACCTCTCCCTCCAGTCCCAATTCTCTACTTCAAATGTCCTCCCCTCCAAATCCCCTCTCCCCAGGCCTCACTTGCTGTCATACACATGAGAAAGGGTCTGAGGGTGACAGCTCTGTTTTTACTTGCACTCAATAAGAATGGAATTAAAAAAAAAATTAATGCCCTTTAAGCTGGTGAGAGTAGCAGGATCTGTCAGCCTGTTTCCCGAAATGTTTGGGTTTTGTGCAAGTGCAAGAGAGAAGGGAGGAGAAAGGGGCGTGGGCACAGGAATTATATCCAAAATGGGCTGTAGCGAGACGTGGCCCTCACACTTGTCCATTCAGCCATTGTTTATTGAGCACCTACTAGGTACCGTGCCGTGGGTGTCATGGGGCGCCACGCTACTTGCTGAGGGATTTAGTGGTGAACAAGGCAGTGTTTCCTGGCCTCATGGAACTGGAAGCCTCATAGGAACGTGTTTATTACTCCACAATATGATAAATGCTGGCTTCTCTGTAGTGCCCAGAACTTACTGCTTTGTTCTCCTTCAAAAACTGTTGGCCTTGGCTTTTAAAAACGTAATAATATTTAAGTTTTCATCACAATGAATATTGGTTAACTGTAGGAAATTTTGAAAATTCACAAAGGACAAAAAAGAAACTAAGATTGTTTTTCATGACTATGAACATTCTGATGTGTATATTACCAATTCAAAAATACATATCTATTCGTTATATATATATATAATTGGTACCATACTCTAAACTCTATGAAACTGTTTCACCAAGTGAAATATTGTGTTTTCATTGTCACTAAATATTCTTCAACTAAATGGTTTCTAAGGTTCTACAGTATCTGAGGGCCTCTTGTAGAGAAACCCTGCATTTGGGAGTTGCAGGTCGCCCATAAATCTTTGGCTTCCTGTGGAGCTGATGTTAGCAGCAAGTGAACTAAAACATCCTACCCAGTGTTGCTCAGAGATGGTTTTAGCCTTTGCAACAGAACCACCTCCTGTTTATATTTCTCTCTTTCTATAGCATAAACTTGAGTACAATTTATAAAGAATGTGACATTGACATATTGTAGAACAAGATTTAAATTCCTTTGACATTATATTATGTATCTCCACATGTTTGTCTAGTTGTTTTTTTCACCAGTAAGTAGTATAGTAGCCCATTCTCCTAAACTATTAGTTTACTCTTCTGAGCTGTAGTTTTTGAGTTAGTTTTTTGTGGAGGTGTCTTAGGATTGTCATGTGTGTACACATACACATCTGGACACGTACACCTGTGTGTGCTGTGACGAGAGGATGTTCATATTCCTTCTTCTACTCCATTCAGAGTAGTCCCACTTTCAGCTTCTTCACATGTTAGTATTCCAAGTAGAATATCATTTGAAGAAAGGATTACACTTTGGGGAAAAAATTATTAAAACTGCTGTAACTTCTGCTGAGAGTTTGGAGTAAGTCTTGAATTTTACCTACCCAAATGTAATCTGATTTATGTATGCAGGCCTCACTTCCTGAAGGTTTCCATTACAAATGTCCTTCTGTTATTAATATAGGCATATTTCTGAGACTTGAGTTGAGGTGGAATTTTGGAGGCAGATTCAAAACTTAATCTCAAGCATTCTCTCTGAGTGCTGTCTCTAATTTGGTTGGATCATTAATAGAAGTACCCATGAAAGGAATACCTAAAAGCATGTGTTTAAACCACTTTGGCTCACTGAGGAAGGTTTTCCATCACAGAACGACAGAGAGATAGAGAGCATGTGACTGGGGTGTGACATAACTCTAGTGACAAACATGAGAATCTGCTCTGTGCTAGAATCTTATTAGGTGCCTGTGGGAAATAATAGGGACTACAACTTTTATGTTCAAGGAGAGATGACATCATACACACACACACACACACACACACACACACACACACGTATATATACATATATAATAGTAGCTTATAGAATAAAGGTAGTGTGGGATAAAGAGCAAGTGATTTAGTGAGCAATTATTATGTGGCAAGTCTTGTGCAAGAACTAATTTCATAAATCTTACACAAGTCCCTTCTGGTATAGGGATTGTTGTCATTTCTTTGGGCAG
This sequence comes from Rhinolophus ferrumequinum, assembly GCF_004115265.2. Lineage (NCBI taxonomy): Eukaryota > Metazoa > Chordata > Mammalia > Chiroptera > Rhinolophidae > Rhinolophus > Rhinolophus ferrumequinum. The sequence continues at coordinate 39,459,562 of NC_046296.1, read as the reverse complement.
GTGAAGAAACTGAGGCTCTGGGATGCTTAGCTCACTTTGGGAGGGTGTGAGAAAGTCAGCAACTTCATAAGCAGAGTCTGGCTAAGCTATGGAGTTCTTACAATGCTCGACAAGGGGTTTGGACTTATTCTGGAAGGAAAGGATTGCTTGCAGGTGCTATAGGAAGTGATGTCATAGAAAATGCAATGTGGCAGCTCTGTGTGGTGCGGATGAAAGGGAAAAATAAAAAGCAGAGATGTGGGTGAGGAGGCTATTTCAATAACCCACAAGTCCAGAGGCTGTGGGGAAGAACTTCTGAAACCAAATTGTCATAGGCCATTGAATTTCCCCTCTGCACCTGGGAAGGCTGGCCTGCCTGTGATGAAAGTAGAGCACTCCATTTAATACTCTAGAAAATATTGATTGTGCAACCCTGGACTAATTAGAAACAAGAACTTAGATTGCTGCCAATTGGGTTACACAACCTGTACACTTCTGTGGTGTCATATGCCCACAGTTCATTGGGGACATAAAGATAGAATTTAAATAAAAGGTTTCATCTTGAAATCTAAAACCAGAGGTTTAAGTTATCTAACTCATTCACCAAACAAAGTCAGTTTCTTCATTGGTTGACGTCAGGCCTCCCGTATTCCTCCCCAATGACATCTGTTAGATTTCAGGGTTTACCTTGTTTTCAGTGTGTCTATTTTTAGATTCATGTTGAATTTTGATAGTAGACTGATGTTGTTTTCCTCATGGGGCATTTTGTAGAGAAGCTTCTACCCAGTTTATTAAGATCTTTCAGCTTAAACAATGGGCTTTCCTCATATAACGTGAACTTTTTTGTTCTAATGGTCTCAGGCACTTCAGAGAACCCTGCTGACCCGTAATGCTTTGACTTTGAAGATCTTGCAAAGTGGTGGGTACATCCCATTTGGCTAGTTGTGTTCATGTGTGCCATAATGATTTGTAGGAAACACAGGATACAGAAAAGAGGGCACCATGAGTCAAGAAACTGTGGTTCTAACTCTGGCTTCTGCCACTGATGCTTGCTTTGAGGCAGTTCTCTGAACATTGATTTCCTTACTTATAATAAAAGATGGGGGAAGGCACAGAGAGGGGAGTTAGATAACATGATCTGTAAGATACCTAAATCTGATTCTAAAGACCTGTGAATTTGCAACTCATTGGGAACAGTCCATGGGGCCATTACAGACTTGTTTCTAATGCATGAGTGGGAAAAGAACGATGATAAATTCAACTGAACAGTGCTTCTGTCTAGGTTCCTTTTTCAAAGCTCAATTCAAGAGCTGCTCCTACCTTGATCAAAGCCTCTATGTTCACAGGCTATTGCTCTACATAAGGGTTCCAAATTCAAATACACTTTCAATGACGAATTGTCCTACATCAGAAGATCTACCAGGAAGTATTATAGTTGTTTTATTAAAGCTCAGCACAGTTTCTAGCACACAGCAGGCACATTTTAGCTTCTGTCTTATTCAAGGAATACTTTCAATGTGCTTTATATAGATAGACACCCTAAGCTGGACTGAGAGCTTTGCCACATTTCTATTCACCTATAAGGCTGACTTTTCCTGACCAGTTTGCCAAATGTTCATGAAACAGACTTGAGACACCATTATTGGTAGATTTGACCCTTTAGGCACATTAGCTTAATAAAGAGAACTTATATATTACCTATCCTCTCTCCTGATTCCAGACTGTCCTTAAATACAGCGAGGGCCCAACCTCTTAACCTGTCTAGTCATTCCACAAATACATCAGGAAGGCATCAAGCAAAAGATGACTGAGAGCCATCCTTTCTTCCAGAAGAAGTCTATGCCCAACTAGAAGATACATGCTTTGTTACATCATTTTTGTTGCTTAATTATAAACTCTACTCTTAAATCTTAATTATAGAATCTAATAAATTTAGATTGTAACTAATTAATGAGAGGAACACATTCTTGGTTGTGTGTCTCTAGGAGTGAGGTAGCTTGTCCTTCTGACTGACTGACCCATAGCTTGAACTAGGGACGGCATACGTGGGTCACCATGACATTGGCCTCTTCATGGATCCTCTGCATGCTTTTTTTCATCCACAAGATTTCAGTGAATTCTTACTGGACCTTCCTTTGTCTCCTTCTTGTCACTGAGGGTGGAAAGGGGATGACTCCCCAGTGTGAGAGGCAAAGGTTACTGGTTCCAATAAAGAACAGCTTGGACAAAACTGCCTGCCTGGTGGTGTGTCTTTGGAGGCTGCTGTCACAGTCTAAGAAAGGAAAGAGACAGATGGGTCATCTAGCTGGGCTAGTCATCACCTTCCACATCAGGGTCATCCTTGGCTCAATAATAACAATAAAAGCAAAAATGTATATAGTACTCATTATATGCCAGGTTTAATTTCAAGCATTTTACATGTACTAACTCATTTAGTCTTCACATCAACCCTCTATTATTCCAAAGAAAGGTTACACAGCTGGAAATGGCAGGTCCTGGATTCAAACCCAAGTACATCAGTCTTCCCTTATCCAAAAGGGATATGTTCCAAGACCTCCAGTGGACGCCTGAAACCACGGAGAGCACTGAACCCTATGTATACTATGTTTTTTCCCCATACATTCACAACTATAATTAAGTTTCATTTGTAAATTAGGCTCAGTAAAAGATTAACAATGATAACTAATAATCAACTAGAACATTATAACAGTATATTGTAGTAAAAGTTATATGAGTGTGGGCTCTCTCAAAATAGCTTATTGTACTGTGCTCACTCTTCTTATGATGATGGGAGATGATATAATGCCGACATGATGAGATAAAGTGAGGTACATGACGTAGGCATTGTGACACAACATTAGGCTACTATAAGGGTGACTTGAACACAAGCACTGGCATTCTGTGACAGTCGGTCTGCTAACGCAGATGACTACTAGGTGAATAATGGGCAGATAGCATCTGCAGCATGGATGCTCTGGACCAAGGATGATTCACATCCCACCCAGGATGGAGCGGGAGGGCATGAGATGTCATCATGCTACTCAGAATGGCGCACAATTTAAAACTTATGGTGAATTGTTTATTTCTGGAGTTTTTCATTTAATATTTTCAAACCATGGTGGACCGCGGGTAGCTGAAATCACGGAAAGTGAAACCATGAATGAGGGGACTTCTGCAGTTGGCTCCTGGAAATTTCCTTTTGTCTGAATTCCCAGGGGAGATTAGGCTTTGGAGGATTGATGAACTCCCAAGAGACCAAGGTGTAAATAAAATGGCAATGGATTGATTTATAGTAGGGTGACCAGACGATTTATGTCTGTTGCCCAGGGCACCCTGGAATAACTCTTTGGAGGTAATATTTTAGGCAATCTGAATTGTCTTGGGAAAGTAATAGAAGGAAAAACAGAGCCTCTTCTTCCTGTTAGAACTTTTTGCCGAGGCAATAGGAAGTTGAAACATTCACTTTTGACCCCACGAGAGTGTTTTATTTTTACCATGCCATTCCAGGGAGAATGCCAGGAGGGATCACAGGCAAAAAAAATTTTCTTAGTTGACCCCTGTGGTGTGGCAGGAGGTACAGATTAACTTCATTGCTGTGTCAATATGATCTTCAGTTGCGATTCCCCAGCTGTATGTAATCCATTTTATCGGGTCACTTGTGTGCAGGTTGCTAGGGAACTAAACTCATTATTTAGCCATTGCTCTTAGACTCCATTTGGGCTTGACTGACTGATAGTTACACGGTAGCAATAGGATTACTGGCCTTCCTTCGTCGTCCAAAAGCATCATGGAAGTTATAGTACAGTACGAGTTCAAGGATGGGAGTAGTGGGGAAAATGATCTTTGTTCTCAATATTTCTTCCATCATTTATCCAACCCATGCCCATTTTGTCCAGATAATAGCTTAAATCAACCTCTTTTGTTAAACCCTAGTGTATGATGATTTTCTAGGTTCACCAATGCTAACACTAAAAACACATAACCAAATGAAACACATTGCCATTAAAGTCGAAATACTTCCATAGTCAAATGCACTGTTGTTCCTTTGGGGGAGTTTATTAGAGATACAGGAAGTATTTCTTGATGTAGTAAGTTGGAAATGAACTTCAAAAAGAAGTATAAGTAGGTCCAATAGAAGAAAACTTGAAAATAAGATCTGACTTTAAAAAAATAAATCAATCAATGTAGGTGTGATTGTTCACCTTAGAGAAGCTAACTAACTCCTTTTATAAAATGTTTACAGAAGAATTCACCAGAAAACATGGTGGGTTTGGCAAGATCCATTTGGATTGCCAGATGGAGTGGCTGATGTGTATAAGTAATTTGCCAGAGTAATTTAAACCTTAAGCATTAAAAACGGCAGTAATGAAGGAGCAGTACCAGGGAAGGAAAGACATGTGAAACACATGCCATCAGGGAGAAAGCGTTCTGCTTTAGTATATATTAGATGATCAGTATTTTTTCAATGCCTGGTATGTCTTCAGCTTAGTACCAGGAATGCCTGGGACGGAAAAAGACAACCTAGTTTATCTAGGTAAGTAAGACTAGCACTGGTGAGCTACAAAATGACATACGATTCTGTGCAAAAATGAGTGGTGCAGAAATTATCTTAGAAAGTCAGAGAAAGAAGAGAGATGAGTAGGCTGGACTGGTAGGCATACTCTGACAAATTGGAGGAACACTTTCTTCTCACATATGAAGGATTTTGTCACAGAGAAAGACCCATGGGTGGTGAGCACAGTTGTGAGAGCTCATTTGAATAAATGGGCTTGGCTCTGTGCTGTTATGACAAGGAACAAATCCCATCTGAGACAGATGGATTATGTTGTTCAGATGCTCCCCTCCAGCTGCCTGGACCAGTGTTGATCTCTGCAGCTTTAAACCACATTAATCTGGGGGGTGGGGAGTGGGGGAGTCAGCCCATCACCATGGGAACTGAAGAGAGGCTGGTGTCCTGGGTAACTAGGCAAACACAGGAAGTCAGTATTTTGTGGATGCCATAGGCAGGAACAAACGGGGTCCTTCCAAAAACTTTAAGTGATAGGTAGATGCTTCCAGCTCAAAAACTGTGACTCCTATGCCTCTGGATCCCCAAAAGGGTGGGTTCTGTTTAGCTCTTTGACCTACTTGTGCATTCCTGAATCTTGAGACACTAACTTGAGCATAAAATGCAGACGTTCAGATGCTCCTTCCTCCTTTGTAGGATGATGAGAGTAAAAAGCCCATTTGATCCAAACAGGCATTTTTGTGTGAGGGAAAAATATAAGGTTAGAGGGCTTTTTGAAAATCTATACAAATTGTTCCAAGGTTACAGTAAAAATGTAAAACTTAAAATCCCAATTCCATAACAAGGGACATTTAGACGTCATAGGTAAAGGACAGGGATACGAAGGAGTGTGAGCAGTTGGACAAAACTGGAAAGAAACAGAGAAGATGCAAAAATGTTAATAATGTAGTGCTTGGGGAAAAAATGTCTCTTTTTTGGAAGACAGTATCACTGGGAAGTTCTGAATGCATTTCTTTGATCTTTAAATCTACCAAAAATGTCACTTTGATGTAAGGAAATGATATTTGAATGGAAAAGATGAGGAACTGGCCCCCTCCCCCTCACCCACCTAAATGTGGTGAACAATTTGCATCCAAGGGAACAGAATGAATTGGTTCAGTGGCTGTGTGGTGACACTGGAGGGTGAACTTTGGAGGAACTTTTTTTTAAGGACACTTTTAAAATGGAAAGAGTGATACCCCCTTAAGAACGGAGACCTGAGCTTTGAGAGAGAGCTGGTGATTAAAAAGGAGGATACACAGATAAAAGATGCAAGTCCTTGAAAGTTACATGCAGCATGACTGCATTTCTATACAGTCTTTTATATACAGGTTTTTACATTTATATACAGTTTTTCCAAATAGGAAAAACTGCACCATGTATTGTTTAGAGATTAAACACATAGGTGATGAAACTATAAAGAAAAACAAGGCAGTGATTACCAGGAAAATCACATGGTGACCCCCCTTCCCCCTGGATGGGAGGGAGGGAGGAGAGTCAGTCAGAGTTTTCAAGGCGTTTCTGAGGACCTGCAGTCAACTGCTAATTGTCAACATGCATCAAGGCTAAAAGGAGTTTGCTTTATTGGAGTAGTCTTTAAAGTATGTATGTATATTTTATATATTCTTCTGTAGGTATATTTTATAACAAAAAAAGGGGAGAGGAGAACAAGACTATGAAAGTATCCAGACTGCCATAGATATTAGCATTTTAAATTGTGCTAGCCCCTCCAAAAAAAGTTCTCACTGTAGTCAGATCTGAGCTTGAGGACAATTTCTGCACATCATTATTTTGCCACAAAACTCTTGATTTTCCTGTTGTCTTTGGCAGTGAGGTCTGTCTCAAGGACAGGAAGTATAGCAACTGGTCACATGGTCTGTTTAGCTGGAAGGATAAAGCTTAGTCCCCATCTCCTGACCCCACACCAAGGCCAAGACCAAGACCAAGAGGCTGAAATCTAGGGGTTAGCCACAGAAAAGCTGGCCCACCTTCAGCCCAACCTGGGGTCTCCCTTTCACGCGTTGAGACTTCTTAAGGAGTAACCTAGCCCAGCCTCACTCTTTTGGCATGCAGCTCTCATTAGGGGAGCAATCTCTCCTAGTGTCCACAACTATGGTGTTTCTCCACATTTTTAAAGCCATGTCTTATAGCCAAGAAGACGCAGCCAAACGTTTCATTTGGCAATTTATATTATGAAAACCATACACATCTTTCCATTTTCCATCTACAAAATTAAAAATGAACTCGGCTTTGAAGCTGTATACATACATGTTCTTTCCAGATTCTGACATATCCTCTGTGGGGGACATGCCCCTTCCTGGGCCACCCTCCTCCATACCTGCTGCCAGTTGAAAATAGCTTTCCTTGCTGCCATCACCAGCAGCAAACGTTTATAGAACGTTTTCTATAAGCCAAAAATAATAGCAGCTGACATTTTTACAGCACTGACTATGTACCAGTCATTTTTAAAGCTCTTTACAAATATTAATTAGTATAATCCTTGCAAAGGCCCTGTGAGGTAGGTCTCCTAAGACACGGGGAGGTAGAATGCCTTCTGCAGTATCACACAGCTGGTAAGTGGTGGAACTGGGATTTGAACCCAGGGGATTCTCTACGGACATGATTCTAGTGCTCACCACTCTGCTGTGCTGCCTCAGATAACACACTAACCACATTACAGGTGTGATTTACTACACCTCTGACAGTTTTACTATTCCCCCATTTTAGGGATAAGCATACTGAGGTTCAGAATGTCATTTCACAAAGGATTGAATAGAGGGACTCATGAAAGTGGCTTGGGGGTGGGATCAATGAAGACCTCATTGGTTCGTTGTCCCCTGCTCCTTCACCACCCCCAACTCAAACCAACTCTCTGACCCCCCCACTCCTCAATGGAATGAAAAGTCCTCTCTGTGTCCCTCAATCACAGGGTGGGTGGCTCCTGTGACCAGAGGAAGGAGCAGATCCTCAAGCAAGCCTGTTCATGTATTGCTAATTGCTTAAACATCATGGACAGGAGTTTGTCTTATTATGGGTTTTTTTGTGGGAAAGCTTTTCATACAATGCTGGCTGACTCCTGAGCTTTAAAGTAAACAACTACATCATCCTGTACAGAGAGAGTCAGGAAAAAGGAAATTGTAAGAAAATGTCAAACTCCTCCAGTGCTCTCTCTCTCTCTCTTTTTAATAGAAGTGAAGTAAATGATGTTTAGGGGGATTTGCTAGAGTCCTTGTACCACAAGGCTCCATGAATAATGACCCCCTTCTCTAGCTGCAGATTTGGGTAACTGTTTCTCACACCACGCTTTCTTCTCAGTGCCCTCGCTACGATATAAGAAGGAAAGCCCACCCGCAAAACATGGTAGAAGATTCTATAAATGTACTAGAAAGTTAAGCTACTTCTCAGGGAGTGGCGAGTCCTCACTTTCAAAACTGCTGGGTGACCGAGCAGGGTGACTGAGCTGACAGCTCTTTGTGATCCTACGTCCTGGGGAGTGGAACACGTTCACTTCTGGGTCTGTCATCTAAGCATGCGGACAGTGTTCTAGGTATCCCCCTTGCAAAGGAGAAGACAGCACTGGAGAACCTTCTGAATAAGGATACACCCAGAAACACAGCAGACTGGCTGAGAAAACGCCAGTACCACAGCCATAAACCTTGTCTAATATCCGCATCTTTTAAACGCATGCTAGGACTTTCTGGAGCGCCTTCCTGGTTGCTTGCCAGACTTACGCTTTTTCTATCATCCCATCACCTTTAAAACAGCAGTATTTGGAGAGGGGGAGACCAGAAGGACAGAAGACACAATTATCAAAATTACTTTTGGTCTTTTCCAACCACGCACCCGCCCTGAAGATTCTGAAGTGCTGTCCCATCTCCCCCATCAATGTTACTTCTGAAAAGCAATTGCCTCTTTCAGAGGTAATTGGGGGTATGTATAAGATGTAAGGCTGGCAGCCTTAAGGATCTCTGACATGGAAGACTCCTAGGGTTGTTGCTATAGTAACACTTTCCTATAGCAAATTGTAAGTATGTCCTAGCAGAAAGGAATTATCCACTTAAACAACTTTGCCATTTCCCCCTCCCAATCCACTACCCGTTTCTCCTAGTCCCGCATAATATGAGATAGTCCCTTTCTTCCTGCCCCACAAACTCGAGGATCCTTGCCATCTTTGTCATCCTTAGAGTAAGTCAGTCTCTTCTCCCTGCAAATAGTCGTTTTCGTTTTGTGTTTCCTTTCAGGATAGGTGGGAACTTCTCTGAGATGTGTATTTTGCGCTTGTCCTTGAATCCATTACCTGTAGGGCATCCTATTTTTGTACAGCTTCCTTGTGAGTGATGTAGTAAGCTCCCAGTGAGTAGGGATGAATATTTAAATGGACTTCCCTCACGTACTATTTTTGGGTAGTAACAAGAGTAACGGATTATAGTGGGGCAGCCATTTTGATTTTTATTTGAAATGAATCACTCATGGAAGGAGTTTTACAAATAAACCAAAAGAGCTTGCCGACTTTTACCACCCTATTGCGAGACTTTGGGCACCACCCATGGCCTATAAAATAAAATGTTCTTTGTCAGCTCTCAGCCTGTCTCTCCGATTTCACTGCCTGAGTCTTAAACGTGCCATGCAAATCCCTGCCTTCCTGCCTGTTCCCTTGGCCTAGGATGACACAGCCCCACATCTCTGATTATCCACATCTCCAACCATTCCTCTCACATCCAGCCTCTTCTCTGTGAACCCTCCAATTCACCTGAAACCTTCTGCTCTTCTTACTTGGCATCCAGCGTTTACAACATGACAGTTAGATTTATATCCACAAATGACTTATCTCCCTCAACTAATTATGAACTCCCAAAGGCAGGCAGAAACTTATCCCCCTTGTGCCCTCTGTATGTGTGTTTGTGTGTGTGTTTGTCTTTATAGGGCAAGCCCACTTACTCAGCGTAAGTGCTCAGGAAATACATCCTATGGTACCCTCTTTCCCCGAAAATAAGACCTAGCCAGACAATCAGCTCTAATGCGTCTTTTGGAGCAAAAATTAATATAAAACCTGGTATTATATTTATTATGTATATTATATTATATTATATTATATTATATTATATTATATTATATTATATTATATTATATGACCCAACCTTATATTATAGTAAAATAAGACTGGGTCTTATATTATTTTTTGCTCCAAATGACGCATTAGAGCTGATTGTCTGGCTAGGTCTTGTTTTCGGGGAAACATGGTAGTAATGGTAGCAAAAGCTAGTGTGATTACACCCAGCAGGAATCATTTCGGGAATTAAAATCAGCTGATTTATTAGCTACTGTCTTACAACTAACCCATCGTTCTGCCACTTTCAGCACGTGGCTGTAGAATCATGAATAGGATTCTATACGATTCAATGTTCGCACATTGTCCCTCACAGCCCTGTACTAATTGATTGCAATTAGCATGGGAGAGAATCCAAACTTTTTTCGAACCACCTCTCACCTTAGACCAACTCATCTCACAGCTACTTAAGAACATGGTATCTCATTTTGAACAGGCATTTAGTTTTCGGAGACCTGTTGTTTTGTCTGTTTTATTTTGACTTTCAGCCGATATTAAGGATGTCCTTGAGTCTTGGTTTCCTCCTCCACAAAGTGGACGTAATAATGCTCCCCTCCAAGGGTGGCCATGAGAATTCAGTGGTAGCAGAGATGGCCGTTAGCACGATGCCTGGCAAGTGGCACACATGCAACTCTCACGCTGCTTTTCAGAGTCCTTTGCACATTATCGCCTCACTGTATCCTCACAGCACCTATGAGGTGGGCAGGATGGTAGTATATTTTCCTTTGATAGATGAGGAAACGGGCACAAATCAGTGAGGGGACTTGCTGAAGGGCCCGTGATTCATGATCCAGGCATGCCCTGGTGCCCCACCTCCTGGCAGCATTCATCTTAGAGGCGATGGGGGGAGAGAGAGGCCAGGCTTCACCGACGGCACCAAGTTTCTGCCTGAGGAAACTACCACCCCTCTCTCAAAATGGACATGAGCGCACCCTCATTATGCTCAGAGGACCTCCTCACCCGCCGCCTTCTGGAACTTTCTCCTCTGCTTGCCTACGGTAGGAGGATTTGTTAAAGGTTATCATGTATTTTGCTTGCATGCCAGTTATCCCGGAAAGTTCCATAATGATTTTGGAGTTTTTATTGGCTGGGCTGAAAACGACCCGAGCAGTGATACTGTGTTGATGCTTGGATTCCGATTGGCGAAGCAAGCAGTGAATTATGAAAAGCCCAGTAACCCGAGGAGAGCCTCAGCAGGAGGCTGAGAGAAAGAGATGAAGGGTTTTAATCCTCTCCATTATGTCCTCATTAGGAGTGACTTTCTAATTAGTCATGGGTAAAGGTTCTCTTCCAAGGTGTGTGCTTTGGGGGATATTAATGAAATTTCGTGTTTCCCAGCTGAGACTTCCACATCTGTGGCCAGCCAGTGTTTTCGGCTGTGAGAAACGAACTCTTTGCCAAGAATTCACCATGTACTGGAAACAGGAAAGTATGGAAAATGAAGTAGCTATCATCAGTGCTGCTTCTAAAGGTCAAGGTTTCATTTATAGAACTGGAGCCATCCAGTTGACGGAGAAAGGCCCCTTTTCGTCTGTAATCAGTGTGAGAGGTGTGGAAGCATGGATCGGATGGCCTCTGCTCCTGATGCAATGGCAAGAAATCCACAAGTAGTATTTACAAAGACCAGTCCTTTCTGGGAGGATTAGAAAGAAGAAAAGGTGAACCGAGCATTAGTTATGGACTTAGGCATATCATTTTATCGACAAGAATGACACCACATCAGCATTTGGGGAGCAGGAGAGAGGTCAGTCAGAGAGCCATCGCTCCTCATCTTTTTACGAGGCGTGGGGGTGGAAAGTCCCGCCAAACTGGAAGGTTTCCTGGGTCTCCACAGCAGACCCCCACACCCTGCTCCTGATCACCCTCAGACATGGATCTTGCTGTCTAAGCGGATTATTACTTTGTCCTTTATGGCAGGGTTCTCAAACACTAGTATGCATTGCAACTCTGGAGCTGGAGAAATGGCAGATTATAGGTCCCACCCCTGGAGATTCTGATTCAATGGGGCTCGGGATTTGCAGTTTTGAGTGTAGGGTGGTCGCTAGCCACACTTTGAGAAACACTACCCAATAGTGGCATAGCCACCTACTGTTGGATTGAGCTGGCTTTAAAGTCAATCAGCAAGGGACTGTCCTAGGCACTACCCTACACCTCCCGGGATTTGCAAAAGATTCACATGCTATGAGCCTTGCCCTTACAAAGCGTATACATGAAATGGAGTGGACAGTGCAGGGTTTGACAGAATCAGATGCTGGGCTGCTGAAGGAATCCCTAGAGGACCCCCTGCAATGGGAGATGGGGCTCCCGCTGAGCCCGGACGACTGTAACATTTGCACTGATGACTCAGAGGAAACAGATGACATTTTTCATGAGGGGCCACCAGTGTGAGGGCAGCCTTGAGCTTCATACTTCACCAGCCTGAATCTGGTGTTAACCTGGAATGGGTACCATGCCTGGGCAGGGGCCCAGCAGGTGAGGACTTCGCTGAGACCCTGCTGGAGATGGCAATCAACACTCTGGGCTTTTAGAGATTTTGCTCTGAAATAAAGAGTGCCTTGGGCCACCACACACTGTGGTCTCTGAGAGCTCAGTATTTGTACCTTGGTGCGGCTTATAACGTATATTCCAAATTTCTGATGCACTCACTTTTATGTGATCCTTAGTGGAACTTAGGAGTGTCACCTCCTTTAATGGATAAAAACCTAGGTGGGGTGTTCTCGAAATTCCACAATAATATGGGTGGAATTGGATCTTCTGTGCAGGCCCTCTGACCCTCAGCTGAGATTCTCTTATCACCTCACACTAGGAAAGTTTGCGTGTGAGCTCTTAGAGTCATGTTTAAGGCTCGGTCTCTGTAAATAATATAATTTCCTCTCCTATCATTTTTCAAGATCCATCCAAAATGTCTCTTACTTTGCTAATAGCTGTGTGACATTTAACCCTCCCCCACCCCGCACCTTCTAAACAGGTCTGATTTCTTTTTCCTTTCTTAATCCTCCTAAGATGTTATTACTCTGGGACACTATACACCTTATGCTTCTTTGTATTGTAGTCATGTATGTGACAGTATTTCCCACCAAACTAGAGCATAAAAACACGAGGCGAGGAATTAGATGGTACTCAGACATTTTTTCTCTTCCATCTGCTTTCGCTCATTGGCATGGGGGCCTAGTGGAAGAGAAAGCTGAATGCAGAGATGGGTGCTGTGTGCGGAGGGCCTCAGATGGGGATGAGAACATTGTGAAAAATCAGTGGAAGCTTGGCTGCTCCACATTCTGTTCCCCCAAGCAGGCAGCTGGGCCCAGGCCGGTCAAGATGCCAGCTCTCAGAAGCTTCCCAAACCCTGCCAGGTCCAGGCCCATCACCCTGCCTCGGGTTCAATGCCCCCATTGATGACTCAAACTTTCCTGTATCCCTTCCAGTGATGACTATCACTCTGCCAGGGAAACAGACCGGGTCCTCTCCCCAGACATAAATCTTTGAGGTCTACCAGAATTCTCTTTCCATCTTTCTGGAACCGCTGGAATCCCACAGGCAGGGGGTAGGCAGCTACTCTTATGAAAAGCATTGCTCAGTTTCTGGACTAAAAAGGCATGGGAGAGCTGAAGATAAGGATCCCCAATTCCAAGTCTGGCTTATCTGCAAGCAAACCCTGAAACTTGCTTACCTCCTTCTTTCCATCCGTAATTACCCATGTGTGAGAAAAGCAGGGTGGCATCGTTGCCATAAGGCATGGCAAAAAGGGATTACCCGCTAATGCCATTTGGTTTAGAGATGCATTGTTACATAAAATACTCTGGAGGAGTTCAAATGTCCCTCAGGCTAATGCTTACTTCCCCAGGTTCGTAACACTATAGCTGAGTATTGTTTTACTTGCCATTTTTCAAAAGAAGGAGAAAAATACCCGAGCCATTATTCAGCCTTGCAATAATACTTTTGAAAAAAATAACCACAACTCCCAAACCTGACTTCTGTGGGCAGGATGTTGTGGGACTATTGTTCCTTCGGAGGCCACCCTTCAACCTGCAGAAAGTGGTCTGGGTTACAGTCAGGTTACAGGGGGTATTCAGAGGCCTGTGGGAGTTGGAAGGAAAGTCGTAATGATGCCAGCTTAGCTCTAGCAAAAAGGAAGTGAGCACTGACTTCAAAGCCAGACACACATGTGTCGTCAATTTAGGGGACTGGTTGATTTGGGGCAAAATCTTGAAACTTCTTGAACCTTAGTTTTCTCATCTTAAAAAAATAAACAGGGCCGGTGTTCGCTAACACTCTGGTGGTAATCATTTTGCATGATACAAGCGTATCAAATCAACACATTATACACCTTAAATTTACACAATGTTATATGTCAACTGTATTTTAATAAAGCTGGGTGAGGGGTAGAGTGATAACAGCCATCTCCTGCAGTTGTTTCAGGGTTAGATATGATTTTGTGAAGTGCCTAACATGGTGACTTAACAGCAGTTTCCTACTTTCCTGCCCAGGGTCAGCTGGGGAGTCAAGAAGGAGACCAGCTGGGTGTGGTACTGAATGGTTAGAGGCCCTTCCTCTATATTTATCTTCTTTATAAGCCAATTATACTTGGTATAATTTTGAGAGAAAAAATTCAAGAGGCTACATAGCATTTAAAATTCTTTAAAACAAAACAAAACAAAACATACTGGCAGCAATTGCCAAATTATTGAAGTTCCCAGACACGGGAGCAAATGTCGGGTCTTGGCAAAGTGGGATGGGGAATTTCTGTGTGATATTTGAATAAAGAAATCTAAACTAGGGGAAAAAAAGTTTCCCCAGATCTTATCATCGTACAATGAAGAGCTGTATAAAAACTGTTTGTCCTCACTGCGTGTTTACTTACCAATGGCAGGATATCTTACAGGCCAAAAGTTCAAACTACTGTTAGCTCCCAAGTGATGTGTGAACTTGAAATGAACTGGCTTCAGAAGAGGCTCGAAAAATATTTTGACCCACAAAAGTTCCTGCCTCCCAAATGTTTCCCACTACTTGCCACAGTCCTTGGTGATAAGGTGTTATATATCTGGAAAGATGAAATGAAGGCATAGTGATAGCAGCTTCCCCCGGAATACATGTGCTCTCACACACAACACTTTTTCCAGTTATTTCCTTGTGACGTTCTTGTTCCATTACATCAAGCTTCCAGTCTTAGCCATACTGCATAATGATAAACACAGCTTCTCTACCAACTCCAAACAGTAGGATGACAGAAATAGATGATTTATTTTGATTTTTTAATGCTGATTTACTTTGAATTTTTGTACTTTTTGCTATAGGACCGATGAATGTCTTCAAGTTGGCAACTAGAGCTTACTAAGCGACCTGTGAAGTTCCAGCACAGTTCCTGGCTTAGTGTATATTCAGAAAATGTCTTTCAAGTGCAATTTATCTAGTTCCTTAGGCCTGATACCCACTGTTGAAATCCAGGTTAGTACGGTGGTGAGATCATGGCCTTGGTGTAAATTCCACCTCTGTTTTAACTGGCTGGGTGATTTTAGTCAATCGACTTAACCTCTCTGTGCTTCAGTTTCTTTATCTGCAAAATGAGAATAGTAATTAATAAGGAACATTTTGAGGATTAAATGAGTGAATATAATGTGAAGTCTTCAGTAAACTATATGGCACATAATTTGCTATGCTATGATTTTTATTGCTATTCACTTAAAGTTTACCATTTCTTGTTCCCCTGCCTCCTACCCAGTTTCTCTGTGTCTCACACACCTTCCTCCTGTGAGAGCAGTAGTTCCAGGGAGCTTGGAAACCAGTTGTCAGTTCTGCCGCCATTTTCTTTTCACAATTGCACTTGACCGGTCAGAGCTTCAGGTCCCCATACTGATGTTCCACAAAATTGTTGCAAAATAAACCTCAACCTAAGCTGTCCCTTTTCTCTATCCTGACTATGTTTTTCTGACTGCATATTAGTTCATGTCATTTTTTTAAAAAAAAAGCTTAGCTCGTAGGGTCTGAGTTTGATCTCTGAATCAACTCAGCCTTCCAAAGCAGGCTAATATTCTTTCAAGTATTTTTCTCTTACTTACTGTTCATTCAATAAACAGTTAAGGATGACAATATTGACAGATGGGATAAGGCTCCCTTGATTAGACTCAAGTCTCTGCTTGCTAGTTGTCTCTATGGCTCATGTTTGCCGCTGATCTAGGAGGAAAATGTTAGGGGCACCACCACCATCTACTCTCATTGGGGTTCTTTGTGGGTCTCCGTGGCGTCCCAGCTTTATTCATCCTCTACTTGAATTGACTGTGGTTGTGCTTCTGGACCACCACACTTCCAGGCCTGTGCTATATGTAGAATTGTCCTTTTTAACCTACCGAGGGTAGGACATTTGATTTGGGCTGGTATCTCAGAAAATCTTGACTTCTCAACCATGACTAGAAGCCCCCTGAAGGCAGGTCCTATTCCTTGTGCTGGTGTCTGTATTCTCTGAGCTGAACACAGTGTCTGGCTCATAGTGAGTGCCAGGAGAATGGTAACTAAATGGCACTGAACTGGACCTAGAAGGATGACTTGGGTTGTAGCTGTAAGACCTGGAGAGCTAGGGGCATTCCAGGGAGAGGTTTCTACATGAACGAGGACGCAGGTGGGAGCAGGAATTGGGAAGGGTGAACAGAATGTAGACTGCAATCTAGTTCTGTACAAGAGGCCTTGGAGGACATGCGGGAGGCAGCATGCTCTGAACACCTTAGCACAGCATTGTCCACTCTGGCTTCAGGTGAGAATCACTTGGTCTGCTTTAAAAACATACCCCCTCCTGGCCTCACCTTAGTTCAACTGAAACTGGGTCCTGGGGGATATTGGGGCACTGGGTTGAGAATGACTGACTTAGGACTTATAGGAAAACTTTACAGAATGTGGTGAAGGTCCCACACCAGGAGGTCTCTTTTACTATAAATTGCTAACAATCTTGGGGAAATGGCAAAATCTGCCTCTAAGTCTTCCAAGCTGAACTTTAGCATCCTAGAGTGAACCTAGAAAGAACTGGATAAAAACCAATGAAAGAAAGGTGTTCCTAACACAGAATTAACAATAAGGACTAATAACAAGTAGGGGAGGAGATAGGAAAGATGTACTAAGACTTCACTACCCCTGCTTTTCCTTAATTGTAACCTTTGCACTCTGAAAATTGCTGATTTCCTGAGTGCTTGCAAACTGACTAATCTCAATTTTAAACGTAGTTCAGACTTCACCCTTTATCTAGGTCACAGTGAAAGCCGCCATACGTACCAGGAATGAGAAGTTCGCAAAGTTAATTAGGGCACTGTTTATATTTCCAGTATTCAAAATAAATTATTCGGTTTAACCGTCATAAACTTTTTGAAAATCATTTCTGTTTTGAAAATCATTTCTGTTCATGAGTAAGTGACATGAGGTATTCATTTCATAAGTAGGTTTCTGTTCCATAGGTCTTCAAGTTCATGGCAAGAGCATAGTCTCAAGCGTTTCTCATATTGGTACCAGTAATTAAGCCATAGGACTCGAACAAATAATTACTCTTGATAGTAGAATAGTGGGTATGCCCGTCTCCTGTGTAAGAATTTTAAAGCAGTATTAACACAGACCAAAATGCTTTTCATGGAGGGATTGGTTTATTAGTCTTTCCTTACCTGATGCTTGGGCTTCATCAACTCACTTACAGAGCATGTCTATCCCCGTAGGATATACATATTGGGTTTTAAAGAGAGAAAAATCGCATATCCATATTTCTCCCTACACCTATCCAAACTCAGGTCACATACATGCTGGTTTCTAGAAGAAAGGCAAAAAAAAAAAAAAAATTCACAGTGCAGAAAGGTGCAGCATTTGCAGGAACTAGGAGAATCTCGGCATATAGTCTTGGACAGGTTTCACATGTGTTGGCCTGAGTCCCCGTGAAGGCAGTGACTTTGGGTTTGTTTACCAAACTAACGGCCATGACACAAATAATAGCTTTTTGCTTAATGTGGAATGCACAACACATTACTGAAGTGTTTCCTTGTGAATACCTTTCTGTGTGCATCATGACAAAGTATAGATCAATTGACATTACATTACTTAGTGAAATTTAAAATTCTTTGGGCTGGAGGAATTTACCCGAAAACTGCACAGCACTGCCAACAAGGTGATACTGAAAATGCCCGTCTCCATTTTAACACTTCCGCTTGAATACTCTTATTTTCTACACTGAAGACGTTGTATGAGCTTTTCTCTTCTGTGGTTTTTAGTTATCACAGCATATGACTTCTGTATTACAGGTTGTAATATCATTTTATGTAAGTGTCCCCTTTCCAGCTCCCCCCACCCCGCCTCCTTTGATGTATTTTTTTTATACGTGAGTTGTGACTCTTGGGAATACCAGCCGTTAATACTAACATTTATGGAAAATAGTTAATGTGAAAAGGAAAAGTCAAAATGGGTAAATTAGCAGTTCATTAAGGACCAGTACCTGCTGGTCTTTGTAGATGTGGATCTTACTGAGTCCCCAGCTAAGAAGGCTGGTAGCTTCCAGTGGCCCACCAACATTCTGTCTCTGTGAGTTCCCCCTTCCTATCCACTTCCTGAAAGAAGAATGTTGCCCTTTTTGATTCTTATTGAAGTGAGGAAAAAGTTTTTCCTACTTGTTTACTGCCTAAACCTGTTGGAGGAGTTTTTCAAAAGGAACACTGGTAAGAAGGGAAAATAAACAAAAGTAAACAGGAGAGGTTAGAGTCCACGATTCTATTCCCAATTTAAATAAGGTCTAGCCACAGAGTAGAATGGCCAGCCAGCTAAACAGGTGCGTAAGCCAGCCTGTGGCTCTTGTCCCTTTGCCTCTGGAGAACCAGGGCCAAAGCCCCTCTTTAAAGCCCATGGTTTAACCTCTCTTGGTCTTTCTATTTAATTTCAACCAGTGGCATTAGCCCCGAGCAGTATATTGTTAAGTAACTAATGGGAGAAGAGTCATCCCCAGGCCCTTCTCCGCAGAAGTCTTCTGCCCATGTTATAAAATACCAGAAGCGATGGGGACGGGCTCACTCCCTAAAGCCCAGCTGTGGAGCCCGTCTTCCCAGTTCTCCCAGGTTACTCCAATCATCCGGTTACTCCAGTCCGACTCTGGGCTTCTCCATGGACAGCCTTATTCATAGGCTCTGGCTTGCTCAGTATTTTAATTTTCAGATATCACTATACCAACACTATTGTTTTGTGTGTAACATTTTTTACTAGAAGGAGAACTTAGTAAATTTCAGAAACGACACTGGCTTCTCTGTAGCTCCTGCCTTTTCAAGCCCTTTTAAAGTTGTGGTGGTTTCCTGAGAGACCCTCTTTGTTTTATAACTTCATTCTAAACTCACAAGCCAACTTCCCATCCAAATTAAACATTTGAGGTGGGAAAACTTTGTGGGGACTTCAGAAAAACAGTTTCTAAAAGGTGTTCTGTAAATAAGGGATTATTACTGCACTTTGTGCCAAAATCACGTTAAATAAAACAGTTTCAGATCTGCACTTTCACTAACCCAAAGCCCTCTTTCATCACAATTATGTCCTTAATCTATTCTAGGATCATTGCCATAATCTTATCACTCTAATTATAGCCCCCCAAAATGCAAAATATGTTATATAACTCAGAGCTTGTTTGGACTTCTCATAGACATGCTTATATGGCAAGAAAAACAACTTTCAGTCCAACAGTGAAGCGTAAGAGTCATACATGTGGTAATTATTCCAATTTTTTTAAAGCAATATTAGAAATGTCCACTTGATATCTTTTGTAATATATTACATTAAAAAGCTTTTAACTCAAAGGGCATTTACATAGTATACTCCTAGAGCTATATGGGTCTGAAGGCAGTTGTTGCCTATAAGATGTAATGGTAAATAATGGAAAGACCCACCAAACTTCTTCATTAGTAAAATAAACAATGAGTCCTTGGTTGTGCGTGTGGGGAGTGGGGTTGTGGTGAAGGTGGAGGGCATGGGGCAGGGTTTTAGGCAACTGAAATATCTCAGAGAAAGAAAGGTGAGCGAGGGTTCTGTCACTTCTGATTATTCCTCTCCATCTCCACTATGGAACTCCAGATGGAAGGAATCAGGGAGTTCTGCTTCTATGTCCTTGAATCTTTATAGCTATTATCAGTTGGTCTGAAAATGTGGGTGTTTTTATGAGTGAACTAGTGGCTTTTTATGTAGGAGTCTCTCATTTATTCCTGTGATAACCATCTGCAAGCAGATGCAGAATTCCAAAGGGGGGAGACCTTCATGTGTAGGAAGGATCATGAGTGTCTGGGTCCATTCACTTGGGTGCCATGAGCATAGCAGCGATGGGTGACGTCCTGGGCTGGGTTCTCATTAGGATTTCATGCCAGCCACCTTAGATCTGAGACCAAAGTAACATCTAATCCTGGTCACCACTTTTACACATTAAACTCATTCCATATAATAAGTATAGACTGGAGACTCTGTAAAAGCCTAGTTTAGAGACTGAGAATATAAGAGAAGGGTAATTTGGTACTTAGTGATACAAATATTTATTGACTGACTGACTGGGGAAACGTCTGGGCCTGGTCCGTAAGGAACTTATATTCTTATTTAGCAAGGAAGATTTAGCTGCATGAATTAATTAAAGATCCCTTTAAGTACCAGTTATATAACATCATTTTGTTAGAGAAAAGGGATATTGATGGAATCCAGTCTAGGACAGTCAGGGAAGTCGTTGGTCAAGGAGGTGGAATGGCAGGCTTTTAATTCTCCAAGATGAGAATTGGGGACACCACAGGCCAGGGATCAGCATAAAGTCTTGAAGGAAGGTGTAAGCAGAGAGAGAGGGAGAATGGAGGGGGCAGTTTTAGGGTCAGGGAGGACAGTGAGGACACTCACCTGACCAGAGAGGGGGGCAGGAAAAAGAATTTGGGTAGGTAGGTGAACCAGATGATGGAGAGCTGTAGACCCCACTGTGAGAAAAGGCTGCCTCACTGGATGACATGGGGCAAAGCAGGAATGTATTTGATCCTGCCTTCCTCTGGCTGGAGGAGGAAGGTGAATCGAGTGGGCTTAGAACTCCATCTCTGACTGAGTTGTGGCCCCACAGCTATGTATACGGGAGGGTGTAGGGCACCACGTAATGGTGGTATCATTCTCATGGGAGGGTTTAAGTATCTTCCCTTACCTACTACTCGGGCCAGTGGCTGCATCCGTTCTTCCTCCCAGCATCCACGGTTCCCTATCCTGTTAGGTTTCACCGTCGGCCAGCCGTGGACTTAGATGAGCTCACATGGTGCTTTGGGTAATTGCGTTCAAATGTGACAGCTTAATTTTTAGCCGGAGATAGTCCATATAATAAATACTGTTGTATTTAGCTGTGATGTGGTGCCATTTTTTTGTGCCAGTACTCAGAACTTTCATATTCTCACTCCTAAGTGGAGGGGTCTGCTGATTTAGCATGCCATTGTTCCACTTAGGGTTTGTATGATTTAACATGTTCAGTGCAGAGTCCTGAAGACCTGGAACACCCCACAGCTCCTGACAGCAATAGGAATGCCCATAGAGGCACCACACCCAGCTTTCCTTTACGCTAACGTAATCGTAGGTGGTTGGTAAATAAATAAATTAGGGCAAGCGAACTACGGACCTGCTCAGCGTTCAGGGGCTCTCCGCTCCGCCCGCCTCTCCAAGCAAGGGACTCCCCTGAGGACGGCATCACTCCGTGCTGCGTGTAATTCTAGTAGATGTTCAATTGTGACCTTGTACCTTATGAACCTATGGTGTACTTTACTGTATATGTTATGTATTTGTACTCACATTTATGTATAGCGCAGTATACCCAGAACCATGTATTCGATACATGCTGCCAGTGAAAGCAGCCTTTTTCAAACTCTGGGTTGTGTTTGACTAGTGGGTCACAACATTCATTTTGTGTATCTCCATGAGAGTTTTTTCTTAATGAAATAGAATAGGATAGAAAATATGAGCGTGCCCCCGTATTTTCTATATGTTGTAAAGATAATAGTCATTTTGGGAAACAATTTCAGTTACTTGTGTGTATATACATGTATGTATGTGTGTGTAAAAAATATGAGTGCCCTGTCATATTTGCTACCCTCATGTGTGAATAAGTTGGCCATATATGTGTTTATACACATGTGTTTGCCGGTTCATCAGTACTGTGCATTGTTGTTAAAAAACAAAACTGATTTAAGGGATGTTCAGAGAAATTCTGACCATACTCTTTGACATACACGATTTTGCCTCGTGTGCTGACTTATCCCTCACTCCTGCCTAAGACAGGTTGTCACTGCATTCCAGGTTGTGTTCCAACCTGCAGAGACATTTCGGCTTGTCATACTGGAGGGACTTCTCAGGCTCTGATGAAGAGGGCCTGCATGTGTTTCGTTCCTTCTCTCGTCTTCCTCTGGAGTGTCAAGGGTGTCCACTATGTTAGATTGTAGGTCTTGGCATGTGGTGCGCGGCCCTGGCAGAGGAAACTGAGTCAGTAGGTGAGAGACCAAAATAGCATCTTGGGAGGGCAAGGACAACACCCAGAAGGAGGCCTGAATCACAGAGGACATCCTCTGCTGTCATGGAAGATGATGTCTGATGGTAAATGAAATGCCTCCCCTTCTGGAGAGATCGGGGTCCCCATTCACCCAGCAAGCTATGGCTGGAATTCTTTCCTGGTGGAAGTGCTGGGGTGAGGGGCACAGGAGCAGACCCAGGTCCTAAAGGGTCAGCTGCCGTCCTTTGTTCTGAGCAAACCGGCTGCTCACAAGTTGGCCGAGCAGCCGGGCTTCCTCTCCAGCCTGGTCTGGTATTCTCCAGGCCTCTGGCGGAGCTCTGGGCCTTGTCTCACCTCTGGAGCTGTAGAGGTGATTTTTCCTGGCAGTCCATAGTGACCCCTAGTTCCGCAGGGCAGTCTTTCCCAAAGGGCGGTCCAGAGAACTTGTGCTTCACATCAAAATCACCTGCTGAAGCCGAAGCTCGGAAACGAGTCCCAGGTGATTTTAACCAGCCTTCCAGGGGATTCTTCTGCACATTAAAGCATGAGAACCTCAGCTTTAGGGTTTTTTTTTGATATGCATATTACATTGAAAGATGGAAACACTTAAGCTTATAGGGTATATATATTTTATAGTGAAAAAATGTTTAAGGTGGCTTCATTTTGTTTCTTCTTGGTCACGGTTTTTCCATAGCTGGTTCAAAATTTAAAAGAGGGTCAGGGATCAACTGTCCGTTATAGAAACAACAGTATAGCACTGCCCTGAGGGTCTCCACCTTGAGAAAGACCCCTTCAGGAATCCTCTTAAAAATACTGTCTTATAAAGAAGGACTTGGATGGGATACAAGAGGTGTACTCCATTTATTTCTGATAATGAGTGAACTTTGTTAGAATAGCCCTATTTCCATCTTCATCTACCATTTAACAAGCGCTCTTAACAGCTTGCCGTGGGCCTGACATTGGACTTTCCAATTGTTTCCTCATCAGGGAAGATTCTCAGCCTTATTCTCTCTCCTGTCTCCTGAAGTGAGTTCTTAGGTCAGGAGAGATGTGTCTGATATCCAAGAACGTTTTGGCTTTCTTATCCAAGAAACCCTATGGCTTTGCCTCCCTGCCCCCGCTCCCCCTCCCCACCCCAGATATCCAGCCTTTCTGGATATATGTGTCCCTAGTTAGAGAAGTTTCAAGGCACAGGATTCAGAGCAGGCTGGGCCAGATGCGCTGATGGCGAAGGACTCTTCCTGAGCTATGCCACTTGTCTGATAACTTTTTGCTAAACTGTTTTCTAAGATCTCATGGGAAAAACAGTACAGAAATCTCATCTCCAGTTGGCCGAGGGAACCCCAGGGACTTGAACTTGACAAGGTCTCATTAGGGGTTGGTAAATACAACTGATACCTGGTGATGCACGTGTTCTTTTATAGAGCAATGAAGGTATGTGGCTGGAACAAGGAAAAAGCAAAATGGGTCATGGAGGACGTTGTTCTTGGAGGTCATCACCCCCTTAGCCCGCCCAGCAGGCCGCGAGCTCACAGTGCCATGTGTCCCACACAAGGAGGGCTTTAGAGGGCACATCCTGGGTAACTTGCTGAGTTAGAGATCACCATGAATTTCAAGCCATTCATCATATTTTAGATGTTAGATGTTTGAGAAGCTATGCATTTCAAAACACTGAAGTGGATCAGGACAAACCTGACAGTGTCAGTTGTTTCCCTTGTTCATAGCTTCAAATCAAAGCAGTTCCCTTTCTTCCCTCGTCTTATCTGCTTACTTAATTAACTCATTTGTTTTTGAGTGAGATTGCTAAATGACTCAAAAGCAAAAACTTGGGGGAAAAAATGTTTAAAAGAGAGGATATCTTGGCCTAAAAAAGTCCTATCAAAGTGTTTCCACTTTGATTGCTGGCCTTTGACATACACACAGGATGTTTTCTTTCAAGTACCAAGCAAATCCTGGAAAACTGAACTTGACTTTAAAATGCAATGCCCTCTCTTTGTTTCACCAAGACCAGCTGGGTAGCTCATTAAATGTAGAAAGTGCTTTGAAAATTGGAAGGCCAACATAACCTGTTAACTTTTATCAACAGTCACAAAATCAGTGTCATTTAATTTAACTCTTATGTGCCTGCACAGCAGGCAAGAACTTCACAGATAAGTCCACCTGCCAACACTGTAAGGTTTAGTGACTTGCTTAAGGGCACATGGGGAAAACACGGAGAAGTAAGTTGTAGTTTCTGTTCTTCTGACAGACTAGGTCCTTTGGTAACTACATAATGATCCCTTTGAGCCTCAGTTCCCTCATCTGTGAAATGGGGACAACACTCTGCCTGCTTCACTCACAGGGCTGTCCTGAGGCTTACAGGACAGTAGTTTGAAAAGTCCTAACTAAGGATATTAGTAAAATGGAAAAGTCCCACCATGTGTTCTTTCTGTATTCTGTATTTCCACATCAATTTCCCTCTTCCAGGGATTTCTCACCTTCAACAAAGACCCACGTGAGGTTCACTGCATTCAGTGTCCCACAAGCACTTCTCTGTTTGTACCGCCCAGATGACTTTTTGAGCTAGAGCCTAGGTCTCAGCACACGAGTGGGGCAGGTTTGCCCAGTATTAGAGATCAACCCGGTCGTCCTTGATCCCTTTTTTTTTTGAACACTTGGCCTTTCTCCAGAGAGAGGCAGGTGATAGAGGAAAATGACTTGCTCTGCATGGGGATTTTGATGGCTGTGAAGGAAACCAGTGTCTGATGGGTGATGCTTTGGGCTTTGAATGCGAAAGGACCTGGTCAGTGAGCTCAGAGCCTTCTCCACCTGGGGAAATTCTGCTCATCCTGCAAGACCCAACTCATTGTGACTCTAGCTTTCCTCGTCCTTCTCAGACAGACTGTACTCTCCCCTTTTACACTTCCACGTGGCACAAATCAGAGTGTAATAGTTGGGCCTGGGTCACATAACTCTCCAATGATGCCTGATGTCTGACCTTTATAGGATGAACTCAATAGAGGTTCTAAAAACAACTTAGTTGGCTCTTCCCTGCAGTCTAGCGTCCAAAGGTCTTCCTTGGAGTCCCCTAACAGAGACAACTTGACCTTTATAGTCAGAGTTAGAAAGGCAGAAGGATGAGAAAAGGCCCTTCTTTCCCCTTCTGGACTGAGATTGGGGCAGGATTGTCTGTCCAAGGCTATCCTTCCTGAACTTTTACTTGCCCAATCCTTCGCCCTAGTAAGTGGTCTCCACGGGTCTCAGGGTCTCTGTTTAGAAGCTTCCCAACCAGTCACTAGTTGCAGAATGGACTGGGAGTGTGATGGGAGACCCCCACCCCTGCATTAGTGCTGCCCTTCCATCCGGTGCTGTTTCCTTCCATCTGGACAATGCACATCGCCCAGCTCTCTCTTAGGCCTTTAGATCCCTTGAGCATCTGTTGACTTAAAGTGGTCTGAGATGGGCTGAGATGGGACAGCATGCAGCAGCCTGGTGCAAAGCCCTTTATGTACACATTTTGCAATTACCTGTGAGCCCAGATCAGAGTCCAGGCCTTGAGGAATCAAGCTGGTTTAAGCCTGAATTGTTCCTAAGAAGTTCTCTGGTCAGGGGCCAGTGTCTGTAAGTTTTATACCTGCTGCAGGGAATACCTTCTGGTTTCCTTTCATCTGTGAGAAATACTCTCACTTGATTCCACACGTCACCAAGTAGTGAGGGACCTCACCTCCACTTTTCTGCTGTGAACTCGCGTAAGTCCCGCCTGCTCTCGAACGCCTAGCTTGATCTCCCCTATTGGTTTCGCTCTGGCCAACTCCTCATGCTTTGCATCAACTTAGCTCTTGAGGACATACCATCTGATGTCCTGCGATTCATTTCCTGTGGTGTATATTTCCCCATCTTGACTATAAGACCGCTGGGGAAAGACCCGGTCCTTCTGTCTACTGAACACAACACAGTGCAGGCCCCAGTGAGTGCCTAGAGTGTGGTTCTCACAGCCATCCTGGTGAGGAAACGGCAAGGCCTTGCAGTCCTGGAGGCTTGGCATTTCTTCCGCTGACCTCCTCTTGCTCCCTCCCCTGCTTGTTCATGGGAGTGGCTTGGGCAAGGCCCAGCCTTGGATGCACATGCCCAAAATCTGTAGTCACTTCCCTTAGATCATGTTTACCTTTCACAGGTAAAGGGCTGAAGCAGGAAAGCTTAACAGAAGCAGTGCCACCAAGACTCGAGCACTGGTAATTTCTTATGAGCCTTTGTGATTGTACAGTTTATGAAATTTAAGTCAACAGTCTTTCTCCTAATCCCTGAGCCAGCCGTGAGAAGCTGTCTGAGCTGCCCCTGCATGCCTGTCCTGGGGCACGCCTAGGCTCCAGTGTCCCACTCCTTAAAAGGTGTCCAATTTCTCTAATCACCTCAGAGTTTAATGGCTTTCAACCATGTGGGCTGTAATGGAGAGGAAACATTATTTCTAGTCTTTTGGTTTCCTTTTCTGCTTTCCCCGCCTCCTCTCTCTTCTCCTTGCCCCTGCCTTGTGAGTTGAATGGATTAGAAAATGTTAGGTGTGACCTTGGGGTTGAGAAGGAACAAAGATTTTGTTTCTCTCTCCCTCCTGCTCCCCCAGCACTGGCCTTTTGATGAAGTTCCAAAGGTGACTGGGGGCAATGTCAGGACACTGCCACCATGGAAAGGACACAACTTGGTAGAGCTTTGATTTTTTTTCCCCCCCAATTATGTCCTGGGAGTAACTTGGTGGCAGGTTGGCACATTTTGGATGTGTCTTCTCCCGTTTCTCTTCCTTTTTGTCAAAGCCTCCCTCTTTTTCAGAATTAAAAACAAACAAACAAAAATGACTCTTCTCGACGCCCACCACGGGCACGAGCGTCTCCTGTGCAACGTCTCACAAAGGCCCTGGTTGAGTCTCAATGATCCCCTTCTCTTCTCCCCTCCCCTCCCAATTGGGGCAGGAAGAGGAAAGACAGTTTCTGTATCATCAGCTTGGATGCTGCTCTCTTAGGCAAGCACACACGTAAGTACTGAGATGGTTTTAGGGCCTCCCACAGGAACTAAGCTGACAAATGCTCATTTCTACTGCAATTCTCAATCCTTTCAGCGGATGTCATTTGATGTTCACATCTGACCTTCCCAGGCAGGGTACTATGAGTGGGTTACAGGAGCGCTGTGATGTGGCTTCTCCTGTCAGCTCTGGGGACGGCCCTGGGGACCCTGGGCTGGTGCGTCTTGGTGGCGACGAGCTATCTACATACCTCAGCAAACCATCACTTTCTTTCTGAGCCGTAACTGTAAAGGTTGATAGCTGTGAGCAGGGCAGGTTTTGACAGACGAGGAAACCGAGTTTCAGAGAAGTTATGTAGCCTGAGTGTGAGGCAGTGCTATAGCCGTTCTTCTCACCAGCTGCGGATTTTAAGGTGGCTCCGATCTCTTCGGGGAAACCTGGAAGCTGTTTCCTGGTTCTAGCACCTCTTTGAAGTCATGCCTGATATCCTGAAGTCAGGCTATCAGTTCCTTAGGGGTTGTTCCATCTCTTTGGTGCTTTACCACTTGCAGGTATTGTTCTCTCTGCCTTTTTTTTTTTTTAAGGCTTCATTGAAATAAAGTGAGAAACAAATACTCAGGGATGATTTCGAGTGCATAGAAAGTGAGGAGAAAAGCGATACACTCTAAGGTGGTGTCACTTTCAACAGGATTCCCCCTTTGTTCTGGTAGTTGAGAATGTCTAAGGTTCGAGCCTCTTTCAAAATTCAGTGTGTACAGACAACATGAGCCTGTATGTAGAAAATATTAAGGTACACACACACACACGCTCTGCGTGAAGGAAAGCCACAGGATGCAAGATCAGTATACAGAAATCAGTTGCATGTCTACATATTAGCAGTGAACAATCCAAAAATGAAATTTAAACAACAGTTTTATTCACAGGGGCATCATAAAGAATTACAGGCATACCTCCGAGAGATGGCGGGTTCCATTCCAGACCATCGTAATAAAGCGAGTATCGCAATACAGTGAGTCAGAATCGTTTGGCTGGTGGAGGTTCTTGCCACAATTTGTAAACACGCAACCTCGGTGAAGCACAGTCAAGTGAATCACAGTAAAATGAGGTGTGCTTTAAATACCCAGGAATAAATTTAACAAAAGAAGCTGAAGATTTATATGCTAAAAAATACAAAACATTGCTGAGAGGAATTAAGGAAGATCTAAATTAGTGCAGAAATGGTCTATGTTTACGTATTAGAAGACTCAATATTATTAAAGTGGTATTTCTCCCTAAATTGGTCTACAGATTCAACACAGTTCCTGTCAAAACTTCAATAGGCTTCTTTGCAGACACTGACAAGCAAGTCTTAAAATTCATGTGGAAATTCAAAGGCCTGAGAATAGCCAAAGGAATCTTGAAAAAGGAAGAACAAAGTTGGAGGATGCGTACTTCCTGATTTCAAAACTTTCTGTACAGCTCTAGTAATCCAAACGGTGTAGTACTAGCATAAGGACGGGCATCTAGATTAATAGAAAAGAATTGAGAGTCCAGAAATAAGCCCTGACATTTACGGTCAACTGATTTTTCAGCAAGAGTGACAAGGCCATTCCATGGAGGAAAGGATGACCTTTTCATAAATGGTGGACATTTAGATCATTCTCCGCACACCATACACTAACTCAAAGTGGATTAACCTAAATGTAAGCTTGTCATACAACTTCCTCCGGAGTTATGAGGATGAGGAAGCTGAAGGCAGGGTGGAGGGGGTGGGGGACCTGACAAGAGGTATAAGCAGGAATGTAAGCTTATCTTTTTGTCAAGAACTTCAGTGATTTCAGAGAAATAACTGGATGTGAGACAAGAAATGGTGAAAACATGGCGAGAAGCCCTGCTCTGGGGAGGAAAGGTCCTTGTTTCACTGTTTGGACTCTACTAGTCATTTGCAGCCTAGAAATTTGGACCTGATAAGGGACCTTACTATGTTATAGCGGAGATTACCTTTAAACATAAAACAGCTACTTATTTCAAATTCTTCTTATTTCTCATTTCCTATGCGTAGCTCTCTTCCCCCTCCCCGCCTCCCCACAATCCCCTGGTGCGTGAGGAAAAGAGTTACCATCACCTTCCTTTTATCTAACACTTACTTCGTGCTTGCTCTGTGCCCAGCTCTGCTCCCAGCACTTTACAAATTACATACTCACTGAATTCTCACAGTAGCCCTAGGAGGTGGGAAAGGTTATTTGACAGATGAGGAAACTGAGGCACAAGTGGTTTTGTGACTTGCAGGTAGTAAGATGCAGAGCTGGGGTACAGATGCAAGCAGTGTGGCCAGAGGACCGGCCCCTCACCACGCCAGTATGGACTCTGCTCACTTGCATTTGATCATGGAGGAAACTGCAATTCAGAGACATTCAGTGATTGTTCAAAGTTGTACAAGTTCCGTATCGCTTCATCTGGTGCTTTCCTACTGTAGCATATACTCACCAGCCCCTGCCCACAAAGAGCACACATCCCACATATGTAAGGTGTTAGGTAGAGCAGAATTGCAGGAGAATGAAATCCAAATTTAGAATCTCTGCAATTTCATCCATGCACAGAATCCCAGGGTTCAAAGACTTCCCTTAGCAATCCTCTAGTTTGGTCTCCATCTGAGCTAAAATTCATCAAAAGCTTGTTATAGAGCTTCTGCTTGTGCGTTTTTTTCTGCAAGAGGAAGCTCACTACCTTGTAACTGCCAGTTATTTGATACTCCTGATAGATAGGAAATGCTCCTTCTTTTTGAGCCCCAGTTGGCACTGACCTTGCTGTGACTTCCATTCTCAACCCTGGTTCTTCTCTCTGTAACAATGCTCAGTGAGTCTAATGTTTACATGCCAGTCCTTTCTAGTTAAAAGCAGGACTCAGCAGGACTTGGTAGTTAAAATCAGGAGCCTGATTTCCTGAGTTTGAATCCTGACTGTACCACAAATATGCTCTGTAACCTTAGGCCACAGTTTCCTCATCTGTAAAATGGAAAGCAGCTGCTTAGAGGAGAGGGTCATGTAGCTGTTCACTGTTAGCATGTTTGGAAACAATAATTACATTTTGTCTGAATCTTCCTCACACTAGTATCTCTGGTTGTTTAACCTATTCTTTCACTACCTGGTGACTTTCAGGCCCATCACTTTTAGATCTGGCTTTTCTGGGTGTCCTTTATCTTCAAATATCTGTCCCAAAAGACAGAAGCCAGAGCTGAGCTCAGTACCCCTGACTGCTCATACAGTAACTTTTAGGTGGGGTTCATTTGTCCTGGTGAAGCCTTCTGATAAAGTTGTTCATTTCATATGTGTTACCCGGAGGGATTGTATGGCATTTCCCCCAGATCCTCTCTGTTTTTCTTCTCAGAAGGTATTGTGTTGATTAAGAAAGAAATTAGCAGTAATTAATGAATTTAGGTGTTTCCAGATTTTAGATCTTTTCCTCTTGAATACCTATTCATTAAGAACTTCTCTATGCATTGTGACTCTGTCTTTATCTAAAAATAAATATTGGATGCGAGTCAAGCCTGGAGTTACATTTTGTCCTCATCACACCATCCTTCCAGTGGGTGGTGGCAGGGCTGAAATTATCTTCTTCCATTCTTAAAGATAGCTTTCAAACACTGTTTTTTTTAAGTGGTGGAATTCATAGTTTTAACAATATTGAGAAACGGTTCTAGTAATAATGAGAAAACCCAAGTTTATAAAACAGATGAAAGCACTTCTGCTCTGATTGACAGGCTTGGAGCTGTTTCGATTGTTGTTGCTAACACGAGATCACGTGGAAAGGTGGAGGCTCAGCTGGTTGGTTCTGGCTCAGGGCACTCAGCTGGAGGTGTGAACAGTTGGGGCTGAAGCTGGGAGCTGGCTGGGCATCTGTCTCTCTTTGGGAGTCTCAGAGCCTCTCCATGCGTTCTGTATGCATGGGCTGGCTTGGGCATCCTCATAGCACGGTGACCTTAGGGCAGCAGACTGCTTCTGTGGTAGCTAAAGACTTCCAAAGAGAATCTTCCAGTCAACAATGTGGAAGCTGCATTGTCCTCTACGCCTTAACCCTGAGAGTCACATGGCATTACTACTGCCCCCAAAGCCCACCCAGTTTCAAGGAGCATGTAGAATGAGAAATACTGTTGCAATGATCTGGAAAACACAATCTTCCCAATTCCTTCCAATTCCTTCCAATAATAAGACTCTGTAAAACGTAATTGATGACAACACTGGTGTAAAGTATTAGAAAGAGAGCGAGATGTAGGATAAGAAAAGATTCTCTTTTTAAATTCTTCCTTTAATTTGCTAAATGGCTCACCTCTACAGACTTGCATTTTTGTTTTGTTTTGTTTGTGTTTGTGTTTTTTACTTGAGCAGCCAGGAGTTCAATTTGTTCCTCCACAGAAATGGGAATTTAGATATAGCGACCCAGTCCCCCTGGGGAAGCTGTTGTGAAGATCAGAATGTCAACCACTTGTGAAAAGAGCTGAGTATAAACATCTCCGTTAGGATTTTTCGTAGTGACTCTTCTTACACTAGCCGAAACACAGAAGAGGCAAAAGGCCACCCACCAGTCCATTGACCGAGGAAATGCAAAAGCTAGGTTTAGACCTCAAGAGTTACCTTCTAACCCAGTTTCCTTTCCTTTGGCCCCGGTTTGCCCTCGGTTTTCAGTTTACAGCAGCAAAATAAGGGATGAATTCATGCCTTTCTCAGCGCTTTGCAGTTTGAGCTGGAAGGAACCTTAGTGACCATCTAGTTCAACTCCTGTGAGGTGAAGTGGCCTGCTCCAAGTCACACAGAAGTTAGACCAGGGTTTGCAGCTTCTGCGGGGAGCAGGTGACTTTGGCTCTCTCTCCTGACAGGACACAAATGTTCTGGGCAGGTCAGGACAAGAGGAGGTCAGCTGGCCACGCTGTTCATCCAGCCTCTGGAAAGCTGGAAAAGGACTGGCTAGGAGCCAGGTGCTCATTGTGTGGGGATGGAATGAAATGTTTCCAAAGGAACTGGCTCATTGTTTAAGATGCTAAATATTTATTTGATCAAACCAAACTCCAACTGAAGAAGCCAAAGCGTCTGGATTTTAAATCCCACAAACCTGTCTTGGAGGGAACAGGCAGTGGGGAAGGGGAGGTGAGAGTTGTATCCACTCAGAAAACTGTGGTCAAGATGTTATGGCAGGACACGCTCTGCAAGTCACCTGGGGTGAGGAAGGTCGGGCTCCCACTGAAGTAGGACAACCCCAGGTGCTTCCAGTTTTCCAGATGTTTCAAAAGGTTCACCAACTGCCACGGGTTCAGGCACATTGAATGACCCTTTATTATTTAAAGTGACACTTTTAAGTAAGATAAAATAGTATTAATGCCTATTTGCCTGCACTTTAATTGTTTTCCTTTGGTCGGTCAAGTTCTCTTCGGCAACTTCTTGGGTACAGTGGTCTCGGCTCATAGACCATTGCACCAATCAGCGTGATCCTTGGTACTTGGCACCTTGAAGTAACCAGTGAGGCTATAAGTCATTGGTTAGACC
This sequence comes from Rhinolophus ferrumequinum, assembly GCF_004115265.2. NCBI lineage: Eukaryota > Metazoa > Chordata > Mammalia > Chiroptera > Rhinolophidae > Rhinolophus > Rhinolophus ferrumequinum. Next base: position 39,426,949 of record NC_046296.1, on the reverse strand, counting down.
TTACGGAATGACAAACTCGGAATCTGATGCAGAAAGATTCATCTTCGAGACCACTGGGATTTCTCTTGCTTTTGCAGGGATCAGTGAGTTTGCTGTTTCCAAGCAGATGTGAGAGGCATTCCATCATTTTGGTTATTCCCTCCATGGCTGTGCATCTTGATGTTCCCTAAACCCCGTGTCTGGTTTGGGTCATCTGCTTGCCACATGTGATGTGCTCATTTAAGACAATATCCGAAATATTTTTTTTTAATAAGCTAAAATTTAAGAGATGGCGAACATTTTAGAGATTAGCCAGCAAGAGTGTTTTCTTATTGCCAATTTGACATTCCTTATTGCTTTATGTTCAGGGTCATGCGTTTACACTATTACCACATATATGGTAAAAATGAAAATCAAACAAAATCAAAAACTTTAAAGGACTAAAGAAAAAAATAGTCATTGAATTAATTGAACATGAATTATTCTGTATTTTTATTAGAGAATAGCAGAGCCTATTTTTGGCTTTGCATGATGTGCTATTAAGTGTTGGGAGAAGAATAGTGTTGCCATAGACCTTGTTTCTAAAGAATGTACGATTTCAATTTAGGAATGCATTTTCAGACCCCCAAAACTGAAGTTAACAAGAAGAATCACTGAGGAAGCAGGTTCATGGATAATCACCGCACACGAGGTCAGACAGCCCTTCCCTTCTGAGAGCACTGCCTGGACTGTCCAAAAACCAGTACCACTTAAAAGAAGATTCTGTCCAAGGCTTCATGATGCCTGTTGTGATTGAGACGTTGGGTGGGCAAAGCAGGGGAGTCTCAGAGCTCTGCTGCCTTGGGGGGGTCCACATACACACTGAGAAACAGAAGTGACATCCAGAGGGAAATGGGGAAGACCAGAGGAAGCAACCAGTACCCACTCGCATTAGCTGCACAAAGCCGTCCTGCCCTCCAGTGCCGCCGAGTCACCGTGGGCCAGTGGTAACAGGACTCGGAAGAGTTCTGTGAGCTTGTGAGGTGTCCGTCCCTGCACACACTGAAGGTGTCTGCATGTGTGTGTGCACCCCAGTACCCCAAAGACTACTCTGTCTCAGCCTGTCAATCTTACAGTCAAGTTTGATTTTTTTCTTTAACTGTGTCTTACTCTATTTTTTTTTCTGGAATTTATTTAGTGTTGTTCTCTCTGGTTTGTTGTCATTCTGCTGAGGCCAGTGTCCTAGAGCAATAGTTTCAGGCTGTTAATAGTAATGGAATCCTTCCTTAAAATGAAACCTGCAGAGCCGCTCACTCTATAAAATGATAAAAGGGAATCCCCTTTTCTTCAAGTGAGCTGGAGAACTTGGCTGCCTGGTAGATGGTCCCAGTGTGCCATCTTGGCATCTGGGATTCCTGGAGTAGTTTAAATCTCCTCTTTTGGTTGTTGGCGGGGGACATCAGGGCTGGTCATCAGAATCTCCTGAGAGCAGCATCACACTTGCTTTCTCGAGCACCTTTTCAGCATCTTGCTCTCATTCATGCATAAACTAAATATTCCTTGCTCTCCTACGAGGTCCATAGCTCTGTGTCAGATGCTGGTGATGTGGAAATGAATGAGACCGCCACGGCCCCTATCCTCTTGCTGAGGAGAAGGTTTTAGAGTTTCAGGAGCAAAGCCTGTCCCAGTGCTTGGGCTACTTTGTGTTCTGGTGACAGGTCACTCCTGTCCTGCCAGGGTGCTCCCTGGGTGGACGGATGTGCCTTACCCAATCTAGTCAGCCTCTTCATGCAAAGTGTTCCCTTTAGGAAGCCATGAGAAGCCCAACATGCCAAGAAAACCCTGCTGTGATTCTGAAACTCTCCCTGAAGATTAGGGACTGGACCCTCTTATGGGGACTGAGAGGTACCCTGTTTCCCCGAAAATAAGACCTAGCCGGACAATCAGCTCTAATGCGTCTTTTGGAGCAAAAATTAATGTAAGACCCAGTATATTATCTTATCTTATCTTATCTTATATTATATTATACTATATATTATATTATATTATATTGTATTATATTATATTATATTATATTATATTATATTATATTATATTATATTATATTATATTATATTATATTATATTATGTTATATTATATTATATTATATTATAGACCTGGTCTTATATTATGGTAAAATAAGACTGGGTCTTATATTAATCTTTTCTCCAAAAGACCCATTGGAGCTGATTGTCCGGCTAGGTCTTATTTTCGGGAAAACATGGTAGTTATGAAAGTTAGACAGAGGATCACTGAGGTTCTCTGCAATAACTCTGTTTTCTTTATTTTGGATTGAGTACCCCTCCTCAACACCCATATTCTTTTAACTAGAAGTTGAAGGATTAAAAAAAACTCAGCTTATTAATGTAAGGTTTCCTACATTTAAAAAAATAGCACACAAATCTTCAAGAATGTCTCTCATTTTACTAAGTATGTTCTTGGAAATCGTATCAGAAAGCTGTAGAGAAAAAGCTGGTCATTTTTTTCCTCTGCTATTCATTGGCTGAGTAGCTTGCAGTTAACTGCTTTTACCACTAGAGGGTGATCATAGTTGGAAAGGTAGAGCTGAGAGGGTCAAAATTGAATCAGCAGGTATGGATGAACTAGCTACTGGTTATTGTATTTGATTGATCCAGGACCAGAAAAAGAAGACTGAAGACCTAAAATGCCTTAGGCTGAGCTAGGTGAGAGAATATGTGATATTCTGGGAGAAGAAATTTTGGAATTGCTCCCTTTGCCAACAGTGCAGTTTATTTTTTTTTATGAGCAAGATCTTGAAGTTGAGCAAAAAAAGATGGACAAAGAGTCAAGGGCAGAGCTATGCTTTTCTTTTAAAAATAGATACATAGAAGCATGTGTTTGTTTCTACTTGATGTTTTTGTTTGACTTCTAAAATGAGAACAGCTGAAATAATTTCTGAATTGTTTCTGGACTTTTAAGCACAGACTCCCAGACAGTTTCTGTGTTCTGGGTTCTCAAAAGCCCACCTGACAACAGATGAAGCCCTTTTTGAGAAAAGCTTTTTGAGGATATGTGAAGCAGCCCAAGTTTGTTTGTTTTCCCCTGCATTTGAAAATGAAAGTCCAGCTTGCTCTCAGGACACAGTTCTGCAACTATGACCATCTTGCAAGGGGCAGGAAAGGATGTGCACAGCATTTTGCCCGACCAAACCTCATCTCCATTCTTTCTGCTATAATAATCCTTGCTAGTGAGTCTTCTTCTGCCTAAACTGGAGTAGCATTTTGCTATCAAACTCATTGAAGGTGCACATTATTAAATAACCTGGGAAGAGGGTGGAAGATTCATTTCTGATCACTTCACAGAACCCTAGTCCTCTCTAAGCCCCAGGAGTTGTTGACTATAATGAGGTTTTAATCTTCATATCCTTCAGTAGCTCATTGTTGCTGTGTATAAGAATGGTTAACTGCCTTTAACATATAGTTTTATTCCTTTGACACCCAAAGATCATCTAAATATATTTGCAAATGAAGTTCACATGAATTTTACTTAATGATGTGTTTTTTAATACTGACTAATTGGCAACCCCAAATTACTTAGATTTCCTTGCACTGATTTTTTCTTTAAAAATGATATTGGATGACAATGGAATGGACAGTCTTGGCAACAAAGGCTTAAACCATAGCCCAAGGGATTTAGATTATCATCAACAGCCTGCACCAGAAGCAAAGTCTTACTGAATGCTATCTCTTTTCTAGATTAGATAGAAAGAAGAATTAGGGAGATACAAGGAAACATTTTCGAAGGCTGGTTCCACTCTGACCTGGGTGACAATACAAACTGTGGGAATTAGAAAGTGCCTCATGAGTCTAAAACTGGCAGCTCAATAAACTATGGGAGGCACAGTCAGAGTTACAGAATATTTCCTAATTCTCTTGGGCTCCTTCGTAGTATAGAATGTTGCCACTTTATGCTTACTTGTCTCTCTTTGCTTGTCTACGTCCCTGGTCTGTGGTCCAGAGTTTATCTCCCTTTGCGTGCGTGCGTGTGTGTATGGGTGTTGTTGCTGACAGTAAGCTTAAGCTTTCTACAGATGTTGCTCTTCATTTTTAACCAGAATATGAAGGGGAAAGTGTTGACTTTCTAAGTTGTAAGACCATGCTCTAAAGTTATTTGACCCTTCCACATTCTGGACTTGAAAATATTTAAATTCTTCCATACTTCCAGAGCTAGGTCATAGAGTGTATGATAGTAATTCTCCAAGCTTCTTTTATTCAGACAGGTAAAGGAGTGATATAATTCCTGGTTTTTTGAAATCTAAAAGCCTACTGTTAAGGAAAGAGAAAAGGGGGAAGCAACTGTTCAGATCCTGTACCTTGAAAGAATGCTGTTTATCTAGTATCCAGAGGGGCAGGGAATGTGTCTGTGGATGAACTAACTCCTCCAAGAATCTCATTGAGAAACTGTTTTGGGTTTGTCGTAGTTTCTAATATACTCTTAAGACAGTCTGTTTTCCAACAAGTGAAAGCAGATGTCATTCCATGCAAAGACTTTCTCTGACTCTAACAGACCTTCCATCTTATCATCTATCCAGTTAAACTGCACAGTCCAAAAAAGAACACAGACATTTTAATAAATGATTCGCTGTTCTTTCCATCTGAATAGTCAAATATTATTTGTGTTATGAGGAGCACAGTTCAGATACAATCAGTTGTAATGAAATTTGACAAAATTGCTCCTCATATTTTAGCAGAATCCTTTCTACCTTCCTATTTTAGGATCAACTTCTTCTGACAGATCTTTGCTTTATATTAACGATCAAGATGTGATATCGTTAGAGGTCAGAAACATCCAAAAAAAAAAAAAAGGAATATTTAACTATTTTCCAATAGGAAATATTTTTATTATATTTTCAAGCCATAAATGATCACTGGTGCTTTGAGTCATGTTGCTGGCTCTGGGAAAGTGTTTGTGCAAGTTTAGAAAATAGAACAGACCAGTCGATTTATGCTTAAAGTGATGGCATTGTCTGCTGGGATGCTAAGGCACCCTTGCCTTACATATATGAGGCTTGTGGAATGCTGCTCTTTAATTTGTCTTAACTGTCTCTTCTGAAACTGTATTGCTCCCTGCACCACCACCACCGCCCCCCTCCACCCCCCCGCACACACACACACCACCACCACCACCACCACCCTATTTGCAAAGATCCAGCAGCTGCAGCCCTCCAGAAGTTACTGTTTCAAACATTCCCCAGGGCTGGATGCTGATAACTCAGCAGCCATGTTACCTTGGCATGTCCCTTGAGAGAATGTAGGAGTAGCAGGCTGTGCCCTAGGGGGAGGACGCGGAAGTGGTAAGGGGCTTCAGGGTTCTGTGGGAAGATGAGACAGCCCTGTACAATATCAGGTGAAGGGAAAGCATTTATAAACTTCCTTTCCTGTGTTTTGTTATTTCCCCTGTTTCTGCCAGCACACCCATTTGAGTGCCGGCTTGGCTAAAGTCACCCCAAAGGAAATATTGAAGTAATAAGAGGCACGTACCTTTATTTAGATCTTGCCTTCCTTCCCTTCCTTTCTTTGCCCCCAAATTTACTACTAGAAATAGGTAAACAGAGGTTGAGTTAGGGCTAAGTCTGTAGGTTGCATCTTGATTTTTCCAGTCTCTGGGGAAGGGAGTAGAGAACCATCTCCTCCAATTAGAAATCCTAGACTTCTATTCATTTAACAACTTCATATTACCCAGTACATTTTGTTCAAATAAATTGTGAAAATAAGTTATTTCTAGTGCTTGGGGCATAGTCTGTGAACTGATCTGTCTGTATCTCGTAAATTTTCCATTTGGATGATCAGAAAAGGGCAGAAGTTTCTTGCTGTGCTGTTAGACTACAAGCAACTGTTGTCACTGGCTGACCCTGGGTTGTAAGTACGTGGGAACTTTGTCAAGGGCTTCACAGAGAGGGGAAGAGTTAGTTCTATGGTGAGGTCTGCCTTTGGGGTGGTGGGAAGCTCTTACTAATTATTCTTTGTCAGTGCTTGTGTTTTAAACAAGTTGGCAGAGTTTTATCTTATCCAAACAGAGATACACGGCAAAAGAAAACTAATTTGGGCAATTAGAATTGGTGGTAAATCTGAATTGTATGGAATATGTTCAAAAAGATGACATCATATTACTTCAGTGTATGGACAGGAATTAGAACTGCTAACAAATTATTGCCAGGTAGAGGTTCCCCAGAACCTTCCATTATAAAAAGATAAGGGTAATTTGAGTGAGCACATTTGCTAAATAGGTGGGTACTGTAGAGTACTTAAAACATTTGTGTTCTTAAATTAGTTACAAATTTTTATGCATTTGAATTGGCTATTAAGTGGCCAAGCAATGCATTTCTTTATAAAGATAAATTTTCAGTTTGCTTTTGTGCAAGATAACACAATATCCTATTTGAACAAATGCCCGATGGGTGAAGTGAGTCCTTGCCCATCAAAATAATTTTGTTCAAACACTTTGGTTTCATGGGGGTGGGGGTAATTGTATTAAAGCAGTGGTTTAAAGCCGGGACAGACAGCCTGAGATGGCCTCTGAGAGACAGTTTCTGCCATGCCTGAGAGGCAGAGGTGAGGGGATACCTGTCAGCCCAGGGCAGTGAGATTTTGCTCGCGTGCAGTTTTGCTCCCCTCTTCTACATATTTATTGCATATGCAGACTTAGGCCCAGCCTAAAAGATACAAAATGAAACACCACGTGTAATTTCAAGGATAGACCTGTCTTGGGAGTTCACACAGAAAGACAGTGAATGAGCACCTTACATGTTGGAGGCAGCACTGCCTTGCATCTAGTAGATGCTCGAAAGATGCCTGCCAAAGATTGAATGGCACTTGTGAAATTAATGCACCAAATTTCCAGTTAGTGTAGCAGAGTCTGGGGGCCCAAAGCTGTGTGACTGCCCGTCCTTATGAAGCCAATACGCTTCATAGTAGTTATTTAGCTCTCCTCCTCCTTGGCAAACCAAGAATCTGATGCAAAGTAGAGAAACAGTAAAAGTCATGTGAATCTGGAAATACATCCCTTTTACAGGCATTTGTTTAGAGTTTCCTGGCATTGGATTGTTTGCAGGTCAGTATTGCAAGAGAATACACATTTTTTACACAATACTGTGGTTAAAAGCAGGGTTTCCGCACCAGCTCACTGATTATTTCACCAAGCAAGGGATTAGTCAGAAGGCAATCGAAGTATCTTTTGTTATCATTGTTCATGAGAGACTCTGGTGGTTTGCCTGTACTTTACATCATTGGTGGGTAGATTCCCCCTGTGGAATTCTTACAGGAAAGGTCACGAATGTGTATAAACCTTAGCTGGTCTGTATCCGGGATAAAGAGAAGTACTCTATTTGGATGAGACACCTAAGTAATTAGCCATCTAATTTATGAGCATGGCTACTCTGTGAGGTCCAGTACAGGGATTCAGAAAGAGACCTCAGGGGCTGCTCCGGGAACTAAGATCATAAAATAGTGTTGGATCAGGTTGTCTAAAGTAATGGCGCTCACCCACCTTGGCAATTCAAACAAATCTTAGCTAAGCAAAACCACAATTATATTAAATATATTGATGGATAAGTCTAATTCATCACTCATTATTTATTGATTGACTGTTATAGGCGAGGTATACTTCTTGCTCTCAAGGACTGAGAAAAGTCCAATCGAAGAAGTAGGGTAGAAAAATAACACCGAGTTCAGTAACCCTCTCTGCCTTAATAATATAAGCCAATGGCATAAGGTTATAATGTATAGGAGATGGTTAATCATCATGTGGGTGGTTTAAGTACTACTATGAATTCACAAGAGGAAGAGTTCTCGAAATGCTGTCTTCATTGGAAAAGGTGTGACCAAGGTGGAGAAGAATAGGAAGAGGAAGTGTTTGATGTGTGGAGAGGCGGGACTTGGAGCAGAGTTGCCTGGATGGTTCAGAAGTGACCAAGAGTAAGGAGTGGTTGTGATATGAAAGAAATCAACTCAAGTAGGAAGTAATGAGATAGGCTGAAATTTAGATTACCCCCTGACTGGGGGAGATTCTAACCTGAACTACTGAAAGTGTGACCCCCCCCAGCCTAACAGCATGGCACCACCTGCAAAGTTGCTAGAATTGCAGAATCTCAGGTCCCAACCTAGACCTACAGACTCAGAATTTTGGAGTATGGGATCCAGGAATCTTTTTAAAAAATTGTCCAGTTGATTCTTTATGGATGCTAAAGTTTGAAAAGCATTACTACTGGTAAATCGGGCTTTATTCCAAATGACAGTGAAGACCCTTTGAAGGCTCTTGAGTGGAGATGTGGCATGTTCTTCAGTGAGCTGACCATCCAGGGCACTTAGGAAACCAGCTTGTACATGGAAGCCTCTTCAGTGTTCTCACTTACAATTCTCACTTACTTGTGCTCACCATCTGCAAAATGAAATCTCTCCAAATTGCCAGTCATGTAACTATTGAAGCTAAAGTCATATAACTGTTCTTCGAAGTGGTTTCTCAAGGCTGCAGGTATGTTTTGTCTGGGTAATGGGTGTGGTATGCATCCATATGAAGTGTATTTCTATAAGTAGGTATTTTTTTAAGTGTGGGTGAGGAGCTCTGAGTGTGTTTGGTGGCACACGTTTTATTATCTGGAAGTTATAACTCTGCTTTAGCCTTTACTTTCCACTGTTAGAGCCTCAAGGTCACCAGAAAAAAAAGACATGATTTCGTACTCACCTAGACTCTAGATTGACTCTAGAGAGGACCAACGGTCCCAGACTGAAGACCAGATCTCTATTATGTTCCTTCAAAAAGCAGCAGAGATTTTTGTCCTAGAGATTCAAAACCATCTCTATAAATACAGCCTGAGCAAAGGGTTAATGTGCAGACCCGAACACGTACTCTTGAACCTTAACCCCTAAGCACCTTTATTTTTGATGCATAAAATGTGAGCTCTATTGTCAGCTTTATGGAATGATGGAGAGGATGACTCTTGGTGTAACGGAGAGAACCTTGGCTTTGGGACAAACAGACCTGGGTTCAAATTCTGGCTGTATTACTTACCAGCTCTGTGGCCTTGAGAAAGTCAACTAACTCTTCTAAGCCTCTGTTTCTTTGTGGAAAATGCAGGTATTAACACCTGCTTTCAAGGTTCTTTCATCAGTAGAAAGGTGGCTCATATTTCACCTGTAGTAGGTGTTCAATAAACGATAGCCATTATTAGTCTCTCCTTGTTAATTATGTCTCACATTCGCATTAGATTGTAATTTTCAAAAAAAAAAAAAAAAGCCAGCAGGTCTCCTCCCTGTTCCTTAAGAATACCAAAAGCATCCCTCTCTCTAAGCCTTCATGGTTTTCCTGCACTTGGAAGACGCAAACCCTTTCTCATTTTGATGCCCCCTGCCGCTCTTTAAGTCCCGGCTCTTCCAGGGAGTTTTCCTTCATTATCTCTTCATCACAAATCCACACGTAATAAAATACCATCCTGTGATGTTAAGCCTTATTTCATTGGAATCTCTCATTCCTCCAAATAGATTGTAGCCTTTTTGAAAGCTCTCTATAAATACAAGCTAATTGACTGATTTGACATTTGTCCATCACCACACCATGTGCAGCCACCAAAGGGAGGCTTGTGAATGAAAAATTGCAACCAATATTTTCCTGAGCAGTTTTTTTTTTGTGTGTGTGTGTTTGTTTGTTTGTTTTAAGCCAGGCACTTACAATGAAGGATACTCTATTTTAATTTTCCATGAAGTAGCTACTATTGAATCTCAGTTTTGCAGATGGGGACACCAATACCTCTGTCCAAGTTCACACAGCCAGTAAGTAGCTGAGCTAGGCAGACTGGGTGCAGAGGCTGAGTTTAGACTATGTATAGGTGAGGATACGGATGGAGAAAGCTATCAGAATGTTAAAAAACACCCACTGACAGAGTTCCACACTCAGGGATTGGTACAGTCAAGTCATGAAGTGTTTCAGTTGAGGATCTCAAGCTCCCAGGTCTTTTTTCTCATCCCTGGCATTAACAAGTCTGTTTAGATAATGCGTATCTGCATTTAGAGAAACCAGCCTCCTTTCCGAATTGTTGGCCCTCAGTTCCTATCAGAGCTGAGAATGGGTCCTGAAACTCTCACTTGCCTTGTCGTATCACCACCTTTCCAGGTCATTCAGAACAAAAGGTTTGTGGACAGATAAAACACAGGCTGTTTTTGTTCTGCTTCTACAAACACCTATGCCTGCTTAATAAGGACTGGATGGTGTTGATTGGAGTCTGTGCGCTTAGATTTTTTATAAAACAGCACATGCCGGAATCTAGCACCTCCTTACAATAACACACCATGATTAAGCAATTCCTTGGAAAGGACCCTGTGCTATTACACCAAATATTTATAAGTTTATCTCACCACACTGCTTGGCATTCAGAGTAAATCTGAGCAGAAGTATGGAGATCAAAGAATTTAATAATCAAAAAATTTCCTTTCACGCTCTATCTGTCATCAAATGAAAGTATTAGTGAAGTGGTATGGAAATCCTCTTCAGCATGCCTGCAACCACCAGCCATGCCACTGAAGATTTAAAACAATGTGATCAAGTGTTCAAAATTCACAGGATGTAGTTGTATCCGTCCATTAGTATATTATTTCCAAGTTGCTAATTTCCCCGAGATTAGCACATTTTCATTTCGGCTTATTAAAGGAGTCAGAACATGAACGGGGATTTAGCCCAGTGATGATATCAGCCATGCTTGCTTGCTATCATGGCTTATTTGGTTCGGGGTAGCCATGCATATGAACCCCACAAAGCGTCTACAGGACGAAAAGTCAAGCCAAGTGCAATTGATAGGAAAAGACAAGAAATACAATTATGTGTGAAACCACAGCTCTCTGGCCGTGGGTGGGAATTTCAGGCCTTTGATTTGATTTCATCTGGCCCTATAGATGCAAAAACGCAGTAAGTACAGTTTGAGCTACACAGTAAGTGCTTTTTTATGGCATTACTGGAATGGCTTGGATAAACCCAGCATGATGTTAAGCATTGTAGGGACTCAGCCCAGTGCAGGAGACAGGGCCCTGGTCACTCCAGGAGCTACCTCCTGTTGTGGAAAGCCATAGTTTTCATGAGAACTTGTCCATCAGAGTGCTGGGATGGAGAAAGGCTAGAAACCAGTGGCCCAAGAATTTGCACTCTAGTTGGATATACCAACACATGGAATTCTCACAGAAAGATGTAGAACGAAATGTAACATCCCCAAATCCTGATGTTAGAAGGAGCCGGAGAAGTTGCCTCATCTAGTAGTCCCCCAACCTCACTGATCAGTAGGAGCTATCTGGGGAATTTAAAACTAAAATGAACATTCCCAGGAGCCATCCCAGAGTTCGAAGTTCTGATAGAGGGGCCTGGAAATCTGTATGCTTTAAAATGCCCCCCAAGGGATTCTGCTTCTCAGCCAGCTCATTTGGTCCATCCCTTCAATGAACAAAGAGGGTTTCTATAACGTTAACAACCCTGCAAAGTGATCATCCAGCCAAGGCTGGCAACCTCAGGTGGGAAGGAACTCACTGCAAAAGAAGGCAGCAGGACCCAATGGTGGACAGAGGGCTGGAGTTCTTAGAAGTCTTTCCTAGATTGTAATAAAAGGAGCCTCGCTATATCTTCCACCGGTTGGTCTTGTTGGGCCCTCTGTAGTTAAAGATTGAATTTACCAACATTGTAATCCTTCCATTGGTTACCAACATGGCAATCCTTGAAATGTTTTTGAGAGAGTTCCTCTTCAATTTGTTCCTTTGTTTGATAGCTCATTCATTCATTCGTTCGTTCAGTTCGGACCGTCAGCATCTTTAGGAGTAGATTTATTGAGGCTGACCATTGCCACTTCCTTCCGCCACTCTTCATAGGTCCCAGCTTGTTCTCACCCCCATTTGCCTTACTCTAGATCAACTCTAGTTTGTCCAATATGGTGCCCAGAAGCAGATACCACACTGACCATGTGGTCTGACCAACCATGTCCAACAAGAACTACAGGAATGCTTTTTCACCCGTGTCCTGCTTCAATTAAAGAGTGTTGTAAGGATAACCAAGGGCCCAAACTGGTGCAGATGGAAAGCTTCATAGCTGATCAGGAAGGGAAAAGATCAGCGTTGGCTGAACTTACCAGGCATGGTCAGGTTCTAGAGAATGAGTACACTTTGGAATGGAAGAGAAGTAACATCTTTCCAGTATTCCAAGTAGAGAAATAAAGTTTCATTGAATACCTGGAAAATTGCTGCACAGACCTCAGTATGCACGTATTATTTATCCTCTAGGCTAACTAGAACCTCTCCCCACATCTCTGCTCTTTATATGTAGGATCAGCTCTGACTGCCACATTGAACCACGGGGGTATGAGGAGGCATTTTGCTTTCTTCTCTGTGTGGTGTGATCAACCTAAATATTTCCATCTAAAGCAGGTTATATTTTCTTCCCAAAATTGTAGGGAAATATTGATGTACCTTCTCTACTTAGGATCAGCTCCTGGTATTTGCTTATCTTTAAAACTGTCACTAGAACTTTGTATATTCTTTGGAAAGAAAAGAAAAGGTAAGAAAATAGAGACTATTGTGATGTCGACAGGTAAAGTGAACAATTCAGTTAACCGATGAGTTGCATGTAGACAAGATTGAAAAGAGTTTCCTTGATTGCACTGAATAGACGGGTCATTTTAACATTAATGTAGGTGCATTCTAATCCCCCGATTGGTTAGCAGGATTTATTTCTAAATAGAATTAAGCAAGCAGGCAAAGAAAGAGAAAGCAAAGAGAAAACAGCAACAACAATAGCAGCAGCAATAACACGGTCCAGGATTGACCAGGACTGCAGGCTTTATTTACAACTCGAGTAGGTACGTGAGCCTCCTGGAAATCAGATCTCAAGTGTGTGACCTCTGTAGGTGATTCTTTTTGTGCTGGGCACTGGAAATAATAAGATGATGTCTGAGTTTCAAGAGGAAGCCAGATACTGCGAGGTGACTCTGAGGTACCAGACACGCTCTGAGGATGCCATGTATACAATGTATGCAGCGATGATGCAAAAGTGCTTTTCATTGGCCAAGTTCCACATCCTAAACCCTCTTGATTCTCTAATTTCAAAGAGGAAACTAATGTCAAGTTGTTATTCCTAAGTAACTTTAGATGCTGCTCTTATGGCAGGAGATCACTCTGGTGGTCAGTATTGTCAAGATGTAGCCTGTTGGGGGGCTATACCCCATATGATGTGATAGAAACTTCATAAAATGTTGATGACTCCTATAAAAGGAAAGTGTTCTGTGTTATATTGAACCAAAACTTTTCCCTTACCCCTGGCTTTCATGCACAGATGGCAGGAACTTGAAGTTGTTCCCTGGGCTAAATGCAGCTCTAACAAGAGGCAGGAAGTGTTTGAGCTTTATTGGGTGAGTCAGTTTGGTACAACTTTAGGTCACTTGAAACTTGGGGCATCCTGTCAAATAATCATAGTTTTAAACAATTGGAAACAAATACCAGGTATACATGAATGAAGGGTATACCATCTCAGCCAGCAGAATGTCAGGTGGAATTTTTACTATTTGAGCAAATCTGGTAAAGTTAAACCTTTCCCACAAGAAAATAAGCATCCCCCTTTTACCCACAGTAGAGTGGACTCTACTCTCTGTGTCTCATAGAAGATCATTATGAGAAACTGCCATCTAGGAACCCATTCTGTGTTTTCCATATGACTACTGGTGTTGATGTAATTGGTCATTGTGATAGGAATTTGATTGAGATAAATCTTAATTTGGAGAAAGACCACAGAAAGGTCATTACACTTAAGTAAGGCCTTGAACAATGGGAGTTAAAGGGAGGAGAAGGCCTATTAAAAGAAGGACTCAGAATGTGTGAAAATGACTTTAAAAAAAAAACACCACAAAAAGCCAAACATTATTCAAGCAATAATTATTATTGCATAGGAAAATTTACATTATTAATCATAATTATTATTCAGCTGAGACTCTCATTTTTTGTTAATTGACAAGTAAGCGTCCAATAAGAACAAAAAGATCCTTCTTATTATCTATACCTCCCTTTCAACAATACACAGTTGACAGGTCAGTGACACCAATTAAATAAGGCTCTGCCTATCATCCACGTGTGGTATGTCTACTTAAGAGCTAGAAAGTCCCACTCACTGTTGACTATTTTTAGTTTATTATAACGATTGCTGTGCTTTCTTTGTGGGGAAATAAAACTGATTTAGTTAAGTTTCTCAAAGTAGTTGATCTTTCCCTTGGTTCTACCAAGGAAGTGTAAGGGAAAGGGAGGGCTGCTTGTTCTTTTTCAAAGATAATAAGACATTAAGACAGTGGAACTAGGGAAGAGGTGGAATAACTTCAGGCTACCTTTTTCCAGTCCATCTTGAACTCTGTTTCTAGAATAGCTTTTCTTAACATTGGCTTTCATCATGCCATTATATAACTCAAAAGATTCCTAGAATTCTTTACTTCCCACCTGTGTATTCAGAACCACCTCCCTGCTGCCCCATTGCCACCCAGTCTGTCTCCTTTCTACCTATGTCCAAAGTTTATGCACTGTTTTCTAGATAGCAAGTTGATTCACTGGGTCACTCCTACCCCACTCATCCCCACATGCAATGTTCATTTTTGCTTACCACGACCCTGCAGGGCTGTGCTTCTCACTAGCCAGGGGTTCTCAGCCTCCCACCTCCCATTGTTCAAGACCTTAGTCAAGTGTGGTCTTTCCCCTAATTCAGATTTATGTCAACCAGATTCCTATAGCAATGACTAGTTCCATCAATACCAATTGTATTATGGGAAATACAATATAGAAAGTGTTTTCATATGACTATTTCTTATGATCTTCTAGGCTAAGGCCTGGCTGACAGATAGTTATTCTTTAGCAGGGGCTAAGAAGATATGACCCAGATACATAGGTATTACGATCTGATTTGCTACAGAAGAGTTCAGCACATAATGATAGATTATTTTGTGTTGCTTTCTATGGTTTCCTGTCTTTAATTCGTAGCTCCTGGAGACTAAAGCCATGGCTTATGTCATCTTCCGTATCCCCAAGCACCTAGCCAAGGGCTGGGTATCCAGGACATACCTATTGAATTGATAGGTTAACAGATGTAGATATGGAGGGGGAAAGGAGATGCTACAGAGTGTGGAGTGAGGACCCATAATACCCTCAGATGGCATGTTGGAAAAATGGTTTGTCCTGTCACTGGCACATCTAAAGCAAACTGTTCCAAGTCCCGTCTTTTGTTGGACATTCATGTGAAATTGATTCAAAAGCGATAGAATCTTCGCACATATAAACAGCTAACAAATGATGGAGAATGTGTGTCCAAACAAACCCAATTGGCAGGACATGCAGTGCTGCTGAGAGGAAGCCTCTGGCTATCCATCACACCTTGAAAGATGAACAGGGCGGGCCTAGTTTTCCCTTCAAAGGCAGGAAAGTTTAGCGCTCTGGGAAAATGGAGCCCAATAGGAATTTCTAACACACGGTGTGGCCCTTCCGGCTTATAAGTCATTATTACCTATTCTTACCCTAAATAGCCATGACATATAATCTCTTTCCTAATTTTATTATTTTACTTGGTATCGCAAGACCGTAACTTTTTAGACATTCAGGTGAGATTAAGGAAGGAGGAGGTGGAATAAGGCTTTTAAAATCTTTGATTACCTCAGAAAACATATTTGCTTACTTTACCAGGAAGCTGGGGTTCTGTTTTGTTTTGTTTTCTGCCGATGCCAAGAGGGGATTAATGAGTAGCTGCTGGATTTGCCAGCTTTCTTTTGATTTCAGTTTACGTAATTAAGCAGTTCCCAGAATGACTTAAGGTTCTCACTCTGCATCAAAACATGCTTCTCAAATTTGTTAGGTGTGGAGGTCAGAAACAATCCAGACTCACTGAATGGAGGGAGGGGAAGTGAAAAACTTATCTTGCTTTAAAATGCCCCTAACTATGTAAAAAGGGTTGACTACGCTTTGGACCATGCATGTGGAGCTGTATGAGTAGAAAACCAGTTAAAACTGAAGTTCAACATGGGCTAAAGTTAGAATAACTCAAAATGAGGTTAACAAGAGAAATAACACAGGGAAACCAACTATAGTTTACTATTGACTGTCCAGCATCTAGAGCCTCATGCGTGGTGGGTGTTCAAGAACTCATGTATTCAACAAAGACATACCAGGAGCCCACTGTATGCCAGGCTCAGTTCTAGTGGCTGGAGATACAGTAAGGATCTAAACCAACAAAAATCCCTCCCTCCTGATGCTTGCATGGAATGAGTGTTGAATGAGCAGATTTTTATCGAGTGCCTCCTTAGGTACAGAGTTCAGAGCCAGTGGTGATGTAGGAAGAATAAGGTATGCTCCTCAAGAAACCGACAATCTCACTGGGACGTGAAGACATCTGTCCATGGAACAAAAGTACTGTCCAAAGCCCTAACTATATATGGGATGCTGATACAGACAGACCCCGAGAGGGCGAAATGGTCAGAGGAGGTACCCATCTCCAGATTCCACAAGGCAGGAGGCTCACTGCAGCAAACTGACCTGTCTTCAACTCCCTAAGCAGTAAGAATTTGCAGACATAAATATCAGAACACCCTTTGGTTTCATTTCTCTCTTATATCCCCCTGACCTTATTTATTCTTCTACCCAGAGGATGCTTATTTTTTAAGGGGATTATAGCAGCTTTTCTTTGGGGTTAGGCTAATTCCCTTACAAACCAACAGGGCAGAATTACCCACAGTTCCAGCCCTCCTAAAGCATACAGTCAGAAAGACACGCATCAATTATACAAATAAAACCTCCACTGTGCTAAATGCTACAGTGGAGAGCATAGCACATACTAGGGGGATTTGACCTTGTCAGAGAAGTCAGGGACAGCTTCCTAGAAGAAAAGATGGCTGCACTGAAATCTGAAGGATGAGGAGCGATTAATCAGGTAAAGCAAGAGGGGAAAATATTCTCAGCAGGGGATACAGCATGAGCAAAGTCCCTGTGGTAGGAAGGAGTTTGCTCCTGGGACAGAGTGAGATGACTCAAAAGAGGCGGGTAGGGCAAGACCATACAGGCCATATGGCATATTCATTCCATCAGGAAGCCTTTAAAAGAAATCAGTAGAATGAGGGAAGAAGGGAGATGGGTTACAACCAGATTTTCATTTCTGCAGGGGAACTATCTGTATTGTGATCAGCATTTGGTGGGGGAATGGGAGTCAACGTAGGGGTCACTAATTAATAAAGGACACTTGGAAGAATCTAGACGAGAGATGTTAATTGCTTGGGCCAGAATGGTGGCCATGATGATGGTGGAAATGGACAGAAGCAGACAGATGTAACAGGTACAAAACAATAAGCACGAAGGCACAACGGGTAAAAGCAACAGAGCTTGATGATGCATGTAAGGGAAGAAGGACAGGAGGGATTAGGAATGATGTTCAGGTTTCTGACTGGTACGGTTGGCTCAATGGTGAAGCCCTGCCCTGAGACAGGCACCCTGGACAAGGACCAGTTTTCTGGGGGTGGGGGAGATTATGAAGTCAGTTTTGAATATGTTGGGTTTGAGTGCCTTTGGGGCACCTAGTGGGAGATGTCAGAAACGCAGGTGGATAAATGGGTGTGAGCTTGGAGGAGAGGCTTAGGATGGAGGTAGGCGTTTGTGAGTCACCTGCGTCAAGGTGCATTACACACTGTGGGGGTGGATGAGATCACTCAGAGAGTACAGAATGTACAGAGAGTACAGCCCTGTGGGATTCCAACACCCAATGGCTGGGGAGAGGAGAGGCCTACAAGAGCAGGCGGAAAAAAAGAACCCTGCCAGGAACATACGGAGAAAAACCAGCCTGAAAGCCAAGGGAAGCAAGTGTTTGTTGGGAGAGGCCATGATCAGGGAAAAACACTGCTGAAAGGACAGGGAAAAAATGGAGACTTGATAATGACAATAATAGCTATAATGCTGTCAGTAACGGTAGTAATAGACAATGTGTATAGAGTACCAATTATGAGCCAGGCATTTTAACTATAATTTAATCCTCATAAGAAGTCCGTAAGGCAAGTCCTGTTATCATCCTCATTTTTACCGATGAGAAAACGGAGCACAGAGAAATGAAGTTATTTGCCTGAATCACTTGGTCAGTACATGATGAAATCAGGTTCGGAGCTCTTCTTTCTCACTCCACAGCTGCTATCTTTAAAAGCTGTGTGTCTAGTGTTGGAGAATAAAAAGCAGCCAGGGAGGGAGAGTGGGAAGGGGAAGTTTTTCCTCATTAAAGATCTGGATTCTTTCAAACATAGCCAAGGAAATCCTCCATGGTTGCTGACGCCCAAGTCAAGTCGGTGACTCTGGAATGGCATTGCAATGACAATTTCTGATGGTTCAGCTGGCTTAGGGCAGTATTGAATGCATGACACAGCTGTGCTTGCCGTGTGAAATGCTTTCCTCAAGTGCTCTAGGCCGTGCTTCTCAAAGTGGGGCCCCCGGGCCAGCAGCATCAACCTCACCTGGGAATTAGGTGATGCAGATTCTTAGGCTCCATCCCCAGTGTTCTGAATCAGAAACTCGGCGGGGGACCCCGGAATCTGTGTGCTAACAAGCCTCTGTGTGATTTTATTGTACAAGTTTGAGAACCCTTGTTCTTGGGGAATCCTTGAAAAGAAAAAAAGGAAAATTCAAATAACTTATCCATATATCTCACAGCTGCAAATCACCTTGGCAGAAAGCAGATGAAAGAGTCAGTGGTTCTCAACCCTCGCTGCTCCTTGGAATCCCAGGAGGAGCTTTGAAAGCTCCTGATGCCTGAGTCCCACCCTCAGAAATTCTGGTTTCATGGGGCTGGGGTCAGCCTGAGCATTCGGTTTTAGAAATGAGGGTTTGAAGGAGGAATGGAGGATTGAATGAATGGTCGGCAAGGCAGCCTCTGTACTTCTCAGGACACAATTGTACTCTGGAGAGAAAGCGAGGCAGGCCTTGAAGGGGAGGAGCAGGATAAATGGAACAGAAGCTAGACCTTGGGTCCTTTGTGAACACCAGTGAAGTTTGGAGATAATTCTGGAGATTGTGGTGTGGGAGAAAGCTGTCTGAATTTGTAACAATTCCTAATGATGGACTGATTTTTCAAAGAATTGCCAATAATAAAGTAGATACACTATCAAGACTGCTTCATGAATAAAGAAATATTATTGTGACTTGTACTGTCTTACTGGAAACGATTCTATGAATTTTGATTGACAACAATAGGCTAATATTCTCCTGGGAGCTTCATTTAGGCTCTATATGTTAAGAATGTACTCTGCTCCCCTGGCCTGTCAAACATCACTGTTTCCCCTTTGCTCCATGAACCTTTATCCCCAGCCGACCTGCTCAGTTTACTGGTTGGTCCCTAAGCATTCTCACTCTGTTCCTACATCCAGGCATTTGTTCATGTTCCACCACCCCACCTCCACTTTGTCTCACGGCCTCGTTTCACCTAGAACTCTCCATGACTCCCAGTTCAGAGAGCCCACCTTCTAATTCTTTCAGCACCCAGTATCTTTAAAGCACTCTGCTCCTGTTTGGATTTCATCATGCTGCCCATTTCCCATCTCTACTCCTAAATCATAAGCCCCCCAAGGACAATGATGGCTTATGATTTTTGCCGCCTGTCCAGCATAGCATCCCACGCTCTGCAGGCTTAGAAAACAGTAGTCAAGAAACTGCGCAAAGGTGAATTTTAGTCCATCTGCTTCCCCTAGCATCATGGATGTGCGTTAGAAGGCACCAGCCCCAATGCGATGTTACGCTGGTTTGGCCATTCTGAAGGCTGAGGCAGGAATCCCAGAAGGAACGTCGTCCAAAGTGAACAGTGGCCCTCATGGGAAGGGGCTTTCACAGTCTCATTATTCCATGCTACTTTGTATAACTTTCATAGGACTGCCTTAACAAATTACCACAAACTTGGTGGCTGGAAACGATAGAAATGTATTCTCTCACAGTTCTGGAGGCCAGAAATCTGAAACCAGTGATATTGGGCCAAAAGAATATGTCACCTAGGCCATGTTCACTCCAAAGGCTCTAGGAGGGAGTCCTTTCTTCTTCCAGCTTCTGGTGGCAGCTGTATTCCTTGGCTTGTGGCCACATCACTCCAATCTCTGCCTCTGTGGTCACATTGCCTTCTCCCTTCTCAAATCTCCCTGTTCTAAGGGCCTTTGTGATTGCTTTTAAGGCCCACCCTGGTGATGTGGGTAACTTCCCATCTCACAATCCTTGGTGTCACCTGCAAGTCTTTTTTTTTTTTTTTTTTTTGGTGCCATCAAAGGGAGCGTTCACATGTTAAGGGATTAGGACATGGATATCTTTTGGAGAGGTCGTTATTCAACCTACCACACATATAAAGGTAACTGGAGCCTCCAAAGGCACAGACACGTACTTGCCCAAGGCATTACTTCAAGGTCATGACAGAAATCAGACAGACCCAGGTCTCCTTTCTGTCAACTTCGGGCTTCCTCCACTAGACTGGGCTGATGCCCATAAATGTAAGACAAGATTTTAAAATAATACCTCAGACCCTCATTCATGTGCGGTATTCACTCTCTTCTTTCTGGATTATGTTGTGGCTTCCAGAATTCATCCACCTTCTTCCCCGTTTCGTTCTTCCCCCAGTTCTGTTAGGTTAGGCTCACGGTGCACTGGCTTGTGTGGGCAGCTGCAGGAGAATTAGCTAAGTAACATTTTTGCCTCCCCTTTCAGGACCGCCTCTTTTTCGTCATGGAGTATGTAAATGGTGGAGACCTCATGTTCCAGATTCAGCGCTCCCGAAAATTCGATGAGCCTCGTTCCCGGTTCTATGCTGCAGAAGTTACGTCAGCCCTCATGTTCCTCCATCAACATGGAGTCATCTACAGGTAGCTCTTCTCTCCTCCTCTCTTTGCTCAGAGTGAAAAAATGAATTCTCCAGATACTTGAACTGACTTTGGCTCCTGCCCAGCTGGTCTCTTAGCAATCCGCTTTAGATTAGTTGTTTGTTCCAATTTGCTTAC
This sequence comes from Rhinolophus ferrumequinum, assembly GCF_004115265.2. Taxonomy (NCBI): domain Eukaryota; kingdom Metazoa; phylum Chordata; class Mammalia; order Chiroptera; family Rhinolophidae; genus Rhinolophus; species Rhinolophus ferrumequinum. Next base: position 39,405,946 of record NC_046296.1, on the reverse strand, counting down.
AGAGGACTTTTGGGGGTTCGTTTTATCACTGTGAATGTTAGTATTTGAATAGCCCCAGGAGACCCACTGTTTGTGCCAGTTTTTTTTTTTTTTTTTTTTTTTTTTTTTTTTTTTTTTTTTTTTTTTTTTTTTTTATTTTATTTTTTTTTTATTTTTTTTTTTTTTATTTTTTTAATTTATTGGGGTGACAATTGTTAGTAGAATTACATAGATTTCAGTTGCGCAATTCCGAATCACATCATCCATAAATCACACTGTGTGTTCACCACCCAGAGACAGCTCCCCTTCCATCACCGTACATTTGATCCCCCTCACCCTCATCCCCCACCCCCCAACCCCCTTACGCTCTGGTAACCACCAAATTACGTTCCCCAGATTAATTTTCAAACCCCGTGGCCATCCTGTGGTCACCGACTGCCCTCCAATCCCCTCACCCTCCCCCCCACCCCCCACTCCCCCCGCCCATCTAGCAACCCTCAGTTTTTCCTCATTGTCTCCCAGTTTCTGATTAGTTCATTCACTTATTCTTTTCTTTAGAATCCGCAAATAAGTGAGATCATATGGAACTTATCTTTCTCTGTCTGACTTATTTCACTTAACATAATGTTCTCTAGATCCATCCATGTTGTTGCAAATGGTAAGATTTCTTTCTTCCTTATGGCTGCATAATACTCCATTGTATAAATGTACCACAGTTTCTTAATCCAATCATCTACCGATGGGCATTTTGGTTGTTTCCATGTCTTAGCTATTGTGTATAGTGCTGCAATAAATGTGCCAGTTTTGATTGAAAGCCCAGAACGACATTTTAAAGGCCTGGCGCCCAACGACCTTGGGGTGACCTTCTTTTCTGTCTCTCCCCACCCTCTTCCTTCAACATCAGGGCATTCTTTTTACTTTTTCCTCTGTGCCATGAACTTCCTCCCCTTCCCAACATCTTGCCACTTCCTGAGTTTGTTTGGCTTCGTTGTCTCTAGCAGATAGAATCAGAGAAGCAGGAGTTGCTTGGGGGTCTCAGGGTTTATAGTCCGGGTGGAGGAGGGAAAGGGAACTAGACAATATCCAACAGGAAGTGACTCTTTGCAGATTATCTAGTCCCCTATTACTGCCCTGTCCCTATTCCAAGAAAACATAGGACACACACACACACACACACACACACACACACACACACACTAATTTTCCAGTAAGGCAGCAGGACTATTTACGCAGGCTCTTCTGTGAGGTCAGGAATTCTGGGAGGAGTAAATATTTATAATTAGCAACAAGGACACTAAAGTTCCTTAAGGTTTTTTTCAAGGACTGTGAATTTCTTTACTTGGTTTTTGCTTCCTACTTTCTCTCTCTCCCTCTCTTTCTTTTTTCTTTTTCTTTTTCTTTCTTTCTTTTTTACTTTTCAGTTGGGTAGACAAATAGCTGGCTTGGTTCAATACTGAATGTAGTCACTTATCAGAACTTTACTGACCTCCTGAAAACAATGCCCAAATCTTATTCGAGGGGCTCTCACTAACCCCCACCCCAGGCGTCCCTTCCTACTGACATCTCTTAGCTTCCGAAAGTATGCGTCTCTGTGCTCAAAAATAGTCAGTGGTTCCCTATGGGCTGCATAATAAAGCCCATACTTTGTCGCCTGCTGTTCATGGCCCTCCACGTTGACTTCATGTATTTATTTCCTATTACTGTGTAACAAATTACACAAGCTTAGTGGCTTAAACAACACCCATTTATCGTCTCAGTTTCCATGGATCAGGAGTCCAGGCATGGTGTACCTGGGTCCTCTGCTCAGGGTCTCGCTGCTGTGACCGAGGAGTGTAGCCAGGCTGCTTCTTGTCTGAAGTGTGAGGTTCTCTTCCAAGCTCACATAGTTGTGGGCAGAATTCATTTCCTTGCAGCTATAGAATTCTTGTGGCTTACTTCTTCAAGGCCAGCAGGAGAGAAAAATCTTTTCTGCTTTGAGTCTCTAACTTCAGGTAAGGCCTGGACCACCCTGCCCCCCGCCCCCCGCCCCTTTAAAAGGATCACTTGATTAAATCAGGCGTACCCAGGATAATCTCCCTTTTGTTTAACTCAAAGTCAGATGATTACAAATATATGGTGATGGAAGGAGAACTGACTCTGGGTGGTGAACACACAGTGGGATTTATAGATGATGTGATACAGAACTGTACACCTGAAATCTATGTAATTTTACTAACAATTGTCACCCCAATAAATTAAAAAAAAAAGTCAGATGATTAGGGACCTTAATTATATCTACAAAATCCCTTTGCTCCATAATGTCTCATAATCATGATAGTGATATCACATCACCTTTTTCCACATTCTTTTGGTTACAGGTAAGTCACAGTTTCCACCAAACTCAAGAGAAGGGGGTGATGGAATTATGCCGGAACTTGACTCATGGGGGATCGTCTTAGGTTTTGTCTGCTCTAGGCCAGGACACCTTTCCTTCCCTTCCCACAGCACCTTGTTTTGAACCCCCTAAGGTTCTTAGCTTTCCTCACACTCACCTGCCAATTCCAAACTCTCGTGTGCGTCTGTACCTCCTCTCCACCTGCTATGTCCAGCCCAGGAGCCTCATGCAATACCACCTGCTTGCACAAAGCCTGGTCCCACCAGCCAGAGGGAGTCTCTCCATTGCCCACACTTTCATCTGCAATTTGGGGGTGGGTTGCAGTTCGAGACTTGCACGGCCTCCCCTACCACTGTCCACCTGGTGTTCGGAGTAGACATCCATGTGGATCCTTCACTGAGTTGCCCACTCTCTTAAGGGCCATTTCTTCTTCTTTTTTTTAACCTCTCAATCTTCTTATTCTGCATGCTCTTCTGTCTTGCATGAAGTAAACAGTCAACGAATGACCATTGACTTCAGTTAGATTAAAACCCTAATCTCTGCCCCAAAGCAATTTACAAGCTAGTCAGAGATACAGGAGTTAGATATATGAAAAGATCCCCCATACTACAAGGCAGCGCATTGTTAGGTGCCATGACATAAAGAAGAATTGTCACTCTCTGAGGTGTTATCCCATATTATTATTATAGGGTGGGTATAATCATCCACAACTTACTAGCAGGGATGCAGAGACTCACCTTAAATAATTTGCCTAAGGTCGGAAGTGGCAGATTTAGGAAGTATAACTGACTGATCAATAGGCTCCTGCTGTACCCCCACGACACTTGTTATCCTGCCTTTTGAAGCCTAAGGACAAGCTCTTTAGCTTGTCATTCCAGGTATTCCAAAACTTAACTTTCCCTTACATTTCTAGTTTTCTTCTCCTTCCCTAAATGAAGGCTTCGCTCCCATCCCTCTTGTGAACGATTTTGCTCCACTGGCTTCTATGAGCCATACTTTCTGCCTCTCCTTCCCACCTCCCTGACCATTTCTCCTCAATCTTTCTATCACCTGGCCTGGCTCCTTCTTTCCGTTCTCTGAATGCTGGTTTTCCCTAGGGCCTTCATCCTACTTTATTCTTAACCTAAACCCTCTCTCTGAGCATTGGCACATTTGCATGCCTTCAAATGCCTCTTAGGTGCCAGCAACCCCGTATCACTATATCCAGCCCTCAGTTATCTCTAGAACCCCAAACAAGATCTTTCTCTCAAACCTCTCTCTCGAGACTTGACCTTCAAAACCTTTTTCCTTCTTCCCTGGCTGGTTTGCAATACTTTACTTGACTCACTGCTTCTCGGTTTTCTGCCCTTCTATCTATCCACCTCCCCTCCATTATTTAGTACTCTTTCAAAGCACAGGCTGATTGTTACATGTTCCCCTTCTTCTCACCCTACCACCCTTATAAGATAAAGCGCCATCCCGTTTGCTGGCCTTCAGACTCCCTCGTACCCTGGCCCTGGGACTGCTGTGCACAGCTCTGTGGTTTGGACACCACACTCAGGTGTGAAGAGCACAGGCAATGAGTGGAAGGTGGAGCCCACCCTGCTTGTGTGGGTAGCTCCTACCCAAGAAACGAGATGCCTTTTTGTGGTTCCTGACAGAGACACCATGCGCGCTAACAGGGCTCTGGTGGCCCGCAACAATCCTTTGACCCTTATTATTGTTCCCCCAACCCCATATCCCACCCTCCAGGTACTCCCAATTATTTGACATTCTCCCCCAAGTACCATTCTCTTTCATTTCTCTGTGCATTTGTCCCCACGGTTCCTTGATTACCCTCGATCCTATTCTGTGTCTTGATCAGTGAGTAGTTCCCAGTGCACATCCATGGCCTTACCGCCTCAGAGTTCCTGGCTTTGAAAATCTGTAGATTCCATAGTACTGAGGGAGGGGGAATAGATCAGGATATCGGCAAGAAAAGAGTGGTCATGAGTTGGTGATTGCTGGCACTGGTGATGCCTACATGTGGGCTCACTATTTTGTCTACTTTTGTGTATGTTTTCAATTTTCCATAATAATATTGTAATATTTTTCAAGAGAATAGTGATTCCAGAGCAACCTTCGTAGAGCTTTTGATTCAGGTCTTGGTATGGGGTTTAGGAATCTGTTTTGTTTTGTTTTTTAAAGCATTCCTCAGGTAATTTGGGGACCACAGGTCTAGATAAATTCCATTCTGCCTTCAGGACGATGTCAGGTGTCCCTGTTCTGACCACCCAGCCTGTCATGGAGATCGTTTGCCTTCCCTGAGTGACATAACATCTCTCTCTACCAGGTCCTTAGCCGGTGCCCTTTGCTGACCTTGTAGTTTTCCTTGAGATGCCCCTTCTGTGATTGAGAACTCCATGTGGGAGTGCTCACCTAGTTGGCCTAGGACAGTATCTTCCTTACAGTAGGTGTTCACTCATATTTGTTCTTCTACCCCATTATAACTCCAAAGCTTTCCAGTCTAGTGCATTGCTGTGTCATAGGTGTACTTCTTAAAAGTCTGTGTTGGATGTATTCCTAGAACACAATTTTTTCCCTGACCCTAAAAGGCCCCCCATTCCTTCATATCTCTCATTTTATGGGTTGATGAGGACCATGTGGTCTTTATTTCCTATGATGCTCTGCTTTAAGCTGCCAGCAGAAGGGCTATTCAGGGTAGTTAGTCGGCAGCTGACCTAAGAGGCTATGAGTGTGTCTCCTTGCCTATTGGCTGTTCTGAAGCCCAGGCAGAGCTCATATTTTGTGCGATACAGGGGCTTATTTGAGAGATTGACAAAACCAGGTTTTGGAGGAGAACTTCATTGCTAAAGCTGAAACTGAATTATCCAGCCTTCCTTCTGGAATTTACACAGAAACTAATTAGCGGTTATTTGGCCAGTGTTCAAGAACGTAGGGAAGCAGTCCTTTCTGTGGCTGGTGGCTCACACTTGAAGGAGAGCCCAAGCTGACAGGCGTGACCCCCTTTCCTCTGGTACCTTTCTGGGTCAGGTTCCCCACACCGGGCTGCATAGGGCACTGTCTCTTATCCCCTGCCCAGTGTTCCTGGGACTCCACTGTGTACGATGGCAGAAAAAGACATGAGCTCACGGTGTGTCCACTCTTCCCAACCACGGCTTTTAAAAATCTCTTCCCCTCCCTTACGCGTTCACACACACCATGCGAAGTGGAGGTTTTGAAGGGTGGGCCTTCTTTCTAACATTGATTCAGGGAACTCTCTCCTCCTGCACCTCATGCTCAGTGCATCTGTGTTTCACTGAGCTGCGCAATAGCAGCCGCTGACTCTCTGAGAGCATTCCTCCATCCATGCGACACGAAAAAGGGGAAATTGTGTGATCTGCCTCAGAAAGAGGGCAGCCAGAGGCCCTGGGAAGACAGCCGGAGGCTTGGCAGACAGGAATGTGTATTATTCTTTCCCAGTCCGGAAGCCAGGAGTACTGCCGCAGAGCGTGGTGAACGTGACCTGTGCCACTCTGGCTGGTTGTCTTAACGTTGTGTGCCTCAGTTTCCTAGTCTATAAAGTCGAAATAACTGTTGTCCCTGTCTCATGAGGTTGTAGGGATTTAGGGAGTTGATAGATCTAAATAATTTTGAATAATGCCTGCTATAAGCACACTGTAATTCCTCAATAAAGGTTAGTTAATCTTATTGTATCCTGAATTGCTTTTTATTAAGATATATTGAAAGAACATTGGAGATCTTTTATCCAACCCAGTCTCCAAAAGGGAATCTATACAGGAATGAATCTCTTCCTTCTTTCTTATAGAACTAAACTCCTTTTTTTTTATTATTTTAATTATAATTTTAGAGATTATAGGATAAATAAAAATTTAAGCGGCAAAGAAATGGGTAAAGTCAGTTTTTCCTTCACCAGCCTTTTAGCTACCCAGGGTAAAACTGTTTCTAGAAAATTTGAGAAATCTTGTTGAGCAAGTGATTGAACCACTCTTTAAGACTGGCTTCCATTTGTGAAGTTCAGATAATGTTTATCTTGTCTCCTTCATGTGGTAGTTGAGAGTGAGGACTGGAAGTCAGATTATAGAGGTAGAGGTGAAGCATATGAAAGCACATGGGAAATGACAAGGTATTTTATTTATGTGAAGTATTATTAATGATTAGCATTTGTCACTTTGAGCACTAAAATTTGGTCATTATCTAGCAGAGAAGGAAGTTGTAAGTTATAAAGCTCTCCTTCTCCTTAAATTCACCAAGACATTCTATCTTTAACGATCAGTCTTCATCATTCCCCAAGAGTCAGTCTGCCCTATGTGCTTTTGTCAGTCTGCCCTAGGTGTCCCTTGCCAGAATTGGATGGGCAGAGGAGAGACAGGAGGGAGCACGTGTCTCTGTTTTGACTGAGTCTACCTCACTCTGTACTCAAGAGGTACTTAGAAAAAGCTTACCTTATTGATGACAATGTTTATAAAAAGTCAAATAAAAACTAAGAGCAGGAAACAAAGATCTAGTCAAATCTCAGAGCACCTAATAAACCTGAGTCTTAAGTGTCTTGTCCTTTCCAGGGCTGGGGAACAGAGCCCAAAAGGAGGGGCTTGGAAGGGGTTTCCCCTGCAAAAGTTGGAGACCTCCTGAGGTCTCTAGCTGTGTTCTCCAAGCCGGTCCTCCGTGGAAAATGCATACAGAGCGCAGTGTGATGTAGATTCTCATCTTCTTTCAGTACATTTTCAGTTTATCTAGTGCTAATACAAGGCAGGGGAGGAGGGAGAATTGGGGGGATCCCTTCCTTCTTCCTTCCCAGTCTTCTAGGACCTGCCCATTAGAAAATCACTTAGGGTACTTGGGGCTCTATTTCCTCACAGAGTGTTCTCAGCTGTCAGCATTCCTCAACCCATTATAGAAAATGATTAATTAATTAATTAATTAATTTTTTTTAAATAGTTGATTTTATTTCCATTTTCTTACAGTCCTCAGTATCACATCTTCTAAGCATCTTCATCTTCTGCCATCTTCACCGGAAGTAGAACATGATATTTTAATATAAAACTCCCAAGAACCTAAGGGCTGAGTGTATCATACTAGGAGGATACCGTCTACCATAGCAAGAATCTCAAGTCTGAATGTTCGATCAACGAGGGCCTCAAAGGCTGTCTACTCCAACTCCATTTTATAGATAGAACTTGGAAACCAAAATTGGGCGGTAACTCACCCAAGTTTACACAGTGAGGTGTTATAAAGCTCAGATGTTGTTTCAATCAAAGATATACATGTAGATAAAGAGTCAAACTGTTCTACCAGGTGTTTAAAGAAGTAAAAAGCCATTTTCTGCCCTCCCTCCCTGCTGCCCCCAGTGTCCCCTTCCACAGAGACAACCACTTTCAATTCTTTTAGCTGACACTTTTGGTATGGAATTATGTATTTCTAAATAACAAGCATTTATTATTACTTTTTTTAAAAAAAAACTTTATTTTAGGCATTATCTAGTAACTTTCCACTATGGAAGCGAGAATTTAGTTCTTTGCCCCCACCCCACTCACTCACCACCCCACCACATCTGCGCATTCTTTCCAACTTTCCAGTTTTCCATCCTCTCAATAGCATTTATGGTAATTTTGGTTAAATGAATGTACATATTCATTTATTATGACCGTGAAATACTACTTAGAACTAAGCCATGTGGTAAGCTATAATTACTTTTCCTTTCCTATATATTTTCTTTGTTTGTTTACCATGGAGATAAGAATTATCTCTTTTTTTCCCCCTGCGGTTATTATTAGCTCAACACAAACTCTCCACAAATTGTCTCCCTTCAGGATGTTTAGGTGCCATAGACATTCTATTAATTTCATATTCTTGGATAAATATCTCCCAGAGCCTTCTAAACTGCTCCAGTCTGAACAGTTATCCTCAGTGCCTGCTGTATGGCTGTCGTCTTGGGATCTCCCTGAACTATTATCTTAATGCTTCCTTTTCCCTCTCTCTTACTTGATAGCTCCTATCTTTTGTATTTCATGTCTCCTCTTTCTTGATATACCCCCTTGATGTGATGAAGCACCCCCCCACACCCAGCAATTTTCTGAGAAAGAATATGGGAAGTAAATTTTTGAGACCTTCCTTTTATATCGAAATCATCTTTATCTTATTCTGAAACTTGATAAAGAGTTTGGCTGGGTATGGAATTCTAGATTGAAAACCATTTTCCCTCAAAATTTGGTATTATTCCATTGCTTTCTAATCCCTAGTGTTGCAAGCAAGAAGTCTAAAACTGTTTTGATTCTTGATCCTTTGTATAGACCTATTACTTTTTCCTGGAAGCTTGTTAATTACTTAATGATGTGATATAGGCCTATTTTCATCCATTGTCCTGGGCCCTGGGTTGATCTTTTCAATTTAGAAAGTCATGTCCTTCAGTTCTAGAAAATGTCTCATTTGTGTATTTAATGATTCCTTCTCTACTTTCTCTTTCTGGAGTTATCATTCAGATATTAGTCAACTTGAGGTTTATCAAACTAATCTGGATGGCCACTTAGTTGTGAAACTTCTATCAATAGTTTTGGGACCTTTCCTCTTGGATTTCTCAGATGACCATAGGATGACTCTTCCAGAGTCCTTCCTGAAAAGAGAGGGCTTTGTAGCCAGAAGCCAAATGAGGGAAGAGGGTTGGAGGGCCCAGCTCCCAGAATACATGTGTCCATTTAATTCCCCTGTTTTCAGTTCTATACGCTTGTTCCTGCTCTTTCTCCCTGTTTCACTCTGGGTCTGGAGACCCTCTGTTTGTCTTCTCCAGAGAATAAACCCCTGGGAGCAGGGAAGGGGCTGTGCAAAGTAAAGAAAAAAATCTAGTTTAGCATTTATTATCAACCAGATGTCTTTATTTTGTCTCTCTTCATGTGACCCTCATCTCCAGAAGTAACTGTTACTGCAAATTCTTGAGCTTTCTTGGGGCAAAAGGTGGGAGATTCTGCAGTGTAAATTTGATTATTCTTGATTCTTTCCCATTGCTGGTTTAAAATTCAGCTCTTTTTTGGGTCTACTAAGTCATTTACCACTCATCCCTTTGTTTCCCATCTTCCAAAATTGTGTTGCTGTTGTTTCTTCTCTTGTTCTCCCCATCTTTGTATATATAGGCCTGTGTGTGTAATTTTGGGAAAGAGAGAAAAATAGTTGTGGGTGTTCAAGCTATCCTCTTTGTCCAGAAGTCAATAACAACAAAACTAAAAATAACCACCATAGCAATAGTGGCAACAACAATAATAGCAAGACACTTACTTAGCCTTTGTTAGGAGCCAGACACAATTCTGGCCACTTTGTGTGTATTAACTCATTTAATCATCACAACAAGCCTGTGCAGTAGATCCCGCTGTTATCCATGGGATTTATGATCTTTCCAAAAAAGGAGAACCTGCCAGATCCCACCCCATTGCTGCCACTGTCAAGTCACCCTGTCTCATTGCTCCCAGCTGCGGTTTTTCATGGGAAGCAAAGTTGTATGTTCGAGACAGAGCTGAGTTTGGGGTCAGAGAACTAGACCTGAATCCTGGGTCTGCCTCATCGTTGTTGTGTTTGGGGCCGGGGGTGGGGGGGAGGATATTTAAACTGTTTGAAATGTAGTTTCCTCATTGTACCATGGGAATTAAAACATGAACCTTTCTGAACTATTTTGAGAATTACATGAGGAAACATTTGCAGAAGTGCCGAGTACAATCCTTGGCAACTAGGAGACCCTATAAATATTGGTTGGATGAATGGGGAGCGCAGGGTTATGGAGTCAGAGGATGTTATGGGCTGGATTGTGTCCCCTTCAAATTTGTATGTTGAAGTCCTAATCCCCAATACCTTAGAATCTAGTTGTATTTGGAAATAAGGTCTTTAAAGAGGTAAAAAGTAAAATGAGGTCATATGGGTGGGCCCTAATCTAATATGACTGGTGACCTTATAAGAAGAGGAGACTAGGACAAAGAAATGCACAGAAGAGAGACCATGTAAAGACACTAGGAGAAGACCCATCTGCAAACCAAAGAGAAAGGCTTGAGAAGAAACCAGTTCTTCCAGCTCCTTGTTATGAGACTTCTAGCCGCCCGAACTGTGAGAAAATAAATTTTTATTGTTTAAGTCATCCAGTCTGTGGCACTTTTTTATAGCATCCCTAGCAAACTAATACAGAGGACCCAGGTTCAAGTCCCAGCATTGCTACTTACTAAAGGGGTCGCCCTGGGCAAATGACCAAATCTCTCTGTGAGCCACAGTTTTCTCATCTGTAAAGTGGAGCTGATAGTAAATATTAAATAAAATGAGATGGCCAGGCCTGCAGTCTTGGCATAAATTGAAAGGTTTAAGAAAGTTATGGATATAGCAAGTCTGTGGGACGTTTTTCGGGGCCCAGCAAGGCCTGGGGAAGTACAGAAGCACCAGTAACAATGACAGTGCAGTAATGCCCCTATCTGGGGGGAGCAGGGTGATGGATATGTGAGGCTGTGTCCCCCACGTAGGATGAGGGCCCGTCTAGGACAGGGCCCAGACCTTACAGCCAGGCAATATTCCAGAGAAGGGACCCTCTCCTTGGTAGTATTCTAATACTGTGAGCACTTGGGGACCCTGGGGCAGGATAAGTAAGTACTGATCAGTGCACACGGCAGGAACCAAGGGGCTGGGACAGCTGACAGATGTGCTTGCACTGGAAAGCAGCAAGTCTGACTTTGGTGCCTGAGGCTCCCTGTTGGGCTCCCTTTGCATCTGTCCATTTTCATGAGCGCCCCACCTCTACCACCTGGTCCTTAGATGACCTGCTTTAGCTCACATGCTGACTTTGGAAAGGTACATTTTGGTAATGAAAGTCATTCTGTACCTCTACCATGTTGTATAATTGAAGGGCTTGTCTGCCTGATAAAGGAATGTGAAATATTTTCATGGGTTGTTCAAGAGTAGTCACTTTTTTGTGGGTCCAGGTTTATTTCAACCCAAGACCTTTACCCCAAACCATTTTCTTGCTGTGCTACCTGCCTGTGATCGTATAGGGTCATTGTGACATGATAAAGTCATTGTGACATGATAAAGGGGAGGGGAGGAGAGAGTTGAGACTGAGGTAGTTGGGATGAAAGACAAATTTACGTCTTTCTGAGGGAGCCATGGTATTGCTGACCAGATCAGAAGTAGAATTTTGACTCCCAATAACATCGTAGGTTCAGAGCAAACAGGAAGTTTGCAACCAGAGGGAAATTCCTGATTAAATTTGTTTGAGTGTTTCAGCTAGTCGTGTGTGTTCAAAGAAAAAACTTATCAGGGACCCTGCCATTTACTACTGTGTCTGTCATGATACCTACCATAGAAACAAGAACCCAGTATAGTGGTTAAGGACTCCTAGGCTCAAACTCTGTCTCCACTGCTCACTAGATATATGATCTTGGGCAAGGAGATTACTTTTCCAAACCTCAGTTTCTTCACCTGTAAAATGGGGATATTGGCTCCTTCAAAGAGATAGTGTGAGAATCAAATACATGTTAATACATGTAAAGTAATTACAGTTGTGTCTGGTGCAGAGTAAGTACTCACTAAATGCTAACTGCAATTATTCCTGTTATCATTCTATTTCCCAAGTGGCTGAGTGGACAGTTGATAAGGTTCACTTTGTCCGTTTTCCAAATTTCACCCTGAATGTATCCTGCCAGTTGGCAAACTGATGAAAACACCTTTTATACAAAGGCTAGTTTGAGGAGTTGGGACCTATCTTATAAAGAGAATTTAATATCTGTGTATTAGCGTTTATTTTATGACTAGGCTGTGTTCTGTAGAAAGTAGACATATTGGAACAAGTATTACTGCAATGTATTCAACAATGGAGTCTGAATTCTCCTAGATTTAGTCATTTTGATTTTGTTTCTTCAATGCCTTTGGCTAATGATTAAGCTACTAAAAATGGGAATTGTTTTGGCAAACAATGGGTGGCTTTGCCACATGGTAAGCCGAGTCTTTGCGAACCTCTGAGTTGGTCCCACAGTTTCTGTGGGCCCTGGGTGAGTCCAAGTTGACACAGGCTGAGGGTGGGGGGTGGTGTACCCTAGCACTTGGACGCCATAGGGGCCACACTTAATTGGCTTTGCTTCTCTCATTGGTCATGTGTTAACAGGCTGACCATTCCTGCAAATTAATTGTCTAAAACAAGGAGTTGGGGCACTTTCCTGTTCAGAAGTCTGCAATGACTCCATGTTATCTCAAGATAATGTCTAGACCTGAAGCCTCTTGCCAGAAGTCATCCCCCAGCTTCACCCTCTCAATAGCTTCATCTCTGGGATTTGCACGCAGGTTCCACCCCTGCCCCATGTTCCCAAGTGCTTCTCCAGCCAAGTTCCTCCTTGAATCTCTTCTCAAGCCTAAGAGGTATTGTCATCAACACAGCCACACACAACGTGCATTTATTACCTAGATCCTGAACAGTCACAACATGACCTCTCCTTTGCCTGGAGATACCGTACCTTTTCCTAGAATACCATCTCTCCTTTTTACTTTTTCGAACTCTTCCTCATCCTTTAAGCTGCAGCTGCAGCTCATTTCCCCTGGCCCTTTCAAGCAATGTTATTCCCTTATTCCTCCTAGTAATATCGCCTCTGCTACATTTATATTAGGGCATTTCTCACATTGTACTGTAACTATTTCTTGGTTGGAAGATCTTATAGAGTTTCCATGAGTTATGCTAACCTTATGGCTTTACCCAGTGGCTCTTGATTTCTTGGCAAACTATTCAAATGTACCCAGAAAACACCTCTGGGGAAATAGGGGGATTTTCTAAACATATTTGGCCCTGATGCATTTTTGAATGGACTTCTTACTGGACCAACACTTCCCTCAGCCTCCTTTCTGTGTGCCCTGCCCCATTCCACAAGTCTTTTTGTTCTTTAGAGTGTCTGGTTGATGGAGCGAGTGCTGCCGTGGAAAGAACACGGGGTTAGAAGTCAGGGGCCAGAATTCTAATACAGCTCTGCCTCAGCGGGTGACCTTAGGCAAACTGCTTCTTCTCTCTGGACCTCAGTCCCTACATGACAGCTGGATTGGATGCTCTGGCTCTATGCCCTAAGACTGGTGGTCTGGGAATGCCTTGAACAGAATCTGAAAATGAACCTTTGCACCGGCCTCTCCAAATGATCTTGATGAGGCTCTGGAGGGAACTGAATCCAAGGAGGAAAGTGCCCAATTCCTACCGGGAGGGTTTAGGGCTCCTGGCCTGCAATTCCAATGATTCCTTGGAACGTGAAACTTCATTGGCAGGTGGTCCCAGGATCTGATCTCTGAGTATCAAATCACTGTCTGTGGCTTCCTTTTCTATAATGTATGCACAGTTTTCCCTTAAAAGGCTCTGATGTTGCCAAGTTAAATGTTAATCCCTGTTGTGAGCAGAGCTCCCTCAAGGGGCTGAAACACATCACAGGGGCAAGAACTGGCCAAGGAACAGGGCTGCTTGCTTAGAAAATCATGGTCCCATCAGGACCGAGAATATCACAACCATGAGTCAGAACCGTCCCAGAAGAGAGAGAATCTCAGCTGAAATTCTCTCCCTTGTTGGAAATCTGCTAAGTATTCATCTGAAGGGGATTTCTGTTTGGGTTTGTACGTTTTCTTGAGCAATGAAGAAAAAGTCTCCGTTGTTCAGAGGGCAGTGTTTAAGCAGACACTCATTTATTCAGCCAAAAATGATGGTTAAGTCCCTTTGGTATGTCGGGTGTAGGCCTTCTAGATGCCATGAAAAGGAAAAGACGCACATTCTCTGCCCTCTTGGCATTTATGTTTGGGTGGGGATGCCACACAGTAAAACAAGCAGTAACCATAAAAATGGATAAGGATGATGATAAGGAAAGGATAGGGTGCCAGGGAACTACATAGCACAGATACCTCAACTAGTTGGAGAAAATCAAGGAAGCTTCCTGGGGGGAGTGACCTCTCCCAGAGAGGCCCAAGGGGGTAAGTAGGAGTTGGCCAGAGTAAAGGAACATGGGAGAGTGTGCCAAGGAGTGAGAGTAGGATGTGTGAAGGCTTGAGGTGGTGGGGGAATGCCAAATGGGTCTGTGGGTCTAAAGAATTTCCACATGCGTGGAACTCAAAGCACAAAAAGAGACCTGGTAAGCAACCAGGCTTGAGAGAAGCCAGGGGCCCTACCCTGAGGGACATAGAATGACTGTCAAAAGTAATGGAACTGCACACTGGCATGGTCTTAGATTGAATTATTATATATGTGAGAGCTGTGGAAGAGGGACCTACTATTTAATAGAATTTCAGAAGTGGAAGAAAACTTGGGGGTCAGCTATTCCAATTTCATCTTCTACAGATGAATAAACTGAAAGTCAGAGAGGTTGTGTGACTTGTTGGAAGTCATTTAGTTTCTTGGTGACACAGCCAGAACCATGAGTTGGGGCTCTGGTGTTTTTTGATGGTATGTTGATAAACTGGCTGGGAACAAACAGCAGAGACACCTGATTTGTAGCTGATTACCATGGTGTAAATATTTCCCCCAGGGCCAGTTTCAAGCTACCCATGTTTAACAGCTCACAAAATTCCTAATAATTTAACAATCTGATTTGTGCCAGCTACAGCACACCAAGGGGAAAGCTGATTGTACATGTCTCTTCCCAACTCCACGGTCAGTGACATTTTGTTGGTAGTTTGAAATCAGCCATGGTGGGAGTGTTTGTACCATGGAAATCAGCAAACGCTACAGGTAAAGGTTTGTGCTGCCTAGAGAGGCATGGTTAAACATTTACCCATATACGACTGTAAAATGAATCTATAGATTAAGCTGGTCAGTGCTGTTCAGGTCAACAATGTCCTCCTTGATTTCTTCACTGCTTGATCTATCACTGAAAGAGGGCATTTGTCCATTTCTCCTTTTAGTTCAATAATATTTTTCTAACAGCTTTATTGAGATATAATTCACCGACCATACAATTGACCCACTGAAAGTGTACAAATCAATGATTTTTAGTATATTCACACAGTTGTGCAACCATCACCACGCTCAACTTTAGAAAGTTTTCATCACTCCACAAAGAAACTGTTCCTTTTAACCGTCATCCCCCAATCCTCTCATGCCCTCACCCTCGGCCCTAGACAACTACTTACCTACTTTCTTTCTCTATAGTTTTGTCTATCCTGGACATTTTATATAAATGGGACTAGACACTGTGTGGTCTTCGGTGCCTGGCTTCTTTCACTTAGCATGTTTTCAAAGTTCATCCATGTTGTAGCGTGTGTCAGTATGTCATTTCTTTTTGTGGCTGAATAATATTTCATTGTGTGGATATACCATACTTTGTTCGTTCATTCATTAGCTGATGGGCATTTGGGTTGTGCACCTGCTGCTACAAATATTAGTGTACAAGTTTTTGAGTGGACGTGTATTTTCTTCATCTTGGTTATATACCTAGGAGGGGAATTTCTGGGTCAGATAGTACCTATATTTAACTTTTTGAGGAACTCCCATACTGTTTTCCAAAGTGGCTGTACTATTTTACATTCCTACCAGCAATATGTGAAGGTTCCAGTTTCTCCACGTCCTTACCAACACTTGTTATTATCTGTCTTTTTTATTACACACCCAAATGGATATGATGTATATCCCATTGTAGTATTGAATTCTTATCAGTTCTTGCCCCAATTTTGATGCTCTGTTGTTAGGTGCATACCTGTTTAGGATTTTTCAGCCATCTTGAAGAATCGACCCCCTTATTATTATGTGATTTGCCTCTTTATTCCTGATAATTGTCATTATTGTCAAGCCTACTTTGTCTTAAGTTAACATAGGTAACCCAACTTTTTTTTCTTAGTGTTAGGATGGTATTTCTTTCTCCATCCCTTTACTTGTAACTAATCTGAATCTTCTTATAGTGGGTTTCTTATGGACAACATACAGTTGGGTCTTGTTTGCTGTTTTTTAAATTCACTCTAACAATTTCTGTCTTTAACTGGTGTATTTAGACCATTCACATGTAAAGTGATGTTTTGATGTAGTTGAATTAATATCTACCATCCTCATTACTATTTTGTGTTCATCACAGTTGTCTTTTGTTTCCTTTTCCCTCCCTCTTTTTCTGTTGCTTTTTTACTAAAAAGAGTTACAAATTTTAATTGTGAGGTGCATCTTAACTTGAAAATTGTTAAAATATGAAAAAAAAAAGTATATTCTAGAATCTGTGAAACATGGTCATAGTACCCATCACAGGGAGGTTGTGGGGCTTAAATAGTACCAGGCATGTTTCAAAGTACTTAGCACAGTACTTGATATGGCAGTGAGCACTACATGTTAACTATCACCGTAATTACTGTATTAGTACTGCCTACTTACTTTATGGACCACACAACTAATTTAGACTCCCCAATTCCATCACTGTATCACAGTTGAGAATAATTACTCTAAATACATTAGGAATATAGTTCTGGACTAGGTTGGTTTTTTTGGGGGGGAGGGGGATTGTTTGTTTGTTTGGGTTTTTGTTGTTGTTGTTACTTACTGCAAGTATGTTCTCTTAGCCTGTTTGTTTTGTAGTCCACAGTTAAATTTAGAACTCTGAGGTCAGACAGTCCTGTGTTTGAATTCCAGACTTGTCACTTACAGATGTGTAACCTTGGGGAACCTTTCTTGACCTCTCCAAGTCTCAGTTTCCTTACCTATAAAATGTATTAATGCCTTCCTCATAGAATGTGGTCATGACCTCGCAGGAACCCAAATTATAGACATTATTGTTACCACTTGTCATCATATCTCTTCTCTAAAAGATGCTCCCCGTGGCTCAGTCTCCCTCTTTAAGCTGGAAACTCGAGCCGTCAGTACTTTGGCCCTGATGAAGGCAGAGGGTGCGTAGAATGATTTAAACATTAGCAGGGGAAATGCCTTGAACTACAGGGATAACTTTCTCCGGGTAGACTTGGCAGTATAGAGAGGGAGTGAGGCTGCTCCCTAGTGTGCTTCATGTGGGGGGCTCCCGCTCAGCCCCAGATAGGGTTAACTCCAGGGCAAAGAGGGCTTCCTGGCTGATGCGGGTAACGGGAGCAATGTGGCAGTAACCACCCTTCCCACATCCCCCGTAAGGCAGTGAATCCTGAAAGAATACCACTACGTATTCATCTCAGTCCTGTCTGTCTGTGGGACCCCAGAGGGGTGCTGGTGCTTTGTCTGTGGTGTTTCTCCTCAAGGATATTCTAGGTACTCCTTGTTATTCATTTTATTTTACTTCTTTATTTGTTTTTCTCTTATATTTTTGTTTCCTGAATCCGCAGTTTGGGTTTAATGGGAATGAATCACTGCCTCTCTCTTCACTCTCCAGACACACTTTTAATGTCTAAACAATACCAGACGGGGCCTTTGGACTCAGATGAGCAGGGAGAATTACATTCACCGAAGAATCCTATAGTCCTAGGCTGTATTTCACAGCAGTGGCAGGTAACAACATAGGACTAAACATATGCTAAGCTAGGCCTTCCCTAAAAGGAAATTCCTGTGTCTGTCTTACTTTTCTATGGTCAGGGGTCTTTGATCATGAGTTTTCTGAGTCAAGGCTTCAATCTTCCCAGAAGCTGGGCATTGCCTGGCCCATGTGGCTGGAACTAATATTGCCTTCTGGAGACTAAGACTTGTAGCAGAATCTAAAACTCTTTCCCTTGAGAGACCTCCTTTGTGAGAATTCTGCGATATAATGACATGAGTTTAAAAATTATGGTGAATTAGAGAGATTATCGGGATGACTTAAGCCAAGAAAAGAGCAGGATTTGGAGAAAAGGGAGTTGAGGCCTTAATAATATATATTTAGGGGGTCCCTTTCTCCAAGATTATATATTCTAGAAGAGCCTAAGAAACCCTATCCCATTGGCTTGGGCTGCAGAATAAATACAGGGACAGTTCCATGAAGGCATCCAGCCTGTCCTGAGTGGCCCTCCATGTGAATCACAGGCCTGGAGAATTTCTCCTTCTGATGTTCCTTCTTGACCAAAGTGGAGCTCAAGCCTTGGTCCTAGGCACTGGAAAGTTATGCTTGGATAAAGTGTCAGGGAAATATTATTTCACCAGTTATCAACTATCCAGAGGAGAACAACAGTTCCGATCTCAGCCTGTCACACTGGCCTCTCACTGCCTGACCTTGTGAGCTTCCACAGACAGGGCCTGTTCCCAGACACTGTTCCCCATCCTTTCTAGGTTCCTGTGAGGTAGTGGGGGTAATTGCTATTGGTAAGAAGCTCAAAACCTAACTTACGTTTGCACAAAAAAATGCACATCCCATAAAACCCAAATCCCCAGTGAAAAATGTCCACCCAGTCTGTCTTGTCCAGAAATTTAAGCCACTGAGCACATGCCTAGAAGAATGAGCAAAGGGGTGTAAAGAACCCAGAAGCCCCACTTTGCTGCAGATTCTATAGCATTCTCCAGTAGGGACCCTTTATTTTCTAAGGACATGTTTGTGTGCATACAACACAGTGTCTGGCCGTTGATGGAAGATACAACTTTGCATGAGGCCAGATTTTGGAGCTAACTCTGTGTGCGTCAGTACTTGCTTCAAAGCTACCGAGTTCTTTCTGTGTGTTTGTCTGAATTATAAATCTGTATTTTCGATGGAAGCAAGATAACAAAGCTATAATTAGGACCTGCCTGGAATCAGACACTGGCTTCTTTCCTCCCGTGTACTTAGCACCCCGTCACAGAGGCAACCTTAGAGAGAGCATCTCAGAGAGAGTGTTCCCATAATTTGCCACCTTTTTCTTTTATTTTTGTATATGACTCTGTTTTTCAATATAAGACAAATTAAATTCCTTACTATGAGGAACCAAAGGCCTAAAGTTACAGAGGGAAAGCTCTTGGTTTATAATGTTACAGCAGCAGGAGGATCGGGGTGAGATGTCCCCAAAAGGTGAATGAGCATTTGCCCCATGGCGTGAGATTTCAGAGTGCAGCTAGGGATGTAGTGTTTGGTCAGTCTCGAAGTGTCTCACTTCTGTTAATCTTGTCTCCCTGACTAAATTGTTAGCCCTTGGTGAGAGAACATGACCTTGCCTCCTCCTGGGTCCCCCAAGGCCCCCAGCCTAGGGCTGTGTATGAGGTAAGCCTACTTCAGGAAGGATATCCCTGTTTGACAGGTAGGCACATTTCTGGGGATAGAGAATGTCCAATGAAAATTGCCATTTTGAACTTCTCAGAGCAGTGTGCACATGTGGACATGAGCCGCTCTGCAACTACAACCTACAGGAGAACCCTTCGGATTCTAATCCAAAACATCTCTATGGCTGAGTAATAGTCAATTTGGTAACTGTGACCTGGATGCTTTCATCCTAGTTTCAAATAAAATCAGATGATGAAGAAAAATGTGAAAGGAGATTGGAGAGCTGCTGAGGTAACCTGGTACTGTGGACACCTTGGAACAATTATGAAATACAAAGCCGGGGTTATCCTGAGTATGTGTTCCTACCCCCACCCCCTTCCTTCCATCTGCCCTTAACCACAACCAAATGGGCCGTGTAATTGATGGGATTTGGTCCATGCCATTTAACAGTACTAATCCCTCAGCCTTCATGTGCTTACTAGCCACGTGTACGATCCCTACGTTTGTCCATTTTCACTCTCCACTGTGGTTGGCCAGAGAGAATAATTTAGAAATCACAAATAATGCTTTTTCTGAGAAGAAGGACTATTAAAAAAAACAAAGCAAAACAAAAAAACACACATCTCCTTGAAAGCCAGGCTAATGAAATGTGAGGATTAAAAACATCTTAGACTGAAATGAGGAGAAAGAGTAGCAAAGGAGAATGTACATCCTGCAGTGCTTAGGTTTGGAGAAGGGAAAACCCAACTGTGGATAGCAGAAAGACGTTTCACTTGTAGAATCTAAAGAATTTTGTGGTGGTTTTTATTGCTATTGTTTAAAGGGAAGCCAGCAGGAAAGAAAATTATAGGCAAATTTCATATGAAAAGGAACATGAAACAAAGGATTTTATCTTTAATAGCTAAGAACCAAATTTAATGTTTGAAGGAAAGCAGGGGGAAAATGTGACTATCAGAAGTACTATAGAATCCTGTCAAATTACCTCTTCCAGAAAGTATGGGAGTACATCAGGAGGCTGGGGGTTTCTCAATTCTGCCATGAGGAAATTGACTGAACTTTTTAAAGCAAACATACCAGAGTTTATATATCCAAATGAGTATCGTCATCTCCTTTAAAAGGGTCCTCCTGGGAGACTTTATTCTCAGGGCAAAAATACTACTTTTACTTGGGATATTTGTACATGCCTCTCTAGGTTTTTCTTTGAATAGTCTCGTTTGTAACTAAGAGTCCTCCTTTGGAGGCAAATCTGATCTCTGGAAATCATTTTATATCAAAAATAATGTGTGTTTGCAATGGAAAAACCATGGGTTTTCTAAGTGGCTTTGAAATGATGGATTCTAAAAGAAATTCTACATGAGGTCTAGAAACCAAGTGGGCAGAAGCAGCCTCAGTCCTTCCCACAGTAACTCCCAGGGAACCTGATACGCAGCAGCCTAGCTGGCTGATTACATACCTGTGAGCCAGACACACCTAGGATGGATGGATCCCGGCTCTGTAGACTAGTTAGTTCTTTCCCCCTTCTGACCTTCAGTTTCCTCATTTAAAAAATACCTATCATGTGTGATTGTTATGAACATTCAATGCGGTAATACTTGAAAAACACATAGGAAGGGCTTAGTAATTGTTTATTGTTGTTATTAATTCTCCTATAATGTGGAGCCAGGGACCTGGTAGGTAATCACTTAATATTGGTCAGCTGGTTACAAGGTTGATGCTGACGATGTCAGGTGTTGACACCAGTATTTGAAGAGTAGGGTCGCCTAAGGTAACAGCAGAAGGACAAGGAAAACATTTCTAATCCTCAATCTTGTCAAACTACTTCAGAATGACATTTATTTACCTCCAAGGTCCACCTTAGCTCTGAGGATTTGACTATTGCATCAAACAATGGAACTAATATGAACAATAAGAAAAAATGTTAAGTAGCATGGATAATTGAAGAACAAACTGTCAGAGAGTAAAGTAACCCTATAGCTACAGCTTAAAGGATAATGACCTGCATAATCATCTTAAGATAGTTTTGCGGAATTGTCAACTGGAGAGACTCCTCTGTGGCCTTGTCATTTAAAATGATGAAGTAATTTGTTTATTTTGGGCCTGAGAGACATCACCAAGAAGAAAACCTACCTAAAATTCCACAAAGAGGAGTAGGCACTTGCGTTGTTGTCGGACAGGGTGGAGAAAGAGTAAATGCCCACAGTTAGCCAGCGATCTTGTCATCTCTTTATAATGATCTCAAATTGGTAAAGAAGGCTTTCACAGCTTTTCAGAAGGTTTGAAAGAGAGAATAGATACTGGCAGCTGTGAAAACACTGGGTCGACTGCAAAAACCAGTGGGATACCGTATGATAAGCAAGGTATTAAAAATTAGGGGGGCAAAGGCAGAGACACAGTAGAGGACACCTTTCATGGAAAGCCTTAAAGAAGCAAAAAAGAAAAAGGAGATGACCCTATTCAATTATCACTGCATCATAATTAACTTCAGTAAGAAGGCCCCGAACACTCTCTTGTAACCACAGAAGACAAAGCAGGAAGGCATGCACTTAAAGCCAAGGACCTAGAAGGTGAAGCATAAGGAAGAAGACCTTCTTGCCCTGTTTAGGGATAAAACGTAAGAGTGAAGGTCCCCAGTGATGGACAAGAGTGACCGTGGGACCTGGATATTTAGACATTGACCTGTCCAAAGGTAGGCCTGGAACATGGACACATGGGAGCCTGGGATATTTGACCCAAGACGCTCTCATTTGAACAACCTGAGTGAATCTCAACCTGGGGCCTGGGGAGCACAAGTTCCTTCTGAGGATGCTGGCAACGCAGTGGGGCAGCCGTGGTGGGGGTGGAGGCGTGGGCAGGGGCTCGGCTTCCGGGCGAGGAAAGCGAATGGCTCATGGAGGTTTTCCCTTTACTGGCTCCTTGGAACCATGGAGTCAACACAATAAAATTAGCAGAGTTAAGTAGGCAGATTTGTGGGTCGGGAGGCATAATTAGTCCTGTTTTTCTCTAGTCTTGACCTAACTGGAGTTCACTGGGTATGTAATGGAAAAAAAACAACCAGCTTGATACAAAAATACAGGAAATGCCTGTGATCACTGCTGATTACAGTAGCAGCTTTCCTTCTGTTATTTTTGTGAAAGAGAAAAAAAAAAAAAAAAAAAAAAAACGGGGTTTGTTAGGTTTGGTTTGGTTTTTCTATTTTTTTTCCCCCTTTCCTAAATGGTAGAAACAATTTGGCCTGTTCTTTTTAGGGCATTCTTTATTCCAGCTAAATGATGTCACTTAATCTTTATAAATTGGGGGGAGGGGTCAAGACATTCAAATTCTTATCAAAAATAAAATTCTTATAAGTATAAAATGCATTCAAATGGTTCTAAATATAGTTTATTAGCCCTGGGGGCTCATTTTGTCTAAATTCCTCCAATTTCTAATGGCTCTACGCTGAACAGGATGAACATTTAGTTTTTAGTGCCTCGTTTGCGGGATGGTTTATATTAGTACTAGGAGAGGTAATACTGTTTCCAGCGATTCCTTTTCCAGAAACTATTACCTCTTAGCAAGTGACAACACTCCTGCAACAAGACCTTCTAAAGCAATGGACTAACAGACACACTGACAGAGTTCAGGAAGCAGGGAAAGATCTAGATTGTCACCAACCCAGTGCTAGCAAGAGACACCCCACCCAGCCTGTTAGTGGAATTCATTTAGCACCGCCCAGGAGATGCTGCCTCTGCCCAGGAGATGCTGCCCTCTGCCCAGGAGATGCTGCCTCTGCCCAGGAGATGCTTCCTCTACCTGTGGAGCCCCAAGTTTCCTTTATCCTTGAGGTTCCAGGAGGTGTTGTCATTCTGGATAATAGACGTAGGAAACTCAGTTTTCCAGCATGGAACTCAGGCAAAAACAAAACAAAACAAAAAGAATTTGGTTCTTAGGCGGCAGCACTGTTTGGGGCAGTGGAGGGGGGAGGGCTGGACTTAGTTTTAGATTCAGAACACTTTATCGGCCATAGTTTCTTCGCCTCTCAGATGAGATTGGACTGGGTGATTCTTGATGTTCCTCTAGCACAGTGGTTTTCCACTGGTGTTGATTTTGCCCCCAGGGGGCATTTGGCAATGTCTGGAGACGATTTCGGTTGTCGCAACTTGGGAGGGGGGACTGCTGCTGGCATCTAGTGAGTGGAGACCAAAGGTGCTGCTACATACACATCCTCCACTGCACAGAACAGCCCCCCACTACAAATTGTCCCACCCAAGATGTCCATAGTGTCGAGGATAAAAAACCCTGCCCTAGCTCTAAAGTTCTGTCACGCAACTGGAAAGGATTAGAGAGGTTATGAGTTTGCAGTCCTTTCTTTTGACCACAAGGTCTACACAGCCTAGGCACATAGACCAATTCTGCAGTACAGCCAGAACTGCAGTATTTCCAGACCCTGAAGGAATCAGATCGAGATGGGGAAGAATTTTTGGACCCTTTTTTTTTTTTAAGATTTTATTGGGGAAGGGGAACAGGACTTTATTTGGGAACAGTGTGTACTTCCAGGACTTTTTTCCAAGTCAAGTTGTTGTCCTTTCAGTCTTAGTTGTGGAGGGTGCCGTTCAGCTTCAAGTTGTTGTCCTTTTAATCTTAGTTTTGGAGGGCGCAGCTCAGCTCCAGGTCCAGTTGCCGTTGCTAGTTGCAGGAGGCACAGACCACCATCCCTTGCGGGAGTCAAGGAATTGAACTGGCAACCTTGTGCTTGAGAGCCCACTGGCCCATGTGGGAATCGAACCGGCAGCCTTCAGAGTTAGGAGCATGGAGCTCCAACCTCCCGAGTCACTGGGCCGGCCCTGGACCCTTTTGATGATCAGGAAAGGCATAGGCAGAGACTTCCATTTGTCATTTCATTTTCTCTACTCAACAAGGTTTTACAATACAATTTCTTAGACTGTATTGAACTTTCTTTCAAAGGATTCTACCCATGCTTGAAAAACCAGAGGATTTTTTTTTCTATAACTATTAACTCAAGAAAGGTACTTAATCTAGCCATACTGTAAAAACTAGAACAGGGTAAATATGCTCCTCTCTTGTTATTAATGTGTTAATATCAATTTCCCACCACTGTGGCCCTTATGTGTGTTTAACTTGAACACGTGGCAGTATCCATTTGAACGGCTTGGATCCATTCCCAAAGTAAAACCACTTCTCTCCAGACAAATTTTATTTCAAACAAAACAATTTTTTTTAAAGTCATTTTATCATCACAACTCTATCTAACCAGGGCACGTTAACCTCACCCCACCCTTTCAGTATCTTTTATGACAAGGTTTATGCCAGTAATGGTTTGGTGTTCTTGGGATTAAAAGGATTAAGAATACACAGGTAGACAATTTTCATTTTCACCTCAGTTCACTTATCGTAAAGTAGATACTGCATTGTTTCTGGCTTCTTTATGGTGTGAGATCAGTCTGAGGAGGCACCAGTCCACATGCCTGAGATGGGCTCCACGCTACACACTGAAAGAAATCTCCTCGTTCTGTTCTCTCTGACTCCAGGGTGTCCGGTGCATTCACTCACTGTCTTTGACACCCATGGGTGGATACCTGCAAATACCTGCCCAGCCTGTACAGCACAACACAGTGGGCTTTGAGATGGTATAGGTGCCCATAGGGAATTTACGGGACCTGGCAGGGTGGGGGTTTTCTGAGGGATGGCTAGAAAATGTTGACCAATTTGTTGATGGGAAATTCTAGGTTGATGGTCAGGCTTACCAAGGGTCGTATAGCATTAGGCATTGAGCACGTGCCAATAGGCACATCTTGTTTGAAAACAGACCAACATACCATTTCTGAAAACATAGCCTCATGGCTTCCTACGCCTAAATATATACCCAAAATGACACTCCTGAGTGCCTCTGTACAAGAGTTAGGATCTGATCGTGGAGGAAAGAAAGATGGCACTATTTTTTCTAGCCAGTCAGCACACTCGTTGAACAAGCCTCTCCTGAACTGGGTTTGTACGTAACTTGAAAGAAGCAAAGCAGACCATGGGAAAAATCATTTACCTGCTCCATTTTTTCTTTTTCTCTCCCATTTTTTCCTCTTTCCTTCCTTCTCTCCCTCCCTTCCTCCATTTTTCTTTTTTCCTTATTGAGATATAATAGGACTATTATAAAGTCCACAATTCTTAGATGGCAACAAAATTTTACATGAATATATACTTATGTAGCCCAGATCAGATATAGACAGATTGCATCTAGCACCCCAGCAGGCTCTCCCATGTCCCTAAAATCATTACCACCCCCAACCCCGAGAGGTAACCACCATTCTGACCATGGATAAGTTTTACATTTAGGTTTCTTTAAATGCCCTTACTGGTGAAATACCCTAAATAGCCCTTATTGCACCCCTCTGATTTTGCCAAAGTCTGGGTTGATATGTGAAACTCTCCACTTTGAAATTATTGAGGGGTTAAATTGTGCCTGGTAAAAAGTGTTTCTCATATATTCTCTCATGTAACCCTCAGGAACATAGCCTGTGAGGTAGATAGTATTGTCCCCATTTTACACGTGAAGAAACTGAGCCTTCACGTTGTAACATGAAACCAAAAGGTCCCATAATCAGGAAGTAGGGGAGCAACTTTGGAACCTTGCTCTTTCTGACACCATAGTCTGTTTTCTTTAGCTCGGTGCCAATAAGTGTTTGCGTCCATTATACTTAGAAGAGCTAGTGAAGCCAAATAATTTTTTCATTGAAAATTAAGTGCTGTCCTCCCTAGTAAAGCTTGAGAAGAGATTCTAGAAAACTTTTGAGACCTCCTTGCCATGGTCATTGTGGCAATATTTACGGCTCCATGGTCATGGTTTCTGAAACTTCTCCCTGGAATGTGTAATCTTTAAGAAGAAAGTTGACTCAAGTTCACTATCAAAAATGTGCAAATACAAGGAAAGGAAAAGCCTTACAAAGGAACACACTTGAGCACCCCCCCTTCCACCTTTTTTGTCTACACACTGTTTAAAGGAAACTCAGAGTAAAAAGATAAGCAAGTCAACACACTTTAATGTCTTAAACTATTACCTCCAATTGTGGGGCAGTTACTGGGAAGTAGTGAGACTGAAATAAGGTTTGATGAGATAATGAGGATAAAAGAATTTGGGGCAAGTCAAAAGTATTACCCAAAAGCAAGGAATTGCTATTTTTGTAAAAGCAAAAATCCTCTTTGGATTTCTTTCAAGTTATCAAAAATAGGTAGTGATGTAGGTTTTTCGTAAAAGCGAAGAGGCATAAAAGCAAAGAGACCTTTGAAAAGCAGGTGATACCATATTTGTATACCATGTTCCTCCAGAAGTTTATTTGGAAACAGCTGATAAATGAACCTAACAGTGACTTTGGGGGGACATTTTAGGGAACAAGTGGGTTTTACATAAAACTTTGAGTTTTTGGGAATCAATTTATCTGGAAAAGATTCATTCTGAAGTTAGTATGTCGAACCGGAGGTCGGCTTATACCATGATGGGCTTAAAGTGGGGAGGAGGAGCAGGAGAGTCCATTTCCTGGATGTGGTGAAACTGCGTATGAGCAGGAGGGGAATGAATTAGCCATTGATGTCATCTAGCCAAATACAAGCGGCTGATGGAATTTTTTCCGTTTTTCAGTGTTTTTGAATAATTCCCTTCTTTAAGTTCACATGTACCAATAGATATAGGCATAAAAAACATTAACTGTACAGAGACACTTAGTAGGTACTTCAATCAGGACCCTCTAAGAAAGAAAACATACGTTCAGCCTATGGCAGTGAGTCATTCTTCCCTAATTCACATTAGGATTAAATAAGCATGAAAATCAAACTCCATTCCTTACAGGATTACCGCAATAACAAAATGGAGTGTGAATCAAAATCGGGTTGTACGTGTCTTCATTGTGTCTAAGTGAAGTACCTGTTTAAAATGATTAAAAATTGTTTAAGGCAAATTAATCTTTGCAAACAGCATGGCAGATGTAAGCAACAGGGTTGGGGCTGCCAAGCCAGGGTACTAATAACCCAACAGGTTGGTTCTTGTAGAGTGGGTTCAGGCAGTGTTGTTTTATCAGCTTGGCATCCAAACTGCGACACAGGCAACACTAAGTTTCCAGAAGAAAATGATTCAATGGCTCTTTCTTTAGTAAGTACTCCAAAGTGCCTGCTGTCAGGGCAGCTGACCCCCTCAGACAACGGAGGACTCTTCGGAGCTCTCCTTTGTGCCTGTGTTCATTCTTAGGCAACCATCAGATATTTATTAAGTGTCTGCTACATCCCAGGCACTGTACCAGGTCCTGTGGGGATAAAGTGGTCAACTCGACTCAGTTCCTTCATTCCGGCCCCTTCGTCTCCTCTCTGTGGACCTTACTGCCTAGCAGGGGAGACAGACAAATCCGTAAGCATTCACATTTCGTTGTCATGAATACTAGGGCAAGGGAGATCTGGGTGCCTTGGGAATCCTTAGGAGAGGCACTGAACCTAACTCGGGGAGCCCATGAGTGCTTCTTGCAGGAAGTGATGACAGTTGGCCAATGAAGAAAAGGGAAGAGTGCTACAGGCAGAGAGAACAGTTTCTGCAAGAGCCCCAAAGTGAACACTTACTATTTATACCTTTTATTTGACATTTATTGCTACTTAAATATCTACTTCCCATTTTAATACCAGATTGAAAGCTTTTTCCTAGTGGAAACTCTTTCTTAGCGTTCTTGGGTCTCCCCCACAGAACCTAGCACAGAACCTGGAATATGGTAAGACTTTGACAAATATGCATTCCTTTCCCTCTTCCCTTGAGCATTCACCCTAGAGGATAAATACTGTTGTCACAGGCTTTCCTGGGAGCTCGTTGGATGAGAGCAGAAGAGCACAGAGGCAGCAGGCACTGGACCAGGGAGAGGGGTACCACTGAGGAAAGACAGGTGAGACGAGGAAAGGACACCGATAGTGAAGTCACAGCTCAGTAATGTACAGTTTACTTAAGACTCAGCATTAATAGACTTATACTCCATGAGCGCTTCTGAAATATGGGTGTTGTTGAGCTTTAAAAATTAGAGTCAGCTGTGCTATTTTAAGCCTCCAGACCCTTAGTCTAGGAGTTGAGGGGCAAAGTACAGAAATAGAAAGGATTGAGGGCCAGAAACCTGCCAATTTGGGCCTTTCTGGTTAGCTCTGCTGCTGCAGTTTATACTCTTTATTTAGCTTCCAGGTTTGTTTCGTTCAAAAATCATTGATCCTTGCCCTTAAACAACTCGTCATTGATACTTGCTTCACAATATTGCTAAAACACTGGATCCTTAGAATCTTTTAATACTTTGTCCCTCACAATAATTCCTGCAGGTTTTAATACGATGCTTAATGTTTTCTCTTATTTTGAAGTTGGAGCAGAAACAGCTGTAGAGACAATGTAGCGAGAGAGCGAGAGCTCCAGAACCCTTAACTAGCATCTGATTCCAACCTCTCAGCTTCTGGATGTTCATGGGTCATGTCAACATCCACTGAGTGGCTACAATGTGTGCCCGCCTTCTCTTAGAGCGTGAAGGCCTAACGCGTTTAGTATTGCTGGTTCGGCTGCCCTTGACGGCTCGTCACAGTATTGGTCTTGCTCTCAGCCAGTGCTGTGCTCGTAGTGGTAAGCATAACTCGGGCTAACTTGCATAGAAAAGAAATTTTGCTGAACAGAGATGGAGCAGGTCAGGAGTACAGTGGGTGGGCAAGCTGGAAACTAAATGGGAAACGGGCAGGGACCAAGGAGGCTGGACGGAGCCATGTCTCTTACACATGACCGTGGGACACCACAGCCTGGTCAGCTCACAGTCCCTTCACCTTTGTCCCCTTGGCTCAGAAATCACAGGAGTATTAAAATGGCCAAGACTTGGTACCGCCTGTCCTTCCACAACTCATGCACGGAGGTACCCTCCCGACCCTTCCATGACAAAGCCTGCTACAATCAGAAGCAAAGATTGCCACCATTCTGTAATTACGCTTTCTATTTCTTCGTTCTGGTTTCCCCTTCTGGGTGCTGCTCCCATCGTGTTGCACCCTTACCGTATCACTTGTAACATGGTCAGTCTAAAACAGAACAGCAGACATTCAAATCTATTGATGTGGCAGAAAGTCATTTTGTTGAAGGTGAGGGAGGAGTCTAAAACCAGTAGTTTGGATGATCAAGTTTGGAAATTGCCCATGAAGGGGAATTAAAACTAATTTGTCAAACACCAACACTGTGCCAGGAACTGGAATAAATTCTTTGCATATTATCTCATTTAAACATCCCAGTAAGCTTTTGAAATCAGTATTGCTATTCTCATTTTACAGGTAAGGGACCTGAGGCTCAGTGAGAGTCCATCACTGTATTCACATATTGTTGATAGATCAAAGTCAGAGTAACCTTCAAACTCTTGTCTGTGAGATGTCTTAGTCTCCTGCTCCATCTCAGGCATGGCATCATGGAGAGTCCCTGTTTTGGTAAACGTTCCCTAGTCCGTATGTCCTTGATCTTCAACCAGTTGTCCAAGGGTCCCAAATCTAGATCTCTAGTTGACCATTAAAAGTAAGATGGACAAACCAATGAAATGTCAGTATGGAGAAATTAAAACTGGAGGACCACACACCTAAAGACTCCTGGGATGGAAAATGTGGGTGATCCTGCACTGAGACCACCAGAGAAGGACTGGCGGTCAGTAATCACTGACCTCTCCTGGCACCTGGCACTGTGGGCCTGCAGAGAAGATAGACAATGTAACAGATATGGGTCCTTCTTCGAGGAGCTTATAGCTTCTCAGGAACTCCTTCAGTGCCGACTGTCTCCACCACTTAGTTTAGACACGCGTGGAGGGTATGGTTAGGAGCTCCCTTTGCGAGGTATAAATCTTGGTTCCGCACTTCCATGCTAGCTGTGGGATTCTGGGAAAGATATTCACCCTCTCTGAGTCTCAGTTTTGTTATCTATAAAGTGGGAATAATAGTAGTACCCATTTCAGAGAGTTTTGGGGAGAATTAAATGAGATCGTCTGTGCGATGCACTAGTAAATATTCACTAAATGAGCATGGTGGGTTTATGGTTTTCTCCTTGCTTCACCTGGATGGCAGAAGCCAAGTCTTAGAATTATGCCTCTTGCAAGTCATCTCACAAAGGCCAGGGCACTTAAAAGGTGCTGAATAAGTACTTGTCACTTGATGGAAAAGATACAAGAACATGGACCGCAGTTAATCCTAGCCTAATGTTCAAAGCACTTTCATTCTTCAACATGTTATTTATTCTTATATTAACTGATTGTCTCCTTTCATGCTGGAATGTAAGCTCCATGAGGGCAGGAAATGTGTTTCCTCCATGGTAAGAACTGTACATGTCACAAAGTAGATGCTTAGTAAATATTTGAATGCATGAATGAATGGTGTTTTCTATGAAAGGAAAACAAGTTGTCTAGAAACATCTGGGCAGCTTCTGCCCTGGAACCTCCTGAGCCCTGGGGTTGATATCCCGCTGTCCCATGGGACTCCAGCCAGCCTTGGTTCTTGCTGGAGGCCACCCATGGGAAGCCGCCTGTGCCTGTCTCTTGCCCCAGCTCGAGCCAGCTCACCTGCAGGGCCCAGGGCAGAGCTTTTCAGATTGGCAGCTGCTTAGTTTGATGTTGTAAGACTCACTGGGAATTGCTGCCATTTGAATTTATGATTTTAATTGTTTTATAGTTTATACTTGTGCCCTGCAGTTATTTTCCATTAAATCAGAGCATTTATGTTTAAAAAAAGAGTAGGTTTGGTTGTGGGTATGTCTATCTTAACAGCTAATCTCTGGCAATAAACACTGCGTGACAGTCATCAACAGATTAGGAAATTAGCATTTGTTTAATTAACCTCCATTGGGGGCTGTTAAACACATGAAAACAGTGATTTCTTTTTAACCTGAAAGGATGACAGATTTTCCATTTGTATACTCTAAGGCTTCAGGAGTAATTGTTGTTGTTTCTATGTCTGTTAGCATACACCGGTAGGTAAAAATAAATTTCAAAATTGGGAATAGACCAACAACACCAAATATAATCTAAGAAGTCCCTGAAACTTCTCATAATTTTATGTAAAACATACACTATAGGTACCTGCATTACGCTACAAATACATATATTATATAAAATATAAATACACATAGACACTTATGCTAAATAAATATTTGTTCCATATGTTAATCATACTAGATGCTTTATTACATATATACTTTATTGTATATAAAAGCAATGCATAGCTCTCGACATCTCTCTATACTGTAATATTCATACTGTATACTTATTACACATATGCACTTTATTACATATAATTTATTATACACAAAGTATCTATTAGGTTGATGCAAAGGGGATTGCAGTTTAAAGGGTTAAAACTAATTACAAAAACTGCAATTACTTTTGCACCAACCTAATAGTATGATTAATATATGAGAGAAAGGGAGACTGAGAATTATATGTGGCCTGGGCTCATTCTCCCGCTACATGTTAACTACTTGATTGCATGTATACATTGTGCATATACAGGCAACACACAACTCCCAACATTTCTCTATATAGCTGTATCTCTTCATATATTAATTTGATATGTCTCTATATTAATCGTACTATATACTTCATTACATATGTATACTTTATTACATATATAATACAATGTACATATATAATAATATACAACGAAGTATGTATGTAATAAAATATATAGTCTAGTTAATATAATATAGAGAGATAGACATAGAGATGTTGAGAGTTACACGTTGCCTGAGCACATCTTCACAGCACAATGTTAATCATCTTTTTTAGTTTTCACTAAAGTTTCAGTTTCTGCCATAGTGCTTGCTAAAATAAATTCACGAATCATGATTTATTCATTTCAGAGTAGAATATTTGGAAGACGTGTTGGTCATAGATCCGAACCAACAACAAATTGCCCGTTCCTGTGTTTAATTTGGTCAAACCACTTGCTTTCTGGCTGAGAACTACGTATTTCTCTCACAGACCTCATCACTGTCTCCACTTGGTCAGACTTATTTGCTGGCCAGTTGGCTACACCACACACGGGCTTCCTTAAAACCTGAATTAAAACATGTACTCTGTACAGGTAGAAATTGCTACTTGTCATGGACCCTCAGGGTAGCTCAAGAATAGTAAAACTATAAATGCCAAATCTGAGTGTGTCTACTGCATGCCCTCACTGTACTTCCATGACCTTGACTGTAGTTGAAAGTGACTTTGCTTAAAAGCTGGGTATCACTTTTTCCCAAGGCAGAGAAGGATCGACCTGTTTTAAGTACCTCCCTCCACTGAACATAACTTACTACTATTTCATCCACATCTATGCCCAAACAACCTGTGCTAGCCTGAGGCTAAAATCCAGACAGTGATTGCCAGCAAAGTCAAGGAACGAGCAGCACTCAGAATTGTAGCTGAATGACATCAAAACAATCCAAATCCTGCTCCAAAAATGGTCTTATGGTTTAAAAACAAACAAACAAAAACAACGTAGTAGCTAAATCAGGCTGGACTCCGTGGACTCCAAGGAGGGGCTAAAGCAGTGGCTGCTCGGAGGGGCCTAGAGGGGGATCTAGGCCTCTGCAGCCAGGAGTTGAGACGTGGTATTGAAGCTGCGCCCACAGCTCATGTCCTCCACTAACTCTCCAGAGTATTCCAGTCAATCTGTGTCTGATAAACCTATGGGGGGGGGTCACTGGCAGAAGGTACATATCAAGTCATAGTGTCCTTAGCTCAATGACATTGAACAGATTTGCACATTATTTAGAAGGGCTCATAGTTCGGCGAAAGCTGATTTTCTATGAGAAGGAAGTAAAGAACTGTCCAGAGTACCGTCGCCCCTGCAGAGGGAGCAGTAGGTAGGGAGTGACAGGGAGGGCAGCCAGAAGGCAGTGGGCATGGTGAAACGGAGAGAGAGAGGGGCCCAGGAACCTGAACTGTTCTTGGTCTGGGGCATCAGTGCGCTCCCTCAACTAGAAGAAGAGGAGAAGCTGCTAGGACCTTCTTGGTCGGAGACCGAAGGCTCATGGAGAACATGGAGCTCCAGGGGGTTTTCTCTGAATAGGGGTTCTTCTCACAAGGAGCCGGCTACTGTCTTATGCAAAGGCATTGTCTCCCAGTGTCACCTGCAGAATTGTCGCTTTCTTTTTCCTGAGTGGAATTCTGGAAATCCCTTTCCTCTTTCCCACTGGTGGGTTTGACATTTACAGTTCTTTACTTTCCTAATGCTGTTCGCCGGGCCGACCGTGGCACATATTGTATTGATTTGGAAAGTCTTCTCTTGAAAAACTACACTTATTATTATTTATTATTTCTAAATTGGAATCCCAAAGCTTAAAGAGAAAATGTCAGTAAATATAATTAAGGACAAATACCTCTATTTCCCTGGGCCTCAGTTAGACAAAAAGATCTCGGAGCTCTTGGAGCTGCTGACTCACCAAACTTAAGACAGCAGGTCAGTGACTGACCCCGCGCCACGGTTGAGATTCTCCCTCCTCCTGAGGCTGCTCAGGCACCTCAGTGCCCTGAGTTTTCTCTCTGGTTGGTCCACTGCAAGTCCTGCCCATTAAATGTTGGACTCGCTCAGAGACCAGTTCTAGCCCTCTTCTCACATGCTACCCTCTTCTCAGAATATCTCACCCACGCTCATTAGTTCTCCAGCCCAAACCTTCAGATATCACCACCGGCTCAGGATGTTCAATCAGATGCCTGCAACGCACCTCAGACTCAGCATGTGCAGGCTGAACTCCTGGGAGACCTCTGCCCTCACTCTAAAACCTGGACCTCCCTGGTACATAGCAGGTACCCAGTAAATACTCACCAAGTGGGGCAAGGGGGGGGCCTGTCTTTAGCTCTAATTGTCTTTGTTTGGTAAACGCCAGCGGATCGTGTCCTGCCTGATGAAAAAGAGTGATCTTCTTAACCTGTCTGATCCTCGTGGACCTGTGTGTTTTCCTTAGTTATTAGCCATAGGCCTAAGCCCATAAACACACGTGTGGGCATGAACACAACCCTAGACCTCCTTAGCAGCACGTATGCATACGCACACACACGTGCGCACATTGATATTTCTGATTAGCTGAGAAGCACCACACGGTCTTAAAGCAAATTCCTCTCATGGCCAAATTAAACAAATACAAATGTGAGACTTCTTTTTCTTAAGAATAATAAAATCTGTTCTCTGTCCGCTCAGAGGTCAGTCCATTTCAGCTCCCTGGCCTTGCATGATGCTTCTGATATCCTCCGTAACTTGGGTGACCCCCACTTACCAGGACGACGTGCTTTTCCTACATCCCCCTCAACTCATGTGGAGCTACATTTGTGTTTCCTCAGCTCTTTATCGGGGGCTGCAGTGACCTGCGAGGTGCTGACCACTCTCCTAGCACGTGGCTCCTTATGGGGCTGGTCATGGAAGACGTAGGCTTACTAGTTTTGGCAGCTTCTCATCCTGACAAAGGAGCTTAAAGGATGGCTTTCTGGCCTTCCCCGTCCAGAAATTCTGGGCCCTGCATAGGGTTCTACAGTCCACTTCCGCCAGGCTCCAGGCACGCCCCCAGAAAGGTTACTCTTGGTCCTTTAGCTGGAGTGGCCCTTTCTGTGATGACAGAATGCTGGCTGGATTTTGAGCTACAAATTTCTGGGCCCAAAAAAGGCAAGAGCGGCAGCCCTTGCCTTCTAAGGGCAGTGGGGGTGTCTTCTTTCCCTCTGGTGTAGATCTTACATCCTAAGTATTTCTGGCCTCGTGTCCACCTCTCCCTCCATACCCCTCCTTGAGGACAAAGACTGTGTCTTCTCCCTCAGGATCCTCAAGGTCTAGCACAGGACAGACTCTGAGTGGCAACTCAGTAAATATGGTGGAACGTTGCCTAGTAGGGTCGAGTAGGCAACACGTTAGGAGTAATCATGCCATTGACTCAACCATCGTTAAGATGGGCTTAATACAGATCCTGCCCGTTATCTTATCCAGACGCTCTGTGAACACCCAGGCATTTGCAGGGCTCTGGGATTCAAGCTGTGAACAGGAAGACGCAGCCCCTGTTCTCATGGAGCTCGTTGAGAGAAACTCAAAGACAGAAGCCAAGTAATTGCACATGGTGATCACAATGCAAAGGACGTAACCGAGGTGACTGAGATGGAAGTGAGGGTCTGGGGCAGGCAGGGGTGGGGCAGGATGGCAGGATGGCTGAGAGAGGCCCCTCAGAGGAAGGGGGACGGAGGCAGGGACCTGAATGACAAGCAGTCTTTTCTCCAGGGAGAGGAAACAGTGAAGTGGCAAAGGGCTCAAGGAACCTGCTCAGGGAGTGTAAGGAGCTGTCAGAGACCCCTTTGGCTAGATTGAGGGGTGGGGGTGGGGAAGTGGCACCACATGGTGGAGGACAGGAGGGTCAGCCCAGAGCCAGAGTGCAGTGCTCGAGTTCCACTCCAGCTGCAACAGAAACTGCTGGAAGTTAACAAAGGAATTCTTCCTGAGTGTAATGGGAGGAGGGTTTAGAAGGTGTGAGAGAACATCAGAGTCAGCTGCCTCTGGTGGTTTGGACCTTAATTGTATCGTTTTAATAATAATAGATGGTCATAGTTCCATATGTTATCTGAAAATGTTTGTTCAGGTCATCTGGCTGCCTGGGGCCATGATCCTCAAATTCACTTCTCAGCTCCCTCATTCCGTCATGCATTTGGCCAGCAGCTTTTCAGAAGCTAGGATGCATCAGGCGCTGGGGGCGTTCCAGGCCCGAACCTCAGGATTACACTGTGGAAGACAGACCCTCGTAGTAGGGCCTATGCCAGGACGTCGAGGCAGGAGACAGCCTCGCACACCTGGGAACCTCCCCAAAGCCCCACAGGCCCCAGGTGTGGATTCTCAGGGGGTGTGGTGAGGGATGAGACCAGAAGTCCAGGCTGGTGGAGACCGCAGAGGGCCTCTCATGCCATGCTAGGAAGCACGTCCCTGGGGCGCCATTGAAGAATGGAAGCAGGAGGAGAGCATCATCTGACTTACATTTTGTATAAAATGCCTGTTGGTAAAGAAGGGTTCACTCCAAAGTGGAAGGGGAAACCTTTGGGGTGCTACAGCCAGGCTTGCAAGTTCAAGCTTCATGGGCTCTAGCTGCCTTCACATCCCAGGATCTTAGACGAGAAGGGTCCTTGGGGATTCACTCATTTAGCCATCTTATCTCTGAAATGAGGACGGTAAAACACCTTGCTTTAGGTCACCGCTGTCCTTAGCCCCAGTCTATACACTGAGCCCCAAATAAGCAGGTCAAAGTACAAGTTGATTGATGGCCTGGAAAGGAATGAGGGCACTAAGTATAAGTTTGGTGACAGTCAGGGCAACATATCTCACTTGTTGGGGTCACAAAGTAAAGGCCTATTTTCCATCAGTGGGGGTCATGATATTATCTATGAGTATTAAGGATAAGATTTGCTTTCATTGCTGTGGATTAAAAACGAAAAAAGTAATTGGGCAACCATGTAATCAGATGTTACTTTACGGTGATTTGAAGTCTTAATGTCCAGGTACTGTGCCAGGCTATTTACCTTGGCTCTCACTGGGGATGCTGTTTCACACCTCAGGTTTCCAGCTGTAGCAACTGAAGGTCTGCTCTCTTGAGACTGGCTTATCCATTACATCTTAAAACCATGTTGCCGTGAGTCAAAAACAACCATCACCCCAACAGCAACAACTGGCTTCTCAGTCCCACCGTGTGGATACTTTTTTTTTCCTTCCTCAAGCCACATAGCAAAGTGGTTAAGAGCATGGGAGTTGATGTCAGGCAGAGCCAACTCTGTCACTCACCACCTGTATGTCCTGAGCCAGGTAGACAATCCCCCCAAGCCTTCTTACTCACCTTTAAAATGGAGATCGTAATAGTCCTACCAGATTCATAGGCTATTTGTGAGATAAAATGAGATAAATCACAGAAGGACTTAACACGGAGCCTGGCATACAAAAACATTCGGGGGGAAAAAATGGTAGCTATTATTTTATTCCTAAATGATTGAGCTATTCCTATTAAAAGACTTGGAGAAGGATTTTCCCTACAGATTGGCCCAGAGTGAAATATTACTGTTGATTCTCAGGTGTCAGCACTTCAATGGAGAATTCTTAAATCAGTTACCTTTATTCGGAAGCAAACTGTGCTTTTTCTACTTGATGGAGAGGTGTGAGGTGCTGTCCTATGGTTCTTGCTTACTGTCCTCTCTGGCGTGGGTGAGACTTGCGTGATCTGGCATCCCTGGGAGTGTTAGGATGGCAGCCAGTCACCACCATCTACCCCACTGTTGAGGGGAGTCTGACTATATTGAAGGGGAAAATTGTCTTCCTCTTGAATATGTTGTTATGTTGGTGAGGGTGTTTGGCAACATGTACCAGAAGAGCCTGTATTCCCATCTGATTAACCACAGTCATTCACGAGTCTCCACTATTTGTCCAAAAACAAGAAGAGTTTCTTCATAACCTCCCCGAAGGCCTGTTCTCTGGCGATCCAAATACTTGGCATCCGCAAAGTAATCTTTCTAATCTCTTATCTTCAAGTAAATGGAAGAATTTGCTGTCGTTAATATGGCACTCAGGCCTGAGCTTTGTGGAATTAGCATGCCAGAGGAGTTGAGCATGCCAGGATGTTGAGGGCATCAAGAAATGGAGGCTGGGTGAAGAAGACAGGGGCTTATGAGTCTCTTCCTGTAGGGTGAATTTTTAAGTCAAGCAAAAAAAAACCTTTTTCAATTTTTTCTTATATGTGAAGGCTGCCATGTTTGCGAACCCTTTGCTAAATGCTGTGTGGTTTACACAGAAGAGTTTCTGGCCCTTATTCTTGGGGAATCTGCCATCAAATTGGGAAAATAAAGGTTTACAAATGGAAAAGGATGAATTTTCACATGAGACCACTGATGAGTCATGTGAAGAAAACAGGACTCCACCCAACTTATGAAGTTCAGGTCCCAGCTCACCTTTGTGAGCCGCTGTGCCCCCCAAGTTCTTTGTAAAGTGTGGATGATGATACCTACCGCCCAGGGCTGTTGTTGGGAGTAAAGGAGATAAGGTGTGTGCTAGCACGTGGGGAACCACAGAGCACAGGGACGGATGAAAGCTGCTAGCCACAGCAGCTCCCAGGGCCCTGCAGAAAGGTCGTCAGGGCCCTGCAGAAAGGTCGTGCTCACGGTGTGGCCATTCCAGGTCCTGAGAAGTCTGCTAGGGTCTGGAAGCTGTCACCTCAATCCTGATTAGTAACACCTGTGCAGCCCCACCCCTGCTCTCTATCTGCCTCCCCCTTTGCTTTCTCCCCTGAGGCACTTGGTGTTCCCTTGTAGTGTCAGTCCCCAGGCCCAGAGAAAATGAATCCCCTGATTTTCTCACTAGGGTAGGCTGAAAGTTTCTCTTTCTCTCTCTCTCTCTCTCTCTCTCTCTCTCTCTCTCTCTCTCTCTCTCTCGCACACCACGCGTTTTCTCGCACTCTCATTTAAGTATCATTCATCACTTTCTTCCATATGTTATAATTGCATGTGCTTCCTGTTTTTCTTCTCACAGTGTCTATCTCGGTGGCTTATACACAGTAGAAGGTAAAATATTTTTTAAAAAGTTAAAGCTTGTTAGGGATCTAGTGACTTGCCCTAACAGGATATGTATATTAAGAAATGACTGATGAAGATCCCTGGAGAGAGCAGAATTTCTGGGGTAACTACCACATATCAGGCACTGTGCTAGAGCTTTCACCTCGGTTATATCATTCAGTCTTGGCAAGATTATCCCCATTTTACAAGTAAGGTAACTGAGTCCCAGAGATATTTTGGACAAGCCTAGCATCATCCAGCTAGTAAGTAGCAGAGTTAAAATTCAGATTCAGAAGCATCTCACTTCCTATCTGAACATTACGAAAAGAGAAGTTGGGGGAGTTACCCAGCATTTCAGATCATAACATGTAGGCACCAACCACTATGTATACTTAAGCCATTAGACACTGAATTAGATGTATGGATAGCACCGGGGGGGGGGGGGGGAGGCAATTCTTAGAAGCCAAAATTATCCACATTTCTAGAAATGTCAACAGGTGATTTCTTGTCACATTAAAAGAATACTTTTGTTAAAAGTGAAAGTAACATTTGACCTGCCCCTGCTCTCACCCCATCTCCAGCAGTCTTCCCTAATGTTAAGACCTTGCCGCACCACTTCTCCCTCCCTGTGAGACCGTTTCTTCCCCATGGCACAGCAACCTCATCTTAGAGATCTTCGCTTTCACTCACAGATCCCTTTCCCGTTTCCCACTCTAATAAATAAAGCACAATTGGTTTTAGAAGATAAGCCTTTTTTTCCTTTATGAAAATAACTACTAGGTCTTTCCCCCCACACCGACCCCCCTTCAGGTTTTATAGAATTTTTAAAAATGTACGTTGTTTTGGGAATTTCCTTTCTTGATGTCTTCGGAGTTTCTGGAAAAGATCTGTGCTCCTACCCCAAGGGAGCCTTGGTTTTACCATGCAGCCCTAAATCAATCCTTTCCTGTCAGCAACTGTGACCTCTCGGGCTCTGTATTCCCCTTCTCACCACGAAGACTTTCTTTCCCAGCCCACAGGAATTTGGGTCCAATCAGCAGACAGAGATTTTCAACTCATGGATCTCACATTTGATCTGAAAGGTGGTCACGGGCAGTCACGTGGAGGCAACTCAACTCTGCCTCTTACCCGTCAGGCAACCTCGGGCAACTGACTTACCTTCTCTGAGCCTCGGTTTCCTCTCATTTCAAATGTTACTAGTATTGGTGTGGTCAGGATTGCTGTCTCCCAGGGATAAAATGGCAGGGGACACTCCAGGCAAATGCACCCTTTCCTGAAAGCCAGAGTATTGCTCCCAAATCCCTACTTGGCTCACAGATCTGGGCCATCTTGGAGCCTTGATCACCACTTAAGACTTAGATTATAGTAGTAGTTGTCCCACCAGAGGCCCTGCAGGGGACATTTGGCAATATCTAGAGACATTTTTGGTTGTCACAACTGGGGGTGGGGGTTTGCTAACAACATCTAAAGCATAGAGAACAGCAATGCTACGAAACATCCTGCAGAGCACAGAACAGCCCCCACAACAAAGAAGTATCCAGCCCCAAATGTCAGTCTAGCTCCAATGTGCCAAGGTTGAGAAACCCTGAACTAGAGGGACACTGCATGGCCTGCTCCTTCCCCGCTTCCCCACAGCCCACAACCATTTGGCCCTCTGGCAGCTGGGGAAGGAAGAAAGGTTCCATGAAAGGTCTCACAAGTCTTCATTCTGAGGGAGGATACAGTAAGCTAGTCTTCAGTCCAGGTGCCAAGCAACAAAGACAATGACAAAGGCACTTGAGGAAGAGAGTCTGGGAGGGGCCCCTCTAAAATCAGGGACTACCAAAGATGCTTGCTATCACCACTTTTATTTAGCAGTGTTCTTAAGGCGCTAGTCTACACAATCAGACAAAGACGTTTGAAATATAAACACTGCAAAGGAGCAGGTAAAAATGATCACTAATTACAGATGATTTGGAAAATCCAGGAGAACCAACAGGAAAATACACACACAAAAGGAATATGTTCGGTAATATAGTGGCAGGGCACAGAATGAGAAGCAGAAATCAACAACTAGTATACACGTGGGCAACAAGATGGACAATGTAATGGAAAAAAGACTCCGTTTATGATAAGAATTTAAAATATAAATTAATAACTTGGATTGTTTAGAAGTGGATTCAGTTGCAATTAACGTATAAACCCCAAACAACAGTACTTTAAATAAGACACAAGTTTATTTCTTTTTCATATGAACATTATCTGGAAGTGGGCTCTCCTGGGGCCTGGAACTTGTGTTTTTGGTCAAAGAAGCACATGCCAGGACTCCAGGCATTATATCCTCATTTAGGCAATAGAAAATAGAAAAAGCAGAGTAAGGCTCTTCCTGTTAAGACTTCCACGCATCTGATTGGCTAGAACTTAGTCACATAACTAAGTTTTAAGGAAAGCCTTGAATTCTCATTCATACCTGCTTTGCTCTGTGCATGGCAAGAAAAAAAAAAATTCTCTCACTAAGGACATAAGGATATTGGGACAACCAGCAGGCTACCATAAACTGTAACAAGATATGTACAAGATCGATATGAGATAACTTTAAAATGCCCCTAAAGAAAACAGACAAATAGAAAAACAAACAATATTATTGGATAGGAAGACTCAACATCATAAAAATATAAATTCTCCCTGAGTTAATTTATAACTTTAAACTGTTCCCAATAAAATCACCACCAGGATTTTTTTTTTTTTAACTAGACAGATGATTCTAAAGTTCATATGGAAAAATAAGCAAGAGTAGCCAGGAAATTTTGAAAAAAAATAATAAGGGACCAGCCCTACTGGATGTTAAAACATATTATAGACCTATAATCGTTTAAAAAGTTTGGTGCAGATCAATGTTATAGAATGAAGATTACAGAAATAAATCCAAATGCATGTGGGGTATCTAGCACCAGTATTTATAGAGGTGATATTTCAGTCAATGAGGAAAAGGTATAAACTATTCAACATATGGAATTGGGACAATTCACTAGATGTCTGGAAACAAAGTTGAATCTATACTTCACACCTTTTATCAGGACAAATTCCAAATACATCAAAGACAAGTTTGTAAAATGAAAGCATCAAAGTAGTAGGAAAAACCTTGGGAGAATGCTTTTATAACTTTGAAATGAGTAAACCATTTCAAATTAAGACATAAAATCCAAAGACCATAAAAATAAAACATCAACTCAATTACATAAAAATAAATATCAGCATGGCAAAACCACTGCAAGTAATGTCAAAAGTCAAACAGTAAACTAGGACAAGTATTTATAATTCTTAGCCCACACAAAGTTTGTTCCCTAATATAGAAAGAGCTCCTAAAAATCAATTAAAAAAACAACAAACACCACAAAAGGAAAATGGGCAACAGTTTACAGGGAAAAAAATACAGATTATTTTTAAATATATGAAAAATGTTCAAACTTATAGAGATACTTAAGCATCTACTGAGATACTGTTTTCACCTACCAGACTACCAGAAACTTGATAACATACCATCTTGGCAAACAGACACTATCATATACTGCTGAAAGAAGTGAAAATTGTTCAGCCGCTAAGGAGGGCAGTTTGGCAACATGCACTGAAATCCACATTCTTGTCCTATCAGATTCAGAAATGTCTTTTCTAGGAAATGTATACAATTACCTTCAGATATGTGCGAGACATCACATGTACAAGCGTATTCATTGAAGCTCTGTTTTCGATAACACAGTCTTGGAAGCATCCTAAACATGCCCCCCAATAAATATGGTGGAGTATTATGCAGCCATAAAAAAGAAGTAGGAGGCCCTTTATGTGCCAAGACAGAAAGATCTCCAGTATATTAAAGGGGAAAGGTAAGGTACAAATGAATGCATATAGTAATCTCCACTTAGTTAAGGGGGAGTAAATGAATACCGGCATACCGTGTTTTATTGTGCTTCTCTTTATTGCACTTGCAGATACTGTGATTTTTACAAATTGAATGTTTGTAGCAACCCTTCATCAAGCAAGTCAATTAGCACCATTTTTCTAACAGCATTTGCTCACTTCGTGCCTCTGTGTCATATTTTGGTAGTTCTCATAATAGTCCAAACTTTTTTGTTATTATTATATTTGTTATGGTGATCTGTAATCAGTGCTCTTTAACGTTACTAGGGCAAGACCCTCCATCAGCAAAAAAAGATTATGACTCAATCTGAAGGCTTCGATGATCATTAGCATTTTTTTTTAAGCAAGAAAGTATTTTTTTATTAAGGTATGTGCGTTTTTTTAGACATAATGCTATTGCACACTTAATAGACTACCGTATAGTGTAAACATAACTTTTATATGTACCAGGAAACCAAACAATGTGTGTGACTCTATTGCAGTGATCTGGAACCAAACCTGCAATATCTCCAAGGTATGCCTCCATATGTTAACATTTTCTTATTTACGTATAAAGTGTGATCAAGAGGATACACAAAGAATGAATAAAAAGCAATTGCCTATAGAGAGAGAAAGGAATGCCTGAGGAACAGATGCAGGAGGGAGAATACGTACTACTATGTTTCCCTGAAAATAAGACCTAGCCAGACCATCAACTCTAATACGTCTTTTGGAGCAAAAATTAATGTAAGACCGGGTCTTATTTTACTATAATATAATACCCGGTATAATATAAGACTGGGTCTTATATTAATTTTTGCTGCAAAAGACAAATTAGAGTTGATGGTCCAGCTAGGTCATATGTTCAGGGAAACACGGTATATGCCTCTTTATACATTGGATTTTATTAATATGAACACATGAATTACCTATTGAAAGGGATTAAGTGGAACTATTAATAGATTAACTTAATAAGCAATGGCTAGTGACACTGGCTCATATTAGGGAAAGGGATTTTGCTGCATTTTTCCCCGTTAGAAAAATGACTCCACTCCTTAAAAATGTCCCCAGTTTGCAAAAGTACCCTGGACTTGTATTTGAGGACTGAGTAGACAGGGGTTAATATCTAAACAGAACTCCTTCTTTGTGAGTCAAGTTTGATGAGTACCTACTATGTGCCCAGCCATGACCCAAGCACTGTGGGGACTCTCAGGAAGGAGCCATGCCCACTCAACTTGCCCTGCAAGCTGGGCCTCAGAGCAGGCAAGGCTGGAAGCAGACAAGGCTTTTTTTTTTTTTTTTTTTTTTTTTTTTAGCGAAAGCGCTGCGTTTTAACAGAGACAGGGCCAGTGGCTGTTCCCAACCCCCCTTCTCAGGGAGGTTTAGAGGCCCCTAGTGAAGAGGTGGCACTTAAAACCAGCAGGTGGGAGAATCATGGGACAGGAATAGGAAGTAGAAAGTCATGGGTCCCAGGACAGCAGTGCTGAGATGGAGAAGTGGGGAACCATAAGTGGACCACAGACCTCAGTGAGCTGTGCAAGAGACGGAATTTCAGGGATGCCACCTTCTTTCGGCAGCCCTCGTCTCCTATTCCTTGTAGGCAAGGGCATTCTCTCATCTCTTTTTCTCTGCCTGAGGAAATG
Source organism: Rhinolophus ferrumequinum (assembly GCF_004115265.2). Classification (NCBI taxonomy): domain Eukaryota; kingdom Metazoa; phylum Chordata; class Mammalia; order Chiroptera; family Rhinolophidae; genus Rhinolophus; species Rhinolophus ferrumequinum. The sequence continues at coordinate 39,361,491 of NC_046296.1, read as the reverse complement.
TAGCCCTGGGCTTCCCTGAGCTCTCCCCCACACTGAAACCCCACTCAGGAACTCACTGAGAGCCCAGGACTGGACAAGTTTGGTCCCCAGTGGTGTCAGTATTTTACTTTTTAATGAGACTGAAGACACCCAGAGGAATAAAGTTCTAGGAATGGCCCATCTGGCCCCCAGGGGTCTTTCACGCTTCACTAATCTTCCTGTCACAAAGGAAAGGAACATAAGTCACTGTCTCTTCCATGGGACAAGAGTTTTAGAGAAATACAGACAGTGGAGGAGGCCTCTGAGGAAGTGACTCGCGGGATTTCAGGCCTCAGTGGCAGGACAGTGGAAAGAAACGTTTTGGCCCGGGGCCTCCCTTTGCCACAGCAGAGGGGCAGCCACTTTCACACATGCTTCACCTTAGACCTTCAGCAAGAGCAATCTCCCCCCCAGGAGGGAATAGGGGCAAGAAGCAAAGGGATGGTGTGCATCTGCATTAGGGCCAGGCAGGGAAAGAAGAGCGGGAGGTGGGCAGAAATACGACATGCCACCTTCTCTTGCCCTAAGTAGGAACGCTGAGTAGAAGGAAAGACCGAGCCTGATGTGCCAGAAATGCTAAGTGGCAATTTTGAGAACAAGGGCAAGGTTCAGGCTGGTGTGGACTCTTCTGAATCTATTCCATTCATACAAATTAGAACGAGTCCTTTCTATGACACAAAAGCTTTAAAAAAGAGCTCTGAGCAGTGGCATGTGGGGTCTTTTATAAAGCCGGGGTTGGGGGCTGGCATTGAAAGAGGCCCCCCCAAGTGAAGGCAGGAAGGTAGAGGAGTGTGGTACACTGAGGCAAGAACACCAGCTTCCCGAGCAGCAGACCTGAGTTCAGATCCTAGTTCCACCAATCCCCGTCAGCTTGCAGAAATCGCTTACCTTCTTCTGGCTTCTCTGTACTTATTTCTGCCCTAGTAATAGCTGAGCGTGCTCTTCCTAACTCTCAGGGGTGTTCAGAACATGAATGTGGGTTGTAGACCTCGAGGTACTTTCCACATGTTATTGTTGTTGTTGTTGTTGTTGTTGTTGTTGTTACGATGAATGTTGCCATGGTGATCATGATGCAGTCCTGTAAGTCTTGGAAAGGCAACTCTAGAGAGTGTGCAGGGGCCGTAACTCAGTGGGCATACCTCTCCAAGACCACAGCTGGGCAGACCGGACACCTAGTTCCCTCTTGATCAGTTTCCTCGTGAAGGAAGTGGGTGTAACAGTATTACAAACTGATTTTTCACACATGAAAACAAGCTTCCGAGCAGGAATGTATCTGACCCAAGTTGACAGATAGGGTAACAGACCAGCAAGGTGACTTCACCAGGACCAGGTTACAACAGTGATTAAAACCCAGGCCTCCTATGCCAGAGCCACGCTGCTATTCATCTCACTGCTCTCCCACTCCCAGACAAAGCTGAGCCTTGACCACACACAGTGGCCAGGATTGGGGGTCAGGGACCCCGGGTCCTAGTGGCTTGGCTGGTTGGGTTCACTGTACTTTCTGTAGTTCACGAGCATTTGCTTACAGCAGCACATTTTATGTGCTCTTTTCTCAAGACGTCCCAGCTGTAAGTGGAAACAGGGGCCATGGTGCAAGCAGGCAGGCCCCAAAATGCTTCCTGACCCACCTTTGCACTCAGGCCTGGATTCCTGATGGTGGAGGAGTTCACGTCCCGACGCCAGCAGGCTTGTGAGAAGGGCCCCTCTGGCTCTGTGTGCAAGGCAATGGGCCTTCTTTGCAAGACACTTCCACCCCAGAGTGACTGCGAGGAAGGCTTGGGGTGCAGAGACCTCCGTTCAAAAGTCTGGGACCTTCTGTGGGACAAGTCTGGGGTCTGCAGACTTGGTTACTAGGGAATTCACGTCCAGAATCCCAGGTTTTATGTAAAAATCTGACACAGACCTCAAACTGTAACACCAGCTACAAGGGAGGTAACTGTAACATCAGCTACTGGCTGAGGCCAACTATGGCCATGGCCCTCACTGACCGCAGAACCACCTGAGCTCTGGAGGTCCTGGTTATTGCAACCAGTGTGTCTTCCTTCCTGCCCCAGACGCTTCCCTCACTCAGCCTGCTTGCCTCTAAAATACTGATCATGCAAACACATGGTACACATGTAGGCAGGGCTCCCATTGCCCTCAGCGTGAATGTCAAACCCCTCTTCCTGGCATTTGAGGTTCTTTGTGGTTGGTTTCAGCAGGCCTGTCTCTTCTCACCTTCAGTGGGATCCAGTTCTCTCCTCTCTTCACCTTTTGTATCTCCTGTGTTGGCCTTCCCCGCCCTCCCATTTTTTCTCTTCATGATCTTTCCAAACCTTACCATCTATCCAAGCTTCTCTCGAGAGTCACCATTTCCTGGAAGCCCTCCTGCCTGCACCAGCCATCAGTGGTCTGTCTACTCCCTGAAATGCAACAGTTCACACAGTCAGTGCCCTGTAAAGTAGCACCTGATTCTTATGTGGTTTTGTCTGCCTCACTGATGTTAACATGTGTCAGTCTTGTTCCTCCAGCTGATCTGCATGGTTCACTCACAAAGGAAAGGGGATAAGTTGCTTCTTTCTTTCATATCAAGGTCTAAATAATATGAATTTCAGCACATAATATTGCTTCAATGAATAGCTACTGAATCTATTAACCACAACAGTCTTGAGCTATTCCTGGGGTAACAGAACCTCCTCCCTCATGTTGGGGTGAACTTGGCTCCTTTGGGGGTTGGCCCTCGTAGGCAGAGACCTGCCTTGAGGTTGGTTGCTGGCAGGTCAAGCCTCCTTAAGACTTTCCTTTCTATAGCAGATTTCCCTGAGATGTGCCTCTCTCTCCAACTCAAGAAGACCCTATTGGGATGAGTGAAGCATTAACAATGTGGTTCTGGCCCATGTTGCAGGGATTTGAAACTGGACAACATCCTTCTGGATGCAGAAGGTCACTGCAAGCTGGCCGACTTTGGGATGTGCAAGGAAGGGATTCTGAATGGTGTGACGACCACCACGTTCTGTGGGACTCCTGACTACATCGCTCCTGAGGTAAGACAGTGTACAAGGTCTGCTCCTCCTCCTGTTTCATCCCCGTGAACTGGGGTCATCTAGTGGTGCTGGGGGGAAAGTCTGAAAAATCAGGATGGATCCCAGGAAAGAGGGAGAAAAGACTTGCTGATGTGTCCATAAGGAAGTGGTGGTGAAGGGGGAGATACTGGTGAGCTGAGAGTAACAGGCCATTCCCCAAATCTGGTTAGTCCGCCTCATCATTGTTACTCTTCCATCCCGTCCGGAGCTACCGATGAAACTAGGACCAAGAGAAATTTGTTGACTTGTGTCACTGTTTTCACTTCTTTATACACCGAATAAAGGAATACCATTGATAAAGGCAGCCATTAATCCACTATAATTTGTCTGCAGTAACACCAGGAATTATTTGCCATTTCTAGTGCAGCGGTGATTCTACGTAGGGAGCACACAGGATCGAGGAGAAAGAGAGTGCCTGGCTCATTATAAATGCAGATCAGAGATATTCATTGTAAGCCTCGCCGATGGGCTGCCTTTTGTGAAAGTTGTGTGGATATTTTGTTCATCATAAAGTGTTTGTTTGCCTTGAGTTTCTCCAGGTCAGTCTTGCCCAGCTGAGAGATACCTAGTGTGATATGGTTTAAGACATAGCCAATCATAGATACTTAATAAAAGTGGTCTTGTGGGTTCTGACACATATAAAATGGGAAGGAAGTACCAATCCCCATTAAGCATTGCCCATGGTGGTTAGGTATGTGTTAGCACATTTAGATTTCATTTCCTTTCCGTGGGCATTGTTTGAGCACCTGCTAGACACAAAGCAATGTAGGGATAAAGAATTGACTAAGACACTTGTCGCTCTCCTAAAAGAACTTTTGGTTCAGAGGGAGTGACAGGTAAGTAAATAACTAAATAAGTAGAATAAATAGGTACGAAACACAAGATGGTATCCTCAGGATGGGGAGGCTTCTTGGAGCACCTGGTGGATGATTTGAGTTGTAAAGAATTAGCAGGATTTCCTTTGGTGTGGAGGGTGGGGAACATTCCTGAAAACAATAGGGAGGACTGAGTGGGGGTGGGGCAAGGGAAGAGGTTCAGGATCCCTGAGTTCTGAAGCCTTTAGGGCAGGGGCTGTTTCTAATCTGGGTACTTCCAGGATCCTGCACAAAAACCGGGCTCTTAGTAACGGTTTGTTGACTGAATAAATGAATGAGAATTTGGGACACTCCAACATGAGCCAAGACAAAAGGGTGAGAACATTCTTGGCCTTTTTTAAGAAAGGAAAATAGTGTAGCTAGAACGCTAGTGGTGTAGGATTGCTTAGTGCTCTTAGTAATGAGATTAGGGTAGAGGACCAAGGAAAATGGCCTTTCTCCTGCAGAACCTGTGGACCACTAAGGGCTTCCCTGTAAAGACGAGTCATAATCAGACCTGTCTTAGTAAGAAGATGGATATCAGCAGGATATTCGTAACTCAGAGGGGAGAGCGACAGGGAAGGACAGTTGAGAGACTTTTCACAGACTAGATGAGACAGGGGGAGGCCTGAGGAGAGTCAGAGAAGTGAGGTGGGTAAACAATAGGTAAATTCTCGTTGGAACTTTTACCTTCTAAGTGTCTCTATTAGTGTGTTCCTTTAGCAAGAACACCAGGAATTTAACCTTCAAGGAGAAACCAGTGAAAGCCAGGGCTCTCAATTGCTTTTTCAGCACCTTCTTTATTCATCCTTTGTCCTCAGAATGCTTGGTTCCAGCCCCTCTGAGTTGATACCAGAGTCAAAGGGTTGAAAGCCCAGTATAGTAGTTAAGGACCCAGCCCAAGACAAGTGTTTACTTTATGGTGAACAAAATACCCACACCGCTTTCACGAAGGGCAATCCATTGGCGAGACTCACATGAAAACTCTGATCTCTGTTTATGAGCCCAGACACTCGTGCTTTCCATTCTACACATGTGCTCACTATGCAGAATCACCGCTACACTTGAAACGGCAAGTAATCCCTGGTCTTACTGTAGGCAATTTATAGCTGACAAACGTATTGCTACCTTTATCAAGGGCTACAGGGAGGAGTAAATGACAGTGTGCTTCTCAAGCCTGTACCACAGCGCCTGGCCCCGAGTAGTACTGAGTCAATAAATGGAGGCTCCATCAGTACTATCGTTGCTGGGTTGTTCAGTGGGGTGTGAAAAGCACAGACCTGAGAGTTGAGATTCCACACTGGACTTAACCACTAATGCCTCCATGGGACCTTGGTCAAGTCACAAGACATTTTTGACCCTGGGGTTCCTCATCTTTCAAATGGGAACAACAATTCCTGCCCTACCTGCCTCCTCAAGTTGTTTTGAGAATCTAATGAGATTAGAGCATGGAAATGCTTCAGAATGCATAAGCCTCTATTCAAGGAGGAAAAGTGGAGAGGTGCCTGGCTAACTCTGAAAGCAGACACCTTCTGGAGATGCTAGCTCTGCCGCAGGGCTTCTCTTCCCCCAATATGCCTTTGGCTAACACCCATCTCTCCTCCTCTCCTTTCTCTGCTCCCAGCCCCCGCTGCCCAGGAAGGGTGGCCAGCCCTGGGTAATGCCTGTCATCATGACACCCAATGCCTTCCTTTCTATTCTACCCCAGCTCTGACCCACCCAGGGCTGCCATGCTGGGTGCCCTCCCATGGCCTGTGATGCCTTGTCCTTCTCACCAGTTCCATCACAGACAAGCCGATTAGAAAGCAGATACTTAGAGCCAAGCCTAAAAGCAATTTTATAAAAGGTGCCACCCCAAACAGGAAGGCTTTAGACAGGGCCTTGGGGAAGGGTAAGCAGGAATGCTTTGTGGTTCCCACAGTGACATCCTGTCTGAGCCGACACAGGCCACCTGAGGCCACCTCCCTATCGCCCTGTGGTGGCACAGAACTCAACTGTGCCATCTTCTGGAGGCTGGAAGGTGGCCACCTTAGCACTCACAGCCCCCTGCGCCAAGGAGAGAAATGAGCAAACCCAGTAAGGCACACACAGTGGGCACGTGTGGCAGCCGGTCTCCCGAGTGTTGGAGCTGGGTTGCTCACAGTGGGAACTCTGAAGAATGTGAGAGCCCCTGCCACCTGGTTGCTTATAAATGCCCTGAGAAAACAGTGCCCTAGAGAAACTAGTGGTCCTGTGGTGAGATAGGTTGGGGCTCTGGATCTTTCAAGGTTGAGGGACAGAGCAGCATTCCTGGCTCCTCAGGACAGTGGAGTCTGTAGCTCTGACCTCTCACAGATACCACGTGCTAACCACTGGTCTAAGAGACCAAGGTACTCACCAAACAGGTTATCAAACCGGCATCATTTAGAGTTGGCTGTATTTGCTTATATTCCTTTTCATTCTAAATTCAAAAGATTACTAGAATGTGTTTTTACTGTTTTCAAAATCCTTCTACCCAAGTCTTGTTATTTAATTCCAAGCAATCTGTAATCTCTAGAAGGGTGTCTTGAGGAGACCACAGAAAGCCCATATACTGGGGTTCAGCCTCCTTTTCTCTGGCTGTCTTCAAATCTGAGAACTGAACTAGAGCCTGTTCTGGGACAAGTTACCTGAGAAGTTACCCACCTGAGGTATCCTGCAAGCTGCAATGATTAGGCATGGCCTTTGCCATTTGAGGTGTCTCAAGTAAAAGGAAGGGGACCCGGGGTTTTATAGAGGCAGGTAAACGAGGGGCTCGTTGGCGAGTGTCGTGGGACTTGTGAGGAACACTGGAGACGGTCTTTCCTTGGAATACGCAAGAGCATAGTGACTCTTTGCGATTAGAACACAACAGGGTGAGGAGACGTATTAACTATAATTTCTTTTCCAAGAGCTCAGGGCTCAGGGATTTCCACATTGTCCCCATTTCTGAAGACGGGGATTCTGCTCACCTTTCCACGCAGTGAGCCGTGCCCCGGACGGAGTGTGACATGGGAAGGCACACGGCGGGACACAGTCCCTTGCAGCTCACTGTGTTGCTCTCCATCTGCATCTTGCTCCTCTCACCCTGATTCTAATGTCAAAAATATGCATTTTTTTTTAACTTGGCTATCAATCCAAGTGAAGAACTTGATCTGGTGCTCAAACAAAGAAACAGTGACTTGTCCCCACAAGAGGACCTCACGTAGGTACCAGCGTTAGACAGTTGGCCCCCAGCATAGCGCCTCCCAAACTCAATTTCCACTGAACTCGCTGATTGGGAACCTAACTTGAGGTAACATGGGGCTCCGCTCCGCAGAGCAGCAAGCTGGAAATGAAGGTGTGGTTCTCCCCATGGGCACTTGTGGCACAGACGTGGCTGCTGGTGGGAGTCTTTGGTGGGCTCTGATGTTGCCCGTTTCCTGAGCAGATCCTGCAGGAGTTGGAGTATGGCCCCTCCGTGGACTGGTGGGCCCTGGGGGTGCTGATGTATGAGATGATGGCCGGGCAGCCCCCCTTCGAGGCTGACAACGAGGACGACCTCTTTGAGTCCATCCTCCACGATGACGTGCTCTACCCAGTCTGGCTCAGCAAGGAGGCCGTCAGCATCCTGAAAGCTGTGAGTCGACCCCCCACACCGAGGTCTCTGCTCCCTGGCCTTGCTACCGTCTTTCCCTCTTCTCACTCCTTCTCACTCCTCCTTCCTTACGTGCTCTCCCATTCTCCCTTTTTCTCTCTGCCTCTCTCTGTCCCACCTCTGCTCACAGCTAAATGAAAGGAGTTGAGGACAGTCATCCCTGGGAGGTCAGAGAACTGCTGCCGAGAGAATGGCTCTTCTTGGGGGAAAAGGAGAGCAGGTCTGGGGCAGCTCTGTGTCCTCCAGTGAGTGTTTCAGAGGGAGCAGAACCAATCCAGACTGCCCTGGGATCACCCCTACTGCCTAGGCTCTGTGGCTGGACACTCCTTCCATACTATCCATACCTGTCACCGTGGCCTGTCTTCTTCTGGGGCCTGTGATGGGGAAGAGAGAGCAGGGGAGAGAGAGGAGGGCACTGTGCACCTGTGTCCACGAAGGCGTCACTGTGGCTGAAGAGCTGATCAGAAAAGAAGTGTCCACTCAAGATCTATGCGGCCATGCTGGATTCAGACGTAATAGAGAGGCTGTCCCCACCCCTACAGATAATCCCTCACATGTGAAAATTCTTCATACCTGCTCAGTGCAGTCATTTCTACAACCTAAGAAACATGTGCTGCAGCTAGTAAGTGAAGTTGCCTGTCCCCCAAGGAAAGCTGTGGAAGCTGAAGTATCGGGAAGCTAAGCAAATCAATTTGCCTGGGAAGCGTCATCCTCCTGAGCTGAGGCAGGACCGGGGTGGCAGCCTAGGAACCTGGACTTCCAGTACTGGCTTCTTTCATCCATCAGAGTGCCCCAAAGTTCAGTAGTTGGCACACCACATTCAGAAAATTTACCATAGCCAAGTACTTTCTCTACTACGATTTACTATTCTTGTTCTTTCAATCAACTCCCAATATTTGCCTAATATACTTGTATGCATTTTTCAAAGAAATTTTATGTCGTATCATAAATGGAAAATCAGTATCACTTGCCGTAACTAATTAACATAAATCATCATATGATAATGTTAAAAAGACCTAACATCATTTTGTAGGTGTCTGGGGGAAAATGCCACATCAGAACATGTGTCTTTCTGCTACGGTTGTTTTTGTTTGTTTGTTTGCTTGCAGTCCTCTTTCCCTCTACCCCTCACTTTATCCTTCCCTCCCTTCCTCATCTACTTCCCTTTCTCTCCCTCACTGTTTCCCTTCTATTAATTAATTTGGTTATTATTGAACTACTATTTGTTGAGTGCTTCGGACGGGCCAGGCATTGTGCTAGATACTAAGTAAGTATTGGTAAATATCAACAGCCATCGTCCCTTCCTGTGGAGCTTACAGTCCAGCAGGAGAAGGTGGGCAGTCAATAGAAACTACATCCAGACGTGGTCACAGTGGACAGCAGAGCGCTGAAGGAAGCAAATAGAGTATGCTTATTTACTCAGTCATCTATTGAGAACATATGAATGAAGCATTTAGCATGTGCCAGGTGTTGACTGAGGAAAAACGCGCAGCACCCAAGGCGGCCAGAACACGAGCCCCGCAGAGCTGGGCCCGGAGCACCAGCCCAGCGCTTCTTCCTCTGAGCCTCCCTCCTGGCACCCGACCTGGGCCCTTTCATTTTGGATGACCCAGCGCAGTGGTTCTCAACAGGGACAATGTTGCCCCTGCACCCCAAGAGACATTTGTCGATATCTGAAGATATTTTTAGTTGTCACCACTTGGAGCAGAGGCTGCTCCGAGCACATGTGGGTGGAGGCCACGGAGGCCGCTAAACATCCTACAGTGCACAGGACGGCCCCTGCGACAAAGAAGTATCCGGTCCGAAATGTCATTAGCACAGAGGTTGAGAAACTTTGACCTACAGAGATTCAGAAGCTAGAGCTCGTGTCTGTGTCAGCTGGTTGGAGAGGGGAAGTCTCTGAGAGAAGGCATCGTCCCTGTGAGAAGAGCCTCTGGCTCAGGGGCAGCTTCCTGGGGCGTTAAAACCTATATGCTTATCCGTAGCCCCGATACTTCCCCTCCCGGAAGTGGGAGGACAGGAAGAGCTGAGGAAGTAAGGAGCAGTCTTCTACTCCCTTGGCCTTGGAACACTTCACTTCCTCACATTGTCGCTCGAGTCTAGGGCCAGGCCAGGTTTTCCATGACTCTGGCCGGTGAGCTGTGTCCCTGAGGGCTGCTGCCTATGTGAAGGGGGTACAGAACTCTAGAGAAGACCGCTTCGTCACAGTTCTGCAGTGCACAGTCTGCTCAGAGGCAGCAGTAAGAGGCGGTCCTGCTGCCTCCCTTCTTCGCCATTGTCCTAAGACACCAGCCCAAAAATGTACAACCCATCAATGTGGTTTTTATAGACAAGCATTGAGAAGCAATACGCATTTCTTTTCCTTGCTTTTTTTTTTTAATCTTTTGATTTTCATGGCTATGTTGTTTCTAGAGATGACAAATTCAAATCTTTAAAGAGTGGGAGGGCCCAGGTCCAGGAGGAGAAAAGGACCAGGAGCTACCTTTGATAATTTACCTTTACATGAATATCTGGTTCTCTTTCCTTTCCTCAAAAAGGACTGTTGACCTGTCAGGATAAGTGAGTTTATCAGACAACAGTCTCCCTGAAGAGAAGGCGTGAGAATCTGAGCGGAATTAGGGAGTTAGTAAGAGCCTGACTTTCTCATCCCAACTTGGTACCTTGCTGGCTGTTTGACCTTGGCCAAGATAATTAACCTGTGTGTGCGTCAACTACCTCACTTATGAAATAGGGAAAATAATAGCACCTCAGAGGGTTTCATTTAGCTGACGTGAGTTAATATACTATGTGTAGAATGGTGGCTGGCACAGAGTAAGTTCTGTATAAGAGTTAGAGGATACTAAGAAAGGGCAAAGCCCCCCCAACGTACAGAAAACGGGCTTAGGAGGTGACACCGAAGATGTTGCCTTGGCTGACGTCCATCGCTCCCTCACAGCTTAGGCCTGCCGGACCTTTGTTCCTAATTCTACCTATGTGCTCATCCCTGCAGTTCATGACCAAGAACCCCCACAAGCGCCTGGGCTGTGTGGCAGCGCAGAATGGTGAGGACGCCATCAAGCAGCACCCATTCTTCAAGGAGATCGACTGGGTGCTCCTGGAGCAGAAGAAGATCAAGCCGCCCTTCAAACCTCGAATTGTAAGTAAGGCCTGGAGCTCATCCCACCTGTGGGCTGGTCCTTGGTACCACGCGCGGAAAGATGGTCTGGGACATATCTGACAGCCAGAATGACAAGGGCAGGAGGTCGCCAAGACGCTCCCTACAGAGTCTCTTCAGCCTTAAGAGTTTACGGTAGAAAATATACACCCTGTAAGCCATAACCAAGGTGATGATTTAAATGGGACACAGAAGAACATTTTTTATTTTAATAGAGTTTCTTATTCATTTTGATCCCAAATTGCAAATGACACTAGTTTGCAATGTATGGTAGAGATATAAGGTTTCTTTATAAATAAATGGGTTTTTTTAATGAATCAATGTAAAGAAAAATATTAACTAAATAATAGTCACAGTCATTATTTGGAACTAACACAGAGCATGAAGTAGCTGCTCAGTGACTGACATTTGAGGACTGTCCCCCTGGGAACCTCTGGGGACAAAATCTGTAAGAGGTCCATTCCCTAGGCCACGTGAGAGATCTCTTCCTTCTCGCCCTGCCCTCTCTTCTGACTTCACTCTAGCTTCATCACACTCTTCCAGGTTCTTAGGCCTGTTGGGGTGATGCCAGTTGGAGGGGGGAACAATAAAGGGTGTTAGTAGCTCAGAAGTTGAAAAAAGGAATAGAACTGTTGACGCAGAGAGCAACGACCAGGTCCTAACAGAGAAGGTGTAAGCAGTGCTTTTCTTCAAGTTAGTGAGAGTATGTTTGTGTGCATATATGTGTGTGTATATGTGTGCGTGTGTGTGTGTGTGTGTGTGTGTGTGTGTAGGGGGGATATCTTAATTCTGTTGGCTTTTAGTCTGATAAGGCAATCATTCAGACTGAAAATTTGCGTAGCCAGCTGGCTAGTTACTGGGAGTAAAGGGAAGTGTGTAATATAGTCATTTACTGGGCAGGAGCCCCAGAGTGTTAGGGCTGGGGTCCCGGAGAAGAAGACCTGCGATCATCCAGTCAGCCCTCAGTCACCCTATATTCTGTCAGCCCCCTCCTCCCTCATTACCAAGTGCAAAAACCAACCTCCTGTGCTTTATGAATTGTCAGAAAGAAATTTTATTATATTTTAGGAGGTTTTCTAGGGAGTGCTTTTGATATTGCTGTGATTCTCAGAAATGTGCCAAGTGGGGTGAGGGGGAGGGCGGCTGGTACCTCTCAGCTGAAGACCGTGGTCCAGACCTTAGCCAGACTAGAGCATGGTGGGTTGACCGTCCCTGGACGATTGGTCCTGTCACCATTCCTCACCTGTTTTCTGTTGGGGTTTTATGATTTTTCACTGGCTAGCACACAGTTTGGAACGGGCTAGATTGAGGTTCACCTTCTTCCTTGGCTTATATCACCCCTACCCGTTCCCATCTCCCACGTAGCTCTCTGGCCTGCTATGTCAAGCCCATGCTGTGGGTTTGGGACAGGGCTTACTGCACATGCCAGCCTCCCAGAAGGCTGCCTCCCCTGTCCCCGGGGTCTCTGCAGGTGGTCTTTAAGGACAAGATGAACTCTGCCCCCGACAAAATGAGGGCAAGTCTGAAACCAGAGGCCAGGCAGAGGAGGAGGAGAAAGTAGAGTCTCAAATCTCAAAAGTAGAGTCTCACATCTGAGGGTGACGTGTTAATTCAAGTGTAATCTAAGTTAATCAACCCAAAGAAAATTGGGAACTAGACCTAAGTAAAGAATCCAGGCCCAGCAAACGGGACTCCAGTACAAGTTCAGGGGCGAGCAGCCAGCACAGGTCTAAAACAATGATTTCGATTTCAATTTGGATTCCAGGTCAACAAAATGACTTAAAACGAAGCTTGCAGAAGGCTGGAGGCGTAGCCCCTTCCTGTGGCATGCAGACTGGAGAGGACAGGGCAAGCCCCAGGGGACCATCAGCAAGGGATGTGAAGAGAGAGAGGACCTGGGGTAGGAAGGCAGAGGTGGAGAGCAGGTCTTTGCTGAAAGGCCACGTAGAAGCAAGCAATTAGGGAGATCTTTAATGCTAAAAAACACAAGGAAGTTTTAACATACGGATTCATGGGGAAGAATCTCTCACTGGGGTAGAGTAAGTGGCAGAATACTGTGCATATCCAGTGGGGGAGAGAGATCTGAGATTTCAAGAGGCTGAGAAGCTCTGGTCCCTAAACTTCTAGAAGTGCCAGTGGTTCTTCGCTGGGGGTTCCACCTTCTGGTCTCAACTCTGAGCCAAATGAAAGTGCAGACCTGAAAGGAGTGACACTGTGAGGGGTCCCCGGGTGCCAGCAGTAGAAGTACATCCCGGGTTCAGGGGCTCAGGACCACCTGAAGGTCAGGTGGGACTCCATCTCCACCTCGAGCACAAGGCACCCATGCCTTTCTTCCTTGGACCTCTGGAGAGCCGCTCACCTAAGAGCAAAGGGCAAAGCTCTGTATACTTCATTTGCTGAGGGGCTCAAGCAGGGTCAGGGGCCTTCCCACCCCCTGAGAGGATGGCAGTGAACAAGAGCAGGGACTGTCCAGAAGCTCCCACCAATTTCGCAGTCTTAGCTTTCCCGAAGCCCGACTTCATCATTGCCTTGGAAATCATCTTCTGTGCATGTTTCTCCTACTCACCCCCGCAGACCTCCAGCATTATCCTCACCACCACACGGTCCGCGGAGAGGGTGTTTATTCCGTGGGTTTGAATTCAGGAGATAATTAGAAAATCTGAAGGAAGGATTAAAAGGGAAACTTACATTCTGCAAGAGGTGTATCTGGTCACAGTGTTAAGCCAAAACTGTTGATCCTTACAGAGGTCTCAGCTACAGGTCTTTAAAGATCCAAGTTGTTTAAATATCTGATCACATTTATATCCTTGGGACTAGAGACTTATCTCCAGAGAAATACCAAAATTGGAAAAGAATAGCCCAGATCTAGTTAGCAGGTTGGAAAGTTGCCCCAAATCTGCCCCTAAGTTGAAAGCTCTTTTCTGAACAATGTTAATGGCACCACCGAGAGTTATCTGTGGGCTTGTATAGAGCAGACACAAATTTTAGGTTAGATTAAAGCTTACTGCCACGGTAAATATACTGGACTACTCATCTCTTAAAGCCTTGCAGGACCACTGTGAAAACTGACATAAGGTTTTCGTAAGCCTCCCCGCCCCCCACCCCCCCGCCAACTAACTCAGAATAAAGCCTGGGGGTGTGGGTACCTGCCTGGCTCAGATTCAAGCAGTGAAGAGGGCTGTGTGCGCCATAAGCAGGGTCAGCGTTACCCACAGGCAAAATAGATGGCCACCCACAAGAGGTCATTGGAGAGACACAGGGAAGCTGAGGTATGTCCCACAGAAGTTGTCTTCTATTCATGGGGCAGAGTTCCATCACAAGACAGGCTTTTGGTGTCACATGATTTGAGGGCACATCAGGTGCCTTCCAGGGAGAACTGGGAAAAAAAGGTTTTGACAGAGGAGGGAAGGAAAGCTGGTTTGGAGGCTGGCATTGGCAGGAAGTGGCTGGGATAGGGGGTTGCAAGCCGCCAGAGACAGGCTGAGTTTCTTAGATCTTAGGGATGACTTCAAGTCCAAGGAAAACCACTGTGAGAAGGAAGGGGACAAGTCTGAGCAAACATCACCAGCCTTGCAATTTGGTAGTGGCCTCAAGAAGACATAGGGCGTGTGTTTGAGCAGGCAAGGTGGCCAGGGGCGCAGACTCCCCTGATTGCGTCAGGTTGAAGCATCCAGTCAAGCGCCTGGGGCCTGTGAAGGAACTCTGGGTCTCCTCTGTCCATCCTCCACTTGCTCCCTACCCATGTCCACTGGCATCATGCCAGGATGCCACCAATCCCCAAAAGCCTGCTGAATAGCTATTGCCCCACTCCTCAGCTGGCCATACTGAATCTGAGGACTCTGGCAGGGGCGTCTGTCTGTCTGATCCAGGAAGGAATGGGTTTTGTCTGGTGGCAAGTGCTGGAGGTGAGCCTGGGTGAGGTCAAGTCATACAGGCTGGGACTTAAGAAAAGCCAAGATGTAGTGGCCTGTTTTCCAGGGCTCCCTACGCATCTCCACTCCCATAACACGGTTCAGTCCCCTCCTCGGCATATCCTGCTGGGGGACACAGTGAGCCTGCACTCCGCCCGGGCTGCTGCCGCTGGAGGCTGAGGCGATGGAGGGAGAACAGCCCCCAGGCCTGATTCCCATCCCCTCTATAGGGCCTCGCCCTCTGAAGATAGCACGGAGGAGATTGTCCAGATTCACAGCTGGAATTTAGCCTCTGGTCAGGTTCTATCACATACCTCCACTAGCTGCTGTCCCCTCTAGGCCTTTGACTTCTTGAGATGTTTGCTAAACTGAGATTTCTTCTCCCTGGCGCCTGAGTGTCCCTGTCTCACCCCTGCCCTGACTCACCAGCTGTCACTAGTCCACGGGGTTTCCTGCCTTCAGGTTTGTTTACGCCCCATTGCACTAGCCCCCACCCCAGGACATTTTCAGTGTCCCCTGCTTCTACGTGTAGAATATCTTCGCACTTGTCCTGCCAGCTATATAATATATTCTCCCCCCTCCACTTTCCCTTTAATCTTCTTCCTATATACTCCAGTGATTTTGCACAAGCGATACCATCAACACTAAATGAAAGACTTTGTGCCGTCAAGTACTCAAATCGGTTTTCTGAGGTTGGCTGGCTTCAGAGCAAGGGCACACAGAGTGGGTGGCAGCACCCCAGCAGTGGGTGGGGGAATGGAAAAGCCAGCAAGGCTGGAGCAAAGAGCTTTGATGCTAGAGAAAAATCGTCCAGTATAGGATTTGTTGGTCTATCCCACTGAGATTTGCGTCCAAAATGGTGGCATCATCGAATTGCCAATAAAAGTAGCACATTCGCTTTTGTGTTACTGGTGGGCTTGCCTTCTTTGGGAACCATAGAGGGCAGAAGTGATGTGTTTGGTGTGGTAGAAGGGCGTCATCTGACCTTGCAGATCTTGGAGTATTTTGTTCACTCCTAGGTTTCCTCCTGCATACTCTCCCTTACCCCTCAAAAAGCATTGGGCTCTAAGATTGTGGCTAGCGGGGGCATTGGCGCCAGAATGGGGGGAAAGCCAGAGGAGGAGGGAAAGATCTGCCTCCCCAGAAACCTAGGTGTCCTCAGTAAAGCCAAAGGCGATGAGGGAAAAATGCCGGCCAAGTAAACTTCTGTTTGTGTACGTGTTCTCTCTTTTCAAGTTTGCTTCAGTGTGAATGTCCCTCATTAAGGTAAGGCCTTCAGAGTGGGGAGTCTCTCCAGGTAGGTGAGCCCTCAGGCCTGGTGACATGGAGGCCCCTTTCAACCTCATGATCCGTTTTCATCCAGCCATCCACACTGCATGGCGGGACGCCCAAGGGAAGCCTTTCCTGCATGCTCCTGCATGACTGGGCTGTGCTGAGAGAAAACTGGGAAGTGGGCTTGAGACCCTCACACCCTCACCATCTTAGTGGCCTGGGGAGGAGCCCTGCTGCTGAAGCAGCCGTTCCCCTAAAGTCAGCCCACCGGCCCAGGGACCACTTGATGGCGTGGACCATGAAGACGGAGCCCAGGAGACCATTAGGGGCCGTCCTCATCATCCATCTGGCAGAGCAGGAGCAGGGCCCAGCTGGTTCTTGCAATCCCTCAGTCAGGGCACCCCACCCCCAAGAACGTCCATGCCATAGTGACAGCCCTTACCCTCCAAGAGGCTGCAGGGTCCCTCAAGGAGCCAGGACTCTGGCGCAGGGCTGGAGGGCGTGGGAAAAGTCCAGGAACCTGTTTTTTGGTCGTTGGCCCAGGTGGTGGTGTGTTATAGTGGACATGGTCCTGGTTTTGACCTCAGAGAGACTTGAGATGGAATAAAATTACTGTCACAGGAGAGCCATGTGAACCTGGAAATTCACTTCACCCCCAGACTTCTGACCTCGTTGAGGCCCCCAACCTCCTATCTATAAAATGAGAATACTTGCTCACAGAATTATTAACGGGATCAGATAACAAGCCTGGATTCAATAACAAACAGGATTAGATTCTTAATAAATTTTAGTTCCTCTCTCTCCATTCGCCACCCCCACCCAACCTATGACAGCCCCTCTGCCTCTCCTCCCAGTACTCCAAGAATCACGAGTGGAGGATTACAGGAGGTGGTGTGAGCTTTGAAGGCTGAGCTGTAGAATCACACACAACAGGGTTCCAATGTGGGCTGTAGGATCTTAGGAAAGTCATCGCATCTCTCTGAGCCTCAGTCTCCTGATGCATAGAGTGGGGATAATAGTATCTACCACACCAGATTGCTGTGAGGAGTGAAAAAACCTAATGATGTGAAATGCTTAGGATAGTCCTTGATACACGGTGACTGCTGAGGATGGTGTGGTGCTGACAGTGGTGGAGACAGTGGGGGTCTAAGCTAACGGGGGCTGCACTGGACAATATTCCTGCTCCAAAGGGGTGGAGGGGCCAGGAGTTCAGGTGAGGGACGACACAATGCGGTCAGGGAAACAACTATCACAGGACAGAAAGGCATCTGAAGACTGGCACACAAAAAATGGCCAATTCAGACTCTGCCAGAGAGCCTGCTGGGAGTTCATTCTAAGCTGGGGGAGTACCAGGAGAAGGGAGGTACTGCAAGACCATGTGTGACTCACCCCAGATGCCAGTATTCCCAGCCCTTTGGCCCCTTGGAATAGCACCCCAATTTCCTACACTCTCTGACCCCTCATTATGCTGTGAAACTGCTCACCACCTTTACTTTTTCTGCCTTTATTCTCAGCAGTGTTTCTGCTGGGCACAGCTGTGCAGTTCTCGATGCCCCAGCCCTGAAATGGTGGCTGTCACTGAGGAGATGCCATGCTAGCACAGCAGGTTCCCAAGTAGTTCTAATCTAAGCAGCCTCAGTGGGGTATTTTTGACAGAGATTTCTCCATCTGAGAATGCTGATTATAGGACCATTCCTGCAGCCTGGGGTGGGGGTGGCCACCCACATATCACTTTGGTTCTCCTCATGGTGGGGGGAGGGATTTGAGCCCTGAGCTGGGCCGGGCATTTCTGTAAGCTCCGAAGCCTTCATTTATGACTTAATAGCTATTCGGTTGGGATTTGCCTTCGTGGGTTCACCAAACAAGTGTTTATTGAATTTAATCCCCTCCCCACCCCACTGGCACTGGAGGTAACACTCACAGCCCACCTGGGTACATGGGACCTACTGGGCTATGCCCGATGGCAGGAGGGAAGAGCAGAAGCTGTCAGGAAAAGTTCTCTGGAGGAGCTGGAACTTGGCAGAGAGAGCCAGGAAGGGTTAAGAAGAGAGAACCATCTGAGCAAAAGCGTAGAAAGGGGAAAGGCAGAATTCACATCAGCTCTTTTTGACAGGTATTTATTGAACATGTACTCTGTGCTCTCTGTGAAGCCCTGGAGGGGAAGGTTGACATGAGTTGAGTAGAATCCCCTACTGTCACCTTACTGTCATCAGCGTGAGGATTTAAGATGACAGGAAGAGAGTCTCTAACATAAATACTTGAAGAATACCAGGCAATAGGGTAAAATCCAGGACTTAACTTTGGGACGGGAGTTTTGAGGTTTGCGTCTCGAGGTTAGAGGACAGCGGAGGAGAGGTGGCATGAAGAAGAGCCCCCTCCCCCAGACAAGCTGGGAGACAGGTTCTGTGTGCCACTCCTGTGTGCCACAGAAGCCACTTCCCACCCGAGGTCTTGTAGAAGATTCTGTCCAGGCAGGTCCACTTGAACTGTGCTTCCTTCCAGTCTCTGCAGAAAAAGCAAAAGGGTGGTCTGGCAAGCAGTCGTGGAGGAGCAGTGGTCAGAGGCTGCGTAATGAGCATCAGTAAACGCAGAAAACATTCAGCCTTTCCCGTGGGAGGCTCAGTCCTCTGCCCTGAAGCCAGCAATTGTTCTTGGAAGCATGCAGACCACCAAGTGACATTTGCAAGTTGCCAGGGTTCCTGCCTACACCAATCTCAAAGTCCAAGACCTTGATTCTCCAGGGGTGCATTTGTCATGAAGGAAAGAAGTTCTTGGAGACCCAGTTTTGCATCTATTGTGCTCTGTTTGTGTGCAGGGGTAGCGGATGGTAACAGAATTGGATTTGGCCTAAACTTGACACTCACATGTTATTCTACATTTCTGGGATTTGACAAATACACAGTTAAGATTCCACATGAACCTTGGTCTTTTCAAAGCGAGAAGGCCTGGACCATGGGCCTGTAGCCACTGACCCTCTGTGTTAATCCGGCTACTCCTTTCTGGGACCTACTTCACCTGCAAAGGCGTTTCCTTCGAGTACAGAGCTTAGATGTCAATGGAGTATGTCAGGTGTGTGAGCCCAGATAGGTGTGGAGGAGGGTCGAGAATGACCAGGACAGTGAAATAGGATTCTTGCCTTAAGTAGGGAGATGGGAAGATAAGCCAGTATGGGGCTTATCAACTGAAATGATTTACAAAATAAACCAGACCTTGACTTGGGGCTTCAATCAGACCCCCTCCTCCTTGCTGCCACTGCTGGCATCTCAGCTAGTGTTTCAAAACAACAGGAGTTCTTCCTGGAGAGGCATGGCAGATTTAGGCTACAGGTACCCAGGTGTCTGGGATACGAATGTGCCACCTAATGCTTCAGAATACAGCCACCCCAAAGCATAGGATTCCAGAGTTTAGCCCTCACTCTGTGTCAGAGGCAATGAGTTAAGAGGAAGATGCTGGACACAGCTGGTCCCTGCTGTTAGCAAATCTGTGGGACCCTGAGCAAGTCACTGAATTTCTCTGCTCCCTTCCTATAAAATGAGGGACTTACACAGTCCCTAAGGTTTCTTCCATCCCTAGCCACTCCTCTAAACATGCTCCATGAGCACAGGGGTTTGAGGCTTTTCATAAATCATCATTATTGTAATGAAATTTACCTAGAATAAAATTCACTCATTTCAAGTGCACATTTTGATGTATTTTAACAAATGGATCCACCCATGTAACCACGAGCACAATGAACATAGGAACGTCTCGAGCCCCAGACAGTTCCCAGGTGCCCTTTGCCCCGGGCAATCCCTCACCTGCTTTCTGTCACTGGAGAATAGAGGTTCATATATATGGAGCCATGTAGCATGTACTCTTGTGTGCCTGGCTTCTATCACTTGGCATCATGTGTTTGAGATTTGAGAACTATATTTTTAACATTTTATCATGGAGAATTTCAAATATGTACCAAAGTAGAGAGAATCCCCATGTGTCCCTCACCCAACATCAACAATTAGTATGTTCTGGTTAATCCGTTGGGGGAGGGCTTTTAATCTGTGTGATTCACAGTTGTAGCCTCAGCAACCACTCCTGGCACATAGTAGGTATTCAATATACACCAGGGGTGCCAAAAAAATGTATACAAGTGGACACTTCGGTCAACGTTGCTCACGCAGTAGTTTGCCATAATCAGAAATGTCTGGGCGCTGATGGTAACCACTTTGAACACCTCTTGTAATTGCAGAAGTCAGACGTGACTTGTATTCATCTTTTGGTATCAGATCATATTGAGTATTATAATTTTAATAGTTTTTTCCTTTCTTAAAATGTGTATACATTTTTTTGGCACCCTCTGTATTTGTGGAATGAATGAAATGACTTGTGTAGATAGACCATGTTTTTCTTTCCAGAGAATGTTTCTGTCTTAGCTCCATCTCCAGATTTTCTTCTCACTTTTTATGGCCCAAGACCTGTTCCAGTATGTGCCTGGGAATTGGGAGGGGTGGGCGGGAGAAGGTTGATAAGATCCTGCATTAGGAAACCTGGAATTGTTGAATGGCAAGAGAAGGTGAGTGACCTCATCTTGACTTGAGAGCATGTATTAGGAGTGTTTACAGTTCCTGTTTCAAAGCCAGAAGGCAGAGCAATAATAAATCCCAGGCCAAAAGAACTGATATCTATCTAGAACATTTTCATAAATAAGGAGGGGGAAGATTGATGAGTGGAGGAACAGGGCTTTTGCCAGGACAAGATTGGAAAGTTTCTTCTTCTGGTACCAACAATCATCCCTGGAAAGCTAAACCCAACAGCTGTCAACAATGACACTGCTTTGAAAAGTAGATGATAAGTGAGACAGGGCCCCAAGGTTAGAAGCAAAGTGGGGCCAGGTTTGCCACTGTGTACCTGCCCACTTTTAGCTGGAGACGCAGGCTCCTGGTGCAGCACCAGGCATGGGTCCTGCCACTGCACGTCCCGCTGCGTGGGGCCAGCTCACCGCGGAGCCTGGCTCAAGAGCTCAGGCCCCCGGCAAGCCATGGCAGGCAGGGCCCTGCTATCTCCTCCGAAGGCTTTTTATCCCTGCAGATCCACACTGTGTTTTCTGTACTTTTTCAGTCTCAGGCACCCCTACTGGGTGCCCCTTTACCCTACTTTGGGGTCTATCCAGCAGTGGGTTGTAAAAATCAATTTAGTGGGTCAAGTGTAGAAAAATTCTTAATGATGGGTAGAATAGGATAGACTAGAATACAGGAGACTAAAGTAGAATATTAACTGGAACACAGAAAGCGTCACGTATAGTAAGGTTAGTGTCTATCTTGCTGAATCTTTTCTTGTGGTAGTGGAATGAGGTGATGTACACACAGTCATATATATAAATGTATTTCTTACTGTTGCTTAAAGTAAAAAAAATTAAATCTTTGAAGGACTATGCCCCTCTTCACCCCTGATGTCTAAGAAATGACCGCAAAAGGCGTAAGGGGGATGGTGGCCTCATGCACAGTGAAGGGTACTAGACCAAATGCAGTTTTTTGTTCGTTTGTTTGTTTGTAACACAGCGACAACACGACTGGCAGAAGCTACTCAGCCCGCAGTGCACATGAACGCATTGGTGCTGTTCAGCAGGAGGCAGGACAGCACACGCCAGGGACAGGGCCTCGGGTCAGAACAAGCCGCGTGCAATCCTGGCTCCACCTCTGGCTGGCCTGCACCTTGGGCACTGTTTCCTAATCTTTACAGTGGGGGTTGTGGCCTCCCAGGAGGGTGGCGTGTGAGGGTAAATGAATCAGGCAGGGAAAACACTTGGAAAAGCCTCCATCCACAAGCTTTATTATGTTTCTCACATGAAGAAACAGAGGCTGTGCCAAACACTGTGCTGGTGATAGAAATACAAGACACCCACCCAAGTGGAGCTAGCGTCCAGCCTAGTGCACAAAATAGTTACTCAGTAAGTCGTTATGTAGCCCAGTTATAAGGAGTGCCAGGATAAAGAGGCACCTTTTTTTTAAGTGTATTTATTTATTAAGGTGTATGAGGGGGCCCAGCCTGGGTTGGAGATGTTTCCCCAGGAAGGGACATTCCTTTTTGTCACAGCAGCAGCAGACCCTTCTTGTTAGTGGCCCCGGGAAAGGTTTCAGAGCTGCTTTGCTGCATTTAGGAGGGAAATGGACCCTCCTTTACTCTCATTTCTGGTCTTGGAGGGAGGTAGGCTCACCTGTGTGAGAAAAGCTCTGGCACTCTACCATCCTCTGGGGACTCAACAGGGTCCATTTAATTAACTGGGAGCTGGCAAGGCCAGGGCTGTGAGCTGGGCATTTCTGGCAATGGAAGATGCAGCAGGTCTGACTTGCCCTGAGACGCTGGCTGCCTTACTGGGGAGCCAGGATTTATGGGGCACTTAGAGACACCTCTAGGCTATTTATAAATTCCAAACTGAATGTCATCAAGGGCCAGTGTTCCCTGCACAGGTGATAAGGACTCGTCCATAACCACCTGACCCAAAATGACTCTTGGCTGGAATGTTTGCTAACTTTTGTTAGCAAATTTTAGAGTCAAAGAGTCCCAGCCACAGGTGTGCCTATGTGTGGACCCGGGCAGGTCTGGGAGAGGGAAGTACTGCGCGGGTTTGAGGAAGCAAGTGTAAGCACTGCCCTTCAGAACTACTCAGAATTATCTCCTTCCCTAAAAGGAAGGAAGAAATACTGTGTCTGTGGAGCTAAAGCTTTGAGACAAATGGCTTTACCTGGTCTTACAATACGCCTCTGGAAACAGCCTTCCATACAGTCTGCTCTACCATTTTCACAGGGACACTTCTGCCTTCTGGAGGAGCACCTGATGGACAGAGGGAAAGCCCTGCGGTGCCCCCCAGCTCCACCCCCTCACCGCCCGCACCCCGCCCTCTTCTACCCTGTGGTCCCAGGGCCGTAAGCTAAAGGGGGCGTTTCAGGTCCTGAGAAGGCTTCTCGGGGCTTTCTCCTCTGTGTGGTTTCCTCAGAGAGAATTATTGCAGCGCTGAGAAATTCAGGCTTTGTTTGAGAGGAAACTTTTAAATCTGTGGTTCTGAACTTAGCCGTGAAGTTGTCCCTCACCCACCCTTTGAGAATCTGCCACAGTGAAGTCTCTCCAGGAAAATCCAAATACGCCCAAACACATCACACGCTACTCGACTGCATTTTACCAGCTTCGCAGAAGCCCTGAAGCCCATTATCTAGTGTAGGGGTTGGCAAACTCTGGCCCGCAGGCCAGATCCAGCCCACTGCCTCTTTTTGTGCAGCCCTAAGAATGGTTTTTACATTTGTCTTAAATGGTTGGAGAAGGACGTTCTGTGACACCTGAAAATTATGTGACGTTTGAATGTCAGTGTCCATAAATAAACACAGCCATGCTCACACATTTACATTCTTGTCTTGTGCCACAACAGGAGAGTGGAGTGGTCGTGACAGAGACCTGCAAAGCCTAAAATATTTATTATTTGGCCCTTCACAGAAAATTTGCTACCTCTGCTTTAGGAGCAAGGAACCCAGGCTAAGAAGCCTTGCTTGAAATACTTTACTTGCTTTTTTTAACGATTGAGCCATAGAATTGAGAGAGAGAGACGAGACGGCGTGGAAAATCACCCTGACAGCTCCCCCTTTACCAGGGGCAGATGAGGGTCCTGTTCCCGGTGTCTGTGGGAGCAGGGACCCAGGGAGTTCTGTCCTGGGTCCTCTTTTCAAGCTTCTGTAGATGTCTAAATGGGCGCTGCCTTCCAAAGAATCTTTGGGTAGTTGCCCTGAAGTTTTGTATTAAAAGCATTGTAACAAGCGTTCTAAGTTCGGTAACCACTTCCTTATCGCTGTCCTGCAGCCATAGGGATCCCACCGTCCCCTATGATGCAGATCCATGTGGCTGGGTCTATAGTACCCTAGAGAGGGCTGGTTCATAGGCAAATCGGAGCTGGCTGAACTCCTTTGATCACTGGAGTATTTGCTGGGTGTGAGGGAGGAGGTTAGTGTAAGAGTTTCCAAAGTAACTCTTCAAATGGAATTTGTAAAAAATGTGTATTTTTTATAGTCTAGCAATAAGGAGGGGACAAGAAGAGAGGGGAAATAGTTGCATTCCATCAAACAGCTGATTTGACGGAATTCAGCTGTGGCTGTTTATTCAGGATGCCTGGTGGTCTGAGGGACTTGGTCCATTTTTAAAAGATACTTATGTATACAGACTGCCTCAGGAGTGAAGCAGCTTTCCCTCCTCAGAAGTGGTTTAGACGAGAGGCAGCCGACCAGACCAGAGGGGTGGGAGCGTTCGAGGCCACCACCTGAGGCCTGGTGGCTCCTCACCGCTGCCTGCCAGCAACAGAGGCCACCACACTATCGTGACTCTCTCTTTGGACTTGGGAAAGGCCGGGAATCAAGTCGCTTCCCATTTTTAAATGCCGTGAAGTGAGCATGTGCACTTTCAAAAGCAAACAGGTCTTGATTTTCTTCTTCCCTAAAAGGTGGAAGCAATTTTACTAGATTGAATAGAGGTCACAAACGGAAGGATTGTGCAACCCAGTGAGCCAGTCTACATTTAAAAATTAGAAGCTCTAACAGGAATCTCTGATATCGTCCTCTTGAACAAGATGGGAAAAGTCACCATGGCTGGTCGTTTCACAACGGATTTAACAATCACCCCCCCCAAAGTGTGCTGGGGTGTGGGATTGGGTGTCAGTTTTGTGAGAAGGCCATTTGTAGAGGTCAGGTCAAAGGGCTCTGAGCCTCACCCTGCCTTGCACACTATTTTTATACGTATCTTGATAGAGAGATAGGAGGCGTTCTAATCAGATGGTAGGATGACCAAAAGCTGAAGGATATAGCAGATAGGATGGATGACAGAATTAAAATGACATCTACATGCTATTTTAGAGTTCACATGAGCTTTACTTAGATGCTCTCGTAGAACCTTCGTCAAGCTCTCATATAACCCCCAATTTTTGGCAAATAAACTAAGATTCAGAGAGGTAAATTATAGAATCATTATTTATGGTGATCGTGACAGGCTAGAAAGAAGTACCATAATAAGAAGAAATCAAGGATTTCGTTTGGATTCGAAAAGTCTATTTCAGAAAATTGGGGTTTTTATTAGTTTCCTAGGGCGACCCCAACAAAGTACTACAAATTAGGGGTCTTAGAACAACAGAAATGTATTGTCTCCCACTTCTGGAGGCTGGAAGTCTGAGATAAAGGTGTCAGCAGGGTCATGCATGCACCCTCTAAAACCTGTAGGGGAAGAATCCTTTCTTATCCCTTTCAGTTTTGGGAATCCCAGACATTCCTTAGCTTGTGGCAGAGTCACTCTGTACTTCCTGGGACATTCTCCCTCTGGCTCTTCGCACGGCCTTCCCTTTTTTCGCACACCTGTCTCTGTGTCCAAAATTCCCCTGATTTATAAGGACACCAGCCGTATTGGATTACAGCCCACCCTAGTGACTTCATCTTAATTTGATTACATTGCCAAGTAATGTAAATTTATTTTCCAAATAAAGTCACATTCTGAGGTACTGGGAGTTAGGATTTCAACATATTTTTGGGGGGTGGGGAGGGGGAGGGACACAAGTCAACCTATAACAGGGTCAAACTGGATTGATAAAACTGTGATTTATCACAGCTACTTAAGAAATGATAAAACATTGGTACTATCGTAGACAGCAGTTTAATTTGAGGGTTTCCACGAAGTACCATTGAACTTGGTATTGCTCAGACCAGAGTCAGGAATGGAGTGATCAGCTCGGCCACCACATTGTAAAAAGGAGATAGATTACAAAAAAAAAAAAAAAAAAAAAAAAAAAAAAAATAGTAGGGAAGCACTGAGCAAGACAGGTGCTGTAAAAGGTTCCATGGGCAGCCCAGGGCCAGATGAACATTCTGTACATTCCGCACCCTTTTCTATAAAGAAAGTCCAAAAGTATAACCAGTTCTTGGTTAACACAATCAAAAGGCAGGGGTGGGGGGTTGGGGAGGAGAATTGAGGATTACGTTTAGAGAAATTTCTAGGTAAATGATAGCTAACTGGACAGTCTGTTCCAGCCCAGGATTCCAGTTAAGATCCAGTTAACTGACGTTGAGCAAGCATTCTAATTATTTAAATTCTCGCTTTTTCTTTTAGAATATTTAAAAGAGGCAAGTAGAGCTTAGAAAGCAATATTGACATTTCAAAGCTAGGAGGAATTTTAGATTTGACTCTTACAGTGAATACAATTATTTTATTTTAAACAAATAAATCTTAAGTGTCTACTGGGTGCCTTGAGGGATATGAGAGGAGAATAAGACACACATAAAACATTGGAAGAAGGGACCAAATACATGATCCAGAAGGTGCCATGGGGACTGGGAAGAGGGTCACATGGGGTGAGGCCGGTTCAGGGAAGACTTAGGAAGGAGGTGGAACCTGACATGGGACCTAGAGGAGAGCAGGCATTTGGAGAACGTGTGAAGACATCGTGTCTCCTCCATGCTGGTCACACACATGGGGCAGGGTGCCCCTGGTTTGCGGTCATTCTGCTGCCTATGTTCTTGCTGGCATGCCAGGCAGAGATGAAGAGGTAGGCAGGGACCAGCAAGGCGGCCACATGAAAGCCAGCCTTGTGCCCCAGCCTGTAAGGCCAGGGAGTGTTCTCGGTGCTTTAGAACAAAGTCATCTCTTGATCTCCTGGTAATCAGATGAAGACAGAAACAGATATCGCTGGCTCCTCTGAAAGCTTGTGTTTATGACTTCAGTACAGTGAGGGCTATGAGAGAATGGCACTAGCCACACAGGAAGCAAGCATTCAGGCTGCCTGGGGTCCAAACACCACCACGCCCGGCTGAGCCCCCAGCGCTCAGTGGCCTCAGAGTGATTTATAAGATGGGCCCCCTGGCTGTGCTCAGATGCAGTTTCTAAGAAGGCTCTGGAGTGACTGTAACTCTGTTTCACTAACTTCCACCTCACTGCCCCACAGCAGACCCCAGAAATGTGCCCTTCCCCCAAGATCAGCCCAGAACTCTCAAAGACAAGACCTTATTTCTGAAGGAATAGGAATGTCATTCTCCCCTAGCCCCAACCACAAAGATGAGGGACATACACATCAAGTCCCTAAACTCCCCTTAGCCCCTATCTCTTGATGTCATTTTCCCAAATTGCAATTTCTCTGGTTGAACCTGTTTCTATTTCTATCTTGTACCAGCCAGGGAACCCTAGTGCCCCAAGTTGACGGCTGCTGGGAGAAGAAACCCCATTCACCATAACAGGGCTAAGTGTGCCTATGTCTCAGGGCCCTGTGAGGCTGCAAGAGTCTGGGCTGCCCCACTCCTGGCCCTTCATGAATCAGACCTCAGCCTTCTCCCCACTCCAGCTGCACTTCCCCAAATGGAAAAGCCCTCTGGCAGGACCGTCGACACTGGTTGTGAATCTAGCTCGTGTTGGTGGCTCTAATAAAGGAGCAGCAAGAGAGGTGCATCCATTCATGTTTTTCGGTAGATACCTACTGAGCACTTGCTTTGCGCCAGGCATTGGGCGAGGCTGGGGATAGAATGGTGAGTTCAACCTGGTCCCTGCCCCCAAGGAGCTCGCAGATGAGTTGAGAAGAGGAGGACACCTAGTGTGAGTGCGGTGAAAAGAGTCAGGAGAGTGAATGGACACCCTTAGGAAGCCTGGAGGGACAAGGGAGCCTTTGGGAAAGAACGGCATCGAGGCCAAGATAGGAAAAGTGAGCAAAAGTCAGTGGTGAGGACATGGGGCAGATTGTACGGAGGGGAGGGGGTGCTCCAGACAGAGGCTTAGAGGCAGGAGCAAGCCAGTGACCAGAGCACTTCATGGTTCAGCAGGGCCCAGGCGCTAATGCTGGGCGGGTAGGCGGGCAGAAGTTCCTGAAAGGCCTTAGAAGTGGGTGGGTGTAAGAACCTGGGGCTGTTCCCCAGCGCAGTGAAGCGCCGTTAGAAGAACCTCAGTCACTGGAGGAAGCACTAGAATGTTCAGGCAGACTCAAGCTCAGCACTAGTTCCAGATGTGGAGGCATAGAAAGAAATGGAAGACTCCGTCCCTGCCACCCAGAAGCTCACGGCATCAATGGGCAGATCATTCACATGGACTGTGGTGATTAACACAGCCAAGCTGGGCACGGTGCCAGCGGATGGCACAGAAGTGCTCAGACTCAGAGGCAGGGTAGGGACTCACATTTATTGGGTACCCATTATGCATCAGGGTCTGCACTGAGGTACCTCACATTTGGCATCTCAGTCCTCAAGGCACTGTTACCACCCCCTTCTTACAGATGAAAAGACCAAGGCTCAAAGAGTGACTTCACACCGTGTCATATAACCAGGCAGGGACACTACAAGGATGAGAGGTCAGCCAGTACTCTTTCTCCTACTCCATGCAGCCTCCCCTCAGTACGGGCCAAAGGATGCGGGAAGGGCTTCATGGAGAAGATAAGGTCTGAGGAGTTAGAAGGTCGTTCCGTGTGTCCCAGTGCCACCTCTCAGGCTGTGCAGTGTGGGCTAAGAGTCTGGCATTTAGACATTAGAGGAAGCATCTGGGATGACCAGGGACCCAAGTAAACAGGGAGTGTCTGTGGAAGTTGACCCATCGGAACCTTGGAGTCAAGTCTTGTGCCTGTGGGGGGAGCGGGGGAGAGAGCAGCTTCTCAGAGAATAAAATCAGTGAGTAAAGGATATAACTCCCAGTCCTCCTCACGTTTGAGGAAGCTGTGCTGCATACATGCTATTAATAGAGGATGGAGTTTCCCAGAAATATTTGCTTTAGAAAACTTCCCAAGCCTCTAAGGTTAATAGTCAGGAATAGCACATAGTGGGGATGTTGGTTATTTGAATTGGAAATGAGTAACTGGCATGCACCTAAAATATCTTCAAGGAAAACAGGGCCTGGGCCAGGTTGCATAAGGAGGTCGGTGAGCCAAGTATGTTTTTCTGTAGAGCTCTTAAAGAAGGCGCACTCACTCAAATGCCACAGATGATTCTGAAACCCCTGGAAAGACCAGAGCCACACTACACAGCTCCCCAGGCTACCCTGCCGTGGAGCTAGAGGTCCTCTGGGAATTCCATCCTTAACTGTGTTGATGGAGCCTGATTCCCTGGTACATAATCTGAAATTCAGACATCATAGGCAATTTAGGTCTGTCACCATGCTCAGCTGACCTCAGGAAACGACCAGTTTCCGTGCCTACTAGACAGTAATGACTGAAAGGTGAGGCACAAACAAGTAGATACACAGGGAGAGCCACTGCCAGAGTGTTTGCAGATTCCCCAAGGTTCTCTGTGCACACACCCCCTCATTAGTGACCAGTGCGCGGGAGCTGGGAAAAAGGTGGTCCCGCCCCTGAAACTTCAGGAGACTTGGGCAAGGCCCACCCTTGGTGATGTTACTCTGAGTTTTCCTCCTGCCCTATTCCTTGCCTCTCTTCTTCAGCCAACTCCTGCCCCTCCTACCTCCTGGTCCCCTTTGCCCTCCTGCCCCTATTGAGGATGCCCCATGGTCGCCTTCTGGGATGATACTCAAGGCTTCTCAGGACACCATCCCCTTCTTCCCGTCCTACTCCTCCTTCTGGACTCATTTCACCCTGCACCACAGGCCCGTGCTCTGTAACCCCTCCTCAATCCAAGTGCACCCATCCCTCTTTTGATAAGATCTTCAGGAGAGGCGTCACCACACCCTTTCCCCAGGCACCAGCCCTCCCGTGTCCAACATGCGTCACTGTGGGGATGGGCTTTGTTGTTCTTCTCTGAAGTCCCTCTCCACTCAGGGCCCCCCTTTTCCTCTTGCTCTGTACACACTGGAGATGGAGAACAGATAGTCCTCGTGCCTGGGGCCAGCCCTTCTGATAGAGATGACTAAGCCACTCGGCTTTCCCCTTTCAAGGGCAACACATGTGTCCTTCAGCGGCAGGTCCGATTGCCACCCCTTGGGTTTTCTGTCTCCCTGCTGTCTCCCGGCCAAGATCTGAGACTACCTACTATGCAGCTCAAGCCCGGGGAGAAGATGCCAAGCAGTACTGATGGGTTCTAGAAGATTATCTCATCTCTGCTCCATGCTGTCCATGTGATTCTGATCTCAATCTGGGACAATTTGAAAGCGGACTCCCCTGCTGAGGTCACCCAGTTCACAGTACCCACTCTCTCCTTGACCCACGGCCCTGTGCCACCGTGCTGGTCTTCTGGCAAGACTTTCTGGCTTGATTTTAGCCTAGTGGCTTCACCTAAATGTCTCCTGGTTGAATTTGACCCTTGCCGTGTCTTCCCTCTTCTCCAGTGTCCAGCTTTCCAGACATTCCACACCACGGAAGGCATCCTGCTGGGACCTGGATTTGAGTATGGCTCTACTTTTAACTGGTTGGGTGACTCTGAGCAAGTCACCAAACCTCTGTGAGCCACACTTTCCTCATCTGAGTGATCGGGATAAACATACCTGCCTGTTCCAAAGATCAAATGAGCAAATGAATGCGAAGGTGCTTTGTAAACTAAAGCGGCATTTCTCAAGCCAGTTTCTGTGGACCTCTCCTCCAGGAGAGATATTAATAAGCTATTCAGGAAAAAAAAAGTATGTATATATATATATATATATATGTCACGTTTGAGGAAGGCTGGCCTGAACAACGTGCACTGGGTTTCTTGACTCCAGAACGTCTGAGAGCCTTTAATTCAGCAAGGTGCATTGCAAATCTCCAAAAGCAGGGTACAAAATAAAGCTTTATCTCAAACCACGTTTTTCAGAGACTACTTATTAACATCTTTTAGATTTCCGCAGAGCATAGCATATATTAGTATTTTTCCTCCTACAAGTAATAATGCTACTTTTTCCACAAGATTTATTCCGTCATCCGGGTCACTAATCCTGGGTAACACAGTTAATCAGTGTCTGAGACTGTGTTGCCCGAGCCCCTTCCATCTTCTCAGCACTGTGCTGTGGGGGAGATGGGCCCTGGTACCGAAGGCCTCGGCCGTCGCCTCCACTCTGATCTCCTGCCATCTTCACGCTGGACTCTGCCCCAGGGAGCTTGGCAAACCCATTGTCCTGTGTATACATTGTTTGTGTTCCTGCCCCCTGCTTTTGTCTTTCTTCCTGCCAAGGTGCCTTTCACCCATCTCTACTAATGCAATTGTAACTCATTCTTCAAGACTCAGCCAAGCCCCCACTTCTCCATGCAAGTTTTTCTAACCGCTGCAGTCTATTCCAGTCCGGAATACTGGCTCCCAACTCAACTGGACGCCCCTAGAGGCCGAAAGTAGTATTTATGCTTATTGATTTTTCTCCCCAAAGTAGGATTTATTTGATTGCCATCAGCCCTACTTTGGCAGCTTGAGCCTCCAAGTGGGCAGGGGTCCTTCTGAGCTGGGGAGTCCGTGGGGGGTTGGTTTGCATGTTCAATCACTCAGACACACTTATTGCTGGGAACCCCAGGTTGTCTAAGACAGGACGCCTGCCTGTGAGGAGCTCTTGGTCGAGGCAAAGGTCACTAATCCTGGGTACAATTCATTGCAAGTTAGAGTGTTGAGTGTAATAAAACGAATAATGGGGGACACAAAAGGGGGTTCATGGTGAGAGCAGATAGGGATCAAGACAGATTTCCCAGAAGACAGTCCCACCCCCTCCCCATTTTCATATTATAAGAGGCCCTATGGAGCAGACTTGGCAAGGTTATGGGGGGTTCTACCTGTAGGGAAGAAAGAGCACTGGAGACTTTGTGGGAGGGGGATTTGAGTTTGTTCCCTGGGTCACAGGGAGGGAGACCTTGATGGGGCCAGAGGGTTAGGGCAGATGCTGGAAGGGGAATGTGAGATGGGAGCTATGCATCCCACTCTCCCAAACACACACACACACACACACACACACACGTGCTCACACACACACACACACACACACGTGCTCACACACACACACACACACACACACACACAGTCTTTGGGAATCCCACTTCCCTGCTTTTCCATCATACCCTCTCACAGACCCTTCTTCCTTTTCACCTGGACTCATTTTTCTTCTCCAAGTCCTCTGTCACCTCCTGGTCCTGGGGCCATCCATCGTTACCTCATTGGAACAGCTCTATGTCTGCTCTCAGTAGCTAGCGGCCTGCTTTGGCGAGAGGCTGGTCAGCTCAGTGCCTACTCCCTGTGCGGGGCCCTGGGGAGAAAGGTCAGCCTGGAGTCAGTGCTTTCTCTTTTCTTCTCACAGAAAACTAAAAGAGACGTCAATAACTTTGACCAAGATTTTACCCGGGAAGAGCCGGTACTCACACTTGTGGATGAAGCGATTGTGAAGCAGATCAACCAGGAGGAATTCAAAGGCTTCTCCTACTTTGGTGAAGACCTAATGTCCTGAGAAGTCACTCCAGGTGGAGTTTGGTGATGCTGCAAGACGGGTGCCGAGACGATGTCTAGTTTCCAGAGGCTCACAAGGTCTTGAACTACTTCTCCTCCCCAGGACCCCAACCCCCTGACCACTCTCTATTTATTGCATTCCCTTACCCCAGGCCAGCTGCTCCCTCCTTCTGCCTGGTGACCAGA
This sequence comes from Rhinolophus ferrumequinum, assembly GCF_004115265.2. Lineage (NCBI taxonomy): Eukaryota > Metazoa > Chordata > Mammalia > Chiroptera > Rhinolophidae > Rhinolophus > Rhinolophus ferrumequinum. Next base: position 39,329,093 of record NC_046296.1, on the reverse strand, counting down.
AGGTACTTTGGTTCTTGACTCATCAGCAATGCAGATACATGTTGGAGTCATCAGTTAGCTGGACACCCTGCTGTGTTTGGTCTGTTGGCAAGCCGCTTTCCACTCCTTGGGGGCTCCTGGCAGTGAAGCAACTTCAGTTCTTTTACTGCAAAGGAAAACAATAACAACAAAAGGCAAACAAGAAGACGCTGGCTCTGCCCTTGGATGTAGAGTCCCAACAATTCTTGCTTGTCGTCCCTGCAGCCCCTCCACCTGCCATCCTCTGCCCTTCTGTCCAGGAGAAGAGACCGGTGCTTCTTCAGCATGAAGGTGGGCACCCTCAGGGCACGCCTGTGAAGGAGAGAGACTGGCCGAGGCACGGGTCGCCTACCTGTGTTGGTTTGCTCTGGAATGGCTAATTCTTGCTTGCTGTGGTTTTAGCTTTGGGGCATGCCAAAGTTGTGGAAGCATGCATCTCGTGGAAGAAATCACTCTTTGTAGAAAAAGAAATTTGATTTTGAAGTCTATTAATTTGACAAATATATTCACAAATTTGCTTTCTAATTGACCAAAAGATATAAATTCCAGTATTAATACAGGATTAATTCAATTAATTAATACAGGATGAACGCAGTATTAATTCAAGGGCTAATATGCAGTGAGAAACCAATTGTCCATGGTTTATGCTCTTAATGCTTTCGTGGCACAGTGGGGTCTGTATGAGATGAGAGAAAAGGAAACACGTAGTGGTCCTCATTTATTGAAGTTCTGCCTGAACACAAAGGCCACTGCACTGATGGCCAAGACCCTAGGGTTCTAGCAAAGCTCGGTTCCCAAATTCTCTTTCCGGTTTCTTCCTAAGTTCCCAGCATAAACTCTATTTATTTTCTGCAGCAGTGTGTTATTTTGCACACTTCTACACAATGATAGTACTACTGTGTTGTGGTTTTTAAACATTAAACATGTAACGTTTAATATGAAATATCTGCTTTTGGAACAAGCAGGATGAGGTTAAACATGGGTTATGCAGAGAACATCCAGAGACTGAAGAGCGACTGGTTTGAAAACTGACAGTGTACCCAGACATACTCAGAGGCTTGTTTCTGTGTGACCTGCAATGGCAACTGACGTGGGCACTATTTAATGGATGTGATGTTACCTCCTGTAGATATGCTAACAGTGTTACGTTCTTTGATTCCCAAGGGTTCTTTGTGGCTTTGTGTATACGTTTCCCCGGAGGTCATTTGATTATCTATTTTCCTGAACTGATTTAGGAGGGAATGGAATCCATTCCAACTGTTGCACGTGGATTTCCCAGCTGCCCCTAAATATATATACTTGTGAGTGGCAAAGTGGCACTAATGAAGCTTTTTGCCTTTTGTACATTTGAGATTTTTGTATATAGTGTTTGCTGCAAGGCCTGTGGAATTAATTCATTGAATTTAGAGGTATCAACTGCTGCATGTTCAGGCATATTATAAAACTTTAGTCTATGAAAGAATAATTCTAATAATGTCCAGGTGCAATACTCTGTAAGTGTATTGGTTCAAGTTACCGAGAGATAAAGTGTGTTTGTTTCTTTTTGGGGTGGGGAGGGGGGCAATTCTCCGTATTGTTTATTTCATTTTGGTTTGTCTTAAAAGATGTAAACATATATTAAGCTATATTAAATCTCACCTATAGTTCTCCTGTGCTCTATTATGCCCTGATAGAGATGGGGAAGAGAAAGGAATGTTTTTGATGGTGGTTTCAAAGCTTGGATAGTGACTAGCTGAAGCCCATAGAGAGTTGGTGTCCTTATTGGCCTCTGGCTGGTTGTAGCCTTTGTTACTAATGGTGACATTCAGTTCTCTTGCGTTTTTATTTTTTAAAAACTCAGGTGTAATTAGTATCTGTTCTTATGGTAATTTCAAATATTATGCTCTATCAAGTTGTGTGTTTGGCACACCAGTGAAGTGAGGAAGACCAGTCGATTAACTTAATTTATCTTTGGTAACTTGACATCCTCGGGAGAGACTATCTTCTGGAGTTGAGTACAAGCACAGAAACATCTTCATGGTGGCATCATCTCATTTTTAGGAAGACATGACAATACTGCCCGTCATACTCATGCATCACTACTGCTCTCTCTTTTTCACCTGCTTCCTTCACCATGATGAACGTTGAACAACCAAGCAAGCTCTAAGTGCAATGCCAAATGGCCTTGTGTAAGGGCTTGGTGGAGTTCCCATGTCAGGGGAGGTTGGGCCCTTCCAACAGGACACCTGGCATTTTTGCTGGGAAGTCAAATAATAATACATTCCACCCAGCAGCTCCAGGCAGTCAGTCAACAATAAGTCACCTGGCCCAGCGACACCCTCTGTCAGCACCCAAGTCTCCAGGCTTGCTCTGGGGCCTCCTGCTTGGGGCTGGAGCTGATCAAGTTCTCACACTGGCTGGTTCAAATCCCATGGAGTCTATAGAAAAAAAGCTTGTGTGTTCCTTGAGTAGTCATTGTTTCATTTTAGTTTTCACAGGAGTTTGGAAGTGGACACACTGTTACATTTCTGCCGATTCTTTCTAATCTTTCCAGCTCTTTTTTTTTTTAAGAAAAAAAAAATGGAGTGAAAAAAAAATTTGCCAAAAAAATATATGAAGGATAGCTGTTCTCCTGTGTTCTCTCATTATGGAAGTGAGAAATTTTGTGAAGTGGAAACATAATTTTTTCCTCCAAAGGTGAAAAAACAATGCATTCTTGCTTTAAAAAAAGAAGAAGAAGGCTTAAAAAAATTACCTCTTTTTAAATTATGTGCAAAATAATTCTGGCTAAATAGAAAATGTATTCAATTTTAGTTGTTTTTTTTTTGTATTGTGATGCTTTATTTGTACATTTTTTCCCTTTCTGGATGTAATTTTAATCTCTTGCCATTCATTAGTGTTATTTCATTGTAAACATTATTGTGCCAAATGTACTGTATTCAAAAGGATGTGAATGTGTATTGTTTCAGAACCTAATAAATACAATGATGTAAAATCTTACTTCTCAGTCCCAGTGAGCATTTTTCTCTCCTTTGTGAGTGACAAGGTGACACTAATGAAGCTTTTTGTCTTTTGTATGTTAGAGATTACAAAATTCCAAAACCTAGACGTTGTTTCAGCTTTTCCTTTGTCCTTTGAAAATGTACAAAGGACGCAAATAACTTTATTTGCCTACTCCCCTTGCCAACCCGGGCCTCACCTCTGTGCTTCTGGGACTGCCTGTGGGAGGTACGAAGGGGGCCTCCGTGGGCTGGGTGTGGCACGGAGCTGCCCGGGAGTGCTGGGGCATGGGCACGCACAGCCGGGCAGCACTCTCATTTTTGTCTTCTTAGAGAAGCAAATGCTGGATCTCCTTGCAACCGATGCCCAGTCAAGCCTCTCCGGAACACAATCTCTGATCTGCTACTCAGAACATCAGGTCTTTGGAGTCCAAATGACTCCTCTCAGGCTGATAGCCCCTTTGCAGGGTGTAGACTGGCTAGTGAAGCTCCATGTGAAGCTCCTGCTCTCCTTTCCTGCTCAGCCAACACTTGTGGCTCTCCTGGTGACGTCTCAGCTATCTGGGTTCCTCCTTCACACTGGGGCGCCTTTCCTGCCACACCACTCATGTTGTGCTGGTTCTGCAAGGCTCCTCCTCTTCTTTCTCCAACACAGATTTTTCAAGAACATTTGAAACTCAAAAGTATACTCAAGTACAGCAGAAATTTCACATGACGAAAGCTCCTGAGTTATGGAAATGATTGAAGTTGTACTATGTATCATTCTGGGATGAGGGGGATGGCCCACAAAATCATTTCCTCACAAGCCTTCCAATAACTTGGGTATGTGTATCGTGCTGAAAGTACTCTCCTCTCGCAGTGTTCCCCCTTTCAGCAACATCGCCGGCCTACCTCAAGACGGAAGCATGGACCTCAGACCCATCCCAAGAAGAAGGTTGTATTTATCACATATTTTCCTCTCTGGTCAGACAGCTATTTCTAGGTAAGTGGCCACCCGAAGAGAAGCAAGCTTCCCATCCGCATATCTGTAGTATCTTGAATTTAAATAAAGATCAGGAGAAACAAATTAAAAGGAGCTGTTCTAGGAAGGCCAGAGGACGTCTCTAAGCATTTCACTGCCTGAAATAGGCCTGGTCTACACCTGTCTCTCCTAGTGGCCTGGAAGAGACAGCTCCAGAGTCCTGGAGATGAGACAACTCATCCTCCCAAATCGAGGTGCTCCACAAATCACACTGAAGCTATAAGAAAAGGCCAGTTGCTGATTAGCGTCCCTGTTTGGAACCTCTCCCTCTGCCCCATCCACATTCCAAGAGAGAAAGCCAAGCACAGGCAGGTCTGTTCCAGGAAAGCCGCGACCACTGGTCCCTGACAAGGGTCAGAAGGCTTCATTCAGAACTGCTCCAGGGAAAACCTGTATGTGTGTGGCTGTGCCCTGAGCTGAGGAACAGCAGGTCTACCAGCGTTCTCACGGAAGGAGTCTATGAGCAGGTGGCCTCTTCTCTATTCCCTTGTACCTGAGCACAATCCAGTGCTTGTGTTACCAGCAGCCTGAAGAGCCCCATACAATAAAAGTACTGAGCCAGGAGGCATGTGCTTCATAGGGTTTATAGCGGCGAAGTGAGTGGAAAGAAGGCTTCACAGCCACCTTAGAATTCTGTTTTTTACTTTAAAGTACTTTTGCCTCGACCATGATACTACATTTGTGGGATGTTAGTTTTAAACTCTAGCTGAAGGGTGATCAGGTGCTCTAAGCGGGGAATACGCCCTCCAGGGATGGACAGCTGATTGAATAAATAGCTGTTTACTCAGAAGGCTACTCCAATGCTTCAGTTCTCTTTTATCTCCTATCAATACCTGGAGGCTTTGTTATTAGCATAAAGAATTCTAGGAAAGGGTTTTCCTCATGGAAAATGGTAGCTGGTTAATTAGCATAAAGAGAGAGGTACACTAATGCTGTTTGAGATAAGTCGATGGGCGAAGATATTTTAAGACAAATCTCCACATTAAAGAAAAAAAAAAAAACCCAAAGGATATAACAACCTAGAGAGGCTTCAACTTCCCTAGTAATCAGGGAAATGCAAATTTAAATCAAACTGCAATCCACTTCACACTCACCAGAATAACGAAACCAAAAAGGCAGACAGATTGAGTTTTATGAAGGATATGGGACAATCGGAAATGTCAGTGTTTCTGGTTTGCGGGTAAGGTCGTACAACCACTCTGAAAAACTTGGGCAGTATCTACCCAAGTCAAATGTGCAGAGCCTGGACCCAACAGAAAAAGTCCATCGACGATAGAATGAACTACGGAATATTTACGCAGTAGGACTCTACATAGCCATAAGAATGAATGATTTACAACTGCACAGAACGGATGAATCTCTCAGGCTCACGCTGAGTTTAAGAAGCCAGGCACAAAGGCGTACCGACTCTCTGGTTCCATTTACCGCAAGTGTGAAAACGGACAATCCATGCTGCTAGAAATCAGGCCAGGTGTTGCCTTTGTGGGAGGAGAGCTAGTGACCAGGTGTGGGCACGAAAGGGCTTCTAGGGTGCTGGTGTTGTTTTCTGAGCTGGAACCTGGCAAAAAGCTGTGTTTCCTTTGTGACAATTCATGGAGCTCTGTACCTTTGTGATCTGTGCACTCCTCTGTATGTGTGTTATACTTCAGTAAAAAAAAAAAAATTACCCAAAAAACCTAGGATGATCTTTGCCTCTTACCCTTGGGGATGGCACCCTAGGCTGTCTGTAAACTGCCTAGGTCTCCCTGCCATCTTGGAGACATGTTGGCTGCCTAACTCCCAGAGCCTCGTTCTGTGGCTGGAACAGAGCGGCATCTGTCTTGAGTGGATATTTCCTGTGAGACACTCTCATAAACACCCAAACCAGCGAAGCACTGGAACTTTCAGAATGGTCACAGACTCTCCTGTGCCTGCTTGCTAGTAAAATATCCATATGTGTGTCTGTGAGGTTGTAAGAGAATAGCTAAGCCTCCTCCTCCTCTCGCAGCTACTGAGATCTACCAAAAAGAATCCACAAAGTTGGCTCAAGGAGTCCACAACAAGTGAGGTTTGGCTTCAGCTCTTTCACCTTGGGCTGAAGCTGTACCTTGCTAAACCTGTTTCCACGTTTGTGAACCAGTAATGATAAGACCTACTAACTCCGAGGCCTGTTGCGAAATGTTAGTGAGATAAAGCTCCCACTGCAGTGTCTGTTGCTGTAATTTCTCTTCCCTTGATCAGAGCATAGCCTGTGTCATGGGGGAAGGGTGGCTTGGCCTAATGAGGGTTCCTTTTCTTTTCTCAGTCTGATTTGTTTTCCCTCATCCCCCTCAGCACTCCTGGGGGCACCTGACACCCCACCTCACCAGTGAAGGACTTGCTTTGGGGCAGGAAGGGAGCGTATGCAGCAAACCCCAGGTCTTGGCCCTCCGCAAACTTACAACCAGAAGGAGATGAGAGCAGCATAAGGCAGAGAAGAGGAACAAAAGTAGCCCTGCAGATGATGCCAGGGAAGTCCAGAGAAGGGGATTAGGTTTGGGTTATCCTGGCAGACCTCCTGGAGGAGGCAGTGGTGAGAGGGCACTGAAGGATGAGGAGGATATGGACAAAGGGTAGAGAAAGGCTTTCTGGGTGGCCATTCAGTGACGAGGGGCATTGAAGGGCTAGAAGGAGTCGGGGGCCTGAGTCCCAAGGCAATGCTGCAGTAGAATCCTTCAATATCATGTCTCAACATGAGATTATCAAGGTCATGGCAATCTTTCAAAGTGTTTTGATGGTGTCCTGAGAAAGCCCAGCACAGCGCTTCGATACAGGCACCCCGTCTTTGCGTAGGACTGGAAAGTTCCTTTCACGGCCGACTCTCCCCATCAGATCAGGTAGCTGCCGCCTCAGGGTCCAGATCAGTCCGGCTTCAGTTCTAGGCCCCGCAGGGTAAACACTTACACACCTCATTCCCTCTCAGGCCTTCTGCACACGGGAGCAGGCAGCCACCATGGGCTGTTAAGGGAGGTTCTGTGAAGGCCCCTTCCTGGGCACCAATCAAGAAATCTCATCATCCCTGCTTCCTTCTTTAGGTCATTAATCATTAAGTTTTACATTTCTTATCTTCTTTGTTCCAGACACTGTGCTAAATTCTGCTTTTAGGTAATCTATAAGTTCCATGAAGTAGATAGAATCCCATTTTATAGGTGAGGAAACTGAGGCGCAGAAATGATATAAGTTATTTAGTCCTTACAACTCCATGCAAGTGTTAAGCAGGCCCATTCTATGGATAAGAAAACTAAATTGTCCAAATTCTCAGACCCAGTGACAGGTCAAGTCTGTTTGGACAGGACAAAAAATATTTACACAGAGGACAAATGACACAGGACATTTCATTCTTTCATTGATTCCACAAATTTATTCCACAGGTGTTCATAGAGTTCCTACTATGTGCCGGCCGTTCATCTGGACATCAGTAAACAAAACAGCCAAAAATCTGTGCCTTTACAGAATTTACATGGTGGTTGGGTGTCGACAGCAATAAGAATAAATATGACCGTTAAGTGAATCATACAATTTGTTAGAAGGTCCAGGCCACCCCTGATATTTGAAGCAAGAGTAAAAATGGAGGTCCAGAACATAGGGCTAAATATGTTTTCAGTTATAAATCAAACTAGTGTTAAATAAAATATGTCCTAGCTCCATCCCTCGTCAGAGACACCTTCATAACAACCTAGAAAGCCAGGTTTGAATGTAAAGAGTAGGAGGAGAGAATGAGGGAGGAGAGAGACTAGGAGGGAGGAGCCAGAAGCTTCCAGTGTGAGACGATTTACCGCTCAGGTGAGCTGTGGGCTTTGCACGGTCTGCTGGGACGGTGTGAGTCAGTTGACTCTGCCTCCAGCAATTTCAGCTCAGCAGATGAAATCAGAATAAGGGTTGGACTGGACGGTCCCTCCCCACCCTCCCTTGCATCACTCCCCCCGCCCCTGATCTTAGCCAAGGCCAGTTCCTCCTCCAGAGCTCAGCCTTACCGTGGGCTGGGATCACAGGGCCCTATCCTTGCCAGTATCTCCTTAAGCACTGTGGTCCATGCTAATAGCCTTTTTAAATGAGCCTGCTATTCACTCCATCCATCTCAGCTGTGCACAGGGGTGTTTAATCTGCATCTTGGTGGTTGGGGGGTGGCATTCCTGGGTGATCCCCGGCAGGAGAGGAGGGAAGTCTGTCTTCCCAAATCATCACCAGATGAGGCCATGAAAGAGCCCAGAGCTGAGTGGAATGAGGAGCTGAAGACTAGGCCGTGCCTGCAGTGCGTGGGAAGGAGGAGATGGAAGGGGAAAGGTCAGCAGTTGCAGCTAGGAGCTTATTTTGGCAGAAGTGGAGCTGATTAGATTGTTGTGGGAACAGATGCACCTCTGTTCTCTTGCCCAGGTACGCCTCTCCCCCTTGTGCTCAGTTAAAGGGAAGGAGACTGGCTTCCAAGGTGCCTGCCATGGCCTGAAGGGCACCATACACCTGGGAGGTAGTAATTAGGTTTTCCAATTGGGAAATGTGGGCTCTGAGGCTCAGGGAGGTCAGAAACTTGTCCAAGCCACACAGCTAGCCCCTGGCAGATCCAGGATGCAAGCCTGCTATTTGAATCTGCTTCTAGTTGGCACCAAAGACCCAGCTGGCTCTTCCCACCAGGCTCTTGGTCACTGTCCAAACACAGGTCCTGCTCACTTTTTGCTTTCTCTTTCCAGAGAAATTTCGCCTTTGTGTGAAATGATACGATTGTTTGATGAAATTAGACTTGTGTTGCTCTCTGTAAAGGCTTTGGATGTGAACACGAAGGCACAGCCAGGAAACGGGCAGAGGCCTCTGGGAGTTCCTTCTCTCCTTTCCCACCCTTCTTCCTGTGCCACCGCCTAGCCCTGAGAGCTGGTCTGCAAGCCCAGCAAAGTCTGCATCCTCCACCCTCAGACACCCCTCCCACCACCAAAAAAAGAATCCATCCCTACGGATTATTCTAAGCAGGAAGCTGAGTTTTCAGTTCACTGGAAAACAGGAAATGCCTCCAAGGGTCTGAGGTCTCTTTAGTCACTGTGCCTTTCAGGCAGGGTCTGCATCCCAGACCAGCTGCTGGAGGACAGCCCTGGAAGCAAGGTCAGAAGCTTCCAGTGTGATCCTTGGTGCCACTCATGAGCTGCATCCTTTCCTGGAGCTGGAGCTGACTTCTTCATCCCCTACTTAGGATACTAGCCATTCTGGATTAGGCAAGAGGGTTTGGGATGGCAGGGATGCTGTGTGAAGCAGCTAATTAGCTTTGCCAGGAGCAAATACTCTCCATGGATGGAGACCTCACCCCAGCCAGTAGCTGACTTCTCACCCCAACCAGATTTACCTCTCACCCTGCCAAAGACTGGCTGACCCCCAACAAAGCCTGATTTCATAGCCCCTTCCTATGGTTGACTTCCCCATCCTGCTACAGACTGACCCGCTAACCTTGACCTTGTCAGAAACTAACCTTCAGTACTCACCGCAGCATGGCTTCCTAACCCTGGCCACAGACCAACCTCAAGTGCTTGCCAGCCTCCTCATCTATTCACAATCACTTATTGAACTTCTACTTAGAGCCAAGTGCTGTGAGCATAGCCCTCTCACAGACCCTACAGCCTGCGGGAGGAGCTAGGCCCCACACAAAAAGCTCTAATCAGATTATGGGTGGGGTAGGGGGAGAAGGTGAACGGGGGGCTTGCCTGAAACCTTGCTGGGTGACATGGCTTGGTTGCATCACCTCCATGCGCTCCATGGCAGTGAAACGCTGTGCCCAGATCGTGTCTGAGGTTCTGATCTTCAAGAGCACATGCCAATGGTAGAAGCCTGAAGTGGTCTAGGATGTGAGACATCGTTGTCAGATTGGCGTTACTCGTGGGCGTACCAGAGGAAAGCGAAATTCAGGAGGGTGTAGGTGACCAGGCACTTTTACTTCTGGGTGGTATACGAGGATTGAAGGAATCCCTCCTCCATTTGAACATTGCTTTCCTGGTTCCACCACAGACAGTGGGGCCCTGACTGGATACCATCGATTCTTCTTCCTGTCTCAGCTTTTCCATCTATAAAAAGAGGGGTGATAGCAGCTGCTCAGGATCTTTGGAGGCAGACAGATGGGCCTATAGAGCCTATGGCAATTCAGATAGAAGACTTTTCACTGAAGGGGAGACCAAGTCAGATTTGGGCTCTCCATGTGTCGGCCCCCAAGGGGAAAGAAATAGAGTGATTTGTGATTAAGACCCCCAAGGCCCGGCACAGGAGCTGCAAGTTGCAGTTTGATTCCCCAAAGAGCACCATGATGGGGGTGGGTGGGGTGTGGACTGGCTCTGGTGGGAACAGACCACCGCTTAGAACCTTGGCCACACCCTGCCATCATTAACTTAATTAAGAAGTGAATCCCCTTTTAAGTGCACACGGCCTCCAAATCCACTGTCAAGGAGTGGCCACTTCATGTGTAGGCATTGTCCTGCACCTCACCTGAACGGTCCCTGTCACTGGCCACCTGTGCGGAACCTACTGACTTTACCAGTCCTCCTCCCCATATCGGCTGAGAGCAGGGCATTGAAAGAAGAGCAGAACTGACTGCAGGAATCCACCAGAGCAGATGAAGAGAGATGGGTCTGGAGTTGTGGTTCTCAAAGTGAGGTTTGGGAACCCTTTTCATGGGATGTATTAGTTATCTATTGCTGTGTAACACATTAGCCCCAAATTTAGCCGGTTAAAACAGTAAACATTGCTTACCTCATCTTATCTCACAGTAAGTCAGGAATCTGGGTACGGCGTGGCGAGATGCCTCTTTTCAAGATAGCTCACGGTCCACAGTTGAGGTATCATTTGGGGCTACAGTCTCATCTGATGGCTGAACTAGGGGAGAGTCTGCGCCCAGCTCACCCCCATGGCTGTCGGCAGGACTCAGTTCCTCACTGGATATTCCTTGCCAGGTCGGCTCCCCCACAGTACATTTCACGGTACAGTTCACAACGCACAGCAAGAGAACAAGAGAGGGCCCACTCAAGATGGAAGCCACAGTCTTTATAACTCAACCTTCCCGGTGACGTCCCATCCCTTTTACCATATGTATTCCTTAGGAGCGAAACACCAGGTCCGGCCCACACCCAAAGGGAGGCGGGCAGAGGATTACACAGGGTAGGAAGACCAGGATGTGGGCACTTTCGGGGACTATAGTTCAGAGTCTGCTTAACACAGGGGATCCAGGAGGCTCTCTCCTTCTCAACTACGTATCTCTGTGATACTGGAGTTTCTTTGTATGCCTCAACCAAAACATATCATAAGAGAATTACTGCAGAAGCATATGGAAGAATACAGCTGTCCTCTCTTAAGCTGCACTTTAAAGAGACTTGTCGGAATAGAAAACAATGCCACTATATTGATAGATATACCCGCATAAATAAAAGCTCTTTGGGGTCCTCATAATTTTTAAGAGTATAAAAAAGTTCAGAGATCAAAAAACTTGAGAACTACTGGTCTAGAAAGACAGAATTAGGGTCCTGACCCATGGAGGGCTGCCCTGAGTGGGGTGGGGGCACTGCTGTGACAAGCCTCCCAGCAGCCAAACAGAGGTGGTCAAATACAGCAAGTGAGAGGAAGGGCTGACAGTCTAACTTTTGCTGTCTTTAGAGCTTTGCACACACAGCGTCTCTGAGTGTTTGCCTTTCCTGCATCTGTATGCATGCGGGTTCACCGTGCATACATATTAGTTGGCATGAGCATGTGTGTGCGAACGCATGTATGGGCACATCTGGGCAAAGCACATGTAAAAGTTGCCACGTGCGTGCATGTGTGTGTGTGCATGTGCCTGTTTGGGCGCTGGTATGCAGGCCACCAGGGCCAGGGGCACCTGCTAAAGGAAGGGATGGTAGAGGATGGGTGGCACGGACCATGCCCAGGCCTGTGTGTCCCTGAAATCCCCTCTGCCCTCAGTCTCTGCTCTCAGCACAACTCTCAAATATTTTCATCTGCTATGGGAACTTCCTGCTCAGCTTCCTGTTGTTCTTGGACTTTTTTAGTTTTCTTCTTTTTTTTTTTTCCAAGGTTGTAATTCTTTAATCTGCCTTTCTATTTTGCCCAGAGAAGAACTGTGCTCCCCATCCACCTCAGAGAGAGGGAGAAAATATCCTGCCAGAACAGGCTAGATCCTTGGCTAGAGTTAAATTGAGGACCAGGCATTGAGGACCGGGAATAAACTCCTCTTCCCATTCATATAAACCAAGTCTTTCAAACCCCAATTTATTTTGTAGAAGATGTTTAATGCGAGGAGCAGTGGGAGGGAAAGAGGCCTGATGGGGAGCAGAAAACACCACACCATAATACGCCTCTTGGGCTTAAGAGTCATTTTGAGCTGATTATTTTGAGAACGTGCAGACACAGGAGAAACTCCACAAACAGAGTAGAAGTTACCCTTTTGTGAAGGAAATCTCCGTTGGTAAGGGTGTCTTCCTTTCTGTACTAAAAGAGAGCCACTACCAGAGACCACTTTTTTCACCTGACTTATCTGCCTAGCGGGGCAAACTTTGTTTTGTATACATTTCCTCCTCTCACCTTCCCTGGAATTGTCCTTTCCCCACAAAAGCCCCAGACCCCTACCGTTTCCTTAGTTCAAGATAATGTATAAGCCTCAACTGTCTGGCCGCCTTTTGAGTCTCGTTATCATTGTGGGCCTCCTGGGTGTACATACATAATTAAGATTGTTTTTTCCTATTAGTCTGTCTTATGTCAGTATAATTCTCAGACCAGCCACAGAACCTAGAAGGTTAGAAGGAAAAATGTTTCCTCCCCTACAGGCCTCAGGGCAGATTTCTCGGGAGGTCAGGGAGTACCTGGCTAGGGCCGTGCCCCAGGTTTGCAGGGCTCAGTGACTCCATCATTTCTGTCCTCCTCTCACCTTTGCCGCTGCCTCTAAAACGGCAGGAGGAAATACAGCGAAGAGAGAATTCACACAGAAGCCAGAGTCCACTCTCAGCTCAGTCCAGCAAGGCCCCAGCCTCACTTGCTGGCCAGCCCCCAAATACAGGGTCTTCTCATAGACTGGTACCTGTGTCCTTGCTGTCCCTCTGCCTGTGTCCTTCATTTCCCAGCCACCCTCCACTGCATCAGATTCTTTCCAGGTGCATCAGAAGGCCACTGGAAAGCCTTCCCTGGAATTCCCAGACCAAGGGGACAGCTTTGTCCATAATGCGCTCCCCTCCCTCCCGGGGCTCCCACGGCCTGGGCCCTGTAGCTGGTTCAGTGGTTGAGCCATCCTTGTTTCTATACCCTCTGGATTGCCTCTGTACCGTGGCAGCCCTCAGAGCTACTTCTTCAGGTTGGTGCCCTGAGTTCTGAACCTAGTCCCCTTTCATCCCCTCTTCCCCTTTAGATGCTTCCAGAGGGCAGGTCCCAGTCTGGTTTTCTCACTGTTACTTGCCTGGACTGTGATTTAGCGCAATTCATCCTATTGAATAAGGATTTGGTTTTATTGTTGTTGACTCTCCCAGTGCATTGATGTGACAAACTCGCCCATATTCAACTGGTCATAGCTGATGTTCTCCCCCACCCCCCAGAGGAATTTGTATTTCAGCTGGAGATAAAACCTAACTCAAAGGAATCAATCTCTGACTGTGGAATTTCAGGCACCCTGGAGGAGATGGGGGAAGATGGTGAGCAAGTCAAGCCTTGAGCTGCCTCTGTCACCCCTCGTTAAGGCAGAGTCCAGCTGCAAGTGACCAAAGCTAGGCCACTTTACTGCTCTTGCCTGCCTAGAAAGGGAAACCCGTCTCCTCCAGCAGTTGGTGGCCCAAGAGGGCTCCCACACATTTTGGAGCTAGCACTGTCATTTCCAAATATTGTTCAAGTAAAAATGTCCCTTGAGCTCTACCCCTCAACCTATGAAATCAGATCTGAGGAGTGGCTTTGTTTTTTTTTTAAGGTAATCTGGTATTTAACCAGGTCTGTGAAACTGTCCTCTGTGGACAGGGTGTCCCCAGTTTCTAGCTGAGTGACTGCCATGGTAGGTGCCACATAAATATTTGAAGAATTGAATGAGAGTCAGGGAGCACAGGTTCTGAGGCCGAAAGGATCTGCCACTGTTTAGGGGACACTGGGCTTCTTGCACTGACAAAGTAGAGACACTCACCCCTTGCAGGGTTGTCAGGAGGAGAGAGATGCCAAATGTTCCCAGGGTGGCCCGTTGCAGGACTGAGGGCAGTACCTAGGAAGGGTGTGTAAACAGAAACGTCTCAGCCCCTTGTCAGGACCTAGGGCAGGGTCCATGTCCACCTTTCTTAGGGCCTGCCCTCCCCAGCCTTGCCCCGAGGGGGCTCCTTGAAACTGGTATTTATGCACTGACCCAGATTGTTCCTCTGGGCTTAGCCCAAGCTAGCAGCATTCCTGGAATCCGAGGTTTATGAGCAGGGATAAGAGGACAGGACACCACTTGCTGGTTAAAGCATCTCTGCTAGACCTTATCTCTGCGCAGACACCTCTGCCCCCGAGGCTGCTGCTCTCTGAAGCCAATGCAGCCTGAAGAGGTGCAGTTTGGTCTGTGGGCCTGTGAGCCACATCCACCTCCGAGGAATCCTCCTTCCTCCCCGACTTCTCTCCTCCACAAACTGCCCTCAGGACACACCGAGGGAACCTCCCCGCAAACCAGCTCAACTTCCACCATCTACCTTCATTTGTATTGATACAGCACTCATCACCCCAGGACCCCCAAACCCCAAGCTAAGGATTCAAGATGGCAGTTTAAAGAGGCTCTATTCCAGTAAGCTGAGACTCCCTGTATTTACCTGTCTGTCTTTCCAATACTGGGGACAGCGGTTTGCCCTGTGTCCTCACCTTTCTTACGGATTTAAGAAGAGTTGTTTTTTTCAGTTTGTTCAGCTTTTTACTGATCGTTAGGATTGAGTGGCAATTTCCAAACTCCTTATATGCAGAAACAGAAACCAGAAGTCGCAATTTCTATTTTTTAAATCATATATATATATATATATATATATATATATATATATATATATATGCTTAAAGCATCAATCATATGTATATGATTGATTTGTGAGCACAAGGCTCACAAATCAAAAGGTGTAAAGAGTTATATAATGAAAGTCCTCTTCTGATAATGGCAGAGTAGGTATCTCCAACCTACCCTCCTGCTGAAAATAGCTAAAAAAGCAAAGCATACTATTTTAAAAAAATTATCTTAGAAGCATCAAAGAACTTGCCAAATGCTAAGGAATGTTGGGAGGCAAGGAGAACCCAGAGAGTTAAACCAAACCATTTTAAGCCATGTTTGCATTGAGATACTGTGCCTCGATAAACAGCTGCGAAGCTGACCTGAACTCCTCGTTGCCTCACGGAGCCAGGGGAAGGGGACAAAAGTCAGAGCCAAGAGCTTACCAGAAGTAGGCATTCTGGTTACAGCACTCACTATATCTTCAGGGTGGGATAGAGCAGAACTAAATCAGCTCTGGCACCAACTTGTAGCCCTCCTTTCTATCATCTGGAGGTCTAGGATATCTCAAGTATTTAATTTGGATTAAGGTGATCCTAGACAAAATGAACATGTGCAAACTTGGCAGAAGTAAGAAAAGATCCATTGTAGAGGAAGATAACATCATTCTAGTTTAAAACTATTCCTCAAAATAATTTTTACACACAGTCAAACATCTTTAATCAAAAATAGTCAGGTACACAAAGAAACAAGAAAGTGAAAACTTACAGAAATAGCAGACAACAGAAATAGACCACTCATCTCAAGAAGTCAGAAAAAGGACAACAAAACAACCCAATAAAAGTAGAAGGGGGTAATGATAAACATCAGAGCAGGAATGAACAAAATAGAAAACAGACAGAAGAGGGAAATGAAAACATTAAAAGTGGTTCTTTGGAAAGATTAATGAAGTTGATAAACCTCTAGCTAGACCCACCAAGAATAAAAGAAAGAAAGCATATATTAAAAGGCCACATCATTACATATTCTATAGACATTATTATAAAAAACAATAAAGTAATATGAACATTTTGTCAATATATTTAAATTTTTTATGAAATAAATTTCTAGAAAAACACAAACTTACTTAAGTTGTCACAAAAATAAACTCCTGAGTAATCATATAACTAAAATAAATCGAATCAACAGTTTAAAATCCTTCCACAGAGGAAACTCCACACTGTATATAGTTCCCATCTCATTTTATGCAAGCAATAAAATCTTGATATCAAAACAAGATGAACATAGTTGGAAAAAGAAAATTACAGGCTCATCTCACTCAAGAAATACAGATGCAAAAGTCTTGCACAAAATAAAAGCAAACTGAATCTAGCGATACACACACACACACACACACACACACACACATGCACACACACAGAGGATGCCAAAAAAAGTATACACATTTTAAGAAAGGAAAAAACTGTATTAAAATTGTAATACTCAATATATACTGATAACAAAAGATGAACACAAGTCATGTGTATACATTTTTTGACACCCCCTCAGTATATATATATATATATATATATATATATATACACACACACACACACACACATATATATATAAATATAAATATATATATACACACACATATATATATGTGTATATATATATATATAATGTGAGATTGGTTTAAGACAGAGTTTCTCCACTTGGGCACTATCGCCATTTGGAGCCAGATAATTCTTTGTTGTGGGGAACCTTCCTGCTCATTGTAGGATATTTAGCATCATTATTGGCCTGTAGATACTACTCGCATCACCACTCCCATTCGTGACAAGCAAAAATGTCTTCACACATTGCCAAATGTCCCCTGCAAAATTGTCCCTGGTTAAGAACCACTGATTAATATTATAAAATCAATCAATATAATCCACCATGTTAACGAAAACTCTTATAATAATTTCAATAAATGCAGAAAAACATTTGTTAAAAATAACATCCAGTTATGATAAAAAATACTTCACGAATGAGTCAGGGAAGAGACAGGTATGGCACTGCAAAGACACAGGTATCTTTTTCGAGTTTGTAAACAAAAAAAATGTATTGGTTCAGGAAACTGGGAAGTTCAAAGGGAGATGGACACATTAATAAATGGCCAGATTCCAGCCTCCAGCGGTGTCAGGGAGACAGTACCTCTCCGCCTGTTCTGCTCACCATACTGGCTTCACTCTCATGCGGTCTCTCCGCACAGCTGGGGTTGGCCACCAGCAGCTCCAGGCTTCTACCTTCTGTGGACTGAGTGATAATTTGCCGTGTGACATTTCCAGCAAAGTCCTGGGGATGATCTCATTGACCAGGTCTGACCCATCTTTTGAGCTGGGGTCGGGGTGGGGAGCAAGCGCTGTCCACCCCACACAGATGGTTTCCCAGAGGAGAAAAGACAGTCTTTCACCAGAAAAAGAAATGCTGAGCGAGCAAAACAACAGATGTGTAATATAGAGAAACATTTCTCCCATGGATGAAGACTACATGGTTTGTGTTGAGGGGACCATGTGTTCAGGAGTGACTTAGCTGAATGGTTCTGGCTCTGGGTTCTCATGAGGTTCAGATGGATATTGGCCAGGGCTGCAGCTTTCTTCAGGTTTGACAATCAAGTTTGTGCTCTCTGTTAATGGAAGGTCTCAGTTCCTCACCATGTGGCCTCTCCATAGAGTGGCTTGAGTATCTTCTTGAGATGACTGCTGGCTTTTTCCAAGCAAATGATCCAAGAGACCAAGGTAAAAGCTGAAATATCTTTCATGACAAACTTTGGATATCATCCATCATTACTTCTATAACATCCAACTGGTCACATAGTCATCCCTTTCAATTTTGAAAAGGACGCACAAGAGCATACAAATACGAGTACGAGGAGATGGGGATCACTGGGGAGGGGCAAAAGTAATCAAAGAAATAACAGAACAAATTTGCTAGATGAGAAGTTCTTAAGATTCTAGAGTCAAGGACTCTTTAAATTTCTAGCACAATGGATTAAAATAGACCCTGTCCAATGCATATCATGAAATTTCAGAACATTTAAAGTCAAAGAGAAGTCAAAGTTCCTGGGGGGAAAAAAAGTCACATACAAACATTTAGAATCAGAAGGAGAATTGACTTCGTAATTCTCGAAGGCAAGTTTGTAAGACAGAATATAACGAAGCAGTGTATTGAAAATTCTGAGGAAAAAATTATTTTAAACAGAAATGTATACACAAGACAAACCATCAATCAAGTTTTAGTGTAGAATAGAGACACTTAGATATTCAAGTTTAGAAAATTGTCTCCAACACACCCTTTCTCAGAAACTTTGGGAAAACAGAAGAACCAGGAAACAAGGGATTGAATACAAGGAAGAGAAGAAGGGAATCCCCAGGATGATGGAGAAAGGAATTCCAGGGACAACAGCAAGGTGCCAAGTGCAAAGGGCAAAGAGAACGGACTTGAACAGGTCAGAAGACTCAAGAGATTGTTCCATGAGAAGATTGAATTGATAGAACACCTAATGTGTTTGAATACATTGATTTACACAAATGGAAGTTTGAAGTTGAACTAGTGATGAGTTCGTCAAAAAGTAAGATAATGGGAAAATAAAACAGGTATTAATTTCAGAGAAAACGAAGTTCTGTGCAGGAAAGGTAAAACAAAGTTTACTACAGGCCTTAGCTGGAACACACATGTCTGCACAGGGGTGGCTAAACAAACACTGATTTAACTGTACGGGGAAGACAGAGGCATGAAAAGTGCGCGTGTATGTGACGGGGAAAGGCCAAGGGCTAAAAGAGAGCTAAATCCTCATTTTCCATAGTGGGAAATTGATAGATTATGTCTAGAACTGAAAAAGTCAATAAATAGCAATATAAGCATGATTCTGAGCGATGTGGCTGTATGAGTATATACCAAATGAACTCCCTAAAGTTGTGGAAACTGGTTGCCTCTAGGAGCAGCAGTTACTGGGGTGTGTGGGGTAGAGGTGCTCATTTTCATAATAAGCCTTGGATAACTAGTGTAATCTCCCAACTATGTTCATGCAAATGTAATCAAAATAAAACTAAATAGCGAGGCTTCTGAGAGGATGGCAAAGTACGAAGCACCAGGACTCTTTCTCCCCGACTAGGAAATAATTGCACTCTCAGAATCTGTCTGATGTAACACTTTTGGAACTCTGGCGTCTAGTGAAGGCTTACAACTTCCAGGGAAAGGCTTGAACAGTAAATTGCTGTTATTTTCAGTCAAGTTCAGCTCTTAGCACTATGGCAGCTACCCTTCCTACCCATCCCTTCCCTCAGCCCCATCCATGGCAGGCAGCTGAGCACATATTCCAGAAGCAGTTTGCATGAAGCTTGTGGGAACCAGGGTGGGCAAAAAGGGCCCTGTCCTCTAAATGCCAGGAATCTGGGTTCTGCTAGCTGACTGCTGATTCTAGTTACAGAAGTGCAGACAAAGAGGTGGGTGGCATTGTTTGTTGCATCGCCTTCCATTGTTGCAACAAGCCTCTCCCCGCCAGCTGAAGTGACTTCCAGGGGATTTAAAGAGCTGGTATCCTACTCCTCTTTTTTCATTTTCTCTTTTTCTCTCCTGGGAGCCAGACATTAAAGACTAGGATATTCAAAAGCAACTGCATATATGAGGAAAGTTAGGAAGTGACCACACATGCCCAGGCAAAGGTGCAGACTCAGAAAAGACTTGAGAAGACCTTAAGTTTATACTTCAGGCAGATCCGTGGCACAGAGACAGCCTACAATAATAAAAAAGCCAAGCACAATAAACAGAAACAATAATTTTAAAAAACAGCAGACCCTGGGGAAGGGGGAGAATCTGATTTCTAGAGTTATCACATTATTAGATCCAAATGTCCAGTTTTCAAAAACAACAACAACAAAAATCATGAGGCCTCCAAAGAAACAGGAAAGTGTGGTCCATTCAAAGGGGACAAAATTAAATGAACAGAAACTGTCCCTGGAAAAAACCTGACAGATCTACTAGACAATGATTTTAAAACTATCAACTTAGATATTTAAAGAATCAAAGGACTATGTGAAGAAAGTCAAGAAAAGATCGTATTAACAAAATGGAAATAGCAGTGAAGAGATGGAAAACCTAAAAAGAATTTTTTGTTTTTTGAGTTTTTCATTGGGACTTAGGCGCTGGTCTTGGACGAGGACTCAGGGCTAGTCTTAGGGTACAAGAGGCTTGGGACACAGTTGGGGGAATAGGCACAGATTCATCTCAGGGTATAGGGCCTTAAGGTACGAGGAGTCTTGGCAGGCTGGTCTTGAGATACGTGCGCCTGGGGCCCCACCCACAGAGCTGCCGCCGGAGATTCCAGGAGATGGGTCACAGGTGCATGAAGTTGCAGAAGCTACCCGGGGTACATCCCCCCATCTCATGCTGCCCACGGCATGATTCCCTGTACTCAGTGACAGGAGACAGCTGGGCATACACATTGAGCCAGCTCATGGAAACTGCCCATGGAGCCAGCAGTCACTTATTGAGTTCAGCCACTGCCCACTCTGCACCCTCCTTACACCAGAACTTGACGTAAACAGCACCCAGGAGGTGGTCCCTCAGGTTATCGCTGAACTCCCCCAGCTCTTGTTTATCTGGGAAGGTCTTGATTTCCCCCTTACTTTTGAAGGACAGTTTTGTCTGATCTAGGATTCTTGGTTGACAGTGGGGATGGAGACCCCCTTAAATAGTCAGAGATAAATAAATCAAAAAGGGAGAAAACACAAGACCAAGAGAAAAATAGGCAAAGAAGATGAAGAGACATGACAGAAAAAAAGAAATGGAATCATCAATAGACCCATGGGGAAATGTTCCATATGCTCCATCTCATTCATAATTTAAAGCAATGCAAATTAAAGCGATGTCATACCAACTTTTAGTAGCATATTGACACAGAATAAAATAATTGTATTCTCATATTTGGCAAAGGTGAGGGCAGATGAGCTGGTAGGTAGTACAAGCCAGAGCAGGCTTCATTGAAGGCCAACTTGGACATATCTATGACAATGTGTGATGTACCTGCTCTTTGAACAACCCTCTTCTGGGATTTTATGCTACACATATATTCCACAAGCATGCCGTCTATGTTCAAAGGCATTCATTGGAAATAACACAAATGTCTGCACGTGGGTAGCTAAACAAATAGTGATGCAACTTTCTCATGATGTCTTAGTCTATTTGGGCTGCTATAACAGAATACCATAGACTGGACGACTTATAAACAACAGAAATCTATTTCTCGCAGTGCTGGACGCTGGCAAATCCAAAAGATCAAGGCACCAGCCAATTCAGTGTCTGGTGAGGGCCCGCTTCTTGGTTTGTAGACAGCTGTGAAGAAACCACACTTCTCTCTGGGTTCTCACATGAAGGGAAGGGTGAGGGAACTCTCTGGGTTCTCTTTTATAAGGGCACTAATCCCCACCTCCTACTACCATCACATTAGGGATTATTAGGTTTCAACATATGAATTTTGTGGCAACACAAACATTCAGTCTATAACACATGGACTATTCTGTACCATTCAGAAGAGCGGTTCTGTGTGTGCTCGTACTGAAGAGAGAACAAGATACTTTAAGTTAAAAAGAAAAAAGTTTCTAGCAGTATTTATAGTATGCGTCCAATTGTGTGACAAATGGAGAAAAAAAATAATCTTTGTAATGATCTGACACCTACTTGATGGTCATTAGAAAGTACTTCGCCACTTTCTCTAATGTAAGCTAGAAAACTAAACGATCATAATTCGATACAAAAATTCATTTGATAATGAGGCTTACTTGGCTGCAAAGGTCATGTATAACCTCGACTTTACATTTTTGTGTGATTTACAATAGCTTTGTTGTTTTACATTCATCAACTGATTACATGTAATAAATTTGAACTTATAAAAGAAATTATATAACATTCTGCTTGTAGATGTTTTCTATGTTTTACCTATGGAGGTTTCTTTTTTTTTTCTAAAAAAAAAAAAAAAACAGCTTTCTTTTAAAAGGCATATAATTCTTTAGCTTTAATAAACATAGATAGTAATATCCTCCACTTCTTTCCCCAGCTGGTATGGAGTTTCCTGACCCAATAAGACCTCAGCAGATTTGTTCTGGACTAGAATTTAGGAGACCTGGGCGCCAGTCCTGGCTCAGCTGTTCACTAGCTGGATGACCTTGAGCAAGTCCTTTAGCTTTTCTTAGTTCTTTTTCTCAGCTGTCATATGGGGCACAGCACCTTTCCTATGTACACCACAGGACCATTTTGAGCAGCACATGAGGTAACAGGTATGTAAGCATGTGATCTGTAAAGGCTATGCAAATGAAAGTGCTTTGATTTTGTTAGTGAGGCGGACTCCCTCAGAGGTTAAACATTGCTGTTTTCTGGTTTTTCCAGAGGGGAGGCAAGCCTGGGTGTTTAGTCAATAAACTTTGAGTGCCTTTCTGGACCAGGCACGCCGCCAGGACCTGGTGATCCAGAGTTGAACATGATTCAGTCGTTGCTCTCAAAGAATTCAGTTTGGTAGGAGAGGCAATCAATAATTGCATAAAATGGGAGGACTGCAATAGCACAGCCACAGACAAAAAGTGGAGGGGCCCAAAGGAGTAACTCTCTCAGATTGGGAAGGCAGCACTGAAAAGGAGACGTTGGAGTTGAGTCTTAAAGAACACGTTAGAATTTGCTAGGTGGAGAACCGACTGCCTGCCTGGATGAACCCAGACAGAGTCCAACCTTAGACCAATTTTTCACCTGTCTGTATCAAACTTCACCTGTGCTATGTTGTAGTAGCCATCAGAAACTTGCTCTCAGCTGCCTGTCTAATTGGAAACTATTTATGAAAAGATGTTAACAACAGGTTAGATGTGTTTCCCTCCCAGAAATATATGCATTTGGGTCCAGAAAGTGATACGGGTCCCTATACAAAGGAATAATAATAATGTTTTAGTTTTATAGCTTACGTGAGGGAAAGTACCTAACTACCTTCTATGGGCCACCAACTGGTACCAGATCATTACAAATATTACTTTTCTTTGTTGTCACAACAACTCATTCCTTCTCATTTTCTGCATGAGGAAAAACAGAGGGTCTGAATCACCGGGCTCGTTAGTAGCAGAGTCATATCCTATCTCAGGCCTTGAACTTGCCCATCTATTGTCAGGTAGATTCTCCCGGCAAATGGGCAGGGAAACCCTGGGAAATGCACACTATCCCCATGTAAGATGAGAAATCGGGACTTGGAAAGCTGTGCTGGGGACCCCAGCTTGTCTTCCTGACTCCTGCCCCAGTTGACGCTGTTCCCTTGAGGTGGAGGTCAAAGCCCTGACCGGGAGTGGGGGAGATATTTTGGGGTAGAGTTGTCTCCCTGGCACTTCTCAAATCTCATCCGACTCTGCTGTTCCGGGAAGCTATTTGGAAGGAGACACCTCTCCTCTCTGATCGTCTTCACCACGAGGTGGGCTGGGTGCTGTCGACCAGAGTCTGCTCCAGTTTAACTCTTCTCCTGCCCTTGTTCAAAGAAGTGACAGGGACACCGAGAGGAATGTGGTCCCTTGGCTTGCGACAACATGGGGTGATAGAGAATAACTTCCTCTTTTATGGACTGCTTAAGTTAGTTCATGTGAACTCTCTGTGGGTTCACAGAGAGGAATAATTGACGAGCTTAAACTACAGTTAACCAGGACGGCAGCACATGCACATACACACCGTTTCACCACCTCCTTCAACGGACTCCCCAAAACCCACGGAATCTTTTCTTTCTCTGTCCATTGTTCTCTCTTGGTTTCTGTCTGTCTTCCTCTGTCTCCTCCCCTGCTATGGCCTCCGGTGTATCTCTATATCTGTACTGAGGTTTTCTTCCTTCTTCCCTTTTCTCTCTCCCTCTGCCTTTCTGTCCTCTTTCTCTTCTGCCTTTCTCTTCTCTCTCTGTCCACAGTCCTTACCCTGTCTCTCACTTTGCCAGCCTCCGGACAGACCTACACACATTTAGGATTCATTGTCTCCACTGAAGAGATTCTTTAGTCACTCTGTTTAAAAAGTCGGTAAGTTGCACTGTTTATGTGCAAAGAAAGAGCAAAGTCATCTTAATTTAACATATTTTTCAGCCATTGGCCTGTGGCTAGAGCAAAAATAGGTCTCCCCACTTCTGGCACACACAGCGCTCTACCCAAGCTGTACGCAAGCCCAGCTGGCAGATCCACCGCAAGGGCAAGAATCCTGTTACCCAACGCAGGGACGGTGCCAGACCTCCAAGCCTAGTCAGGCCTCCTGGCCAAAGCTGTGCATCTCCCTGAGGCCTGAGGGAGCCAGACCAGCCAAGGCTCCTGCCCACCTGGCCTATGGTATGGCTGCCTTCTTAGCTGCCTCCTCCTCTTCCCCAGTAGGGCTGCAAGAGGGGTTCAGATGGAGCCCAGCCCCCTCTCAGCTTGTCACTATGCCCGGTAACACCCCACAGCCCGGGCTAAGCTGTCAGGTCAGTGCCCGGCCCAGTACCTAAATTTATTGGACTAGCATTTGAATGGGGATTGAGTTACATATTATTACTCATAATGACTAGTAAAGGAGCACATATTGAGTCTTTATCATGACCACACAGGCACATAGAGGTTAAATTACTCACTTAGGGATGGAGCTAGTCCTTAGGACTCTGGAATCCCTCACCTAAGTGTCCCCACACCAGGCTCTACAGCCTGTACAGGCCACTTCTCTAGGTCTCTTTTCCTAGTGGAGACTATACTGTGCATATACGTGATCTGTAGTCTCCAGGGCGGCTCCGGGACAGAAGTTTGCTGGATGTGGGTGGACCTTGGACATGTAGGCTGGAGTGTGAGGTCCTCTGCAGTGCAGGATATTAGTGGAGACTAATATCCAGAAGAAGAGGAGACTAGGCAGGGAGTTGGAGCCCTCTGTGCCTGAAATACCACATTCAGGCATGAAACTCCCAGGAATCTAAAAGATCTAAATTTGAGCCTGGCCTTACAAGGTACTATGAATGTGTATTTGTGAAGTTTGGAGGATAGACTATATTTTAATTGTTTGTTAATTCAGCTTATAATTTTGAAATATTGAGATTTCTGTTAAGGGGGCTGTCACTAGACTTCCAGTGTCTGGACCCCATAAATGTTTTGAGGTGGGCCTGTGGAACGTGTTTTGAGGTGGGCCTTTTCACGTATTTGTTGGTCATTGAGATGTCCTGTTTGTGAATTTCCTGTTCTAGTCTCTTGCCCACTTTCTTATTGGGTCACCTCAATCACATTTGGATGTCTTTGTGCCTCAACACTCGGGAACTGATTCACCTGGACCCAAGAAGTAGGGCAAGACCCAAGAGGTTGGTCATGCTTTCTGGTTGAAAGCTTTCTCGTCATACCTGCCATTTGTCTGTATCCTGACACAGAAATCCCTCCCAAGCTCCATCTGAGTGTCTCATAAGGTCCTCCAACTTAACCTGTTCTCTCTCCCAAGCCTATTCTGCTTTATGGTTTCTGCACCCAGGGGTCTTTGACGGTTTCCTCTCACCCCAATTCTCCACCTACCTTTCACCAGGTTTGGTCTATTTTACCTCTTTAAGGTCGCTGAAGTCCATCCACATCTTTCTCCCCTATGGTTCCTCTTCAGGTCCTCTCTTCCTCCTGATGGCTGTCCCTTCCTCCAGCCTTGTTCTGTTCTATCCCATTCTCCATCCTGCTGCCAGAGGCTCTTCCTCAACAGCTAAAACATCTTCCAAGTACCCCACTGCCCATAAACTAGAACTCCAGTTTCTTAGCCTGCCCTTCAAGGTGCTTGTTTCTTTATGATGTTACTTATAAAGATTAGGTTGCCTCTTGTAGCAGGGGTGCCCTGTGCTCAGGGCAGTCAGACAACACAAACCTCAGCCACGTAGCTAGACCTTCTGACAAAAGCAATGAAAAGCCACCAAGAAAGACCAAGGTGGACAGCAGGGTCAGGGCTCCTGAGGTGGGGCTCCATTTAGAGGTGCAGAGCCTGTGCCATCTTGTTACTTCCTGACCTCTTGAACTCTGCTTGTCATGGAAAGACATACTCTCTCTTCTCTCTTGCTTTTTTCTTCTATTCTCACCACCAGCCAAATGCCATCTTTTTCTCTCTACTTCTAATACCCCTCCCCCAGGGAAAGGATCTATTGATCCTATTAGTCCCAATATTCCTCGGGCAGTGTTCTTGCCAAGTCATCTTATAGACAGGACTCAGAACAGGAGCCCAGCCTGCTCCATCAACTGAGAGCAGGGAGGTGGGGTCACAGCGTGAGCTGGTCTCATCCCGGGTGTATGAACAAGCCCTCTGAGGCCTGGTCTGCCATGCTCATTGGCGAGACCTAGACCCACCATCTCCAGAGGTTCAGTGCTTTGAGAACCCACAGAATTCTTCCAATCCTCCTCATCTTCGCTGATGCGGGGACCCTCACCAACCACACTCAGCTTTTAGGACTCAGATCCCTGCTACCCATACCTCCCTTCCCTTTCCAGGAAGCTTTCTCTCAACCCCTCCAGCTAGAATGAACACCTCATTCTGGGCCTCTGGGGTTCAGATAACACCTCACTAGCATTTGTTTCCTTCTTTCTTTTATTATTGTGAGTTATTACCTGTCTGTCTCCCCAATTGGGTTGCAAATACTGAGAAAACGGAAATTATTTTATCCATCTTTGTGTACAGTCCAAGTGCCTAATACAGAGCGTTGCATAGGATAAGCTTTCAGTTACTTTGTTGGATGGATAAATAAATAAATAATCTGGATAAACCAACACGGCAGATGATCCAAAAATTACTTCTCTTTTCTCTTAGATGCATCTTATAAATTTACCACCAAGAACAGACTTTATAATCCTGAGAACTCAAAGACGCCCTCTATCTCGCCCTGCACCAGCTACTCCTCTGCCAGATCCAGGGTCCTTCTCTCTGTCCCAGGGTGCAGCTGCGGTGGGGGCAGTGTGGGCTACCCAGAAACCTGTGTGGCCATGGGGTCTGCATGAAGGTCCTGCCAGGGCAGCCCAGGATGCGGGAGGACTGCGGCTGGAGCTGCGCTGGCTCAGAGGCGTGGGCAGCTCCCGCGTGCTCTCCCTCACGTCGCTGAAGCGTCCCCTGTCCTGACTCGACTCCAGCATCTCAATTTGTGGATGAATGCCCCAGGCGTAGACAGAGAGCTGATTCAGCCCAGCAGGGTTTCTGGAGGGCTCCCAGGAGGGGGAGACCCAGAAAATGGCCAGGGAGCAGTGAAGTTGGGGTGATGGCCAGTTCGCTCCAGCTGCAGCTCGGGGCATAGTCTCCTCTGCTCCCACCCTCCCTCCACATTCATCCGCTGCGCTCATCAGTGCCCAGCTCTACGGGGCAGACAGGAGACTTGAACATCCCTTGGGAACTCAGCGCTCGTGTCTCACCCCTGTGCCCAGTCCCAGTGACTTTCTCCACAGATGCATTTAAGCACGTACCTGAGTGTACACTCCTGACAGCAGATGCAGACGAAGCCTCTACTCAGGGCTCCCTACACGCGGCCAAGGGTTGCCGTTGCCGCCAAGAGAGCTGCAGAGGGAGTGGAGTGTCTCATTGAGTGCAGAGCCCCCAAAGGCAGGCTTGAACTTATTTCTTTTAAGTAATTGATATAGTTCTATCAAAACTGGATATCATTTGATAAATGAACATCAATAAAAGGCACATAGCAGTTTGGTCATTTTTGGCAACTTGGGTGCAACCAGCATTCAAGTTATAAAATATTCCTACCTCCCCAGAAAGAGGTATACCTGAGGGAAATACCTCTTTCCACTCAGACCCCTCTCCTTTCGACCACTATCTAATTTACATCACTGTAGGTCAGTTTTTAAAGCTGTCTCCTAGGAGATATCACTAGACTCTTAGGCCCTACGATATAGAGACTGCCAAGTAGCACCCAGTTGTGAAGCTAAGGGGCCCAGGCCGCCTCTCACCCTCTTTCCAGGCGTCCCCACTCCACACCTGCTGCAGGTACTGCATGACAGGACAGCAGGATCCACAAATAAGGCAGGGAACAAACACATCGTCCTTTGCATAAGGCCAGCTGTGAGCTGGATGTTGGCGATTATACAGCGGGCGAGACTAAAGTTAGATATGAAGAAGAACTTTCTGTCTCTGAAGCTGAAATGCAATAATCTATAGGTCCAATCACAACAGCAACTATGACTCTGAAATTAATTAGCACAGAGCAACCAGGGAGTGAGACCTGCGAGTTGTCGTCCAATTCTCTGGCTCTTAAAACCTGCTCATAGAAATGATAACAGGTAGTATTTGCACTCACCTCTTTGGTTACAAACTGCTGTCAGCTGTAGTTCATTTTTTTCAAGTAATGTATTTATCAGGGAGGAAAAATGGTGTAGTGGGTCGAGAGTATGAGCCCTGAGTGGCTGCCTAGGGTCAAATGCTAACTCCATCATGTTCTGTTTGGCTTGGGGCCGTCTGTCAAGTCCTCTGAACCCCAGTTTTCTCATTTGTAGAATGAGGATAAAGGAAGTTGTTAGCATGATGCCTGACACCCAAGAAAATTCAGTAAATGTTAGCAATTTGGGTTAAATAATTAGTTGATTGATGCCCTGTTTCTATCTATAAAATTGGCTATAATCCTCATAGCAGCCCTGGGGGGTGGGGTGTGGGGTGTGGGGTGACCATCACCAGTGTACGGCTAAGGAACCTGAGACTCCAAAAGGTTGAGGGCCTTGCTCCAATCACATTGTGTAAATCCAGGCCCCTCGCCCAGAGCCCCTGCATTTGTTCACCCCCTCTCACCTCCCTTGGCTAAGCCAAGCACCCTTGTGCATTGAACAAAAACACACATCACAAGAGAGCAGCCCAGGAAGTCTCTTACCGACCACTAGAGTTAGCACTCGAGCTCTGGATGTCTGTGCATCTCTGTACTGCCTGTGTCTACTCAGCCTGTGTGATGTCGTGTGTACCTCCGTGCATGCACCCTGCCTCTGGGGACCTCTCTGTACCCATGTCTGAGAGAAGGGGTACCTATGTGAGGGCATCAGCCTCTATGTATGCATACCCCCAGACATTTCCTCACTACCCTGCATCTTCTGTGGTGACTTTCTCCGTTTCCCTAATTGCTCATGTTCCCTAGCCTGACCCCATGCTCTGTGAAGACTTTCCTCAGTACACCAGGGCAGAGCGGAACTGTAGGAGTGAGCAGACCAGCACTGGGCCCAGCCCTCCTCCACGTCTGCTTCTGCTTTTTCCTGCTCTGGAAGGAATGGCTGGGCCCCTCGGCTACAGCATGGGACAGGGAAAGGAGCAAAGCTATTATATGGAGGACATAGGTTCCCTCTGTCTGGCAAATTCCGGGAGACCCCTCCAGATCCTTCACCTCTCTTGAATTCGTGCCCATGTGGAACACAGTGAACTCGTTTGTTCTTTGCTAGATAGGTCTCGCACAGCCTTGCATCTGTACCTTTGCTCGGGCGGTTTCTCTGGTGGCATGCCGTCCCATCCTTCCAGACTGAGGACCCCCTCGGCCATAAATAGCAGTGGCAGCTACCTGCTGCAGAGCCCCAGTTCACTGGGCACCAGCATGGTGGAAGCATGGATTGTGCACTTTGAGGACCTTGCTGTGTATGTGTGTATTATACATTCAGGTTCATCTAATTCCCATAATAATGTGATGAAACAGGCATCATTAGCACCCCAGTTCTCGAGATAAGGAAACCGAGGTTTAGAGCTGTCCAAGAGCTTGCCCAAGGTCACATCGCGTTACCAGCTGACTCAGGCCTTTGGCATTGAACTCAGCTCCACCTGCCGCTCAGGTTTCTGCGCTCATAACCTCAAGGCAGCCTCTGAGCTCTGAGCCCACAGTCCCTCTCGCTGCTCTGGGCTCCTGGCATCCTAACGTGTGCCGCAGGCATTCAAACTTATACCCCTCGCCATTGTCTTAAAAAATGTATACTTTTTAACACAGTACCTACCTCCCCGACTAGATTGTATGTTTCTGAGGGCAGGGACTGTGTCTATTATTCCTTTGTTTCCCCAGATCCTCATGCTTACGACATGAGGATGATGGTTATGATGAATGATCCCCACCCCACCCCCATCATAAAGTCATGGTGGTGGCTTTGTGTGGCCTTTGACACACTGTGACCGGAGGAGACTCTTGTAGGAGAGGTTCCTGGTTTGGGAGGAGGAGCCCTGGGCAGCTGTGCCCTCTGGCCTAACTATTCCCAAATGACTTCTGCAGCTCTAAGGACAGGGGCAGAGAGAGCAAGCTCCCTTCCTCCCCCTGGAGACTGCACTCTGGCCAAGCCTCCACCTCTGACCCCCCAGGGCACTGGGCTATGCAGGCCTGGGTGGGGAGGAAGTGGGAAGGAGGAGGGCTTCCCCATCTGTCTCTGCAGCTTTGGTACAAAACTATGTGGCCCTTCCAGTATGTTCAGGAATCCCATTCCCACAGAGGCCTTGACCAGGCCTCTAACTCCCTGAGGGCAGCCTGGCCAGATGGTCTGTGTCTGGGAGCCACTTGCAGGTACCTGACAGCAGCCTCAAGGTCTGCGCTCTGGCAGCTCAGCTCACCTCAAATCAGAGTCCTTGCTTCTGAGAGGCCCAGAGGTGGTGGCTGTGGGCCCTATGCTCCGTAGCTTCCTCAAATAACCCAGGACAGGGCAAGCACCTGGCACAGTGGGGGAAATCTCTGAGATGCATTTCCTGCCCCATGGATGAAGAGCTAGGTACACATAGGAAATGGGTCATAAATTCAGGAAGCAGTGCTGGATGCCAGTCGTGCTGTATTACATTCAGGAGAAAAGAGCATGGTGGGTTGGAGGGGTCTGGGAAGGCAACGCAGAGAGAGGAAGTGGTATTGGCAGTTTACCAGGGAGAGACTCAGAGGATCAGGAAGGGTCTCCTTGGCAGGAAAGGACAACACAGTCAGGGTGATGGTAACGCACACACTATTCCATCCGTCATGGGTGTCACCTCCCTCGACAGTACAGAGAGGACCAGCCATGGTGGGGACTCCCTGTGAGCACACCAGTACCCAGTCAAGACAGACTTCCAGTATTGATACTGCCACCTGCTAGATGTGCAGATTTAGGATACCCTCATTTCTTTGAGGCTCTGTGTCCTTGTCTGTAGAGCAGAGATGCTAATTCTTACCTCTGAAAGTTTCCTACTTTTGGTTTCATCATTCTTTGCAGTGAGATAGTACTCTCCAGAGAAACTTCTACTCTTTTCCCAATTTGTCTAAGGTGGAGAATCGCAATGTTTGGATTCCCTGGCTTCTATCTATGAAAAAGTATTAATTCCCATGAGCTTTGCCTGGTGGTGGGTGTCCTAAGGGAAGCAGGGGATGGCCTTTGGAATCTTCAAGCCTCCATAGAGACAGAAAGTTTGGCTCTGGGGAGACGAGATTGTGCCTTGTGTCCAGGGCAATGTGGACTAACGGCCTGGGCTAGACAGCAGGGGCTGTAGCAGCTCATAGAGAGGAGGCACCAGTGATGTCTGAATGAGCCAGGAGATACCTGTAGAAGCCAACAGTTAAATGGGACTGTTGATTGGTTAAGATGTCCAGTCACGTTTCATATGGGTAATTTTTCTGCCTATGTTTTCCTTTTTTTTGATGTTAGTATACTAGTTATCTATTTTTGCCTAACAAACTATGCCAAAACACAGTGGCTTGGTTGGGCTAGAGAATTCACTTCTAAGTTCATTGCCACAACTATTGGCAGGAGGACTCAGCTCTACACTGGCTATTCACCAGAGGCCTCAGTTCCGTGCTGTGTGTTATGTTTGAGTGTCCTTACGATGTGACATTTGGCTTCCCCCAGAGTGAGCTATACAAAAAGGAGAGAATAAGGAGGAAGTTGCATTGCGATTTATAACCTCGCCTCTCAAGTCACAAGAATTTGTGAAAATATATTAAAACCGTCACAATTACGGACATGTTTTCTTTGGAATAAGGAAAATTTCAAACATGTGCAAAAGCAGAGAGACTAGCATAATGAACCCCCATATAGTGCCTGTCGTCCAGCTTCCATTACGAACAATTATGAGCACAGGCCGATATCTTCATCAGCTTTATTGAAGTGTAAGTGACATACCGCAAACTGCACTTATTTGAAGGGCACAATTCAGTACGTTTTGACATACGTTTCCGCCTGTGGAACCATCACCAGAAGCAAGGTAATGAGCACAGCTATCACCACCACAGGTCTCTCTGTG
The DNA here is from genome assembly GCF_004115265.2 of Rhinolophus ferrumequinum. Taxonomy (NCBI): domain Eukaryota; kingdom Metazoa; phylum Chordata; class Mammalia; order Chiroptera; family Rhinolophidae; genus Rhinolophus; species Rhinolophus ferrumequinum. Next base: position 39,296,938 of record NC_046296.1, on the reverse strand, counting down.
CCCCTTTGGAATCTGTTCCTTATCTCTCACCCTAGCCAACCCTATCCCCAGGCAACTGTGATCGGCTTCCTATCGTTGTAAAATAGTTTACATTTTCTAATATATTATATAAAATCATAGAGTTAGTAGACTCTTCTGTTGGGTTCTTTCACACAGCGTAATTGTTCTGAGATTCGTCTATGTTGTGTGTATCAATGGTTCGTTCCTTTTTGTCGCTGAGTCGTATTTCGTTGTAGGGATAGATTACATCCACCGGTTGATGGATATTTGCATGGTTTCCAGTTTGGGGCTATCACAAATAAAGCTGCTATGAACACACACATGCAAGTCTTTGTGTATACATCTGATGTCATTTCTCTTGGGCAATTATCTAGCAGTGGGGTGACTGAGTTACATGGTAAGCTAGGTTTAACTTTTTAGGAAACTGCCAAACTCTTTTGCAAAGTGGTTGTACTATTGTACCTTACCACCAACACTGTACGAGACTTAGTTGTTTCACGTCTTCACTGACACTTGATATGATCAGTCTTTTTAATTTTAGGCATACTAAAATTAGTAGTGGCATTTCATATGGTTTAATTGGCTTTTCACTAAGGACTAATGAAATGTAACATCTTTTCATATGGTTATTTGCCATTCATATATTCTTTTTGGTAGAGTATCTGTTGAAATTTTTTACCCACTTTTTATTGGGTTGTTTGTTTACTTCTTACAGAGTTTGGAGAGTTCTGCATATGTTCTGGATAAACGTTCTGTCCCAGAAATGTGATTTGCAAATATTTTCTCCCAGTCTTGCTTGTCTTTCAATGCTCTTAAATATCTTTTAAGGAGAAGTTCCTAATTTTGATGAAGTCTGCACCCCTTTTTAAAATCTCCTTTCAGCTAAAAGGGATCATGTTTTTGGTGTTGTATCCAAGAAATCTTTGCCAAACTCAAGGTCATAAAGATTTTCTCCTTTATTTTCTTCTAGAACTTTTATAATAATTTCAAATTTTACATTGAGGTCTATGAGCTATTTAGAGTTAAAAATTTTATATGGTTCAAGGTATGAGTGAGAGCTTTTTTTTTTTTTTGGTATCCAAATCCAGTTTTTCTAGCACCATTTGTTGAAAAAACTATCCTTTCTCCACTTTTGTTGAAAACCAATTGGCCATATGTCTGTGGATTTATTTCTGGACTCTATACTGTTCCATTAATTTATTTATCTATCTTGAATCCTATACAAACTGTGTTAATTGCTGTGGTTTCATAATAAGATTTTTTTCCCGTTTTTAATTGAGATATAATTCACATATCATAAAACTCACCTTTTAAGGTGTACAATTCAGTGGATTTTATGTATGCACAAGATTGTGCAACTACCACCACCGTCTAATTCCAGAACATTTTCCTCACCCCCAAAAGAAACCCTATATGTTCATTAGCAATCAGTCCCTGCCCCTTCTCAGGCCCCCGGCAACCACTGATCTCCCTCGCCCCCCATTTGGTAATAATAATCCTGATCCCCTCATTCTTCATTTCCTTGTACTCATTGTTAAGAGTCCTACTCCTCTATATAATTCCTAAAATGTTATTTAAAAATTTTTACCTATTTATAACTTTATAAAAATGATGTCATGCTGCATATGATTGGGGAAGCGGGTGCTTACTTTTTTCACTTGATATTGTGTTGCCGAGTTTTGTTTATGTTGTCTAGCACTGCAGTTTCTTTTAACCTTATGTTGGAATATACCGCAGTATAATCTTCCACGCTCTGTAGATGGACATTTGGGTTGTTTCCAGGTTTTTGCTATTGTGAATAGTGCTGCTATGAATACTCTTGCACATGTTTCCTGAGTACATGTGAGTGAGTGAAAATCTGGGGCATAGGTTATGTTCATTTTCAACTTCAGGAAATACCACTGCAAGACTGTTTTTTTTTGTTTGTTTTTTTTCAAAATGGTCCCGCCAAAGTATACTCCCACTGGCAATGTACAAGAGATCATGTGGCTGTGGATGTACAGACTCCCAAACTTGGTATTGTCAGACATTTAAGTTTTTTGCCAGTGGAACGGGTGTGAAATGGAGTTTCATTATAGTCTTGATTTGTGTTTTCCTGATCACCAATCATGTTGAACATCTTTTCACATGTTTATGGCCATATCTGCTTCCTTTCTGTGAAATCCCTGTTCATGTCTCTTATCTATCTTTCTGTTCATTTGATTGGGCCCATCTTCTTACTTAAAATGGTCATTGTTATATGCATATATGAATATATTCTTGATGCTAATCCTTGTCAGTTGTGTATATTGCAAATATCTTCTTCCAGTGTATAACTTATCTTTTTACTCTCTTTAGGTTACCTCTTGAAAAAACAAAAGTTCCTAATATAGTCAAATGTATTCATCTTTTATATGGTAAGCCAATGCTTTTTGTGTTTTAAGATGTCATTCCCTACCCCAAGATATAAAAGATATTCACATATATTTTGTGCTAAACAAAGTTTTGTTTTTGACATTTAAGTCCTTAATCTACATGTAGGTATAAAAAAGGGATCTGATTTAATCTATTCCGATTTGGGTACCACTTTTTCCACTTTCAGTTATTGACTAATTCTCTTTCCCCATTGGTTGAATGTATGAACATCTATCATACACAGATTCCCAGCTGCTTGAATCTGTCTCTGAATTCTCACATCTATCACATTGGTCAGTCTGTCTATTCCTGAACTGCACAGATGTACTGCACTGTCTTAACCATGATAGCTTCAAAGTAACTCCTGATATCCAGTAAGGTAATTCCCCTCCCTACTCATGTTCTTAGAAGTGCTGTGGGGACAGAATCCCAGAGAGCAGTTTCCAGGCTCTTGACCTTACGTGGAAAGGTGCTGGCTCAGGTAGTAGATGGCCATCAGCTGTGACTAGTTGGCCATCAGCTGTAATCAGTTAGCCATTAGCCACGAATATAACTGCCGTGGCTACGCTAGGTTGTGGATTGGTGGGCAGAGAAGCGGACAGCAGAGTGTGGCTAGCAAGCGCAGATTGTGGCTAGCAAGTGGGGTTAGTAAGCACGGATGACGATTGCGCATCACGTGGAGCCTGCTTCCTGTGTCTCCAACCCAGCTGCTGGCAAGACTATAGTGGTATGAACCCCCTCTCCATGGCTCCATTGGTGTTCCTTTTTGGCCTCACCATATCCTGCGTTCTTGTGCAGGGAGCAGGACCAGACACCCTGCATGACAAGTGCCCTGACTATTCTTTGTCCTGTGGTTTCCCAGATACAATTTAGAATTATTTTCTCAAGTTCCAAAAAACTCTCCTGTTGGATATTTAGTGGAATTACATTTAATCTATAGATCCGATTGGGAAGAATTGACATCTTTATGATAATCAGCTTTCCTGTCCGTAAATATAGTATTTTTCCATACATTTATAGTTTTTAGATATCTCTTAATACCATTCCCCTGGTCTTTAATACCTTTGGTTAGATTTATCCCTGACTATTTAAATACTCTTGAATATTATTGTAAATGATACCTCTTTTCAATGGAATTTTCTAGTTATGTGCTTCTAATATATAGAAATGCAACTGACTTTTGAATATTGATTTTATATTCAGGAAGCTTGATGAATTTTCTAGACTTTTAAATGTGTTGTATTTAATAGTCTTCAATTTCACTGCACTCTGGATAGGTGCGAGTCTTTCTGGTGTTCCTTCTTTGGCATTCTATGGGTCCTTTCAATCTGAGGTTGCTCCGTTCTTTTTTTTTTTTTTAATTTTAGGAAATACATCTCTATTATTTTATGAAATGTTTTCTCTTCTCCCTTTTTAGTTCTTTCTTTTTCTGATAACTTCTAATCCAGATATTAGCATTTCCATCTCTAAAATCTGTATTTCCTAACTTTCTTTGCATATTTTTTTTTCCCTTTTTCTGTTTGGGAAGTTTTTCTTCAATTCCATTTTTTGATTTATGAATTCATTTCTCATTTGTAAATATCCTGGTATTTATTCATCTATTGTGTTCTTTATTTTAAACAGCATATGTTCATAAATAATTTAAGGGGCAGTGATGCTCCTTAAAGATGCAAATCTTATTTCAGCCGGTCGCTCACTTGGCTGAAGAGCATTCATTGGTTTCCCATTGGGCTTTCCAATTCTTAAATTGACTCATTTAAGCATAAATGAATCAGCAGGCTTTGGCTAGAAATAAATGGTAATGACTTATTCAAGGATCTTATGCTTTGCAAACCAAGAACACGAGTAGGCAATACCTAGAGTGTTCCGAAGGAAAAGGAAAAGCTTGACAATTTTATAGTAAAAAGTACATTCTTCAGGAGAATGAGTTCTGCATTCTTAGCCTCTGAATTGGTCTGAGATGGTGATCTTCCAGATGTCTGGTTGTCTGGATAATTCATGTCAGGCGGGCTGGACATGTGAACATTCTTTCCTAAATCCTTCAGGGGTTATCAGAGTGTTCTCTATAGGATGTATATATTTACATATATGTCTCCAGGCATAACTGAAGAGTTCAAAGTTTAGGTTCTCAAGCTAGTTAAAGCAAGAATAGAATTGTTTCCTCATGTCTCAGCCTTCTTGATTTTAGTAATTAGCAGCTTGATTACAGTAGCTCCATTTCTTCCCTCTTTCCTCATAGGAGAAAGAAGGATTTATTATAACCTCCATTCCTACCCTCTTCCTAGCTCCCCTCCAAAGAGAGTTACTCTCCTGAATGCTTAAAGTTGGGAACTACTGATTTGGCCTCACAGAGAAGTGGGTGGAAGTGCTATGCCTTAATAATCATACATATCCACTTGTCTTCCCCCATCCAGCTGGATAAGCAAGTGGACTTGGTAAATTCGATCACATCTTACTCTACAAACCTGGCCGTATTACTCCCCTCTCTCCTGGACTTCCTCCATACAGCCCCAGACCAAAGTTGGTGAACTCACAAACTTTGGATGGAGGCTCAGGGGAAGTGGAAAGTCTTATTCTGCTTAGAGTCTAAGCTTCATGTTTCAATCAGCGTTTGTTCATGATCTGCCCTTGTGTAATTCTGATTCCTGTTTGACTCTTGTCCCTTCCAATGGGAACTTCCTGGGACTGAGAAAAAGAAAAAAGAAATGACAAGCCAGGCAGTTGTCTGACTTCCCAGGATTCCTGACCACAATGCTATCAAATGCCAACATCACCTCTTGTCCCTTGATGGTCAAGGTTGACTAGCCCCTTTGTGAATTAGCTCCTACCCCATCTCCTCAGCCTGTGGTGTTCCTGATACACTGGTCCTTATAGAGTGTCCCCCAACATTTAGCATAGTACCCGGCACTTGGCAGATAGATAGATAGATAGATAGATAGATAGATAGATAGATAGAGAAAGTTAAATAGGAACTGTTATCCCCATTTCCTGGAAGTAACTCAGAGAAGCTAAGTAATTTACCCAAAGTCACGCAGATCTGGGATTGACATCAGCTTGGCCTGATTCCCAGTCCCTTCTCCTCTCCATGGGGCAAGGCAGAGAGACGCTTTCCCTGGCACGGCCCCATGTGCATCCGGAGAGGGAAGCTTGGGCTCATGGCAATTACATGCCCCAGCACTGACAGCTTGCTTGCCTCATCCACTTATCTGCCATCTATCTTCCTTACTAGCAGAGATACTGTGGGCATAGTTCTTATTAAATTAAGCATGAGATGAAATCATTTATTTATAGTCTTTTACCTGTGCATTTCCCCAGGGCAGTTCTTTATTAAGTGATTTCTCACATTTTCCAAATGACTCAGTTCCTTTGATGGGTGGTGCCAAGAGAAGATAGAGGGAGGAGACAGAGAGAGCTAATAAAAGCTGACTGGGTATCTGGAAAGGAGAGCTGAGGACATGAGGCATGGGGGTAGAGAGAGTATCTGAAGCTTACAGTGAAGGCCCTCTGCTCCCAAAGAGCCTGTGGGAGCTACTCAAAATGCCCTCATTATAAAGCATTCCCATTCTGAGCTATTTCCTTTTAAGTGCTTATTTCCCCCAAGAGAAAAAGCAGCTGTTCTTTGCTGGGACAGGAGGGCCTCAGGGCAAAAGGCAGGTCCTGTGTTCCCAGAGGCCTGGAAAGCAAGTTGGAAAAGTCTAGGAAGGAGAAAGAGGTTGGAGCTAACACCAGAGGCCAGATTTCACCTAGAGGAGAGTGTTGAGGAGGCTGGGCTCCTGGGAAGGAGAAAACATCCCTGGGGTGGGATTTCAGGCCTGACACAGTGAAAAGTCCCCAGAACAACAACAACAAAAAGCCAGGATCTCATCAGCACAGCTAACAAGACTTTGAAAAACTCCACAGTAAGAGTAAGGAGAATTTGTCAAGAGGAGAGGCAACTGGACTGGGAACCAAGACGCTGAGCTGGCTGTCACTCTGCTTTCTGGACTCAAAGTTCCCATATGTCAAATGGAGGTGTTAATCTGATTGCTCTCTCAGGCTCTTGAAGCCCTAGGTAGGCTCTTCTGCCTGGGTCGAAGTTTCCTGTTGTTGCTCTCTGGGCCATGACCCCCAAGGGCATCTGTCACACTACCATGTATGGATCGTGTGCAGGGTTCTTGAGGCTCAGGCTCTGCCCCGAACCTCAGTGTAGACAAAACATTTTCTTATATACCTCAGAGCTTGGAGCAGGCTGTCCACCCAGACAAGCTGATTAAATCAAAGATCATTGGCCTTAGAACAGGATACCTGGACCCTAATACCAGCTCCCTGTTTGACCTTGGTTCAAGTCACTGACATTCTGGGTTTCAATTGTAAAGTTAGGAACATAATACTTACCCTACCCACCCCATGGGGTTGAGAGATTTGAATGGAATACAACTGTGAAGGAGCTTGGAAGAATATAAAGTTCTCCTGCAGAGCAAGGTGCAAAGATCAATACTGACATGACTATGCAGCTGTGAAGAAGAGACTCTAATCCCTCAAAAGAACAGATACTTAATTTTATGAATGAAGAGGTGTTTTTCTTGGATTACTTCAAATATATATTCTTTCCTTTAAAGAAAGGAATCATTCCAGACTGACCACACAAGGTGCTGGTCAGAAACTGAGCCTACTGGGAAGCCTGTACACCACACCCTGAGAGATTCCCATTAGAGGGTCATCAGGCTTGATGCCACATGACACCCCTTTGGGCTATAGCCAAAAGGATAAAGGATACATGTAGGCTGGCAACATAGTATGTATGAAATCTCTGCCCCCTCCCCAACGGGTGTGTCCCCCTGGGTGCTGACTGACTGATCTACAATGCATGTAGGTCCATCTCCCATCCTAAAAAAAGAAAAAATCTTCTCCTACCCCACAACCCTATACAGCCATGGCCTCATTCTTCCACTTCATTTCATTTCAAAACGCCTCAAAGGAGTTGCCCAAACTCACTGTCTTCTATGAGGAGCTCTTCTCTTCTTATTTCTTAAAACTCATTCTAGTTAGACTCTTGCCTCTATCCTTCCACTCTTGAAGACGCCATCAATGACCATCATATTGCAAAACTGATGGTCAATTCTCAGTCACCATCTTCTTCCACATCCCAACAGTGTTTGACGCAGTTGATCACTCTCTTCCTTAAGGTATTTCTTCTTTTGATATTCAAGACCATTCTTTCTTGGTTCTCCTCCAACTTCACTGGCTGCTTCTTCATGATCTTTTGCAGGATCCTCTTCATTTTCTTGATCTTTGAATGTTGGAGGATTCTGATTTCAATTTTCAACTCTTCCTTTCACCATCCATACTAACTCTCTAGTTAAGCTCATCTTGTTCCACATTCAATCATGAATATGTTGACAATCCCAAATGTATACTTCAACTCAAACCTTCCCCTAAATGCCACTCGTATTCAATTCCCATTCAAAATGTCCACTTGGATCTCAAACTAAATATGTTCAAAGCCAAACGCCTGACACCCCCACTTTCTCCTCCCCAATATTTCCCTATCTTAGCTACTTTATTCTTCCAATTACTCAAAATAAAAACTTTGAGATCATCCTTGATTCTTTTCTCTCTTTCATTCTTTACATGTAATCCATCAGCAACTCTTGTGAGCTCTGTCTGACCACTTTGTACCACCATCCTGGCCCAAGTCACCTTCATATCACCGAGAGACCTGCAACAGCCTCCCCACTGCTCTCCTTGCTCTATCCCCAACCCCATCCTTCACTCACAGCAGCCAGAGTGAACATTTTATAACATAAAAGTAGATTATGTCATGCATGTGTCAAAACCCATAGGACACACAAGAGGAACAGTGAGCCCTTCTGTAAACTATGGACTTCAGTTAATAATAATGTATCAGTATTGGTTCATCAATTCTAACAAATGTACTATACTAATAGAAGATATAAATAATAGAGGAAACTTTTGGGAAGATGTCTGCAGAACTCTGTACTTTATAATCAATTTTTCTGTAAACTTAGAATGGCTCTAAAAAAAATAGTCTATTAATTTGGAGAGAAAAATAGATCATGTCACATCTCTGCTCAAACCCACCAGATGCTTCCATCTCACCTTGGGAGGAGGGGCAAAGCCTCTGCAATGGCCCACAAGACCACCTGTGGCGGAGTCTCCAACCTCTTCTTCTCCCCCTCGCTATGCTCTAGCCACAGTGATCTCTGCTTTTCTTCAATACAACAAGCACGCTTTTCGGCCTCCGCAGCTGCCTGGAAAGCTCTTCCCCAGCTGTCTCCTTGCTTCACTCTCTTTCTGTCATCAGATCTTACCTTGATGTTCACCTTGTCAGAGAAGTCCTCACTTACTGCTCTGTGAAATGTAGCACCTCCTCTCCCTCTCTTCCTTTATGGTGCTTTGTTCTTCTATGCAAGAAGCACCATCTGACATTTGACATATATGTGTATGTAAATGTTTTTGTCTTTCTCCCCTAAAATGTAAGCACCATGATCACAGGGGCTTTGTGTATTTTACCTGATGATGTATCTTTGGTGCTCAGAAAAGAGCCTGGTACATAGCAAATGTTTAATAAGTCTTTGTTGAGTTAATGAGTTAGAAAACAATTAGAAGCATTTATATTTTTTCCTGGGAATCTGCCCTGGAAAGGCTCAGAAAGTCAGTACAGCCAGAGGACAGTGTGGCTCCGTCACCATAAGGATGGAGTTTGACAGAAAAACCTTCAGCATCTGTTGCTAAGGGGATGGCTAAATAACTATGTCACTACAGCTGTGTTTTATCCTAAACAATCAAATATTTTCCAACTGATGGTTCAGGCTCCCTGAGACATGGCTATTTGGCACATTTGAGATTGTTTCCTGTTAGGCTTTTTCAAAAACCTAAACATATATCCTCTACTTGCAAGCAAAAGGACCCAAGTCATACAGAGAGGTATAGAGCCATCCTCACGCCAAATCTGGAATTTAAGTATTCTGTTTAGAATTACTTCTTTTCTTGAACAATCTCAACTGGTACCCAGTATTAGGGAATCAAAAACAACAGATAATAACATTATATAAAAATTTTGATGTGATGAGTGTCTTTTGACATGTCTTTTTTTGCATCTCTGATCATTTTCTTTGGCTCTCTTCCTCACAATAGAATGATTGGATTCAAGGCTATGAAACCTGATTATGCCTAAGTTTAGGTTAAGATTTCTTTTCTTTTTTCCATCCTAACTTCTCCCTCAGAAAAGAAGGATTGTCAAGTGCTTATGAATGCTTTAATTAGGATTTTTAAGTGTAGTTGACATACAATATTATATTAGCATGTATTACATAGTGACTGCACATTTATATACCTTACAATGTGATCGCCATGGTAAGTCGAGTAACCACGTGTTACTGAGCAAAGTTATTGACTATATTCCCTATGCTGTCCATTACATCCCCATGACTTATTGAGTTTATAACTGGACGTTTGTGCCTCTAACTCCCCTTCACCATTGTCACCTGTCCCCCACACCTCCCCCCTCCCCTCTGGAGACCATCCATTTGTTCTCTGTATCTACAAGCCTGTTTCTGTTTTGATTTTTTTAGAGTCTTCATATCAGTGAGATCATATAGTATTTGTTTTTCTCTGACTTATTTCACTTAGCATGATGCCCTCCATCCATAGCAGCACTCTTTAAATTACTTTATTTTTAATAGCAAAGAACTATTGGAAGAAGATACATAAATCCAGCGATTCTCTACCCTGGCTGAAATCTTTGGGCGGGTTAAGAAAATATCGATGATCGAGTCCTCCCTGAGACCAATCATGTCAGAATTTCTAGAGGATGGTGCTGGGCATTGTTGTTTTTTGTTGTTGTTGTTGTTTTTATAAAGCTTCCCAGCAGTTTCCGTGTAGCTAGGACTGAGAATCTCTGTCCCTAAAATGACCTCAATCCTTGCTAATGTTGTATATTTATAAAAGTCTCTGCTCAGAGTCAGTGTCCAAGGAGCTAAAGAAATTCAACTTGGATTTTGTCATTATTCTTAGGGGTGTGACTTCCCTCTCTTCTTATCAACCCAGTCTCAGCCACACTGAGGTGTTAATGACTGATAATAGTCCTGTGTTGGTTAGGCTTTTGACAAGACATCCTCTGCCCTGAACTCGAGGAGCCATGGGGCCTTCTGCATCCATGGCCCTTTCTCTCCTATCCCTCTGGTGAATGGCTGCCTCCTTTAAGGCCTGTCTAGATTCTCGAGTTGTGTTCCAGCGCTTCCAACCATAAAACTAGAGCATTCCAGGGCCATAACCAACTCTGGGCCTGTGAGCTGCGCAGTGTCCCTTTAAATTGCTGCTCGAATTGGGCAGCATCTGAGATCAGGACCTTTTGAAATATTTATCTGCTTGTTATTTATCTGGGCAGGCTGTGGGGGAGAGGAGAGGTCCTGGGAACTATGCCCAGAGCCAGAGAGAGCACAGGGAAAACTTTGCTAAATTTGTTTTAATAACTTTTACTGTACTTTTTTATTATAAAAGTAATAAACGCTTACTAGAGAAAACTTGGAATTTGCAAAAAAGTATAGAGAAGAAAACAAATCATCCATACTCCCATAACCCAGAGATAGCTAATGTGAATAGTTTGGCACATTTCCATAGAGACTTCTTTTAAGCGCACACACACACAAACACTATACATAATTATATATAGTGTTGCATCCTGTTCTATTTCCTTTAACATTATATCATGAGCACATTTCTATGTCATCAAAAGTTCTTTTAAAACATAATTTGGAATGGCTCCATAACATTCCCTCATTGGCTATCTTACAATTTTATTTAACTAATTTCCTATTCTTGGATATTTAGGTTATTTCCGAGTTTTCGGTTTAATGAAGAATAATGAGACTTAGCATCCGTCTGCAACTCTGCTCACATTTCTGACTCATTTTTACTGTACTCTTTGACCAGAAAGTCGACATGGTCTAGAGAAAAACACACATTTTTCTTCTTACTTTTTTAAATTATTGAGGCAAAATTCATATAACATAAGAATCACCATTTTAACCCTTTTAAAGTGTGCAATCCATTGGCTTTTAGTACATGTACAATGTTGTACAACCATCACCACCATCTAATTCTAGAACATGTTCATCACCCCAAAAGAAACCCTGTACCCATTGTGCAGTCACTCCCCATTGCCCTTCCCCTAAGCACTTCAACCACTTACCTGCCTTCTGCCTTATGGACTAAGGTGCACCATTCTTGTGCTCAGGAATACCATGATTCAAAGCCTGATTCTTCCACTGATGAAGCTTGTGACTGTTGGGATGTTACCTAGTCTTTTTCAGCCTTATAATCCTCAGATGTAAAAACTGAGTTCTTGGCAACTTACATGACATACAGTATGGGAAAACTCATGGCACCTAGTAGATGGTCAATAATTTTAAAAATAGAACTATTACAGCTGAAATGGACTTTTGTAAATAATGTAATAACAATCTACGATGAGGAAACAGGCCCAGTGGGAGAAAGTAGCTGGGATCCTCCCAGTGTAGCTGCCAGACTCAAGCTTATGTCTATAGTAGTTAGCACACGTGTTTTACACTAACCATGCTCTGAATTGTCTGAAAAATACAGTCCTCACTTCTGATGATTACTGTCCTCAGTCCCACGGGCCAGCTGCTTTTAGGGGCCCCCGGGCGTTCCAGTGCAGCTGGCCTCAGATTAAGTGTTTGGGAACCCAGGCATCTGGTTACTGCTGTACCATTGTCTCTTTTTGTGTTCCCAAAACACCTGCAAAGATGCAAAATAAACCAAAGATGACATTCTCAAAATGTCACTCCACAGATGACTTATTAGTTACAAAGGATAACTTTACAATGGAGAAACCCAGTAAAAACCGCCTTAACTCTATCGCCAGACTTGGCATCACTAATAGTGGGACAAACTGACATCATGTGCTTCCTGATGTGGTGCACTGAGAAGGACACAGCATCATCCATGTGATATTCGTGCCAAAAATGTCTGACCTTCTACTCACAAGGGGATATAATCAGACAAATCCAGAGAGTCTCCAAACAACTGGCCTGGGGCTCTTCTAGAGGTCAATGTCATGAAGGACAAAGAAGGCAGGGGACTTGTTGAAGATTAAAGGACACTAAAGATGTGAGTATGGATTAGATCATGGATTTAAAAGGAAAGAGTCACAAAGGAAATTATTATGTCAACTGGGGAAGTTTGAAAAGGACCCTATGTTAGTTAATATTATATCAGGTTTAGTTTCTTGAATGTGACAGTCGTATCGTGGTTATATAGGAATATATCCTGTTCTTAGGAGATACATGCTGAAGTATTTAGTGGAAAAAGATCATATGTTTGCAAAAAGATCATATGTATGCTCTCAAACACTTAGCAAGAAAAGAAAAATATGTGTAGAAAGAGAGAGAATCAAAGCAAATGTGGTAAAATGCTAACCATAGGTGGCTCTAGTTGAAGTTGGAATACGGGTATTCATCTTACTCTTCTTTCAACTTCCCTGGATTTTTGCAAACTTTCAACATAATAAAGTTGGGGAAAATAAAAAATAAAAAAAATAATAATTGAATCTAGCCCATAGAAATGTACTATGTTGACTTTCAGTGTTTAGAAAACTTTGAGCCAGTATTTAAACATTGAGGAATTTCACTTAAAAATCTAATTTGCAGTTTCTTTTAGAAAGCTATCAAATCTGGTCCCACTAAATCCGCATTTTTGACAAGACAGCAAATGGTACCGCTGAGTGGTCTTTTTCAGTGCAAAGGGTCCCCCGTTCCCAGGATGCATACCAGCGCTTATACTCACTGGCATTCACCAGACAAGCCTTGAGGATGGAGAACTAGCACACCAAGTTCTCTATGGGGAAGGAAAGGGTTCCGGACCAGAAGCCCTCAGAAACCTGCAGAGTGAGCTGAGTTGCCAACACAGCCAACCAAAGCAGACAGCACCTAAGAGCAGGACTGCATCACTCCTCCCAGACAGATGGCTCACTGAGGATGGGGGCGGAGCCACCTCCTTCAGACTGGGGCCCCCTACAGAGCCTCGTTCTCACCAAAATGAAGGATTTCCATGAGAGCACAGACCACAGGCTTCTGCCTTTATGTTATCTTCCGAAAAAGGTGTTTGCTAGAGCACAAGGCCTTGACAGCAGACACGCAACTAACATTTTAGGAATCTCAACCACACCAACATCCATAATGACTAGTCCTAACAAACTATTTTTCTCAGAGGCCCGTGGGCTATTGCTGGCCAACCCATCACCATGATGTCCATCGTCTTGGCCAATAGATCAAAGCAGCCTGGGGCAAGAGCAACACCTTGTGTCCTCATCGAAGATGATGGCACTTAATTGGCTAAATTGAATCTAATTAGAAGACACATATACATGCCTTACATGACATCATCATAATAGGATAAAGTCCTTGACGCTGATGGAGGAGAAAGAAAATCCCAATTCTGGTGTCAGCGTTACCACTTATTTACTGTACAAGGTTGGGTGAGGTAGTTAACCCAGCTGAGCCCTCGGATGCTTGATTGATCAAGTGGAGATAATTGTCCCTGCCTTGCCTACTTCACAGGGATGTTGTGAGAGAATAAGATGATCCAAAAGAAGGTTTTGAAAAATATTAAGAATTACTGAAAAGCTATTGATTTACTATTTGGGGAATATATTGTAATTTATTTCCCTAGAGACATCTTCCCCGCTCCAACATCATCTGGTCCATTTTTCGTTTGTTTGTTTTTACCATTATCTCTCCTTACTCCAAACCTTCCCTCATCCCATCCTGGAGTTTCTAAAGATTTCAGGGATAGCTTTTCTTGAAGACTCTGGCCCCAAAACATATACAGATGAGGCAGGAATGGGCCTTACCTCTCTCTCTAGCCCATGTTTCTGCCCTGGACCTGGCATCAAATAGGAGAAGAGTACATGTTTGTTGATTGAATAAGAGAGTGATTCAGGGATATAAATGGGTCGTGCCTGAGTTGGGGAAGGAAGGAGGCAAGACAGGAAACAACAGTCAACTTCTGCACAGCAGGATGTGTGACAGAGGACAGAGAGGAAGGGTCTGGGTTTGGGGCTGAAGGAGAAAGAGACATTCGACTCTATTGTGTGGGGGTGCCTCTGATTTGAGCAACTCTCTCTCTCACACCGCTGACCTGGTTGCTGGCTGGGCAGTACAGAATGGGTTGATAATGGTCTGCAGTCAGGCAGGGTTGAGAAATCCCACACCTCACCTGCGGCCAAATAGGAGGGGACTCCAAAGCCACTGCTCTTGGATTCACTGGGTAGAATGGAAAAAAACTTCATCTTAAAGCTGCCCAATTTCCCCGTTTGGGTTTTTCTTTCTTTCTTTTTTTTTTTTTTAAATTTCTTTGGTGTGGGAAAGATGCGAACAGGAGAAAAAGAACCCCAAGCCTTCAAAACACTCCTGTGACAAGAAAAGAGGTGAGGAACTGCTGACAAAAGGAGCAATCAGGGAGGGGCTGGGGGGAGCACCAGGAGCTGAGAGCACTCAGGAGGCACTCTTAGCCCAGCCCCTGGAGGCACATGGCAGCTTCATGGAGTGGTGGAGAACGGAGATAAGGCCATTAGATAGGGGTGGTTTGAAATCAGCTTTTTTAAGTACCATTTTTTGCATGTGTGTAAGCACACACTTGTGATAAGAGCGGTTTTGCTTTTAAGTTGTTACTTCTAAATCCTAATCTTAAATGCCTCAAAACAAGCAAAGAGTTGGGGAGATATCGTAGAAAAATGCAAGCTGTGTCAGCATGCATGCAGAATTCCAAAATAAGTCCTTTTCTCCTGCCATAATCACAGCTCCCCTCCTCCTTCTCACTTTTAGGTGACCCTGTAGTGCCTCTTCTGCTCCTCACCTGTGACATGACTCCCTGTCTTCTTGTATTCGTTATTTCCTTCATTCAACATGTGTTTGTTTGTTGAGGGCCTGCGGTATGACAGGCACTGTGCTACGGGCTGGGATACGTCAGGAACAAAACACATAAAAATAGATGACTCGTAGGGCTTCCATGCTAGTGGGAAGAGACGGGAACATAAAGAAACAAAACATTCTGTATTTATAACATATGTCGGAGGGGGATAGGTACTATGGAGAAACACAAAGTAGGAAACGAGACTAGGGAATGTGTATGTGTGGGGGGGAGCAGAGGGGAGAGTCAGGGGCGTTCACTGAGGATAGGTTTGAGAAAGCTCTGAGGAAGTTGAGGGGTGAGCTATGTGTTCATCTGGAGAAAGAGGGGACCAGGCAAAGGCAACTGCAAGGGCAAAGCCACCAAATCAAGAGTGTCAGTAGGAAAAGTTGGGGCCAGATTGGCTGCAGTGGAATGGAATGTGGGGTGGGGAGCGCTAGGGGAACCTGAGGTCAGAGGGTCACAGGGAACCACATCACGCAGGACCTCAGAGGCCATTACAAGGACATTAGTTTTTATTTTTTAGTGGGACAGTGACATGATCTGACTCCCCTGTAACAGGTTCCCTTGTGTTTAGGAGAGACAGCAGAGGACATGGGGAGACAGGACAGCAATTTGGACCGAAGTGGTTGTGTTTTGCCTGTGAGACACGGTCAGCTTCTGGATATGCGCCAAAGCAAAGCTCCCAGGTCTTGCTGATGAATTGAATGTGGGTATAAAAGAAAGAATGACATCAAGGTTAACTGCAAAGCTTTAGTACTGAGGAATGGGAAGGGTGGGGTCACTAAGTGAGGCAGAAGACACAAAGGGCTGGGGGGGTTGGGGAAGAGCAGGAATGTCGCTTTGGGCATTTTGAGTTTGAGATGTCTGCCAGACGTCCAAGTGGAGATGTCAGGCACGCAATTAAATATGAGAGTGCAATTTTGGTAAGTGGTCCAGGCCAAAGACATACATTTGAGAGTCATCAAATTTATATTATTTGTGTTTGGGTAGGTCCATCAGGGCAGAAACTCTGTCTTAATTGTCTTTGAACCCCCACCGAACCTAGAAATGTCTCGCCTACTCATAGTAGAGACTCTATAAATATTTATAGGCTACATGGATATATCTGTCTGTAACAATAAAATCAGGATTGAGTTGTGAAAACAATGGCACCCCTTACCTTCCATCATGCATAGGTAATAGCAGAAGCCCAAGGTCTAGAATGAGCTGATGTAGACATGAGTTCTGGTTCCACTGCTTATAACTGGGTAATCATGGCCAGGTTTCTTAACCTCTCCAAGCCAGTTTCCTCATTTGTAAAGTGGGAGCAATCTCAATGGCTGTTTCAAAGGGCGGTTATCAAGATTAGAGGAGATCGTGAGTGTGAAGTGTAGGAGTATAAGCCCCTTATAGGTGGGGGTTAGTTGTGAGAGTCAGGCAGGGGTGAGTGAAGACAAGATTCTGCACTTCAGGCTTCACCTAAAGGACTTTGAATAGGGACTCCAAAAGCTGGGATTCAGAATGCAATGGGCTAGCCAGATACTCCTCCCTGCTAAACAGCCAGTTTAACACCATCACCCCCCCACACACACACACACACATACACACACACACCGCACCAGGCAAAGGCAACTGCAAGTACAAAGCCACACGCACTATGCATCTTTTCTGGACCACCTCAGCCCAAGCTGAGCTTTCCTTCCTCCCCTCTAATATCAGTGGCCTCCAAAGTGCCCATAGTTTATCTACCACTAAGGCAAAGCTAGAAAATACTGGAACATTTGCTCATATTTATTTTTTATCTTAAAGAATGAATAAATAAAAGATTCTCAATATCAGTCATTAGGAACATGAAAATTAAAACCCTAATGAGATACCATCACATAAGCATTCGAATAAAAAGAAAACAAAAAGAACAAACATAAATATCCATAATCCTGATAACACTGAGTGCTGGTAAGAATTTGGAGCAATTGGGGTGACTCCTTCTCTGAGCTCACCCACACTTTCCTCTAAAGTGTGTACTTTCATTTTTCAATAAATCACTTTCACTTTACTGCAAAAAAAAAAAAAGAATTTGGAGCAATTGGAATTCTCATCTATTTCTGACGGGGATGCAAATGGCATAGCCACTTTGTCAGTCTCATATAAACATACACTTACCATATGATCCAGCCACCCTACTCCTATATATGTAAACAAGAGAAACAAAAGATTGCATACACACAAAAACCTGTGTGTGGATGCCTGCAGCAGCTCTATTCATAATTGTCCCAAACTGGAAACAAAGCCGGATGTCCTTCATCTAGTGAATGAATAAACAAACTGTGGTACGTCCACAAAATGGATGGAATACTACCCAGCAACAAAAAGGAACAAAGTATTGATTCAAACAACAACATCGATGAATCTTAAATGTATTTTATAAGTGACAAAGTGAAAGAGCCAGAGCCAAGGGGCTCTATATTGTATGATTCTATTTACATGACATCCCAGAAAAGGCAAAATGACAGGGGCCGAGAACAGATCATTGGTTGTCAGAGGTTGGGAGGAGTTGACCGAGTCAGCATGAGAGAATTTGGAGGTGACGAGACTATTCTGTGTCATGTGTTTGTGGTGGTGGATACACTGCTGGATGCATCTTTCAAAAACCATAGACCTGAACATCATAGAAAGTGAATTTTACAGTCTGTACTCAAGAAAACAACCATGATGTGGGGGTGAACTCAGAATGCAAATTGTAACAAATGAATTTAACTGAATTAAAAATTAATAACATCACCAAACTGAAGGGGTGGAGAAGAAAAAAAATTAACCTATGCAATTTTGGAAAACAGTACTTTGACTGGCTGCTGTAAGACTAAAGAAAAAAATGGACTGTACACAAACAATGGTTAGTAAATTTGTTTCTCATAGGGATACGCATTGGTTGTTCTGAAAATGGATATACTGGGGTTGAACAAATAAGTAAACATATTATAGATGAGGGGAGCTGGATTTCTCGCTGTCAGAAAAAAGTTACAAATAAGAAAGGGGGAGGTGTTGGATTGGATTCAAAGACATCAGTATGAACTCATGTCTGTTTGTTTTTGTGATACTATATATATATATATATATATATATATATATATATACAACATAACAGTTACCATTTTACCCATTTTTAAGTGTAAAATTCAGTGGTAAGTACATTCATAATGTTGTGCAACCATAACCACTAACCATTTCCAGAACTTTTTCTTTATCCCAAACAGAAACCCTGTAACCATGAAATAATAATTCCCCATTCCCCTCTCCTGCCAGGCCTAGTTAACCTCTATTCTGCTTTCTGTCTCTATGAATATGCCCGTTCCAGGCACCTCATGGAAGTGGAATCGTACAATATTTATCCTGCTGTGTCTTGCTTATTTCATTTAGCATAATGCTTTCTGGGGTTCTTTCATTTCTTTGCAAGGCTGAACAATATTCCACTGTATGTCCCTACCACATTTTGTTGATCCATTCATTCATTGATGGACACTTACAGGTTTTTTAAAAATATATACACAGATAGATAGCTACAGAACTATAGTTATCCATGCATGTGTATACATACCTGCTTTTCCTGTCTCTGTCTGCTGTGAGCGCCTAGAAGCAATGACAACTTCGGTGGCAATGAGCACACCTAGCACCTAGATCTTGGTTTGTAAATATCATTCTCCAATGAAAGGAACCAGGGCTCTTTGGAGACGTGGTTGATTCCAGATCTGGGGCAGGGAAAATGCAAGATGAGCCTAAAGCATCCTGTGGAGACAGAGAGTAAGGAAATGTTTTTAAAAGGTTAGGAGAATGTTAAGAAAGCGCAGGAGCCAAACTGAAGGAGGCCCCAATAGCCAAAACTAGAACAATTTAAGGAATAAAATGAATAATAATAGTAATGGTAATAATCTTAGATTATAACCACATCACTACCTACAAATTCATACTGGCATAGAGAAATAATTGAGTAAATCAATAAATGGAAGTGAAAGAACAGCTCCTCCTTTCAGAAGAATTCCAACTAATAAATGTAGAAAAAATGAAGGAAATAGAAAAATCACCGTTAGAACACTCTCGTAATAATTGTCAGGCGAGATCCGCACAGATGCCAAAATTAGTGGGCAAAAGTTTGAGGAGAAAGTAGACATGTGCATAGTCTGAAAGTAACTCTCCCAAGAGTGTTATTATTTACAGAGGGAAAAATTGTCAGTGGGGGGACCCAGCAGACACCACCTTCACGGAGTGACCAAAGTGGACATCACCAGTAGTAAGATATATGGACACCCTGGAGACCTTGCTATGATACACTGACAGGAGCCGGTTGACTCTATGGTATTCTTGCCAAAAATGTAGAACCACAAGCTAAACAGCAGAAAACCTCCCACAAATCCAACTTGAGGGAAATTCTACAAAATGTCACAGTCATGAAAGACAGAAACTATCACAGATTCAGGAGACATAGGCAACATAACAACTAAATGATGTGGGATTCCGGACTAGATCCCAGAACGGAAAATGTATATTAGTGGAAAGACTAGTGAAAATCCAAATGAAGTCATCTAGTTTGGTTAATAGTATTGTACCCACGTTACTGTCTTAGTTTTGATAATTGCCCTATGATTATGTAAGATATTAACATTAGGAAAAACTGGGAGAAGGGGGTATGGGAACTTTGTACTATTTTTGCAACTTCTCTATAAGTCTAAAAATTTTTTCAAAATAGAAAGTTAAAAAAGAAGGACTAAAATCTTTACTGCTCTCTACATATTTTCAAACACACATAACGTATTAGTATAGCAATATATGCATATTAATTTATAAATTAATATGTATAGATATATTGGTGGTGTGTGTACAAACTTATTTAACTGAAGGGAGTTCATGGCTAAAAAGATTTGGAGACCACTGTCCTCCAGCATGAACAAAAAGTACTGCAGGTACCTAGAGTCGTCAAATTCATAGAGACAGAAATTAGACTGGTGAGTGCCAGGGGCTGGAGGGGAGAGGGAATGGATGGGGAGTTATTGTTTTATGCATGAACTTTCAGTTATGCAGACGCAAAGAGTTCTGGAGATGCATGGTGGTGACGGTTGCAAAAAACAACAACAATGTGAATGTACTTAATGCCACGCTTAAAAATGGTTAAGAATTTCATGTTATGGGTATTTTACCATAATTCAAAAAAAAAAAAAACAAAACAAAGACTGCAGCGTTTATACGAGTATTTGATTCTGCAGTATCTCACTTCTGTGTATTTATTGCGGGTTAGACTTTTCTTCCTGACAGCACTGTATGTAATCTGGGTCTGGAAGACAGCTTGTTCTTTGAGATTGAGCTGGGAGTTGGTTCATGCTTAATCCACAGATAGGGATCCACAGGAGATGGGAAAAGGTCAGAGTGCAGAAAGGAAAATTCTGTTGACTTGGGGGGAACTATTAACAAGGTTTCATTGAAGGTTATCTTAATCTCCCAGAGACAAGATAAGCCTTCCCTCAGATCTGTGAGGCCTGGTTACTGGAGGCTCAGAGGTAACCTGGGAGATGTATGCCCACCTTCTATCTTCCTTCCCCACCTTCCTGAGGGGTCGGCTCAGGTTGTTCCTTGGTTCTGTGAGATCTTCCTACAGGATTTATGCTTACCCCATCTGTATTTGTGCACAGACCCATCTGTGTAGGCAAGGTTACATTGTGGCAATAAACGACACCCAAATCTCAGTGGTTCAAAACATCAGAAGTTTATTTCTTGCTCATTCTCCACATCTACCACAGGTTGGCTGAGGCTCTTCCTGTCATGGTCCATCTGGGATCCAGAATGATGCCACAGCCACTATTGGGAACAGTGTGGTGACTGTGGGTGCTGGCTCGTGCAGCCTTTGCCTGGAAGTGATCCAGGTGATTTCTGCTCACATTTCATTATCTACAGCATGTCGTATGGCCCAGCGTGCCTTAAAATAGGTGGGAAATTATAACCCTCCTGCACGACTTTTGGGAGAACATGATATGGCCCGCTGCCCTCATCCAGCCTCCCAACACTTTTCCTCAACCCTGGAGGAAGAAATTTGGGGCTGGAGAGAATTCCATCCCCACCCGCACCCAACACTCTGCCCCACTGAAAGAACCTGTCATACCTCTACCTTCTGCAGGGGAGGCCTCAAAGCCCAATGAGGGGAATTTGTGTGGGATTTAGAGATCTCTGTTGGTCCCCTCCACGTCTGTTCATTTCCTATCCCATTCCCACACTCGGGCTAGTTTTGCCCAGATGGCTGTGAGGGTCCCACCCTGCTCCTTCTGAGAGCAGACTCATGGTCACTGACGTGGAGCACATGGGCCGGCCACAGGGGCCCCTGTGTGACTCACTGGCTTCCCAGAAGCTAATCAGCGCCTGATGGTTAGTGATGCCCTAGCCTATTTTCCCCTCTGCCCCCTCTGGGAATCAGAGGCTGCAATCCTGGAAGATTAGGAGTATCCTTATCACTCACTTATTTGCATTTTTAAGGGCAACAACACTAGTGTGTTTTCTCAGCTTTTTTCTTTTTGAATAATCTAATGCAATCTTAGCAACAGATAAAGAAAGACATGGGAAGCTTCAGTGAGTGTGTATCTGTGTTATGTGCCTCATTTCTGTGATTTAGCTGGATTTCACTTTTCACTAATTTAACAAAGTACTCACTTTCTATACAAATGTGTAGCGTTCTTAAAATAGCCAGTTCCCATTGTGCATTTAAAATACTAAATTGTTTCACAAAAATCTGATTTACACCCAACTTTTCGGGAGTATTGTTCCTTTATAAAGCAAAGCCTCACTGTGCTGATGTTTCTCACCAAATTCCTAAAACTATAGACAATATGGAAGTGGAGGGTCTTGGATACAACAATTGGAATATTTGTGACTCACCCGAAACTTGCTTCCCTTTTGGGATGGGGGATTTCTGGGAGGAAACAGATTCATTCATTTGTTCAACAAATATTTGTGTTGCTGAGTGGCTTCTAAGAGCCAAATACTCTGATAAGTACTACAGAAGATGCAAGGAAAGATTAGCTCCCATTACTCCCTACTAGGAGTTTACAATGTGGTTGTTTGATCATATTTCATTTGCATGACATTCTCCAGAGGTATCTTCCTGCTTCACGACCAGACAAGGAAACTAAGACCTGGAGAGGTCAGGCCTCTGGCAGATAGCCCCTGGCTGCCACCTCCTGTGTCTAGGATCAGACTTATTCCACCAGACTAATCCCTCAGCAGATGAAAGCTACTGATGCCTGGGCCCTTTAAACAAAACCTACCCTTTTCTCCCTGGCACACCTTTCCTCAGAAGTTGTCCTTGGCATAAACAATTCCCTCCACCAAACTGGTGGCCTCCCAGGATCCGACGCTGGCCCCAAATGAGTCAAATCAATCCAACACAGGGAATGTCCAAGCTTGGGCGTCTCTATTTGCATAAGCTAGTCGTCTGTTATTGTTTGGCGTTAATATCTTATTAAATCGGGGTGGACTGAAATTGGCCTGTGAGTGTGCTTAAAGGTAATGGCTTTGCAGAGCCAGTATAATCCTGTTCTGAGGACGGAAGCTAGCACCTTGGTTTGCTTGGGTTTGGTGGCAGTGGCCATAGCCTGGAGCATTTTATCAGAACCTGGGAGATCTGGTCAGTGACACTGTCAGGCAGGTGGTAGTGTTGTGATTGCGAAACGCCACTGGAAAAGACTGGTCCTTTCTCTAGGGTGAAAGCACTTGCTGCCCCAAAGGGCAGACAGTTCTAATACTCACAAGGGGAACAGTAATAAGTTAAGAAACTTCTCCAAACCTGGCCTGCTATTTGGTTTCAATGCCTCCGATGTAGAACAGCTTTACAAAAGGGTAGGGAAGACAACCTTGGCTCCTTGGAGGCTGATCTAAGGCCCCAAAAGCTTCTGCAAGGACACTGGGTGTGGGGGAGGGAGATCATCTTAGAAAGCCCGTGAGAGTGAGCAAACAGGAGCAGCCCTGTGGCTAGCAGCTATGGCCTGGTGCAGAGGTGCTGGGTGAAGCAAGCTGGCTGACTTAGAACCTATGTGGGATTGTTGTTTCTCTCTCTGAGGGATTATTGCTTTAAATATAAATTACCCTGCAGTTACAGTTTGGGATTTTAAGAGGTGATTTAGTTAGCACAGTCCCCTGCCTCTGGTCAGGATGTCATGTAAGCTTCATTTTATGCTTCCATGCTTTTCCTCTCATTAGAAGTACCCTATATCAGCTCACCTTCATTAGAATGTCCCCCCGCAGAAACATTGTTCCCTCCTCTCTTTCTGCATTCCTACCTCCATTCCACACAGCACAATATGACATGACTATAGTTGGGAAAGTAGAAGGCAGGACCCCTCGCACTTCTCGTTGTGGGAAGAGTTGTTTCTGCCCAGAGCCGAGCACGGCACCTGTCACAAATGGATGCTTCCACAGTGTTGCAGAATTGAATAGAATGCCTCCTCCAACTCTCCCCTTCCCCCAACAGACTTCCTCTCCTGCCTCAGTGGCTCCTTTCCAACTTCCCCAGCCAATTCCTAACCAATTCTTTACCCCACATCTTAACCTCTTTCCTCAGAAATAAGTTACTGGCTAGGAGATGTCTTCTTCCCTATGCTTGTGGTTTTTATGAGGAGGAACTTCTCTGTCCCCTCCCAGATGCTTGCTCCACATATTTACCCTCCCCACAGAGGGGAACTGCATTAACTAAGTGAAGAGTTTGAGAGGAGAATAGAGCCCAGTCTGGTAACAGAACTGACATTTTTATCATACCTCTATCTGCTGATTCTGTATTTCAGAACTTCGGGGGCGGGAGGAACATGGGTGTTATATCTTGACCTCCTCAAGCCCCAGCAGGGTCAGAAAGACACCACAGAACTGTCTTGTGCCCCAGAGGCATGTGGTAAGCTGGGTGCCCAGGGCCTGGCACCCATGTTACCAAGTAGCTGTCTCAGTCTCTAAATCCATTCCTGTGCTCCATTTCCCCCGAGCCTCCTGACATGCATGGATGTCTGGCAGGGTCCCAGGAGCTGCAGTGTCATTTTAGACACTATGCCCAACCCAGTGTCATTATCCAGTGTCAAAATGAGTCAGCAGGCAACTCAAATTAAAAACAGCTCACTCACTGTGCCCACAGTCGACTGAAGGAAATTTCTGAAGAAAATCTGTGGGAGGGGGCAGGGTGTAGATAGCAAGGAGTCACCAGGAAAGTGCACTAGCTTCTGGGTGAGGTAGAAAGGATGGTGAGGTGTCTCAGGAAGAGAGTCAGAACTCCCCAGCACCCATTGTTCGTTTGCAATTAGAACCCCCGACCCCTGCAACTCTTTCCCTGGAGATGATGAGCCCTGGCCAACACCACTTCTTCCCAGAAAACATTTGCTGCAGCTGAATTTTGTGCCCAACCCCTAAAATGGGGACATATGGAGGGCTACTGGAACCTAAATAAAACAAGTATTTTCAGGATTTTAGCTCAGGCTACACGGTCTACTTCCTGAATTAATTGTGGAGGATTCCTTCGCCTTCCATTGAGGAGGTGACACTTGATAACTTTCATGGAATAATAATGGGATGAATATTCCTGGAGAGAAGGACTGAAATTTCTGAGCCCAATATGGGCCCCAAATTAAACAATCCTGCGAGGTCCCTGTATCTTTAACCAACTCTATAACCCGATTGAGCAGGAAGCGAATGGCTCTGGATGATTTTATAGGTCAGTTAACTCCAAGCCGTTATTTCCATGGCTAGTAGACCGGCCATTTATCAATCTGTAAAGAATAACTCTGTTAGCAAAACTAACCAATCCTTCTCTGATGTGTCAAACGTATTTTAAGATATTTGGGATTTCAAAGTATTCTTGGGAACGTCATTCATATTGCACAGACCTGTTCAATCAGAGAGTAGCGACCTGTGGGAGGAGCCGGGGCATTTAGCTGAGAGAGAGGAAAACTCAGTCTAAAATTTGGGAAGGGATGTCCTGTGGGTAAGGGCCAGACAAGTTTAGTACACCTCAGAGAGCAGGACTGTGTTCAGTAGATGGAGTAGTGAGGGGGAAGTTCAAAGGGAGACGGCATATGCATCAGCCAGCGGGGGTGCTTATGCACCCATGGGAGTTGGCTCCCATCCCAAGACACTTCCCACCAGTTATGGACTGAATGTTTGTATTCTCCATAATTCACATGTTGAAGCCCTAACTTACTAGGAGGTGGGGCCTATGGGAGGTGATTAGGGTTAGATGAGGTCATGACAGGATTAGTGCCCTTATAAGAAGAGGAAGAGACACCAGAACTTCCTCTCCCTACCATGAAGTGAGGAGGTAGTTGGCTGCAAGCCAGGAAGAGGGCCCTCACCACGAACTAAATTGGATGGCACCTTCATCTTGAACTTCCTTGCTTTCAGAACTATGAAAAATAACTGGTCGTTGTTTAAGCCAAAACTTCTCTTTGGTTTTTTGGATTAGGTTGGTGCAAAAGTAATTGCGCTTTAAAGGGTTAAAAATAATTGCAAAAACTGCAATTACTTTTGCACCAACCTAATAGCAGCCAGAACTGAATAAGACACCACCAGAGGGTCATTGATTACATGGAGGTTCAAGAGATGGGCTGAAGCTACACCAACTTGATGAGATGCCTAGAAAATTATGACAAAGAAAGATTTCTCCCTTGTCTCTCTCAAACTCAGGAAAAAACCGTCCGTGGTTTATACTTGCATTGTATTATGGATAAACAGGAATCTGCAAAATTTTCATGTGTTTTCCTGGGACCTAGAGGGCGCCATTTAGGGGTACTGAGTTTCACTGTACCTTGAGTCCAGGAGCATCTTCATAAATCTCCCACTCGCTCGGAGATTGCAGCGATGGATAGAGACCTGAGTTACCAAGAAATGACATTAGCTCCAGCCTTCCTGCCAGAGACCACTTCTCCTGTGGTTTCCCTTCAGTCGGCTCATCCACCCTCCCATTCAAGTAGCAACAATTGAGGTCTAGCTCAGAGGCAGAAAATAAAACATGCAGGAAGCCAAGGAAGTGGGCCTGGCCTTTGTGTGGGAAGAGCAGGTGGCTCTCCTTGCCCCCAACCCCCCCCCACTCTGAATCACCCACAAATCTCTTCTGCTCACAAAACTGTGATGGTGCCTTGGTCTCCCAACTGGTTAAACAACAGCACCAAGGCAGGAACCCAGGACTTGCATTAATTCAGCAATCCTCCAAGAGTCATCATGGAAAAGAAAATATGAATCTTGTCACTCATCCTTATGTTGATTTCACCTTTAATCTTGAAATATTTTAAAATTATGGAAAAGTGAAAAGAATAATATCACCAGCATCCACATTTTCACCACCTAAAATTTAAGCTAAGGTATTTTTCCATTAACGTTTCAGAGAGGCTGAGTGCCCTTGTATTTATGCCCCAGTCCTATTCTGACGTTTCTGTTTGTGTAGCTGTTTATCTATAAACAAACAAACAAATAAATAAGTAAAATAAATGACATGTAATTCTAAAATTACAAATGGGAACCGGGACCCCATGATATTTTTAGTGCTTGGGACCCCGTTTAGGGGGTCTCTGAGGTCCAGGAGCGAGCCCTCGGTGCAGCGGAGGGGTGCCTGGCACCACCCCACATTCTTTCTCCTCCAGAGCCGGAGGAGGCCAGGCAAGGCAGGGCCGCTTCCTAGAAAACCCCGCCCAGACTTCCGCGATCGCTCACTGCCTTCCTGTGAGCCTTTGTGCCCGAGCCCGGCCCAGCACTGAGGGGAGGCGGCTCCGGGACCCGCGGCTGGGCAGCCTGGCAGGGCGGTCCCGCCGAGGAAGCACTGGATTCTCCCCCAAGTGGCACGTTCGCCTCGGGCCCTGCCAAGTGCCCCGCTGGGCACAGTGGGAGGGGCAGTGCCACACTGGGGTCCAAACCAGGCCTTTAGTGATTTTCAGTGGAAACCTGGGTGCACTGACTTTTTGGCCCCTTCCTTCCTTTTTTCTTTCTTTTTTCCTTCCTTCCTTCCTTCCTTCCTTCCTTCCTTCCCTCCTTCCTTCCTTCCTTTTTTCCTTCCTTCCTTCCTTCCTTCTTCCCTCCCCTCCATCCCTTCCTTCCTTCCTTCCTATCTCCTTAATCTTTACAGCACTTCTGACTGCCAAGCTCTGTATTGGGTACTGGAATTGCAATGACAGTTTCTGCCTTCATTCATTCATTCGCATTCATTCCTTCCACAAATACTTACTGAGCTGCTGCATGTGCCAGGCACTGTTCTAGGTGTTGTGGATACAGCCAGGAAATGAAATAGGTAAAGATCTTTGCTTCCTGGAGCTCCCATTCTAGCAGAGAGACAATGAGTAATAGACATAATAATATACAGCCGATGATGAGTGCTATGGAAAGAAAGAGTAGAGGGGGGTGAATAAATCCATAGTGGGGTGGGGGTTATTTGGAGAAGAGCATTCTAGGTAGAGGAAACAGACCGTGCAAAGCCCTGAGTGGGGTGGAAGTGAATTACAAAGAAATACTTTTCTTTCTCAGCCACTTTTGCCTCACCTGGATTCCCAGAGCTGAGGACGAAAAAAATCTCCCTGAAGCAGGGCCAAAGGAAATAGCCATGTCTGTGTTCCAATGGCTCCCTATGGTTTGCAGATAATTTATACACCTTGGGATGCCCACAGGTATCCTCTTTACCTGGATTTTGTTTCCTTTTCCAGGCCCATTTCCCAACCCTTTCTCCTTGTACCTGCTGCTTGACCCATGACTTGTGGTTCCCCAGGAGAACCGTGCTGCTCCAGGTCTTGGCACATGGAATTTTCTGGAATGCCATACACTTACCTCCTACCTGTGTCTACCTGACAAGCCCTTATGCTTCCTTCACAATTCTGTTCAACATCACCTCCTCCATGAAAGGTTTTTTCACTTTCCCCTGAACATTCTAGCCCTAACCTCTGCTTATAAGGACTCCTGGCACAGACCTCGACTGGCAGGTGTCTAGCCACACTGCATTTATGTGTCGACTTGTCTATGGCCCCAGTGGGCCTGTCTCCCTCACCTCTGTATCCCCAGCATCTAGCACCTTCCTGGCTCAGAGTAGGCGCTCAGTAAAGGCTTATCAACCGACTGAATGCCCAGTGCTTGACTGCTTTGTTCCCCAGAGAGAGCTTCAGGGGCCTGAGTGGGACAGCCTGTCTGCCTGAGGCTATTTAACAGACTGTATTCACAGCTGGTGACTCCTGGGACCCGGATTTCCTGTGGGTGAGAGACTGGCAAGGAGAAAGGCCTTCATTATAACCACAGAAAATGGCTGGCTCAAAGAGCATTGTTGTTGGAGAGAATAGGAGAGGCTGCCCCTCTCCCTGGCTGCACCCCTGCTCCGAGTGCCCATTTGTGGCTGCCCGTACAACTCCTGGAAACCCTGGTCAGAAATGTGCTTCCTCTCCCTCTCCCAGGGACTCTGAGCACTCCTGAGGCAGCAGCAGCACTGACAAAGAGTGCAGTGGGGTGGAAGGCCCCCCACCACTCAGCCCCCAAGGACTGCCCAGACTTCCCTCCAAAATCCCTATCCTTTTCTTCCCATTCTCACTTTCACAGTCCTACTCTGTTTGTGTCTTTGCACTTGGATGGATGGCCTAGCTTTCCTCCTGACTCACCACTTTGTCTCCACCCCATATCAGTTCCTATGCTCTCCTGCCCCTGTTAGAATCATCTTCAGAAGCTTCTGTCTTGGGTTCATTCAATTCTACCCTGTTTTCCCTGCCTTCTTTGCCTGCGTGTTCTGTGTATTCTAGATTAGGGGAGGAGAAAGGAACTATTCC
The DNA here is from genome assembly GCF_004115265.2 of Rhinolophus ferrumequinum. Taxonomy (NCBI): domain Eukaryota; kingdom Metazoa; phylum Chordata; class Mammalia; order Chiroptera; family Rhinolophidae; genus Rhinolophus; species Rhinolophus ferrumequinum. The sequence continues at coordinate 39,267,836 of NC_046296.1, read as the reverse complement.
ATTTGCAAGGAAACTCATCTTTTACTCCTTCACTGCATGCAAACCTTACCTCACTAGACATCCCTGAGAAGAAACCTTGGGCTTAGGTTTTTTGGGTGGAGGGAAGCAGGTGTCATCCCTGTCCCTCTGTCCCTGATCAGCAAGGCTGCCCGGAGCTCCTGCCAGCCCCTTGACCACAAGGAAGAGCTGTGGGAAGGAGCTAACTCAATCCTGTGGTCCAACAGACCCACTGGGGAGACAAAAGTTACTTGATTGAAGGAGACGGACTGCCGATGGTGCATAGGGTTCAGAACAGGAAAGATGGGTGGGGAGGAGAAGGAGAGGGAGAGGGAGGGATGAACTTGTATTTATTGAACATCTGTGATGAGGCCAGGCACTGTGCAACTCACATTCACATAGCTTAGCCTCCTCTAATCTTCCCAACAATCTTCTGAGATAATTGTCATCAACTGCATTTCTCAACACAGAACTTTATTTCCTCTCACACCCTTTATCCATTGTTGTTTTTTCTATTTGTTTTTCCTTTTCTGGTCATAAAGTAATTAGTGTTCAATTTAGACATGGTATAAGAAAAATCATACAAAAGTGCAAGGAAGAAAATAAAAACCACGGATATTCTCACAACAAACTTATAACCATTATTAGTACTTATATGTGTATATTTCAGTTTTTTAAAATTCATCTTAAACATGTGATATCACATGGTATACACAACTTTCTATTCTTTTTTTAAAAAATTGACCTTTATGACAAAAATATTTTAATGTCACTAAAAATTCGAAAAAAGGATCTATAGTGCCTTCACAGTGCCCCATTAGGTGGAAATAACTTTCCCCAATTGCTGGACATCTCTTTTTCTATCTTTTAAAATTATAAATAATGGTTCAATAACATCTTTGTACCAATATCTTTTTCTGAATTTCTAATTATTATTTTTTTTAGAATAGCTTAAAAGAAGTGGAGTTACTGGGACAAACAGTATAATTGTGATTTTTAAATAGTAGTTTTATTTTCTGATTTTAAAAGTAACAGTTGTTTATAGTGAAAAATTTTGAACACATAAAAAAAGAAAAGAAAATCATCTAACCTTAAATTATTATTATTAACATATTGGGGTGTTTATTTCTCAGTCTTTTTTTCCAATGATATACATATATAAATTTAAATAAATACAGCTGCATAAAACTGGTATTACTATATCCTGCTTATCAACAAGCATTGTATTATAATCATGTGATTAATTATCTTTAAAAATATTATTTTAATAGCTGTGAAATTCCACTCTAAGAATATACCATACACATTTAAGTGTTCTTTTACTAGTGGACATTTAGATTTTTGTTTCCAAAAATTTCCTATTAATAACTCTCTTATGAATATCTGAACATCTGTGAATATTAGTCTTTGACCTCATCTCTGATTATATCCTTCAAAAGGATTACTAGAAGTGAAATTACTAGGTCAAAGTGTACAAGCATTATCAAAGTATTGGTACACCTTGCCAAATTGTGTTCCAAAAAGCATTTTTAATAGCAGAAATTGTGCATATTACCATACCCTGGAAATACTGATTATTATAGATTAAAACTATAGTTGCTTTTCATTGCTTTTCAAAATGTTCTTCAGTTCTTTAATTTTCACTTTTATTATTTATTAGAGTAAACATGTCTTGAAATGTTTATTAGCTACTTGTAGTTCATTTTTTGGAATTATCTGTTTATGACCCCTATCTACTTATTGTTTCTGTCATAGTGTATTTCTTGTTTTAGGGAAACTCTTTATAGTTACATGATATTAACCCTACATCTATCATATTTATTTTTGATGATTTCCAAATAAAGAGGGAAAAAAAATCTCGTTTTACAGATGAATAAACCCAGACTCAACGAGGAAAGTGAATTATCCAAGGCCACCCAACTGGTAAGTGGTCTGGCTGGGCACCTTTGAACCCAGGTCTTGCTGGCTTCAGAAATCTTGACAGAAAAACAAAGTTAGAAAAGGACGGGAAACGATAACTGTAGCTGTGGGAACCTTTGTGGTAGAACTTGAGTATGTTTTGTTAGAATGATAAGAAGTCAGCTGTTGGAGGGGTTGGGGACATTTATGGAAGAGGAGGAGGAAGAAAGTGCTGGAGGACTTGGAAACCAGGAATGGGCCTGGACTGTGCGGGCTGTGCATCTTTCTAATCATTGTCTCCAAGTTTAGGGACATGCTCCTAGCATCCCTCATTCCTTCATCACCCTTCCTCATTTACCTGCCTCCATCATTTACCCATAGCCTCTCCAAATCTGGATGTGGCAGCACAACCTTTGCTTTGTCTTCACCTGTATGTTCCCAAGGCTTTGAGGGGCTCCTAGTTATCTCTTGCATTAATACGCAGATATAGGAGGACCCTGGAAGCAACATCCTCTGCAGAGTCGCGAATTTGAAGATTACCTACACAATCAAAGACCTGACAATATAAAGCACAGGAAGTTCTTTTAATAAAATACAAAATTTTTGCTTTCTCTTTATAATCTCTTATTAAGGACCTACCAATAGTATAGGAAAACGTTGGACTTTTAACAGAAGAGAAGGAACAAAAGTCTAATTTTGCATCAGCTTACTTTTATATTTAAATTGACTTATTTAATTAAATTCCTTTCAATCTTATTTGGCTTGACCACACATAAAATTTCCTTTCTCAAGATTCCTTTTTCACAAACTTTCCAACTTTCCTTATCTCGTTTAGTTTGTCTCTTCTTACTCATTCAGAAATAACCAACTTATTTTAGGACAAACCATTTTCTTTTAATTCCCTCAAAAATTGCATTTCTGTATCTTATATCTTGTTTTACTGAAAACACATATTATTTCCTTGCATTCAAAGTTGTTTCCCTTGTTATTTCTGTTTGTTTCAATTACACATATTCATTAACAGATCCAAATTTATCTTTTCATTTATCTATAATAAGAAATCAAAAGTAGGTAAACTTCGAATTAGTTAGCAATTAATATTTCAGTATTTTTTTATTTGGAGATGATCTGGATATTCAATGACTATCCATTATTTAATTTAGCTAGCAAAATTTTAAAGTTGCAAGTTACTAAAAGATTTCAGGAAACTATTTTTGTACATATAAAGTATAATTATTGCTAAAGAGTTTGTCTAAAAAACACCCTTTTTAGCCTACTTACATTTATTTAATTTATTAGTTCTTAACAATTATGTTTAGATCACTTGTGAAAATTTTATCATACTGAACTTTTTTATTTTTGCTGATAAATTTTGCAAGAGATAACAAGAACTTATTTGATTAATAAACCCAGGTAGAATAAAAGTATTATGCTTAATACTGATAACTCTAAAGACATGCCTACTTAACCAAACCAAATTCAATTCAGCTTTAATATCAAATATTTTCCCACATCACATGATTCTGAAAAGCTTTTGGGTTAGTTTCTATTATATTTTTGAGAATGTTTATATAAGTGCCTAATTCCATTAAGCCAATTAAACAGAGCTTTTAAACAAACCAATTCTAGTAATATTCTCTACAGATAGATGCATATACAGATATATAGATGCAACAAGAGACCTGATAGTTTCAATTTTTAAATTTTCTGCCATGAGACAGATATATTAAGGCAAACACACACACACACACACACACACACACACACACACACACACACACTAATTTATGGCAGTTGGAATAAGTTAAGTTTATTCGCTCAGATAGCTAAGGCTTTTTCTTATTAATATTTGTGGAGAAGACAAGATTTCTATTTCTCCTTAGCAAGGAACCTTGGAGCCAGAGCTGCAGTTTGCTTTAAGAAACGCTTGTTTCCTATTTTTATCCCCCTTCAGACTGAGGAATTGAGGATGGTAAAGATAGGTGGGTTTTGAACTGCTTCTAGAGTTGCATTCCTGATTTCACAAAGATTTCAAAGATTTGTAGGATAAGGACAGTTGCTCTGAATTCCCCAAAGAATTGGATTGTAACTTTAGAGACATTATAGGTTGATCTACCCATCCAACTACTATATCATTCCTAATTTGTTTCTTTCCCTCTGGGTACATAGTTTTATTTTAGCTCAGGGGAGGAGGTTTTTTTCCCTACATAAAAAAAAAAAATCCTATTAGGCTTTGAATCTGTAGCTTCCTATTTTGCCAAATTTCTGATCAAAAAAGTTATTAAATCCTTTCAAATATTTTGTCAGATTTTAGGTGGGAGAAACAGTGAAAACCCTGAGAGTACCTACTACGATGGCCAAAGCTGTTAGAGCTGATTTTTTTTTTTTAAGTCATTTTGTCTTTTAGAAGCTTCTGCTTTTCAATCAAAGAATACATTCCATTGTTCCTTAGTGGTTTGGTATTCTCTCTGTAAGGGAGGGCCCTTGAAGTGGACTTAAAACAAAGGTTTTCCTGAATGGCCATTAGAGTTTGAAATTATTTTGGTTAGTTGATCCATTTTACTAAAAAGGCACAAGAAGAGGGACCAAAAGGTTTGTACCTATAACCAGAGTTCCCAAGGAAGGAGCTTTTGGGGAACTTTTAGAGGGTTAATCTCCCACGTTAAAGACAAATTCCCCTGAAAGCATTCATGGCTGGACAAAAAGACTAAAGTGGTGTTAAGGCTATCTTTGAATCATTTAATTTCTTAGAGGCCTATAACTATCAATTGAAAAATGCTTCCCATTCAGCTTGTTTAACATTTCTAAGATTCTCTAATTACGCATGTAAGTATACTAATTTTGGAATCTTGAAAGATCCCTGGAGTGGCCACTGTGATTCCAAATTGTCCTTCCTATCAGAAGTGCACCAAGACAAACACGGAGCAGAGGATGGACAGTAAATTCAGCTGGTGTTCCAGAATGGGGGCGTTCCTCCAAAGCAGAGTTAGGAAGAGGATGCCTCATTATAAAAACTGGTATCAGAGGACCCAAGAGTAAAAGGTCTGAACCTCTAAGGAGGAAGGTTGGGAACCCAGAACACTCACCGCTAGAATCCTGGTGCTGTTGGAGATTACAGAGCACAAAGGGCCCAAGGAGTTACCTTGTTTGAATCCAACAGCAGCACAAGAATTGAAGCAGAGTTCTTCAGATTTCACATCCTTGATGCTTTAAATGTCAACTGAGCACAAGAGTCAGGAGGCTTTAGCTAGACATAAACGGCCAAGATTTATTCAAGGGTCTTAGGATTTGTAAAGTGGAAACAACTAGGTAATAATCATAGCATTCCAAAGAAGAAAGAAAAGCTGAATTCTAACAGTAAAAAAACACATTCTTGACAGTCCTGCATTCTTAACCTCTAGATTGGTCCGAGATGGTAATTTTCCAGATGTCTGGTGGTCTGGATAATGGATGTCAGGCAATGAAGACATGTGGACATTCTTTCCTACGTTCTTCGTTTTTTTCCGAAGTCCTTCAGAGGATTACTTATAGGAATTTATACACCTCCAGGCATTGATGTACAACTGAAATGTTTAACAGTTTTAAGTTCTCAGGCTAATTAACACAAGAATAGATTATTTTCCTCATGCCTGACTATAGTGACTCCATTTTACTTCTGCACTTTTTTCTCAGGCATGAACAAGACAAAGTCCTTGCCCCCATCAAGCCGGTGTTCTGACAGTGGGAGACCAGACACAAACATGATTCCAAAGAACAAAAATTCCAGTAGGTCAGAGAGGCCTGGAAGTCTGGGAAGACCCTAGGGTTAATGAGAAGGAGGCAAGCTGTGAAGAAACAATGTGGGGAAAGGGGAAGCATGAGCAAAGGCCTGGAGTTGGGCAGAATGAAGACAGCACAGTCTGAGAGGTGTGCAGAAAAGGAGCTTGGAGAAGGGACAGTGGCTGCACCAGGGGAGGCACCTGGATTGCATTCTGCCTCTAATGGGAAGCCATTGGGTGATGTAAGCAAGGGAGTGACAAGAGATCTCATTTGAAATTTAAAAGATGACTCTGGCTGCTATGTGGAGAATATTCTGTAGCAGTGATGAAAGCCCAACAAAACCAAACAATGGGCTAAGAGATAGGAGCCCTGGATTCCTCAATATGCTGTGTGTGATCTTGGATATGTTCCTAGTCTCTCTTCTGTTGTCTGTCCTTAAAATGCCAATAGTAACATCTATGCTCTTTTTGTCATAGAGACAGAGTAGCAATCAGTGCTAGGCCATTTAAAAGTTCCTTTTAAAGAACAAAGGGCTATACAAAAGCAAAGGCGATGGTATCTTCTTGTGCCTTTGGTATATTAGACACTCACTAAATTCAATTGATTAAGTGGTGTCAGTATAATAATGACTTGAGTTAATTTCCTCCATGAACATTGTGGCTTCTGAGATTTTACTCGCACAGAGATGATTAGCTAATTTGGTTAATGAGGCCGAACTCAGCTGAGTAACCCCAGTGCCCAGTAGATCCATTCCCTTGTGATCCCAAGCTGATCAGACAGCTTTCAGTTGGCTGTCATTGGTTACCACCAGCCCCACTGAGACAGTGGCACTTCCCCACCGCGGAGGCAGCCCCCTATGCAAGGAAATGAGAGCAACTTCTGGGATTGAAGACCAGCTCCAAGCCAGCTGAGGTGCTTCACCTCTCTTCCGAGGTGATTTCCTCTAAGACCAATAGGGACAAGAATCTTGTCCTGGTTTCCTCACAGGGAGATGTGGAATCAACAGAAATCCTTGGAGACATGTTGGCATGCTATTTGCATTGACCTGCTGCTGAGGGAACTGCTCCTGTTTTCAGTGGATTGGGAAAGAATGCCTATGACACATCAAGAAAGGTTTTTGTATTCTCTCAGCACATGTCACCCTGCGCCCAGCTCCGGCCCTGTAGTCTGGATTCCAACAGAAGAGAACTTTTTTTGAAAACACATGCACAAAGCAAAACAAGAAACACAAACAAACAAACAAACGTAAGAAGCCAGACTCCATTTACATGTTATACTTTGGGTGGTATTTAGGTGATTGTTATACCTAAGCACTATATGTATATATATATGTATATAAATATATATGAATCCTTACAGCATCCCTCCAAGTAGGTTTCATCAACGGATATTCAGAGAAGGTAATGGATTTGTCCAAGGATATCAGAGGAGTTCCAGAGCTGGGAGTTGGTCCACGTCAGCCTAATTCCAGGGCTTGTACACGCCAGGCCTCAGGCGTACAGTCCTGAAGCATTTGATGTACCTCTCTTCTTTCTTTCTGTGAAGGCCAGCACTCCAGACATCCTGGGAACCCCTCGGGCCAGAGATGATTGAGGACAAGCTCAGACCTCTTGGGGCTGGTTTGTCATTCAGTCCATCAAAACTCAAATAATCAATCATCCAGCAAATATTATTTGAAGGCCTCATGAGAGGTCTGGCAGCGGAGGCAGGAGGTGTACGAACTTGAGAATAATTCAATAGCAAGACACAGCTACATCTATGCCCAATGGAGGGGCAGTGCCAGCCACTGAAGAAGGAACTTGCCAGGGGCTAAAGGTGAGGCAGGGTCCATGGATACAGAGAAGTGAAAGAGGGTGATGCCATGGACTCAGCTGCCACCATGGGAAAGCCAGAGGAGGGCCTGACTTCTTCCCTTCCCGGGGCCTGGGACTCAGGGCCCTGGGCCCTGCTGGAGCATAGAGGATGGCCAGGACAGGGTCATTGGAAATGCCAAGCACAGCCTGTACCCACCTCTTAGGCTTGTCCAGGTGACCCTGTCCATCTTCCTACAGAGCCATCCTCTCAGCATTGGCAGCTTCTAGCTGCTGACTGGCAAGTGACTGAGGCTGCCCAGGCCCTGGATGCAGGAACTGAGGTAGGAGAAGGGATTTCGTCCTATGTGGGGGGAGGCCCCTGGGGAAAAGGGAAAATCAGTGGGAAGGACAGATTATTGTGGAAAGGCTGTGTGGGGCCAGTGTAGTGCCCTCTAATGTGAGCTCCTCGGGGGTGACAAGGTAACGGGGTGTGCGGTTCAGCAGCGTCGCCTGCCTTGACACCAGAGGCAGGGAGGGAGGCAGAAGAACCTGCCCTGCCTGTCGGGTGGGCCTCCCTCCCTCTCTCTCTCTCACTCAATACTATTTTAAAAATGTAACCAGAGGCTTACCTTTCCCCACCCATCTGTTCAGGGAGAAGGGGAGGAAGGTCACCTAAACACCCCGACCTTGGTGGGTGGGGAGGGGAACAGCAGGCCCTCCCCTCCGGTAGGCTAACTTACCATTGGCAGAGCAGGGAAGCGGGGTCTTTTCTGACTCTTAAAAATGCCTCTTAATTTTAATATAAGCTGATTTAAAATGATGTCCAATAAAAAAACAAAGTTTTGAAATGTACGAAATTGATATTATCTTAGTGTGCAAGATTTAGCTTTCTTAGTCCATTCTGAGACTATTCTATCTTGCTAATACTCTCCCTTTAGAGATCCATATGGCATCAGAAACTATGATACTGATAGCATATTGCCAACCACATTTGTATTCTAGTGTATAAGGTGTTTCTGGGCACCGTATTGCATCGGCTTCTGTCCCTAAGTCTGAGAGGTAGGGATTATTAGTATTCCCATCTTGCAGATGATGGCAAAGGGGCCAGTGGTCACCTAGGAAGTAGAGCCCAGAACCTGAGCTCAGTGGGCGCCACGGCACCCTCTTATGTAGAGATGTCTGGACCCAAAGGAGCAAAGAGAAACTCTTCAACTGCCTTTTATTTCCAGCTCCACCCCAGTCCGGAGCACCTTAACTCCCACAGATTTGGTTTGGTCAGATCAAGGCCTTATAGTGATACAGGGCTTTAGACTTTTCCCATCCCATGTCTCACTTAATTCTTCACCTTGTAAGAAAGATAGGTTTCCTTTAATTTGGAAGAAGAATCAATGTAGGGACAAATGGGAAATGGGATCTCTTTGTTCCCGACACCGTCTCTCCAGCTCTCTACCATACCTGTCCAGCATTTGTTGTCCACGCACTTCCCAGTACCCCCTCGCCCCGCCAGGGCCTAGCACGGTGCTGGGTTCCTTGGCACTGACCTCAGTAACTTCCAGCCACAGAAGCTGGCTGGAGCCTGACCTCCTGCCTGCACGTCATCCCCTAGAGTTCCTCATCAACAGTCCAGCCAGGCCTGCAGAGTCCAGCCAGCTCTGCTCTCTCTTATGCAGAGACTAATGGATGTGGCCTTCTTATCTCTGGGATGGTCATGGTTGGGAAAAGTCAGGTCATTGAAACACTCAAACTCAGTAGAAACTTCTGGAGAGAAATGATATATTCACTGGGAAAGAGGAATTGGGGGGGGGGGGCGGTGTGGAAAGAAAAGGAGAAATGAAGAGGAGGAGAAGAAGAAAAGGAATAGGCACAGAGAGCAGGTCGGGGCCAAGACCGCTCAGGGCAAGAATTGAGTGGAAACCTGCAGGACCCAGGGACTTCCTTTAGGTCCTCTCTTCCCAGCTCCAGGGATCTCCTCATGCCTCCACCAAAATAACCCCTGAGTTGAGCTGTGGGGGAGAATTTGATTTGCCTTTGACCCTATTTAACCTCCCCATGATGTGATAGCCTCCGTAGCCATCCATCTATACGTCCAGGGCCACACATAGAGACCAGTATCCTCTCCAATGTCAGGGCTATAAAAATTGGCTCCTTGCTTCCAGGGGGCATACTCAGGACATTCTAGGATCTATAGGAATTTTTCTCTGACGCTAACGTCTATTGTGCAAAATTTCAATATAAAGAGAGCATGCAGGCTTTGTAAAAAGTGGGCTGAACGAGACAGATAAAATGTTTTTGAGAAGGACTGGAAATAGGTGCCTGGCAACCTGAGCCAAGTGCTGCCCAGGTCAGGGACATGTGCGTTCTGTTCCACAGATGCCCCTAGAATTTGCAGAGAAATACTCACGAGTCTGCTTTGGTGTCATTACTGCTGTGACGGCCACTTAATTATTGGGTACAAACCCAATAATTTAGGTGTTAATCATTGGGTACAAACCCATGGTGGGACAGCTGGAGTGTCATGACTAAAACATGAGGGTCACATCCCATTCCTCACCAGCCCAAGTGTCACTGCCATCTTCAAAAGGCCCTATCGGTCACGAATTCGGGTGTTATAAGTGCTGTGCAAAGCCAGTAATAGCTGATAACCTTAGTGGACAATAATAACTAAACCTTCTCAAAGGGCCTTTTGTGCTGCTTCTGTATCCCTGCCCTTTGCTTTGAGAGTTATAAGAGAGGAGTCAGTCCCTACCCTTGGACCAGCACGCTCTTCTGCTCCTTCTCCAACTGGCACACTCCTGGTCACCCTTCAAGATCCAGCCAAAACGTCACCTTTTCTAGAAGATTTCCCTAACATCCTCCACCCCTCACCAGGGAGACAAAATCATTCCCAATTCTGAACTCCCAGGAAAACAGGATTTTTACTTCTTCAATGTGGTATTTTTATCTGTTTGTAAGTTGGCCTCCACCAGTAGACTGTGAGCTTCAGAGGGTAGAGCTGTGTTTTATTTATCTTTCTAAGCTGAGTCTCAACCACATTAACTAATGATGGGGACACTCCAATGCTGAAGGATGGAAGAATGAATGAAAATGAAATTAACTAATGAAACAAAGATTAGAGCATACACAAAGGGGATGATGCCTCAAGTGCAATGGGGTTTGAAGAGGGAGTTTGGAAACTTGTATTTTATAAATTATTGTTTTGTATAAAAATGTGCTCTGTACTCTTAACAGGAAACGTTAGCCTGGAATTGTCTATGGGCCTTTCCATTACTCTTTTGATTATGGCCTTAAGTATTAAACCTTGGGCATAGGAGCTTCACTCTGTAATGCTCTTATCCACAATAAACTTTGGGCTCTCTGCCTTGGAGTCATCTACTTAGAGCTTTACCGCTAGCATGTTTTTAGGTCAGAAGGCATCTCTCTACCATAAATTACTATCTGATTAGGATCCGCTTTAATTTAGCCTAAAATAGAATAACTAGGAGGGCTAATCTGCTATGATATAAAATTAACATTTAAGGTCCGTTGTCATTGTCTCAAGGCTTTGAAATGTGTGTGCCTCCTTTTCCTTCCACTGGGGTAAATCACTGAGCACATGGGTCACAACTGGGCTTGCAACCTCAGCATTCGTGTACCCTCTTAGGGCTACCAAGAGAAAATCCTCAGAATTTAACATCTTAAGTATGTAAAGACACATCGTCAGCATCGCATCCCTGGTTTTCTTCAAAAGGGAAAGACAGAGATATGCACTCGAGAAATGAAGAGTTTAAAATGAGGGTTGTACTGTGTTTCCCCGAAAATAAGACCTAACCGGACCATCAGCTCTACTGTGTCTTTTGGAGCAAAAATTAATATAAGACCCAGTATTACATTACATTACATTATATTATATTATATTATACCCGGTCTTATATTACATTATGTAAGACCAGGTGTTATATTATATTATATTATAACCTGGTCTTATATTAAAATAAGATTGGGTCTTATATTAATTTTTGCTCCAAAAGACACATTAGAGTTGATGGTCCGGCTAGGTCTTATTTTCGGGGAAACACGGTTCGGGAACTTATTTCTTGGCTTGGCACCTGGGGAGGTATGCGCAGGGTATGTGTGTCCTTGGAAGTACATTTTGGGGTATGCTAATATGTGCTTCAAAAGTTGCCGCTGACGCCCTCCCCTCTAACACCAACAATAAAAAAACACCTAACTTCAGTTTCCAGAATAATGCAAATAGAAAAGGCCTTTACAGAGCCATAGAAATCATAAAGAAGCAAACATTTTCCTCATTCTTTGTATATTGATACATTTCAAAATCAAACTCGTGCAGCATCTAGATCCCCTAAATGCCATGTAACCATCCTTCTCAATTTACGTAGGTCCAAAGCCTCAGTCGTCTTGCTATCTCTGACCACTTCTTGAACCTGCACGGGGTTTGCTGGGGAGACATGATGATGATTTGAGGGGGGAACCATTTCTGAATCTGTGAGGCCCTTTCCTCCCATTTTCCTTTTCACTTCTATTAGTTTAAACCTGAGATTTAAACATGGAGAGTGGGCCAGATGTGACTATGATCTTCTCTCAATACCTGGGCTTTCTCAGGGTCATTGCTGGGTACTCTGTTGTCTGCCCCAAGAGTGCTTTGAGGCTGGCAGGAGAAACATTCTAGATGAGGACATCATGAGAGCGGGAGACGAGAAGATGCTGGAGACCAACTCCTGCCTGAAAAAGATGCCGAGAGTGGTTAGTTTCCCAAGTAGGAAATGAAAGCTCTGATGACACAATTTACAGCCTAACCCTAAGCAGTCAATGAGGGCCTCACATCTCTGCCAGCCTAGGCTCATGAGGAAGAGAACACCACCTAATTCAAGGATGCAGAGATTATTCAAATGTCAGAGCTTAAAGGAACGCTAAAGATCCAGTCCTCCCGCTTTAAAAAAAAAAGGAAACTGAGGCCCCAAAATAGAAACTTAGCTGTTCAAGAAACTTATACCAGGCTGTGAGTTACTTGAGGAATGGAGTACGTCTCATTGATCTTGGTGTCATCAAAGCCTAGCAGAGGGCCTGGCATCTAGTGAGTGTTCAACAGACGCTGATCAAGTAAATACTGTATATGCATGAATGAGTAAATGAATGAATGAATTAGCCATCTTAGCTACAAGGAACAGACAGGATCTCTAGCTAATTTGAGAAGAAATGATTCATTACAAAGGTTTTGGATAGCTCACAAAATCTCTGGGATACTGGAGAGCCAGGCTCAGAGATTCAGCAACCAGGAGTGAAGCCCCACGTTCATTGGACGCCACAGTTCTCATGGTTGTCATGAACCATGAGAACGCCACAGTTGCCACTGCAGATGACTGCCTGAAACCCTCTTGCAGTCTCCTCTTCACTTATTTCTGGGACTGCCTGAAACTGCCTGGTTGCAGGACCAACCCACCAGCTCCTGATTCTGGATGCTGATGCCAGATCTGCTGCCACCGAGATGGTGCCCACTTTGCAGGGTGCTTGCTTCCCTCAATCACTAGCTTCAAAGTCTGGGCAGATGTATCTGATTCAAAGAACCTGAATGTATGTCCATACCCAGGGTTCCAAGGAGGCTGAGAGTATCTGGCATTTTTACTTTCTGTAGTGAAAGGCAGGCCTTACTTCATAATGCGAGTGACGAACTCCCCAAAGATTGAAAGATGCTACGGTTTAGACGCCAAGGGGCTAAGAAGAAAGAGAAATGTCCATTACCGTGAATGAATTAAGAAAATGTATGGTGCAAGATATTAATACATTGCGCATTCGGCTGACTCTTGTAGCAAGATGTCCCACCCTCTTGCAGTCTCCTCTTCACTTATTTCTGCGACTGCCTGAAACCTTTTTCACAAGTTCTGTCTGTAGGTGCCATTTGCTTCCCAATCTCTACAGCACTTCCTGGGATGTCCATACTTAAGGACTCTTTCAAAATTGGGTCAGTACGCTTGCGACTGGGCCTCCTGAGCCCATCTTTTTTTTTTTTCTAGGTCACTTCTTGAGTCCCTTTCAACGAGTCACCAGCATTGCTCTGGCTTCTGACATCGTCCACATGCACAGGCTTCAAGAGGCCCAAAGTCTCCTGAAATAGTTAAGTTGAACAAGTGGGATTTGTATAGTACAATTAGAAAGCAACATTATTATCTTCTCCCATTCAACTTTTAAGTAAACTATTTGATGGATTATTGCAATCCCACTTTGCATAAAACCTCATTTAGGTCCTAAGACGTTTCAAATCACCCTTCAATAGTAAAAATACAAATTGCTTTGCTCATACTGAATAGAAGTCTGAGTCCAGTGTAATTATGAAAAATCCAAGCTTCATCTCAAGTTAAAGCTCTATCCTCCCCAATTTAGACCTCCTTTAGCCTGTGTGGACAGGAGGAGAGAGGGGGTCTCTTGCTTCATCTTAGAATGTTGACTGACACATTCATTTGTTCATTCATTCATACAGTCATACATCCATTTGATCAGCATTTACTGAATGCCCATTTTATGCTAGATGCCCTGCTAGGCACTGAGGATCCTAAAATATTTCCTCACCTAGCACCTCTTCTCCTATCCCCCTAATAGCCTACCTTATCCCATCTAGGGTAGGAAGAAGAAAAGTAAGGAGTAGGAAAAGGTTGTTTTGGCTTGCTTGTTTGTTTTTGTTTTACTAGCATGGGTGTAATTTCTCTTTGGTTTTCTCTGGCGATGGCAGCTGTTTCCCTCATTGGTGTCTTAGTGGGTTTCTTGGATATCCCCTGCTGGTGCCGTCCAACTGCCGCCCTCATGGTTTCAGAAGGACCTCCTTCAGCCGGCCACTTGTGATCTTTCCTTAGATTCTGCTTCTAGTGGCTTTTCCACCTTTTTCTGCAGAGATGTATTTGAAGAAACGTATACGGACGTTTCTGAAACCCTACATGGGTTTCTTCCTGTGGCTTCCACATCTGTTCTGCAGACATTATGTACTGTACTGGGTATTGTGATTGCTGCTTAGACCAGCCTTCAGGAATGAGGACACATCCCACCAAGTGGTGTCGTCAAAGGTCTCACTCATTCCCCAAGGGCAGCCTAATGTCTTGGGAGCTCAGTTGAAACTGAACTGGAAAAAGTCCCATTTTAATATTTGTTGCAGGCCAGCCAAACTCAGACTATAGGAGTGGGAAGGGTGCCTCTGACCCCCACTCCGTGTCGTTCTTGGTTATCCAGGCTCCAGAGAAGCACTGCTTGGGGCCCACTGCCATTGGTTAGAGTGACAGCAGCACCTTCATTTCTGCTGGGCCTTTTACTCGCTGGGTCGGTCCTGGCAGTGAGCATGGCTGGGACGCTAGCTTTTTCTGCTTTTCCATTCACTCTCTCCACCCTCCCACCCACCCAGCCCCAAATTCTTACAACACCTACCGCCGTATGATTATATGATTTTCCTCTCAATTATTTTATTTTTTTAAGGAGGGGTGGCCCATGAGGGGATCGAACCGGCAACCTTGGTGTTATTAGCACCAGGCTCTAACGAACTGAGCTGACCGGCCATCCCTTAATTTTTATATTTAAAAAAAAATAAGACTATATAAATTGTATATATCAATTAAAAATCGTTTTTGGAATCATTACTATTAGGTTGGTGCAAAAGTAATTGCGGTTTTGCGATTATTTTTAACCTTTTAAACCACAATCACTTTTGCACCAACCTAATACATTAAAAGAAGCTCATTGATTTCAGAAGCCTTGAAAAGTAAGTAAATGTGTATGTCAGCATCTGGGAAATGCAGCGTGTGCATAACTGGATGGTCTCCTGGAGGGATGAGAACCACTGGCTCTTTCTTCCAGCAGGCTGCTGTCTTCCATTCTCCCGGAAGAAGCACTGCACGGTATCCATGGACCAATGACTCTTTCACCATTAGTTGAATGACAGAATGATAAACATGCAAGATGTTTCACAGGCCAAAATCTCATCCCTAGACCTAGAAAGACATTAGTCTTGAAATCAGTGATAATCCAGACCAGAGGGGTGGAGGCTGTGGTTCTTTAACACCGGATCCTTATCAGTAAGCACTTAGAAATTGAAGTAGGAAAAAAACAAAACAAAACAAAAAAAACCTTGACCCTTTACTCAATAAAAATCACAGAACTCTTTTGGAGGTCAAAAGTCCCAGCAATTAATGGTAGATACAGCTTTGCCCTGAAGCCAAACACAGGGGGTATGGTTTTCTGTCCTAGAGTTCAGTGACCGGGAGTGTGAGGATAGATTTTGGAAAGTCACGATTGAAGAGTTGGTTTTGTTTAGAGCAGGGGTGTCCAAACTTTTTTCAACGTTTTTCACCAAGGGCCCTATGCGGTAAAATACACAAGCAGCCGGGCCACTCACTCGAGGTGAAGTACGTATTGCCTCACCTGCTTTATTTAAGTAAACTAAATATATTTTTGGAATTTGCTGCGGGCCAATTAACAATGGATTGTGGACCGCAGTTGGCCCGCGGGCCGCAGGTTTGACACCCCTGGTTTAGAGGGAGTAACACGCAAGTGTGAGGGAAGGGGTGACCCAGTAAAAGCATTTCAATAGAAAAGGAGCCATAGTCTCTGCCAGATTACCCTTCCTTCCACTTCTGCTCCCTAGCCTGCACGTTCTCCCCAGCCCAAAACCAGCTAAATGGCCAGACCAGAGCCAAGGGGTAATCTGAGAGATAACAAATGTTGTAGGCCAGGACTAGTTCAGGAAGTGCATGACCCAGAGAGTGAGGGCCTTCTTTTGCATCCCAGGGGCCTCTCTTGCCTCGATGCACTGAAAGTTGTAAAATACTAAAGAAAGAGCCCCGCTTTCCAAGGTCTCTTCTGCTGTCGGATCCCACCCATTCCAACCTGATTTCTAACCATATCCTGGCCCATACTGTCTGCTACTATTACTGAGGCCCTCTTTCTTCCACCTGCCTACTTCATCCCAGGTGCCTGCTCTCTGGCAAGTTTGTACGTTAACTAACTCCTCATCTTGATCCCATCCTCTGAAGGGTGTGCTCTATAGAGGAGAGAAGAAGCTAGAGACTTAGTCTTGTTCTTTGTTAAAAACGAGCGGCTGTTTCCTTGTTGCCACAGGTTTTGTGGCCAAGCCACCCAGTCTAGAGTAGGGAGACAGGTGGAGAGATTGGCTGGGAGATGGGCAGTTGGCTCCCATTTTAAGTAGCCTGGGAGCTTTGCTTCGTGTCGCAGTACCCTCTGCTGCCCTCTGTGGCCAAAACAGTAATGTCTCTAGAGACACTAAATCCTGGCATCCATCTCTCCCTGCCGATGTCTTTTAGTTTTCTATGGGCTGCAAAAAGTAAAATGGGACACTCTCACTGCAAGCCTTTGTCTGGCTTACACTCTCAGATCCTTCCGGCAAAGTTGGTTGAACTGAATCCTCAAAGAAATCTTAAAGGGCCATTGGGGTCCTCAGCTCTGCTCTAAGCAAGTCTGGGTCCAATCCTGGGGGGAATTACACAGGCTTTGGTGACTCTCTAGACACTGCCAAAATACCAGATTCTTTAAAGTTCCTCAGTAGGATTTCCACAAAATCTGTCCAATTGTTAATCTTAGCGTAGGGACTTTTCACTTAGAGGGCAAAATCCCAATTAGAAAGATGGGCAGGCTGGTGGTCATGGAGAATAGGCCATATTAACATGGCTGATGTGTTCTTCAGTGACCTTTTAACTTTCTTCTTTTTTTTAACATCTAAAAAGATAATTTCATAAGCTCAACCCTGCTGAAATGTTCTCTATGGGTTGGAAGTGTTGCTTTGTGACTTGCAAGCACAGCTCAGGACTCAGCAGTTTTTCCTTGCTTTGGCAGTGAATGGCTTTGGGTACCTGGAAGCCAACAAAGCACCTGTTTCTTCCTCCACTCCAGTCCCAAGTAAGGTGAGTAAGCTTATTGCTGATTAAGGGAGAACCGTGTCTTACCAGTTTGAATTCCTCATTAAGATAAATAAATGTGTCCACTAGGATTGGCTGGCTGGAAAAGCCCAGGATGAAATCACCCCATTTCTGAAACCCACCCAGTCCCAAAAAATGGCTCCCTGGAGAGATTGGCAATTTTTGTTTGAAACATTTGGCTGTCATGTCAGGCTAGATGTTTGATTTCAAAGTCTATGTGCACAGTGCTCAGTGGCTGTAGGAAAATGAGAAAAATGTGCCTAGTTCCCCAATTCGCCACAGGTTTTATTCATCTCTCCCGAATTCTGCTCTCCAGTGCTTTCCAAAGGCCCCGCTCACCATGTGCAAGGGAAAAATGCATGTTAATTTTATGGTGGTGGTGACACAAACCTATAACCCAAAAATCTGCTTATTTTTTTCTTGATATTTATTTTTGTATTGTAAAAATGTATAGCATTAAATTTCCCATCTTAACCATTTTGAAGTGTACAGTTCAATAAATACACTCACATTGTGCAACAGATTCTCTAGAACTTTATCATCTTGCAAAACAAACTCTGTGTGCGTTGAACACTACTTTCCACTCCTTGCCCTGCACCACCCCCCTCAGCCCTTGGTAACCATCTTTTTACTTTGTTTCTATGAATGACTACTTTCGATATTTCATGAGTGGAATCTTACAGTATTGTCCTTTTGTGACTCATTTATGTCACTTAACAAAGTCCTGGAGTTTCTACAGGCAGATTCTTTAATATAAACTGTGGCATATAAACTGTGGTAAGGCTGAGCAGGAAAAGGTTTCAGGTCCCAGGGCGGGCCAGTTCCATGGCCCTTGCTTTCTCTTGTCTTCAACTCACACCTGTGAAGCCTGTGGGCCCTTCTCAGAGCTTCAAAGATTAAAAGCCTCCCCGGTACCTTCCTGAGATATACCAGCTGGATCACGGTAAGCTATGTAGGGGAATGGGGTGGGATTCTTGGGAGAGTAGCTCAGCGGCAGGGCAGAGGCGTCAGGCCTGCAGGGGTTGGAGACAGCGTTCAAAGCGCAACTGGAAAATCCCTGAGCTCTAACCATCTGCCCGTTAGATCTCTGGTCTCTCCACCTCTAACACTTGCAGCCTTCACGATCCTAGGGCTTCAGTGGGACCCTGGAGACTCATGGGGCAGATCTGAGGTCTCACGATTGGAGGACAGCCTCTCAACTCTTACCCCAAGATAACACTGGGAAGCCAGACTGACTTGTCCAATTCTGAACTGGCCCCAAAACCCGGGCGGTGGTGGCAGGTGTTGGGTGCCAGTAGGATGTGGCAGGGCAGACCCTCCTCTCCTGCATCCCAGCCAAAGCCGGTATACCTCCCAGTACAACCTTGCAAGCAACCAGCATGCCAGTTGAGGAAAGGGAAGAACAGGCGCAACCCTAGCTCAGTTTCACTGTACTATTTTCCCCAGACCCGACAGGAGCAGGTGATAGATCTCCCCATCTCTTCTTCCAAATGGCAAACTCGGGGCGTTCTTCGGAAGAAAGCGCATCTCCCAGGCCTGCAGCGCGGCTGCTGGGGCTCTCTGAATTATCCCCACCCGGCCGACGGGCCATGCAGAGAGGTGAGGGACGGCTCTGCAAGCAAGGCCAGGCGCGGGAACCCTCGGCGCTGGCGGTCCTGCCCTCGACTCAAGGGCACGGCAGCGCTAGGAGGACACCAGCGCTCAGGAGCACTCCCGTTCTCCGCAGCACTCCCAGGGACCGACTGTTGCTATCGTGTAGCCCACATAAGCCTCCCCTCCGCGGCGCGGAGTCCCACCTTGCTACCCGCCACCCTGCAGACCTCATAAACAACTTCTGCAACAGCGGAGGGAGGAGGCGGGGAGAGCCGGCCGCGGAGGAGCCGAGCGCCCGGGTAGGGGGCGGGCCGAGGTCAGGGCAGAGGCTGAGGCCGCGCCTCCCCATTGGCCAGGACTTAGTGGGCTGCCCGGGCGCGCGGCGCGGCACGGGCGGGGCCTCCCGGAGAGCACCCGCCCCGCCCCCCGCGCCCGCGCCCCTCTTGCCCTCCCCCTCGTGGGCCGCCGGAGTTTTTAAAGTGGGAGGGCAGCCGGGGGAACTAGACATTCGGGAGCAGCCCGCGGCACTGCTCCGGCGTCTGCTGCGGTCCGCCTAGCTGCTCTGAGCCGATCGTACAATCCTCGGCAGTGTCCTGAGACTGTATGGTCATCTCAGCCATCGCGCCCGCCCGGCCCCAGACTCTTTCAACTGCCGTCGTTAGAGTCACTTTTATTTTTAATTTTTTTGAAAACCCAGGACAGTGGCTGCTTTTCGAAGAAGAAAAAGAACTTCGGTCCCTTTTCGCTCCCCTCGTTTTTGCGTTTGACAGCCTCCTCCCACTCCTTTCCCTGACCCCGCCTCCCGGTGCAGGTTCCTCCCTGTCACCTTTCTCCACCCCCTTTTCCCGCACCTAGCCAGCAGCCCGCAAACTTGCACCTGACTGTGCGGGGCTCTCGAGCCTGTGAGCACTTAGGACCATTAACACGGGCCCGGACCTCAGGGAGTGGGAAAGCGCCAGCAGCTGCAAATCCCCACCGGCCAAGGAACCCAGGTGCTCGGCGTCTCAAAAGGGCCACAGCGACAATGACAGCTGACAAGGAAAAGAAAAGGTAAAAACGCGCGTCCGAGCCGGCTATGGAGCTGGTCCGAAGGGGTGTCTGGGCTTTGTGGGGCCGGAGCGGTTGAGAGCAGCTAGGAGAAGAGTACGGAGAGATCCTTGAGGCTCGAGGATCAGTTTGGAAGGTTTTGAGGGGGGAGAGCAGGTGCCCCGTCTGGGGACGCGGTGCTGCAGCTTCGCAGTGGAGAGTTCTGTGGCCCGAAAGAATCGGAAATCAGAGCGTGAAACGAGGCCAGGAGGCCAAGGGAAATGGCCCTGCAGGTCGGAGGTGCTCCCGGGGTACCTTCCAAAATCTCCCCTGCCCCTACCCCAAACTCCCGCGGCCAGCTGGTTGAAATGTTTCTAGGTTGATTTAACTGAAGTCAACTTTCGATTTTCTTAAGTCTCGCATGCGGGGCAGCATCCACACCTCTCTTTTACTCCGGACTTTTCGGGTCGGTCCAAATGAATTGCTATGCCCTTTGTGCGCCCCAATGGACAAGGGGTCGGAGGCGGAACGCGACGCTGGGACACTGCCGGGCCGAGGGGCCCGGACGCAGCAAAAGGCCCCATTCCGGGTCTCCAGACCCCACTGACGCTTAGAAAACCCCCTTCCTGATCCCGCACCTTGACTCCGCGGGAGAGTGGGTAGTGGGCGGGGCTGCTTTGCGGGGGTAGTAGGTGTCTTGGTGTGCAGCGAGGGGATGGCGACAACGGGCGTGTTTCCCACCCGAGGACAGAGAAGGGCAGCCGCGATCTGCCTGCCTGCCCTTGCCAAGCCTCTAGGCTCTGTGTGAGAAGCAACTCCGGCCAACTCTCACTGCCCTCCCGCCCCCTCCGGGCTGCTCCCCGCCCGGCCCTCTCCCGGCGGGAGTGAGAGTGCTCCGCGCGGCCGCGCAGACGTGAGTACCGCGTCTCTTCCCGCAATCGTGCGCTGCCTGCCGCCTGGCACCCCACTTCCCTTATCTCCACTGGTGCTGCCCCAGCGGGCTGGAACTTTCAGCCCCGAACTCGGCAGCGGCTTGGCAGGACTCGGGTTCGGGGAGGGCGGGATTGGAATTGAACGCGGCCAGCTGAACAGCCTGAGCTTCAGGAGATCAGCTGGGCGGCTGTGAGGTGGTGCGGAGACCCCGGACCCAGCCACGAAGAGAGGAGGTGACTGGCCTCGAGCTGGGGACCCGAAGAGCTCACTCAGTGTCAGTGCCGATTTGCTCTATTCTGACTTCCACTGAGAGAACGGAGCTAGAAACTGTGTATACTCCTCTGGTCGAAAGCCGCAGTTCCCACCTCGGGGCACCGATAAGGATTTGATAAAACCTCGCTGGTGTTCTGGCAGGGAGCCCTGGCCGTCCGTTCTCTGATCGATGGGGGGAAGGGACTGAGCCCGACTCGCCCCTTCCCGACCGCAATCCGCTTCCCGCGTCACTGTGGCGCCCCCAGGCCTGAGAAGGGTGAGCGAACCTTGGCCCAGTCACCCAGGGCCCTGAGACTGTGCCCCCGGGGGACTGTAGCCCTGGAGTCCTCTGTCTTTGAAGGGCAGCGAAGCAGGAAGGAGACTTTAGGATTCCAACGCCTTTTGTAAAACCAATGTAGCCTGCATCATAATACCAATAATAATGACCGAACAATCAAAAAACAAAGTTACAGTCAGCTTCTCTGCTCGAGCTCCGGACTCGGGAGCCGGCGAGGGAACTTTTTCTACGTTTACAATTGTGATGCCTATTGGTGAATGTCGCAATCGCAGAGGTGGGGCCTGACGGTAATCTTGAAAGATGTGTGAAGTGTCAGCTTCTCCCGTGCCGCTCGGCTCAGTTCCTGTGCTATTATGTATATTAATCGTCGCAAGAAGCTTGAGAGCAGAGGAAGAATTATTTCGACAAGCCCGCCTGCAGTGCTTCCTCCTTCGTTAGAGATGGAGCCGGAATGGGAGCAGGAAAAAAAGTGGGATTATCAGACTCCGAATTATTTGTGAGAGCGGCAGGTTTAAGAACGACTGCCAGGATTGCCTGCGAGTAGCCTTGGAAGTTTTTAGGACACTGCTCAGTGGGTGCTACCTCCCAGTGTGACTGCCCTCTGCGACTTGCCTTGATTTCTTGTGTTGCAGGCTGGCAGGGCAAACAGCAAGTCCCTCAACCATCGAGAGTCCCTGTAGGGGTTGTCCAATTCCTGTTGGGCTAATTGTTTAAAGACATTTACTTTTCGTGTCTGGCTCTGTTTGCTGGCTGCAGGCTCCTTGCAGGACAAAGGTGTAATTAAAATAGGAGAACCAATACATTGAAAGTTGGTGTGACATGTAAGTGGTTGTCCTTAGTTTTCCCAGAGTACCTCACAAGTGCAGTGTGTCCCCTGCCAACGGGGGACTGTCGGGTGATGGTTCTGCGCATTAGTTGTTAAGAGTTGTGATTCTTTTGGTTCTGCAGAGCCATTTCTTCCCCCAGATTCAAGATGCATGGAACACTTGCAATGTTCCTTTCAACAACAGCCCTTCAAGAAGTGGGCAGGAACATTTTGTTCCAAAATGTTCATGTGTTGATGGGTAGATTAATGTTTAATAATAAAGAGTTTGCTTTCCAAGAGTTGGCTGTCTGGCCTGGATAGAGGGTATTAAAGTGTACTTTCTGGTAGTAGTGGGCATTCCTGGTGACATCAGAGATGGTCAGAAACCAAAGCTTGATAAGGGTGCTGCCCTTGCCTTTCTGCACTGATCTGTCAGGAGTGAAGTAGAGGCCTCTTTAATCGAGATTCCTGATTCTATAAAGAGCTAGAAAGCGTCTGGGTTACTCACCTCCTGATATGACAATTTCTGAGTCCCTTCCCTGGAAGAGAAAAGAGTCTGGAAGTTTTTAGGTACTGTGGGGAATAGAATGGTTTTGGTAAATGTAAATGAGATCCTTGGATTATCAGGGATCAAAGTCCATTCCCAAAGCCAGACCCAGCTCAGAACACTTTCTGGAAGGCTTAGTGTGGGGCCAGTGGTGGAAGGAGTCAGAAACATCTGGATCAGAAGTTTTCAAACTATCTCCTCCTCCCCCTGCCAGCTGGACATATTTGTTCCTCTGCTAAAATAAAACCAAAGTCCATCTATTTTCAGTACTGAAGGCAAAAATACTACTGGACAGTTTTTCTCAATTTAAGTATATTTTCTATAAATATTCCTTCAACATTTGATGTTTGTTTCTGTTGCATTACCAGGATTCAGGGATGATAAGGAATGTAACACATAGGTTCAGGTAGTTAAATTTTTAATTCATACAGCTTTTGTGAAATTCTAAAGAATGCTGTGGCTACAGGTTTTTTCAGTGTCACTAATGGGGAGCTTAGAATTGTTTTATAAGGGACTATGGAAAGCCTCTAGTCAAACGTTTCTCTTTCTGGATAAGGAAACTGAGACCCAGAGTAGTTAAGTGACCTCCAGTCACAAGGATAGTTATTGCTGGTGAGAATCAGAACCCTGGTTCATTACTTTCAATTAAGTATGTATTTCCCAATAATTGACAGAATAGTACCCCCAGCCCTGAAATGCCTCTAGACAGTGAGAATGAGCCCCAAAGGATGATAATGCCCCCCCCACCACCAGCTCTAAACACTGAACCTTGCAGAAAGGAGACTTGCTTTTCTGGATAATTATAAAAGACTTCAGGCTGCAGATGGAGCGATTCTGTTTGCTTTTTGCAAAAAAGGAAGTAGAGTTGGTGCCGGTTCCAGTGTCTGTAAACTTTGGGAAGTATGAATTCATTGCTTTAGTGCTTTTCCTTTATTTCACTTAGAAAACAAATTAGTTATATGTGAACCTCATTAAACAAAATCAAAGCAAGGACTGTTCTCCAGTGGAGCAGATTGCTTTGTGATGTAGAGAACTGCCTGTCAGAGGAGACATTCAAGCAGCTACTAGATTGATTCCTATACTGAGTGAGGTGGCATTTTCACTAGGAGTGAAAAGCCTGAGACTAAAACTGTTCAACGAGTTTTGAATGTAAATCAATCTCTCTCTCTCCCCCCACGCCCATCCCTATCCCTATCTCTGTCTCTATCTCTGTCTCTGTCTCTGTAGGATGACACTCAACTTTCTAGGAATCTACTGTATAAAATGTTTACAAATCGAAGGAACCAAATTAGATCAATCTTAGTGTGCTCCAGGATTTTAGCCCAATACATTTGAAAATATTTGCTACCAGTAAGTATCTCAAGATTTAGGATTTTCCACATCTCAGGAAATCTATCCAGTAGTATTTGCTTTTTTTGTATTGTCCCCAATCCTGTCTGAAACCCTCAGAAGTTTTCCACTTTAGCCTACTGAATCGTTCCTTTGGCTTCTAGTACTTACCACCACTGATCGATCACAACGGGTAGAGTGTTTCCTAATACTGTAAAGTTAGCAACGTGTGCTTGCTGTGCCCTCAGTACCCTTTACTCCCACCTTCCCCCGTACCATGTTCACGTCACAATATAAATAAGACAACAAATGTGTATTGAGCACCTACTCCTACTCTGGATAAAATACTGAAAAGGAGATGAAGAAGCAGAGGATGGGATCCTTGTCTTCAGGTCCCTTAGTTTGGTGGGTGGGTGGGGGAGGGGAAGACACACAAGGAAGCTTAACTAAAAATATAGGTAACTAGCAGCTTACAAGTGACTTTTCTGTTTATCTTTTGAAGCTAAAGATAAGAAGCTCTTAGCTTTTCGGGCAGTGGTAACCATTTCCACCAGTACACACAATTATTAAAAAGCATTGTGTGTGTTTGGGGGTGGGAGAGTTGGTTCATAGTTTTCCCTGGAATCACTCAGGGTAGGTCCTGACCACCAGCATAAAGACTGGCTCTGACAGAGGGTCAAATGCGAGTCGGGGGTAATGAGAGGAAAGAAGTGGAGGGTTCAAGAGTATTTCCCGTCCTGTATTTTGACACCAGTCAGAAAGGCCCCCAACGTTGCATGTTTGCTGTTCTCTACACAGTTGCTTTGGACAGAGAGGGAGGCATCTAGTAGGGCTGCAAGAGTGATAGGTCTCCAGGTTCTTGTCCCACTGAGGATAACAGTGGAGAAGGGAGAGGGAGTTTCTTGCCCTAGGCTTTGGGAATAGGCTTCTGTGAGCCTCTGAAATTCTGTGGAAGGGCTGATGTATATAAGCATTTTTTTTTCCCCCTGATGGAAGTATGTTCGACTCTCAGTAGCCTTTCAAAGGCTCTATCATCTGGAAAAGGTAAGCCCTGGCTCTTAGAGGATGTTGGTGACTGCCGGACATTTCAGTATCTTTCTGTTCAGGTCCCAGACGGTTCCTAAGTTTTTCTACCAGTGTCTCTCACTGTCGTAGAGATGGGGAAGGAGATTGGTGCTTGCATCTAGTAAAGATACCGTGGTGCAGCTTAACCTTACCTGTACTACAGGTCTTCCATCCGTCCTGGAAGGCAGGGGAGCCGAGGGCCTTGCACAGGGTGAGTTCTGGTGTGATTCATTTCGTTACTGCTGCTTAAAATGGCCGTGACAGTTTCTCCTTACATTTTCCATCTTCCTCAGTTATTTGGAGGTCTTTTTATGCACTAGGAATGTGTGTGTCCTTAGTAGAAATCATATATGCGGTAGGACGAAACAAAACAAAAAAAAACAACCCAAACGCTTAGTTACATTTGTATAGGCACTGTTCTAAAAACTTTATATGGATTAACTCTCGTAATCCTCATATTATTATAATAATGCTTATCCTCATAAGCATTATTATTATCCCCATTTCCCTGATGGGAAAGCTGAAGTATAAAAAGGTGAACTGCCAAAGATCAAATAGGTAGTATGGGTGGAGCTAGGATTTGAACAAGGCAAGGTATCTCCAGAGTGTCTACTCTTAACCACTGATCCATACCATCTTACTTACTTTCCCCACCATATCAATAAAGTATTTAATATTCCTGACTCATGGTAAGTACTCCATAAATGATAACTGCTTTTGTCGTTGGAGTTATAGTCATTACAATTACTTTTCCATTTTGTGACTGACTCATCACTTGCATTGAACCTCACACGTAGACAGGGATTGAAGATCTGAAAGGTAGAATTGGCAATCTTGGAAATTCTTATTTTTCATGGGTTTTCCTCAACTCTGGCAGGAGGTGGTTCTCTCCTGCCCCAAAGAAGTTCAAAGCTTTCCACCTCCCACCCTTCACTGGTGGCAAGACTTCAATAATTACTTTAGCCTTCGGACTCCATTGTGCAGAAGAACCTGTTAGAAGTCTTCCTCTGTGGCTTCTGAAGAACCATCTCCAAATCAAGATGCACAAGACTTCCTCTGGTTCTTTTGATCCTTTGAAATTGCCAGCACAGGAAGGAAAGAATGGATGGGGGGATAAAAAATAGCTATGATCGTTGCAATAATAATAATACGTTGCATTTTTATAGAGCCCTTTCCCTGATGAGCTCCGAGCTTTCGCGGCCATCACACTTTTGACCTCTGCACTCTGAACCTAGAAGGGCCTCTTGAGTTGTCCAAGTGCCGTAAAACAATTGCACTGACACATATCATAGCACCGTATGTGTGGTATCCATGCATGGGTACGTGCCATTCACAGCATCTGATTTTTCGAGTAGAGATGGGTGTAATGTGGTCCCAGTTGTCTGGTCGTGCAATTGGAAGCTACAGAAGTGATCTGCCAGCATGAAATCAAGAAGAGTGGCATGGCCCTTGAAGATCGCGGGAGCTGAGGAAACAGGTGTGGAATGGACCAGCACGTTATCTACTTCTAAGTGGCCTCCATTTTCCCCTAATTTCTCAAGAGATACTGGTTCGCTTGACGGCCTTAGGCTGTTTCTAGGGGCCCCTTGTACATCAGCAAAAACTCTTGTTATAGCACATCACCACCTGAAACATCATGTATTCCCCCGTTTTTAAAATGGAAAAATTCTTCAATTTTAAAGTTACAAGTCACTTTGATGCAAGGTAATGACTCCGGGAAGCAGTTCTTTTCTCACATGCAAAGGTATTTCAGAAAGGGTGGGCTGGCAGTCAGGAAAATGACCCCCATTAAAAAATGTATTTATTTATTTGCCATTCACCCATCTGGCACTTTCCCAATTCTACAGAGCCTTGGAAGTGGATTGTTAGAACTCTGTTTTTATATTCCTCAAGTGACTTCCTGCGTCCCCTCTCTGTGGCGCCCTCCAATAGAAAAATAAACCCTGAGAGGTTAGTGCTAGGAATCATAACAGATTAGGGATCGTCGTGGGTTAGGCTATGTAATAAAACACATGAGCGGGAAAATGACTCCATCATGGTTCACTCATGATTGTGACGCTGCTGGTTAACCCCGCTGCCGTGTTTGCTGCCTGCAAATGCTGGGGGTATAGCCAATATTATAGTCTTTTTAGAAATTCATCAACTCTGTAGCAGCTTTAGTGAGGACACCTGGGCTTCATCTAAGACAGTTCAGAAGCATTTTATAATTCCTTTAAAATACATCAATGAAACTGTATGATTATTTTTTGGTAGTAAGCATTTAAATTACTGTGTTGTGTATCTAGCCAGACGGTGCTCTCTCTGTGTCTCTTGATGTCGTATTTATATTAATAAAATACACATATTTTCTTCTTGATAAAATTTTCATATTGTCATCGCTTTGTATAAGATTTGTCCTGACTGCCTCGGGATAGGGGGCAGAGGGAAGGAAAGGCAACACATTAAACAAAGTTGACGTTTGGGAAACGGAACTGCTGAAAATAGCGAGTCATGCCGTATGCAGTGAGACCTAGAACTGGGCCCAGGTGTCCCTGGTGAGCTGTGGCCTCTACCTACCACCTTGGGCTCCTGTGACAAGGTAATGAAGACGCAGGAGCACAGAGGGGATGACTCAAACTTTAGTACTAACTATTCTCATTACTAATGAGTAATTACAGCAAATATTTACAGGCCTCTTTTCCTACCTTTACGACTTCCTGTTGCTGAAGCACTTTGGAGTATTGAGAAAGATAGTCCTGGAAAAATACGTCATACACAGTTGCAGGAAAGAGTGTCCTTAAGCACACACACAAAATCAGTTGCTTGGCTCTGTTTATGAATTCCATGTGCAAACAACAGAAAACGATGCTTGCGAGGGGCTGGCTGATTGAGCATCTATTCTTTGAACTTCCAAACAAAATTTTAGAAATCAAGTCTGGATTATCAACTCTATGGGGAAATGGGTCACCCAGTGTTTAAAGATACTTTTAGAGAGTATTCTAGAAATAACAGGACTGTGCAAGTTAGTAAGGTACAATTGTGAGTTACAGCACAGGTCATTGGATAAGCACTGTTTGATGCACCTATGACCTCTACAATATTTTTCTGAATGAAAACAGTCTTGCTTAATGGAGTCAATCAGGATGCATAAAATACGCCTTGTGGGGGATTCAGGGAGTTAGAAGAATATCATTCACTTTATCAAGATTCTAGAATAAATCCTGATAATGCTCATGTCCTTTTATGTGGTTTAAAAAAGCACTCTGGTGAAATTGCTTTCTGTAGTAAAAGTCTGTAAACCACGGTCCCCTTGTATTTCTCTCCTACGTTTCCAGGAGTTCTCAGTGCTATTTTAGAATGGCAGCCTTCACTCCGGCACTGGCTGAGGTTGATGAAGCTAATTTTGGTGCCCAGGGTAAAGGGAGAGAGGAGTCACCTGCAGAGCCAAAAGGGCTTTCTGGTGCTTGGATTTGGAGCACCGTGGTGTTACCGGACACACCACATTTCACCTTTAGAACCTTTATTTGTGTGCTTGCACAACAAACGTTTACTCAGATATTAAGATAAGAAAAGTATGAAGGTCACATTTCGCTGGTGACAAGGGAGCTTCTATAAATGTAACCATATCACCGTGCAGCAGGAGTCTGTCTTTTATTCTATACCGGGGACTTAGGGGACTTAATGGTGGGTGGGGCCTGGGAGCCAGGCAAGGCCCTTCCCAGTTTTTTGGCTTCTCTGCATGTTCTGGCTAAACCGACATGCCCCTCCCATTTGTAAGGCCCTTTGGGGTGGCCAAGAAGGGAGGTGGAAATCCTAGTCCACTCTGTGCTCCCCCCACCCTACCCCACCCCCACCCCCTACTCTATGGAGCCTCCTGGTAGGTATTCCATGGACATTAGTGCCCAGTGCATTTTCCTGCTGTCTGACCGTCTAGGAATCAGTCTGGCTGCTAAAATAGCTTTCCTGCCTCTCAGAAGAGGTTTGCAAAGGTTCCGAGAGTGCCCCAGTTTTAGGCAGAGCACAGAGAGAGTCTTCAGCGTGGGAAAGGGGTTCCTTTTGTGGATTTGAGTGTTTCCCTTAAAGATTGGCAAGGATTAGCTAGACACACTCAGAGCCTGAATGAAGACACAGATCCTTGGCCCAAGGGCAGCCTCCAGGGCAGTGGGAGTTCATCTCACTGATTGTAAGGGACCCCGGCCTAGCTCTCTCACCTTGTTCACCATCACCGGCATGTCTCCTAAGCTCCAAAGATGCAAATTTCCTCCCTCTGCCCCAAAGGCTTGTGTACCCTGCATAGTGTCGCAGGATTCCCACCTCTGTTCCCTCACCCCAGTCCTTTCATCTTGGAGGCTCTTCTCCTCTCTTTCTGCTCACATACCTCCCACTTTCCTAGCGTGAGCCCAAACCCACAACTCCTACAAACGCTTCTGTAGTAATTCCCACACTGGCACCTCCCCCTCCACTTGTTTCTAACTCTTGCTTATGTTTGCCAAAGAGCCTGCCTGATTATATTTCCTTGTTATCTAATGACATTTTATGTGTTTGTGTCTTCTCAACAAGAGTGCCTGTTGCTCAAGGGCAAGGATATCCAATTTTCTGACGTGCCCTGTAATACCTTGCATATTTTGAGTCCCTAAAATCATAATTTTTATTTATTTTTTTAAAAAATTTTTTTTAATGGCATCTTCAGGGTTTACCTTTGAGCCACTGCTTAATTTTTATTTGTCTGATTGCATCGTACAATTCACAAAGTGAGGTATAGGAGTGTGATATTGTGATTTATAATAAGAAATATATATCTGGACTTCATCCCATTTCTGGCACAGCTCCTAAAACCCTAGGAATTTCCTCAATTTTTAGAAAAATCAGAATCGCTTTGTTGTCTTTTGGGTCCTTGGAAAGCCTGCCTCTTGGGCTTTCATTCGTTGTTGTTTTCCTTCCTATAGATTTGAGCCCTTTACTCATTATTTTTGGAAAAGAAAAAATCGAGGGGACCACTGGCAGGTCTTGGTGATAAATGATTTTACATCAAAGGCAAACCTTAGGCTAGTATTATGCCAATGCTTGACTTCCAGAATGCCCAATACACTAAGGCAAGGACCAGCCAAACAATAAAGTACTCCAGCTTAATCTCAAAGTTAAAAAGCCAGGTGGGAAAGCGTGTGTAGGAGAAACCCAGCTCTCAGCTCAGAAATCCACTTCCCTGGGGGGCCCTCCCCACTTAGCAGCACATTGGTTACCCCTGTGTTTATGTGGCCCTCAGTCTATATTTTATTATTTGTGTGATGCTTTTACAACTTGCTTCTGAGTGGTGTGTGTGAGAGAGAGAGAGAGAGAGAATCTGTCCCTGCTCACCACTTAGGTGGTAAGCCTTCCAAGGGCAAGGACCCAGGCATCCTTTTCTGTTCTGTCTTCCCACAGCACCCAGAACAGAGGCCTACATTTGGGTGCCCAATAATTGTGTATGAACTCTGTAGTTCTATGTCCGAAACCACGGGAGCTTAGTGCAGAGGCTTAGAGGCACAGGCAGGAACCTTTTCTCAGATCAACTTACCCATCCTCCTGGTCACCCACCGTGCATGTAATAAGGTGGGTGGGGACGCTGTTATCATCGCTGTGTGCAAAACTTTGTAGGTTCTGTTCCACATTCAGGTGCCATGCCATGCAGTGAGATTACGAAGAGGCATTAGATGGACTCTGTACTCAGGAGGCGCATAGTCTAGTTAGAGAGTCGAGAAATACCTAAAATTATTTGTTTAAAATATTGCAAAATGGTTTATAGAATGGGTGCCCTTGGCCCACATTTAAGATATTGGTATCTTGTTAGATAGTCAAAATTAGCTCAGATAAAACATGAAGCAAACAGTGGGATTTTGGTAGTAATTAGTGAGAGTGAATTGGGTAAATAGATCTTGTGTATTATGAATCGACAGAAAGAGGGGTGAACAGCATAGATTAGGGGGAGGTTTCATGGAGGAGCAGTACGATCTAGGTCTTGACGATTCGGTGGACTTTGGATGGGCCGGAGGGCATGGGATGTTCTAGTTGGAGTGAACCGCTTGAGTCAAATGAGGAAGGAGGAACCAACAGGGTGTGCAGGCAAGGGCTGGAGAGTGGCTCCTTCCGGGACTGAGTCTGGAGCTCTGTGAGTGGACAGGCGATGAGGACCAGGCCCGGACGGATGTTTGGGAAGTAGAGGGACAATCCTCTCGAGTCACACTGCGATGGAATCTTTGGGCTGCCTTGAGGCCACGGGAGCAGTGCATGCCTCTCTTAGGAATTAGTGGAACCTGAGGGAGCTGCTCAGGGCACCTCCATTATCTTCCAGCCAGGAGCCTGGTTCTAGTGTGAGCACCAAGGGGTGGCTGGAAGAGGCCATTATTATTCTTTATAAGAATGACCTGAAAGGCTGAAAATGTCCCCCTGTTTCCCTTAGGAAATCGCTCACCTGAAAATGCCTGAATTGATCTGGAACATATTTCTTTGTGGACTGTACCCCCCCTCAGGGTAATAAATGTCTCCCCGTGTGCAGAGGGGGAGCTGGAGGAGACAGCTTACCATATTGGAACACAGAGTCCTTGGGGCTCTGGGGAGGGGTGCAGTGACCCTCATCCTGTGCTCTTGTTTGGATGGTAGTCTTTGTCCCCTTGATTATTTGCTAAGGACTCTCATTCTAGCCCCTCTTCCCCTTTCTCCAGATCTAGGCTTTTTGAGTCTGATCACTGTGGAAAGATACGACAGTCCCTTTGACACTCCCCTGTTTGTAGGGAGGCGGCCTAATCTAAGTCAGACCACTCCTTTTGTCATCTTTAGCAATTGTCCCTTGCGTGCTCTGTGAAGCAGTGCAGCAGAGCTGTTCCTTGGCCTGCTGCTTTCCTGTGATGTGGCTTCACATTCCCTAAAGCCCGAGCTCTGACTTTCTTGGCCAGATGCTGCCAGAAGAGACAGAAAAAGGAGCCATCTTTCTAGGGTCACCTAGGTAGGGCAGCTGGGGCTTTTCCCCTCCTCCAGCAGGTCTAACCTTTCCCCTAGAGGTATTTAGAAGCAGTTGAGGTCATGGCTGGACACTCATGAGCAGGGCTTGGGCCAGAGATCCTGAATCACTGGAGAAGATCCCACACCAGGGACCAACAAAGGCCAAGAAAGTCACTGTAGTGCGCCCTGTGCTGTGGTCCTTCGAGGGAGGCTGCAGCCCCTGAACAGGCTCTCGGCTTGGAATTTAATCTCATCACGGTACCGGCGTGTCTCCTCTCGTTCCTTTTCTATCCCCGCAGTCATCAGCACATGGTTGTAGAACTGGGATACTGCAGCCCAGTCCAGGCAGGATTGCTTTACTCAGTGGTGTGCTCAGTAATCATTTAAATGCCTACTCTGTGCAGGCTGCTGAATGTTGGGCCTGAGCCCAGGGAGGGGCCCCTGGAGTCAGGTGGAAGGGGCTGCAGAGCCCAGGTTGCCCAGCCCAGACACAAGGCTGTCTGGAGCTGTGGGCGTCTCCCAGGAAGCTGCCTCGAGGACGTCCTAAGAAACCCATAGGCCAGAAAGTGGTGTTCACTCAAATCTAGCCAAAGTTGAAAATGCGAGTGTAGCATCTACCTTCCTACAGCCGCAGGTAGGCCTCAGGAAGGCAGAGGAAGGTGATCTAACCAAGCTAATCCGTGACTACGCCATTAGGGTGTGAAACCTGTGAACTTGTCTTGTTTTGTTCGTTTCTTGTCCAAAGTAAAAGTTCCTTTTGAAAAATTCCGATGTTGTCTCTCCTGAACTCCTCGCAAACTGTTTTGCCCCACCTGGGTCTGTGAGGTGATGGGACTTGCGCACACTTGCGGGTGACGTGGTCACTGCTGCCGCTGGCCGGCTTCAGGCCTTGGCATGCTGAGATGACCATGAATCCTGATTCCTTCTTTTCTGAGCCATTCACTTGAGCACATTAGAAACCATTTTCCGTATTCAGATCAACACAAACCTTGTGATTCTGGGCCACCTGTAGCTCCTTGTATGAGTTCACATATTACAAGGGTAATGATGACAGCTTAATTCTCCATGAGTTAGATCTTCCGGGCCAACGCAGAGTACATGTTTATTTTGGAAAGGGACAAACTTTCACCCACTTGAATTCCTTTGCCTTCAAAATTAGTGTCAGGGGGAGCATTTCAGATCTTGCTCCCCAGCATATGTTGTCAGTTTGGCTCAAATACACTCATAAAAATGCTCAAAAAAAAAAAAATTAGTGTCAGGGATTGACCACAAGAGTTGCATATTTCTTAGCCTTTGTCTTGCCAAACAGATTATACTCGTAAATGCTCCCAGGGCCACCCTCACTTCTTTTGTGTCCCTGGCAAAGCCTGCCTGCACAAGAGGTTCAAAGGAGTACTCAAAAAGGCTCTAGGAATGAGAAAGACTGTTCTAGATCCTTTTCTGACGTGTGTAACTTAGAACAGGTAATTTAACCTCTCTGCATGTTTCCCATTCCTAAATGGGGGTTAGACACACTAATTGCTTTCTAAGAGGACTATTCTGAGGTTGGAATGAGATAGAGTTTCAATAGAGCCATGCATTTTAAAAGTGTATTACATTTTAGAAATCTCCTTGTAACCATTATATCCATAGAAAGACCTTTGAAAAGTTTAAAGTACAGACCATTAAGGCATCATTATTAACAAGCCCAGCAATATAATCATTTGGCACATCATTTGTTGGAGTGGTTTGACTGCAGTTGGAAGGGAGTCTTAGGAGAATCTAAAAAGTGCTTGTGCTCAGGCCTTTAAATCCCACCCCACCCCCACTTCAATCCCTGCCTGAGCTTTTCAGGATTATGAGCCCTTCCCAATAGTGATTTCAGGATATGAATTCTATTTTCCCCCATACTCTGAGATGTGAGGAAATCTGATAACACCAAGAGACCAAGGAACCCTCCTGGACTCCTGAAAAATGGCATGACCTTGAATGTGCCCTTTCCACGCCTGGCTTGTTCTCCCCTCACCTGTGGAGAGAGAGGGCCCATGCCAGCTGCCATCCTGTCATGAGTGGGAGTTTGCCCTTTGATTTAACACCCCCAAATCTCTAGACCTAATGGGCTACATCCATATTAGATCCGCTCTGGTCCACTTGTTGCTCTGAATCTTACATGCAAGACCTAATTGTGGGCTCCCGAAGGGACTAAGTGCCTGGCCCAAAGTCATTCCAAGGTCAGACCACTTTACTGGGAGATCTAGAAATGAGGGGCAGGATGATACCTCGAAGAATACCTGGGCCTCCTGGAGTTACTAGAAGTGGGAAGAGGCTTTGGGTGCGAAGGGTCAGGCTCGGCAGCACAATGACCGTGAGACTTGGCAGGTCACTCAGCCCTGGCTTCAGACCCATCACCTGTAGCATCCCTAACACCTCTTATCCGTGAGTCTGCCCGCCCTTCCCTCAGCCCAAGCCGAGGCAGCCAGCTGACTCGGGCCTTAGGTCTCAGCTTAATATCACCTCAGGGAAGGCGTTCCAGACCTCCCCCAGTTAACCTCCATCCCTCCACTTCTGGTCTCCTTTTTTTTTTTAACAACACTTCCTCCATGCTGTAATTTATTTGTCTGTTGTAAGCTGCTTGAGGGCAGGGACTGTGCTGACCCTCTCACCAGCATATCCTTAGTGTCTATGTCTATGGCAGTGCTGTGCACATATTAGATGCTCCTTAAACACAGGTTAAGGAAAATAATGAATCCAGGGTTGCTGGGTCTTCATCTTCAACTCCGCATTGAAGACGCATTTGTTCAGTGTTTAATTTTTTCCCCAAAGCTCATAATGTATACTAAAGTAGTTGTTATTTTCCTCATATAGACAAAACAACTGAAGCACAAAAATGGGATCCTAAAGCCAGAGAGCGGGAGAGTCCATGTTAAGAGATCCCAGCCCCAACTTCTTTCCACTGACTGGTGGTGTCTCTCCAGGCACTTTCCTCTTTTTTTTCTGTTGTGGTGATGTTATTGTTTGTCTTATTTGGCAATGTTTACACCGCAGTGGTAGGGGCCATTGTGTGTTGGTGGCGTCTGGAAATACACAACAGAGTCCCAGGAGAATGCCACTGTCGGTCCTTACCACAATTAGCAATTGTCAGGCCAGGGGTAGTAACTGGGTGGGTGTCATTCTCTACGTGGCTGGTCCTGCGTGTTGAAACACCACTGCCTGCTCCTGACAGAGGCGAAGGGGAGTAGACCACAGCCCCATTTCTGCCTGGTCCCATCTATCCTACCACACACACCTAGGCCCTTTCTGCTTGGGACATGTCCTGTTTTGTCCTGTCTAGTGGAATTCCTATGGCCTGGTGGAAAGGAAAGAGGAGTGCTAACCAGCGGGGTGACTTCTGGGCCTCAGTTTCTCCATCTTTAAAATGGGCCAGTAGGTGGGAACCAGACAAGATTGACTCAAAGATACCTTCCAGGGTTCTGATTCCATTGTGAAGTACAGTCTAAGTGGAGCCTAGTTCTGACTCTTGTTTCCAGATGCTTCCTTGGGGAAAGAAGATGGGAGGTTAAAGGTGATCAGTGAGGGGTTGGCAGAAGGCTTTCCAATTCCCCTGTAACTCCCCCCTCTGCAAGAGGTTCTGTTATAGTGGAGAGGGACAGAGACTTGGAAGTCACTATTGGACATGGCATGATGCCAGAGAGAAGGGGCTGGATCCACTTCCACAATAGCAGCGGGACCACCCTTAAGAAGGAAGTGGGTTCACATATGACAATATGCACTGCCCCGTGGTTTCTACAAAAGGGAACAGTTGTGTTATTAAGAGGGGCAGTGTCTGGTCTCCTAATGTCAGGGAAGAAGGAGGCAGGCTGCTGGAGTGAGAATACCCTTAACTAGGAGACCTGGCTCCCAGCTCTGACACCACACGGCAGCCTGTCATGGACTCATTCTGAGCCTGTTTCCACATCTGTCAGATGGCTGCATCAATTGCTGCCTTGCCAATTGGTTTGGGACTTGGAAAATATAAACAGCTACAAAAGGGGGTTATTACTATTATGATTCATATGTACGTATCTATATATTAGTGTGTATGTGTGTAAGTGAAAACGTCCGGAGTGCTCGGTTGATACTGATGTGGGATGATTGACATAATCTTGACTCTTACCTAAAAATACTGTGTCTTTTGATCTGAGGCAGAGAAAGAGAGAGAGAGAGAGAGAGAGAGAGAGAGGGGGGGGGGGGGGAGGGAGGGAAGGAGGGAGGGAGGAAGGAAGGAAAAAAGGAAGAAAGGAAGAAAGGAAGAAAGGAAGAAAGGAAGAAAGGAAGAAAGAAAAGAGAAAGAGAGGAAGAGAAAGAAATCGAGAAAGAAAGAGAACTGTGTTAGAAAGCCGGAGGCTTTGAGAGGATCAGGTTTGAAAATTACTGAATGGAGTTACACTGCATTGGGGAGGCGGGGGGTGCACTGTGGGTCAGAGGTGAGTCACAGTGCATGGGTGATGGGGAGTCACCTTGAAATTGTGCCCAAAAAGTGGAACTATTGGGACTTGAGTTTATCTGCCTTTCATCAGGTACATCAAGTCCTGGATGGCTTCCCGCTGGCCAGAGACCTGCGGTGGACGCTGTCCCTTGCCGCCCTGGGAAGGCTTTCTGCTGGCTTCAGCCCCGCTGAGCAAAGTCCGCTTGTTCACTGCAGTTCACACAGACTCTTTGCCAGGCCTGCCCAGAATCCTGTCTCCTCTGACTTCCTGTGCTCTTGCATAATATTTCCTTGCTTCTTGAACGGCTGCCCCCAGTGCGGGGGCAGCTCACTGACGCTGCTGGACGTTGAGCAGGATGTGGAGGGAGGGTGGGGATGTGCAAACATCATCCAGGGGTGCTCTGGGCCCTGTGGATTGAGGGAAGGAGGAACAGGGCTCCCCAAATTACCTGGTGGAAGATTTTAGCATAAGGGTAGTTAGGGCAGATGGTGCTAGCGCACGCGCGCACACATCCTCATAAATCATTTCTCCTATAAAAGTATTTTTAAAGTAGCTAAGTTGTTTTCTTCTGATTATAAAAAGTATACATGCCCCCTGTAAAAAGTCGTAGTACAGGAAGGCATCAAGATAAAAATAAAAATCACCAAAATTCCACCACCCAGAGATAACCACTGTTAACACTTTGGTGAACACACTTCTTCAATATAATAAGTGTGAATACGTAAGGACAGAATATTATATGCTGTTGTGAAAATGTACTTTCTATACAGCAATACGTCAGAATTATCTCTTGATATCAAGGTGCATAGATTTAATAGAGCTGTCGTAAGTTCTACTTCTAGATGTATCATAATTGCAGTCCCTATTCATCGATGTGTCCAGGCTCAGAAAACAAGCTCTAACCAGCCTAAAGATTATTCTCCAACTGGAAAAGCAGCATCTCTTCTAGATGCCGGACCAATGTGTTAGTTCTGGTGTCCCAGAAATGACGACAAATTCAAAGGTTTTGTACCCATGTCGACCTTTCTCTAGGCTTAGAATAATTCACGTGATTACGGAGAAGAGGCTGCAGTACTGAAAGCTGTCAGAGCTGGGCTGGGTCTTCCAAGGTGGCCCTTGTGTCTGCTTGAGCAAGAAGCCATTAACTGGGAGAACGAGTTTGTCTTCTGTGGCATTCCTGTGCCCAAGGTTTCACATAAGCTCCATTTAAAATTTTAATTTTAATCTGAAACTTGGTGACACAATCTATATTTTTTGAAAAGGTACTCTTCTTTACACAGTGTATTCATGATACTGAAAACTTTAATGCATGTTCAGTATCATTCAGATTTTTTACAGTTGGAAGAGCTAAATTTCTTTTTTCTTACCTGAAATAGATGCTATCTGTACAATGCTTCTGACCCATCCCTGAAAGCTGTATATTCATAAGGGTCGTGATGAGCTTTTTCTCTTCCACTGCTAATCGTGGTTGTAAGTGTGGCCTAGATTTACAGTAAATTTCAGCATAGAGATGACTCCTGTGCATTTGGGAGCCAGGTGTCTACAGCATTTGCTTGTTTTCTTTGAATCATTTTTAAGCTGGATTGGACAGTTTTTTTAATTTAATCAGGAGTTTTAGTCTGAGGCTGGGGCTTATTGCTTGTGGTTGGAAATTTCTTGTTAGGTTTACTTTTGAGTCAAGACAAACTGTTTCCTAGAGCTGTTTCAGACTTCTAAATCAAAAAGCATGATAATGCTAGTAAGTTAAAACACACTTATTGAAAAACTCTCAGACATCATTTAAAACAAAAATTTGTAACAGAATTTGGCACCAATAGAATCCAAGTATTTTACTCCATTTTGTTTACAGTTGTCTGCTCTCCAGGCAAATAATCTATTATGACAATTTGCATAATTTTAGTCGCTCCTTCCATTTATTCACCCAGGACTCCTTTTTCTAGAATTACTGCCAAACTGTTATTACATCAAATTCTTGACTGTACTCCTGAGGAATTAGGAGGGCGATGAGAGTTAGAGAGAGGAATGAATATAATCTTTGCCTTCTTACAACATTTTTGGTTGTAGACTTTCAACACATTGGTTCTGTAATTGTTCCCTTTCTTGGTCATTACCTGGCTTTGGTGAGGTCTTTGCCATGTGTGCACATTTGGGAAGTGGGGAAAGAGATAGCAAGACTGAATTGGTCCTCAGAATTATGAAACAGGACTTTGTGGAAATTGATACTTCTGTACAGTGAACATGGAGCAGCTGTTGGCATAGCAACCCCTACGTGGAAAAGCGCACGCTGCTGGCAGATGACTTTTGCAGTACTCAGTGTTAATCTGATAAATGGCTTTTTTAATAGTAGTTTGTGGGCTAATGGAAAGGTCGAAGCAAACCTTTATTAACGGGAAGAAGGATGGGGATTTTGAAGTCACCGAGTGCACACACTGGAGAGCCACAGCTAAAGTGTCTCTTTTTCACATCAGATATGCTTGGAGCGTGGCAAGCCGAAGCAAATTGGGGATACTGTTTGTCTTGACAGGGTGTAACTGCCATTATCACTTTATATTTCAAGCATGGAGAGGAGTCCTTTTTATTCAAGATGTTTACTTTGTGTGAGCATTTAGGAGCAGTTTAATTTTACACTGTGGTGTTTTTTCCTTTGGTGGATGGAGGTGGTTAACTACTTTTTTTTTTTAATGTTGTGGTAAGTTATATATAACATAAAATTTATCATTTTAACCATTTTTAAGTGTACACTTGAGTGGCATTAGGTATATTCACATTGTTGTACAGCCCCCTTCACTGTCCTTCTCAAGAATGTTTTCATCATCCCAAATTGAAAATAAGCATTAAACAATAACTCCCCATTTCTCAGTTCCCCGAAGCCTCTAGTAAGTATTGTTTTACTTTTTCCATGAAAGTGACTGTTCTAGGTACCTCACAAAAGTGGAATTATACAACATTTGACCTTTTGTGTCTGGCTGATTTCACTTAGCATGTTTTCAAGTTCCACTCACGTTGTGGCATGTGTCAGAATTTCATTCTTTTTTAAGGCTGAGTTATATTCCATTGTATGATATTCCACATTTTGTTTATTCTTCCATAAATGGACATTTGGGTTGTTTCCATCTTTGGCTATTTTCAATAATGCTTCTAGGAACATGGGTATACAAATATCTGAGTATCTGCTTTCAATTTTGGGGGTGTATATACCTAGAAGTGGGATTACTGGAGCATATGATAACTCTATGTTTAATAATTTTTTTGAGGAACCACCATAGCAGCTGTAACCATAGCAGCTGTAACATTTTACGTTCCCACCAGCAATGCACAAGGGTTTCAATTTCTCAACATTCTCGCCAACATACATTATTTTCTGTGGGTTTTATTCAAAAGCATTTCTAGGGGATGTGAAGTGGCGTTTCATTGTAGTTCTATCTTGCATTTCTCTGGTGATTAGCAGTTTATTTGTCTTTATATTGTCACGTGTGTGGGAACGACAATCACTGCCCCATTGTTTATCCCTAGGGGGTAAATGAGACTATCAATGCAGTGATGTTTGTGGGAGTGAAAGGTGGAAGGCAGGGAGGGAGGCACCGTGTGCTTATTTTATGCAGTGCAGGCACCTCAGGAGACCTGTGTTCAAAGTTTGTGTTGTGGCGCAAGTGAAACTCTTCAAATGGAGGCCTCCGGGGCTGAAGGAACAGCAACCCTTTGGAGGAGATTTTCCTAAGGAAGCCCGTTGTGGCTGGGCCTACCCTGTGTAATCCTTCCTGCTTTAGCCTGATGTGTAGGCATCAGTGTCCCTCTGCCCCGAGAATTGTCATTGTTGTCATTGGCTACGGAAGGCTGAGCCCATCCTCTTCGCCGTTCCTGAGGAGGAAATGCCCCAGACGTCTTGCCAAGGGTTTTCCTAGGTCTTTAAATGACCCCCACTGTCTAATTTCTCCACTGAAAACACTATACACACCTCCTCCTCTCTCCCACCCCCCAGGTTCGTGTGTGGGCAGCTTACATTTTGACCAAGAAAGAGAAATAACTGGGAATTAATTAAGCATCTGTGATAAGCCTGGCACTTTGCTAGTCACTGTGTAGTCGAGGGAAGCACCTGTCTTTAAGTACTCTAGGACGTTTAATTTACTGTGTGACTCGTTCCGACAGGAGTTCCAAACGTTAGCGTGCGTCAGAACCACCTGGAGGACTTTCTAAAATGCAGAGCACTGGGCCTCATCCCCACAGTTTCTTATTCAGGAGGTCGGGGTGGGGCCCGAGCATTTACCTTTTTAACAAGTTCCCAGGCGATGCTGTCGCTGCCGGCCTGGGGACCACACTTGGAAAACCGCTGCCTCACATCCACTCTGTGAAATAGATGTTATTCTCGTTTATAGGAGCTGAGTTGTCAGGAGGCCAGCTGACTTGCCTCAGCTCATGCAGACAGAGCGCCGAGGCCCACATCTGAAGCTGAAGGCCCTCACGCCAGAGCCTCTGTTGTTTCCGTGCTGTCAGGAGGAGCAGGCGCACAGCCCTTGAGCACCCCTCATCTAGCCCACCCCTGAGACCAGCAGTAGTAATGGATCACGGCATCTCTGAGCCCAGGGCAGCCTTGGTACCCTCCACACACTGCCCCCGACAGCCATAGCTACTCATCAGGGGGAGCTGAAATTAGTTATACCTATGCCAACGGATAGAGCCTCTCTACAACAGAGATGTTAGCAAAAAAGCAATCTATGAACATCGAAAAAGAGCCCTAGACGGAGCGCCCATCTGCTCTGCTCTGCTTAGGAGGGAAGTGGATGGTGGACTGGGAGCTGCAGGAAGCACAGTTGTCCCACATTGGGCTGGGACCTCATGGCTCGCCAACTAGAGTCTTCATTCAGCACCCAGGCCAGGCAGGACCCTTGACCAGGGGCCCTTATCCTTCCAAATTTTAAAATCTAGATAGTTAGCGAAGAGAGTTTTTTTAAAGCTGCCGTAATCTGTGTAATTTGTCTCTGCTACATTTTACTCAGAAATTAGTTATTAGCCATTATTTGGCCCTAAGTTCAGTGATGGATAGAAAATGGTGCTCAGTAAATACTTGTTAACAAAGGTAAACATAAAGTAGGTGCCAGAGGCAACTGTGTCCACACTTGATGAGATCTTTCAACAAATGGACAGGAAGATTAAGTAAGATTGAACAGAGATAATACCTTGCATTTGTATAGCACCTCTGAGTCCCAAAAGCATCTATAGATTTCTATTTTCTTTGCGTTCTTATGAGAGATTAATAGAAAACTGGTCAAACTGACAGATCAAGGGAATAATTCTTTTTTCTCTCTCTCTAAAAATCATGAATTGTGTCAGGCATTGCCACTGTTATGTCCTTCGGACACTTGCTCAGAGTTTTCCAAAGGAAGTTAATGGTAGTCAAAACAGAATTTACAAAGGTCAAGAGTCTTCTAAATTGCATAGGAGTATGTGAGGGATGAAAGGAAACTGATTATGTCAGGAGTGATTCTCCTGTTCTCTGGAATAACCCACCGCTGTCTTTTGCATGTTTCTGCCAGCCCACACAATGTCTGGCCCTCGTCATCACCAACAATAAATATTTACTCTGTTTCTGTTGTGTACACAGGGAAATCTCTTGTCTCATTTGCTGTTTGTAAGCAACTTAAAAGCAAGGGCAGGCTGAATTATATTTTTATATGTTTCGAGTACCCCCACCGTACTTAGCAAGGCCTAGCTGTAGTAGATACTCAATAAATATTCATTACATGTAAGTACAGATTTTTTTCAAAACCTTGGGGAAAAGAAACAATGTAATGTTCCTAAGCATACTCATGCATGTAAGATGTTCTTATGTGCATACATCTACCCTGTGTATCTGACATGAAAGCGAGCATGTGTCTGTGGGTATTTGCGTGTATGTACTTTTTAAGTGGTGGGTGATTTTGCCTTTCAGATCTGAATCGGGCACCTGATGAGCTTGGGGAGGAGGAAAGCTTGGAGCTGAGGTCATCTGTGCCAGGGTTGAAAAGAGCATCAATAAGGAAGGTATATTTTGGAGGTAGGGAAAAGTAACCCTCAGAACAGAGTAGTTCAGGGGTGTTTCAGGCCAAACCAGGATGCAGTTACAGGGAGCATTTATGTTCATTACCTTGAAGAGCCTTCCTTGGTTTTGCCCTGTTAATTGTTCGAGAGGAAAGACTTTGTGGCACTTGACCATCGCTACCTCGGACTCCCCCTTTGTATAGAAAATTCAACTTTCTGTGCATATTCTTAATGCCCGTATTTCTATATAAGCATGCTTGTAGTCATGGTTTTTTCGTGTGTTTTTTTTTTTTTTTTATAAGACCTCCTGTGTAGTCTGACAAAAGGAAGAAGAAAATTTCATCCAACAAACATGTCCTGACAAGAAAGCTTTCCAACAGCCACATGGGTAGTCAGTGAAACCATTTATGGGATTGAAATCTTGTGCAGACACACGGTGGTGACTCAATTGGCCATTGAAAGTCATGGACCATAGTGATGCAGGTCAAATGAAATAGATCAATGAGTACAGATTATTTAATGACTAAAAACTTAAACGTAGGGCCTCTAGAGAGAAAAAGAGATTCCTTCATGATTTCCTCTGTCCTGGCTGAATAGTGTACATGCTTTGTTGGGAGCCCAAAAAAAGAAGTGCATCATCCCTGCTGCCCATTTGGACTGTGACGATGCCTCACGGTGGACAAGACTAGGATGGGTTAGAGTAAAAAAATGGTCATCTTTGGGCAGTTTCTGGATACCAAGGTTTTTCTGCATTATGTTTTAAAAGCTATGTAGTAAAAGCAGCTACATAAATAGGAAACTAACTGCACCTTGTCAAAGGCTTAACAGGGGAGGCAGTCTTCCTTTTGGAGCCTGTTTTGTTAAAGGTCCAGGGTAGGGAAATCCAAAATGGGTTAATGTTTCTGCTCTGTGCTGAAAATGGATTTGGCTGAAGGTAGTCTCACAGCCTGCATGAGCCATACTTTTGCCCTACCTTGTGAGGGTACAGACTTGAGCTATAGTGTTGGATTATGAAATTCCCCATTGACAGAGAGGCTGTTTAATATATAGGTATGTTCTATGTAGCTCATTTAACATTGAAGGAGAAGAAAAAAGATCCAGATTATCCTTAGGATGGACTGGACCTTTCCAGATGGAGCAGAGAATTCCTCTAAGGAC
Organism: Rhinolophus ferrumequinum; assembly: GCF_004115265.2. Classification (NCBI taxonomy): domain Eukaryota; kingdom Metazoa; phylum Chordata; class Mammalia; order Chiroptera; family Rhinolophidae; genus Rhinolophus; species Rhinolophus ferrumequinum. The sequence goes on along the minus strand of NC_046296.1, from coordinate 39,224,063 downwards.
AGGTCCCTGGGAAGAGCACACGTCCTTCCCTAAACACACAGAGAAGACGGCTCCCTTGGACCTGGATGAGCCATTGCTCTCCAGTGGGCAGTGGTTCTGCGTGTTCTAGGTCAGAGTCTTAGATAAAAAATACTTTAAAAAATAATTATTGTGTTATATCAGAATATTAATGTCCTTTAACGTTATTTTAGATAGGTGTTTGGGAGGAGGGGGGCTGTTTTGCCCTATCCATTGTGGATAGAAGAGGCACATGTGAAACAGAGCATAAAGAAAAATTTGGCTGTTGTGGGTGTTTCCTGGGGGCTGAGGGACTATGAGAAGCACTGAGGGTGTGCTTCCCTTGTGGTAAAAGCCCTCATAGTCTCAGGGTCAGAATGTCCTGTAAGCAGGTGAAGGATGACTTTCTCTGTTGCTTGACAGGGATAGTCTGGCCTGTTGGACAAGTGGCATCAGGCAGGTGATGGAGGATGAGTTCCATAACCAATTTCTCTGTTCCTGCCACCTTTACAGAACAACTCCATTGGGATATACACCACCATTTTCAGGAGGTGTTATGTAAGTTTACCCATAGCTGCTGCATGGATGAAAATTTTAGTGGAAAAGTTGAAATTCTATTACCATGGTGTTTTCTCAGAATCTGTGTTAGGACTTTTTGATTTTAAAAATAGGACACAAAAAATATAGAAGAAACAGAAAACAGCTATCTACAAGGTTAGTGAAAGCCCCTCACCTCCACCCCCCTCTTTAAATCCTGAAGAGAGAAAATAGCTGAGCTGTAGCAATTACTTCCTACAAAGAAACTGTAATTATGGGGCCCAGTTAGTCTACATAAGGGGCAGCCTTGGAATAACAAGGATGCTATTTTGAATATTTGAGAAAAGAGTGACATTCAGTATGAAATGGAAGTGACTCTGCTGCTTTTGTTGGGGCAGTTCCCTCCAGGCATCAGTTGCCCTTGGGGATAGCCCAGTTTCCTCTCCTGTGTGGGTTTGGGAAACACTGGAATCCAGTCGTCATTACTGACTCTCCCACCAGCAGGGGATCAACTTATGCTCCTGGGAGAAGCTGGGGGAGTGGCAAATCTGCTTTCCACTTTAGCTTCCAGTTCCAGCTGCCTAATAACAAGGGAAATAAGATTTCTTGGAGTGGCTTAAGTATGGGGGTCAGGATGAAGTCCTCTGTGCAGAGTGAAAGAATTAAGGAATAAAAAGCGTGACGAGGCTGAAGAAAGGAGTACGTAATAGCTGGATCGCCTGCTAATGGGATGAACCTCCCATTTGACTTCATGGTTGTGCAAGAGTTGGGCAACATTTGGCCAGGGTGGAGAGGCCTTGGCACACACATTTGTGCTCCTAATAGATTCCTATCCCCCCGTGGGGAAAACAAGTATAGGCATACCTTGTTTTATTGCGCTTTGCTTTATTGCACTCCACAGAGATTGCATTTTTTACACATTGGAGGCAAGGCTCTCCACCAGCAAAGAATGATGACTCGCTTTTTTGTGATACTTGCTTTATTGTGGTACTTGCTTTATTACAGTGGTCTGGAGCAGAACCTGCAATATCTCCAAAGTATGTCTGTATTCAAAGTTCTGCACAGCATTTTAGGAGAAAGAAATAATTGCCTTACCTCGCATTGCATACTTTATTTGTATCTTCCTGGAGTTTTAGTCAACAAATACCCACTGGAGGGAAGGCACAGGGCTGGAGACCCCAGAGGATTAAAGGAGAATAAGACGTCTTTGTTTCTGCCTATAAGAGCTACAGTCTAGCGGGAGCTGGGTGGGGGTAAGACAAGTGTGCAGGTGATCACGGTCAAGCAGGAAATGGTCAATACTGTGACAGGGAAGTGGACGAAGTGGTTTTAGGGGTTCTAGAAAGGAGAAACAGGATAGAAAGGTGGTAAGAGTGTAGGCCCTGGAGCCAGAGAGCCTGCATTCAAGTCCTGGCCCTGCCACGTATTAGCTGAGGCGTCTTGGATAAGTCTAACACTCTGTACCTCTGTTTCCGCAACTGCGAAATGGGGGCCATTGTAGTACCTATGTCAGAGAGTGTGCCTTAAGGCTCATAAAGTTGGTCTTAGCTCCAAGACCGAAAGAAGAACCTGTGCTGACCTAGAGTTCGTGACTGACAACCTCCAGGCCTCAGTTTCCCTATTTGTACATTAAAGGGACTGGATAAATGCTCCCATTTTGTTTATTCTAAAATGCTATTATTCTGTGGCTGAGTGTATATTAAGTGCCTGCTGTGTGCCCAATACTGTGCTGAGCATGATGGGAAAAAGAGAAAGTAAAATATGTGGTCCCTGCCCTCAAGAAGCATAATCTAAGTGAGGAGAGGACATTGCTCGTCAGGAGACTATTAGAGAATTAGGAAATATGAGAAGTTAAAGCTTGGTTGTATGGTAGTAAGAGACTAGGAATAGAGAGGTTCAAGTAGACCAAAGTAGCCAGGAGATTTGACATATTTATACAATAAATTTGATGTCTAGAACCACGAGGATTGAAGACAGGAGCTCAGACTTGTTTGCAAAAATTCCAGAATTCTTCAGCTTGGAACATTGCATTAATATTTCAGTTAAGGTTGAACTGCAGAAAATGATGGTTACCTCTTTAGGATTTAAATGGGATAAGATCTGTAAAAGTCCTTACCCAAAGCGGTAGCATGGACTGAAACTATAAAGAGGCTCAAACTGATTTTCTACATGTTCTTGGATGATAATTCCAGTAGAACACAGTGCCTGGCACAAAGTAGGCACGAAACAATTCACCTGTTGAATGACTTGTGGGAACAGCCAGCGCTCTGCACTCCTCAGCTTTGAACATCCCGGCCATTCTGGTGGTGTTCTCAGCCCCGCCTCTAGAGGGCAGCACACAGAGGCAGCCCTGCACAGTCCTCCAGCCACAGCTTTGTGAGAGCTTAGTTGTTGCCTCGTGCCTCCTGATGAGCCCTCCTTACCAAAACATGAGTTCTCCTGCTCCCTAAGGTTTCCCCTGCTCCTGAAGGTTTCCCCACCTTAGGGACTACAGAGCCTCTCTCCCCAGCAGCGTTTGAATTGAGGTTGTAAGAAAGCTTGGCAACAGCCTCAAATTTCTCTTGCAACGTCCCGTAGTTCCTCAAGGGAGATAATGCAGATTGGGCCATTTGTGACCCTGGCCTACACAGGTGACAAGAGACTTAACAATACTTGGCAGAGACTGCTACATGCCAAAAAGAAGGGTGGAGACAGTGAGGTCACGCTGCCCAGGCAGCTGAGGACACCTCCTGGAATGGGTGAGCGGGGGGCTGGAGTGAGCCTTGAAGAGGGAGGGAGGCCAAGTCAGCAGATAAGATAGCTAGAAGCATCAAGTGTTTCCATTGCCCCCTCTGATACTCTCCGTACTACTCCTCACTAACCAAACAAGGGAAGTGGCAGAGCCAGTTTGATCTGGCATTTTATCCTGGGGGAAACAAATGAGATGGAAATGACAGATGAGGCACAAGCATGAACCCCTGGCCTCAACCAGTTGCTGAGAATTCCCAGTCATCTCCCAGGCGGTCAGCGATGGTCCGACTTGATAGGCTAGCCTGTGACACCCTGGCTTCAAATGAGCAGACCACAAACCCTCAGGGAGCTTCCTGCTGAATTTCCTTAACAGTCAAGAACCCAGAAATCCTGGTCATACTTGTCAGTACATTTTATTTCTATAGCACCTTCTGTGAAAGCACAAAGACATATCACATCTGCCATCAAAACCAAACTTCACGTAAGTACCCACAAAGGCAGGGAGGCCACGTGGGGTTGTGGAGGTTCAGAAGGGTGAAAGGTGCAGTGACTTGCCATTTTAACCCTTCAGAGAAAATTAGAGATGAAAAATGTTCAGAACTCAAATCCACTTTCCAGGCCAGTATTCTAAGTACCTTTCTTCCTTTCTTCTCTCCCCAATTTTACCCTGTCTCATTCTCCTTCTCCCCCTCCTTCGCTTTCATTTAAAAAAAAAAAAAAAAGTTATTTTTTTCCCCAAATAAGCAAGATGGAACCAAACTTTGCAACCTCCAAATGTATGAAATAAACATTATTCCTAATGAGCCTCTGGGAAAGTGCTCACCTTTGAACTTGGCCAAGGATTATGGAGGAAAGAGAAAGTCTTAAGCGCTTGATAGAGTGTTAGAGTTTCCTGGATTTTTAAGTCAAGTTACATCTTACATTTCTTTTCCTTAATAAGGGCAGTTCCAGAAGTCCTTCCTGGCTGATTAGACCATGTCCAAAACTGGAGACCTATGGTTGGCTACTGAGGCTGGTTTGGGGATTGTTTTCTGGGTGCTAGGCAACAACAGGGTAGGAGGAGCCGTTTCTAGAATGCTCCTGCTTTCCTAGGACTCAGCCCCTACTTTCTGGGTCCTTGCTTGCAAGGCGGGAGAGGAACATGTAGGTTATCCTCGTTCGAGGTAAAGGGAGACCCATAAAAGAACAGGAAAATGCTCAAGGGAACCTGGTTGCTAAAAGATAAAACCCAGGAGCCCTCTCTCAAAGCTGAGGTATTTTTTTTTTTCCTTGAGACCTTGCCTGTTCATTGATCTGTGTTCATCTCTATTTCTACTTCTAAGGAATAATAAGAATAGTAAGAGTTCTTTAAAAAAAACTTTCCTAAAGGTAAAATACCACTGGCTATCAATATAACCTCTGCATGTCTCCTATGGAAGATCATACATTTTCGTTTCCCTAGTTATCTATCCCCTCATAGCCAGGAAGTTCCCCTATATGCATCAGGATGAATCATTCACAGCATGACTTAAATCCAACTAAGATCCAACTAAGACTGTGTAACTGCTGACAGTGTTCTGATTCAGGTCCCAGAACATTTGTGCTGCCCTGTGTTTGTTGTACCGTGTTTCCCCAAAAATAAGACCTAGCCAGACCATCAGCTCTAATGCGGTCCTTTGGAGCAAAAATTAATATATGACCTGATATTGTTATGTTATGTTATGTTATATTATATTGTATTATATTACACCTGGTCTTATATAAGACCCGGTATTATATTATATTATATTATATTATATTATATTATATTATATCCAGTCTTATATTATATTACATAAGACCCAGTCTTATATTAATTTTTGCTCCAAAAGACGCATTAGAGCTGATGGTCTGTCTAGGTCTTATTTTCAGGGAAACACGGTAATACGTAGAAAAACTAGTAATATTTTGTTTACCCTTTTCTTAAAACTTTTCCTCCAAGTTTCCATCTTAATGCTTTTAATCATGACAAAGTCAAACAAGCTCTGTGCCCTCCCACCCCTGTGATGGCATGAACTGCACCAGGCACTGCCACTCCCACAGAGGTCTCAGGGAAAAAGGTTATGGAATCTAGAAATGTGAATGACTATTTCTGAGCTGTTACTACTTCAAGGCAGAGGCTGCCTTTCTCTTCCCTCCAATCCTTGCACACGAAGGTAGGCACACGTTGATGTTTAGTCCACAGCCCCTGAATTGAAACCGTCCCATGTCAACACCTGTTTTATGCGTCTTATCTTTTAAAACAAGCCATCCTGCAAAGAGCAGGTCCCCTAGTGGCCTTGGGGTTTGTCAGAGGTTCTCTAGAATTGGCAAGTTAGCTGTGACCTCAGAAGTCTTGGCTCTGGCAAGGCAAGGTCTTTGCACTAAAACGGGCTCAGTGCCCATGGAGATAATCACCTCTTGTAATATCCACACAATCATCTCATTGTCAAAGCACAAGGAATGCAAAAATAGAAGAAATGCCACAACAGGGTTGCCCCATGGTTCAGCTAACCCAGGATTCTGCTTCTGGCTGAGGGCACCTTGGGACACCTCGGGAGGGACGGTCCCAGCTGTCATTCTGGAGGTCAGCTCCGATTGGTAAGGCCTGTGCTCCGAAAACCTGCGTCGAGTGCTTCTTTAGTGGGTCTCACATGCCTGATTCTGCTCCATCTTCTTGGGACCCCTTCACTACCTCTTTGTCCTGGATACTTGTGTTTGTCCTTAAAAATCTCACCAAGAAAGCCCAGCACAAGGCTCCCATTTGTCCCTGCCTTGGGTTATGGCACCCTTTGTGCTTCCAGAGCACTTGTTCCTGACTTCTGCAGCAGTATCTCAGCGCTGCCGAGTGCACCATTGTGTGTGAGGGACCATGATAAGCATGCTACATGTATATATTATTCTTCACAAGAGCTCTAGGAGGCAGGGACTTGTAGAGTGATTGTTTTACAGGGCACTGAGGTTTAGGAAAACCTAATATCTTGCCCCAGGTCACAGAGGAAGTGTCTGAGCCCCCAAGCCCAGGCAGTCCATCTGGCCCCGTGCTCTGGTCTGCTTGTCTGTCTCCATCACTAGGCTGTCAACGCTTTGCAGTCAGAGACCTGTCTTGTCTTCTGCATCCCCAGTGCTTGGCACAGAGTAGACTCTCAGCACATGTTGAATTCATGAAAACTAAAGCTCCCCAAACATAAACATCAGAGGGGATATTAATTCCAAAGGGCCACCCTTCTTGCAAAAATGCTAAAATGAAAAGGAATACTTGCTCTTTTAGCTAAAGCATGGCTCTTTAGAACTCTGGTTGCTTCAGAACTTTGTTCTAGGTGCCACAGAGTTGTGAGGTTGGCCGACGGTGGTGGGTATAGGACACCTGGGTTTGCCACACTCTCTGAGTCGATGAGAAATCACTCCAATGAAACCCAAGCCATGTCTGGCGTTTTATAAACAATTAGGAGAAAAAAAACTAAGCAGGGACCCAGAAAAGAGCATTTCTTATTTGATTCTGGAGAAATGACCCTTTTCCTTGTACCCGGTGGCAGCAGGACTGAGAGTGTTCCAGGCATCGCTGAAAGACGAGCCATGAGAGCCACTGGAGTTGCACAACTGCCCTCCGCTCAGGTCTCCTTACACTCGGGCTAATCTTGTAAATCGTTTAATCGAACACGGTGCGGCCTCTGAGGCTTCAGGGACTTTGGGGTTGTTTTTTCCCTGGGCTTAAAGTCTTTCTCTGCTGCTGACTCACATGTTAATTATTGCTTTCCACAAAGTAGAATTAACCGTGCAACTGCACTCGCCTGCCTGGACGTTATACAACTGATTTATCTGCCGGGTAGAACTGAGTGTGCAGAATGACGGCTGCGGAACCACGCTCCCTCCTTGAGCAGTCAGGGCAGCGAGTGGCCCAGACCTAGAAATCAACGTTTGCTTTATCGTCGCAGGGGAAGAGGCTGCTGTGCGTGCTCTGCTCGGCTCAGGAGGTGAAGGGTTAACTGCCCAGTCTTTTGACCAAAATCTCTTGAAAAGTGTGGCCAAGAGTTTCAGTTCCCGTCACCTGTCAGCGTTAATGGACCGAACTGGCGTTTCACAGAAAAAAGACAACTTGTTTTCCCTTTGACCGCGGGACTGGATAATGAAGTAAAAACGACATTATCTCTAATAAAAGTGATTTGCAGAAATCACTGATAGAATCTCCATGGCAGAGATTCGCCATTAGCAAGTTAGCCAGATAAGGGGAGCAGCTGGATTCTATTAACCCCCTCCGGGTCTGGTGTGTGCTTTGGGGGTAAGATTGAGGTTTGGGGACTCGGTTTTTAACCATTCAAGTTTAGGCTAATAGGAAGTGTTTATTCCAAAGGGTGGCTCATGCTGAACTTTAAAGTTGTCATTAGGTTTCTAATTTGTTTGATGCTTTTACCCTTAGGATTTTTGTGTTCAGTGGCTTTTTTTTGGCCTGGCCCATTTTCTCATCTCCATGTTACATCACCGAAGGGTGGAACCCTGGCCAAACCCTGGCACCCTCCCTGGCAGAAATCGGACTCCAAGAAGGGCATCTACACATGTGATGTGTGGGCTTTGGGCAATAGATGGTGTTGGGCAACAGATTGTTCTGCGTGTCAAGGAGGTGGGATCAGAGGCAGAAACCTCCCTGGTCTCATTGGGAGGGAAGAGGAGGGGTGGAAGTGGTGGGGGGGAGGCGAGGAAGGGGGCCGCCCCTGTTCAGGCTTGTTCACCAGTATCCGTGAAAGCTGACTGGCATCTAGCTCACTGAATACCCCCTGTGATGTGACCAGCAGGAACAGCCAGCAACTTCTGTATGAAAACATCCTTAGAGTATGGGGATCAGTTTCCTGGGGACAGTGACGAGTCCTCAGATGTTTGGTAATCTAGTGATGAATGCAGCCACTGTCACTCATCTTTATTAACCCACTTTCTTTGGTGTTTTTCTTTGGAAAGCACCAAAGCATTATACCTCCATCGTGCTAGTCCTACAGCTGGGGCTGGGGGTGGGGGGGGTCATGCCTTGCTTTAGCCTTCACTCCAGGCCTCTGTACTGTATCTGAGAGAGCCAGACGGAACTGCTATTGTTGGGGTAAGGTATAGTACCAGGCTGCGTGATACGTAAGAAGTTTGACATCTTGCCTCTCCCCTCAGAGAACACCCTGAAGATAAGGAATAATGAGGCGGTGCTGCCTTGTAGTCAGTGCCTCAGGTCAATTCTCCAGGTGTTCAGGGTCAGGGTGGGAGGGGAGATCCATGTGGGCTGGCTCAAGTGATCAGCACAACCTCTATGGAGGTGGTGGGCCTATGTGATTTCTGAAACTATCAAGTATGGAATGGAGGAAAAGAAGGATCGAATTTCAGGTAGAAAAAAAGAATACCTAGGTAGCAGATGGGTGTTGAGTGGTGAGTGGCGGTGCAAAGTGTAGGCTGGTTGGAGCAGATTGGGTGCTGTGAGCTTGTGGGAGCTAAGGTTGGAAAGTAAGATCAGGGCTGATAGACTTCAAGGGGCATCTAGAGCTTGGACCTCATCGTGAGGGCAGTAGGGAGCCATTCCTGTTTTTAAATATGGGAGTGACGTGCTGAAATGGTTTGTGTGGGGGAGGGCAGTGGACTGGTGAGCTGGTCCTCTCCCTGACATCTGATTGGAATCGTATTCTGTTTGATCAGTGGTCACAGAGGTGAGGGGAAGGGGAAACAACTGAAAAAAAGATTGGGACTAAAGTCTTTAAAAATAAACAAAACACCACTGGAGCCAGAGGAGGCATGTGCCCTCGGTAAAGTTTGCTTTTCGTCCCATGGGTAGCATTTATGAGTTACTGTTCAGCAAGAATGCCTCACCGAGGTCTCCGTGGGCTGAACCGAGGCTCCAGCCTGTGGTGACCCAAGGGTTGCTGCCATATTTAGAGCTCCTAACAAAGGACGCATAGCCCTTGGCTTTGCTGCCAAGTAAAAGGGGTACTCATACTTGCTGTGTGGCAAAAGCTCCACCAGCAGAAGAGGAATCCAGGCTGGGTTGTGCCCTGCCAATCACCTAGCAAATCAGCCACTAACTAGTCAATGGCAGAGGCAGTCATCAGATCATCTGACTTTATTTACCAGTCTTTTTGTTGGTGAAAGCCCTCCTCTGTGCTTGGTACCTTGTGGATACTCAACGTTGTTTGCGGAATGAACGCGTTCTCCCCACTCTGATGTTTCCTGCCCTCCACCCTGTCTCCTGACCGCCAGCCTCCCTGCTCATTCCCCAGCAGAAGCTTTGTCCTCAGCCCTCCTGCCCTCCCGAGTGCCTCTCATACCTGTCCCTCTGTCAAGCCCTACCTCCAGCACTGAGCTCTCTTGGAAGGTCCAGCCTTGCAGACCCCCTCCTCTCACGCTCATCGCATCATGGACACCAGGTTCCCGTCCTTCAGGACTTCACTCTCTCTGCAGGCTCCCTGAGGTCAGAAATAGTCATTCCATGTTTCATTCCAGGGCTTACTGCCCCAGCACATGAAGGGGAATTCATAAATATTTGTTGAATGAGTGGAGAGCAAAAGCTACTGCTGGGGGAAAAAAACAACCCTATTTCCCAAATAGCTCCATATTATCATTTGAGAGCATGACAGTAACTTGGGAAAGACTTTTTGGCATTTCCCATGGCTTTTGATGACTCCTCTGCAAAGGAACGGCGTGTAGCTTCCTAAATGTGCGTGAATCTCTTACTTCTCATCGTAGTATGACGGGGCAGAAGTGGGAGAAAACACAGGCTTGTGCTGTGGCTGGGGCCGCGAATCGAATCAGATCCCACAGTTCTAGACATGCGACCATGTAGGCTGGAAATTGGGGTTCTAAAGGAAGCCCCAGAGAGAAAGGGTCTCTGAGATTCTCTCTGGGCTCCTTTCACTTTTTCTTTGTTTTTGCTGTCCCTCTTCTTTTAAAATAAGAAGAGAAGGGATTATGGGTTCCGGTTCCTGGGGAGGAAAGTAAGAGATTTTGTGCTTTCCCCACCCCTTTCTCTTGCCTTTTTGAAATGCTTCAAATACCAGGCACTGGAAGTTCTGGCCTCACATTGGGATTAGTAAAGCAGATCCTAGGGTATTTCACTATTAGCATATGATTAAGCGTCAATCCCGATTAAAAGACCAAACAAATGTTATTTTCTTTGAAATTTAAGTGTCTGAAATAAGAGAGAACTCACCCTTAAAAATCATATCCTGTGCTTGAAAAGAGCTCTCTCTGACAATTGTCTATTCCAGTTACGGCTTTTAAAATATTTTCACCCAGAATATCATATCTGACAACACTGCCAGGGTAATTTCTACCCCCTCCTTCCTGAATACACCTTGCTCGCCCCTGAGGCGGCCCAGTTCTGTCTTCTCGTGACAGGATGATTATTTTTGGCATTGCACATATTTTCTCTAATGTTATTACCCCCTTCACACACACCTTGGTTGCCTTTTGAGGAACAATAGTTTCGGCAACTCTGCATAAATCAGGGGGTTAATTTTAGTTCAGTGTGGTGAAGGGGGGCCGTGGGAGAGAGGAGGACCTCTACATTTGCCTCCTCTGCAGCACCCCTACCCCCCTCTAATGCAAAGGCAGAGGTCCTCTCTTCCCCTGCTCATGAAAGAGCTTGCTTTTATTAGGCTCTGTGCTCACCATTCAGGCTTCAGGGGGATATCTAGAGGTGACGCTGGGGGCTGCACCTCAGGGATGGCATCTTAATGACTTGACTTGGCGGGTGTTAGAACAGCCCCATTCAGAGTGAGTTCACTCCCTGTGCAGTTGGCTCACTCAGCCTCTGTCCATAGATGTTCTCTTGTTCACGCTGCATGAGGAAATGGAGATTTCCAAGTGGGAAGCAGCCTTCCCAATGCTTTAACTCTTCACTGAAGGGAAGAGTTGCTGCCGAGAACTGAAATCGAAGCTGGCCCAGCTGCAGCTCCCGGGAGAGGAGCAAGGCCTCAGGGGCTGGGGATGGAGGCCAAGGCAGCTGGGATCGCTTTTTCTGTCCTCCCTGAGAGGGAAAGGAGAAGAGTAAAGGGCACACTTGAGTTGTCCTTACACTCAATTAGCAAATATTTACCCAGTTTGTCTGCCATGGCCCGAGGTCGTGTGAAGGATGTCATGTCTGTGCCCCCCACCCCCAAGGCACCAAGGTACTTACAAGTCCAGGTATAGCAGCAGGAGGTTTGCATAGAAAATCCAGACAGACAGGGGGGCCTTGTGAGTAATGTGGGCAAGAAACCCCTTGGAGAAGGGAGGGAGGATGGCCAAAGCAGCGTCTAGAGGAAGTAGCACATGAACTGGCCCTGAGGATGGAATTCTAAGAAATAAGAAGGGATGAAATGATAGAGGTAGAAGACATGAAGGAAGAGACATCAAAGTAGGGCTTAGTGAAATCCCATAAAGAAATATTAAAAAAAAAAGAGTAAGATTCTTCCCGGCAGGAGACCTGGCTTGTTAGACTTCAGGTGGCTTTGGATAAGGATGGCTTGAGGGTAGCACGAAGCCTGCCAGATGTTGGCATCTCTATTGTGTCCTTGGTCTCAAGATCTCAGGTGTCCCTGGGTCTGGGTCTCTTTCTACTCCAAATGTGGTCAGAGACCAGTAGAATTTACATCATCTGGGAGATTGTTAGAAATGCAGAGTCTCAGGCCCCAGCCCAGACCTACTCAGGTAGAAACGGCATTGTAACAAGATCCTGGGTGATTCGTGTACACAGTTAAGTCTGAGAAGTGCTGGTCTATGCGAACACGGGCAACTGTCGATAACACTACTTCAGATCTCAGATTTGATTCAAAGTTGGGAACACACACACACACACACACACACACACACACACACGGGCATAGTATCTCTGCACTATGGCTCTTCCCAGAAGGAAACTTTTTATTCTGATTAAGAATTGGAGTAGAATTCTAATGAAAGATCTAGAGCAGAGAGCGATTTTGAGAAATTCATGGAACAATTCATTTAAGTGGTTTTTATCCAGTGCCTCCCATTTGTACCACTCTGTATTCTTTATGCTCTAGAGGTCACCAAAGGAAGAGATGATGGGGTCCCCTCCCTCAAGAATGTGTGGTCCAGTTAGGCAGACAAAAGCTACAGAAGTGAAGTAAACGGAAGTGCAGCATGGAACTGGATCGCTCAGTGCGGAATCTCTGAAGTGGGGTGCAGAGAGGTCAGCAGAGGTGAGGCCTTCCTAGAGAACATGGACTGAGGGAGGTCCTGAACGAGGACAGTGGTTTAGACAGGCCAAGGCAGTGAAGCGCGTGTCCTCCAGGAAGTTCGTGGGTTTGGGATGGAGCGGAGGCTAGGTCTCAGGATCTATGGGGTGGTAAGCTCCTCCCGGCTCGCTCCAGAGAGAATGCTTGTTTTATGCTGGGGAATCCGTTTTACTTCTCAGACACTTTTTTCTCTTTCCTTTTATTGTGCAATTTCTTTGTCAACATTCTTAGCTGAAGGCAGTGTCGTAGGAACAGGATGGCGGTGCACACAGAATGGCTTCAGCCAGACCACAGGTTGTGCTGTTGGAAGCATGTGGGATCCAAAAGAAGAAGTCTGAAGGACAAACCCTAAATCAGACCTGATCACAGCTTGTGTGTGGGGAAACAAGCCCAGAGTAGTGGCACCAAAGAAAATAGTCTAGTGAGAATGAAACACCCTGTGGCATCTATAGACGTGGCTCGCAAAGTAAGTGCTATTTTTTTTTTTTTTTTTTAAAGACAGACATCTCCCAGCAGAGCAAAATGATTCCACTAGGCTTGGTTTGTCAATTGAGGCTGACCTGGGGCAAGAAGGTGACCAGGATGTCCCCTTTGCTGCTTTCCAGATGAATAGCTCATCAAATTAAGTGTCCTTTGGGGACTTCAGCCCCCGATAACCCAGCTCAGCTAAACCTTTTGAACCTGCAAGAGGGGCTTTTTTATAGGCATTTTGGGGAAGGTTGCCCAATTGCAATCAAGAATATGGAATTTAGAGTCAAATGATGGGAGTGAGTGCTGGCTCCATCACTGGGAGACACTAGGCATGTCACTAACAGCCTTGGGGTTCTGTTTCCTCATGTATAAAATGGGCTTGAGACCATAACTACTTCATGAGATTGTTTCAGGATTACGTCAGAGGCAGTGATGAGAGTTCTTTGTCTACAAGTATTACAAGTATTACCTGTGGTTTTCTCCTCGCTGCAATAGCAGCAGCCATCTCTTGGATAGCTGGGGCCAGGTAGACCCTCAGCTGGAGTCTGCACAGTGTAGGGGTAGGGCAGTAACCGGCCTCGAGGTCAGAGAGAATAATGGACGACCAAGCAAATGCCTGTTGTGGCTGCTAGCTGTCTTCCCCTTTTCCTGGGTGCAGATGCCACTGAGTCTTCTCCTTCAGTGCACTGGATATGGTGAGAGATGGGTAGGTGGAAAGAACACATTTTTACATGGGGGGATGAGGCCCTGCTGACCAACAAGAGTGGCCATCGTCACAGAACTGGGTTCTGCAACTTCAGTGGAGTTGGTCGTCTCTCTTCAGACGCTTTAACTTGGATACGGCATGAGGGAGAGAGGAAGCCTAAGGGAATCGATGACTGGCCAGGGAAAGTTGCTGAGACGGCGTGCACATCCTCCTGTCCTTCCACCGGATGCCTCTCTCTGCATCACCTCCTCCAGGGCTCCACATTCATTAGTGGTGGCCGTGGTCCGGACAGTGCTGATGTTGCCAAACCCATCTCCTCAGCGTTCCCAGGAGATCACTCTGAGGAAGGTGTGGGGAACCAGCAGCAAGCTGGATATGTGGCATCTTTTATTATAGAAAAAAGGAAAAGCAACACCTGATGCAAAGATACATATTATCGTGTTATGCATAACAGTTAGAAATTAGAAACTATCTGAACAATCATCAAGATTTGTTGAGGATCCAGCCATACAATATGATATCCCTGGCTGTTATCCATATGTTTAAGGAATTCTTTAAAATGGGATTGAATGTTAAGGGACAAGCCATAAATCCAACGAGATTTCAGTGTTCTTTCTTCAGACCTTTCTGTATTTTCAAAGTTGCCTACACTACATGTGGGTCACCCTTGTTTCCATCTAAACATTTTTTAAAAGGAAATGACCTGTTAAGATAAACCAGGTTATGAGATGGTGGTGCATGGTGAAGGTCTATTTCCAGTTACGTGTCATGCCTCATGAGGGTTGGCAATGGCCTCTCTGTTTCTGTGAGAGTCAGAGCTCAAGGGTTTTCTATCCTACCGGCTAAGATTTACAGATTTACTTATAAAGTGCTGTGTAATGAGTGATACAAATGTAAAGAGATATTACTCACTAATACGTTGAATAAAGAGAACCCTGACAAGGCTTGGGCTTGGTGAAGCTAAGCACAGGGACAGGTTTGTCACTGTTACCCCTGGACATGCATGGCTTTCCCCAGCTGGGCTGGGGACTGCACACGTCCTCCAATTATATAAGGAGCTGGGTTATCTGGAGCCCCAGATGGACTGTACCTATAGGGCTGCTGGTAATTGGATCTGCTGCTCTTTTCCGAGGCCGCCTGGAGCAGAGAAGGCCACCAGATAAGCATCTTCATGGGCCCCAAGCAGAATTGACTATTAGAGGGCCATGTTGGGTAGGCCCCAGACGTTACTGTCAGCGCTGAATGCAATCCAGGCCCTCTGTCCAGGGGCACAGGCCATCAGGGTGAGTCAGGGAGCCGGGGCCTCAGCCCCACAGGAGGGACAATGGGGGGTTGAGGTATGAGACACTTTTCAGGATTCCTCCTTCAGGGAAGGGGTGAGTGAAAACATCCATTCCTGTTTTTGTTTTTTTTTTAATTTATTGGGGTGACAATTGTTAGTAAAATTACATAGATTTCAGGTGTGCAATTCTGTATCACATCATCCATAAATCACACTGTGTGTTCACCACCCAGAGTCAGCTCCCCTTCCATCACCATACATTTGATCCCCCTCACCCTCATCCCCCACCCCCCAACCCCCTTACCCTCTGGTAACCACCAAATTATGTTCCCCAGATTAATTTTCAAACCCGTGGCCATCCTGTGGTCACCAAATCCATTCCTGTTTTAACCACTCCGGCCCTCACCTCCTCTTCGTGTCCCCGCTCTTTGGACTTTCGATACACTAGTCTGGGATATTAGCCTTATCTGCAAGTTGGGTGGTGGTCTCTTTCAGGGCAGAGACCATGTTCCTCATGGATGCCTTCTTCCCCTTGTCTGGGTCTGTCTGTTCTGCCCAGTTCCTCCTGAATTTGCTAATATGATTTCCTCTATTTTGACTGGCTAACATTGATGCCTTTTCCTCCTCTATATAATAGATTTCCCAGTTAATCACTACTGCCTTTGGAAAGACACCAGAATGTCCCCAGAAAGTTGGTCTCCAGAATACCGCCCTCTTCTAAAACATTTTTGCCCCTCCCTTCGCATTGCCGTCTGAGCCAAAGACCATTCCTTTGAAAACCTTCAATTGTGGCAAAGCCTTATCTTTGAGGGCACATTTTATTCTTTCAAACAACCAAATTCCATCCACAGCTGAGTCTGGCGACTACAGGGGGTGGGTAAATGGGGTAATGTTTGGGGGGATTTAAAATGAAGCATGTTCTGTGCAATGTTCTGACTGATTTTCTCGTGTGGCTCTGCAACTAATTCTTAAGAGGCCTCCCAAAACACTTCACTGGAGTAAAGCCTGTACCTTCCCAAGATGGCTATTTTGAGGGGCAGCTGCCTTTTATGTGGCATCTATGCAAATCTCTGCCTGCCTATTTTCACCTCCCTCTTTCTGTCAGCCATAGGTCTGGTACGGTGAGGGTCACACGAGCTCCCAGGCAAATAATCGTTTAATTTAGGAGGCTGACTTCAAATTTGCTGGCTATAGTGAATGTGAACATAGTGCGCTTCAGAGGGAAAGTGTGTGGTGAGGTTTAAGAAACTGACCTAGGCGTCAATCCTCCAGAGACATATGACCACGGGCTCAGAAACCTGTGGTTCCATAAGCCTCCAGGTGAGTCTGCTGCAGGCGAAAGTTGTGCCACCTTGCTCTACAAATTTGGGACCAAAAACACTGCATAATTTAAGTGAGGAGCAGATCAGATTGTTGATGAAACGTACCGAGCCCCTGTGCTCAGTAAATATCAGTTTCTTTTGCTTTACACCAAAAAATAAAAGTAAAAAAGAGGCCTTTTTATTTTAAAGCTGACTGCTTTGCCACAGTTGTTCTTATCCCCGGCTGCACTTGAGACTCACGAGAGAAGCTTTAAACCCCTCGTGCTCAGGCTGCACCCCAGATCTGTGGCACTGGAATCTCTGGGGTGAGTCCACAGAGGACCCAGGCATCAGTTTTTCACGCTCCTCTGATGACCGCAGTGAGCACCGCAGGTTGAGAAGCACCCGCTTTGGTTCTGCTGTAATTTAATCCACTCAGCAGTCACCCCATAGCTGTGCGGACCTGCCACTTGTCCTGACCTGATCTCTGGGACCTGAAGCTGGTGTGTTCCTCCCTCAGGCAGCCCTTGTGCAGCAGCTGCTCAGCCTCCCCATTGCTTTTGACCTTCATTTCCTCCACTCGCAGCGCCTGCAAGGGGACATCCCCTTAGAATTTTACCACCAACAAAAGACTGATCTAAGATGGCTTAATTAGCTTCAGTCTCTCTCCTTGACCTCCTAAAATCCATTCTGCTTCTAAGCAGCTAACCTTCCAGGTGACAGGCATATTGTTTTGCACCCTGATGATTCATAGGCATCGGGCTTGGGAGCCCCGACATGACATGCTAAAGGTCTGGAGACGACAGCCAATTAAGCAGCCAACCCCCTTGGTGCAACTGGTGACATCTCGGAGGCCCCCCACCAGGCTGTGTTCACCTACAAGTCAGAAACCAGGGTCATCTTAACCAAGAACTGATAACGGTTCAATGACTGACGTGAGGGATCCCTAAGCCAGACCCGGAGCAGTGACCCAAAAGTGGAGACATTTTTAAGATAATGAAGCTCTGGAATAAGAGGTTTTTCCTGGCTGGGTTGTAACGTATACCCTGCTGGAGCTTTAGGACAGCCAGCTTTGTTTTGTCTTTTGACGGGGGTTGCTTCCCTGAGTTGGGATCCAATGTTTCAGACGTTGAGTTTCCAACTTGGGGAGACTAAGTATAAATTCGTGTATATTCAGATGTCCAAAGAAAACACAAAGACAGAAACTGCTGTTCTCCGCCAGCAGCATGGAGAGATGCAGACCTGCAGGTTGGACCGGCAGCTTCTATGGACCTCCATGGCGTCACTGCTGAGCACACCTCACCGCCCTGCAGCACTGCAGTCGTGGAGGCAGCCTCCTGTGCAGGCCCACGATGCTGACTCCCCTTCTTCCCACTCACCCCATTCGAACTCACATATTGGTTCTTAATCCTACTCCTAAGGTTCCGGGGTTTTTCCCAAGGTGAGTGGGTGCTCACTTACGGACAGAATCTCCTCCCACCCACCACGGAATCTTTATGTCACTGTCTCTTTTCCAAATCTTAACCCCCCTCTTCCTCCCATCCTGTGTTTCAACATCCAGTTTGTGGGCAAGTCTCTAACACAGCACTGTGCCATTGAAGGTATATAGTGAGTTTCCTTGTTACCAGTGGAGGAAACTTCCATCTTAGAGACCCAGAAGAAAGAGGTGTGAGACAGCATCTTTTAGCAAATTACTTAATCTCTCTACATCTCCACTTCTTCATCTATTCAATAGGGATGATAGTTCCTATCTCTCCGTGTTATTGGGAGACTTACGTGAGATAACGTACGTGGAGGAAAAATGCCCTCAAACACTGTAGTTGTCGTTTGTCCTAGAATCAGCTGAAATCCTTCCTGTCTCCCCGAGTAGCGTTCGCTGACCTTTTTTGCTCACACCAGCCTATTTCTTATCTTAACCACCTATACTGTTTATTGCCTGTGCTTATTTCTGTCATTAATAGAAATGCTTCAAGTTATTGTCTTCCTAACTAGACTGCATTCTCCTTGAGTACAAGGAATGTAAGCCTTGTCCACTCTACAGCTCCACAGGGTCCAGCTCAGAGCTCAGTAAACACTTCTGGGACGGCACAAGGATACAGTGACCCAGGGCCCGGTTTCTGCTGTGTGTTCCATGTATGAAATATTGTGTAGGACCACCCTGTGGTCACAGGCGGGTCACCAAGAAAGACAGGAGCAGGAATTTTGTAGAAAGAGCAATTTGGAGTAAGAAATAAATTTTGCAGTCTTTTCTGATGATTTGAAAAACTTGGGATAATTTTTTTTTTACAAGAAACTGGAGAATTCTAACATGCCATGTCTAGAATTGTCATTTAAAAACAAATAACAACAACAAAAAAATCCTGGTCTATTGCAGTTCATTCTATCACCCATCTGGGGAGAGAAAATAAAGTGCAAGTATTTTAGGAAACAAAACCTCGTTGACCTAAGGAGGTTCAGCAACATGACACAAACTGCTGACGGCAAATCATCTCCAGCCTCAAGACAGCACTGATTTGGCGATGAAGAGCAGCTGTTTTGGCCAAAGTCTGAATGTGATTAATGCTCAGATTAGCCAGATAATGGGATCGTTATTATCTGTGGTGATGGTTTTCATTTGTAGAGCGCTTTCTAGTACAGGCATACCTCAGAGATAGTGTAGTTTTGGTTCCAGACTACCCCAATGGTAGGAGATAATGGCTTTAGCAAAAAATAAAGAAACAGCAACAAATACCGCCAAAAAGTGAGTTGCAATCTTTTTGCTGGTAGAAGTTCTTGCCTTCATTTTGTAAAAAACTGCAACATTTGTGGAGTACAATAAAGTGAGGTATGCCTAGACTTCCAACCCTTTTACACTCGTCTCCTTTGATCCTGACAACTAAGACATGAGAGCGCTCTCATTTTACAGATGAGGCTATCAGGGTACAAAGAATGTATTTTCTTGTCCAAACTCAGATATCTGGATAGTCTTGTAGCCAATATATTAAAACATCAGTTCTCCTAATTTCCAGTCCCCTGTTCTATTTGTTAAGAAACCTAACCTGTGATAAATTGTGTAAGGAAGTAGCTCGTATATGCATCAGTTGGACTTACGGAGGTCTTACCTTCACACTTAGCATTAATTATACTTGTTCTTCAGTGTTACTAATTAAATCATGGCAGTGTTACACATTTTTGTCTGTTCTTCCAAAAGTCAACATTAGACAGATATCTCTGGGCTGTGTCAAGTTTAACTAGATAATCTAATTAAAGTTGTGTTAGTCCCCAGAGTGCAACTGTAAAAACAGGGTAGCTAAAATGGAGCTCATGACTTTAAAACCAAGAGACTGCGTGAGATTCTCAATCTTTTTCTAAGTGTTAAGACGTTGCTGTTTCTTTATTTCTTGCTCATGTCACTGTCCCCTACCATTACGCAGTGGAAAGTGTATTGATCTAGGAAGAGATGGGTTCTAGCCCTAGCTCTACCACTAATTAGATTGCCCTTGGTGAGTCACTTAACTGGGTTGGGCCTCAGTTTCTAGATCTGTGAAATGGGGACAGCAGCAATGCCTGTCTTGCCCATCTCACATGTAGTTTGTGAGGATGGAATTAAACAGGGCACATACATATGTCTCAAAAATTCTGAGAGTCTACTCACTGACTGTACAGTCTTCAAGGGCTTATGCCAGCATTCATTTTGTGATCTTGGGCAACTTACGTTTTGCGTCTGAGCCTCAGATTCCACATGTGTAAACTGTGTTCACAATACCTACCATAAATGTGTTGTTAGGAGGATTATAATGAAGTAATATAATGTAGGGTTCTTGGTGCAATGTCAGGCACAAAAGTAGGTGTCAATAAATGTTTGCCTTGTCCAGGGAACATAGTAAGACTCAAATGTCAAATGCCATTGCCAGACAGAGCACCGACTTCAGACTGCCTTTCCCCCTCTTGGTTCTCTCTGTCTTTTCTGCTCTTCCACTCTTAAGGAAGGGGCAATGGCAAAGGGAAACTCTGTTCATGTAGACATTGGCCTTAATGTCACAGCCTGTGCCGGGGATCTCTTCCACCCCAGCATGGCTTCTCTAGATGCCCTGAAGATTGATTATGTGTCGGAGAGCGCAAGGGTTGGTGCTGTAGGATGGCATATAACATCGTAAAGATACTGGCTCTCCTTTACCTTGAATAACTGCTTTTGCTCCACAGTTGGAGGTCAGGACTAAAATGCAAGTGGGAGGGGCTAACACACAAAGTGTCAGTAATGGTCTGGTGCAAAAGCAACATGATCCCCAGGGCAGGTCTGAGAGGGTGGAGATGGGTGAGATGCAGGGGGAGAGTTCTGGAAATTGGAAGTCAGGGGGAGACGAGGGAACAAGGATTAGGTAAAGAAAACAGAAGAAAGAGGTGGGACAAGAAAAACAACTTCACCCATTTCACGATTTTTCTGAAGGCCCTTCTTGTCCATCAACAGCTATTGGACATTCCGCAGTTTGAGTACATGGTGCTTAATCCATTCAGATTGCTAGATGATCTATTTTTAAAAAGGAAGCAAAACAGTGCCTCTGCCCCAAAACTGGAAGGGTTTGAAAGGCATGTCAGCGTTCCATGAACCCCCAAATACTGATTATCTGTCTAGATAACAGGCTCCAAAGTCAAACAAAAGGAGCAATAGCCCTGGTTTGGAAACCTCAGAGGGAGGACAGAGGGAGCCGCGACTGATTGGAGGAGGCCTTGACAGCCGTGAACGGCACTGGACAGGTTAAAAAAAAAATACGAAAAAACCAAACTCATTTACTAAATGTACAGTACAGGTGATTTATACAAATATAAGAAAATACAGATAAGGGTGAAGAAATAAACTCCCCATGACCTCACCATCCTGAAACTGTTAATATTTTTGTGTAGAGAGAGGAGAGTTATCCATGGCTAGGAGCCTGGATTCTGGGGCCCACCGGCCCCACTTCCCCGTTTACCTGCCGAGAGGTTGCCGGCAGATTAGCCCCTGTGAACCTATTTCCTCATCTATAAATTAGGAATAAGAATAATAATTACTTCTAACGGTAGTGTAAGGATTAAAGAAGCTAAAGTAACAGGCTGGTGACCTAGGCTGGCAGGATTAGAAAGAAAACGTGTGTGTGCTCACTCCTCTGTAACCTTTGCACTTGGGGTCACCCGCCTAACGGATAGGCGGACTGTTCTTTTTGGGCTCTCCTGGCATTTTCGATTTTTACCATGGAAATCACGCCGATACAAAATGGGATCTAAGGTTCAGTACTGGACTTAATTTTTCCTAAGTGCCTTTTATCTAGAAAGAGGACCTTGAAACAGTTTTCATCGTGTGTTCCAGAGCCTGTGACACAGCCGCTTGGGTCACTGGCCATAGTTCTTCACACTTGCCTCCCTCACCCACTTGCCTCCTTCACCTCGGTGCCCAGATAAGCCAGGGCCAGGTCCACGGCATTGCCAGTGGATGAATTTAATTGTCAAGTCTCCTTAAGCCATGTGACGCTCTGTCCTGGACACGGTGGGCTTACAGGAGGAGGAAGGTGGTTAAGAGGACAGAAACGTGCAACTGACAATAGAAAGCAGGCGGTGTGTGGCTCCGACGATGGGAGTGAGCCCAGGGAGGTTCAGTGGGACAGTTTGGCTGTACCGTGGTTTGGGGGTCCTGGGGACGTCTTGATCAGGGATGTGACAGGATGACAGTGATGTTTCAGGGGCTAACCTCTTCTCTGTCAATTTAGGAGCAGCTCCGAGAGAAGGAAGGAGAAGTCCCGGGATGCAGCGAGGTGCCGGCGAAGCAAGGAGACGGAGGTCTTCTATGAGCTGGCCCACGAGCTGCCCCTGCCTCACAGCGTGAGCTCCCACCTGGACAAAGCCTCCATCATGCGGCTGGCTATCAGCTTCCTGCGAACACACAAGCTCCTGTCCTCAGGTGAGGCTGGGAGGCTCCCCCAGGCTGGCGCTGCTAGCAGCCTGGCCAGTGTGTCCCTGCACACAGGAGGATCTGTGCTGCGAGAGTTAGAAGGCCCCTGGGAAGGTCTCCCCGCTCAGCAGTCCCCACTCTGCAAACCTTCCGCCCACAGAAACACTGTCATTGGTGCTTTATTCCTTCGTGTTGCACATCTCCTTCCCAGCAATGACCTTTACAATGAATACAGCCATGGGATGAAGGGCGAGGACAGGACCAAGGAAGCTGAAGAGGAGAGAGAGGAGAACAAGAGCAGCTTCTGCTGGCCTCCAATAGCCTTTCCATCTGGCTGTAGGACTCACACTCCACTCTAGATTGGCTCCCTAAGAAGTGTTTTAGTACTTCTCTATGAGCTACCTTCTCCAAAAGGGCAGACGTGTGCCCATATATATGATCTTTGACCTCTTACTAGCCAGTATTCCAGGCAAATTATTTGGTGCCTCTGCTCTTGGTGTCCTCATCTATAAAAAGGGGTTAAAAATACTTACTGTACAGGGTGTCTGTGAAAATGAACCGAGATGATGTCTGCAAGCACCTGACACACCACACTTATTCACACTGGTGAGTCTTTGATGGATAACAACCTCCACGCCGAGTCAACTCATTCTCACCCTCCCTGGTATCTCGGCAAGTCTCAAGTTCACAAAAGTTTTTCTGTTGTTTTCTTTCCTCGGAGTTTACATTCTTCAAATAAACCATTTCCTGTTAGTCCTGGCCAGAAAGAGGTGGCCTGAATTTTCCAGTTTTGGATCCTATGTGACAGTCCTATTTAATCCATTCAGTTTTGGAAGGAAATTGGGCAGTGGGTAGTGTCCCTC
Source organism: Rhinolophus ferrumequinum (assembly GCF_004115265.2). Lineage (NCBI taxonomy): Eukaryota > Metazoa > Chordata > Mammalia > Chiroptera > Rhinolophidae > Rhinolophus > Rhinolophus ferrumequinum. The sequence goes on along the minus strand of NC_046296.1, from coordinate 39,201,074 downwards.
CCCACTGGTTGCGGTGCTACAGGTGGGTGGCATTCGAGATAGTGAGTGTGAGGGAGGCAGGTAGGGGAAGGTTCTTTTGCAGTTGTAGTTTTTGTGAGTGAACCTGGTGCCTTGGAGCTGGGTGGATTCTACCATCCTGTTATGAAGTGGCTATTCTGGGAAAGAAACCCTGAGCAGAGGGAATCCAGTGTGAGACTGGGAGGCCAGACCGGCATGTGCTATTCTGGGCCCTGGAGCACAGGAAGGATATGGGGGAAAGACTTTCAGAAAATAGGATGACAGCTCAGTGAGTCCAAGGGTTGGAGGGCTAACGCTGTACTGCAAGTCTAAAGAGGCTTGGAAAGGAGCAGACAGGACAGGGAGAACCAAGGGCAAAGGCGTGCTCTATAAATACTTTCAAAGAAATAATGCAAAGCAGCAGCAGATTCGTCATCCTACATGCTATCAAAAGAGGGAACAACGGGCTGAAGCGTGAGAAAAGCCTGGCGATGGCATCTCAGGGTATATGTGTACCTCTTTCTTTTAAAGAGACTCATTTTCCTGGCTAGGTGAGGGCAGTGTCTGGTAGTGTTAGAATCACCTTTATGTATACACAGGGTAGGCAGTGGAGGATTTAGGGACCAGATGAAGACCCCTTCCCCACACCCAGAAACTTCCTTGCTGTGGTACTTACAATTTAACTCTTAAACATTAATTCCTTTGGGTTAACCACTGCTTCCTTCCATCACCACCCGCATTCCTCCACTAAAAGAGAGCCCGAAAGAGACAATACATTAATCCTGAGGTGCCTCTCTGATTGAATTTGGACTTGCAGAATAGTTCACAGATGATGAAAAGTGAGGCACAGGAAAGTTAAGGTTGCCCAAAGTCTCATATTTAGCACGTGGAACTCAAGTCCTTTTGAATCTCCATCCATGGGAAAGACAGACACAGGAGGGCGGGAGCAATCTGCACACGTGGCCAGGTGAGGATGCTGACAAGGGCCAGAGGTGGGGAAGAGGAGGGGGAGCAGGGCAACCAACGTTAAATGGAGCTCACCTGGGGGGGGGGGAGGTGGTCCTCACACATTCGGTGACTTGTTCCTATCCTTTCTCTTGGTGCATGGCCTGTTTTCCATGCTCTCTCACACAGAAGCCTAATCTTCCCTCTCAGTGATCAGAGGTTGGCTTTGAGGGAACCATGAATCGCAGGGCATGTCTGCTTGCACGTATCCTGATGTGAATCCCCTGTGTGCCAGACGTGCCCAGGGAGAAAGGACCAGAGTGGTCACAGTGAGATATCATGTATTCCCACCGAGCTGTTGCAAACTGTGAACACAAACTGCCCGCCCACTGGCTGGACTCGGCCCCAGACCAACCAGCGTCCTCAGCACGTCAGCTCCGGTCCTCTCTATCCCAAGGAAAGAAATGACAGAAAAGGATAAAAAGTGTCTACATCTGACCATCTGGTCCTAATGTCCTTGGAGAGCGGTTCTCATGGAACAAGCAGCGCCCCGGGGGAGGAAGACATAGATGGCATTCAATATCCCCTCTCTTCCAATTGTTAAAATTGTCCTCAGAGATGGCAGGGGAGACAGGCCCTTTTTCTTTTCTAATCACATTTTGCTTTTTCAACACATATGACTCAGTGGAAAGGAGTACAAGAACTGTGGACAGAGAGCTCCTGTGCTGGAACCTTGGTCTGGCTGCCTTCTTTCTCTGCCACCTCGTGAAAATCTCTACTGTCTTTGAGCTTGACTTGCCTCATCTCCCCGAAGGCGATCACGGCACTTACCCTGGGATGCTGTTTGAGGATGGAGATAACGGACATAAAGGCCCTTATCCAACTCTTGCCGGCCACAGACTAAGCTCTCGACAAGTTATAGCTTAGACATCAAAATTATTACGAACAAGTAAATTGATTTATACTAAGTATATATAAATAACATACATAATAAGTATACTATCTTCTGCAAGTCTTTTCCAAGTCAAAACAGACTCATTTTATTGAAACATTTCTAACAAAGGTGAGCACTGATGTTGGCTCATTTTACAATAGGAAATAGCTGGTTGCATACCTCAGAGTTCAAAAGGCTAAAAAAGACCAGGTTTTGCTTTAGAAAAGTTTCTTCTTTACTTAGTAACACGCTTCCCTTTGATTTGCACAGTAGGCTGTTCTGTGTGGGAATGTTGGAGAGGAAACCTCAACGCTAAGAAATTCAGGCTCGGAGTCTGGGCTGCGGATTGAGATTCGTATCACAGGAAGCAAACTGAAACAATAGCTTTATGATATTAGTTTCCACACTGGGCCGAGAACAGAACACACTCTGACGGGAACATCTGTGGAAATACCACTTGATTGTCTTAAATCCTCTTTCAAGATGAGCCCCACAAATCAAGACCAAATGAGCGTCACTTCTGCATTCGAAGGGCGTTAAAATAAACAGCAGTAAATATGCAAAATTGGCTTTTCACCATAAAACAGATTTTTTTACTTCCCCACACTCACATGCGGTGAAATCAAATTCATTGTACGCAAGAGCTGGAGATTAACGTGAAGCAAGTTTTCTCAAGAGAAATGTCAGGTTTAGTATTGATTCGTTGGCATTTGCTTAGTGAAGACATTAGTCTTAATAAAAGACTATGTTTTCCTGATCTGTAGACTACGAAGGGGAAGATATTAAAATGTGGGACAAATGATTTTAAAATGTCTACCATGACTTTTTCAGGCAGAGAAAGTGGAACCAAACGGGGAAAACTGTGGAGGCAGATAATCGTTTTTGTTGCCTTCTTAGGTGCCACTTTCAGACTGCCTTTCCTAAGTTTTCACCCCCTACTGTTTTTACTGTCCCACCCCTTGGCCCCTTGGAGGTTGGCCTCCACACCAAGGCCTTTTTCTGTCCCGTTGGGAGAGGAGCTGATAAACTGATTTGTGCTAGGATGTAAATGGCTAAGAGCTGCTAATGTATAATCTCTTCTCGAGATACTGACCTTGTTCAGATTATTCTCTTCGCTTAAACCAAAGAAGGATCTGGTCAATGAGTAGGTGTTTGCTAACCTCAACCCTGTGCTTACAGCTTACAGCTTAAAGGTATGGCTAATGAGCCCGAATAATTTATTCGTGGTTTGAGTGGCATTGCTCTTGCAATCAGTATACCCCAGAAGGCCGTGGGAGGTGGCGGGAATCCATGGCCCTGGGAGCGCGCGAGGGGAGGAATCGGTTTAAATGGAAAGCCCCTGTGATCAAAACTAAGTGATGACTGTCTGCCAGGCACAGCTGAAGCAGGAAGATCACAGCAGAATGGTCTTAAGAATAGTCAAAGCAATCCGGGAACTTCTCAGAATAGGAAACAAAGAGGGAAAATGACCTTGGTGGAATAAAAATGCATCCTGACCAGCAGCCACATCGTGTGACAGCCCGGTCTCAGAGACCCTGTCAGGAGCGTCTGTCCTGCCACCCTGTCCGCTCACCCCAGATGCCTAGTTCCCACTGCCTAGTGGGTCCCACCCCATAGGGTGGTGCTGCCTGAAGGAAATGAGCGGTGCTCCGGAAAAAGTGCTCCGAAACCTCAGCCGGAGCATATCCTGGCTGTGGGGAGTCATCAAAGCCTGTTTACAGGGCTATTTTTAGCATTAAAGAATCTTGTTGTGCTCCCTGGGCTGGGCAGGCCTCGTTCTCAGCAGAGTGCCTCTGATTTTGGTGACCTGCCCCTCGTCTCTCAGGTCAGACCCTGAAAGGTCCTGGGAGGCAAGTACCTGAGACTGAGAACCCAAGGTGATTTAAAGACCCCCCATTTGGTGGCTTATTGAGCACCTACTGTGGGCTCCGCTTTATTGGGCACCAAAGATTTCTCTCCCTTGTTGTGTAACCTTACAGTGGTTTATCTTTGTCTTTACCACCAGTAGAGTCCTGGTGAAAGGATTGCTCTTACACCCTTTGGTATCCCTGATTCTCCCTAGAACAGGACTGAGCACAGAGTAAGTGACACTTGTTTACAGATGCCTGATTCCTGCTTTGTGTTCAGCACACAGCAGACACAGTAGGAGCATAATAATTGTAGCTAATGAGTGAGTTTTCCATATGCCTAACACTAAGTCAGAGATTAATGATATATCAGGGAAGACATGATGTGCAGACAAGCGCAGGAAAAGGCCGAGCAGTCTTCCGCAGGGGCGTGATGTGCAGGAGCCCTGGCCCCTTGCGTGAAAGTCTGCCTTCACCCCACAGCTTTCACCCTCCGCTCCAAGCTGACAGTGAGCTAGCCAGACTCCTTCAGAAGCCCCCAGGAGGATAAACAGGTGCTGCAGGAGTAAATAGTTCCACAGAGGAAAGAGGCCTGGCTGTCCCAGGGTCCCTGGGGGCCAGCCCGTTAGCTTCCTGATCCTCCAGCCATTGTGACTTCAGTTCCAAGATGTTCTGTTTCCATTCGTGGCCCCCCGAGCGCCCCTCTCCCTCCCTCCCCAGGCCAGCTGGCCAGCTGCTGTAGCCAATTTCGCCACCTCCTGGAAGCAAGTGTACTGGGCATGGATGGAAACCAGCTTAGCTGTGTCAGAACTGTTAAAAACAGGAAATTTTAAGCAGAACTATTTCCTCTGGGCCTAGTTAACCCAAATAAGGTTGTCTTGGGATTACTCCAGGTTTTAAAGTCAGTGTTGCCACTGAGATCAAAGAAATTGAAGAGAAAAAAAAATCTTCACAGGCCAGAAAGCACAGGGCTGGCCTCTGCTGTCTGGAGAAGGTGGTCACCTATGTGGTGTGATTTAAATGGTGCTGAAAACCTCTCCTCACCCATCCCCCAGATAGGTCACCACCTGCCAAAATAGGCTGATTTTCCTAGCATTGGGGTCATTTCTAGGAGCTTGAGTTACAGTGGTTCTTCTCCATCTGTGGTCCTAGGGCCAGGAGCGCTGACAGCAACGCTAGGAACGTGTCGAAAATGCACATTCTCAGCCCCCAGTTGAGCCCTCCCTAGTTAGGACCTCTGCAGATGGCCGATCCCGGGCCAGCTTCCTGAGTGTGTGACTTACACAGACCTGCAAGGCGCCGCACTTAGAAGGGCCCTTGGCCTGGTTTCCGTTTTCAACAAGAGGTCCCACATTTTTATTTTGCACTGAGCCCCACGAATTATACAGCAGTCCTGGGCCCAGCAATCCTTGTCTTAGCAAGCCCTCCACGTGATTCTGGTGCACGCTGAAAGCACTGAGTTTTCAATCATTGTCCCTCCTAAAGCCTCTGTTTAAGTGTAGATGTTAAGTGAGAGCGCTAACATTGTCAGAGGCGTCACCCAGACCTGGGCTTCAGCTCATTATCATCAGCTCAGCTGACTAGTTAGTTGGCAGTCACCCTAAGCAGGGATCAAGGGTGGGTGTGTGGTATAAGGACATTCCCCTCCCACAGGCTGGCCACTGGAACCAGGGTGTGAAGAGGAAAGAATTTCCCTCCTTTTGTTCCAACATTTTAGCAAAACAGAGGGAAAGCCTTGGGACACCAGTCTGTACAGCCTATCTCTTGGGCTGGCCTGTCCCTGCCTGGGCCTGCTCTATTCCTCTGCAGATAGCATCTGTGACTCTGGCACATTTACTGATCTTGGGCATGTGGCAGACTCTTAGATGGTTGGCAGTGTGCATTTCCAGAAAAGTCCACTTGATGCCTTTGCACCATCCCTGGCAGATATCCGCCTACGCCTGTCACATGTTTTAACACCACATTCATACATGCCGTCCAATCCTCCTCTCTTTCCAGTTTGCTCTGAAAATGAGTCTGAAGCCGAGGCTGACCAGCAGATGGACAACCTGTACCTGAAAGCTTTGGAGGGTTTCATTGCCGTGGTGACTCAAGATGGCGACATGATCTTTCTGTCGGAAAACATCAGCAAGTTCATGGGACTCACACAGGTGACACCCTCCTCTGGCTCTTTCAAAAAGGGAAAGTGTTCCCATTTGGGGGTAGAAATTAGTGGAAGACTCTGGTAACATACCTCCTGACCTCTCCCCGCACGTACCCACCCGGCCCCCTGTCTGATCTCAGGCCACAAGCCTCAGGAACACACTTCCACTCCCTGGCATTGAGTTTGGCATTGCCGATGTCCATCCTGGTGGACAGCTCTGCTGACTAGATTCATAGGCCCACCCTTGTGAATCAAGTTTCTGTCACCAACAGCCCTCAGTTACATCCCTATGTCTGGGGACCTAATACTGGATTGAGAATGTGAGAAGAACTGATTCAGTCTCCTCCCTATCACTAAATCTAGGACTAATGAAGCCCAACCTTGTTTTTGAAATAGGTGGAGCTAACGGGACATAGCATCTTTGACTTTACTCATCCCTGTGACCACGAGGAGATCCGTGAGAATCTGAGTCTCAAAAATGGTAACGTGTTCTTGGGTTTCCTTCCTTCTTGTGCCACCTGGTAGGGCATCTGTATTCCCTTTGCACATGAATGTAGGAGAGATGCATCATGAATATCATCCAGGAAAAACTGACATCCAAAAAAAAAAAAAAATCCAGCAGGGCCTCTGAGATGAGATCGAGGGCCCTGAAAGGTCCAAGTACTCAGAAACATCTCCTCTGGGCCTGCATGGTGCCTGGTATCACACTATTAGGGCACTCCATGGGATTAGGACACTGTCTCCAGGAGGTTTCATCACCAGAGAGTTCAGCGCCTCTGCCAAACAATGCCACCCAAACCAGTAAACTCCTCTGTACCAAAGTGTTCATGGGAACTGTTGCAGCTGTCTATTGCTACGTAACAAACCACCCAGAACGTAGTGGTTTAAGCAATCATTTTATTACCTCTCACAATTCTGTGGGTTCTGTGAGTGGTTCTTTTGCTCCATGTCCTGTCGTCTGGGCTGCCAGTATCTGGGGACTGGGCTAGGTGGGATGACCAAGATGCTTACCCACATGTCTGGGACCTTGTGGCTGGAGGCTGGCGCCAGATGGGATACTGGACAGTTGGACCTCTGTCTCACTCCATGGAGTCTCAGAGCCTCTCTCTCTTCACCTGGGATCTCCAAGGTAGCCAGACTTCTTACATGGCAACTCAGGGTTCCCAGAAGTGGAAGCTGCTAGGCCTTCCCAAGGCTTAGTCCAGAAACTGGCACAGCATCACTCTGCCCCAGTCTGTGGGTTAAAGCGAGTTACAGGCCAGCCTCAAATCAGTGTGGAAGGAACTACACAGGCCATGAATATCAGGAGGAGTGACTCATTGGGGCCACCTTTGGAGACTAGCTACTCCGGGAGCCAAGAACTAAATTTGGTCCCCTAGTGGAGATAATAGGACAGGTAGTGTTTGATGGAAAGAAATTTAAAAGGTCTAGTGTACAGTACTCTAGCTGTGGGGGCATCCATTAGATGCTCATGGATGGGAGGCCCATGCAAACAGAAAACACTGTGCAATGACAAGTGAAGTTGCTGCTTCATCTCATGTAACTGGGGACATTCAATCAAGGAAAGGGATGAATGGGGATATTATAAGAGGACTGAGGCTTTGGGCAGAAGTGGGGCTCAGTGACTTTAACAATCCCTTCTGAACCTGAGATTCAATCACTGTCCTGGGAAGATTATGCCCATGTCTAAACATCCCCTTAACATCCTTCACCTGTCACTGCCACGGGTGTATGCTTGTCCAACCTGAATAACAGAGGCCGTGATACTAAGCCTGCAAGGTTTGAATACTGTTACTGTACATGTCGCAAAAGCAGACACTTCCTTGGCCCACTTCCACCCTTGTTACAGACCGAGCCTGCAGTCTGGGCCTGCAAAATGCAGACTAAAACCACCCCCACACCCCATCCCGCCCACTGACTTCTCGTGCAGCGCCTCTTTTTTCCCCCCGGAAGGCCTCGGGCCACCTAGCTCCTAGAGTCCAGTCTGGAGAGCAACTACATGGGCTATTCAATACCTTAGCTGTGCTGCAGAGAAAGTCCTGTCTGGTTCTGCGGGGAAGGAGCTACCAGACTTTCTGAATCCCTTTCTAAAGCAGGTGCTTGAAGCCTGAAGAAACCAGAGTCTCTTATATCTTCTCTACTCCAGAAACCCTTCGGTCCTTGGGTTCTCATTCTCAGAATGACCTTAGTCGCGGTCTGAACATGTGACCTGAAGCAAGTCACTTCATTGCTCTGTTCCTTGGAGTCTTTCTTTTCAAATTGATGGGATTGGACCAGGCAAAGTCTAGGACCTTCCAGCTCTCAAGTGCCATGATTCACAGCACGATACTACTCTATTTATCTGAGTAGAACTTTAGGTCTCTTGGTTTTCGAGAACTTGGTATCAAACTCAATGAATCAGCAAGCAAATCCTTATTGAAGGTGCCGGCCTGAGTGGACTCATGATCTGGAAGCAAAGGGTTAATGTGAGCACCTGGAGGAAGATAAGGTCAGGAGGTAGATTGTGGAAGACTTTGAAGGCCAGGTGGAGGGCCTCGAACTTTATCCTGTCGACAGAGGGGAGCGATTGAAGGGTTTTGAGCAGGAGTGGAGTAATCTGATTGGAACTGGGTTTAGAAAGATTAATCGAATGGCAGCATGGCAAGAATCCAGAGGCTAGCAAGTTAGGAGGCCACGATAATAACGACGTAAGCCACAGCCACACTCATCCCCAACACCAGAGCTGGTCCAAGAGGTGGAGGGTCCAATCTCATATGAGATTACGAGAATATCTCATGATATGCAAACCCCAACTATGAAAATTATAAGTGTAAGAAACGTAAGTCTGGGAGGCATGGTTCTATGATCATGATGGAGGAATATTCTTTCTTAAAAAGAAAACAGATTCACCATTTGGTCCATTACTTAGTGGGCTCTCCTAGGGTTAAGATAGATTCAAAGGTGACACAATCCACTGGTCACACAGATCTTTGGGGACATGTCAATCAAATAAATCACAGCCCTCTGGAGGTTTAGGTGCAGAGGCTGGTGGCCATGCCGGGAGGGAGGGGTGTGAGTATTTGAAACAAGGCTCTGGATTGTTCTGTGATGCTACACAGGTGCTAGGCAAGTACTTGGGAGGCCCAGGATGGGGACGGTGGATTAGGCAGAATTTAGACATGGACAAGGGTGCTCAGATGACACGTACTGCATTCACCAGTTTGCTTGACAGAAAGTGGAGAAAGTTCTGAATGGGCAAGCTATGTGGAGACTATAAGGAAGGAAGCTGTATTGTTTGTCTTGGTGATTTATTTAATTCTGGCTGAGAAAGGATATGATCCATGTGGAGTTCATCTTTGGAGTGGACTTGCTCAACAAATCCCAGGAGGTTTGGACCAGAGGTGTCTCTTGAGCTTGACATACGCGTATGTCACTTTAGGGAAAAGGCTGATAGTACATTATCCTGAATGCAGCTATTGCTAGTTGAAAATAGAGCACAGGAAGCTTCCAGTTTCTGCGGGACACAAATGAAGAAAAGACAGTCATGTCCGAGGGACAATTCTAATCTGAGAGGCTTGTCCCCTTGGATAATTGTGGTCTCGCCCAGACTGTCCTTTGGAAATTCCTCCTAGGAAACCAGGGCCTGCCCCAGCAGAGGTTTGCTGAGATTATGGCTAATAGTCACTCACTGCCTCGCTGCTCTGAAAGGAGCTCTGACCACGTGGTGGGTGCAGTGGACATAAAAGAGCGGAATCGTCCTACTCCTCAGGTGCTTGTACTCCAGTTGGGGGGACAAGCTGGAGATGAGAAAGCTTTAGTCCATATGCCAAGATGCTACTCTGCATTCATGGCAGGCTACAGGTGCTAAGAGAGCAGATACCTGGGAAGTACAAACAGTGTGTTGCCCAGAAAACACTGCCGCTGGGTCCCTCTTCTGAATATAAGTGAAAAACTAAATTCTGCTGATTCCCTCCGCTATTCCCCATCCAGGCTCTGGTTTTGGGAAGAAAAGCAAAGACATGTCCACAGAGAGGGACTTCTTCATGAGGATGAAGTGCACGGTCACCAACAGAGGCCGAACTGTCAACCTCAAGTCAGCCACCTGGAAGGTAGGACAGCATCAGGCGTGGGTTGGAGCCCCAGATGTGCTCCCACCCCACGCGCTCGGCCCCACATCTGACACTCCATGGCTGCTCTTCAGGTCTTACACTGCACCGGCCAGGTGAAGGTCTACAACAGCTGCCCCCCTCACAGCAGTCTCTGTGGCTACAAGGAGCCCCTGCTGTCCTGCCTCATCATCATGTGTGAACCCATCCAGCACCCGTCCCACATGGACATCCCCCTGGATAGCAAGACCTTCCTGAGCCGCCACAGTATGGACATGAAGTTCACCTACTGCGACGACAGGTAGAGGCCTGGGCAGGAGACAGTAGTTGTGCTTGTGGGTATGGGTGTGTGTCTGGGCATAAATGTTGTATTGCGGGGTGCAAGTTTGTGGGCCTGTGTGACTGTTTCATTCCATCTGTGCAGCGAAGGGGTTCTGAATATCATATTTGGTGGTTCCCCACTGAGGCAGCCACACAGTCTGAGAGCAGAGCTGTTCTGGTGTGAGACTCTGTTGTCATTTTTGATCACTGGGGTGTGTACATATTCCTCCACATATGTGTCAGACTCCTGAGGAAATTTCCAGGCCAGTCCGCGTCCCCAGGAGATGACTGTCAAGAGAGTTCCATCAGCATTCCCAATTCAGAGGCCAGCTGGGCGCCCGGCTTCTGGCTTCCGCAAGTGTTCTCACTTCCGTGCATTATCTGCCATCACTGAGCTCGTCCCTCAGTCTTTGCTCTTTCTGTGTCATCTCCATTCTGGCCACTGCCCAGCCTCGTTTTGAAAGCATGTTGCTGAAGGAAGCTAGGCCAGACTCTAACCCTCAGCGCTGAGCCCAAGTGGAAATTCTCTTAGGGGAGAGTGGCGTGGTTAAAAGCATCGACTCTGGGGCAAGACGGCCTGGGTTCAAATCCAATAGGAAATGTTCTGTGTTAGTATTCTTACCCTCAATGGTTTCTTTCTTAAAGTTGTCAAAAGAGCACCTAAAACATGGCATGTGTAAGCCAGGTCAAGGTGAGGTAGAAATAGGCCTGGCTGAAGTAAATGCCACTTTGACTTGCTGATCAGTGTATCCCCAGACATGCCCGTCAGGGCAGAGATCTCTCAACCTGGCCTCTGCTTTCTGCAGTATCCAGAGTCGCCATTTTTTTTCCAGTGGCACAGTTTTTGCAGTAATTCTTTGCTACTCAACTACTCCCCTTTCCCCTTCTAGGGTTTCTCAAAAAACCCTGAGGTCTCAGCTTCCCCTTGTTAAAATGGAGATGGTAATACTTTCTCAACCTGTTTCACAGGATCATTGTCAAATGAGATCATGGCTATAAAAGCACTTTGAAAAACATGAACACCATAACTGATGTGAAACTTTTGTTACTGCTTATGTCTTACTCCCTGTCCTTGCCCTCCCCCGAAATAAGTCTCCCCACTAAACCCAAGGGGCCAAGATCACTTCTGGAGGCATGTGGTGGCTTAGGGCCTGCAAGAAGAGACCACCAGGAAGAAACTGCCTGGCCTTCCTAGCCAGCCACCAGACCCCTCAGACTCCCCTAGGCCCACCCAACTTTCTCTCATCCACTGGACATCCCTGGGGTATCTGGGTTTCTTCATGGGTGGGGCCTAACTTTCCAGGCTAGGCTGAGTTTCCCTCCCCTGATTCTAGACTGACCTGATGTTGGCTGGTGCCCCTTCTCAGAATTGGCCACCACTGCAGACACAATTTAAGAATTTTTGTAAAAGTGCCCTTGTGTCATTCCTGTTTCCCAGTTCTAACCACCATAGTGCCAGCACTCAAGGCTGTTGGAGGTAGTGAGTTGGTTATATAAGTAGAAATAAGCGCTTTAACCTCATAGGGAGAAAATGTCACATATGAAGCCCTTCGTCCTGGAACTGACACAGTCACCATTAATTACAGTCGTTAGTACTGTTATTATTGTAATGATGATGACGAATAGAGAGAAGATTGCTCCAAAGGCAGACACCAGAGAAATCCATGTTGTGTGTAAGGTCATTCATCAGATGCAGTCTTTGTATTCAAATGAACATTCTGGGCAGAAGACAGTTTTGTAAGGTGTACCCCTCTGCGTAGTCTTCCAAGATGACAAGGGAAATACCTCTGCAAAGCCCATGTGTCTCTTCTCTGGCTTCCAGGTTAGCTGGTGCTCCCAATTGTTAGCCATATAGCCTGGTAGCAGCCCTAGTGCTATGAGTGATGAAAGCTGCGTGTAGCCCCTGTGAGTGAAATTCATTCCTAATGTGACCCCACAGCACTGACAAAAACCCTACTGGGATCCTAGAAAATAACTTGTCATTCCCTAGATAATAGAAAAGAGAGATTGACATTTAAGCTTAAGACTTTGATCCCTGTTAAAGTAAAGGGGGGAAAAATCCTCTGGAAAGGGTAACTCGAAGTTATCCTTCATTCAGTATCTTATTTTGAATCAGTTTCAGATTATTTCCTGAAAGCAACTAACCTTTGGATAAAAGAGGAGGGGGAAAAAACACAAGGAATTGGGGGCCTAAGATTGGTTGAAGAGGAAAGGGACACAGAAAGGAGAGCGACCCCGCACTGAGTGTTTAGTTGGGTTCAGGGATGGTGGGCAGAGTCCATACTGGCTTGAAGAAACCTGTGATTTAGGGCTTTGTGACTCAGAGTGTGGAAGGGGATATTGCCTATAAGTTCCGCTAGATACACTGAACTTTCGGCAAAACCTTGCCTTTCAAGACACCTAGTTCCATGGCCCAAACTCTGAATTCAGTGGTGCTGGGGACATGAATGCAGAGGTATTTGAATACATAGAATGCTGTGCACGCAGAAGTTGTGTTTAACCGATTAGCAGATTAGTTGTTCACAAGGGCACAGGCGTGGCTTAGACAGTTTATAAAGTGACTATTTTAAGTCCTGACTATTTTAAGACTATTTTAAGTGTTATTTCTCTATTATTTTGATGAGAACTGGGAATTTTTAGTGTTCGTAGCTTCTTTTGTTTTCGTTGTTTGTATTGGGATGGGAGAAAGCATATGCATATTCTCTCTCTCTCTCTCTCTCTCTCTCTCTCTCTCTCTCTCTCTCTCTTTCTCTCTTCCTCCCTCCCTCCCTCCCTCCTTCTTTCTCTCGCTCTTCCTCTCCAACATATTCTTTTTAATACCCTTCTGAGGTCAATGTTTCAAAAACTAACACTTGTATATAATAGCTAATGGTGGAATTTCCATTTTAATAATGGAATTCACTAGATTTAATGATACCTGACGCACCTTAAGGGCTATGATTTCCCACAAAGTGAATTGTTTTCCCATAAGGAAAATTAGAAGAAATCTGATGAAAATGTAAGGCAATTCCAAAACGACTTTTGAGGCTGTTTGTACTTTTCCTTAGATGTATTGAGACCACAAACATAATCAAACAAACAAACAAACAAAAAAAGAAAGAAAGAAAAGGATCGTGGAGAAAAAGAAGGGAGAACAGAGAGGAAAAGGGGAAAAGAAATAAAACAGAAAGAAGAGAAAAAAATGACTCTAATCTTGTGTTTAACTCTCAGGTTTCCAAAATCGGCTTACCTGAAACCACCTATTATTCTGAAACTCTGAAACTGAAAGAAGGAATGCCGATGGTTCAAAATGCATTTGTCCTGCTCCTTTTAATAAAGGGTCAGAAGACCCTATTAAGTCCTGTATGAATTATCTGAAGTACGGTGAATATTTTAAAAAGCGAATCCTATAACAATTTCTGTGTCAGTCATATTTGGTATATGGCTGACTGCTCCCAACCGGGAGAGTCAAGTTGAGTAGCAAAGTTAAAGAAGAAGAATGTCCCAGTTACCAGTGTAATTAATAATCTCACCTCCATTTATATACTCTGTTTCCTAAAATACTGAGTAACCAATTAATGAACTGTTATTTATCGAGCATCTGCTGCTATGTATCGAACCCTGTGCCAGAGACTTTTATATTAAAGAAGTAAAAGAGATGGTTCCTGATCACTAAGAGTTTAGAGTTTGAGACACAAGCAACTTAATGAAACCACAGTGAACAGTACATAATAGAGTATCCCATTCACTCAAAAGGCAGACAAAATTTGTTCCCAAATAGTTTAATTTTAAAATTGGATGATTCTTCAATTCAGATGGAAGTGCCATCTTCTGGCAAAAGAGAATAACTGTGAAGGAAATCAAGCCATTAAGAAACGCAGGACAAAAGTCTGGAATTCACAGTTTTATGAGTCTTCCTGTATCTTAGAAACAAATTATAAAGGCAAATTATGTGAATAGAATCTGTATTAATGAGGGGGAAAAGGCATCAAAGTTGCAGTAAAAATTTTAAATTAACAAAGAAGGTCATGTAATCTTTACAGGTAGGATTTGAGAGCAACCCTGCTTTGGCATTGGATTAGGACAGCATAGGGTATAATAATATCAGAAGTTTAATAAGCTAAGATGCCTGCATTTCAAATTCTGTGGATTAAATTTATGGTGATTCTTTTTCTACAAAGAAGTTGGGAATAGCAAAGATGATAACGGGATAGTTGAGGGTTATACAGAGAATGTCAATGAAGAAAATTATAAAGAGCCATGAGTTGTAAAATAGACACACATCAAAACACCTGGAAGGCAAGAGTATTGAAGTCTGAGAAGAACGTAGGCTGACTTCAGGCAAATTAATAGTAAAAGTTTATTCTTTTATTGCATTTTGAGATGGATTTAATAAATTATTTTGTTTTACTTTTTTTAAAGGGTGGGTGGCATCTTTAAATTCAAGGTGATCTTCCAGATTAATACATTCCATGTAGTTTTTTAGTTTAATATGTAGTCTGCTCTAAACATTTTTGCAGACATTTATATTAGCCTCTCTGTACACATCTTATGCAAGAGGGTATAGTGTGTTTTTTTCAATCCCTTAGAAGAAACTTTAAGTGCTCTCCTCGTGCATCTCTGTCTCCTACAAATGAGAAAGTTCTGAAATCGGCCCTAACAGAATTTGAGCACACAAATGAGAAATGCTTATATATTATCCTGTCTAATATAGTCTACTCGAAATACTCCCGGAAAGGGGTAGCCCTACAAATTCTCTTTGAAAGTTATCTCACAGTTTAACAGACCTCACAATTCAAAAGGTATTCCTTCTACATGATCTGCTTCTCTCTTGCTGTGATTCATGGCAAATCTCTTACTATTTCAGGGTAATAAAAGGCAGCCATGCATCCAGTGGCACGCAGAGCAGGGTCAGTCCAGGATTGAGCCAGGGCAACCTGCCTATGAATAAATTCACCCTACCCGTAACACATCACACTGACAGGGTGGAAATTGATTATCCATTAACTATAGAGCCGGTTGTATAGATTTCACATAACCATGTAATATTTGAGGAAAACACAAGGCTTCAGTAATGTTATTTAAAGCAAACAAAATCTGGATAAAAATATATTGCAACAGAGTTAGTGAATATATTGAAATCTGAGTTAGTGACTAGTCTGGACGTTACTAAGGAAATAAAATTTCAAAGTTCCTAAGCACATATAGAAACCAAAATGAGGCGAATCAAGTGTTGCCTGGGAGAGGCCATTGCCCGAGGGTGGAAGGGAAGAAAGCAGACCCTTAACCATACCCTTAACATATGGTTTATTAGCAATGCACTCTTTGGAAAACAAGCAGGTGGTTTATCCTCTTAAGTAGGTTAAATGTTCTAACCATTTTGTTTACATGAACAATTGACCTAGCGCATCCGTAACTCCTGTAGGGACCAGGGTAGAAACTGCAGCCAGACCTTGTTTGACTCCACGCAATGGTATCTGAAGTCAGAGAGCTTGCTGCCAAGTCCCATACGGACGGGTACGAGGCAGTGTCACTGGGAAGAAAAGCAAGCCATCTTTGGCCTCCTTGGATTTCTTCTGCATCTTGAGATGCTGGCACTGACACTGCAGCCAAGAGGATAATTTTCTTCCTAGCACTCGTCCACAGGTAGTGCATGTTGAAAAGAGCCTCTGAACATTTTTAAGGGTAAAGAGCAATTGAAGAGCCATGACTAAGTGTCATTTTACATTACGGAGGTGTATCTAACTCAGAAATCCAGACTCTGGTGGTCTGACCCACATATTTACTTGGGGTAATACTAATTTCAGAATTTAACAACCCTTTTTCCTCTATATTTTGTTTTCTTTTTTCCTGTCTTCCTTCTTTCTCTGTCTTCCGGTTGCCTATGTCTACAGCTCCCTCCCTAACTTCATCCTTGATCTGTTTCTTTTCCTCTTTATTATTAAAAAGGGACCTCTATTCTCATTTCTCAAATCTGGTGAGTTAAGCCCTTTGACATTTCCCTCTTCTCTAAAAAACAGAAGAGCCCTACTGAGTGGACTTTTTTAAATTTATGGGTGACCCCAAGCTGATTTTTCCCCTAGTGAGTCAGGAAACCTTAATTAGAAAGAAAAAAAATAAATAGTTTCCCTGCCGTTGATTGAGAGAGCGGGTGAAACTGTGTTATCACAGCCCAGCTCCAGAGGCTTCTGGGAAATTCTCAGGGAAGGCCCTTCTGTGCTGTTGTAGCCGACCCTATAAACAAGCTGGGTTCATTAACCTCCCCACTGGCGTCTGCGTGCCTACAGATGAAGGCGAATGACCAGTAGCTTTAAGTTGGGGTTTCCTGGCTTTGTGAAGTCTGACAACTTGAATGTTCTTCAATTGTGTTCAGGGTATACGTATTTCCCAGTTTTTATAGTAGTCTGTTTAAAGGAATGAAGAAAGAGACGTTAAATATTTATTTTAGTTGACAAGATAAATGAAGGCTGCTGCTGGGAAGATAGCTGACAATTCTGAAATGTAGGTTTGTTTGTCTCCTTCCAAACCATGCCTATTGTGTGCCTTTGAATGGATGGTACATTAATTAGATTAAGAATACTTTTATTATGTTTATAATAAACATTTGCTTTGAACATTTTAATTTAAAGATTCTAATCTTGAAAGAAAATTTAATTTCTTCAAGGAGTAGAATCAAATCTTTCCCAATAGCCTCATTTTTGAGTCTCTAGAAAATTCTAGATCTATCTAGAAACAGAAGCAGCTTATCTGTCAAATTGGTGAGCCTGTAAATGGCCAGCTCAATGTCAGCAGAGCCTGCTGGTGCAATTCTGTTTCCCAGGCTGATCTAGAAAGGTACTGGTCCTTATAGAAAAGCTATCTGGTTGTAGAAAAGGAAGGGCTAGCACTGTTCAACTGTCTCCTTATTCTCCCCCAATCTCTACTCAGCTAAGGTACCGTTGGGCACCAGCCCTGGGGTCAGGCTGACAAGGGCCATGTCCGTTGCTGATGAGTTCAGAGACATCTCTGCTCAGAGCCAAGTAAGGGGACAGATTCTCCTAGTCTGAGACGAGCTGGCTGATGTAAATGAGTTGGTGCAAGTGAGCTTCTGGAATCTCACTGGAGAGATTTCCACGGGGCTCAATCAGCTGAGACCTACGCTTCTCAGCCCTGTTGGACTGTTCCTTGTCTGACAAAGGCTTTAAGCCCCCAAGGCTCACCCAGGCAGACAACTTGCCTCTTCTCTGCCCTTGTCGACACCAGACACACCTTTCAGAATGAAGAAAAGATAGATTGAATATCATGAGGGGTCCTGCTCAGGGCTGTGGGTGTGTGCACCAGCATGCATTGAGGCAGTTCATCATATTCTTGGAGGAAAAGTAGAACATTGGTACCCAGATTCCTTAGCAGTGCTGGGATAGACAGTGCTGTGGATGTACCTCAGGTCCTAAGAGAGAATCAGTCCAACAACCCAAGTATTCACTGAGCACCCATGTAAGGGAGGCCAAAGGAGAAAATTGTCCCTAAGTTCAGAAGCTGAGAGCCTAGGATGTGGAGAGACGAGTACATAATTCTCTGTGCTATTATATGCACCTGTGAGGACTTCATGAGGAGACGTTGGCAGAGGAATTGGAGAGGGCTTCATGGAGAAGGTGAAGCCTGAAGCTGGCCCTGCCATAGGCAAGGCTTAGAAAACGGGAGAAGAGGAGGCATCAAGGGACTGTGAGGAGAGGAATCCGCCAGGCAGAGAGTACAAGACAAGCTGAGAGTGAGCTGCAAATCAAATTGCTTGGAAAATAGAGACTAGATGGTAGGGGTACTTGGAAGTTAGGCAGAGAGTTTATTTACTCTTGCTGTGGTTGGTAATAGGGAAAGCTGGGGATGTTTAAATAGGGGAATGACATGATGGAAATAATATTTTAGGATGATTTATTCTGATAGATGTATGCAATCCTTTGGAAGAGGAGTGAGAGTAGAGACAGGAAACCAAGGAACCACTCCTGCTTTCACTTCTGCTGTCCTCTCCATATTATTCATCTCCAACATAGATAAATAATGAGGCCATCGCTAAAAGTCATGCGTTCTGAAATAGAGGTTAGAATGATGAGAATGGCATCACTTCTAACTTGTGACAGGCCAAATTAACAAGACAATGAGCCCATTAGAAAAATGCAGGAGATAACAAAGATTATGAAAAATAATACAGAGGGTGCCAAAAAAATGTATACACATTCTAAGAAAGGAAAAAGACTATATTAAAATTATGCTAATGGTAACCACTTTGAGCACCTCTTGTAATTGCAGAAGTCAAACATGACTTGTTATCTTTTGTTACTGGTATATATTGAGTATTACAACTTTAATACAGTTTTTTTCCCTTTCTTAAAATGTGTATACATCTTTTTGGCACCCTCTGTATTTAGGTGTGACATGGGAAAGTGGTTAATCTTGGGCAGGGCTTGTTTATTTTAATGACTCCAGTACAGAGCAAAGGGTCCTTGGAGTGTTAGGTGATTCTTCATGGTGCTCCACATTTGCCTTTTCTCTGCCCACTTCCCATCAACAACAGACACCTTATAAGATGAAGCAAGGGACATTTGGGACAGCCAAGCCGTGTCATTTCAGAGCTTCCTGTTTACCAGAAAGTGTAACGAGGAGGCACATTTCTACAACTGTGATTTTGTATTTCTTCTCCCAGCAACTCCTGCCCTCCCTCCTGTAGGGACAAGTAGAGGAACCCATGGAAGGCAGACTCCCTGTCCAAGAGGAATCTGAGGTCACCAGGCAGGACATGAGGAGAAGCGCTCAGAGGAGTGAAGCTTTAAGCACAGATGGGGTTCTCCATGTGTGGGGTTCATCCTCGCTTACGCTGTGGTTCACACACAGACAAATGTCATCTCTGTGCTTTTCCCCACTTGGGGCCATGTAATTTTCACTTTTCATTTATATCACCCTCTATTAGAATAAGCTTGATCTAGTAGGTAATCAGGAGGTCCTGGTTTTCTTTCTTGCTCTGATCGCTGGACACGTGTGAATATCAAGCAAATTGTCGTCCATCTCTGGATCACTACCCCTCATCTGCAAAAACTGGGGAGTGGGGACTGAGAGCCCCTTCCAATGGTTGTTGGAGACTAGGCATACGTGTATATTAGGGTTGGGGGGGTAGGGCGTCCCCTGAGGAAGTGCTTTTCCTTCTTCCCCAAACATGACTTCAGGAAGGGCAGGAAGAGTGGAGGTTGGGTGGACCCATAGTTGCAGGTTGACCACCATGTTTTTATTGCTTGCCTCAGTGGTGTGACCAGGAAGCCTGGAGTGTTTTCATCTGAATGTGGTGCATTTGCTTTACCTTCTGGGTTTATATAGCTCCTTGAACCTCTGTCTACATTCATATGTTTTCTTTTTCCCACAATTTTTTTTCCTAATATATTTTTCAGAATCACAGAACTGGTTGGTTACCATCCAGAGGAGCTTCTCGGCCGCTCAGCCTATGAGTTTTACCATGCACTGGACTCAGAGAACATGACCAAAAGTCACCAGAACTGTAAGTTCATGGGGTACCCTATGTGGCTCCCTTGTTTCTGTGGAATTTGGCCTTGAGTGGGGTGTGACTAGTGAGACAGGAGAAGACCTGGTCACTTCCTTCATAGAGCCACCATCTTGTGCAGCAGAAAGACTCATGCCCTCAGGATGGTTAGAGCACCAAGGCTGCCACCAGCCTATAGTACACCTTCATGCAAATTAGGAAAAGGACCTATTCCTCTAGGGGACACACCCGCGCCAAAGCAGACAGCTGGGAGAAAGGAAGGTGGGCTGAATCTCAGACTCCACATACAGCCTCTGCTGAGCACCCTTGCAGAGTCAACAGTCTGCACAGCTCTGTGGAACAGCCCTGTGGAAGTAGCGAGTAACACAAGACAACATGTAATCACCTTGGGTTATGTGCTGCAGAAGCAAGTATATCCATTCAGAGAAGAGGAGGGCTGGGAAAGTTCAGGAAAGAAAAGGATAGAGCATTTGAGTGGACACCTTGAAGGATAGGAGAGGATTGAGTTAAACAGAGGGGAAGGTAGTAGGGTACAAATTTAATAGATGTGTTGAGATAGACATGGTTCTCGAAGAGTTTGCTGGCTGGATCAAGAGAGCTCAGTGGTAGGAGGCTGTCCAGGTAACCCAGTGACGGCAAATGGAAACGGTGCTTTTCAGCTTGTAAGAAACCTGAGTTATGAAAGACTGTAGAATAGGACTGTCCAATAGAACTTTCTGCAATGGAAATGTTCTACATCTGCATAGTCCACCTGTAACCTATACAGTACTTGAAATATGTCTAGTACAATTGAGGAACCGAATTTTTAAAATTTAATTAGCTACACGTGGCTAGTGGCCACCATATTGGACAGGGCAGTTCTAGTGCATTCACTTGGCCATATTCCCAGGTCAGTCTTCCCATTTGCAGGTGATCCAAGACCATTTTCTTGAGTCTACAACCTATCAACCTGCAAGGACTCTGGGTTTATAACCCTACACTTGGCCCATTGAGGGTCGTAGAAATTGATAGGATTGATATCCACCCTAAGGGATCTCATTTCTGGGGGGGAAGGGGCTGTGGGCTCCGCGGAAGCCAGGCGGCTCATACCTTTAGCTACAGTGTCTGGCATAGTGTCAGGTACAGTACAGGTACTAAATGAATGATAAACCCAAGGGCGAAAACCATATTTGGGGAAGAATGCTTCAAAATAAGTATCCACAGTGGTGCAAACAGAGGTGCTGAGAGGATTATGGAAGGATTAAAAATGGGAAGGTAAGTCTAGGAAGATTCCCAGTGGTTCTGCTGGTCTGGGGCTCTCAAGAGTAGCTGTAGCTTGAAGAGGCAATGAGGAAAATGGAAGTACAGCTATTTGCTCATTATTCTTAAATCCATTCGTCTATCCCAAGATTAGGGCAGCTGAAGTTCAGAGCAGCTAACAGATCAGCAACCCCATGAGCTGTATGTGAGCACTGTTAATAGTCTCTAATGGAGTGAGGTCTTCTCTTTCTAACTGGTTTCTCTGCTTCTTCCTCATGACTTTTGGGGTTGATCTGACCATGCCACAAACAAGGCCCTTTGATGATATCTCAGAGAAGTTTCTCACTGAGAAGTTGCTGTCTGGCAAATAAATAAATATATAATAAACAATCTCAATTCAGCCACATTTAGGGACCCAGAGGTGGGGGAGGGAGGCGGAGGTGTTGTGTGTCCAGCCCGCAAGACTGGGGGTGACCCTGCCCCAGTTTTGAAATTATAGGATGTGCTTCCAGCTTTCACTTTGTTGCTCCCTGTGCTCTTCTGGTCCGTGACTGTTCCTGATCCCAAAGTCATCGTAACACAGGGACTTAGGGACCTGGGCTCCAGCCCAGCTGCCCCACTGATTCCCCAGAGCTGGGCTTTCTGGCCCTTCCCTCCTTTAGATGTAAAATAGGGGGAAAGTCCAGCTTTTCTTCTCAGCCAAAGGTGAAGTCAAAGCAGGGACAACAGTAAAAGTTTCTGGGAATTCTTTGACGACAGTATTATACTTTGTCTTCTGGGATGGGAAACTGGAGGAAACTCCTTTCCAAGGAAACAAAAATGATGACTGCTCTCTATATAAAGGATTTTTTTTTTCTTTCTTCTCCTTAGAAAAGCTTTGGTTCCTAAAAACAAGCTGGGATAAAAATTTGTCACATAAGTTTCCTGCTGACTCCAGGGAAAATGACATTTTTTATTGAATCTGTGTATTTAAGCATTAGGCGCACTTCAAGGTAATTCACAGCCCAGACAGAAATCACAGGCTCCCTTCTTCCCCTGGTGGAACCAAGTAAAGCAGCTGTCAGCTTAGAGGCCTGTACCTAACCAGCAAACCCAAACCCAGAAAAGGGAGATCTTCATGGGTTGGAAATTGGGTTAATGCCGGCTAAAACAAAAGCGTCCCCTGCCCTCGCGCCTGCCTCTCCCTCCTTCCTTCTTTCTCACTCTCCCTCTCATTGGATTTGTGCAAATACAGTTGCACCACAGACCCACACTCATGCTGTGTAATAGCTGGAGGCCCAGGTTTGAGGCTGGTCTACGTTGACACACCAGCGTCCCGAATTTCGGCACGTATGTATGTCTTAGCCTGTGAACATTTACTGTTGAAATTGCTGGGGAAGTTCAGCCCTCAAACCAGATTTAGATAATTGAAAGCCATCATTTCCAAATGGATTAGTAATTTATACTGTTGTTACTCTCAGAGGGGAGGGGTTGGTTTCTCTTTGTTGTGTGAGGACATTATGTGCTCTTAGGAAAACAAGATTAAAGGCCATAAAAAGCCTATCTACCAAGTAGCAGGCCCCTGACCAAGGCTAGCATTAATGAGCAGATGATTAGAAGGGAGGCATAATTATATTCTACTGACAGCAGGCCCTCGCCTGCAATCGCTAGAAATGCAGTTAAAACCTTTGCTCACTGCACTGTTTAATCAAGAAGAATAAAAGCCCTGAATTTTGTCTGCATTAAGAACCGTCTAAATAAGTTAACTCCAGCCACTTGAAATTGTGCAAGAATCATTTCACTGCAGCAGGGAAGCCTCAGTGGTGCAGATAAAGTGAAGTCAGGGAGGACAGAAGTTATTTCTTTGGCCGAAGAGTCCATGATGGTTCTAGACAGAGGCAACAGCAAATTTAGTATTTCCAGTGAATTGTTGCTCAGGAAAATGTAGTCAGAGAAAGCTGGACTAGGAGCCACAAGACTATTGTCTTGCCCAGACTGAGTCGCTATCGTCCTGGGTGATGTTAAACAGGTCACAATCCCTCTGGCCTTGTTTTCCTCATGTTAAAAGAAGGTGATCTCTAGCCTCCTGATAGCACAGCATCCCAATAGATATTTTTTTTTTTAAAGATTAGGATAATACAACGACTTGGGAAATAACTTAAAATAACTTGGGAAAATAACTTAAAAGTAAACATATACTTAACATATGATCCAGCCATTGCACTCCTAGCTGCGCCCACGAGAAATGAAAATACATGTCTGTGGAAACATGTGTACACAAATGTTTATAGCAACTTTAGTCATAATAACCGAACACTGAAAACAAACATCCGTTGACAGGTGAATGGATAAACTAGTTACGGTACATCCATACAATGGAATACCACTTAGCTATGAAAAGGAACAAACCATGAATCCCTGCAACAACATGAAGACTCTGGAAAACATGCTGAGTGCAAAGAAGCCAAACACAAGAGTACATAGTCTTGCATGATTCCACTTATATGCAAATGGAGAAAAGAGCATTTCCATATAGAGTAACAGAAAACACAGCACTGATTGCCTGGGATCGGGATTGACTGTCAAGAGGCATAAGGAATTCGGGGGGTGGGCGTTGATGGAAAAGTCCCATTCCTTTGATTGTGGTGATAGTTACAAGGGTGTATACATTTGTCAAAACTCATTGAGCTGTATGTTTTAAATGGGTGCCTTTTTTATTGAAGATAAATTAAACCTCACTGAAGTTGGTTTTAAAAAAATGAAAACCTAACCAAAACAAGCTTAGACTAGGAGTCTTTACTTTGGACTATAATCTTGTCTACTGTTTCCACTGATGAGGGCCTTGCAGCAAATCATTCAATAGTTCTGAGCTTCAGTTTCTTCAGGTGTAAAACAAGAATAATAAGCTACCTCATAGTGTTCTTGTGTCCTAAGTGAGGTGACGGTAACACTAACAGTCTTTATTGATGCTTTGTGTGCCAAGCACTCTTATTATTGCTTTGCAGACATGAATTAGTCTTGAAACAGTTTTGAACCGTGGAAAACACTATAGACCTGGAAGTTATGGTATTTCCTGTACCTTGGAGGTACTTGTTACATTTTTGAGAAGGGTAATATGTACCAAGAAGACATAAATTAGTGTGAACCGAGCTGCATTTCTGAACCACACAGGGGTGGTGAATGGGGAGGTGGCCCACTAGCCTCCCAGGAGAATCTGGATGTTCTCCCACAGGGCCCCTTATGACATTATCTACAAACGTGACCTGGAGATGTGACAGGGCCTGAGAGTTATGCATATTATTATAGTAACTTTGGGGAAGAGGTGGCTTTTCCTATATAGCATTTGTCGGTGACGTTCAGTCAACAATCTTGTACCTGATAAGCCAGCCAGGCAGATTGAGCCCTCAGTACAAACAGCTGTGGTGTACTGCGTAGCTAATAATGATAATTGTTGTCATTACTATTATTATTATTATTGTCAATACCCCATTTTACAGGCAAGGAAACCAAACCCAAGCGTAATTGTTCTTTACTCAAAATCCCCACACTAGCAAGATTTCCTGATTCTTCCATCATGCTTCTTTATAATTCTCTGTGATTTGGGGATTTCTGAGTTGGGATTCTGAAGAATGAATTCCCAAAGAATGAAAGTAAATGGGCAGTTTGGAAAGCTACCAGAAATTCTAACATCAGTAGACTTTCATTTAAAGAGATTTATTGATTCATTTTTTTTTTTTTAATTTATTGGGGTGACAATTGTTAGTAGAATTACATAGATTTCAGTTGTGCAATTCTGTATCACATCATCCATAAATCACACTGTGTGTTCACCACCCAGAGTCAGCTCCCCTTCCATCACCGTACATTTGATCCCCCTCACCCTCATCCCCCACCCCCCAACCCCCTTACGCTCTGGTAACTACCAAATTACGTTCCCCAGATTAATTTTCAAACCCCGTGGCCATCCTGTGGTCACCGACTGCCCTCCAATCCCCTCACCCTCCCCCCCATCCCCCACCCCCCCCGCCCATCTAGCAACCCTCAGTTTTTCCTCATTGTCTCCCAAACAGTTTCTGATTAGTTCATTCACTTATTCTTTTCTTTAGAATCCGCAAATAAGTGAGATCATATGGAACTTATCTTTCTCTGTCTGACTTATTTCACTTAACATAATGTTCTCTAGATCCATCCATGTTGTTACAAATGGTAAGATTTCTTTCTTCCTTATGGCTGCATAATACTCCATTGTATAAATGTACCACAGTTTCTTAATCCAGTCATCTACCGATGGGCATTTTGGTTGTTTCCATGTCTTAGCTATTGTGTATAGTGGTGCAATAAACATAGGAATGCATAGAGATTTTTGAATTGAAGTTCTGGATTTCTCTGGATAGATACCTAGGAGTGGAATTACTGGATCATAAGGTAGTTCCATTTTCAGAATTTTGAGATACCTCCATACTGTTTTCCATAGCGGTTGCACCAGTCTGCAATCCCACCAACAGTGCACAAGCGTTCCCTTTTCTCCACATCCGCGCCAGCACTTGTTGTTTGTTGATTTATTGATGATAGCCATTCTGACTGGGGTGAGGTGGTATCTCATTGTAGTTTTTATTTGCATTTCTCTGATGGTTAGCGAGGTTGAGCATTTCTTCATATGTCTGTTTGCCATCTGTATGTCCTTTTCAGAAAAATGTCTCTTCAAGTCCTCTGCCCATTTTTTAATTGGATCGTTTGATTTTTTGGAGTTGGGTTGAGTAAGTTTTCCATAGATTCATTTTTAATGGGAGCAGATAGAACATTCTAGACTCGGGGAGAAGAGGTGCTGGGATGTGAGGTCCCTTCCCCCATGCTTTTATACAGTAAAAACAAATATTAAACAAACATTTAGAACAATCTGGAATTGGAAAGACGTCATATGTAGGCAGCCTAGCTGGGCAGCTGGGAGAAGGAGGAGCAGGAAGGACTAACCATAGCTTTTGAAGAGACTGAGTGTAGGCTTCTGGGGGCCCAGCCCTTCTTCAGCCTCAGCTGGGGGCCAAGGGCCTACTCTGCCTTTGCTATGAGTCACAAACCTTCTGTGGCTCTAAGGTGGCAGGCCTAACAGATGACCTGAAGCAATCAAGGATATTGGTTTTTTAAAAAAACTGCATTTATTCGTAAAGTGAGTCTTGGTAGCGGGTCTGCTACCAAAGGCTGCCCTAAGGAGGGCTTTCTTCAAGCTGTTTCCAAATACATCCTCCCCCTTCCCCTCAGACACACAGACAAGGCTCTTCCTGGCATCCCCTGCGGGGGGGCTTCCTGTCGTTGAACCCTAGGGGCAAAGTGGGGCCAATGCTGTTCTTGGTTCCTTTTACAGCTGAGCAGGTTGGCGAACCACTTCTCAAGGGATTGGCAATGAGCCACTCCCTCAGCGGACAGCCTTGGGCAAGTCCTTTAATCCCCTCTGGACCTCCTTTCTCTGTGTTTAACATGAAGAGTTGGGTGAGATGATCTCTAAGCGCCCTTCCAGCTCACTTTCCCCGTTTCCCCACAGATGGCACTCCCAGTGGGGTCTCTACTCCCCCACTTCCCTGACCTCGGGCTCCATTTCTCCTTCCCTAGTGTGCACCAAGGGTCAGGTGGTGAGCGGCCAGTACCGGATGCTGGCAAAGCATGGCGGCTACGTGTGGCTAGAGACACAGGGGACGGTCATCTACAATCCTCGTAACCTGCAGCCCCAATGCATCATGTGTGTGAACTACGTCCTGAGGTGAGTGTGCGAGGGCCAGTGGGTGGGCAGGGGGCGAGGTGCCCGAGCTCCCCAGACTGAGAACGCAGGCCTAGGGGCTGCCCAGCTTCTCCGAGGGCTCTCTGTGAGCTCTGTGCAGGACTGACCCGTATGACCCAGAGGGCTTTGTGGATGTCTCAGGAACAGTGTGACGCTTGGGGTTTCCCTTTGACAGCGCTTTTTCTGCCCCTTCCCCCTGGTGTGTCATCTAGGACATGCCTCTGACCCGCATAGGGAGGCAGATAGAACATAGTCGTCACTTAACAAGTATTTTCTGAATGGGGAGAAAGGGAAGAGAAATGTGTGTTTTGGGAAAGAAGATGTAAGACCTTCACTCTGTCACACCTAGGGAGAAAGCTGAATAAAGTCATTGCTCGGGTGAAATACAAATCTTCAAACCCATATACACCGTGCAGCGTCTGATAATAAAATAGCATCCAAGACGATACATAGTCAGAGGGCAATCTCCGCACCCCGACCTCAACTCAAATTTCCCTTGCGTGGTTCTTTACGAAATGCGGACACACAGTGTCCATACCCATGTGTTAGGTCGAAAGGCTTAGCCACCGCATTTCCATGTATCTGGAGAGCAGATGGGTTTTCCTAGAAAATGTGACTGGACTGAAGCCCCCTCTTGTCCCTTCAGTGAGATTGAGAAGAACGACGTGGTATTCTCCATGGACCAGACGGAATCCCTGTTCAAGCCGCACCTGATGGCCATGAGCGGCATCTTCGACAACAGTGGCGAGTTGACTATGTCTGAGAAGAGTAACTTCCTGTTCACCAAGCTGAAGGAGGAGCCTGAGGAGTTGGCCCAGCTGGCTCCCACTGCGGGAGATACCATCATTTCTCTGGATTTCGGTGGGTGCTTCTCAGCTGAGCCGGGGCCCATCGAACCCTCTTTGGGTGGGGGAGGTTCTTACTGTAACAGGCCACCCTGACTACAGCTATTCCTTAACCAGAGCTACCCTGGCCCTTCCCTGAGTCTTGCTCAGGATCTGTTCGTGGCCAGACTGTGCTGGGTGCCACACATGCACCCACCTCACTTCGGAGTAAGATGTTCCTATTTCTGACCTCGTAAAGTGCTGAACCAGGTGGGGTGATGGAGGAACCCCCCCTGAGGAGTCCCATCTGGCCCACAGGCAGTGGGAATCTGAGATGAGAGAGGAGGACAGCAAGAGATCTGCTTCAAGGCCACTGGCACGATTCCACAAAGAGGGCTGGTCTCTACCTGGCCTCGAGGCACAAATTGCTTATTGAGGCAGAGGGGTAGGATGAAATAATGTTGGGAGAGATAACTCCAGAAACTTGGATGGAGAAAAGATTCTGGCCCAAATTTAGCCCTCAGAGGTTCTACTTCTTTAAAATGTGTGCCTGTCCCATGGGAACGTTGAGTCCTGGTGGCCTCAGACAGAGATATCAGGTCCTACCCCACTCCCATGCTGGAAGCTCCCTTCGTGTATACCTGGGGGCCCCTTCCTCCCCAGTGTGTGACCCACAGCCTTGCCGTGGCTGCTGGGGGAACAGGTGCACCTCCGTGTGCTCTCTCTGAACTGTCTCGGCCCCTTTGGATGTGTTCTTGAGAGGTCGAGACTCGCAACTTGAGAGAATCATAAAGAACAGTCCTGGGTTGAGAGGTCTTGTAGTTTCCTTCTCTTGTGGTAGTCCTGAGGCAAATTTCCCAATTCTCCTCTCATCACCTCATCTATATTCTGGATTGCTCTTCAAGGAAGAACACTCCTAATACATTTAGTCTCTGCAAATGAAATGCTACAGGAGGGGTGTCCTCTTGAAAGGCAGCCCCTTTGTCCCAGCTAAGCCTCAGAGTGCTGACGGCCTAGCCCCAGTCATGACTTCCAGACCCTTGAGGATTTCTTGTGCATCTTTGTGCTCCCTCTGCCCCAGGGCTGAGCCCAGTGGTTGTGGGTGTTAATCAGGCCTTGTCTCCACAGGGAACCAGAGCTTCGAGGAGTCCTCAGCCTATGGCGAGACCATCCTCCTCCCGAGCCAACCGTGGGCCAAGGAACTGAAGAGCCACGGTGCCCAGAGCGAGGCCCAGAGCCTGCCCGCCTTCACCATGCCCCAGGTGGCTGCCCCAGGGAACACCAGCCCCAGTGTCACCAGTAGCAGCAGTTGCTCCACGGTAAGCCTCCCTTGGAATGAGGGCCTGGAAAGGGTGGCTTCCTTCTTCTGACCACTGCCAGATGGCCGGACAGTCCAGACAGAAATACTGCTCTCCTCCTACGCAAGTTATCCTAAAGACCCCTAAAGAGGTGGTGACATTTACCTGCCTGCCAGGTATCCAAGCTGTTTGTTTGCTGTCCGTATCCATCCCCACTGCCATCTAAATGATAAGTTCCTTGAGGGCAGAGGCTGAGTCGCACAGAGCTTTGAGCCCCAGCTCCATCTTGTGCAGGGCAGTAACCATCCTGCTTGGGGCACAGAGCTGTACAGTTTCTAGAACTGGCAGGCCCTGGCCTTTATCCTGTTTACTCTTGAAGATAGGCTCATTTTCCGAGGAGGAGACTGAGGCTCAGAGAGGTTGATGAATTGACCTAATTCACACAGATTGTAGGGAGTGGCCCCTACAAGTACTTGTTCAGTGGAATGGAGTTGATATGTGGGTCCAAGAATGTATTTCCCCTTCCACCTTGGACTTCGGGAAAACCACTGCCATACCCTTGACGTGGTCACCCTCCTTCCTGTTCCCCAGCCCAACAGCCCTGAAGACTATTACACGTCTCTGAATGATGATCTGAAGATTGAAGTGATTGAAAAACTCTTTGCCATGGATACCGAGGCAAAGGACCCATGCAGCACCCAGGTAGGTGGCCATGGAGAAGGCAGGGGTGGTGTGCCATGCCTGCCAGCTGGTGGCAGTGACGCCTCATATCCATTCTTGCAGTTTTGTCCCTTGATTGCCGAGAACAATGAGGATGCTTGCTTGGCCAAGGCCATTGTCACTAAATGAGGGAGGGGGCGGGGAACTGGAGCCTGTGTCGGTCCCCTTCTCCCACTGCTACTGCTTTACGAATGTCAAATCCAGGCCTGCCATTTTGAACTCTCACCTTATTTATCTCCCACTTACTGAGATAGCTTTCTTAGTGCACAGAAACCAACATTATGACTGAACCTTTCTTTACGGAAGCCCAGCATATAAACAGTACATCCAGAGGGATAAGACATTTATAAGCATAAGGAACAATTACTCCCTTCACAAACACAATCATCTTAGGATTCTTTGAAATAACTTTTATTTTTAAATGCATTTAAAAATAACATCTGATTCATACATTTTCATTTACACACAACTTTTCAGGAAAGCATTTGTTACATAAGGCCAAATGTTCTTGCAAAAACTGTAAATAAGGCTGAGGTGGTAGAGGGGTGGGAGTACGTTTCAGAAAACCCATTAATTCCCGTTTGGCTTAGTCTGTGTTATTCATCCAAATGTGTACCTTGCTCCTCAGCTTGAATCTTTATCCTGCTTGGCACAAGTTGCCGCTGTTCTGCAAAACTGTCTCTGTTTCAGCCCTTCACTCTCAGCCCTCCCTTCTCTCTCCTCTGAACTTCTATAGGATTTATTAGTTAGCCCTTGATCATAACTGTCTGCCTCTGCTCTTTAACCATTTCATTTAGTTGTAATTATTAATACATTAAGCAGCATCCTCCAAGGGAGGGTGTCCTTCGCTGCAGGTGGAACCTTTTTACTGCCTCTACCTGTGAGTATTCTCGGTGGGGCACATCATGCTACCGGGGACCTAAGGGGCCGTCTCTGAGGACTCGCTGATTGGCATGAAAGTCCCTCCGCCACTGCGGCCATCTGTCCCTCTATGAGCCATCCACAGATGTACCCTGGGCACTGACTGTCTAGGCCTATGTCGGGGCATATGAGGAAGAGAGAACAAAGCTGCCCTTGGCTCTCCAGGAGCCGCTGTGTGTACCACAGGCCTTAAGTCCTCACAGGAGGACAGGGACGGGGGAGTCATCGTGAGCCAAAGTAGACAGGGACCCTTTGTGGAAGAGGTGGGATTTGCCAGGGCCCTGTGAGATAGAGAGGAGGGCACTTCGGATTGGGTGAGGGCAGTGACACGAGTGTAGGTCGTGGAGGGATGACTGAGTGGGGTGTGGAGACCCGTGGCACAGGCTGCAGAGGGGTAAGCCACATGGAAAGGCTAGAAGCGGAGTCTGAGTTTCCTCCCGGTGGGC
Organism: Rhinolophus ferrumequinum; assembly: GCF_004115265.2. Classification (NCBI taxonomy): domain Eukaryota; kingdom Metazoa; phylum Chordata; class Mammalia; order Chiroptera; family Rhinolophidae; genus Rhinolophus; species Rhinolophus ferrumequinum. The sequence continues at coordinate 39,170,103 of NC_046296.1, read as the reverse complement.
ACAGGGAGCCCATCAAGGCCTTAGAGCCACAGGCCGTGCCCCTGTCGAGCTGTGCCCGGGTGAGGACTTAGCAGGGGCGGGGGCGGGGGCTGAGATGGAGTAGTGTGTGAGGCAGTGCCAACTGCTGAGCCTCTTTGTCTTTGCTCCATGTCTCCTCAGATGGATTTCAACGAGCTGGACTTGGAGACACTGGCACCCTACATCCCCATGGATGGGGAAGACTTCCAGCTAAGCCCCATCTGCCCAGAGGAGAGGCTCATGCCAGAGAACCCTCAGTTCACCCCCCAGCACTGCTTCAGTACCATGACAAACATCTTCCAGCCACTGGCCCCTATGGCTTCTCACGGCCCCTTCCTCCTGGACAAGTATCAGCAGCAGCTGGAAAGCAAGAATATAGAGGCTGAGCACCAGCCCATGTCCTCCATCTTCTTTGATGGCGGGAGCAAGGCATCCCTGCCACTGTGCTATGGCCAGGCCAACACCCCTCTCTCTTCTTTGGGGGGCAGATTCAACACACAGTGGCCCCCTGATCCACCCTTACATTTCAGGCCCTCGAAGTGGCCTATTGGGAATCAGCACACTGAGGCCTCGGGGGCGTCACCGTTGGAGCCCCCTGACACCTCGCACCATCTTTCCATGTTGAAGAAGAGGTAAGTGGCACTGACCCTTGGCTGCTTCAGCAAAGTCCATGCTGAACAGGGAAGGGACGCATGAGCACCCACTGAGGGGCAGGCTTCCTGCCCCGTCACCAGCTCCCACTCCACGGTGGCTGGTCCTCCAGTTAGCCCTTCGCAGAAGCCCAAGAGCTTAGGCTACGGGGGGGATCACCCCAAGGTCTGTGAGGCCGTGGGTGGGACACGTTTGTATCAGGTCCAGAGGAGACTGAGAGGGCACTGAGGACAGGAAAAGGGAAAGAAGTGGCTTGTCCAGGCCTTGAACACCGATGTCTCTCTTATCAGACCACCCTTTAGAGTGCCTTTCTTACCTGAGCCACAGAACACAAAACAGTTACCTGACAGATGATGTCCTCAGTTCTCTCATGAAGCCCTGGTTGGCAAAAGCGAAAAGATGCCCAGGCCTCTCCTCTGCCTTTTGGCTGCTCAAGGTCTGGCATTGCCTTTCCTGCCCTGCTTTCTCCTGGCTCCTTCAAATCTCCCAGACGAGCCCCGTTTTAACCACTGGAGCTCCCTGGGCTAAGGCACAATGTTTGGCACATGGCCTCCAGCTCCCGGAGCCCATTGGTTACGTTGCCCTGGGGCACTTGCCCTTGACAGAGCAGGCTCACTGGTCCTCAGTGGGAGCTCTTCAAGCCGCGCAGGGGGAGACGGGGCAGAAGAAACCTTCCTAAAGCCTGATGTTTCCTAGCTGGGCATCTGCAAACGAGGTCAGGCCTGAGGGCTGCCTGGGTACAGCCGGGCAGCTGGAGATGTGTGGAGAGAAGTATAGGTGACATGTACTGTCAGCATCTCACCAGGCCGAGGAAGCTGGAGAAGGGTAGCAGAGGCAAATCTCAGGCCCCTTCTAAGCCTATGCGCCTCCTCTGAGACTCTGCCCTTTGGGTCTTAGAGCCACCACAGTCATAAGTATTAGTTCTGGAAAGGCCCTCTGTGGGCCCTGACATCGGGTAAAGGTACTGGGTGGCGTGGGGCTCCAGAATCCCTCATGACCCACTCTCTTGGGCCTGGCAGGTCTGCAAAGCGCTTCAGGCCTCAGGGCCCAGACTCAATGAGCCCGGCCATGATAGCCCTCTCCAACAAGCTGAAGCTGAAGCGACAGCTGGAATATGAGGAGCAAGCCTTCCAAGACATGAATGGGGTGAGCCATCTCCTGACGGGTACCATTGTGGGTTCCACAGCCCTTGGGGCAAGCTGGGCGGGACTCAGGGCTGAGAGCAGAGATCCAGGCTGGCTGGCTGCTCTCTCACTGCTGTGAGGCCCAGACGTGTGGCAGGAGCAGCAGGGAGGGGTGGCCTTTCATAGACAGCAAGTGTCAGCCCCATTCCAGGCACAGCTGCTCTGAGCATACCCCACCCCACCCCACCCCCGACTCACTCTGCAGATGTGGTTGTCTCAAGCCCTCCCCTCTCTACATCTGCCCTTTCCACACCCAGGGGGACCCTCCAGGAAGCAGCACTTCACATTTGATGTGGAAAAGGATGAAGAATCTCAGGGGCTGTGGGAACTGCCCTTCGATGCCTGACAAACTGCTGAGTGCGGACATACCCAGTGGTGAGCAGCAGGGCTGGGGGACCGGGGCATTTGCAGGCAGAAGGGCTAGGGACTCGGGGGTCTATCCTGGTTCCTCCACTCACTCACCACCTGCCTTGCCTGCCCTACACCCAACTTACCCTTTCCACTCTGGCTCAAATGATGGCATCAGAAATCTCTGGGCTTGGAGGCCCCCGGGAGCTGGCTCTCGTTCTGGTGGCTCTGAGCACCTTTGGTGAAGGAAGTGGGAATGCTGGGGCTTCACAGTCTCTCTCCTCCTTCTGGTCGGCACTGTCCCTCACTCTGCAACATTGATCTTTCAGATGAGTTCACCCAAAATCCCATGAGAGGTCTGAGCCAGCCTCTGAGACACCTGCCACCATCACAGCCACCATCGGCTGTGAGCCCCAGGGAGCACGCCAAGAGCGGCTTCCCCTCACAGTGTTGTGCCTTCCAGTACCAGGACTACAGTCTGCCATCAGCTCACAAGGTGTCAGGTGGGTGCGCTCAGGAACTCGAACCTCCTGCCAGAGTCTGATGTGTGTGAAAGGGTAAGGGCCAGGAGACGGACCTCACAAAGCAGCTGGTCTCTGCTCAGCACGAGGATGACTTGCTGCCATGAACAGCCACTACCTTAGAAGGGTGACCCTCTGTCCTAGGAGTAGTGCAGCAGGGGCTGGAAGGCTGTCTGTCCACAGGGCTTTAGAAGGACCCTCCCAACAATCAGGTGACGTCTAGGGCTCTTTTGATCCAGAGTCTGCTACCCTGTGTCTTTTACTCGGTTCTTCACGCTACCATATTGCCTGATGCCCCGTTAACCATTGGAGGCATCACTCTGAGTTCAGCCAGGAACTGAGCAGAGAACGTGCTGCTGGGAGGGTGTCCTGGAAAGTTCTGAGGGGGTTCACCCTGCTGTGCCTTCTGGGAGGGTTAGTCACCTGATGTCCATCTTCTCTCCTGGTCCTCCTTTGTCTATTACCGTCTGTAAAACATAGATGTTGTCATGAAAAAGTTGCTCTTTAGCATAAACATACGTAATTCATGGTTGTGGTGGAATGTACCAGACCCCTGCCCTAAAAGAGGGCAATTTCCTCAGCAGTATGGTTTGCGGCAAATTACTGTTCAGTGCTTCAGAATCCAGGCTTTGGAGCCTCCCTTTAGCCTGGGCTTAAATTCCAGCTCTGCTCTTTACCAGCTTGAGGACAGAGCAAGCCACGCATTTAAATGAGAAGTTTGCATTCAAAGTATTGAGTTCTGGTGTGGTGTGTGTTCACTAATGATAACCAACATTAATATTCCTTCTGTGAACCCACAAGTTTCCTTGAACTATAGAAATCAAGAGGGATTATTTCTGACAGTAAGTAAAAGAAGGGGGGATTAGAAAGGGGTGGTAAGTGTCCATTGCTACAGTGGGGGCTACAGAGAGACATGAGACCCTCCCCCAACCTCAAAGGAGCGCTGTCGAGTAGGGGAGGCAGGTGTGGACCTTGGGAAAGGGCTGAGGAAGAGGGCCCCGGGGACGGGGTGCTGCTCATAAGCCAAGGGAAGAGAAAGTGGGTACCGCACCTGGGAGGGGCCCAATGAAGGGCTTCCAGGCTGTCCTATGGGTACCTAAGCCTCCCTTCCAGGGTAGTGGGGTTTCGGTGCTGTGAGACTCCCCTTTACCACTCTGCTGCTATGTGGATATATGTTTGTGCACATATTTGTATGTGTATGTCTGTTCAGATGCATGTATACATATTCATGCACACGTGTGTATGGTGCAGCACACATACAAGTGGGTGCGCAGGCAGCAGCTGGTTCAGAATTCCCTGTCTCCACTGGGCCTTTCCTCCCTGCTGCCAATGCATGGTGGACACACACTCTTACTGATGTCTCCTCCTTTGAGGCCAGGAAGCCTTCATGGGGTCTTCCTCCACACGAACCCCCAAAACCCTCCTCTTGTTGCTTTCTACACTGTGCACTTCCTTTCTTCCCTGGGACTTAGCACCCCACCTAGTGAGAGGGGTCCAGAGGCAGACACGTTCTCTGCTGGGTCCACCCTCTAAGCATGGAGTAGGTCCCTGAGGAAAGACAACATTGAAGAACCAGAGTTATATTAGGGCTGCCCCACCTACTCCCCCAAGTCATGACAACTGAAAAATGCCTCTTGCTCTCCGCATGTGCCCTACTCATCCTGGCTAGCCTCTTAAGAAATAGACTGTTTTCCAAATGTTTGACTTAGAATTTTTAAAATATGGTGCCAATCATTCTTTCAGGAATGGCAAGCCGGCTGCTTGGGCCCTCGTTTGAGCCCTACCTGCTGCCAGAATTGACCAGATATGACTGTGAGGTGAACGTTCCTGTACCAGGAAGCTCCACGCTCCTGCAAGGAGGGGACCTCCTCAGAGCCCTGGACCAGGCCACTTGAACTAGAGCCTTCTACCAGGCAGGAACCCCTGCCAATGCCATCCTGCCAGCTTCACTCTCTATGTCTTTTTTTGCAACTAGGTATTTCTAACACCAACACACTTTTTACAAGATGTACTTACCTGGCAAACTTGCCCAAGTCACCAAGTAATGGCCTTTTTTGGAAGATGCTCATTTTATTATCCATATTTTTAAAATACACAATTGTTTTACCCTCTGTGTTTTACTTTGTCAATGAAAATATTCTTAAATTTTGTAAGATTTCCCCCTCAACTTCAGTTACTTCTAATTTATATTATTCATAGGCCTTTCTCTCTCTCTCACACACACACAAACATAGTCATACTAACAAGTTCGGTGTATGTTTGTTCTACTGTAGGGAAAGCTTTGGCTTCATTTAACTAAAAAGATTTTGTTGTTGTTGCCAAAGAGAAACAAATAATTTCGCTTTCCAAGCTTGATTTGTAGCCTCTCCCTCTCACAGCCCTTCTCCTTTCTTTTTTAAAACCAAGCACCATATTGTAAATTTCAGTCTTTTTTTTTTTTTTAAATCCAACTCTTTGCTCTAATTTTTATGACTTTTGGGGAAAAAAAGAAATGTGAAGGATGAACTCCAGTGTATGTGGTTATCTGTGAAAGTTGCACAGTGTGGCTTTTCCTAAACTGTTTGGTGTTTTTCCCCTACATTCAGTGAATTTTTTTTTTAATTATTATTCAAAACCATAACTGAGGTTTTTTTTTAAAAATTTATATCTGGGTTAAGTGTTTATCATATATATGGGTACTTTGTAATATCTAAAACTTAGAAACGGAAATGGAATCCTGCTCACAAAATCACTTTAAGATCTTTTTTAAGCTGTTAATTTTCTTTTTCCTGGTGTTGCTGACACTGCAGAATTGTACAGTACCTCCACGGGCCTGTACTAACACTGCGCAAGGTCCCTCGCTGTTGGCTTTTGCTTTTGGGGTATACCATACGCATGACAAACAATCAAAGATGTGGAATCAAGTGGGAGCATTGCGAGCTGTCTTCTCCTCATGTTCTGTATGTATTATGTATGTATGTATATATTATTATTGCTGCCAAGAGGGTCAGATGGCACATCATGGGTTGGGGGGGAGGGTGGGGCAAATCTAAGGGAGAGGAAGTGCTTTAACTTTTCTTAAGGTTCTGTCGCTAGCCCTTCAAGTACACTGAACTACGTGACTAATGGGCTTTCTGTGGCACATTTGGATATTTCCAGAACTACCATGAGATGGTTTAGATGGGAATTCATGAAAGAAAGTAAGGATTCAGAAATGTCGTAGTGATCCAATCCATGTCTTCCCAGCTTACCACCTCGGAGCACATGGAGCTGGACTTAGAGGGCGCAGAAAGTAGGAGCAGCTAGTCCTGACCATCCCAGTGCCCCTTCCTCCTCCTGTCCTGCCCTCAGATCGCCCCGCAAGGCCGAGGTGCAGCGCCTCCTGCTGGTGAGCAGCAGGCAGACCTCCAGCACAGCCCCAGCCTTAGGCCCTCCCCCAGGTCTGTTTGTCACTTGAAGTGACTTGTATAGGTAGGAAGCACTGGAAATAGAGTGTTCTCAGAGCACTTTAACTCACTGGGTAAGAGGGACAATACTTTTTGGTTTTTAAATACCAATCACAGAACTCTTCTGTCATGGGTACAATGAAGAAGTTTCTAGAAACACACACACAATGCACAGCAGGCCAAGAATTGGGTAAGCCTGGATGGATTTATTGCCAAAAACAAAATGAAAAAATTTAAATTTCAGAAGAAATTAAGTGATAAATCTAATTACCTAGTCACTGTGTTGCCCAAATCCTACTTAAGCACCACAGCTTTGTTCCACACACGGCAATAGAACTTGAAGGGCTACTGACATGTAAATACTGGTGTTTGATTCCTGTGTGTGTTGCCTCAGCATTAAGGGTATTTGACCCTTGCAGTTTTACTAAAACACTCTGAAAAATATTCCGAGCTTCAATATTAACCTTACCTATCAACGTAACGAGTTCATGTACATGATTATTTTGTTGAATTCCTACTGACAACATTGTTACTATATGGGAGCTTAACTTTATAAGGAAATGTATTTTGACACTGATATCTTATTAAAGTATTCTGATCCTACCACTGCTGGTGGCTCTTGTTTCCTATGGCTTTATCATGGGTTACCCTGATGTAAAAGCAAAGTATTTATTAAATAATTTACAGAAAATGAACATTGGCACTGATCTTTGTGAGACAACGGAGGCCAACTGTCCCTAAGATAGGTGAAGGAAGAAAAGACTAATGTTAAGACTTGGAAACTGCCTGAGACGGGGAAGCCATGTTGCATCGTCTATATTTCTGTCTGCCCCAGGGCCCTTTTTGTATCCAATGCGGGGATCCAAGGAAAGCAGTCGTGGTCCCTGCTTTGAGAAAATTACATGTAGCAATGTGAGAGCCGTGCTGGTCTACGTGTGTTCACACTACACACTCTATGATGAAGGGAAAGCCTGGGCTCTGGCAGTCAAAAGACTTCAGTTTGGAGGTGGCAGGGCTCAAGTGGGGACTTTCCAGGTAGAATGGGAAGGGTGGGGGGGGGGGGGAAAGAAACCAAAAAAAAAAAAAAGCCAGAGACAGAGCACAGTGAAAGCCCCAAATTGGATATGGGCATGATGAGTTCCCGAATTCAAAATTTTACTTTTCCAAATCATGACCTGCTTATAAACAGACAGCTGTCTCCATGGTGTGACGGGGGAGTGGGGAGAGACCCAGCAGCCGTCTTGCTCACAACTGTCCGTCCTAGAACCAGCCGTTCCCGTATCATGCCCTTTGTTCACCTAATAGTTCAGTCCACATAGTGTGGGTCTCCCACTTACCTTCTTAGTTCGCTTGATCCTCAGGCTAAACAGTCCCGGGAGCTCCCAATTCACAGATGAAACAGTCAAATGAAGTGTCTTCCACAAGTCATACCCTGTTGTTGGAAGAAATGAAACATAAGCCCCGTTTTGGCCATGCTCTACTCCTCTCACACTGACTTTGCCTCCAGGGAGGTAGAGCTTACGCTGCTGTGTTTCCCAAAAATAAGACCTAGCCGGACCATCAGTTCTAATGCATCTTTTGGAGCAAAAATTAATATAAGAACCAGTATATTGTATTATATTACATTACATTACATTATAGTATAGTATAGTATAGACCCGGTCTTGTATTATAGTAAAATAAGACCGGGTCTTATATTAATTTTTGCTCCAAAAGACGCATTAAAGCTGATGGTTCAGCTAGGTCTTATTTTCGGGGAAACACAGTAGGACTCTGTTTCATTGCAGAAAAGAATATTTCTATCTTTATTACTTTTACGTTTAGACTGCCTTCTGGTTCTTTTGCTTACTGTCCTTCCCAAACTTGGTGCCTGGACTTTCAGATTGGATTTTCTGGGCTCTTTTGCCTGCCATCTTGGATTTCTTGAAAACATCATCTATTCTTTTCTGAAGCTCTTCTGCGAATGACACTTCTTAGCTCGACCTTCAACAGCAGAGTTGCCTCTGAGCACTGGCAAGTTCAGGAGTCAGACACGGATGGGCAACATCCTGCCGCCGGCCCTCCCACCCCACCCCAACAGCACCTTCAGCGGGCCGCGAGTCTACAAGCCATCTCTGGGCAGGGCTGTTGTCCTTAACCACTTGAAGGCTATGATTACGTCCTCCAGCCCCTGGGGGTGAAGGCAGATCCTTGCTTCCAAGTCCAGCAACGGGGTCGGGGTTGGGGAGTGTACTGAGTCCACTGGCCCCGATGGATTAGAGGACCTTGGCCTCTCCAAAGACACAGGCCCATCCAAGCTGGGCCTGCTTCGTTCATGTTTTCGCTCAAGTAATCCAGTGAAGACTAACTTAAATGCTTCTGCTTTCATAGTTTACTTTTCACAATTCAGCTTAGGAGTAGATATGTATCTGCATGGCCAGGTATGTGGGGCCAGAGGCAGGGCCCCTATGTAGAATTAGTAACCATTCAGCCACTGGGGCTCCCGATTCTAGATATGTTCTCCTCTAGGCAGGCAAGCCCAGCAGGGTGTGACATGTCCCAGCACTTGCTTTGGTTGGCAGCCTACAGATGAGAAGTGTCTCTGGGACGGGAACTCAGACCCAGAGCTGGGAAGGAGGCAGCCCCACCTAGTGGAGCAGGGCCAGCCCTGGCTCCCTCTGGTCCATACAGGGCAAAATTTACCTTCTCCTGAAGCATGGTCTCTGAGGCACATTTCAAATTGAGCTGGGATAGAGGGAGAGGGGCAGCCTGGTCACTCATAGCACAGGCCTGGAGTCAGACAGATCTAGGTTCAAATCCTGGCTCTGCAGCTTCTAGTTGTGTCAACTTGGGAAAGCCCCTTAATGTCTGAGAGCCTGTGTCCGCTTTCCTGTGAAAGGAGCATGATAATCATCCCCACCTCATAGAGTTAAGGCCAGAGATATGCATTTGGGCATCAACAGTAGGTCAGTTGTACTTCACTCCATGACACTAGATGAAATATACCTTTGAGATAAGAGCATAGACAAAGAGTAGCGTCCTAAGACAGAGCCCTGAACCCTATAGATGCTGGTAGAAGTCAGAGGAGGAGACAGATAAGGGGGAAAAATTGGCTCTGGGTGTGGGTAACAGGGAGGTCCTCATTGACCTGGATCCACGCAGTGTCAGCGGAGAGCTAAGGACAGTGGTTTGATGGGAGTGGCCTGAGGAACGAGCTGGCTGGGGGAGAGACCACAGCAATACACAACTCTTTCAAGAGGCTTCCACGTGAAGGGAAGCAGGGACATGCAATAAAGTTGAAGGAAGGGGTCAAGGGAAGTGTTGTTTCTTTTAAACATTTAATGAATTTTTATTTTAGAATAATTTCAGATTTATAGAAAAGTTGCAAGAATATTATAGAGCATTCCTGCACCCAGTTCCCTCTATTGCTAACATGACTATGGCACATATGTCACAAACTAATGGTTGCCAGAGGGGAACGGGGTGGGAGGAAGGGAAAACAAGATGAAGGGAATTGAGAGGTACAAGTTTTCAGTTATAAAATCAGTAAGCATAGGGAATATAGTCAATAATATAATTTTATATGGTGACAGGTGGTTACTAGACTAATTGTGGTGATCACTTCACTGAATGTTGAATAACTATCTTGTACACCTGAAGCTAATACTGTCTAATAACCATATTTTAATTTTTTAAAAAATGTAAAATTTGAGATTACAGAGGTGGCTGAAATAACATGGAAGAGACTGCCTGAGGAAGTAGGGGACACAGAATGTTGTCGGGACTGGCGAGGTAGGTGTTACAATGACACTGAGCATAGTGACAGAGGAAAGGCATAAGCTGGGAACTGAAATCATTGAAGGAGGCATGACCAGAGGCCACGGCTGACAGCTATGAGGAGAAACAAGAAGTTCAATGGAGGAAAAAGGAAGAAGAAGTGGTTTGGAAGCAGCATCAAGAATGTAAAAGGACCCCCCTCTACCTCGGAGCCCTGCCTGACACCTGCCTGTTGGAGAGAGAACCGGGGAGAGAGGAACGCAGGGAGCACAGGCCCCTAGCACAGAGTCGGGCTCCAGTTAAAAAGGAAGGTGAAGGCACATTCGGAGAAGCCGGGAAGATCTAGGAGGTGGCTGATGTCAGACGGTCTTCCAGAGAGTGCAGTGGAAGGATCTGGAGGGTGGGGAAGGGTGGGAGATGGGAGACAATGAACTGTCCAGAGACAGAGGCCAGATGACTCAGAAGCCTTGGTCTGCCACTGGTGACTGAGGTAAATACAGTGGTAGAGACGGTGTGTTATCCTGAGGAACTCTTCAGGGTTCAAGGTACAAAGCTGGGGATGTCTCCCCTGCAGTCTGCAGGGGCATGGCAGGGAGGTATGACAGCTGTGCCCTCCTGCCATGTCGGCGGAGCTTTCTACGCCCTCCTTATATCCTGCAGCACCTCGGGACCAACATACAAATAGACTCATTGAACAAGGTAGAGTTGCTGTTTTCTAAGGTACGTGTGAGCGTGGCCAAGGGGTGGCTCTCCCTCTCTGCCTGTCAGAATCTTGTTTTTAAAGCCTGTGGGTGGGCCTAGCCTTTGCAGGAACAAAGGAAGACAGCTGAAGTTGGAGGACCCATTGGCCTAGAACAGAGGGAGGTTTCCCCATCCTCATTAGCCTGGTTGAAGTGAGGGCAGCTGAGCATAAATATTGACATCGTTTAGGGGTCTGTGCTTAAAGGCCAAGGCAGGGATCCAGCTAAAGATTCAAATCTGGATGAGATAGATGACTCCAGACTGGGGCAGGTTGGCCCAGATGAGTGCAGGAAACCCAGGGTATGGTTGTCTGTTCCTGCTGCTTCTTAAAACATGGAGAGGTAGCTATGCTGACCAGAGAGGTTCTGCCATGAGGGTCAGTTATGCCCACAATCCCATATACCAAGGACCTGAAGATTAGGTGCCAATTCTGAGCCTCACTGAGCTGTGGGACCTGATAGTTCCACACTACCATGGGCTAAGGAGCAACCTGATATAGTATGTCTCTCTCTGGGCACCATATTTTAATAGACATACAGATAAACAGAACTTTGCTCAAAAAAGTTAAATACAATGTTGATGGGACCATGTCACAACAATTGACTGGAGAAATAGAGACAGTTTGTCCAAGAGGAAATAAGATCAGGGGAGCTCAAAAGCCCACCTTCAAATATCTGAAAAAACAGTGTGCAGAGTTTTTCTGGGTGGCAACAAAGGATAGTATTAGGTCTGTAGGTTCAGAGCATGCTGGGTCAAATCCCACTCCATGTGGCAAGCCCCACACACAGCAGTCCATAAGCCATGGATGTGCCCAAACCCCACAGCCAGTCAGCCGGAGGGTCAGTCCCACCCACTGAAGTGCCAATAGCAATCAAGGCTCAAATATAACAGGAAGGCACACACAACCCTCACAAGGGACACTCCTGGAGCACCCAGTGCAGTTGACCAGGGAGCCTGTGCCACTGGGCCCCACATGGCACCTACTACATAAGGCCACCTGGCAAGACTGGGAGACACAACAGATCTACCTAATACATAGAAACAAACACAGAGAAGCAGTCAAAATAGGAAACAAGTAATACATCCCAGATGAAAGAACAGGAGAAAACTCCAGAAAAAAAGAATTAAACAAAATGGAGGCAAGCAACCTACCAAAGACAGAGTTCAAAACATAGGTTATAAGGATGCTCAAGGAACTTAGTAAAAACTTCAACAAAGAGATAGCATGCATTAAAAAAGACATAGAAACCATAAAAAAGAACCAGTCAGAAGGGAGAATACAATAACTGAAATGAAGAATGCACAGAAGGAATCACCAGCAGACTAGATGAAGCTGAGGACTGAATCAGCAATTTGGAAGACAAGGTAGCAGAAAACATCCAGTTGGAACAGCAAAAGGAAAACTAAATAAATAAATAATGAGGATAGTTTAAGAGACTTCTGGGATAATATCAAGCATAACAACATTCACATCATAGGGGTATGAGAGAAAGCAAAGGATTGAGAACCTATTTGAAGAAATAATGACTGAAAACTTTCCTAACGTGGTGAAGGAAATAAACTTACAAGCCCAGCAAGCACAGAGAGTCCCAAATGAGATGAACCCAAACAGGCCCACACCAAGACATAATATAATTGAAATGGCAGAGGTTAAAGACAGAGAGAATCCTAAAATCAGCAAGAGAAAGGCAACTAGTAATTTATAAGGGAGCTGCCATAAGATTGTCAGCTGACTTCTCAACAGAAACTTGTGAAAACAAACGAACAAATGTTGACCCAATCTGGCCCCAGCCAAGCCTTATTCTATGTTTACATATGCTGCAATGTCCCTTGAAGGACACATCAGGTACTAGCAGTGGCAGTAGCCTCTGTGACCCAGCACTAGGAGAAGAGCCACAAGGGTGAGAGGAGAATCATCCTATTGTACCTTTTCAAGTTTGTACCATGTCAGAGTATAATTCATAAATCCAAAAAGAAATATGGTCCTGGCCTCAGGATGGTGTCCAGAGTAAAAGCACCCTAGGATGCCAGAGAAGGGCAGAGGTTCAGAGACCATCCAGTCCAACCCCTCCTTACACACCATGAGGAAACTGAGGCACCCATGGTCCACATTCCTTCAGGACGTAAAGTACATTATCTGGGAGGCACCATCACCTTCAACCTGCGCACAGATGAAGCTGTCAGATAGCAATGAAGGCCCCAGGAAGCATGTACAGGAAAAGCAGGTCTTCTGGGGGCCAGGGAGGGAATCACTGAGAACCCTGCATGGCATCCTGAGCAGACCAAAGGTGGGGGGATTCAGGAAGAAAGTCCTGACAACATTCTCCTTCTTCAAAGTAGGCTTGATATAGAAGAGCTGGTTGCATGTCTATTCATTTCTCTTAACTGAATCTTAGTTTCCACATCCATCCATCCATCCATCCAGTCAATCAATCAATCCACCCATCCATCAATCTTTCTGCATGCCTACTAGGCACCAGGCTCTAGGCTCAGCTTGAAGACTATAACCATAAACATGATCCTTGCAGAGCTTCTGAGTTATAGCACATATTGGCCTCACTCACGGAGCAACTTTGATGGTCTGTTGAGATGACCACAAACAAAGCTTTTTTTAATGTTCTGGTGTAGTTTAACGAAATGTGAATGTAGCACAAAGTGCATTTTTGTCCTTGGTGCTCATTTGAAATATATCTTTTCAATTATGTCCCCAAATTTATTGTGGTATAATTGAAGTATAATAATTTGCACATATTTAAAGTCTACAATTTGATCAGTTTTGACATATACTTACAAAACTATCACCACAATCAAAATAGCAAATGTTTCCATCACCCCCAAACGTTTCCTCCTTCCCAAACGTTTCCTCCTTCCTTTCTTCCATCCCCATCCCCAGGCAACCACTATTCTAGAGAAAGTCTTTTTGGAAATAAGAAAGCCATTATTACTTTGCTGTGTTCCTAGGTCAATCCTAAGAGGGCAGAGGTGAGGGAGGATAAAGAAATGTCAGAAATGAGGGTAAGGGAGGAGATAGCATCCATGTAGGTCAACGGACTTCTGAGAAAGGGAATTCCAAGAATCATGAGAACAACATGTTGGTATTTCACCCTCAGAGCAAACTTAAAGGAAAGGGATCATTATCCTCCTTTTATGAATGAGGACATGAGCCTCAGAGCAGTGAAGGAGCAGGTCCGAGGTCAGCCAGGTAGTACACAGCAAGGCTGAAGCTCAGTCAGCCTGCATCCACAGGCCACAAAACTCAGCTGAGTGCACTCCTTCCTGGCCCTGAGAGATTGGCTGTGCTCTCTGAGGGCCTCCACTGGGCCCCAGGGGTGGTCTGCCCTGTGTTCATTGAGCCCGGCTCTGTGTCCTAAGGGATTCTTAGCACCCTTCCCATTGTCAAGAAGGGAGCTAGCAAGGCCCAGGGGCCGAAAACACTGATGTCCCAGCTAACCTGTGGCCTGGCCCCACCTGAGGCTGTGACCAGGGAGCCCCACTCTCTGCAAGGGCACTTCCTAGGGACAACCCTCGAGGGCCCATGTTGGGAACAACTTAATGCCACCTAAATCCAACACAGCAACACGCACACACACTAAACATTTTGCTTTTGAAAAATTACATAGTAAGGTGCAAATGCTTTATTTTCTCCCTGCCCCCCACAATCATTTGAGATCTTGATGGTCAAGAAGAGGCTGAGGGATAGTGAGGAAGTCAGGGATGGGGCATGAGGATCAAGGTAGGGAGAGAAGGAGAAATGAGGTAGGGACATGATGGCTGAGGGAGGGACATAGTACTCGAGAAATCACCAATGAGTTTTACATTTGGACAGGGCCATTTTGACACATCCACATCAAACTGGCTATATCTAGGTGGCTGAGAGAATGTTCCAAGCCCTCTCTGAACTTCAGCTTCCACAGGAAGAGTGGGGTTGAGGCTGCAGGAAACATCTGGGAACGAACCACGTTTAAAGAGCAGAGTCTTCCTGGAGGAAGAGCTCACGCTGCCAAAGCTCACAGACCTGTTTCTTCTGGGGTGGGCATTCCATCTGATGGGAAAGACAAACTGAAGGGAAGAATCGTGTCCAAAACTTTGAGTGGTTGATGTTAGAGCTACCAGACATCCTAGGGCATGCACACTTGGGGGTGAGAGAACTGATTCCTGACTTGGTTTCCTCCTCTGCACAAAAGGCATAATCCTCAGCTCTTGAGTCTCAGTGGGGACCACGTGACACTAAGTGTGAAGGGCACCCAGCCTGGCACATAGAAGGAGCCCCATCAGTAGTAGGCCCCTACTGCCTCACTGCCACCCCTGCCAGCACCCCTGAAACACAGGCTGTTAGACAAACGGAAGATTCTGGGTGTTGTGGCAACTTTTCATGAGCCTCAAAATGCCCTGTCTTGTCCCTGACTCATAGTTTTGGTTTCAGAATGAATACTTTGCGAGAAAGACATTTCTTTTATTCTATACATGGATTCCTTGATTACAGTCATGTGGGAACAGGATGGCCCCTAGTTCTGCATTTGAATCCCTTGCTGCTCTTTCTGTTATTGGGGAGAGTGCAGCTGTGATGGCAGAGAGACGTCCCAACAGGACCCATTGCGTGGCTGTTTTCTACCCTCAGCCCCACACCCTTCTTCATTCTGTCCTTGCATCAGCGGGGCAAGATCTGACCACCAAGCCTCCTTCTCCTGAACCAGAGAGAACCAGAAAACCAGAGCTTTTCCCAAGTAGGCTGGCTTCTTGCGGCTCCTCTGCCATCCGCAGACCTAACCAAGAGCTGACCGTACATACGGTCATGCGCAAAGGAGAGGAATACTTCAAGCAAAAGAAGAGGCTTCTTGGAAGGAGGAAGCACTCACCAGCTCTTTTGTTTTTATTTAATAAATGTGTATTAGGCACCCTCCAAGTGCCAAGCACTGTGGGCAACGGAAATATGGAAATGAATCGAACATGGTCTTTGCCCTCCAGAGGCTCACAGGAGAAAGCGATATGGCAGACAACTGTTCAAAGGAACAGCAATCACCAGTACAGAAGGCCAAACAACAAACTGGGTCTGGAGGTGGGCGGGGGGCGGTTCTGTGAAAGGGCAGTGCCAGCGAGGGCCTGAAGTGTGCTGTAGCGGGGCGGGCACAGGTTCTAGGGTTGGCTGTGTGGGTTGGCACCCAGGCTCTGCCAGTTATTAGTTCTACGAGCGTGGTCCACTTATTAACCTCTCTGTGCCTCAATTTTCTCGTTCTGTAAATGGCACCTACTTCATAAGGTTGCTGAAAAGATTGAATGAAGTCAGACAGGTAAAGCACACTTAGGACAGTGTTAGCTATTGGGCTCTGTATTTATTAATGTTATTGTCTTGAAGGAAAAGCAGGCATTTTGCAGATGAGGCAGGGCCTAGGGAAAGTGCTCCAGAAGCAGGAACCACAGGAACAGCGGCAGGGAAGTGAAAGCATGAGCTGCGGCTTGGCATGACCGCTACCTGGGAGCACGTGGTGAACTGAAGACAGAAAGGTAGGCAAAGGCCTGATGGTGCCAGGCTGTGTGTACCGCGGCGTGTGGGCTCGGTCTTGCCGCTGGCAGAGAGACTGGAGGCCTTTGTATAAGAATCAGACTCAGCGGCTGTATCACAAGGCAACCAGACTGGAAGAAGTGAGACAGACAGGAGGTAAGGAGCCCAGCGGGTAGCCTACTGCGATAGCAAAGAGAGAAATAAAGAAGCACTAACTAACACGGTGGAATCAGGAATGGAGAAGAGGTGAGTCGCTGAGGCATGGAGCTGATTAGATGCAGGATGAGGAACAGGCAGATCACAAGATGGTTTGGGTCACCATGGAGCCACTAATCAGAAGTAGGAAGACCGGACCAGGGGTTTGGAGGGGGAGAGGGTAAAGAAAAGACATAATAGGTGTTAGGCACTGATCTAGGAGCTTTACACGGATTATTTCATATAAACATCACATCAGCCCTTTGAGAAGGGTACTGATATTATCCCCATTTACAGGTGAAAAAAGCTGAGGCATAGAGTGATTGAAAGCTTGTATCAGAGCCACGATCTGGTCTTCAGAGCCTGCATTATTAACATCTCTGCTCCACGATGACCTTGAGACGCTGGTTTTGTGTCTATTGCTTAGCAGAAGCTTGGGCTGGAAGCAAGGTGTAGTTAGAGCTGCGTGGGGATCGTAAGGTCAGGGAGTGTATGAGAGTGGAGAGAGGGGCTCTGACATATTGGGGGTCCTGGGGAACGAGGTCCAGACAGCCTGGAAGTCCCCAGAAGGATCTGGAAGGCACCCTCCTTTCCCTTCTCTCCAGCCTGCAGTGGGGAATCCAGCCCTAGGACTGGGCT
The DNA here is from genome assembly GCF_004115265.2 of Rhinolophus ferrumequinum. NCBI lineage: Eukaryota > Metazoa > Chordata > Mammalia > Chiroptera > Rhinolophidae > Rhinolophus > Rhinolophus ferrumequinum. Next base: position 39,153,125 of record NC_046296.1, on the reverse strand, counting down.
TCCTGCCTTGCTGATCTTCCCCACAGCCCACAGAGAGAACATAGGTGGGACTGGCCTTTTCCCGGCGCCTGGTGCTGGTTACATAACCTCCCTGAGCTGGTGAGGCAAGGATAGCATTACCTTCCTCCCCCACACACACTGGGAGGGGAGAGCTGAAAGGATTAGGCTCAGCTTTTGGAGACAAAACTAAGTACTCTAAATGGAAGTATGCCAGCCTGCTCTGGGCTATTGTGAGGCCCAATTTTGTCTCCCAGTCCACATGCAGACAGGGCTGAGGTTCTGTTGACAAAAGCTTCTCAAGGTGTTTACCTCAGCCTCAATAGCCACTGGCCCAGGTCCCGTTTAGGTGTGTCATTGCTCAGGTGAGGACACACACACACACACACACACCACTCCCTCCCCTGGAGCCAGCTCTCTAAGTAACTTCAATATTAGCCAAATTCACCTGAGACAGCTGGCATTTCTCTTGACACCCTAACAGTTTATCTAGTTAAGAGTTTTCATCCAAGAAGAGCTTGCCTGGTTCACTAATTCACATATTGAGCTTCATAAATTACTGGGGAGTGTTCCAAGTTCTGAGATTCCTACAGCACTTTTACCTTGTGGAAAAGGAGAGGATAAGAAAGGAAGAACAGTGAGAGCCAAAGTGGGGAGAAATTGTCCCCACCCTCAATTGACACCCCTCCCCAACTATGTTTCCAATCACATACAGTGCCAATGTTTGGCCCCAAAGTGGTAACAGAAAAGAGTGAGAAAATACACAGAGAAATGGGATCATAGAACATAGACTATATCCTCAAAGGGACCTTACAGATCATTCATTCGTCCACCTCTTTCATTTACAGATGAGAAAACTATTTGTCCTGTGACCAGCTAGGAACAGAATACAGGGCTTCAGTGTCCACTCAGTTCTCTTGTCCCTGTCACAGAGACTCCAAGACAGGAAGGACTGTAAGAGGCTAGGATGCCCTACATCTGCTCCTGGAGACACCCCAGCACACGGCTTGTATCCTTGTTTCCCTCGTGTCCAAGTTTTAGGGATAACTGTCATCCCCACATGTCACCAACAGCCTGCATCTATCACAGAGAACTGGAAAGGTCTGGACTGACCCAGGTTGCTGGAGCCCGTAGGACACTGGGAAACGATGCTACTGCAATGTCTAGCCAGGATGGGCACTTTCCCATCCCCTTACAAAAACCCTGGACAACCCGCGAATGTCTTGGGAGCACCTGCTTTGTGCCCAGCTGTGGGAGACCAAGAAATCACGCGTTTGGGCAGCTAATTTCTCCAAGTTCTTTTTTCTGCCAAGCACAAAAATGAACAGCCCAAAGAAGACAGGAAGAAATAAAGCCAAGAGTTCTCATGCTCCTAATTTAAAACATAAAAATAAAAGAATTATTCCCACTGTGCAAATAACAAATAGACCAACCCTACCTCCCAGCCAAATATTGCTATTTCCTTTAAATCTCAGGCTAAAATATCCATGCCTGGGCAGGGAGAGACTTGCGGTTATTGGCCAAAAGCTGTTCTAAGTCATATGCAGCCATTATAACTGTGATTTTCAAACAAAAGTTACAGATTTAGAGTGACTTTTTCAGCACTAAAGTTATTTTGACATTTAATAAAATAAATCATGAGACCAACACATCACCACATGTTGACAATAGTGTCCAAAATAATTTTACTATCTTTAGTATTTTTATTTTATTTTAATTTATTCATAACTATGTAATTTACATATAATTTATAATTAAACAAACAATATTTAATTATTTATATGTCTTTATATTTAGGATTTTTAAACAGCCAGTATAAACAGACAAGAATGGACCACTTATTGTCATACATATAGCAAATAACACGGAAGGTAACTTTTCCTGAAATCCTCCTTAACTGAATATTGATTGGCTTCATCTCCCAAGAACTTGTGGTCTGAATCAGGTAGACCAAGCAAAATAAAAGCTATCACAGCACAGGACCCACAGATTTAAAAGCTGTCAATTAAACAATTTAGATGATCTCTTTCTTCAGTCATGGCCAGCAGCTCAGCCCAACATCATCCGTAACTAATTCCAGTCCAGAATCAAATACCCCATTTTTAATACTCTTGACCTGACCTCCCCCCAAGGTGTGGCAACGCGTTCTAAGGTGGAAAAGCTGTACCTAGCGCCTGCCTGCACCTCTTGTAAAACATTGGACCAAGAAGCCCTGGCTTACAATTTATTGCACAAAAACTGACATTCATTTCAGAAGCAATACTCAGGCAGCCCACTTGGGTGAGCTGAGGGGGTGGGGAGTCACCTTTTCAAAAAAGGACTAGGAACACCAAATAGAACTGTCTATAGAAATGATAAAGGCAAGGAGAGATTGGATCCCAACATTTTAAGCAGCTCTTAAATGGCTTGGGGGCAAGACCTCTTCGCTAGGTGACATCGTATTTACTAGCAAGAAAACAGAGACCAATGGAGAATGGTCTGAGTTCTGCATAATTTGAAACACTTGACCTTGATTTGTAAAGCTGAATGTTCATGGAAATCTGAGCTCGAAAAGCATATCTGAGTTACCATACATAGTTAGTATAGCATGGTGCTGAGGCCAGAATATAGAATTTGAATCTCAGCTCTATCCCCTACGAACTGTGCCACCCTAGGCATGTAATTTACCTCTCCTTTTCTTTATAAAATAAGTATAACAACGGTACTAACCACATAGGCTTGTTTTAAGGATAGAATTAAATTTATATGAATAAAAAGCCTAGTCCCTGGCACATAGTAACCATTCAACAAATGTTAGCTATTACCTGGTCAAATCTATCAATCTTTCACTAGAATGTAAGTTCCAGAGGGCAACAATTCGTATATGATTTGTTAACTACTGTATTCTCAATATCTAGAACAGGGCCTACCATGCAGTAGGCAATCAGTCAGCTTTAAATGAATCTAATGGCATATTAACAAGTCCCATATGAATTTATTGTATCTAGGAGCAATGAAAATTTTAAAACAGGCTTTAGTTCAAATATATGTCTTTTAGAGTATTGTGCTAAGTTTGGGACAATTCATTATAGAAAGTAGAAAAGCAATATTCACTGAGTTAAAAACAGAGTGGTTAGTGTTTTTGAGGCCTTTAAATCTAGTTGAGCTTCTGATGCTGGCCAAGACGGAATAATACAGACTAGACTTACCATCCCAGATTCAACAACAAAAAAAGAGGGGGTGAGGGGGTGGGGAAGGGAGGAAATAACAGTTTCCAGGCATTAAATATAAGGCAATACCGGACAGGGATCCCTATCAGATGAGAAATCAACAAGGTGAGCCCCATTATTTCCCCAGCTTACTGCCTGGAGAGCATTTAGCGGCCATGGTATGGGCTGGGGTGGGGAAGCCAGGAAGAATCTCACAGTCTCTCTGAGTTGAGGAGACAGAGCTGGGAGTCTGGGGAGCCCAAGAAAGTGAGAGTTCTCAGGGAAGAGTAGCAGAGAGGAGAGAGCTGCACAAGGGAGGGGAGGGGGAGAGATCCAAAGATCTATAGAGGGTCCCCCTTGAGACTTCTGCTGGGCAGGGGGGATCAATGCATTCACGTGAGGAAATTGCCTGAGGCTAGAGAAAGGACCACTCAAGAAAAGAGAGGGAAGAAAAGTCCTGGAGTTCACACAAGGCTAGGAATACTTAGTATTCCTATCAGCCAGAACAGAAAACCTTGTAGTTCATGATATAGCAGGTAGATACTCAGAAAGGGATTGCCTCAATAGAAATTTAGCCCTAGACAAAAAGTTATGATGTCCGCACCTTACTTAAAGCAAGCCTCAATAGTATCATACTGTTTCCAAATAACTGAATTGCATCCCAGAACAAACTTCGAGAAAATTTGTAGGAATACAAGAATATCCAGCACCCAAAAAGGTAAATTCCATAATGTCTCACATTCAATACAAAATTACCAAGCATACAAAGGAACAGGAAGAAGAAAAAACTCAATCAATAGAAACATATGAAAATAACACAAATGATAAATGTAGTAGACAAAACCATTAAAATAATTAGTGGAACTATATTCCATATATTCAAGAAGCTAGACGAAAGATTGAACATGTTAAGTAGAGACAGAAAATGTTAAAAAATACCCAAGTCAAATTCTAAAAATGAAAAGGTCAATGTCTGGAATAAAATAAACACTGGCTACAATAAACAAGAAATTAGACATTCCCCAAAACAGATTCATGCACTTGAAGACACAGCAATAGAAAGTATCCAAAATAAAACAGAAAGAAAAGACGGGGGTGGGGGGTGGAGGGAAACAGCATCAGTAAAACTGAGTGAACAAATACATGCAACTAAAGAGGTGAAGGGAGGACAGAAATCCTATTTGAAGAAATAATGGTCAAAACTTTCCCAAAACGATGCAAATCATATGTCCAGATATACAGAAAGCTCTACCAAGCAAAAAGAAAAAAGAAAAGAGAAAAAGAACAATACATCAAAGAGTATTATAATTAAATTACTTAAAACCAGAAGCTAAGAGAAAAATCTTAATATCAGGCAGACAAAAAAAGATATACTATTTAAAGAGTAACAAAGATAAGAATCGCATCAGAATTTTCATTAGAAACATTGCCACCTAAAAAAATCAGTAGAATAAAATCTTTAAAATACTTAAGGAAAAAAACCAAACAAACCCTATCAACCTAACAATCTGGATCCAAGGAAAATCTTTCAAAAACAAATGCAAAATAAAGGCTTTCTCAGAAATACAAAAGCTGAAAAAAATTATCAGCAGCAGATCTGCTTAAAAAGTAAAAACAAAAAAACTCTATCGCGAATATTATAATTAATGGGGAAACAGTAAAAGCTTTCCCTTTAAAGTCAGAAATGAGACTAGTTTTCACACTGTCACTACTTTTATTCATCATTGTATTAGAGGTACTAAACAAGTACATAAGTCAATAAAGACTAGAAAGCAAGATGTAAATGTTATTTGCAGATGATATAATTGTGTACATTAAAAAATCCAAAGGTGTATTATTACAATTAATATGTAAATTAGGCAAGGTTGCTGCCACACGGTCAATAAAAATATTTCAATTATATTTCTATATATGTATAAGCAAGAAACAACGTGAAATTTTAAAAATACCATTTACAATGGCAAAAGGAAATAGCAAATATTTAGGACTTAATCTAACAAAAGTTCTGCAAAACCTTCACATAGAAAAGTATAAAACCTTATTGAAAAAAATTAAAGATGAAAACAAACGAAAGGTTTTTCACCATGTTCATGGACTGGATGCCAATAAAGATATCATTTCTCTCCATACTGATCTATAGAGTCAGTGAAATCCCAATCAAAATTCCAGTAGCCTTGCAGCAAATACAGACAACTCTTTCTAGAAGTCGGGCTGTGTGGGAAGGTAAAAAATAGGGTGATAGCTGGAATAGGTTATGGGAACATGGAAGGATATTTTTAAGAGAGAGACTTAAATATGCTAACAAAAGTGAGAAATGGTTGATGATTAGTGCAAGGGGTAAGATCCAAGCCAGGTGGAAGGAATGGTTTTAGAAAGAAAAGGGAGTGCCACACCTATAAAAATGGTAAGACAGAAACAAAAGGTGGGTATAAATATAGGTTGGTTTGTAGATTGGTATGGAAATCGAAGAGGATTCCCAAATGATAACTTCAATTTTCTTAGCAATATAGGAGATATTGAGTCATGAAATGGAAGGTGGCAAAAGTAGTTTTATTTTTTTCTGCTTTTTAAAAATGTTTATTAAATGTATTGGGGTGACTGACATTGGTTAGTAAAATTATATAGGTTTCAAGTGTACAATTCTGTAATACATCATCTATCTACTGCATTGTGTGTTCACCACGCAGGGTCAGTTCTCCTTCCATCAACATGTATTTGACCCTTTTTACCCTCTTCTACCTCCCCATTCCCTTAGAACTTGTGGAATGGAAGGAAGTGAGTTGACTAGAGAAATGTGGTTTAATTGCTGACCAAACCTGAAAGTCTATTTGAGATTGAAAAGTATGAATGTATAAAGAAAGCTGACAGTATAACTAATGCAGGATGAGATTTTAGGATATTGACAGTGATCCTGAAATGACAGATGATAGTATCTAAGCTGGATAAAGAAAGACACAAAGAACGGGGGTGCTGATGAGTTATGAGATAGAAAAAGGACCAATGGGAAGTGGATATTACAAGGAAAACCATGTCTTCATCTTTGCCATCTAATTCTGTACCTTTTTTTGCTTATCTCACTCAGAGGCAATGGGGATCTTGAAGTGACGTGATGAACTCTCTCAGGGACATAACCAGGAGTAGAAATGTCATCTCAAGAACACTAGTCTTATCAGTTAGGCTACCTTCAGCTGCAAACAATAGGACAACTTGAATACAAATGCCTTAGAATGAGAAGATCTAGGCATAGAGGAAACTGCAGGGTTGGCTTATTCAGAGCCCCAGGGATGACACTGAGGACCAGGTCCTCCCCATATCTGTTTCACTATCTTGTTCTTAGATGACGTCTCCTTGTGGTACCAAGCAACCGTGTCTTAGTCAACTCTGTGTTTATAGTGCCTGACACATAGTAGGTTCTCCAAGTGTCCTTATAGAACGAATGAATGAATGAATGCGTTTATTTCCTGTTTTTTCTTAGAACTACAAAAGAAGTCCAAACAGCCTGACTAAGTAAGGATTTTAATATGAGACTTGGCTCAGAGACCTCTGGATGCTAAGACAACTGACTCCTTTTGAGAACTGTCTACATCTGAGCAAACCACCATCCTGTGATCCTGGGTGATGATGGGGCTTGGGAAGGTGCCAAATTAGTTCTTCAATTGGTCTTCAATTGGTCTATAGAAAGCCCTTAAGCTCAAGCCTCCTTCCTTTTGTTAGCCCAACTTTGGCACCAGCCCTTGGCCCCTGGGGTCTCCCCTTCCTCTCATGTCCTGGCGCATACATATTATTTATGTCCTCATCTGCTCATGCCTCATCCACCCTCCTGCAACGTAGGTCTGCTGAGCTCGGGGGCTGCGGCTTATATAGCATTTCATATTTTATACACCTTATCAACATCTGCATGGGAGTTTGGGTTCAACGATTACTTCCCTAGTGACCTTAAGCAAGGCCATTGCACTCGGTGATGGTCAAGTCTCCTGATTTATAAAATGTCCCCAAAGGTCCCATCTAGCTCTCACAATTCTCTGGTTCTTTTCCAATGGTTTCTGTGGCTCTTAGAAAAGAGATAATGAAAAACAAAAGGCATGGCTGCCAAGTAGCTTAAGGTCAATTGTCCATGGAAAAGATTACAGCAAAAACCCAAGAAGAGAACAAAGATGGACTAATGGTGAGGAAGGGGAGAAAAACACCGGAAGTAGGGAGAGGGCTCAAACCAATGTAATAAAGGTCCTTAGCCTGTCAACCCCATGGGACGTTGTCTGCAGAAACAGGAAAACTGTGAAGGTCACCAAACCTTCCTGGAGGTGAAACACCAAGTATAGGGGCCCTGACATTGGGATTGGTGGGGATACACCACTGACGAGATCATCTGCCCTTTCAATTCCTTAGGGGTCCAATGGAAATTTAACACACCCCATGTCATTTTAAGTTTTCTAATAACCACATTACAAAAAGTAAAAAGAAAATGGTGAAATTCATTTTAATAATGTTTTAGTTAACCGGTATATCAAAAATTTTATAATTTCAACATGTAATACCAATTTTTAAACTATTAACAAGGTATTTGACATTTTTTTTGTACTAAGTCTTTAAAATCTGGTGTGTATTTTGCACGTACAGCACATCTCAATGCAGACTAGCCACATATTAAGTGCTCTATAATAGCCGTGCGAGCAGCCCATCTCTAAATATGTGGAATTTGGGTTCAGTTGTATTTTAAATATCAGACACTATTCTAGACTCTGGGGATAAAGGGTTAATAAAGCAAGAAAGGTTCCTGTTCTTATGGAACTGACATTCTTGTAAGAGACACAGGACATGAACAGATTTCTTCATAAGTTTATTTCAGATGGTGACAAGTGCTGTGAAAAAGGGAAAATAAGGTAACTTGGTAGAAAGCAACTGATGAGAAAATGGTGGAAACAACTTTAGATAAAATGGTCAGAGGGTCAGAAGGACTCTCTGAGAAGATGGGATTTGAGTGCAGAACAGAAAAACAAGAAGGAGCCAGTTAAGAGACGACCTGAGAGTGAAGCATTCCAGGCCAAATGGTAAGTCAGTACAAATGCCCTGGGGTCAGCATGAGCATGTCTGGACTTGAGGAGCAAAAAGAAGGCCAACGTGTCAGGAGTATGGGAATGAAGGGGACAGTGACAAAGGAAAATTCAGAGAGGCAGGCAGCTACCAGACCATGTAGGGCAGTCGCTCTCAACTCCCGTTGCAATATAGCTCTATAACTTCTGCAAAATATTCATGCTCAGCTCCCACACCTCACCCTGAGACTCTGATTCAATTGGTCTACAGAAAGCCCGGGCATCAGTGTTTTTAAAAAGCAGTCCAGGTGAATTTAAAGAATAGGCAGGGCTGAGAGCCACTGAGGTGTGGTGTTGTGACCCCAATAGAATTTGCATTTATTCACAATGCACTGAGAAGGCATTGAAGGGTTTAGGGAAAGGTGTAATGTGATCTGATTTAGCTTTTAGATGCCCAGGCTTTGTGGGGAGTGGACTGTGGAGGGATGACAGCCGAAGGCAGGGCACTAGTAGGAGAGAGTCCGAGGAATCAGGATGGATGGTGGATGGATAGTGGACGTAGGGCTGACTGGACTTGGTGGAGTGAGTGCTGGGAATGAAGGAAGGAGATGAATCCTTGGAGACCTGGAAACAGTAGAGCACCAGGCATGTACTAAGGACCTACTGTGCATAGGGCTGGCCCCATGGGGCCCCAACAGCAGCAAAACCAAAGCCACCGCCATAAATCTGTTTTGGCCTCTCTGGAGGAGAATCATTTGTCATAATAACTGGGGGTGGGGGCTGGAGGTGGGTGCTCCTCAGAAAGGTAGCATTTATGTTGAACACCCTTGTTAAATTTATGAGGTGGACCTAGTTAGCAAGATCTTTTCATTCTCCCTGGGAGTCTAATTTATATATGGGCCCCCAGGGGACTTCACCCCAACACTGTCAGCTTCATCTGTTTGCCCAGTCACTCAAGGGTTTTATGATCCTGGTCCCGCGGCATGAGTGACCCAAGAGTGAGGAGCTGATCCACGCTGGATCAACATGAGACACTGTCAGAGACAGAGAGACGGGGTAGGGGGCGCCATGCTCAGTGCACCTTGGAACTGTCAGCTGCCAGATTTCCTCCATGAGGAGTGAGAGACCATGATGCAGACACACAACAAGCAGCAGAGCGAAGCCTTCTAGGGGGCTTCAAATTCCGCTTCCAGCTGTTTCTGAGAACCAGCAGTGTGCCTGCCATTCCTGAGTCTGTGGCAATGACCCTTAACGAAGTGAAATGCCCACAACAGAAAGCTAACAACTTTAAAATGTACTATTTAGTGGCGCTTAGCACAGTCTCAATATTGTGCAATCATCACCTCTCTCTAATTCCAAAACACATTCGTCATCCCGAAAGAAGACCCCATTCCATTAAGCAGTCACTCCCCACCACCCCTAGTAACCACTAATCTACTCTCTGTCTCTATGGATTTACCTATTCTGGGCATTTCATATCAGTGGAGTCACACGACATGTGACTGTTGCCCCTGGTTTCTTTAAGTTAGCATAATTTCTTCAAGGTTCATCCATGTTGTAACATGTAATAGAATTTCTTTCTTTCTTATGGCTGAATAATACTCCATTATTTGTATATAGCACATTTTGTTTATCCACTCATCCACTGATGGACATATGAGATGGTTCCACCTTTTGGCTATTCTGGGTAGTGCTGCTACGAACAAGCAAGTACAGCTTTTGTTTGAGCCTCATTTTCAATTTGGCGGGGGTTGGGGTGGGGTGGGAGGGGGGAGGTGGTGGTGATATCTACCTGGGATTGGAATTGCTGGGTCATATGGAATTTCTTGCAACTTTTTGAAGAACCACCAATAGTAGTATTTTCTATTTGCTCAAAGGTGTGCATATTGTATTTCTGTCACTTTTACCAAGAAGAGTCCTGCTGTTACGGCTCAAATCAGCTTTCTGGTCATTTCAGCAAACCATCAATTCCTTTGAAAATACCAGGTCAAAAACATCCCAACAGCAGCCGCAGGACAGGATGTTGGGCCACTCCGGTTGCTTTGTCCTGACTCTACCTGTGCTCCACCCTATCTGCCCTCCTTGACACCCCACAGCTTGCTCCTAGCACACTCCTGCTTCCCTCAGTGCTGGCCCTGGCTCCTCACCCTTCTTGGCTCCTCCCCCTCCCCACTAATTGCCACGCCCTATTACCACCACCTCCTCATCTTCTCTACCTTAGTGCTTACCTGCAGCCCACCCTACGTCCTCATAAAGCATTCTCCCCTTGAGAACACAGCCCCCTGTTCTCCTGTCCTCCTGAGTACACCCACAGCCCTTATAACAGGTTTCCACCCAGTTCAGCCCTCAGTTTTGTCATTTCTGCCTATTGCTCCTGTAATTTCAGGTGTCAGTTACCTCTGCCACCCCTTTCTCTGATGGCCCCAACAGCCTCCAGCAGGACAGGCAGCTGGTACAGCACATACCGATGGCAGATATGAGGCAACAACTTCTCTGATGCAATAATCCACCTCTGTGGGGAACACAGATCTCCTATGTGATTACAGTACATTTCTTACCCCTCTCCGGGCTTTTCAAAGCACAGATGATATTTTCCAGTGCCAATCTCACAGGTATTTTGAGCATCCAAAGCAGTAAAGGACAATGACAGTTAATAGTTGTGACTGAGCACAACCCTTGTAGGGGTGACTGAGAACAATTTTACAAATGAGGACATGGGACTGAGAGATTAAGAAAGTACCTGAGGTGAACCTGTTATCATCAGTGCTAATGTTGGGTTCTGATCCAGACCAGTCTGACTCCAAATTCTAGATTCCTTTCACTACAGAAAGCTGAAATTGCATTTAAATTACAACATATTAGACTATATACTGGCAAGGTGGTGATGAAACAATTAATTAAAATTATACCTTATACTGGAGACTGGTGAAATTGTTTCAAAAACAGCTTGGAAATAACTATCATTCCTACCACTTGACCTTGATGAATTTCTTCTCAGGATATCGATCTTATAATAGAAATAAGTACACGCATAGGGTATTCATCTCTGCATTATTTGCCACAGCAATAAATCCGGAGTAATCTCAAGGTCCAGATTATAGGGGGTGGGTTAAGAACATTACGGTGTGAAGTCAAAGCAATAATATCCAGCAATGATTCTCAACCAGGGACCATTTTGTCCCCTCCAAGGGACGTTTGGCAGTGTCTGAAGACATTTTCTGTTGTCCCAGCAGAGAGGGGTAAGTCCTATTGGCATCTAATCGGGAGAGGCCGCAGACGGTGCTAACCATTCTATACGGCATAGGACGGGCCCCCAAATGTCCACTGTGCTGAGGCTGAGATACCCTGTTACATAGAAATTAAGTATTCATAACATAAAGACTTTATGATTTGATGTTAATTGAAAAAGTAGAATTCTAAATTTGGAGTATACCATGATTTTAACCATGGGAAACTATCTTGCACATGAGGGAATACTAGATGGAAACACAGAAAACCAAAAAAAATACATTAGTGGAAATAGAGATAAATCTTATTCTTTAAAAGTTCTCTTTAATGATGTGCTGCTATTTTTTACACTTAACAAAAATTGCGGCAAAGATTGAAGCAGAACTTGCTACAGGTATGATTTACAGCTGTTATTGTCTAGATCTAACTTTGTGCATGGCACATTTTTGTGCTCAATAAATACTTTTGGAAAGAAGGCATGCAATTTTTTTTAAACAAAAGTATGTAAACAGAACTGAAACTACCTTACACAAGAAATGTATTGGTACGTGTGACTCAGAATAAAAGCAGTAGATCTGGCCTCAGGTCAGAGGGATCCAAGATTTCAAACCATGCTATCTTCCATCTGGTATGTTTTGTGATTTCTCTTTCACTCTGAAACTACCGCCACTCCCTGAGTGTAGCCCTCGCCCTCTACTGCATACAGCCTTCTTGTGCAGACAGGGGACGGAAAAAGCACAAAGGGCTCTAGGCTTAACATCTTTTCTAGTATCCAGCTATGAGTCCAGACAAAGAGGAAACTATCTCAGTTTTCCCAGAGAAAATCTCAAATAAGTTTTCTGCTGGCTGTGTTTGGGCCACATGTTTATCCATTGGTCCAATTGCTATGGTTGAATGCTGTTAATAGAAAGTAGGAGCAGAACTGGCAAGAAAGAGGGCTAGCCAGACAAAAAACTACAATGTCCACTATCTTCATGAATTGACAAACATTTGAGTTTTTGAAAACATCTAGTGACACGGGAAGTACGAAGACAGAGCCCAAAATGTTATCAAAAAACCGAGAGGTTTTTTTTGGTGGACTGTTTTTTTTGTTTGTTGTTTGTTTTTGTTTTGTTTTGTTTTGTTTCTGCAAAGAGATAGGATGATGGGATCATAGAGTTGAAAGGGACTTTAAAGAGAGTATCTTGATCAACCTTTTGTAAACATAAGGTAACATAATAAATATATCATTTTTTGGGAGCCTGCAACATGCCTAGTTCTAGGAGAGGCCCTGGATACCTGGAAGAGAGGGAGAGGTCATTCTCGTCATCCAGGTCAGTCCTCCACAGCAAGATGGGACACAAAGATGGACTTTGGCCTTTAAGGCTATTCACTAAACTGGATCTCAGAAAGCATGGGCTTGGTGAATGAACTGAAGGAGGTATTATTTAGAGCAATGGCTTTCAAAACTGTTTTTGATGGCAACTCAATAAAAAATACATTTTAGATTGCATCTCTATATACGTACAACACAGACACACACATAACTGAGACGTAAGTTTGGTGAAATTTGTCCTTATTACATCTGCTGCAGGCTGATACTTTTTACTGTATTCTATTTTATTTCATTTTTAAAAATATGTTTTTGATGACCCATTAAATTGATTTCAAGTCAAGAGCCATTCATACTTTGAGACCGGCAATTTGGGGCATATATTAAAAGAGGCTTAACATGTATTATTAACAAGCTCCCTTAGTCCTACATTGTGGGTGGTACTTGAAGTTTCCACCATCAGATGCACCATTAGGGATTGAGGCATCTCCAGAAATCCCATTGAAAATGTAAATATCTTAATCGGGAGAGGTAAGCAATCTATTAAAACCTACTGAACGCTCCTCTATAAGCCCATGTGGAAAACTGTAAGAGTGGGACTGGTAGCACTATCTGGAGAAGGAAAACGCTGATGGGCTGGGTATTAGAAGTCAACTGGAAAAGCTAAAAGAAATACAGACAGTCTTTCATTCATTCATTTAAAAGCTGCTTCAATTATCTGAGCTTCTGTTTCCTTGTTATAAAATAGGGCTAAAATTGTTAAATGCCATAGAACTACTCTTCCTAGATACGAATGTACATTGCCTTATGTGATACTCCCAGCAGGGGAAGGCACCTGTTAGGAGCCTGTGATAAAATATTTCATGGTTCCCAACTCTTGGCTCCCTTCCTTGAAAGATGATCATACACCCCACCATTCCCATGTGACTTAAGTGCTTTCCTGGAGGTGGGGTTCACATCCTCCCCATGTAAGACTTGGCCATATAACTTGCTTGGGCCAATGGGATGAAAGGATATGACAAAGAAAAAGCCTTAGGGACAATGCAAATTTCTTCCAGTTCTCTTGCTCTCTCCTTCAGCCATGTCTCATCTCAAATCAGGGCTTCCCCTTCAGCTGGGGCCCCAGGTGAAAAGACACATGGAGCAGAACCACAGCTGACCCAGCATGTTCATGACACAGAAACAAATATGTTTTATAAGCCACTAAGGTTTGGGGGTTACTTATGACTATAGCAAAACCGGTTAATATAGAGAGACCCATAAGCAGAAGGAAAAGCAGGAGAAATACAAAGAGGACACTGCAGAAAAACAGGAGAGAAAGAGACATTTTTGAGTACCTATTGGTGGTGAGAATCATGTTAATGTCTGTGAAATATATAAGACCAAGGTTAGGGAAGATACACGTGCTGCCCTATAGAAGTTTAAAATCTAGTTGGAGTGGAGAAATGGCCTAGCTACAAGGACAACAGAATTGAAGGGCCAAGCGTGCTCCAGACCTAAGGCTACAGTAATTCCAGGTGTGGATGGATAACTGTTAGCGGTGTGGAAAGAACTTAAAGGACTTGAGTGAACCTTGAAGGATATGTAGCACTTGGGAGGCTGCGATAGGCAAACGGCAGAGTGCGGGCATGAGGATGTCTCAACGGGAGAGGCCATAGCTGAGAAAGATATTCTCAGCTTGAAGAGTCCGTGACTTCTCCTCGGGGTCATGGCAGGTACCTCTATCTCTTTGTCAGGACTGCACAGAGCTCATTGGCCCATCTGTCTTTTTAGTGATGAAATAAAGACAATTAGAGACCTGTAGATAGAGCAGAGCCACAGAGATCTGTGGAGGCTCTGGAGGCTCTGCCATGGCAGGGAAAGTGTTCAGAGCAGCTGCTGGTTCCCCCAGAGCTGAGGCAGACGGGGGCTGTGGGGTCTTGACAAAGGGTCTGTTTGGTTTTGGTTGTGACTCTAATCATCTACCCAGTATGACGGCATTTCTGGTCATTGGGCCCAGACCTTCATTTCTAGAACATCTCCACGATTTCCTGAGAAAGCTGAGCCTTGTGGCCTGAGTGTACGCCCTGTGAGGGTTAGAAGAAAGTTTTGCAGAACTGAGATGTAAACAGATGCTAACTGTTGTTCTCTGAAAAGAATGCCTCCCCTTTGCTCTTTCCTCTGGAATTTTTTACATGCCATGCTGACCTTCATCAAAGGAGAGTAGGCTTTTACAAATTTAGACTTGCCCTGACCTGCTCAGAAAGGGATTTGTGCCAGTTACGGATATCCATACAGTACAATTGGAGTTTTATTTCAATGAGAATATAGTGCTGAAGGAAAACTAAAATGGGCAAAAGAGATAAACCAAGGAGTAGAATACATGTTAGGTAGAGAGAGGACCACAAATTTGACAGTATGCTTCCCAGGGCAAATACACAGAGGGTAATATTGGTGATAAGTTTCCTGGTTTCTAAAAGGTAAAAACAGGTGCCCGGGGAAAGCATGGGTGTACTAGTACTAAAACTAGGGAGAATTGTCTCCCTGCCCCAGTGTAGTACATTGAATTCCACCTTTAATAATGACCCACAATGAATACAACAGCAGGTATCAAGGGGCTACCCTTCAGTACAGACTAATGCACAGGTCAAAGTTCAATTCATCAGAACGAATTATTTGAAAGACCAGATGATGCAGTCCAAGTCTGCAGCCATCTGCTGGTGTCCTTTGGAATATAAAGAAGCAGATGAATGACTTATTTTTCAAACAATCCTCTATGAACATTATTTCTTAAAAAGGAGCTTCTAATCAGAATAGAGCTGCAGAATTTGAAGTTATGCTATCAAGTAAAACCTTAAGGTTCAAATAATCCATTGTTTCTATTAAAGGAAGACTGGATATGCTTTGGACATAAGCCAGATGAAGGGTGGGGCAAAAGTCCTCTTTTGCCAAGTTAAAGAGCCTAATCGGGATTGGAGCCAGCATGGAAATCCATGGAACCTCCACACAGAAGAGCTCCAAAAGGAACAGCAAAGTTTCCCACAGGAATTAGTTCTGCATCTTTTCCATCCTGTCTCAACATCCCAAAAGTTGTATGTCATAGAGATCAGCCACTGCACGTTAGCCTAGAAAACATTCAAAGCGAAAATTACCGATTGCCCGCTAAGACCACAAAACATTTAATAAAGTGCTCAGGGCACTTAGAATCGTAATACCAGCTCATGTATAAAAAACACTGCATGGCCTAACCAAAACAAGCTATACACAGTTACCTTTACAAGTCACAGAATGAGACTGCGAGTGTTAGAAAGAAGGGAAAAGAGTTTACCAATGTCAAAAAAGAGAAAAGTGGTTTGGCTATTACTATGAACTATTGTCTTCGAAAATAGACACTTGTCCCCACAAAGTCTTCTGATGACACGAAAAGAAAGTTCTAAGGAATTCTCGTTTGTTCCCCCCGCCCAGCTCCACTGTCCAAAGCTCACTAGCTGACTCAACTCACCCAATAAACCCTGAAAGTCTGTTTCATTTTTTCTTTTCCACACAGGCGTCACACTGACAGTCTGGCCTTTCCAAACCACCACTGGAAACTTCGACTGAAGTAAGCATATATCAATTAAGTCTAGGAGGCTGGTCCTGATCCCAAGAAATGATGACATTGTCCCATCAGAAATCACAAACCTCATCTGCCAATCTGGGCTCATCCCATAGGCAAGTGAAGGAACAAAGTTTCTCCTGTGATTCATCTGGAGCAATGAGTTTGGAACACAATTCAAATTCACCTGAAGTGCCTTAAGAGGGAAAGATTAGTTTATACACTTTTGATTCCCCATGACACTTAGTAGAGCACTGCATACACTGTAAGAGTTCAACAATTACTATCATTTGATGAATCCTTACTTTGTTCCAGGTGTTACACTTGAAGCTTTCCATAATTTATTTCATACGTACATTTTGTCAGTCATTTTAACAATTCTCCTAGAAATGTGCTATTATCCCCATTTTAAAGATGGGAAAACAGAGTCTCTGGCAAATCCATTGACTCATCCAAGACAGTACAGCTAGTACATAGCAGAGTGGACTTTTAATCCAAGACTGCCCAATACCAAAACCTAAGCACTTTCCACTCCAACGTGCTGTCGCCCTAAAAATACTTCATGAAAGCTATAAGCTCCTCCAGTGACAGTTGAACCAACGATAGAAGTCATAAGTAGGCAAACCTTGGCTCAATAACACATAAACCTTCTAACACATAAACAGTTACGAAGTCCGTCAATGGAATAGGCCATGAGGTAATGAATATTTCATTACAGAAACTTTCTGTCTGAGATAATACAGAAGAGATCACTACTCTGCTTGAAAAGCTGGACTAGATGATCTCAATATCTGAAATCAAAAAACAAAGGTTGAAAGTCAGATTCTGAGAAATGAGGCCAAAGCTGAATCCCAGGTCTCTTTTATAAGCACTTTATATATGAGACACTGTGTTTCAGGAGACAGAGAGATGAAAAAGACACAATTCCCAAAAAAAGGGAAGGGTTACCATTTGAGCTGGGTATTAAAAAAAATAAGATTTCAGATAATGGGAGCAGAAAACAGTTGAATATTATACCTAATCCCCAGTGAAGGGAACAGGATATTCAAACACAGAATGGTGAGAAACCATAGAAAATGTTTAGGGAAATAGAAAGTAGTGGGAGAGAAGCATAGAAGGGTAAAATGCAGCCATATGATAGAGAGCTTTGAAAGACTAAGGAACCCAGATTTTAGTGGATTGCACTTGGGAGCCATTAAGACTTTTGAACAAGGGAATGATTTATTCATAGCTGTGGCTTAAATAGACCGATCTGAACCCTCAATAAAAACATTAACAAATAGAGTCCAACAATGTATAAAATGAATTATATACCAAGACTAAGTGGAATTTTTCAGGTATGTAAGGCTGGTTCAACACTCAAAAATCAATCATTGTAATCTACAACAGACTGAAAAAGAAAAATCATATGATCATATTAATTGATTCAGAAAAAGCATTTGACAAAAATCCAACAAGCATTTGTGGAAACAACAACAACAACAACAACAACCCTTAGCAAACTAGGAATAGAGGTGTATTTCACCAGCTTGATAAAGAACATCTAAATATAACCAACATTATATTTAATGGTGAGAAATGAGGTACTTTCCCCTAAGATCAGGAAAAAAGCAAAGATGTCCACTCTCACCATTCCTCTTCACAATCACACTGGAAGTCCTAGCTACTAAAATAAGAAAGGGGGGGAGTGGGGGAAGGTATGCAGGTGGGAAAGGAAAAAATGAAACTGTCTTTGTTCACAGATGACATGATTGTCCATGTAACTAGATCAATCTGGCTCCCAGTATAGGAAGGACCCTTACTAATTTGGTCACATAATTTTTAATCAAGAGAGTGAAATTAATTTCTTAAACTCATGCTAGAGACCTGCCAGAGCCCACGTGAAAATAAAAAAAAAAATAAAAATAAAAAGCAAACACAGCCAAACTCCCAATTTAAACAGCAAACTTGAACAGAGTTGATATGGATATTAAGGCACTTAGATAAAAAGTGAGAAATTTCACTAGTCAGATATCAAGTTTTCTGTTCTGTGAGGCCAACTCAATAGCACTCTCTCTCTTCCGCCACCCCAGAAAGTAACTTTTGTTCTGGAGGGTAAAGCATAATGTGATAGCTGTATACTAATAAGCTGCTTTATAACGGCAATATGTTTATTTCATCTTTTTCCTCACCTTCTTCCAGGCTCAGCCTAAGCAATTAGGATAACACTAAAAACAAAAATGACCACAATACAACCTAACATTTCCATAATTCTGTGATGGTTTCCAAGTGAATATGTCCTTCTATATCTATCAAACAAGAGCAGAAGGCTTTAGAACAATTCAATCAACAAGAATGCAGTTCAGTACTGAAAATGTGTAAGACTCAAATAGAGAATAAAAAGAAGTTTAAGACAGGTATATGTGGTCAAAGACAAAAAAGTACAAGTTTTAGAAGTCAGATGAACCAACCTGAGATTTGAGTTTTGCACTGTTACCACTAGCCACGTGACAAGTTTCTTAAACTCTCTGATCCCTCAGCTTTTTCACTTTTGCCGCGAGAATGATAATAATACCTACCTAATGTTGTGGCGGGGAAAAATGAAATCTGAAAATATACATGAACTTGGTTGGCTGCAAATGGCTCAACAAATGTTTTTTTGTTCACCCCGTTGGTAAGGCAAAGCCTGCACATGAGAGCATTAAGTGCTCAAAGCAGATGAGAATTCCAGGCAGCATGAAAAGCAGATGGAAAATTCTGTGAGCTGGGGTGGACAACAAAGGCATCCCGAAGGACGTGGGATTTCAGTTAAATCTTAAAGGATCCCAAGTAGAACTCAGATAGGGAAGAGGGGAGAGTTGCTGGCAGAAAGGAGGTACTCAAAAATAATTATTGAATGAGTGAATGGATGAATGAATTAAAAGCATAGAAAAACAAAAGAACACACTGGAATGTCTAAGATATACTCTAGAAGCAGTGAGTAGACCGGAGATTAAAACTAAAGATGACCCTTGACTCTGTAGAAATGTTGTTTAAATGAGTGTTCTCCCTAAGTGCCCATGTGAATACTCAGGCATTTTCTAGAGATGGACATTTCTGTTGCCCTGGCCCTAGAGAGGCAACATGTCTGTAGAAACCACAATGGCTGCTTTGACCCCTGGTACTGCACTATCTTCTGACCTATCTGTGACCTGCATATTTGGGTAAATACATTTCCTGTAGCCCCAGTGGGACAAGACAACTTTTGCACCTGCTGACATTATTTAGACCCATACATTATCTCAACAGCCACTGTTCTCTTTTGATAACCACCACAGCACCTAGATTGCTAAAGTCAGCTTCCTCCACAAACCACAGTGCAAAAGATTCTCATGGGAAAAATAAAAAATAAAAAGGTGCCAAGGCATCTTCTGACTTTGGTGCTTGTATTTTCAAAATGAAGCTTTCACGTAAGACTTGTCAGAAGGACAAAGAGGTTTGAGGTTGGAGAGGGTAAAGAGGTAGAGTCTGAGAGCAGGTAAGGGAGAGAAGCAGAGGCAGCAGAAATTGATGGAAAGAACGCTAGAGATTTGGGCTCTGCTTTAGGGCATGTTGTTAATCTCTGTGATGTTGAGCAGGTCGCTTAACCACTCTGGGCATCAGTCTTGTCATATGAACAACAGGAGGTTGACGGAAGTGACCTCTAAGAATCTTACAGCTCTTACACTCTAGGACTACAAATGAGAAAGATCCTATTTTCTGTAAAGGGATAATGGGCTTTACAAAACCTTTAACTAATGATCCCTACTGCATCTAAAATATTTTATTCCTGATCACATTGGTGGGACTTCTGATTGGGAGAGGAGATGGAAATTAAGGGACTTGAAACCAAAATTCTAAAAGTCCCCACCCCCTTAAAGATTGATGGAAGGCAATAAGTACAGTCACGCAGCACAGTACTCAGTTTATAAGAATTCAGGTAAGTAAACGAACAGCTAGAAAGTGAGGTGAACAACATATTCTGAGCTCTAGACTCAACTCTGTGGTGGAATCAGAGCAGATCAGCCTTGAGAAGGACCCTTGTCCCCGTGCCCTGCTGAGTGATTCCTCTCTGAGGTCTCCTGGCAGATGGGCATGAAGCTCTGGGCCTAGGACATTTCCTGGGGTGGGGAGGTCACTACCCCTATGAGATACCCTTGGATGCTCTAATTGTAGGCAAGCTCTTCTTCCAGTGGTGATGTCATCTGCCTCCCTTGGAGCTTCCTATTGTGTCCCTTGGTTCTGACCCATGGAGCAACGCCAGACAAACTCAACCTGTCTGTCCACCATTCAGCTGGTTGTGGCCATCATCATGCTTCTTTTGAGTCTGCACTTGTTCAGTCTAAATGCCCTTATTTCCACTTATTCCTCATCGGACAAGGTTCCCAGACCCTTGCCATTCTGGTTCATTCTCCTCTCGGCAAAGGCCAGTTTGTCAATAGCTATCAAATGATGTTTCTGAAATTAGGATGTGATGAGCAATCCCACTTAAAGTCTTAACGGGTAGAGGAAAGCTTCCTGCAGTGATGTTTTCTTCTTTGTAGGACAGTAAGAGTAACAAAGGGACAAAAAACAGACCTAGTGATTCCACCAAACTTTAGTTACTTATTGACCCTCTAATGATGGAGGCAGTTACTTCTCTGGGTCATTAGGAGTCCTAGGGGGGACTGGCAGGGAGAATGGATAAGGAGCATCAGAAAAGCAGAATTGGCTTGACCTCAGGGGAGTCTGATTTGAAAGGCTGGTTCTCCGCCTTCCCTCTTCCCCCAAAGGCCTGTATTTAAATTTTTCAATAAGTTTTTTAAAGGGGTTGCATGGCAAGTAATAATATAAACAATCATTTCAGTATTACCTTTTCTTTTCCAGCACTACCTTTTGAAGGCCAGTTTCCTTCCTCTAAGACACACTTCATGTGTAAATTGGAGCTGGTTTGGTTAATCTGAGTTTTATTTGAAGTTGCCAGAGCCTGGTCACTCTAAGGGCTACCTCATAAAAAAAATGACAACAAGCCTCATGCTTCATTTTCTTTGCCAAGAAATGTTCTAAATTCCTCACAACAGGAAGAGGCCTGCCAGCCAGGGTACTTATACCAATCGTATAAGGCTCATCTGCTCTGATTCCACCACAGAGTTGAGTCTGGAGCTCAGAACATGTTGTTCACCTCACTTTCCAGCTGTTCGTTTACTTACCTGAATTCTTATAAACTGAGTTCTGCGCTGTGTGACTGGGCCCAAAATGCTGGCGCCCCCACATCTCAAAATGCTCTGAGTTTAGTCTTCATTTGGGGATAGCTGGTGCTGTTGTTGTTCAAAGCTTAACCCCCTCCCAGCCCCATCCCAGAGCCCAGACCTGAGACATGGGCCTCAGCTCGGGCCCTGGAATGGGACTCATAACTGCCATGTGCTTAGACGAGTTCTGCTGCTGGAGAGTCAAGTTCCAGAGACCCCATCCCTCAATTCTGGTGTCCTCAGTTCTTACAAACGAAGGACGCTGAACCAGGCCTCTACCCCCATAGTGTTCCTGAGTTATTGCCTCACTACCACTCCCCACAGTCTGGCAGTTGGGGGGATCCCACAGCTGAGCAAAGCTAAAGAACTGGGACTGGTAACTTCAGTGTGGCGGATCAAGGCCAACGCGTCCCTCTCCCCGATCAGGGGCCCCGCTTTGCCCACAGAGCCTGGTGTCCCCTCTCTACAGTGACCCCAAAGGACCTTTCCAGATAGAGACACAGACTTTTGTAGCCCCTTAAAATCCTAACCCCCAGACACTAGATTTTATTCACCTGATTTATAAATCATATCACTTTTACTGGAGTTGTTGAACATTTAATAACGTAGGGAAAGTCACCCTGTGTTAGCCAAATAGACCATCCAGCCCAATATTTGCCCTCTGATATCTGTTCTAGCTCCACTCAGTGTAAGATCAGTCCTTTTCCAAACTCCAGCCCACACTGGCCCTGCCTCTGCCTGTGTCTGAGGGCCTCCTCTGTGGGTCCCAATCTTGTCTCTTTGATTCTTCTCTATTAGCCCTGTCCCCTGAACTGGACTGAACGCTCCCGCTGGGAAGACCTGGGACCAAGACCCAAGGAATCCAGCATTGGGTAGAGGCACATAGCATGTGCTTACTAGGGACTTGTTGGACTATAACCTGAAACAGAGGCATCCCCAAACACCCTGAGTAGCCCCTAATAATCCAATATGAATGCCATTCCTGAGCCGATCTGTAACACTCCAATCAAGTAATCTGTCCACCAACTCCTCCCCGATATTTGCTTCTGGAATGTGGCTGGCAGGAATATTCCCCTTTGCCAGACAGTCTATGAACATCTAAACTACAGAACGAGTCCTGTAACCACAGAGGAATGGTAGAAGTTTAAGTAACAGAGAATATCATAGAGCACACATATTGGAACGCTCTGATGCACTGTTGGCCCTGCCTCTTTCCCCACCTGCCTTCCCTCCCTTGCAGCTCTTGGGCACCTGCTGCAATTTAGGCCACACAATCCCGAGGTGCCCCCCTCCTGAAGCCCAGTCTCATGTCTCCCCATCTCAACCCAGTGTCTCCCCTTCTCCTGCTTCTCCAACTGCCAGTGTCCTTTAGATTCTCCTCTTGGGCCTCTTCTGCCAACCATGGCCCTATTTTCCTCAGGTAATAGAGGTGAGTGTTCTTCCAAGCCTCCCTCCAGCTTCCAGCCAGTGACTCTCTATAGGAGAGGAGGTCTGTAAGCTTATTCTCCACTGATTAAAGTGGGACAGACTAAGACGTCCTAAACTCAAGTTGTTTAAAATTCCAGGGGAAACTGTCCCACAAGTCTTACCCTAGACTTGTGGGTTGGTTTTTTCGTTTTTTGTGTGTGTGTGTGCTTTTTTTTTTAATTTTGTGTTTTCATTGCATGCCTGGGAATTTTTTATTCGATGACATTGTGAATTTTGTCTTGTTGGGTACTGAATATTTTTTGAATTCCTATAAATATTTTTAAGCTTTGTTCTCAAATGCAGTTATTTGTAAACACTGATGATCCCTTCAGGCCTTTATTTTTAGCAGTGAACAGCATTTAATCTAGGCTTCATTTTCTCCATTACAAAGGGAAAACCCTTCTAAGTTACTCAAACAAATACCCTGTAAATTATGAGGTTTCCAGTCTGGCTTTTGGGACTAAGCACTATTCTCAACTGTATGTGATCTCTGGTCACTGTTCCCTCTGATCCTTTCAGGTGTTCTTTTCCAGGTCTCAAGTAGTTTCCTCAAATACACATACGAATCAGCACAAACCAGAATGCTTGAAGGGTTCCCTCTATACATCTCTAAAATTCTCTCTGCGTGCAGTTCTCTACTCTCTTATTTTCTATTCTGCAAAGCCTAGCCATCTTGGTTTCCCCAGACTCCTAGTTCCACCTCTTTAACTCAAGGAGACTGGTGGACAGTGTCCAGGTTCCCCCTCCCTAATCCACAGCCTGAAATGTTTCTCCAGGCCATAAGCTAGAGAAATTGTAGGATTCACTCATATGTTGTCTTTCTGGGACTACTGCTTCTTATTACTTGTCCAAAATCTTGAGAGCTACTGTTTCATATATTTTGCCTGTTTGGTTTTTTTTAAGGTGTTTCAGGCAGGAGGGTCATTCTAGTCTCTGTTATCCCATATTGGGCAGAAATGGAAGTCAATACTATGGGTGTCATTTTAACATCTGTGACAGTGGTAGCCACTGCAAAGCAAACAAACTGGGGGGCGGGGACAGGGTGTGTATATCCTCCTAAATAAGATTATAAAATTCTAAGAGATGACAAAATTATTTTGCAAGGATATAAAGAGCTAGGAGCAAAATACCTTAAGTCAGACAAAGAAATGCAAACTTTAACTAAAGGAGAGGCAGAGTCTGTTGTAATCTTGGTGAGGTAATAGTCACAAAAATTAAGCAATGTGTAATTTGATATTGAATATAGAAGAATGGATTTACAGTGCTCATTTGGAGCCCAGGTACCTGAGCCCTGCTCTACCATCTTGGGCAAGCATCAAGCCCTGTGGCCTGGGTCACCTTGGGCAAGCATCAGGCTGTTTTCTCTAGTCAATGAGAAACATGGAACCTGGTATCAGAGACGCCAAGCCACTCAAGTTGAAATGGCATGATTGTTTGATCAGAAAATGCCTTTCTAACCGTAAGCGATTTAAGAGTACAGAAATTATTAAATAAGTCAAATCTATATTAAAGGTAAAATGTTAAATTTAGGAATATTTTATGTAAATTTAATATTCAAGTCCATATAATGTTTAAAAGAATTTGTATATTAAAGTATCTGACAAATTAGACTGTGATTCTAATATAATATGTGTATTACTTTTGGACTTATGATTTTAAGTTGAAAATTCTAAGATGCTTTCTTCAGTTTATACAAAACACTGGAGTTACCATATTTACATGTTTATTTTTGAAAATTTTTTTCAAGTATTGCATACTTCAGAATATTGATTGTTCAGACAGTTGGAGCTCTTAAAAATAAAAATAGAATACACTGAATTTTAAAGTCAGTTTGAATATTTTAGAAAAAAACTACAGTGGTCCCCCTTCCATGCAGTTCTAAATATTTGCTAGATTTAGCAATAGAATTATGAAATTTGCAGGTCAAACTTAAAAGCTTAAGGAGAAACTAGAGTTTTCTACCTAAAATGTTCATATAAATTTTGAAACAAAAGTAGACCCTGAATAATCTTTTATGTGTCCTTACTCCCTCCTTCCCCCAGAGTAAGTTTCCCCCAAAAAACTTACACCGACACAACAAACCCAGCCCTCCAAAAGCACGGTATGAAAAACACTGCTGTAAGTGGTGGACAATCATGGGAGGGCTTTTCATGAGGCTACTGATAGCTAACCCTGACTGAATGCTAACTCTGTACCAGGCTCTGTTCTTTACAGATTTGCTCACTGGATTGTCACACTAAAAATAGGGATTATTTTCAGTCCTGGTTTTACCAGTGAGGCAACTAAGGTTCACAGCCAGGATGTGGAAGAGCTGTGGGGTTCAAACCCAGGCTTTTTATTCCAGAGTCAGTGCACTCAACCACTATGCCATGTGCAACGTGATCCCTTTGTGTTGTTTCGTTTGCCTTTGTTTTCAGAGTATTCCAGAACAACACAAAGGATGGGTCCCTGAGAAGAGTCAGGGAGGCCAGCTGGAAAATGGCTGCTCCCGTCCAAGTGAGCTAGGACTGGGTTACTGGGGTTGGAGTAAAAGAGGACAGATTTTAGAGGACAGTTGGGAGAGGGCTACTTGGGAAGTACCCATTGGACTAGCTGACAGAGGAAGGTGACCCTAGGTTACTGTGAGCAGTTGTGGGTGGAGGGCACTGGGGAGGATAGTGAGGGACAAGGTGGAGAGAAGTAGAAGGGAAGGCTTGTATGTGAAGTGCCTGTGGAAGCAGCCAGTACCAAGAGATGCTGGACATGTGGTCTAAGGTTAGGACAAAGGTAAGGGTTAACAAATTGGGGAGGCAAAACATTTATTAACACTGAGAGTGGTATGAATGGTGTTAATCCAATTCAATTGCTAACTCGTTTTCAGCTAAAGTTATGGTTTGGTTTGGTTTGTTTGCTGCTTTTTACATTAAATCTCTAAGGGCTAAAGCAGAATCAATGCGTGGACTAAAGCTGCCTTTTACAATCAGCCTCAAAGAGAAAACTGTGTATTGAAAACACCAGCAAATCCTCCTTATTCAGGGGAGCAAAAGTGAGCGTCCCCTGGCTGGGAGCTCCACCCGTCCACCTCTTGGGGTGCCTGCCTCTCCCTGCCCTGCGGTGGCCCTCCTCCCCCATGTGCGTGGTGTTCAGTGGTATGTATTTCTCCTGCGACATGGGGCATATGCCCAAGGAACATGATCCTCCCCTTAGTCTTAGCTCCTGGGGCTCTTTAGAAGGAGTCGGGATAGGGGAGAGGTACAGGAAATGGTACACCCCAGCTGAAGCAGGGGCTGCGGCTGGGGCTGGATGAGGTTTCTCCTGGCCACCCTACCTTCTGCCAAGAACCATTCCTAGGATTGGAGCTGCTATTTCCAAGGAAAAGTGTTCTCTCTGCTGCCCCTCCCGTGGGCCCCATTGTGTGATGCTGTGTCTGTATACTCG
This sequence comes from Rhinolophus ferrumequinum, assembly GCF_004115265.2. Classification (NCBI taxonomy): domain Eukaryota; kingdom Metazoa; phylum Chordata; class Mammalia; order Chiroptera; family Rhinolophidae; genus Rhinolophus; species Rhinolophus ferrumequinum. The sequence continues at coordinate 39,126,687 of NC_046296.1, read as the reverse complement.
TAGTCTATAAAAGGTACTTGTCTTTTCCCTTTGCAAACTGTATTTGACATGGATTAAACCAACAACAACAGCAACAAAAAAGTGAGTATTCCTGAACCAACTATGGCTAATTCCTATGCCACGGGCAGGAGGGTAGCAAAGAGTGTTAAACATAGTACCTGCCTTCAGGTGGATACCAACATCCCTCTGTGTCTGGCTTTCAAATATCTGCTATCCACCAGTGGGCTAAAGGGCTCAGTATTAATGAGTCTTGAAGTAGCTTTCGTAATTTAGGATCTGGTCTTGCCTTGAAGTTGCCAGGTTCTAGAAACTTTGTTATTTCTTCTTTTATTCACTTGCATCATCAAAGGGATAAAACACATAATCAGTTTTCCATTGTTTGAGCAAAACCCATTACAGTTGCTGAAAGTGGTAATCGAGTTGATCAAATATAATTACCTCCACTCAACCCACCTCCTCTTCAGTTTGCCTCTCGCCATCAGGAAGAACTAACTCCACCTTTCACAAAGGACACTTGCATATTTGAATGGCTTCCCAGGAGTCTGAGTGGCACATAATTACACTTAATTTAATTTTTTTGACATTAGTCCCCAAGGCTTTGATCCAAAGTCTGTATTATTCTTATATAAGGAAAATAAAGCTCCACCTCAAATTAAATATTTGCTTTTGCATACAGTTTGCTGTTCATTGTACAACTGATTTTCTGTTAGAGTCTTTGGTTTCCAGAAGCCACTTCTGGGCTTGGCACCTTTTCCAGTTCCTTGTGCTTCCTCATCAGTTGTCAGTTCACCAGGAGCCTGAGCACACTCAGGTTTCAGGGACACTTTCAGACCCCAAGGTCCCAGGAGATGACACATACGGGAATCTAACATCTCTTGTACTTTCCGTGTGACAGGCAAACCATCATGACCTTGAATTTAGGGGATGGGGTGTTCATGGTAAAATACACATTGATGGAGGAAAAATAAAGCTCTCACGAACTTGTTGCAGTTAATGTACCCAAATAAGTCACAATCTGGCAAACTTTCCATTTTAAACCAACATTTATTAAGTACTTGCAACATGAGCGTACACTATACCTGTCCTCAAGGATCTAACAATATTGTAAAAGACAGGCTGAAAAAGGTTAGTACAGGTAACCCCTGTATAACATGGTACTTCTATCACACGGTTTCACTCTAACATGGTTTGAGAATTAGAGAAACCCCCGAACAACATGGAGCGTAATGAGAGGTTTTAAGAACAAAAAAAAATCTCCTTCAAAATCAGGGAAATCACCAAACAACACAGAACGTAATAAAAGCTTAGTAGTGATGGCAAAGAAAACATTATTTAATACGTATTAATATGCTGTACTTTTGGTGAAAATTGTTTAGTAAATATATTTCTCTTAATTATAAAAATATAATAGTATGTTTTTTAAGTTTTGGAAACTAATCCCCTTTTTTGTACTAGTTCTTTGTTTCGTATAACATGGATTCGCGGAACACGGCATTTTCTAGGTACCTAACAACCGTGTTATATGGGAGTTACCTGTAATAGCAGGAAGCCAAATGAAATATAGGCTATCACAGAGGTGCAAAAACTATGCAGAGGAACGTCAGAAAGGGGCACAAACTTAGGCCATTCCTCTTCAGCTTTGTGGCAAGACCCCTTCCCTCTTTGGTGGCTAAGCCAACCATCACGTTGTCCCCAACCCCTTATCACCACAATTCCATAGGGGCTACCTGAATTCTCCCTAACTTAGATTGAGGAGTTTATCATCCAGACCCACTGACTTCCTTGTCACCCAATTCCCGGAATCATCTTGGGGGAATTCTGTATCCATCTTAAATGATACCGAACATCCCAGTCTCCAGGTCCTTAACATTCTCAGCTCCAGGGACTTTTACCTCCTCGCCATATTGGACTGCCCAACCCCTTGGTCTCACCTTCTATATTACAACCGCTGAGAACACTTCATCTTTGAAATCTTAGCCTCAATACTCCACTCCCAGATCACAACCTCTGATTCTTCCAGCTCTCACTCAGGTCCTCCCACTCTACCTACATCTGACCTCACCTTGACCTCTGAGCTCTTAAGTCTACCTGGTTCTCCATATCTATCATCAGCTCCTAACTTCACTTCCTTCCCCACTTATCCAAGATCCTACAAGATTTCACTTCCATTGTTCTCTTGAAAACTACCTCAGCTCTGTCATCTGCTTGTCTTTCTATCACATCTACCCCCAAAATCTCCTAAACCTGGATTATTCTAAATACCCACCTCCTATACCAGGGTTACTTTTAGGATTGCTGGAGAAAAATCTAACCATAATGAAGACTGGTGCCCCACAAATTTATAGCCTCAGCGACTTCCTCATCACTCTCAGCAACTTCTCCATGACTTCTCCCATTCCCCGCAGGGTCTCGTCTAACTTTAATGTGTTTCCCTCCTTCCCAACTCAACTCCCTTCTCTCTTTGTTGACCCTAATTATTATTTTACAGAAATATAAATTAAAATCTCTTAATTTCCTGCCCCTGCATTGCCACCACCTAGAAATATATCTACATTTGCCCTCAACACTACTCCTCCTCAGAGGAAAAGACAATCCAGATATTCAGATGTATCCATTATCACTAACTTCCTCAAGGACCTGGCTCCATTAGAAACAATTGCTCTTCCATGATTGTCGATCTGTGGATTCCCACTGGATTCTTCACTTTCTTCTAAACAAGCTCATGCCTCCTCTTCTTTAAAAATTCTCCTTCAACCTATCCCTCGCCATCTTTCACCAAACAGTACACCCTCTTCCATAGCCAGACTGATAGGATATGTAGCCTATAGTTTCAGTCTCCGCTTTCTCACCTCCAATCCACTCCCCAAACATGGACAATCTGGGTCCTACCCCTCCCATGCCACTGAAAACGCCTAGTCAGCATTTACACTCAGGTGGCTAATGAACAGCTCAAACTCAACGTGTCCAAAATGAAACTTCTCATGTCTGAACGCAAACCTTCACTCACAATCCTTGCCATCCTTCCAACTGCTCGTGCTAAGAAATTCAAAATAATCCTTTTCTTCTTTCTCTCATACCACACAACCCAATCCATCAGGGGTTCTAGAATTTGATATTTCTGACCCCCTCCAGTGCCACCATTCTGACTCAAGATACCATCATCTCTTGCCTGGATTACTATAATAACCGGTCGGCTGCGACCCTCTGCTCCCTACAGTCTATTATCAATGCAGTACTAGAATACTCTTTTTAAAACATACATTATTCCATGTCATTCCTTGGCTCAAAACACTCCAGTGGCTCCCCAGGGTCAGTCTTTCCAATGTCTACCAGGCCCTGGAAGATTAGGCTCCACCCTCCTTCTTACCTCCGTGATGTTATCTCCTACTACTTTCCCCCTCCAGCCACACTGGCTTCCTTGCTAGTCCTAGAACACGCCAGGCACATCCCACTTAAGGCCTTTTCAATGGCTATGCCTTTTGCCGGAAATGCTTTTTCTCCCAGATATTCACATGGTTAACTTCTTACCACTTTCAAGTATTTGCATACAGGTAAATTCCTGACCACCACATTCAAAATTTCAACCCTGCCCAACACTCCTGATTTCCACCTTAACATGCCTGACTCTAAAGTTCGTCTAGCATACTATAAATATGCTTATTTGGTACGTCCACTCTTTATTAGCTATCTCCCCTCACTAGAATAGAATTATTTGCCGATACATCCTCAGTGCTAAGAACAGAGCCTGGCATACAATAGGCACTCAACATGCTTGTTGAAAATGAATTCAATTAAATTACCAAAGTCACTGGTGACCTTTCACCAGATCCAAGGGGAACTTTCCAGTCCTCACCATTTTGCATCTCCCAGCAATTCTGACACTGTTGACCACTGTGTCTCCCCTGAATCTCTCTCCTCCCTTCATCTTCCTTCTACATCTCTGGCCACCCCTCCCCTCCTGTTTGCATGTTTCTCTTCCTTTAAGGAGTGATGGTCCTTCCAGCCCTATCCCCAATCCTCCCCTCTCCCTAGTCTTCACATTCTCCCTAAATAAAGTCATCCACTCAAGGTTTCGATTGCCACTTGAACATTGATCTAAAATGTACATCTTCAGATAGACCTTTTCTTTCCAAGTTTCAGACCTATATATATAATCATCTGGTCACCAGGAAACCTGAAATTCAATGTGTCCAACCCTGCTCTTCTTTCAGAGTTCCATTTCTCAGTCAGTGAGCGCCATTTGCACAATTGTCCGATCCAGGAACCTGGGCATCACCCTAGATCACTCCCACTCTCTCACCCTCCACATCCAGTCAATCTCCAGTCGTCTTCTGTCCACCCCACTGCTATCTCCTAATCACCCCCTCCTTGAACTGCCATCACAGGCTTCTCACAGTGTCTCTTCTTCTAACCTCACCCGTCCAGCTCATCCTCCTCCTATCTCAGCATGATCACTCATTCAGGTTGCTTTCTCGCCTCTCAGCCATCTACAGGGGAAGATCTGAATTCCCCTCAGGCAGGAATGCCAGGCCTTTCACACGGGCCCTACATGCCTGCCTAACCTCCCGCCACAGCCCTCCCACACCCCCACAATGACAGCCCTGCACTCACGCTTGCCATCTCCCAGGCCTGCTCATGCCTCTGTGCATGCTTTTCCCTGCCTATCTGTCTTTAGACATCTTGTTCCTCAAAGCTCAGGCACAACATCTTCCTAAAGCCTTCTCTGAGTCCCTCAGGCAACTCGAAGCATTCCGCTCATTCTCCAGTCACATTTTGTACATGCCTCCACCATGAGAATTACCTTGTCATCTTGTAATTAGAATAAAGCCTCCCTATTGACCTACCATGGTGGTGGTGTGGGTCAAGTGATAATCGGGGAAAGAGCTTGGTAAGCTGCAAAACTTCAAACAGATGCTCGTCTCAGAGGGAGGTTGGAGCCAACAGTGAGAGATATAAGGAAACAAACAAGTACAATACAATACAGTGAGATCACTCCTATCATGAAGCTATAGATGTGGAAATTGAGGCTCAGGAAACTTCAACAAGGAGCTAAAAGACTTGGATCTAAGCATCCTGGTAACTGAAGAGTATCACTCAGGGAAAAAGAATCCACTTGTGTTTGTTAAACAAAAATGCTGTAACATAAGGAATCTGGTGCTTAAAGAACGCATCATGGAAAGAGCTGGAGAAGAGAGCCCTAGGCTGGACTGTCAGAAATGCTGATCAAAACCCTGCAGCCTAACTGGCCCACCAGGGAAGCTGCCACCTCTGCCATAATCAGGATGGCAGAGAATGAAAGCCCAACACACGGAAATGTAGAAATGAAGAACACACCACAACTTCAGTTCCAAGACCAGGAAAGCATTGTCACCCCACCCACGTGCCATGACATCCATGGAGTTAGTGGCTGCAAATAGAGTCACAGCTGCAGAAACATCCACACCCAGAATCACACCGGTCGCCAGCAACAGCCAGCACAGCAGAAAGACAGACTCCCTTCACATCCACCTCCAAATATTGCCTTAATGCCTCTAATGGTGGAAACTAATTTAAATCTAGAATCTCAGCAGCAGGGGAAGCGGCCATTTTTAGCTTTCCAGCCTCTCAGGTACAGGAAAACACATAGATGAAGTTTGAAACGGATGCCAAGTGGCAATGCACAGCATCCCCACCACTGCACAGAGGGAATTCTGTGAAGTGATACACATCTTATTATGGACAAGCTCCTTCTCTCAGGGGAGACAGAGTGTTTGCTTGTTCGTTGTTTATTTGTTTTAGAACAAAGCACTGAAGGACATTTTAGTTCCTGGGGGGGAAAGACAGGGAAGAAAGATTTTCCTAGTAGGAACTGCTGAAAGAAACTTCTCCTGGGGGACATTACATGATGTTACAGTGCAGTGTCTTCAACAGAAGACAGAAGGGGCATTCGTGTGCTGGTTCTTAAAGTGACTTGCGCTAAAATGCAATGGCATGACATGGACATGAAATCAGGAACTCACTTGTCTTCGTGGCCGTCATTAGATAATCTGACCCTTTCGGTATCCACTTTCAAACTCTGTTCCTCAGAGCCTGTGGGTTCACAGAGGAGCCTGGGGATTCTAGGTCCCTTCTACCAGGATAGCCAGAGTTTCATCTGTGCTACCTGCAGTCCACATAAAATTCCCTTTGAAAAAAGGGTTTAATTGCTTTCAAAAATATTGGAAAATTAGTCTTTGACCATCTCTCGTAAAAGTTATGTCGTATAAACCGGTTTTTGGTAGGAGCCAAACTCTGGACAATGTGAGGTCTGACACTGGCTCACAAGACCAGAATTCTGTTCAGTTGATCAAGACTCACTCAAAAGTGTTTGAGGGGCCCGAAGTGGTCAATTTTGAGGTGGCCTTTTCCAGATGACAAAGTCTGTACGTTTTTCTCCATCACTGCCCACATAACCCAGGTCCAGCCTGGGACCGTGACACAAGCTAAATTGCAGAACATCAGGGTACAAAGGGAGTTGGAAGGTCTTCCAGCTGGGACTCTTATTTTACAGGTGAGAAAACCGAGGTCTGGAGGGAGGAAGGGACTGGTTAGCCACAGAGCTGGGCCTCCCTCCCCCACCCAACTCCTCCTTGTGGGTACTTAACACCTATCTTCTCCTGCTAGTTCTATATTTAATCGTCTTGCCTGCATCTGCAACTCCCCTAGAATTAAAATGCACACTTCACAATGCTAGCAATGTTCTCCTGCAGGAGCTGAGCATTTACCAGAAATTAGTGATTCCAAGGAAACTCCAGCAAATAAATGTCTCCATCAATCATATGAGCAGATGTCTGAAAGGACCTGAATGCCTCCTGCTGCCTTTTGCTTTTCCCAGAAAACGATCTGCCTTCTTTGTTGTTTCTCTCCCCTTTCTGAGACAGAACCTCTGGTCTTTACTCCCCAGACAGAGCCTGCCAAATGTGGGTAAGCTTTCTACCTAGCCTGCAAAACCAGCTGAGGCCTGGCTTTGCAGGGAGAGGAACAACAGCCCCCGGTGACGTGAAGCCCAGCCATAGCCAGGGATCTTTCTGCCTAGGCCAAGGTCAGATTTCAGCACAGAGCCAGGCCAGCAGGCCCAGGTTCTTAAACTGGTAGGTAGCTAGAGGCTAAGTCAAGATGCAGGGCCAGCGTGGAGAGCACGTTCTGAAAAGGAGACTAGAGTGCTGAGGAGAGCCTGTTGGAGAAATCTTGTCAACTGTCCTCACCTATTACTGTTTATATTTGTCCAAATGAACCCAGTCATCTCAGGTGGAATCGCCTTAAAACTGAAGTTTCTCCCCATAGCAGGCTTTGCCTGTATAGCCTTGCCTGTTTCTTCCATAATATCACCGTCCTCCTAGGCTCTGAGGCCTACACTCAGTCAAGTCCCGTTGAGTCTTCCTGCATGATGGCTGTTATACCTGTCCCCCGGGTGCCATCTCAGTCTTCACACTATCCTGTCTGACCCGGAACTTACAGTCATCTCCTAAATGGGCCCCCTCCGCTTGGTCTCTCCAAGCCCCTGTCATACACAAATCGCCACACTAATCTTCCTGCCACTACCTTGTATATGATCCTTGCTCATAAACGTGAAATGTTCCCCAAACTAATGAGCCAGGACTTCAAGGCAGTCCATACTAGACCTCAGACCAAGTTTCCAGATTCATCTCCCCGTTAAGGGCGCACTTGCGTGTGTACACACACACACACACACACACACACACCCCCGCAGCTTTTGACTAAGCCAGAATGATGTGCCCACTGTTCCTCGGAAACGTTTCATGGATTCCTGTCATTGCACCGTTGTTCCCACCGTTTCCCCATCTGGCACACCCTCCCCCATAATGTGCACATGTCTAAATCCCTCTCATCCTTTCAACCTTCCTCGTTCTTGCACCGTTCAGGCCCACAGAGAGCCCTGCCCGTCTTGAATGCAAACTCCATTTGTCATCCGCACCATCTATATGGACATGGCCTCCAGACAACTGGCAAGGTAGACGGGACAGACATTATTATCCTCATTTTGCAGGAGCGGAAACTGTGCCCAAAGAGCTGAAAGCTCTGTCTCCAAGTTTCACAAGAACGGATAGTTTCAGCAGAAGTGATCCTGGTCTCCAACCCAGCCCTCTCCCACTACGGAGAGGCCGAGGAGCCAGAGGAAGGGGTGGGGGGTAAGAAGGAACCAGTCCTGGGGGCGTGGGGGGAGGAAAACGTCACTCACTCACGCTCCAAAGACCCTGAGAAAAGGCAGTCAGTAATGGTCAGCGCCCCTGTCAGCCAGGAAAAATAGGGCAAGCTCTGGCTTGAGGCAGCCTCCGGCACAGTGTCCACCGGTACCACATGATCAGCCAGACCGGGGGCAGGAGTGGGCAGCTTCATATACACAACCCCGTTGCTGTTTGGGAGAAATACGAGGGGGCAGTGCTTCTGGTTTCCTGGGAGGCAGGACTAAGGCAATTGCCATCGTTACATATTTCTATGTTATCACATGGACTTGCGGGAGTTCAACACCGTTTGTCAGACTGTAGGAAAACACAGTAGCCAGGCCTTCAAAACAGGGCGCCTTTGTCCAGAGCGGACACCCTGGCCTGGAGCCCAGCTCAGCTTCAGGGGAGGATTTAGGTCAGAAGGAAAATAGGGGTGAGGGGAGCTGCAGCCTTAAAACCTGTTTTAGCACAATATTAGGAAGATGTTTTGCCTCTTCCCACTGTCACACCGATGGCCCCTCAGGCAGGGGATAGCTGGCCTTGCCTTAGTAGTTACAGCTTACTTTGAAGAGAAAATATGGGCAGGCCTCATCAGCCCTGCAAAAGAGCTATTTGGCAACTTCCCATGGTGCTGGAAATTCCCCAGGCCATTTTGTTAGTCCATCACTTCTTTACAGTCAGCTCAAGCCAGAAAAGTCTTTACTTACCTCTTCAGAGTGTGCAGACCAGCACAAAGAGGGGTGTGACGTTAGAGAAGCTTCCAGTTAACTGGGGAGGTGGCCACAGAGCTGCGAGTGATTTCCAAAGAAAATGCACTTCAAGAGGCAAAAAGGATGTTGTCCTGAGTCATTTAGCGTCTGAAGACTGTGTCTGCTCTGCATTAAGCTCATGTTCCACGTGTTTCAAGAAACACTACTCAAACATTTATGAGGAGCAGCCCCTCCACCGCCTGCTGTCACATTGTTCCTTTAAACACCCTTTCCAAAAGGCTGCTTTTCACAGGGATCAACCAGAAAACCTACCTCGAAGGCCATTTCTCACCACCCATGCGCCTTTATAGGGTTGGCTGATAGCTTTCAGGTTTTCTCATCTTTTATGAAAAGGGGTCACCTGCACCGGCCGGGCTGCAGCGCGAAGCTTTCCTGCTGGCCTCTCCCGCCATCTTGTGGACAAAGGCGGTACTGCTGCCAGGGAGAGGATTCTCCAGCGAGGCTTCTAGGGCAAACTTGAAAATCTACCAGGGAAGGACCTGAAAAAAAAATTACCCTTCTCAATAAAGCGGAGCGCGATAAAACAAGGTATGTCTGTAATCAATTTAATGTTCTACATCAAAAGTACATTTAATGATATACTTATATGCTGTTGTTTTTAATCATTTGCAGAGCGTCTTGCCTCACCTATCACTCAACAAGCGTGTAGTTGAGTACCTACTATGTGCTAGATGCCATGCTAAGTGCTGGGGTAGAGATGAATCAGGCAGCCCTGTCCTAAATAAAAAACCTAAAGTCTTTTTCTATGAACATAAAACCTCTCTAAAAAAAAAAAAAAATAGGAAAAAAAAAAAGGCCTGAAGTCCAGAGGTCCAGAAACACGTGAGCCAATAGTAACATTTCAATGTGATTAGTGCCTGGAGGGGTGTACCATGTGCTACAAGGCCCCTAAAGAGGAAGTCTGCTTGGGGCAGAAAGGGGGAATGGTCCAAGGGAAACAGAGGAGGTGACATTTGACTGATGGTGAACAGCAAAAAGGGAGGACAGAGAAGGTTCGATTAAGTCTTGTCAAATCGAAAACTCTCACCACTTCCTTCACTCTCCACAGTGGTCAGCAACGCTGTTAGTGGAACAAGAACACTGGTCACTGCGAGCCTGGAAGGCATCTAGAGAAGGGGGAGAGGTGAAGGGTTGTGGGATCTTTTTTGACTATGACGTGGGGGGTGGCTATACGGCTACTGCCTCAGTCTGTAGGTGGGACAGTAAGTGCTGTGGCCAAAAGGAAATAAAACACTAGACTTTGGAGTAAAAGAAACCTGGGTTTGGATTTCAGCGTTGCTACTGAACAGCTATAGGACATGGGCAAATGCCCTAACCTCTCTGAGCCGCAGTTTCTTCACCATAAATCAAGGTGATGATAACAATTGCTCCTGGAGAATTAAATGAAGCAAAGCATGCACGCAGAGCCCAGCCCGAGACCTCACACACACGGGCCCCCATAAGTGACTGGCTGTGGTTTCATCAGGGCGTGATGCCAAAGTCCTAGTGTGGTTCTTCTGAAGACCTGTGTATGCATTCACTTGTTCTCAGAGGCACCCCCACACCTCTCAGGCCTCTTCCAAACAGGCTTGTCACAGACTGCATGGGACATACTTATGCTAAAACATTACTTGTTGTTTCACTGGACTCAGATTTAGCTGGTCCTCCTGTCTTCTTAGCTGCTAAATCTGGAAGCCCTAATTCCAATCCCACGTTTGGGGTGTGGCCCGAGGTAGCCCAGGGAGATGATGGAAGTAGTTTGGGGCTGCCATGGAAGCTGCGGGGAACTCAGGCAGCTGCTGCAGGTCAGAGCGACATTTTGATTCACCCTCTCATAATGATCTCAGTGCCACGAAGGCAGGTTCCCTATGAGCTCCGTAGGAAACTAGTTCTAAGGAAGGGAAGCACAGAGCGCACAGAGGAAAATGAGTCTAGATCAAATAAATTTGGGAAATCATACTAAACAAAAGTACGGGGTTCCTTTACCGCTAGGCTTCTCAGACCTATAATCCGCTGATGTGGGTTGAGGATTCTAGCAGGCGCATATGGTATATAGTGCTTCCCAAACTGATATGGTCAGGGAAACTTGACCTTCATACGCATCCCTTAGGATTGGCTTTCTGGGAAGTGACACCTGAAAACAGACCAGACCACATCCCAAACTGCTATAAACTGCAAGCAGTACAAAGGTGCTAACAGTCCCTGTCAGAATAAGCCGTTCTTCATCCAGTGGTGAAAATACCCTCTCAGCCAGCAAAGACAGCATAGCCATGACCCACATGTGGGTTTTTTAAGATTGTCCCACGATCAGTGCTGGATTTTAAGTTGATGGGATGCTCATCTTGTGGAACAATGAGGGGTTCTGAGATGCCTTCCCCAGACTCCTAGCCATCTCTCCCATTATTCTGCTCTGCACCTCAAACTCCATCATTTCAGTGCAGAGGACTTGATACCACTCCAAATGCAAATACGCCTTGATGAGCCCCCAGCAGCCCCCAGAGGTGGTGTGTTCAGTAGATGGCATCCCTCTCAGGTAGCAGCTCCAGGGGCAGCCTTGTTTTCCTGGCAGGAAAACTTGCTCTGAGGCCCAAAGCAAGTGCACAAGCTGAGGGAAGGAGCAGGCCCAGCTGTCTGAGGGGAACAGGGCTCCCCAAGGCTGGCAGGGAAGAAACTCAAGGTCAGCTCTTTCAGAATGTATCAAGCTCAGGTCTTCCATGGAATCTTGTTAAAAGCTAAACACAAGCCTGAAGTGACAGCCCCTACATACAGCCAGAGGCATTTAATCTTAACTTTCCCGTAGGTTCAGCACCCCCTCTGGAGACTTCCATCTATCCTGAAGCCTCTAGTCACCTGCGGGATTACATAGCACTTACAAGCACAGGTCAGACTCAGGCCAGGCCTGCTCTAACGTGACCCCTAATTCTGGTAACTGAGCCCACCTGCTACCCCAGTTCTAAGACCTGAGTGCTTGTTCTTGTCCCCTCACCTTATTTTCTAAGCCCCAAATTTGATTGCCTGCCAGACACTCCTCCCCTCCTGTCTTAGTTTCTGCCTGTCACTCCACTTCGGGCCCCCCAGATCTGTAGCCCTACAACTCTGCAAGGATCAGGAGTCCTACCCCAAACCCCAAGACAAACCCAGTTGTGTGCTATCACAGTTCTCCTGCCTGCTGGAGAGAACCTCCAGGGGTCGCACTGTACCTGCCTGCTGGGAGCGTTGCTGACTGCTTCCAGCTAGATGTCCCAAGTGCCGAATGTCCCTCTTATGGCCCCTTCTATTTTCATTCTCATTCATGTGATTCTGTGTGGGCTCTCTTCCCAGGTATTTATGTTGGTGACGTATTCCTCTCCACTTTAATCTTCTCCCTGGAACACAGACCTCCACAAAGCCAGTTCTGCAGATTTGGGTTGCCACCAGGCATTCTCTGGGGATGCAAGCCCTCCCAAGGGTCTTGTGGATTTAGCTTTTCTGGAGTGATCATCTGATAATTCTGCAAATGGCCTGGAGCAGGAATCTAGAAAAACTCCTGGGCTGAAAGCCTCCCAGTAAGGAGAAGCTGGACCACCAGGGGGCAGCATTGGCCAACACTAGCTTCACAGAGTTGTGGTCACCTTGTGGTTAGGGGGAGGGGTATGAAGTAGCACAAAGAAGAGGATAGTAAAGTCCTTTATGGGAATAAGTTTATTTTATGTAAACTTAGATGAAATGAAAAAAAAAATGTCAGGTAAGACGTTTAAGGAGGCTTTTTTGTGGTCGACTTCAACAGTGTCAATCCCATTACCTCTTCCAGCTGAACCCCTCCAGACCCACCGTTGGAAAGCACATGTACAAGGCCAGTTGGGGCCGCTCTAATAGCAAATGCACCACTGGACTCCAAGCCCACCTGTTGTAAGGTGGAAACAATTATAATAGGCCTGTATGAAAGAGGGCAGCCTTAACTGCCCAGCTTTTTCCTACATGCAGAAGCTGTACCTCTGGAGGGTTTCGGTGATTTACCATGGGCTTGGCTTAGCTATGGCAAAGCTTGGGCCGGAACCCCAGACCCCTTATCCCTGGAGCAGAATGTTTTTCACTGTACTCCCCTGGGCCGCTCCTCTTATCCCAAATGAATTAATCAGAAGTTGTTACTGAGAGTCACTGTGGCTCGTACTGGAGGGTATCTATGGCCCCTTCCAGCTCTAAATGATGAAAGTCCAGAATTTCAGGCTTAAGCGGGCTCTTCATTGGAAAAGTCCTCCCATTAGGGGCTCCAGCCCAGTTAGAGCACAAGGGCACCTGTATTCGGGCTTCTCTGAGGTCACCGCAGGTGGGCTTTGCTTTAACAAGCCCAGCAGATGAATGGTCATAGATTTGCATAAATTATAGATTGGGGGAAAACATCTTTGTGAAATTATACCCCAAATTCCTTTAAATAACAAAGTTCCCACACTCATCATCCTACTTCCCAAAATAAAGTTAAACTTCAAAGACTGATGTACACCCAGCTTTGGGGGAATTCATCTATTGCTAATTCACCCACATTAAGATCAAGGGATCAAACAAGGAAAGTGCCTAGGATTTGAGGCCTCCGGTTCTGCTTGGGGTGTGTAAAGACCAACAGAAGGTGTGGCTCCTTGATCCTCTGGTCGGCTTGCCTGTCACACTCATAGCCAGAAGGGAGCCACAGCCCGGCCAGGGCCATGGGCTAACCCAGCCCTTTTCTGTCACCTCCTGGGAGCAAGACAACGTGCTCTGTGCTTGCCCAGCCTCTAATCTCGGAGGAGAGATGAAACAAACACCGGATACTTTTCATACAAAGCAGTCAGAGACACAAAGCACCCAGTTTCACAGGTGGCTGTAACGGGGATGGGCTCTGAAGGCTGGAGGGGATTATCATAGGTGGAGATCAAGAGAGAGGGTTTGTGGGCTGAGGAAACTGCCAGCAAAAAATCAAGAAGACAGGCAAGTATCAGGTGTAGATTATATAGTCATCAAAGGTAAGAGCTGTATATGGTGATCTTTGGTATTCCCTCAGTACCCTTCTAGCACAGGCTTATGAACCTGGAAGGGGCTTCTGAAATATTGTTTTGGGTGACCTTCTCAAAAGACAGGATGTCCCCCCAGGGCAATGAGGCAGATGTGTTCAAAAGGAACTAAATTCCTGCTACGCACACGCTGTGCCAGTTATCAGTTTATTGCCTCTCAGCTACAGATCCACTCTTCATTGCCCTGCTGATACTCAAGCTGAACCTCATAAAACATCTTTCTTGCCAGTCCACGATGTTAAGCTTTGTCAGTAGAGGGCGCCAGAGAAACATCGCAGGAAGAAAAGGCTCCTCTTTCTGGTTCTGGTGCACTTTCCTTTTTTCTTACTCCCTCCGCGCTGCAGTGTTTGGCCAACACACCTAGTGGCACTCAACTCCCAAGAGTCCCATGGGCACCTTAGGGGCAGCTTCTCAAGTTTCCCAGCTGAGGTTCTCTCGTGACTTCCTAGCATATTCAACACCACCCTTTAGGCAACCTCCTGATCAGTTTTGTTGGCATGTCCTTGAGTAGTTTCCTGCTTGACCTTGACCTGCTTGACCTCGACCTCAGTGAACTTTTACACCAGCCAGTGGCTCCAGCCACACCCTCTCCAATGAGATCTGAACCTCAGCCTCAGAGGAACACCTCTCCCAAATGTATTCCTTCCTGTATTATTTAGAGTTCTCTTTACCTCTAAGTAGCCAATCCCTATTAGCAGTTAATAATTCTTTAGAGTCTGCCTTCCCTGTTGGAGTTACTGTCTGTGTCGTTTCTGTGTCCTAATTGGACCCCGACTGCTACAACACTCACACACATGCCTGCACACCCATCCCTGCAAACATCCTGGAGGGAGGGGCCCTCCTCGAGCAGCTCCCTGCTTCCTCCTCAGTTGGATTTCCCCAACAAATCCTCCGAGCATCTTGAGTCACCTCCTCCTCTTGAATACCCCCTGTATGGCCAGAGTTCATTCAAGAAAACAGAATCCACTCTCAGTATTCCAGCAGGAAGGGATTTACTACAGGGACTTTGGTGCTCCAGCCTTGGCTTCCCCTATTCCTGTCACTGTGGCCCGGGTGTCTCTGCCTCTCTGCAACTCAGTTCTCATCCCTATAGAGATCATAATAATACTTAACTCATACTTACATAGTTCTCTTACATCTTAACTCTTACATAGCTCCTCTGAAAATGACGTAAGATAATCCATGAAAATTCCTGTTGCCTGGTACATGGTTAGGGCCCAATAAATGTAAGCTATTATTACATTATACTGTTACTATTATAATCCTCTAAATGCTCCTGCACATCTGAGCTAAAGTGTCCCAAAACCACAACAGTGTGTAGCTGAGGCAGCCAGGAAGGAAAGAGGACATTGCAGCAGTAAGACATCCGTCTGTGATTAAAGACTAGACCGGTAGGAGGCACAGGGGTAGGAGATGTGTAGGCCGGCTATGACCCAGTGGCTCCAAGGCGCCTGCCTGGCCTCAGCTAGAACAAGTTATACATCTTAAACTTCCTGCACCCATACTGAGCAAAGCTTTCTCTTCCAGATATCTTTTTAAAATTCTAATCGAAAATGTAATAGATGTTGTTGTTTTTTTAATAAGTCAGCACAAAATGCTATGTAGTTAAGAACGTCCCCCTTCCACCCCAAACCCCCAATCCCTCAGCTCTCCCACCTCAGAGACAGCCATCACGAACCAGTTTCTTATGTGTCGTTCCAGGCATATTCCAGTCATATACACATATGATACATGTTCATATTTTAATACATATGGGAGCACTGTTTTTGCTTTTCTACTGAATTATATATATTGGCGAGCATTCCATATTTGCACTGATGCATCTACCTTAGTTGTCTGTTTTCTTTAATCTTATTATTTTTAAAATCTTCATAGTATTCTTAATATGGATACAGCACTAATCATTTCACCAGATCACTTCTGGCAGAAATTTAATTTTTCTCCAGTCTTTTGCTATTATAAACAGTGTTGTAATACACATCTACATACTGTTTTCTTTCTTTTTTTCTTTTCTTTTTTTTTTTTTTTTGGTAGAAAAAATTATCTTACCCCTTAGAGCCCCAAAGACCATTCTCATGATCTAGTATAAAAAATACCGCTTGTTGAAGCGGGTGGAACACCTGCATTCCAGTCCGGGTTCAACCACTAATGTCCTTTGCATTCAGACACCAGTCACTTCATCTCTCTGTGTGACTGGGGTCCCTTGCTTGTCAGGAAGCAATAATTGTACCTGCTGTCATTTGCCTCACGAGGGCATTCTGAGAATCAAATGAGATCATGTACACACAAGCTTGGGAGTGCTGACTCAGACACAAGGCTCTCCTCTGGTTATTTGCCCAACCTACAGTTGACATGTTGCTCTATGAATGTGCCCACAATCTTCAACATGGTGCCTTCTAAGGGAAACTTGACCCTCTACACACAGCTGCTGTTTACACACAGCCCCAGGCCCCATATGTCGCTGCGCTCCGCGTCCCTCCACGTCATCCCTGACTGAAGTGGGCTGAGCATCTTCCCAATCTGCAGGCTGCCCAGTGGCTAGAACGAAATGTTCTGCCCGAATAGAGACAAGCCAGGGTCATTCTCATTCTTGCCTTGGAAAAGTCTACTAGGAAATCATGAGCGACTAAGATAGTGTGGACAGACACAACACAGAATGCATGGGCAGAGGGGCCAGGCGGGCAGGGCCATGAAGGGCCATGAGAAGCTGAAGTCACGAGTACACTGAAATGGGGAGGAAGGAGAAACCTGGCGTACACTGCAGCTGTGAGGTAGGAAAACTATCAGGAAGGATGTTGGTGAAAAGTGAAAGGATACCGAGCAGCAGAAACACCAGAACCAGACAAGCTATAACAGTGACAAAGCATGTGAAGGTGTGCCCGCCCTGGCTGCTGAATCCAGCACAGTCCCCAGGAGACTCAGTCACCCAAGTCCCTGTCCTGTCTCTATTGTTCTCTCCTGTGGCTTTACTATAATATCCCTTTCTTTCTCTGGCCTCAATGGAGAAAGGGGAGACTCTTTTCATGCTTCTAGAAGTGCCAAACCAACGCAAAGCTGATGAGACCTATCTCCCCAGCTTCCTGCAGTGTCCCCTAAAGAATAGGTGTGTGAGGATCTTACCTTGAAAGAGAGGAAATGAGAGTCCTAGACTCCATTTTGTGTGAGAGTATACTACTTTGCTTAATGAATTAATGCGGTTTCTTGGAGGTCAGCCTCCTCGGGAAAGGCCAGGGTGGCAAAGGGCAGAGAGCAGGAATAGAGAGCAAATGGATAATAATTTCAGGTGAGTCTTTGCTCATGCTGCTCCTTGCATCTTGCCCAAATCCCACCCTACCCTTCATGTCACCTCATCCACCAAACGTCCCCCGCTGTTCTAACCATATCAGCACTGACCTTCTGACTCTAATGATAGATTACCTTTTGGGCCCCAACTCTCATCCTGCCCCAGTTCCACACCCACTAAAGGGGCAGAGTACATTTCACCATCCTTTGATTTCTCGTGTGGCCATTAAACATCTTATATTACTAGCCAAAGCCAATAGGATAAGATGGAGGTGACGGTGTGCCAGTTCCAAGACCTCTTGTGCTACTCCCATTGCCACAGAAAGAGCACGCCCAGGCCAGCCCACTGGTCCCAAGAAGAAATGAGGGACATGTGGAACAAAGTTGCCTTGGCCAAGACCCCTAGTTGAGCCCAGCCAAGATTAAGCCACCCTTAGATGTCCGGGCTAAATAAATGTTTATTGTTGTATGCCACTGAGATTTTATGCTCGTTGGTATGACAGCTGACACAACTACCCATAACACTTACTGTACATTTCAGTACTTGGTGATTTGAATAGCAGTTCATTATTTGGTCATATATAATTGTTTCTTTGGTAGGTGAACAGAACAGATTTAACGAATAAAAGTACAGGCTCTCCCGTGACATTTGAATTCAGATAAACACTGATTAATTTTTTAGTATAAGTGTGTCTCATGTGGTTTTTAGACTGTTCTGTTCTACTGGTTCTGTTTCTCTGGAAAACGCTGACTCATACAGGCCTCTCTCCTGGGTTTATAGATGGCCATTTCCCCCCTTATCTTCCTTCTATGCATGTCTGTGTCTAAATTTCCTCTTCTAATAAGGACATCAGTTGTATTGGATTAGGAACTACCCTAATGACTTCATTTTAACTTAATCACCCCTGTAAAGACCCTATCTCTAAATAAGGTGACATTCTGAGGTACTGAGGGTAGGACTTCGATATATGAATGGGGGAGGACACACAATTCAGCCAATAACAGGGTGTGTGGAGCTCACTGTGACTCATCCAAGTACAGTCGTCATTTAAAAGTGGACCCCAAGGGAGTAGATTTCACATGATGGAATTCTGGACTTCGAGTGGTGGAATTCTAGTTTTCAAGCAGTCACGAGGGGGTGGCAAAGGCCCAGCCTGCCGTTCTTAATAGGGCACCTCAAGGCGTCACATCCTCTGCCAAAGGGTCCCTAGCAACTGGTAGAGAATGTGGGTGATTATGAGGACAGGGGATTGTGATGTGGCCAGGCTGTGAATCTGATGAGGCCAAAACTCAGTGCCTCTAAACATGTCCTCCGACCCCAGCTTGCAGCGTTGTGGCTCTGGATGGCAACAGAGGAAAGGGAGATGAGGAAGCTCGGGGGTCGGGAGAAAGCTGCCCAAACTTCCCCAACATGGTGCCTGATGACCCCATGTCTGAAGGGAAGCCGAGGGCTGCTTTGGTAAGGAGAATGCCTCCTCTCACTGCCCAAGCCTGTTCCCGCAGGGGGAGGGAGAAGTACCATGGGGACAGGTGACAGTAGGTGAGTGCTATGAGGTTCCAGAGAGCTGCTAAGAGAGCAGGTGACGTGGACCCCCTCCTCACAACTGGCACCCGGCTATAACCAGGGAGCCCGTCATAAGATTGTGAAGTCACTTGAAGCTAGCTTTGGTCTTTCCCGTCTACTTCCCCTTTTGGGGCCATTTCCTCTGTCTGGATAGGACCCAGCTCCCTCCATAGTCCTTTTGTTGATTCCTATATGTTTCGGTTCTCTGTACACAGACCCTGGTTTCTTCCGCCCACTGTAGCCCCTAGAGGACTGGGTATCTAACTCTTCTCCAAGTTAGGTAGAGTTGGGGGAAGGGAAGTTACCTCCATGGTGATTTAAAAATCACCAGAAAAATAGCCTTCTATCTCATCTCCTCAATGACTCCTCTTGCAACTTTAGGGTACCATTCCTTTGTGTCAGTTTGTCCTCTGCTTTTTCCTGACTTTGAGATCCTAATAACTCCGTGTTAGTGCGTTTCTAATAAGAACTCAGTCTAGATCTTTACAACTCACAACATTCTTTGAAACACCTGAATTCATTGTGGCTTGGAGAAATGGGAGTGCCGTAGGGTGGGAGTAGGGGTGAGGGACAGTCCCATACTGACCCCTCACCATCCCTCGATTCCCCCTTCTCAGCCCCAGGAGGCAGAGTCCCCTCAGCCAGACTCCTCCTATGACTACCTGGAGGAGATGGAAACTTGGGACGACAGAGGCTGCCCAGGGCCACCTATGTCACTGTCCCCCAAAGGCGGCCCCACCACCAAGGGCCAGGCGGGTGATGGACCAGAACTTGCAGTGCCGTCCTGGGCCCCGGGGACCCAAGGGACTGACTGTAAGGCTGAGATAGAGCTGGAGAAGGTGCGCATGGAGTTTGAGCTCACACGGCTCAGGTACCTGCATGAGGAGAATGAGCGCCAACGGCAGCATGAGGAGATGATGGAGCAGCTGCAGCAGCAGGCGACGCCCCGCCTGGTAGGTGACAGGGAGGGGGTGGGGGGAACTGACCAAGAGGCCTGCAGGTCCAGCCCCAAGGGCCAGGGGCTGATTCTGGGGATCAGGGACATCTCTGTCCCTGACATGTCCGGGAGCCCACCCTACCTGCTTCACCGCTGCATCCTGCCCTGGATCCAGAGCTAGGCTACTCACTGCTTTAGAGCTTCTAGGCTAAGCTGAGATTCGCCTCTTTAAGGAGAGTTGGCCCTAGGAGATGTTCCGAAACCACTTTGTCCACCCAACTGTCCATGGCTTTCCTTCTCAGGAAAAAGTCTTCAACGTTTCCTCTGTGACTGGATTTCCACCACTCTCCATTCCTCTCTGCATCTCTTTTAAGAGATGTAATGCCTAACACTAGAACTCCCACCACAGCCTGGCCAGTGGATTTTGATAAAAACACCACCTCCTCTGATCAGGGCTGCTTTTGCTCTGTTGGATCACTCTGCCTCGTTGTCAACTAAAACTTAGACCTCTTTTGGCAAGAAATGGACCCTTCTCACCTAATCTGTACTAAATAGGGGTAAGAATGCCTATTTAGGATTAAATGGGATGTTGCGTGCTTAGTACTGGGGCCATCATAAGCTTTAAATAATGAAAGATGCTATTGTTTAAAGCAATGTCATCTGGGCTTTAAAACCAGACCGTGTTGGGCTAAAACCCTGGCTCTACCAAGTATAAACGGTGTGACGTTGCACAAGTTACTAAATATCCTGGAGCCTCGGTTTGCTCATCCATAAGGTACCTCATCGGGTCATCGTGAGTGTTAAATGAGAGAATGCACATAAGGCACTTTGCAATGAGCCTGGCACATTAGGTAAGCACTCAATAAACATTAGCTGTTACCATTTTTATGTACTCATGCAATTCACTTCTTAACCCAAATGCAACAACTCATGTTCATCATTTTTTAATTTTATTGGAATGTAATGTATTAGCTATGCTTCCCAGCTCTGAGTCATCCTCGATTCTGAGAAACTTGCCTCTGTCTTTATCCAAGTCATTGCCATAACTGTTGAGGAGGATATGACTTAAGTAAATACCACTAAAAGATCTCCCTACAGGTTAGCTGTGTTCCATTAATCACCACCCTTGTGTTACATTTTATCCAGCTCACATTTCTCTCTGTTCAAAAAACTATCCTGAAACATACTGTCAGGGAAACATGGTTTCCCTGAATTAAGATATTACCCTACCAGTAGCATTTCTCCAATTGAATGGTCAATTGTTTTTAAGAAAATGGGATTGGTTTTACATGATCTGTTCTCAATGAATACATGCTGGCTTCTTAACAATTATCTTTGTTTTGGTCACAAAATACTCAATTATACACTAAATGATTTTGCTGGGCCAAGTCAAGCTTACTGAACTGCGATTTCCAGAATCCATCTTTTTCCCCCTTTTTAAAAATCTAGAAAATATTTGCCTGTCTCTAAGATTCTTTCTCATTTCTTAATATCTTTGACACCTCAAAAATAAGTTCCATTTCCAAACTTGTGGTTTTATTCTCAGTATTCTGGGATAAAATTTGTTACAAGTTGGAGCCTGAAACTATTGAAAGCACATATGGTGTGGTACTATGCCTTTGGTCGATGTGTCCTCCTAACCATATTTGTTTTCCATTTTCTGTTTGAAAATCTTTTTCCTTGATGGATGAGTTGGAATCCTTTGGTATACAGTCCTACCTGCTCTTTGTCTTCTACTCAAAAGCTAGACCATTGAAAGTGTTTTGGAAAACAACGAAAGGTTTCACAGCTGCATGTTTTGTTATCTAAATCATAAATATCATCTATCAGCATTTCAGACTGAAAACACATGCAGACCGCACAAGGAGGCAGGAAGTGAACAGATCCAGAGCCATCTGGGGTCTGCAGAGAGCCATTAGATCTGTCCTCCCTCTGGAACACCAGGTTTCTCCCTCGGGTCTTCCACTTCCCTTGCTATTCATTCTAGAGGTAGCATCACTGGAGTTGTTTTCTGACCCCTCAGTTTTATTTAGTTGCCCTCACATTTTATGTACTTGTTTCAATAATGGTGTGCCCAAAACCCCTGTCTCTGGTAATAGTTTACAAAAGTGTTCTACTCTTTGTGTATTTACTGAAAAGTGGAGAGTTGACGATTTTTAAGCTTTTTCCCCACTCTCTCTTTTTCCGGGTGGATGGGTGGGTAGGTAAATTTCATTGTATTGAAAAATACATCTGTGAGTATGTTTCTAGCTGGTTTAGGGAATCACAGTCCCTGTCATCTGCTGCTTACAAAAAAAATGTGGCCTGATTTTAAAAGATATTTTAAAGAATAAACCATGGGTAGTATCTTCACTGCAGATCAAAATATTGTATCACCTTTTGCTTTACTTATATGTTGATGCTTTCCGCAGTTAAAATGGGCTCTGTCAAACCTCAGTGACAGAGATTCTGGAAAGAAGCAACACAGAGGCAGCATCAGCCAGACAACTCAAGCTGTTTTCCCCTATGCCCAAGTCTCTGAGAGTTCAAGGAGGCCCACCCCCCCATTTCTCACCACCTGTCTGCAGGAGAGACCAAACCCTGGGCTGAAGGAACATGTACTAACCCCATGTGACATGGGCCAAGACCAAGAGAATCAGAAACAGTCATTTGTGTCCAAGGGGCACCCTCTCATTGTGCCACTGTCCAGAAAACAAGCTTGAGTATGAGGGAAAACCATCCAGGGAACACTCCAAGACTTAGCATCCCAATCTGGGATCTCAGAGTCAGAGAGAGACTGCACAGCCGTGTGCCTCAGAGGCTGGATGGAACGGCCAGAGAGAAAGGTGTTGGCCTGAGCCAGGAGGGACAAGAGTAGGCTCAAGAAGTAAAAGCTCATGAGTGCCTTCTCAGCCAGTGAGCTGACTAGGAACTTCTCATTTCTTGTCTCACTCACCCACCTCATAATCTTGTGAGATGGGCACTATTCCCCTTCTCTTAGGTGAGGAAGAAGACCTGCCAGCAGTTACATTCAGGAAGGGACAAGAGCAGGGTTGAAGCCCAGCTCTGCCTGGCGCCCACGCCCCGTTTTGCCAGCTCCACTCTCTTCTTTCCCCCACAGTTCTCGAGAGGCCTCCAGGACCTCCTGCCTCCCCCAGAACCAGTTTGCCATGTTCCTGTACTGCTTCATCTTATACACATACTCTATGTCACCAAGGAGATGACGATCTTTCTCTTCTCCAAGCACTACCTGTTCTGCATCGTGGCCATTTTGCTCTGTTTGATTAAAACTTTATGGTCATACTTCCAAGTGCCTTCACTCTGTCCATCACTGGGAACCTCCACGCTAAAGTGTTATTAAGACCTGACCCAAGTTAGCCCGTGCCTCCCTGCCTCCTCCATCCATGGCACTTCCTGCCTCCAGTCGTCAGAACTTGTTAGGAAAGGATCTGCTGCCAGCCATTCACACCTTAGTGTGAAATAAACACGTTCCTCCAGCCTTGTACTGAGCCTGAGTTCCCACTGTGGATGAACATGCTTTATTCACTAAGAGAAGATTTCAGAAGTTAACAGTTAGGGAGGGATCTGTAGGGAAAAGGGGTTTAGAAAGCCTTTCCAGAATTACAGAAATCACACCATGACCAGACCAGACTGGCTTGGGATTCATCACATCTACTCACTTTCATAGATTCTGAGGTGTGGGAAGCTGTGGTAGCCTTGGGGGTAGGCCTCCAAAGATGTCCATTTCCAATCACCAGTGCTTGTGAATATGTCAGCTTATGTGGCAAAGGAGACTTTGAGGTGTGATTAAATTAAGGACCTTGAAATGGGAAGATGATGCTAAATTATTCAGGCTGAGCCCAATGTAATCACAAGGGTCCTTCTAAGAGGGAGACAGGAGACTGAGGATCAGATTAGGAGACGTGACCATGGAAACGGGTTGAAGTGATGTGGGTACATGAGCCAAGGAATGCAGGCAGTCTCCAGAAGCTAGAAAAGGCAAGACAATGGGTTCTCCCTTGGATCCTCCAGAAAAAATGCAGCCCTACCAACCCATTTTACACTTCCAACCTCCAGAAATGTAAAAATAATTTGGAGTTGCTTTAAGCCACTAGGTTTGTAGTCATGTGTCATAGCAGCAACACTAATGCAAGAAACTAATATAGGAGCCAAGACTCCTCAAGTTCTTTCCAGCTCTGCAGACATGTCAAGATAGCATCACCAGACCACTGGCAAAGGTCCATTTAGCACTAGGCCTGAGCAGGACTGTACACAGTCCATCCTGCAGGCTTGGAGCCTGCCCTTGGGCCACATACAGTTAAAAAAAAAAAGACACTGAAGCTCCAGGTTGTCCAGGACAGGCCTATCAGAATCTGACAGCAAAGGGTATCCATATCACTGAGCAGTGAATGCCGGGTAAGGCGGGGTGGCAAAATTAAGGTGTCCTCCTAGGGGCATTGGGAAGGAGGAATTGAACACCCGATTGGGCCCCCAGCAAGTCAGCAATGCTGCTGTAGTGGAAAAGAGGGAAGAGGAAAAAAAACAGGCCACACAGCCCAACCCTCAAATCAGAGAGAGAGAGAGAGAGAGAGAGAGAGAGAGAGCAAATAAACAGTTGTCCCCAATAGAGGTGTACAAACCCCCAACCCCCAAATAAACTGTCAACCATACCTTAACGAACAGACTTTGAACACTAGAGGGCTCAAAGGAAGCACAAAATGAAACCTCCTGGTGTGTACGTAACAAGGAAAAGGGGTTCAACACCCTCATTGCCAGCTGCACGACCCCTTCTCTACCACACATATCCCCTAGCTGATAGTCAGCTGCCCTGACCCCACCAGCCTCGCCCAGGAATGATGGCTGGCAGCCTGGCTGAGGCATAGGAGACTTTAGGGGATAATGCGGCAAGCTGAAGGATGCCGGACACAGCTGTGCAATCAATCAAGTCTGTATAAACCCCTCCTCTGCCCTAAGAGGGACAAAAGAGTAAGTTTCTGTCTTGTTGGGTTCTTCAAGTGAAAACACATGAAAAAGGGAAGACTGCCCCAGGATTCAATGTCTGTACACATTATCCTGCCATCTAAGTCTACGGTGACTTCTTGTTTTCTACCCCATTCAATGCATCCACCCCGATTTATAGCTCCATGTGACAGGGATCTATATGGAAGTAAGAAAGCCATCATTTCTCATTAAACTTTCAATGATAGGATTTTTTGCTATAGGTCACTTCTCACAACCATCTTATTTGATCTGGGTTTCTGGGATGGAATTGAGGCAAAAGGAGGCAGCAATCAGGATATCAAAAAAGTTAAGGCCCGGGGTGGCCGATTAGCTCAGTTGATTAGAGCGTGGTGCTAATAACACCAAGGTTGCCAGTTCGATCCCTTCATGGGCCACTGTGAGCTGCGCCCTCCTTAAAAAAATAATAAACAAATAAAATAATACTTCCTATCCCAAGGTCACAAAAAAACAAATAAATAAATAATAAAAAATTTTTTTAAAAGTTGAGGTCCAGATGTTTACCTTATCACAGACAAAATTTGCAAAACATTAACAAGTGCTAGAAGGTCATTTAGTTCATCTGTTGCCAGATAAAACTGGGCTTTAACACATCCATTTTCTTACCAATCAATCTTCAGAGAAAGACTTAGTTAACTCCCTTGAGCAGGTAATACCTCATCTCACACCCTTAGCAATGGGCATGAAATCTCCCCTGTACACCTCCTACAGTGATTGAAGACTGAAGCCAAGAGCCTAATACCGGCCTTCTCTGGAAACGAAAACAGTTCAGGGTCACTCCCCAAACTTGGTACAGGTCTCCCAATTCAAGTGCAAAGCAGAAAATCAGAACAGAAATAGATAAAGGTGGAAAGAGAGGCAAAGGATAAGAAAAAAGGCAGAGCTGAGGGGTTACCGAGCAGGCAACATGTCAACATACACTTGTTGAGCACCTCCAGTGTGCCAGGCACTTAAGTGCTTTATGTAGGCTATCTTCACCAAAAGCCCAGCAGGTAGAAATGCATTTTATCCCCCTTCCACAGACGAGGATACGGAGGCTCAGAGAGGTTAAGTGACATACTCAAGACCGTCTTAGATCTCAAGTGTGACTCCCCAGCACATGATCTTTCTACACTACCGTGCTCCCAAGATCCTGCCCTGGGGGACGCAACAGCCTTGCTGGGAAGATGAGGCCACGACACATAAAAATGTAAAGATTTTGGTGATGAAGGAAATCAAAGAAGAAGGCGCCTGGAGCCCAGCGTGATAGAAAGTCTTCTTAAAAGAGCATCCCACGAGAGGAGGTAAGCCTGAGACAGGAAGGAGGAGGGAGAACTCCTATGAACTGAGATCAAGGTGGAGTATACAAGATGTATTCAGGAGAAAGAGAATGCTCATCCTTGCTCCAGTGAATGGTATAAAGGGCAACGGGCCTAGAAAATTAATTTGGGGCCAAATTTTATAGTCCTGAATGTCGGTCTGAGGAATATCAACTCAATCCCTTGGGAAAAGGGAATCCCTGAAGATTGTAGAGTGAGATAGTCACACACACACACACATACACACACAAAGGAGGAAAACGTCTCCTTTCCCCCTTCTCTCAGGCGACCATGTTTTTTCCTTGACCTTCTCTTCCCGTTTCCATCTCAGGAACATTCTTTCTAAGGTCCTGTGTGTGAGAATTGCATTCAGCTATAAAAGAAACCCAGCCACAAGTGGCTTAACCAAATAGAGGTCTATGTTTCTCACATACTAATAAGTCCCAGGTAAGACAGTCCATGACTGGTGAAATTGCTCTATGAAGTCATAGGGGACCCAGGCTTCTTTTTGCTCTACCAGCCTTAGCACACAGCTTTTATCCTCCTCATGCCATGGCTTTCAGCCTCATGATCAAGATGGTTGCTGCCGCACCATGTATCAGGTCCACAACTCCCAGTCAGAAGAGAGAAAAATGAAAATGGGCCGCCCTTTAAAAGCTTTCTAGAAAGACTTCCCTAGAGACTTCTGCCTACCTCTCATTGGCCAGTCTGGCCACGGGGCTGCTCCTAGCAACAGGCATTTGAGGTGGTAAGTTTTTTGCCTGGACACTGTTGAAGAATTGAACAAAATTAGGATTCTGATAGTATAGGGGGAGGGAAGGATGGATATTGAATAAGTGATTATGTCGACCACTGCTTTTTTAAGGTCCAGTTCCCTCTTCCTTCCCCACCCCTGACGCAGTCATGGCAGGGGTTGAGACAATTGGGTGGTGCAAGCTGCAGCCAAGCTGGGCCTGGCCCACTTCTGCCTGTAGGCCTCATTCACATACCACAGCAGAAAGGTCATGATTTTCTCTGGAACTAGGACTGGAACAGCTCTTTCTTCATCCTCCTGCCCTCTGCCTGAGGCCTCATGACCTTACACAACTAGGGCAGAAGCCTTGCCTGGGGTCTCTCTGTGCTGGGTGCCCTCAGTAAAGCCGCAAGAAGAGGCAAGTTTGCCCCTAAAGTCCCCGCCCCTACCGAGTCCCAGATCCCGCAGAGCAGATCCCAGCGCCCCTGGCACAAGCCCACTCACATCAAGCTGCTATAGAATGAGTGCATAACAGATCCTACACGTTACACTCAGCTTTCACCCAAACAAACAGTAATAGCAACGCTTTGGGCAGGCTTAGGGAGAGAAAGATGGAAGTATCTTTCCTGCTCCCCAAGTGAAATCACACAGGTTGCAACCCCAAGCCGAAGGACAAGACAAGAGGCCTGGACACTGCTGAAATCTGCAAGAGGGAAGAGGGAGCAGCCCTGGTTCCAAGCAGGCTTGGTTCCCTGCCATGCCTGATTCTCATCCCAGTGTAACAGATGACCAACTGCAAGCAAGGCGGTTAAACTTTCTAGGCTTCATTTGGGTGACCTATAAGTTATCTAGACTCTAACTCAGTTTTAAAAGAAAAATTTAAAGGATCAAAGCCTAGGATCTGATTTAATTGATCTACAATGGTGTAGGGGTGAGGGGGGATGGTTGTCATGGGCAACCAACATGACAAAACCTAAATCCTTGCTGCTCAACATGTGATCTGAGGACCAGCTGCATCCACATTTCCTGGGGCATCTTAGAAAGTCTAAGAAGCTCACTGCTCTAGGTGAGGTGACTCAATCCAACCTATGCTTTGTTGTGAGGACACAGCTCTTGGCCTGGAGAGTCTGGGGAAAAGGGTGCAGGAAGTGCTGTGGGAGCCTCTATCAGCTTCGGGTGCAGCCCAGGATGCTGCTCCATCCGCCCTCAGCCCCCTGTGCTCTTTTGCAGTCCTTGCTTCCCGGCTTCTGAGAAAACAAATGATAGCTCCCAGGACTCTGGGATTCACCAGAAACTTCAGGAATCCCCCCAGGCCTGTCTCTGCCTCCGTGCCTTTTTTGATCTGGCTCTGATGTGTATAGCTTTGGGAAAATCTTGTTAATATACATTCATTCATTATTTAAAGGCTGCCACTGTTCCTTCAAGAAGGTTAAGCATGATTAAAAGATGGGATTTTTCCACAGGGCAGAGCAGAAAAGCTAGGGCTCCCACATTTTTAAGCTCTTTTGGCCAACCCTTGTTGCATAATTTAAAGTCTGTGACTTAATTAGACTTAATTAGACAAAGGAGCAGCAGCTGCAGGTTCATTAGTCAGTATTTATTAAGCGCCCTTGGAGGACTTGGTTGGCTCTTAAGAGTAAAGGAGAGAATCAGCTTTGGACTTGCAAATTTCCTACACTTAAGTAAGAGGGGCTTATAGATGTGTCAGGAGGTAGGCACTTTTTCCTCAAGGAGATCAAAGGGCCTGGAGCCATGGGACAAATCCCCACTAACGACCTTCTCCTCAGCCATGACAGGTGGTGACAAGTGAATATGATAAGGGGGGCGCAAGCTCCTGGTAAATGTGGATCTATACAAATGACAGGTGTTAGTAAGAGGTGAGCAGGGAAGGTGTAGGGATAGCCCATCTGATTTCAAGAATTGGAAGAAGCAGAGAGCACTGGCTCCAGGATTTGTGGGGCCCAGTGCAAAAAGGACAATGTAGGGTGCCTTGTTCAAAAAGTATTAAGAATTTCAAGACGGTAACAGTGAAGCCTAAAACCAAGTGTGGGAACCCCCACCCAGGACAAGGGTCCCTCTGAACACATGGGTCACCCTGAGCTCAGGGCCCAGGGCCACTGCCCTGTATATTATGCCCAAGAGGCCAGCCCTAGAGGTGCATGGAGACTGGGATAAGGGGCTTTTGTTGTGTCTCTCAAATCCCACCCTGAGACACTATGTCCTTGGCCACCCCATTAGCAGGAGGGCGGGGAGCAGGGGGACCACGGGAGCAGGCCCAAGAAGCTGAGTCTTGTAGTCTAAGGGGAGGAAAGTCCCATTTCTGGGAAAAGTGGGCTCCTGGTTCACCTGCCAGCTCTGGAAGTAGCGTCTGGCTGAGCAGGAGGCACCTCTCTACATGGAGGTCACGCCCCAGGCTTGCAGCTCCTAACCACCGGGCTACCAGAAGCCTCAGCTCTCCTGGCCTCTGTGGTTCCCCTCCCTCCGTGATTCCCCTCCCTCTTGGCTTCCACCCCTAGTCCCGTCAGCTGATCATTTTGCTCTGGGCCAGAAAATCCAAAAATAGGAGAATAAAGCTCAACTTTCACCCCCATGAGCCTCATTTGTATCAAATGACACAGTCTCTTTGCCTCAAACTTTTCATCAAAGGGGCCTTTGTAAGGTCCCAGGTCCCAGGGCAGAAAGCAGGCCTTGGAACAAAGCCACCAGGAAGCCATGCAGAAAGTGCTGAGCAAGGCAACTCTTGGCTGACAAGGTTGGGGGAAGGGGTCTCCAGAGGTCCCCTCCGCCCCGGGAAGGGTTAGTGCCGATGCTCCCTACCACGGAGCTGCTCTTGTCCCAGCACCCAGCTCTGGCTTTAGCCAGGAGATGCCGAAGCAGGTAATAGCATGGCTGCAGGGACCACCCAAGTGATGGGGGCTGAATCAGTGCTTGGGAAATAAATGAATGAACAATTCAATGAACCAAAGGATGCAATCGGCAACCTGAGAAAGTCTCTATGTACTGAAGTATTCTATGAAAGCTTCCTGGAGAGGGGACAGGGAGCTCCCAATACTTACTGTATATTCTGCCCGTCCAGGGCACTTTATGTCATCTCACCGCATCCCACAGCCGCCTCCTGAGGCAACACTCTTACTGTCTTCACTTTGCAGCTGAGAAAGCAGACTCAGAGGTTCAAGAGTGGCCGGAGCTTCCTCAGCCAGAAGGTGACAGAGACCAAGTGTGGCAAGGAGCTGAAAGCTGATTTAAAGAAAACAAAGACATACATGTCGTATCTATTTGGGTTTGTGGAGGAAGATTCAGAGCGGCTTTAATGACGTAAAGAGTCGTGGTACTGTATTTCAAATGGTCTCATGAGGCCCCACTGTGTCTCTCTTCACGGGTACACCTAGTGGTAGCAGATTCAAAGGTGTTTGACTTAAAAACCTACCCTTTTATTGTACCCTTCCAGCAAAGGCTGTGGGGGGGAAATGTCTTTCAGAGGGGAGAAGGATACAGGTCCTCACTCACTGGCCCAACCATTCCACATGCCCGCCATTTTCTAGAGAGATCCGTACTCAAAGCCCTGGATAGCTTCCTCTGAACCCACCCAACATCCTCTCCTTTGTCCCTCCAGTTAGGCGAGTGCGTCTGCAGCTGGCCTGGGGGTCTTCCCTCTTGAATCAGCCATGCATAGCCCTCTTTCTGAAGACAGGATACTATGGCAGGTGTATGAAAGAAGGGGAAGGTGGTGAAACCCAGAGAGAAAACTTGTAGCTCACTCTCCCTGACTTTCAATTCTGAGCCATTTCTGTATTCTCACATACACAAGGACCACCCGGGTATCAGAGCTACCCCAGTGAGTTCCTACAAAATGATGTGCTTTGGAAGACCCTGGAAGCAGAACAAAGTGGTAGAAAGCTCACCTGTTCTCACCTATCAAGCTAACGTCAAAGGAACTTCAACTGACTGCCCTAAGCAAGCCACAGGCTGCAGGACAGTCCTGATTCTCAACACAGGTCACCTGCAGCAGGGGTCAGAAACTGGGCTGCCGGTAGGACTCAGGTAGGGCAGGTAAAAGAGGGACACTGGCCAGGTGCAGCTTCCAGGGAAGGAAGAGCCAGTGCAAAAACATCAGCCCCTACTCACCTCCCTCCTGCCCGTTTTGACCATGCGAGGAAACAGGCCTCACGTACCGTTGTGCAAGGGCAGCCGGAAATCGAATCTTTGTACGTGATACCTGCTGATGTCAAGCTATTGATTCAAGTGTGTTAGCCACGTTATGGATCTAACAAAAGTCTGTGGGCCCACCGGCTCACAGTCTCGGAACTTAAGATGTGATTTCCCTTACAATAGAGTCTGTTTCACACGAGAGACCTGCTGGAGGATTTCTTTAAACAGAAACACTCCTAGTACAAAAATAGAATGTGATTCACTCTAGCACAGGGTTTAAGCACAGAAGAAGCAATAAGGGACACTTTTCCTCTTCACAAATTGCCTCACCTTGATGTGTTTTAAGAGACAGACCTCTTAATGCATTTCAAATCAGGTTAAAGTGGCAAAAATCTAATTTTCATACAACGTCTTGAAGAAAGATGGGAATTCGGCTCAAGCCTGGATCAGGCTTAAAGAAGGGCCCTGGAAGCAGGGAAATGAGGAGGGAGAGTGTTGGGGTGAAAGGCAGAGCTGGGTGCCCAGGCTGAGTGATGTATAGAGAGGATGGCAGCAGCTCTGTGAGGCTGGTCAGAGGGGTGGGGGCCAGGGACCAGAGCAGGCCAGCGAAGGGAAGAGGAGGATGCAGCATCATTAGTTGCCATGGTGACAAAAGAATAAGGAAAAGGGAGAGAGAGTGAGGGGTGAAGCTCAGAGAAGAGCTATGTTGCGCTGCTGTCTATAACCAGCCGTCTCCTCTCCACCCAGGCACCTTGTCTGTGACACCCTGGTCCCTCTGATATCCCTCTCCCACCTGACTCTGCTCATCCCTGGCCTGCATAAATTACTGCGAAATTACGTCAAGGACATTTAGATCCTAAACATGGGTGGGCTGGATGGGTACCTACTTACTGATCCTCTGGGTCTCAAAAGGCCTCTTGAATTCAAAAATAGTTTCTCCACTGCACTCCCATAAAGCCTATAATTCCACCATTAGGGCAAAGTTTCTTAAACTAAAGATTTGTTCATGTTCAATGACAAACCCTCATTAGGAAGGCTAATATCTTGGACATCAATTTCTAGAAACTCATAAGAAATTAATTTATCACATGTAGCCGGGATCTCAGCTTCAGTCTAGGGAAGTCCACTACTCAAGTTCAGGCATAACTGAACATGTATGATAAACTAGTAGGGCAGACTCCAGACAGGCCAGTCCATAGGACGGTTCCAGTGACATCTGCTCTGTGTGCCCAGAATTCATTTCCCTTGATTCTCTTTTGGGGAAATCCTTGCTCCTCAATGTTTATCCATGAAGTTCAGGTCGGCTGACTTCCAGTCCAGAGTGGGCCTTAGACCCAGACCTGACCATTAGAGTATTCCATCTCCTGATGAAAATACTCGGTTCTTGTGTAGACACATGACCCAAGCCTGACCAGTGAGTCTCAGAACTAGGACTTTTGCGGGAACTCTTGGGAAAGTAAACTCTCTTTCCACGGGGTACTAAGCTGATAGAAAATATGTCCAGAGCTGCTGGTGACTATCTTGTTCCACTTGGGGAAAACCTGCCTGAGAATAAAGCTGACAGAAAATTAGAGCCAAGAAAAGGTGAGAAAGAGGGTGGCCTGTTGGCTCAGTTGGTTAGAGCGCGGTGCTCTTAATAACAAGGCTGCCCGTTCGATCCCCACATGGACCAGTGATCTGCGCCCTCCACAGCTAGATTGAAACAACTATTTGACTTGAAGCTGATGGGTCCTGGGAAAACACACTTAAATAAATAAAAGTTTAAAAAGAAAGAAAAAATGAGAAGACACAGATAGGGAGGGAGAAAGGAGAGATGGAGGAGAGGAGAGAACAAGTGAGCTCTTGTTGGCATAATTTGAGCCCCTGGTTCCACCTAAAATAACATCCCTAAGCTTTTCTGTTGCTATTAACTTTGATTTGAATGGGTTTTAGTCACTTGGAACCAAAAGTCCTAAATCATGGAGCTTTCCAATTTGGCTAAAGAAAGAGGATTATATGAGTTAGAACCGGAGCTCAGCAATAGCTAATGGAGGAGGTATCATGGCCTCTGTTTCCAGCCTGTCCTACGGAGAAAGCTGTGGGATTAAAACTAAATAAGGGAGTTTTGGAGACATGGGGAGAAGTAGAGTTCTCACATGTACTTCTGATCAAGAAAGGAAGCCTTTTCCCCACTTTTTGAGGGAAAACAGCCCTGTTCTGTCCCCATGAAGGTACCAAGGGAAATGGCAGCCTGGCCCAGCTGGAAGACAATGCCCAGTGGGAAGCTCCACAGACAGCCATATGCCATGTGTGGCCAATATGCAGAGCACTGCACTCGTTCTATGATATATGTTACAACATGAATAAATCTTGAAAACATTATTAGTGAAAGAAGCCAATCGTAAAAGACAATATATGATTCCATTTATATAAAATGTCCAGAACAGGCAAATCTAGAGAGACAGGGAGTAGATTAGTCGTTGCCAAAGGCTACGGGGGCAGGAGGATTGGGGGATGACAGCTAAGGGTACAGGGATTCTTCTGGGGGTGATAAAATGTTCTTTTTTTGATTGTAGTGGTAGTTGCACAACTCTGAATATACTAAAAGCCATTGGATTGTACATTTTAAGTGGGTGAATTGTATAGTATATGAATTATATCTCAATAAAACTGTTACCAGAAAAAGAGGCTCTTGAGTTTCCT
Organism: Rhinolophus ferrumequinum; assembly: GCF_004115265.2. Lineage (NCBI taxonomy): Eukaryota > Metazoa > Chordata > Mammalia > Chiroptera > Rhinolophidae > Rhinolophus > Rhinolophus ferrumequinum. The sequence continues at coordinate 39,093,067 of NC_046296.1, read as the reverse complement.
GCCAATATGTGTGGTGGGGCGAGGGTTGGGAGTCGGCCTCCAGGAGCCCAGGGCATATCACGTAGCTGCTGCTACTCTTAGAGGCTGTTCTGTCTTTAGACCACATAAGCAGAACCTCACGCTGGGCTGGTACTCTAAGGGGTTCCCACTCTGGCTCTTCTTTTGTCTCTCCCCTCTCCCTCGGGTAAGGTGTCTGTGAAACCAAGTGGATGTGTCCACCACACTCACAGCTTCTTCCTAAACCACACCCTGGGTATACAGGAATTCCTTGTCCAAAAGGCCCCAAACCCATTTTTAGAGCACATAGGCCTCTTCTCCATGCCCATCTTCCCCAGGGTAGACTGACTTGGTAGTGAATGTACAAGAGGTGTGATTAGAACTTGGATAGGTAAGCTGGAATACCCATATCAGACCCCTGAAAGGGAAAGGCAGAGCTGCGGGGAGAGGAGGAAGGGGACAGGCCATGTGCCACGACTATAGGGTCTGGGGGGACCAGCTCTTCCCACAACCACTGTGTTCCATCATGGTGATGTGAGGAGTATGAGAATTCTCAATTCAACTTGATCTTCCAGGTCATTATGAAGATACATTTTTCAAGATAGGAAGCTAGAACTTTGAACAATTTATTAGCTTGCTTTATAATTGTAAGATATTCAGACACATGGTTTGTGGATCTCCATTTGTCCCCTGGGCCCCCACAAATACAAAGATCTGACCTCCTGGTCAGTTTTAAGAGAGAAATCTATCAGAGCTTTTCTTTCTTGTGAATGCTGGTGTGGATTTTCCCAGGCTGCATTTACGGATTTGTGAAACACGGTTCATAGATTCCTTGCTCCAGGCTAAAGAGAAAGCTGACACATGCCTGCCCACAACCTTGAAGTTTAATGATTTCTCTCAACGTCTTCTCAGCAGAGCCCACAGCTTAGGCATGTAGTGAGGTGTGGGCTGAAGACTGGGGTGGTTATATAAGCCACAATAAGAAATTCCGTGTCTGTCTCGTTCTCCTGTTTTTTGTTTTGTTTTGTTAATAAATAATGTAATAGAGTCCAGTTGGCAAGACATTTTAAGAGAAGCTCATGAGAAACATCTGAAAGCAGGGCTGGGCCAGGCCAGAGAGTATTGTTCATCCTTCTTCTACTTCTTCCCGAAGGCCAAAAACCCTGGGGGATCCTGTGCTAGTGCCCTTGGAGTAGAGACATGCAAGACACATCTCTGTCCTCAAAGAAGTCACCATCTGTTGGAGGCAAAAACACTGACACTGAAGTCATTAAAATACAATATGAAAAAAAATCCCACAATACCATTTAGGGTGTGACATGAAGTCCTTTCAAGACTAGAGATCATCTCATCTAGAGTTTCTGCTTGGTACTATTGACATTTTGGGTCAGAAAATTCTTTGCTTTGTTGGGGGTAAAGGGTCTTGTCCTGTGCATTGTAGGATGTTTAGCAGCATCTCTGGCCTCTACCCACTAGATGTCAAATGCAAAATCAACAGATTTGACTATTCCCCTAGTCATAAAAGCCTTCCTCCCTCAGTTGTGACAATGAAAAATGTCTCAAGACACTGCCATATGTCCCTGGGGATCAAATTTGCTGCCAGTTAAGAACCACTGCTCTAGTGTAAACCCTCCACAATTTCCAGCGTAATTAATGTCTATACACTGACAGTACTGCAGGAAGCCCACGGAAGGGAAGATGACAGTGGGCTGCAACAGCCTGGTTCTTGGAGGAAGACGTGACATCTAAACTGGACCTCCAAGGATGGGTAGAATTTGGCTAATGTAGCTAGAAGGTCAACACTCCAGCTCCGGGAAACAGTGCACCCAGAGGCAGAGAGGCTGGAACAAGCAGCATACCCACATGATCATGCTGCTGTGTAATGCCAGAAGGTGCCCAGCTGAGGGGACAAGTGGGAGGTGAAAGGCAGCTCACCCTCCCCTGGCCAACCCATGTCCCTCAGCGCACAGCTTCTTCAGTGCAGTGGAAGGGAAGCCTTTTCCTTAGCACAAAGGTGTCTTGTGTGCCCCAACCCAGGGGATCATGGGTCTGCATCCGCCCAGAGGGGGGCTTTTTCTAATGACACAAAGGTGCCACTGAGGCCAACCAAGCCCCCATGCATGAGTACTTCCTGGGATGGAGAGGAGAGGTTAACCAGTAAAGTAGCCAGCACTCTGTCAGAGGCTGACCAGGACTCTAGTTTTCTCTGGCCCTCGTTGGCCCCACTATGTCCTCTCCATTCTGACTACTCTGTGAGAACCCCATGAAGGCCTGCAGAGGCCTTGCGTGAAGGCTTTAAAAGAGTCTGGATCAGAAGACAAACTGAAGCCAGAGTATCTGGGGTTCAGATCACTGTTGCTTCTGCTATCTCAGAAAGATGCTACAGAGAGGTGATCACCCATCAGGGAGGTCACGTCTGCCCAGAGCACCTTTCCTACTATAAATAGACCTTCAAAACCTGCAGAAACCCCTTACCCCCTTACCTTGCCGTCTTTGCTCATCAATCCAGCAATGGACAGCACAGACTAAGGTACAGGCACTCTTTGAGTTACATGAAGATTCTCCACAGGGTACATATTTGGGTGTGGGTCGTTTTAAGAGCCTCACACCACAAGCCCTCCACTTCCACAAAATACAGGCATTATGTCTGAGCACATGGATGAATGTTGTGTCTGGTTCTCTCTCCTCTCTCTCCCACTTCCCAAAAGAACGGTCCTTGTGGCACCCATCTCAAATATTACATTGACTTAGGGAAGAAAACATATGGTGAAACAAAAGGGCAGTCAAAATTCTGGTATCCAAGTTGAGAAAAGGAGTTACTAAGACTGGGCAGATCAACTAGCTTCCAATTCTCTGCTTTCATTCAAAGTGAAAGAAAATCTATTCTAGTTGTCAGCTAATTTTTAATGATCCACCCATATGATCTTGGCATATAATTCAAAAGGAGTTTGTGAAATTGAGTGACATTGCGGTAACAAAACTCTTTACATTCCTTTGTACTTATGTATGTGAAAATGTTTCTGAGCTCAGCTCTTGCATCTAAAAAAAAAAAAAAAATACCAGAAATAGAACGCTGAACCCTGACCCCTTCTAGCAATGAGTAATAGTCATCCATGGATATATGAACTAATTAGTGTGGAGACAGAAAAGCTTCATCTCATTAAGAGATGCATTTCCAATTAAGCTTTGTTTTTTTTATGCTTCCTTAGTATCTATTAAAATGTCTAATAGCATTTGTTTTGATTAATTGTGTACTAGACATCATGGTACAAATACAGACAAAATATTTCTAATATTTACAGTCTATGGTCACAGAAAATTTAAAAAATAAATTTGTTTTATATACATAGCTTTGTTGGACAGCAGCATGATAGGATGATACATAAAAGAAATTCAATCATAAAAATATATTACGATAAAATTCTGTAGGGGAAGTAAAATGGAAATATAAATCCAAGGAGAATAAAGAAAGATGAAAATTTTTCCCTCTTTTAAGGAAGAACTTCACGTATTTTTTAAAAGGATGGTGGTGGATATCCAATCACTACAGTATTTCATTTAGAAAGATTTCTCAGAGGACTGAAACAGTTTTATTTTAAAATGTCAATATTTGCATACACCCTATGTATGAAAGCACACCCTATGTAACTATCCTATGAAAACATTTTAATTTTCAAAATTCTTTAAGGAGTTTGCAAGAAAATGTTTAGAGCCCTAGGATCACGCGGAGTCTGGCTCTTGCCTGCAAGGGGAGTGTGCCTAGAACAAATGCAAAATCAACAGATTTGACTATTCCCTAAATCTTGGGGGACCTGTCATCACCTTTAAAGGGGGAGGAGGACTATCACGGGTGCTGGGAAATGAGCCAAGAAGCTCTCCCTTTCTCCTGTCAATACTTTACTCAGGTCTTTTGTGTTTTCTTGTTTTAAGCATTCCTCTAAAATCCCATTCTCTCCAATATAGATGACCCATCAGGTCTGTGTGGGATCTGTTCTGCGTTTTCCCCCTGCTGCCTCGAGCCTTCCTTTCTTCCGGAAACTTTGTGGGCAGACAGTGCCCTCACTCCCACCTCCACCCCCACCCCACGCAGCCTCGTGGCCGCAGTCTAACACCAGTTTTAAGCGTGTGGCACCCACTGCTTCCTCCAGTTTTCTGTTGCTTTGGGCTCATCCTCACTCCCCAACTAGGCCTTAAGTTTTCTCGTCTGTGTCTCCAAGTCTCTTTTCTCAACAGTAACATGTAAATAAAAAGAATTACGCGAGATGAAATTTGCACAGCGCCTGGCACCGAGCCTGGCCTACAGCCGCCAGTTGTGTTCATCAAATACTTGCTGATCCTGCGGTTAAATGTTCTCGCTGGCCAGTGATCACCGAAGTCTGGGCTTTCTAGTGTCCCCTTCTTCTTCGCCCAGGGAACCAAGGACAGACAGTTCCCAAATCTCCAGGTCTGCTTCAGGTAACTTCCTAACTAGGAGTGACGAAAACGCCCTCCCCTTCCTGCTTCCGGCCGCCGGGTAGGCTGCGGGGAACCGGTGGAGCTGGGAGCTATGAGGTCATGTTCGGGTCACGTGACCGCTGCCGCATCTGTCAACTGTGGTGCAATTACTGAAACAGTTGAGGTGTGTGACATTCAAACCAGTTATCTCCCTCCTCCCTCTCTGGAGTGCTGGCCTCTTTCAAGCCAAGGGACCGTCTCAAAAGTCTAAGACACTGAAGGGTGTGGATCCAAATGCTACAACTTAAGGGCTAATAAAGAAAGAAAGGAGAAAAGAGAGGAAAAAAGTCCAAGATTGCACTTCTTGCTCCTAGAGTTTGAAAACCATGCATAAGCTCCTGTTCTTTAAAATCTTTTCTGCCAAAATAATTTGGCATATGTATTAAAGAGTCTTTTGAAAATCGTCATACTCTTGAACCCATTAATTCCAGTTCTAGTAGGATGCTTGCCTATGGGAATAATCCAACCTGGGGCAAGGATTTAGGTACACAAACTTCACTGCATTGTTATTGAAGCTAAAATATATGTGTGTGTGTGTATATATATATATATATATATATATATATATGATGAAATTGACTAGATTGGGGTATAAAAGAATACAATATTGGGCACTCATAAATGGTGATTTCCAACAATTTTCCATGACATGAAAAAATGACCATAGGGAGTATTGAGCACTCATGTTGAGAACTCACTATGCACCAGATGTTTTGCTAAATGCTTTATATGGACTGAGTCTTACAAAATTAGGAGACAGATACTATTATTATCCTTCTAAAACTGCAACCTGGAGAAGAAACTTGCCTAAAGTTGACTAGCTAGTAAAGTATGAAAACTGAGGCTTAGAGTTCATTCAAAGGGTTTCACTGAATAAGTGGCGGAGGCAGGATTTGAATTCAGAATCCAGCCTCTTAACTCCCATGCATTCGACTGTGTGCCACAACAGTAACTGGTGAAAAAGAATCAGGATGCAACACTGCTCATACACACCATCAGGCCACAAACGTGTATACACTTGTGTGTCCCTACACACAATATATACCTAGAAAAAGAATGGAAGAACAGACACCACATTTTCACAATTACCAATGATTTAAATTTTCTTTATGCTATTCTGGATATTTAAATTGTTCTACAATGTGTGTCTATTAATTTAACAAGTAGACAAAATGTTATATACAGACTGATTCCACAAAAAAGCCATGTGTCAATTACAGCATTATTTATTATAATGAAAACTTGAAAGTAGCTCAAATGTCAATTACTGTTTGAATAATTAAATAAATTATAAAACATATCAGGTGCAATAATTTGCAGGCACTGAAAAGGAAAGTAACAAAGACCAAGTGATACCATTATGTGAAAAATCATGGTATAAAATGGGAAGCATATAATGAATAATTATTTGAGGCTTTTGCTGTGAAATCTGAAAGAAAACAGTAGCTGTATTAAGACGGTAAAATTATATGTGATTTTAAAAAGTTTTTGAGCTTTTATAACGTTTTCCTATTTCTTGCATAATAATACAAATATTTTCATTGAGTTAAGGTTCAGTTATCAAAATTAGCGTGGTGTTCCATGGGAATCTCTTTTGCCTTTCTGTTTTGCTCATTTCATTGCCAAATTACCCCAATGAAAATAGGCTTTTTCTCTCCCATTTTACCTATAGGAAAGTTAAGGCATACAGGAGGTGAATGAGTTACTTGGAGTAAACTAGCTAATATACCCTGGGATTAGAATTTAGGCCTGAAGTCTCTCACTCCAGGCCTCTGGCCTATAAACCACAACCATTCCTTTATGTAAAAGGCTGCATGGCTCTGCCTAGAGAATACAAGCTACTGTTATTAAGACCTTAATCTCTGAAATCCAAGTGTTGAATCTCTCCAATGGGTGAGAGCCTGGAAGCAGGCAGCATACCCTATTTATGCTCTTTGTCTTCAGAGTGGGCACGCCTAAGGCTGTCTCCAGCCACCCTCCAAACCCTTCCACCCACACCCATACCCACACACACAGCCTGCCTTGTCCCCAAAACAGGCTTTCAGGAAACATGTCTTGCCCTTTGATGGAGAGAGAGGTCAGTCATTTGCAGTTTGATCTCCCCCACTCCCTTTAGGGTACAGCCTTTCTCACATCCCCCATTAGAGGAGCAGGAACCCCATAGTCCAGCACGTGTCAAAGGCCAGTTGCAAACCAGGTGGACACGGGAGATGCAAGCCTGGAAAGAGATCAGAAGAGGTCAAGGGTCAGCCGCAGTGGGTGAACCCAGCAACAGGGGGCTGGGGGTCTGAGAAGCCCCAGGGAACTTGGTCATCAGGCCCTGCCCCTCACTTAACAGATAGAGTGTGACCTGCCAAAGAGAGTAGAAGTGAATCCAAACCAAAACCCCAGGGAATCAGTCAAAGGCCAGGCCACCAGGCTTCCCAGAGTCAGGCTCATTAATTAATTCAAGATAAACCCAGTGCCATCCCTGCTTACCAGATTTTTCTGTTCTCATGGGGCTAGAGCCAGTACCTTATCTCCAATCCCACCCCTTTTGGGGGTCAAGAGACCCCATAGTTAAAGGTGGAAAAAATCTGGGAAGTAACCAGCAAGGAGGCAACTCCCTCTCCGGGGAGACAAACCCAAACTCCAAAGCACAAGAAACAAACGAATGGGCTGAGAGTCCAAGGGTGTGTCCAAGCCCAGGGATTCCAGAGCCAGGTGGGGCAAGGTTCCAGAAGGCCAGAGGAGTCTGGAAGAGGTGGGACTTGAGTGGCCCATAAAGAGAAGCCTGCTAGTATAAAGGACTAAGAGAAACCAAAAGTTTCTGTGGATATGGTAGTGTCACAAAGAGTTACGAGGGGAGCTAAGGCTCGGTTTAGCAATCCTGGTGACAGGGTAAGCCCCACATGAGGAGAAAGGGAGGTGTGAGTGACTGGATCAGATGTGTTAGGACGAATGAGTCACCGGAGACCAAAATTGGCCTATTAGAATTTATTTATCATGTTTGAGCTGTGGGAGGTCAGGCTAGAAAAGACCATAACCTTCCCAAGCAAAAAGGGGTATGGAGTTTTATAGGAGGGGATAAACGAGGTTGTTCCCCCTTCAATGCTTCAGGGGTTTTCCTTGCATTGTCTCTATCAACAAAGGATTTCGGGGCATGACCAAGCCTTCCCACCCTGGCTCCCAGGCCTCCAACCTGACCTGACCGTGCAGGCCAGCCCAGGCCCGCTGATCACAAGCCCCTAGCAAACAAAGTACAAAGCAAGACAGAATAAGATGGTTTCTACATTCCAGGCGGCTTCTCCAGGCCTAAGGCAAACACAAGCTGGCAGGTACAAGACACAAAGCAAAACAAGATGGCTTTTAAGATAAAAAGGTTCCTGTTCCCCGCCTGAAAAATGGCCTAACAAGGTGATTTCTGTAAATAGTGCATTTAAGTGTTTGTTCCCACCTGGGAGTAGAAACCATGGAATATCTGAATGTTAGCAGTTCCTGCTACTGAAGACAAAATGAAGGTGATGGTACTTTCTGTAAGGAAAGGGGATATCATTGGCCCCGAATGTTATTTACAGGGGGCTTTTCAGAAAACAAACAAACAAACAAAAAACAATGTTGCTCATAAAGAGACCTGTCATTGGTTTGAACTGGCTGATTTGCTTTCCTGTTTCTGTGGGGTTGGTGTGGTTTCTGAGCAAAGAAGGGAAAGGGCAAGTGCTATATATTGGGAACCAAACAGAGAACATGCTATTAGGTTGGTGCAAAGTAATTGCGGTTTTTGCAATTATTTTTAACCTTTTAAACCACAATTACTTTTGCACCAACCTAATATATTTTACACGGTAACATGAGGTCATGCCCTTTCCATGCTTGCAAGCCCTCAATGGCTTCCCAGTATACTTGGAATAAATCTAAAATTTTTTAGTGCCACCCACAAGACCTTTTATGATCTGTCCCTGACCCTTTCCTTTCCCCTTCACTGGTTTAGTGAAGCTCCACTGACCTTCCGCACTGCTTCTCAAACCAGCAGAATTTTTTCTGGCGTGGTGCCTTACATTTGTGGTTCCTTCTGCTCAAAATGCCCTTCCCTTCTCCTCACCCAGCCTCCCCCTCTGCTGTCTACATGGCCAGCTCCTTCTCAAGCTTAAGGTGCACGGGCCCCACTTTAGCAGTGGTCAGGGAAGGCCTCACTGCCCATAACCCCTGATGTCTCTGCAGCACTGAGCTCAACCCCAAATCACCAGTTGTCTACTTGTTTTGGTGTCCACTTCCCAGTCCTGACTCCTCCAACCCACCCACCCACCCACCCCATCCACATTAGAATATTCTGTTGTGACAGCTGGGGCCTTAACTGTCCTGTTCACTACAAGAGATGCAGAGCCTGGCAAAACCTGACATTTGATAACCACTCAATAAATATTTGTGGAATGAATGAATGAATAAGAGGTCTGCTGATTTGAATTTAACTGCGTGAAAACCCAGGGCTCAAATTCCAAATGAGGAAAGAATTCAAATGCTCCCGATTGTTCACCTTCTTCCAAATGAGCCCCTGCACATCTTGCTTCCACTTTTTCCTCTCCTCTTCTCCCTCCCTCTCTTCCTTCCCTCCTTTCTTTCACAGAGCTTCATTAGCACCTGTTCTGTGCTAACTCTGAGTTAGTTGCTATGTGATGGGCCCACCTTCCTAACCACTCTGCTCCCCAACATGCTCCTAGTGCCCTGACTTCCCACAGGGCCCCAGTCTTTCCCTGGGCCCCCTCAAATCACATCCCTCATGCAATCATTCACTGGTACCCCTTCTCTGTGGGCCTTCATTGTGATTGAGCCCTGAGACTGGAACACCCTGGAAAAGAGAAATGAAGGATTTTCCAAGGTGTCATTGTCCTGCTGGGAAACAAAGTCCTGAAGCTTCTATATAGGAAGTTTTTCATAAAATGAATGGCAACAACCCAGTCTTTTCAGGTTTTTCCTTTGCAGTCCCAGGAGTCTCACTAGCCAGTTATGAACCTGGACTGCTTTCTTGCTTCCTTTGAGCTTCAGATTCAAATGAACATTTGGCTCTCAAGATTCTTTTAAGTTCTAAACCTTCTGGAACCTCCAGGATGTGAATCCACTCAGGTTTGAAGCCACCAGGATGAGTCAAACATCACCCTCTATGAGCTCATCTCCCCGTAAAAAAAAAAAAAAAAAAAAAAGAATGCACTCAATTCCATCATTCCCAGGGTGTGTGGGAGGGTGTGGTGACTGGGGCAAGGGTCTCTGGACTGTCTCTGGGAGCGGGCGTCCCTTTTGCTGAGTCTGCAGAGAGAAGTGGAGTAGTCTGCCTCCCAGGGAAAAGGCTGATGGCCTGCAGGCAAAGGCCACGGGGTGAACTGTGAGACTGTGCCGGAAAGCTTAGGGTGCTATGAGAGAACAAGGTAGAAGAGTCTAGGAAGATGGAGGTGGGAGGAAAGACTCAGTCCTTTCCCAGTGCTGTCAATAACAGGCATGAATTCAGGATGAGGTGATGCATTGGAAGGCTGTAGGGATGGGAACTGAGGAAAGCATAGGGAGGGACAAAAACTAGAGCAATTTCTCAGGGAAGCTCAGCTTGGGCCTGCATTTGCTCCCCCAGAGGCGTGGGGGTTATGGTTGACCCAGAGTAGATCTCCTGAGCCTCTTCTGGGGATCCTGGGACCCCAGGGACAGAGAGGAGGTCCTCAGCATTTTCTGTTCTGCTGGTTCGCATTCCTTGCTTGCTCTGAGGTTCTAGCACAGGTTCAAAGCATCCCCTCCATTTCGGGTGGTCCAGGCAGCTTAAAATCAGAACTACCTTTACACTCTGCTCTGAGTTCCCCTGCCAACAGGATTCCTGGGGTGGAGGCCTCAGCCAGGGGCGGGGCCTGGCTGTGCGTGAGTGTTCAGATCTCGCAGTCCTCCCCCAGCAGGGAGTGAGCCTACAAAAGCAGCCTCGCCCTTAGTACAGCCTCTGTCGGCATCAGCTGCAAACAGCTTCCCTTGCACCTCAGGAAGAAGTGTCAATGAGGAAAGCGGTGGGGAAGGGTTGTGCCTGCCTGTGGTTGTAACAGTTTGCTCTTTTTGGCTCTCAGGGATTGAGGAGTTTAAAGGAGCAACACGCCTTCTTGAGAGCAACACTGCCTTCTTGAGGGTAGGGCAGTTAAGTCTAATAAAGAATGCCTGTACGATTTTACCAGTCAATGAACAGAAAGTACCAGTGCAAGCATTTCTAAAGCAAAGACCCCTACAGGAGTGCAGCTGTCAGAATGGTGACAAGCATCCTGCCCCACAGGTCAAGCAAGGCTAGCATTGGGGGCTACAGAAACATAAAAGCTCGGGGTCACCTCTCCCATAGCTGAGGCCCCTAAGGAGGACCCAGCCAGTCCACAGACCCTAGCTTTACACCCAGGTCCAAAACAAAGCCCCCGCCCCCCTTTAGTGTCCCAAGGAGGGAAGAAAGGCAATAAAGCCCTAGGTTTGTCCCGGAAGTAACCAAGCCCTGACTGAGGTGAGTAAAGGGCACAATCCTGCTTAAATTCAGGCTCCACACATCCACAGCTTTCTCCCCAGGAGCAGTAGAGAAGGTTTTCTTGTCAAGCACCACCTCTGGATGACAGTGCCGGCCCTTCCCTTCCCCCGTCTCACATCCTTGCCCTTTTCTATGCCACAATCTGTGGGCCGAAGAGGAGACAGACTCGGGAGGTCTCCATCCAGAAACCGGAGTCAGGCCAGGAACGAAGAATGTAGCAACCATAAATGTCTGTTCAGAACCTACTACATGCACACCAACGTCAGTACTGAAATAACAAGGCAGTAGGGAATGCAAAGAATAAACAATGTCGCTGCCCACAACGAGCGGGTTTTAAACAAGTGAGATGAGTAGAAAAAGCTGCTATCCCCAAGGGGAAGGCCTAAACGGGAGGCGCAGTCCTTGCAACCAGGGACTGAGGGAGGGCGGGGCTTGGTTGCCCACTAATTTTTATTTTGCTGAGGGAACATTTTGAGGGAGGAGACTGGAACCATGGGTTGAGAGGGCGGAGGAGAAGGTTGGGGAGAAAGAAAACGTATCTGTTGGCTTTGAGAGAGAGAAAATTGGAAAAACAGAGAGATGTTTAAAGGGGACCTACGGGAAAGTTTGCCCCACCTGCACTATGGAAAGCTCTGCTCAACTTCCCCCAAAATCTTTCATAGAACCTTCCTATCAATTGTTTTGGAGATGAATTAATATCGGGGCCTTAATAATGGATTGAGGGCAGCTCAGAGAGCCAGAGCTGGGAGTAGACCAATGGGGTTCAGAGACTCCTGGGTTACTGGAAGTGGGGTCTGAGTGCTCAGAAAGGGTGGATGCTGAGGTGCTGGGTCATCTGGGAAGGGACTGCTTTGCTGGGTCTGGGAGATGGCGAGGAGCAAAGGGGGAAGACTCTGAGGGTGGGGGGACTCTGATTAGAAAGAGTTGTAAGATGATGTGAAACTGGGATGAAAAGCCTCAAGTCCTCGACAAGTACAAGGATTTATGCAGGCGGGAGGAAGGGAGGTGGGAGTGGATAGGATATAGGTCACTGATTCTAATCTCTTCCAGCCTATGTATCAATGAATTTGACCTACTTCACAAAAGATCTGGGTAGATTATTTGGCATTTCTCCCTTGGGCGGATAAATTGCCACCAATGGAGCTTCTGCCTCCAGTCTCTCTCTCTCTCTAATGTGGCTTCCACATACAGTGACACTAAAATAATCTTTTGAAAGTCTAGCTCTCATGGTGTCACTCTTATTTAAAGTCCTTCAATGACCCTTCATCACCCACCCACCAATTCGTCTAACTCCTGAGCAGGGCCTGAAGCACCATGTAATCAGGCTCTGTCCATCTTTCTAGCCTCATCCATGGTCACTCCCCCCGCACCCCCATACTCATCACACCAAACTGCACATACCGTATTTCCCTGAAAAGAAGACCTAGCCAGACCATCAGCTCTAATGTGTCTTTTGGAGCAAAAATTAATATAAGACCCGGTCTTATTTTAATATAAGACCCAGTATAATATAATATAATATAATATAATATAATATAATATAATATAACATAACATAACATAACATAATATAATATAATATAAAACTGGGTCTTATATTAATTTTTGCTCCAAAAATTAATTAGAGCTGATAGTCCAGCTAAGTCTTATTTTCGGGGAAACACGGTAGTTCTTCTAACACAACTTGCTTTTTCACACCCCAGGGCCTTTGCTTATGCTTCCTTCCCACCACCTTTGCCTGGAGTACCTTCCACAACTCAATATCCAACACTCCAGAAGCCTTCTGTGACCCTCTCTTCCTGTTACTATATCCCCACAGTACCTTGTATATAGCACTAGGCTGGCATTTCTACACTGTATCATTTCCACGATTATCTTTTTATGTGTCTGTGACTAATAGAAGGACAGGACCAAATTGTATTCTTTGCAGCCTAGCACTTAGCACAGGGCCTAGCTCATTGTTGGCATTCAGAAAATGCATTGAATGACAATTTGCAACTCAAAAGAGCCCACATAGAAGACACCCTGTGAGGAGTCTGTCTAGCTGACAAACACCCCCTTTTTTTTGAGAACTGCCCCAAACACCAACTGGACCATAGGTGGACATCTGACCTGAGCTAGGCCAAATGGATGCCCTCTCAGAAAAGTGGAATTGACTCCACGAGAAGCAAATTTGTTTCTGGAACTACAATATGCAAACTTGGGAATATAAACTTTGTGGGGTATGCATACTCCACATTTAAACTGAAGAGTAGAGAAAGTCACTCCTTAAAGAAAGAAAATGAAGTGGCCAGATGATTTTAGACGGATTCTGATCCCCAATCCAGCCCTCTCCCGAGACCATGAGGGAGTCCTATCTCTAGGTTCTGGGAGACAACCCTGTTTACTAATAACCTGTCCCCTACTTTATGTGGGAGCTTCACAAAATTTCTGTTCCTTACACGTTCCTGACCACACAAGGCAACCTTCGCCCTTGGCAGAGTTACTTGGGGTTTTTTCCTTCAAAAAAAACTTTTATTTTAATACATACGTCACACTCGGGTATAAATTAGACTTTAAATCATCATATCCATGCAGAACTGACTACATATAATAACTTACAGGGCTCAATGAAAAATGAAAATGTATCCAGTGTTCAAAAGTTAAAGTTACTAAAGTTATTAAAATATAAAGCTTTTTCCGTTTTTCTGAAGTCTCTCTTTTTGACTAGTCATGGTGTTTATTTGTTATTTAATGTATAAGAAAATTAAATTTAAAATTTTAAACCATTGGCATGAATTTTACCATTTATCTCTATATTGTGCAACGCCCATATGTTGAATCACTGAAATTATGGTCTGTATTTCTTGGCTTCTCTTGGAAGATTCATCAAGCTGGCGGGAAGAGATGAGCCCAAGTGTCCCCCAGGCAATGAGCTGTCTGATGGAGAACTCTGTCAGGCATGGGATACTTTACAGGGCAAGTGCAGACCCTCCTAAGACCCTGACGTTCCCACCCTGAGACTCAGGCCCAGCAAGCCTGACAATGACTGCATCCTCTTTCCAATAGCCCCCAGGTCTATGTGCTATGCCATGGCTAGGGTCAGGAAAGCCCAGCTAGGCATCTCCTATTCCAATAGGCTGACAGCAGACAGGCGAACCCCAGGGTCTTTAAACCTCCACACTGGGATGTGCTCAGTATCTGACAGGTAAGAGACTCAGCCTCATTGAGTCACCTAATGAAGTGCCATGGAGCTGCCAGCCAGGGGTGAAGATGGCCACTATTATACCCATTCATAAGACTTTGCAGAACACGCAATGCACACCTCTCCCTGACCCTCCCTGCCTGCATGCCAGGCCATCACCAGGGGCAGAGGGCAGCAGTATTCACTGAGTGAGGGAAAGGAAGGGTGGATCTCGGGGGCACCAGGAAGCTGGGCAGTGGATGGCCAAGAACCCATCCCAGGGTGGTGGGTAGACTTCAAGAGTTGGCACCATGTATGAGCCAAGACTCTAAGCCCTGGCCCATGCTCCAAAGTCCCATGGGGATTCATTTACAAAACACATACACATTCAAAGATAAAAATTAAGACTATCAAGGCAGTAGCTACAGAGCATTAAATCCCAAGCACCAAGGTTTTCTAAGCAGAGAGCCCTGTGTGATTGCACTGGTTACATAGCCCATGAACTTGGCTCTGTACATACAAGGAAGATCTCTAAACCTCATTTAATAACATAAGTACAGGAAGTTGAAGCGAAAAAAGGAAAACACACTTCGTGTACATATTAAAGAAACTTGGGGCACTCAGATCCATAAGTCAAGTATACTATTCGCATCTCATCTGGAGGATGAGCTAAAGAATAGTTGTCTTTACTCCCTTCAACCCAGACTGCAGAATTGACCAGAAGCTGTGGTATTATGGATGAACTAGAATTAGATGTCTAAGCATTTAGTCAGGCTTTATTCCAAAGTATAATGCCTTTAGCTACTCAAAGGGTATATCATGAAAGAAGATGGAATAATATCAGAGCAACAAAGAAGAGGAAACATAACTAGTTTCCTTTGCCTTAATAACTTATGATGTTATGACCTAACAGTTCAACATGGCTTAACAGTTCAACATTTCCCAGAGGCTTATGCAAAAAACTTCCTGTTGGGATTGGCTCCAAATAAGGCCTTTCGTATTTCTGGCATCTTTTGCTCTGCTAAGAGATCCAGTCGACTTTCTAGGGTATTAGAAACCTTGATTCTCTGATTGCCACTGTAAACCTCCACACCTCCAGCTGCGTTCATAGGCAGGTGCACCTCTCGGTCAACTTGGACTTGCACATATTTTTGGGAGACTGCCATGTATTCAGGGATGGCTTTTTGCACTGCAGCCTCCACCAGGAGGTGGTCCTGTGGCCTACAGCGGACAATCACCACAGGCTCCAGCAGTCGGAACAGACCCTGGAGCACTAGTTTAAACAACAGCCCCTGGTAGACTTCTGAGTCTGCCACAATCATGCTGAGTCTCAGCTTTGCATCATTCAGTAACTCCGAGATGAGGTCATTTCGGGCTTTCAGGACTTCCAGCCTTGCCTGATTCCTCACAGTGGACATCTGGATTTTCTTCTGCTGCTCTATCTGCTTCTCCTTTTTCTCAAAATACTCCATAATCTTTAGTCGTTGGGTTTGCACAAGGCGTCCTTTCTCGATGTTGAATTCTTCCTCAGCCTTGGCATCTATTTCTTCTGCCTTCTCATTGGCTTCCTGTTCAATGAAAGCCATCATGTGCTTAATCTGCTTCTGCACATCGACATCACTCAGGGCCATGGCTGCTCCCAGAAAGGGAGGTGGAGGGAGAACTGGCAGATCTTCTGCTTCCTTTGCTTTAGGGCAGTTTCAGGAGTGTCTCTGGAGTTCCACTTCCTTAGCTGTGGAGTGTATAAAGGGAGGAAGGAGAGAGTCAGGGTCCAAAGGGAAGGATCATGAAGAACAGCTATCCACTGCTGAGGCCCAGAAAGGGAAAGCAACCTGTCCAAGGTGATACCGTAAAAGAACAAAGACTTGAACCTGGGCTCCTAGAGATCTGTCTCTACTACATTCACTACCTTCTTAGCATCAAACCACAATGAGATGATTAGGGCAGACCTAGTCCAGAAGTTTTCTAGTCAGCAATGGCTCAATGCTCAGGAAAGATTACTACAGATGCCACAGAAATAAAAAGAATTATAAGAGACTACTATGAATAATTATATGACAACAAATGGGAAAACCTAGAAGAAATGGATAAATTCCTAGAAACATACAATCTACCAAGACTGAACCATGAAGTAGAAAATATGAACATATCTACAACTAGTAAGGAAATTGAATCAGTAATTAAAAACCTTCCAACAAACAAAAAAGCCCAGGGCCAGATCATTTCATTGGAGAATTCTACCAAAAATTTAAAGAAGAGGGTGGCCGGTTGGCTCAGTTGGTTAGAGCGCAGTGCCCTTAACACCAACATCGCCAGTTCGATTCCCACAGGGGCCAGTGAGCTGCGCCCTCCACAACTAGACTGAAAACAATGACTTGACTTGGAGCCGATGGGTCCTGGAAAAACACACTGTTCTCCAATATTCCCCAAAAAAAATTAAAAAAAAAAATTTAAAGAAGAATTAATGCCAATGCCTCTCAAACTCTTCCAAAAAAAATCAAAGAAGAGAAAACATTTCCAAATTCATTTTATGAGTCCCATATTACCTTTATACCAAAGCCAGACAAAGACACTACAAGAAAAGAAAACTACAAGACAATATCCCTGATGAACACAGACGTGAAAATCTTCACAAAGTCCTAGCAAACTGAATTCAACACTGCATTAAAAGGATCATACACCAGGAACAAGTGGGATTTATCCCTGGGATGCAGGGATGGTTTAACATACAAATATCAATCAATGTGACAAACTAGGAATAAAAGGAAATTATGTCAACATAATAAAGGCCATATATGAAAAGCCCACAGCTGACATCACACTCAACAATGAAAAACTGAAAGCTTTTCCTCTAAGATCAAGAACACGGCAAGGATGTCCACTCTTGCCACTTTTCTTTAACATAGTATTGAAATCCTAGCTATAGCAATTAGGCAAAAGAAAGAAATAAAATGTATCCTAATTGGAAAGAAAGAAGTAAAATTATCTCTATTTCCAGGTGACATGATCTTATATCTAGAAAACCCTAACAGTGCCACCAAAAAAAAAATGTTAAAACTAATAAACAAATTCAGTTGCAGGATACAAAATCAACATATAAAAATCAGTTGTGTTTCTACACAAACAATGAATAATCCAAAAGGGAAATTAAGAAAACAATCCCATTTACAGTATCATAAAAAAAAAAAAAAAAAGCTAAGAATAAACTTAACCAAGGAAGCTAAATGCTTTTACACCAAAACCTACAAAATACTGCTGAAAGAAATGAAAGAAAACACAAATAAATGGAAAGACATCCCATGTTAATGGATTAGAAGACAATATTAAGATGTTCATACTATTCAAAACTATGTACAAATTCAATGCAATCCTTAACAAAGTCCCAATGGCATTTTTTAAAAAAATGGAAAAAGCAACCCTAAAATTCATAGAGAATTACAAAGGACCCTGAATAGCCAAGACAATTTTGAAGGAGAACAAAGCTGGAGGCCTCACACTACTGACTTCAAAACCTATTACAAATCTACAGTAATAAAAATAGTATGGTACTGGAAAAAAGACAGACTTATAGACTAATGCAACAGAACAGAGAGCCCAGAAATAAACATACATATATATATATATATATATATATATATATATATATATATATATATATATATAGTAAAATGATTTTTGACAAGGGTACAAGGACTACAGCATAAAGAAAGGATAGTGTCCTCAACAAACGGTGTTAGGAAAGCTGAATATCTGTGTGCAAAAGAAAGAAATTGGACCTTTATCTTACACTGTACACAAAAATCAACTCCAATGGATTAAAAACTTGAACATAAGACCTAAAATTATAGGACTCCTAGAAGAAAACATAGGGAAAGCCTTCATAATAACTGGTCTTGGCAATTATTTCTTGGCATGACCAAAAGCACAGGCAACAAAAGCAAAATAGACAAATGGGACTATATCAAATTCAAAATTTGTGCAGCAAACAATAAACATAGCAATAAGGCAAACTATGGAATAGGAGAAAATAGTGGCAAACTAGATATCTGATAAGGGATTAAACCGAAATATATAAGGAACTCCTAAAACTCAATAGCAAAAAAGAAAAGCAAAAAAAAAAAAAAAAATTTAATTAGCAAAGGACTTGAATGTAGACATTTATTCAAAGAAGACATACATATGCCCAAAAAGTATATGAGAAAGTGCTCAACATCACTAATTATCAGGGAGCTGCAAGTCAAAACAACAAAGATATATCACCTCACATTTATTAGGATAGCCATTATCCAAAAAAAAAAAAAAAAAAGGCAGCAGAAAATAAGTGTTGGAGAGAACGTGAAGAAATGGAAACACTTGTCCACTATTGTTGGGAATGTAAAAAGGAGTAGTAGCTATGGAAAACAGTATGAAGTCTCCTTTAAAAGTTAAAAATAGAACTACCATATGATCCAGCAATCCCACTTCTGGGTATTTATCCAAAAGAATAGAAAATAGGATCTCAAAGAGGTATTTGCCCTCCATTTTCACTGCAGCATTACTCACAATAGCTAAGAGGTGGAAGAAAACCTGTGTCCATTGACAGTTGAATGGATAAAGAAAATGTTGTATATACCACAATGGCATATTGTTTTGGCCTTAAAATATGACAAGGAAATTCTTTCATGCTAAATGAAATAAGCCAGTCACAAGACAAAGACTGCATGATTCCACTTAAATTAGGTATCTAAAGTAGACAAATTCATAAAGCAGAAAATAAAATGGTGGTTGCCAGGGGCAAAGGAGTTAGGAGTTGAAGTTCAGTGGGTATAGAGTTTCAGTCATGCAAGATCAAGTTCTAGAGATCTGCTATGCAACAATGTGCATATGGTTTACAATGCTAACAATACTGTACTGTAACTTAAAAATGTGTTAAGAGAGTAGATTTCCTGTTATGTGTTTTTTTAACACAATTTAAATAAAAAAATAAAGTGCTGCCCCAGAAAGATGCACCACTCACCAAATTTGGTGGAAAAATAACCCAGTGTTTGTGACAAAGACCAAGATTTTGGGTTCAACCTAACAAACTGTCATTGGAATTTAAAAAGAAAATGATTTATCCTACCCATTGCCCCATTATTTTAGAATGTAATATATTTTTCTAAACTGCACTTTTTAAAATAGAGCAAAACATTCTCTGATCCTAAATAAGACAGTCAATTAAATGGCTGGGGGGCGGGGGAAGGCTCCCTGGGTAATACTGCCGGTCACCAGCTTTGGAAACCACTGTCAATGAAAGCAGAGAGAGTGGGAGATCCAGGAAGCCGCAGGTTATGCGTGTTGAAAAATAAAATGTACCAGATGAGCCCTTACCAGTACCCTGCCAAAGGCCAGCCTTTGCTCTGGCGCCGGGAGTCTGCAGGCGGAATGTGGAACCTGGAACGCACACTGGAACCTGGCACTGTTACTTCCTTCTTTCTTCAGACGACCCTCGCAGGCTGCCCAAGCAGCTTGAACCCAAAGAGCCAGACTGACACTGGGGAAGGCTGGCCAAGTCTGCAAGGGGAGGCCAAGAGGGATTTCCTTGGCACACAGGCCATGCCAGGCTTTGCATGCTTGGAATCGCAATTAAGTTGACATATGGTGGACTTCAGGTGTGGGGTGGGCTCGCCTTAGCCAAGCCTTCAGAAATGGATATGCATGTGAACATGGGCAGCCAGTTTATTAATTTACTAATGAAAAATACAGCTGTCGTGTTGGCAGATCTTGGCCTTCTTTCCTGTACGTGAGTCGCTTGGGAAGATAAATCCAAAGGCGGTTTAACGAGAAACCAGAGCAAGTAAAATGTGCCAGATGGTCTTTAAGAGGGCCACACCCCCCACAGGGGCTAGTCTGCTCTTGTTGGTTAGGGAGGACATCTTCTGCAGGCCCAGATGGGGCTGACACGGGCATCGCCAGCTTCCATGAGATGGGCTCTGGAGTCAGACTGCCGGAATTCAGAGCCTAGTGATGTATTTACCATTTGTATGACAAAGCCGCTCACCCCTTGAAGCCTCAGTTTCCTCAACTGTGTAATGGAAATAATAATACCCCCACCACAGGATTGTTATGAGGATGAATTGAAAGAAATGAATGTTTAGCATAATGCTAGGCCATAGTTAATCGTCATGCTTGGTAGTTATTATTATCATCATTACTGTTACTTATTCTCTTTTCTCCTCTGCTTTATGCCTCATTCCTTCTCAGTCACTCTGTGTGTACAGAGTACCTGTGACTGATTTGGTTTGCAGTCTAAAGTAAGTGGAAATGCAGTCTAGTCTTGCTTCCTTGTATTAAATTTAGGAGCCCTGCTTGGAGTTTGGGAACCTCCCAACACTTCATGGCACCGTTCCCCACAGGCTCAGGTGGCTGGCCATATCCTTAGTGATGGTGGGTGAAGTCCCCAAATTCCAGGGCTCGTGGGCCTGGGTGGAGTCATCTCACAGACTGTCACACATCACAGTCCTGCCTCCTCCCACACACCTGCTACTAAATAGCTTATCAGTGCAGGGACCAGAAGGCAGCTGCAGGGTGGGGCAGGGTTAAAAGTCAGGGATTGAGCAAGTGTTTCTGCAGGAATTCGGGTACCCATGTAATGTGTCTGGCAGATGTAACTTCCAGTCTGTCTGGGATGGGGATTATGAGGCCACATGGGCCTGTGGCTTGAGCAAAACAACAAAACAAACTGAGAAATGTGAAACGCACCATGTCTGCTCTTGCGTGAGGGCCCAGACCCTTCTGATAAGATGAGGCAGGCTTGTGCTACAAGTGGCATCCCCGTTACCCACGTTTGGGGCCAGGACAGCATCTAGGGCCCTTCAAGACGGTCTTACTCCCATGAGCTATTCAGTAGCAGGGTCTCTTCATTGGCCCCCTAAACATGGCAGGCTCTGCCCCACCTAACAGCATCTGGTCATACGGGTCTCTCAGCTGAAATGCCTTCCTTTGCTCCTCTCCACTTACCTAAATACCACCTATACTTTCAGGCCCAGTTTGAGTCTCACCACCTCCTTGACCCCTAGAGTCCTCCTCATAATGACAGCATGGCCTATTTTCCAGATATAAGTCAGAGCTGGATTCAGTGTCATTTTTACAATTATTTTGCTTCTTCCAGGAAATTCCTTGAGGACAAGCATCAACGGGATGGGTGGAAATAGGCATAAATTGATTGGATTAAGGGCTGAGGGTTTGGGGAGGACTTTCTTTTTTTGTCTTTTTTATTGTGAAGTATAATATGCATATAGAAAAAGTGTATAGAACGTGAAGGTATAGCTCAATGAATTATTATGATATACAAATATCCTGTAGTCACCACTCAGGTCAAGAAATAGAACGCTACCAGCACCCCAGAAGCCCCTCCTTAAGACATGAAGGAGACATTTCAAAACTGGTGATTTTGGGGCGGCCGGATGGCTCAGTTGGTTAAAGCGTGAGTTCTCAACAAGGTTGCCAGTTCAATTCCTGCGTGGGATGGTGGGCTGTGTCCCCTGCAACTAAAGATTGAAAACGTTGACTGAACTTGGACTTGGAGCTGCGCTGCGCCCTCCACAACTAGATTGAAGGACAATTACTTGGAGCTGATAGGCCCTGGAGAAGCACACTGTTCCCCAATATTCCCGAATAAAATTTAAAAAAAAAAAAACAACTGATGATTTTGTATTCATGGCCATAGGAGGGGTCCTTGGTGGAAGTGTGAGCTTAGAAATCTGCCTTCATTGGCCCTTCTTCCTTGCCTACGAGAGAGCCTGTGTGCACCGTGGGGAAGTGTAGAATCCACGGCACCATGAGAGGGAGGACGGGCAGGCAGAAGTGCTCGATGGGCAAAACATGTCCGTCAGTCTGGAGCCCTGCCCAGACCCTGAAACAACTGTTCTTCATTCCAGCTAGGATTTGTGAGTCTGAGGGCAAATATGTCTGGGAGTGGGCTCCCTACCCCTGGCCAAAAGAGAGGTAACCCAACTTGGACCTCCACACACGTAGAGATTGCAGAGTGAGGAAGGGAAGGGGCTTTCCAGGGCCTGGAGCACTGGGCAACTCGCACGGCCCAGGACGTAGGTAAGGCAATTTAGAGAAATACTGTGTCCTTTGGGAGATTTTAAATGCTAAATATGTGGGAAGAAGGCATTCCTTTTTTTGTCTTTCAAGAAATACTTGATGAACAGTATTATTCTACATTACATGCCAGGCACTGTGTAGGCGTTGGAGATAGAATAGAGAAGACAGATACCAGCCCTGCCTCACCAGCCCATGATGTAATGGGGGAGAGGAACCCCTAAGCAGATAACCATGTGACAGTGTGGGATGCTAGGAACCAGAGGTTTCAAGAAAACTAAGTGAAGGAAGGGATCCGGGCCCTGATTCTTCTTCCAAGTTCATCCCAGGCTCTTTTACAATGTATTGTCCTACAGACAGGTAAGCCCTAACATGGGTAACAAACCATCACTCACAGATGCCTTCACTCGGACACAAGTCCCCTGGAAAGGGTAGCAAGTTGATGGTATTCATTAAGAAGAATTTATACAAATAGACAAGAATCGAATGAGTCTTTATGGACACCTGACTCTATAGGCAATACCTTTGGGTGTCCACAGAGAACCATGGTTCAGAAATATGGAACGGTATTTGGCACCCAAAAGGGGATAGTATAAGATCCAGGAATGGACACAGGTTGAGTGGCTGCAGGCTTCAGCTGCAGGCGTGGTCTGGTGGGCAAGGGATCAATCCAGGAGGGCAGAGTGAAGACAGGCATTGAGGGACTGACCATCTTGATAAGTAGAAAGAGAGGGTGAGATTGTCTAGACGGGGAGAATGCTGTGGGCAAAGGACAGCGGTGGGGACCTGTAGGAGGTCTGGTTGAGAGACCACATTGGTTTGGCAGCAGCAGACAGGCCTGCAGTGGCCGTGGCAGGGAGCAGGGTCCAGAAAGCCAGTTTTAGTTCAACTGGGGAAGGTGTGAAATGTCAGACTGAGATTGGGTCATTAGGCAAAGGAGAGCCATCAAAGGCTTCTGAGCAGGATTGAAACTTGGCCAAACCTGGGTGTAGGAAGATTAGCCCGGTGGTGGCGGAGGCAAGAAGTCTGGCTATAAGCCAAATGCCAGGTGGAGTCTGTGTGTGGATGAGGGCTTAGATAAGAACACAGGAAGGGAGGCTTTGGGATGGAAAAAGATGTGGTACAAGAGCCAGATGGCAGGTCTGATGACTTAGAGTCAGGCCCTGGCGGTGCCTGCTGCACCTCCACTCACAGAGCCGAGCAGCTCAGCTCAGGGTGAGGATGAGGGAAAGCAGGCACTAAGCACCCTGCTGCCTCCGGAGCAAACTGAGGAAAGACCAACAAGAGCCACAGAGAGGCAATGGTCTGGACATAGAGGAAGACACCCAGACAGAAAATCAGAAGTGACCAGAGAGCTTTGTCTCTGCTTCAGTGCTGATGAGTAAGGGGCCATATACAGTTATATATATATATGATATTCAGAGTGTGCCAAAAAAATGTATACACATTTTAATAAAGGAAAAAACTGTACTAAAATTGTAATACTCAATATATACCAACAACGAAAGATGAATACACGTCACGTTTGACTCCTGCAATTACAAGAGGTGCTCAAAGTGGTTACCATCAGCATCCAGACACTTCTGATGACGGCGAATTATTGCTTGAGCAACATAGACCACAATGTTCACTTGTATACATTTTTTTTTTTTGTTTGGCACCCCCGGGATATACATATACATATATATATATATATATATATATATATATATATATATATATATATATATATATATAAAAATTTATTTGGTACAGCCACTATGGAAAACAGTATGGAGGTTCCTCACAAAATTAAGAATAGAGCTACCACATGACAAACAGTATTATTCCAAAGACCTCCTACAGGGGCCAGGCAGGTCAGATAAAGGAGAAAACCAGGTAGGGCAAGAGATATTTCTCCTCAAATAATTTACATTAAGAATTCACACCTTAATTTCTCTTTTTCAAACCTCTGCAGGAAGGTTACTTGAAAGCAGTCAGGTTCTCCCCAAGAACAAATTGCTTAAAGTTGCATAGCTAAAAGGTTTTCAATCATGGTTTCCCCAAAAAGATTCCATCCTCGTCTAAAGGGCCCAGACTTCTGCCGCCTTAGGAAATGTGGACTTGGGGTCATACGATCTGATATTTTATAGAAGTTGGAAATACCATTTTAAAAGTAAAATTCATCCATTTTCTTTGTTTTACTGAGGTAAGATATACATAACATACATTTTTACCTTTTAACCGCCAAGTAATGATCAATGGCATTAAGTTCATTGACATTATTGTGGAACCATCACCACCATCCATTTCCAGAACTTTTTCATCTTCCCAAACTGAAACTCTGTACTCATTAAACACTAACTCCCCATTCCCACCTCCCTTCAGCCTCTGGCAACCACCGTTCTACTTTGTTTCTCTATAAATTTGACGACTGTAGGTACCTCATATAAGTGGAACATTCAATATTTGTCTTTTGTGATGGGCTGGTTTCACTTAGCATGTTTTCAAAATTCATCCATGTTGTAGTATGTGTCAGAATTTCCTTCCTTTATAAGGCCGAATGACATTCCCTTGAACTTACATGTCCCATTTTGTTCATACATCTGTGAATATTTGGGTTGCTTTCATCTTTTGGCCATTGTGAACAATGCTGGTAGGAACATGGGTACACAAATACCTGTTTGAGGCCCTGCTTTCAATTCTTTTGGGTATATACCGAGAAGTAGAATTGCTGGATCACGTGGCAATTCTGTTTAATATTTTGAGGAACTGCCATACCATTTTCTACAGCAGTTGCACCATTTTACAATCTCACCAGCAATGCGCAAGGGTTTCAATTTCTCCACACCCTTGACAACATTTGTTATTTTCTGTTTTCTGCTTGTTTGTTTGTTTTATAACTGCTAATACCTAATGGTATGAAGTGGTATCTCCTTGAGGTTTTGATGTGCATTTCCCTAATGATTAGCGATGTTGAACATCTTTTCATGTGCTTATTTGCCATTGGCATATCTTCTTTGGTAAAATGTCTAGTCAGGTCCTTTACCCATTTTTTAATCAGGTTGTTTGTTGCTGTTGTTGTTGAATTGTAGTTCTTTATCCCTCTGTGGTCCTAAGCACTCACTTCCAGTTGCAAACCAGACAGCCATCCAGCAAACAGAGCCCTACAGAGGGGTTTTTCAAAGAGTGGGCCATGCAGCCAAATGGAATAGAAAAATCTAGAGATCATTACAGGTAATAAGGTTAAATGTTGTGTAGTCAAACTTTTACTTCCTATATGTATATGTCTAGATGTATACATGTATGTATATATGCATAGATATATATAACAAGCACATTTGTATATATTCTGATTCACAGTGAAAACTGCATCTGTTAATGTGAGGGGCAGTACAAAACTTTTGAGAAACACTGGCATCAAGTTAACTGAATCCACCTTCTTCAGAAAGCAGTTAAGCAACCATCTGTTGTTAAGCAGAGCTTTGGAAGATCTCACTTAATCCACCTTTCAAAGTATTCACCCTTCAAAATAGGCCTCTTATATGGTGGGGGTGGGGGTGAGTGGGAGCGGTCTGAGATTCCAGTTATAATACATGATGTATAAGCAGTTTACATGGCTAATGTTTACTGAGCATGCCCCATGTTCTGGGTGGTTACGGGATGCCATGGTATGGTAATTCCTCCAAGGCAGGCCCCACTTCCCCCTCTGCATCCCAGGAATGACATCTGAGGGTAGGAACCAGGCTGCTCCTGAAATAGGAAGTCTCCCTCTTGGCCTCCAATGTCTCCACGGGCAGCAGCTTAGTGTCATAAGAAGTGCATTAGAACTGTTCAGGTTTCAGCCCTGATGTCACTCAGAGGCTGGGCAATCTGGATAAAAGCTCAAAATCTACCTGAATTCCATCCAGATAAAGACACAAAGGCTCATCTGTAAAATAAGGATGTTAATGAGGAATTCTGCTGCTTTCTCAATGGAGCTGTGAAAGCCAAATGATGCAAGGCTAGAACGGTTTTGTAAAGTGCTACTGAATGTCAGGTGTCATTCACAAACACCCCACCCCTCATTCTGCCCTTCCTAGAACCACACTCCTTGAGGTGCTTGTGGAAAGGTAGGTCTGGACCAGAGGATAGAGCCCCAGGAAGCCTCCAGGGTACTGAGAGTTAGTATGAGGTCCGCAAGGAGCCTCAGGACACAAGCCCTTCAAAGAGAAATGGTTGGCTAAGCCTCCAGCCTATGAGCCAAGGGCAAGGACAGCCTCAACAGAGCTCAGATGCTCTGCTTGCTCAGAAACACACCGTCCTCACTCAGCTCAGGGCACATATTCAGATGCCAAACATTGCTTTAATATTGACTTAATTCTCACTGCGATAGGTCGTAGCCTCACCTCTACTGAGACATACAGCTCAACCCCTGACACAGGGAGTTTTCTGGTTTGCAAGGAAGAGAGTATATTCACCAAACTCTGCTCCTCATCATGAGTGGGACTTCCATGATGACCTCATTGGGGAAAGGACTATTTCTGACTCATCTTAATACTTCCCACAGAGTCCAGTAGACAGCAATTGCTTAATAATAAGTTGGACCTATAGATGAATAGATGGTGGTGAGGAAAGAAGTCTCCCCTATAGACTACCACAACCTCAGGAATTTGCAACCCTCTTTCAGAAAAAAGAGGGAGGAATGGGGAGATGGGAACAGGAACAGCAGTGGCCTGCCCCAGAGGGACACCTCCTCCAGTCCTGCCCACATTCCTGGAACACAGAACTCAACAAAATCTTTAAAAATGTAAGTTATTTCAGTGAATTCCCTCAGTCCTCTCGTGGAGTCTATTATACTCAAAAGGTAACTTGAAGGTCCAGGAAGACTCCCACAATCCTAACATATCCTGTAATCTGAGATGGCACTCAACCTAATTAACAGTGAACCAATCAGAGTAGTCCTGCCTGCCTCCGTTGGAACAGGGTCCTGAAGGCCTCTTGCTCCGCCGAGCATTAGCCCTTTATGTTGAATCAGGAGGTCAGAGGGAGCCAGGGAAAGGTCTGGGGTGACTGGAGCACCTTGGGGAGGAGGACTCAGGGCAGGGAACATTTACCAACCAACATGAAATTATTTCAGTTATTATACAACCTGTTCGGCTACACTATTGAAAAGGTTTGAAGGTTCGGCTTATCCCTGTGGCATCTGCTGGAAATTCCCACCTTCTACCAAAGGCCTCAGCAATACATAGGTTAGGACACAGCTACTGTGTTTCTTGTTTTGCTTTAGTTCATTAGTCTTTTTCTCTGTGTGCTTTAGTTTGGATAGTTTATATTGCTATGTCTTCAATGTCACAGATTTTTTTTTTTCTATAATGTCTAATCTGCTGTTAAGATCAGCCAGTGAAATTTTCCTTTCAGGTAGTCTTCAATTCTAGAAGTTCAATTTGGTAACTTTTTTATATCTTCCATTCCTCTCCTCCCGCTCTTTACATTTTCCTTTAAATTCTTTTGTATATTTATAATTCCTTTTTTAATCCTTGTCTGCTAATTCCATTACCTCTGTCATTTCTGGGTTTGTTTCTATTGACTGATTTTTCTCCTGACCACATTACCCTACTTATTTGCACGACTAGTAATTCTTGACATTCTGAATTTTATGTTGTTGAAAGTCTGTATTTTGTTGTTGTCCTTTTAAAAATGATGAACGTTGTTTTAGGTGGTAGTTATGGTAATCGTAGATTAACTTTTTCTTTATGAGGTTTGTTTATAAATTTTGTTGGGGGACAGAGTTACTTTTATGCTAGGGCTAATTTAGCCCTTCTACAAATGCTAACCCTTCTAGAGTTTTTACTGAATCCTCTGGACATTCTATGAGGTCTCTTCCTGTTGGCTGGTTTGAAACTCAAACATCTCCCCGCCCTGGGTGAGCCATGGAAACCAATCAGCTCATGCTCCCCGCCAGTTCTTTGCCTGGCACTGTGGAATTGTAGGTGCATATACAATTTAGTATCAGCAGCAGACTCAAGAGGATCATGTTGGAGCTTTTTGTGCTGCTTTACTCCCTCGTCTCTGGTCTTCCATCTTGAAATTCTCCTCATCTACCTCCTCAACTCAGCAAACCACTGTGGTCTGCTTTGGTTTCCCCTCACTGTTCTGCAATTCAGAAAGTACTTCTGGCTGAAACGGTGATAGTAGAGCTTGCCCCATTTGTTCTTTTTTTTTTTTTTTTTCAGGAATCATAGTCTTGTGCTATGTGCTGTCCGCTATCTGAAAACAGTGGTTTTATATATTTTGTGCAATTTCCAAGTTGCTTACATTAGAAGAGTATTGTAGGATGAATGTGTCCCCCCAAAATTTATATGTTGAAACCGAATTCCCCAAGTGTTGGTGTTAGTAGATGGGGCCTTCTGGAGGTGATTAACTCATGAGGGCAGAACCCTCATGAATGGGAT
The DNA here is from genome assembly GCF_004115265.2 of Rhinolophus ferrumequinum. NCBI lineage: Eukaryota > Metazoa > Chordata > Mammalia > Chiroptera > Rhinolophidae > Rhinolophus > Rhinolophus ferrumequinum. Next base: position 39,064,425 of record NC_046296.1, on the reverse strand, counting down.
TAGTGCCCTTAGAAAAGATGCCCAACAACATTCTCTAGTCCCTTCCACTACGTGAGGGCCCAACAAGAATTCTTCAGCTCAGAAGAGGGCCCTCACCAAAGCATGCTGGTACCCTGATCCTGCACTTCCAGTCCCTAGAACTATGAGAAACACATTTCTGTTGTGTATAAGCTACCCAGTCTATGGTATTTTGTTGTAGCGGCTGGCATGGACTCAGACAGCAGGTAGGTCTAGGACCAGTTCCTTGGGTCCAGCAGAAATGGGAACCTCTGCGTGAAGCACATTCACTATAGTGATCTGCTCCTCCAACCCCTTCTCAGGAGGCTGGGTTGCAAGCCTCGGAAGCTATCAGTGGCTGACTGAACGGAAAAGGAACTTCAAAGGATCATATGTAGCTCACAGGACAGTGGGAGGGCTAGAGACGCTGCTCAGGACTGTCTTTATAGGAACTGTGCCCAACACGTCTCAGGAACTGCTCTAATAAGGAAACCACTTTTGGTACCATTGCTGCCATCAAACTCTAAACAATCAGTGTGTACAGCTGTCACTTCTGCACCAGGAACTCAATTATACCACAACCGCCACCACGGCCTACCCTTATGTGCCACTTCCTGTGTCAGTTATTGAATTGTATACCCACCACTAAAGCTGCAGCCTCCAGAGGGAGTGTGCCCTGTACTTAACTGTAGTTGCAATAGCTCTTGAATCTGACGAGGAAACCAGGACTGTAATTTTCAGCTGCTATAAGGGACGATCTTTTCTTCCCACCAAGACTCTCAAAGTGAGAGATTCCCCAGATTCGAAATGTGATCGTGATGCTTGGTAGCCAAAACATGCACTTTAAAGGAACAGCCATAAGTGAGTCTTGGATGGTTTCTGGCATTCTTAGTACTGAAGCGTGGAATAACATCATTAATTTCATTGCTGGAAGAGGGGTCTGTGATTCAGTCTCCTTTGAGCTTATGAGAGGGGCCACTCCCAGATCATTTGAATATTCCACACAGTAACCTCTGAGGAAGTGTCCTTTCCTATAGCCCAGCAATGAGTGCCAATACCATCAGTTAATAACAACTGGTCTCCTGACCTAACGTTGTAGCAGAAGACAGAAATGAAGATAGCAAAACATTATTAAGGGAGCTTGAGCCAAAATTCTGAAGCTGGGGCATACTTTGCAGTTTCTGTTATGAAACGGGGAAAGAGAACTAGATGCATTCTAGAAGCATAACTAGAAATGAAAACCAAGTGACCCAATCTTATGGGATTTATTTATCACTATGATCATTAGGGACCACTGATCTTTAAGAAATTGCTGCAGTGTTTAAGGCATTAATACCTTAGCTCAAAAAATTGTGCAATGTACATTACATTTGAGCCCTAAGAGAAAGGGAGGTTTTAGAAGTGGGGAGAAAAAGAGGAACAGGTACGGCATAAAGCAAGATGCTATAAAGGTGAGCCAAGTGGAGTCTGGAAAGCAGGAGAGCCCTGAAGAGTGAAGAGGCAGTAGTCTGAAGATACTGGACATGTGTGGAGGGAATAAGCGTTAATAGAAGAACAGGGTGAAGCAGAGAAAAGGATGATAACCATTTTACCTCCTTACCAACGATTCTAAGAAGGAGGTTCAGAGAGGAATAAGAGTACCTACTATAGGCCAAGAATTAGGGATTCAGAGTGAGCATGGATTCATGTATTGACAAACCAACTGACTAAAATTTGGAATAAATCATGGATTTCACTTGGATCTTTCTTACCTTCCTCTTCCCTCAAAATCTGCTTCTTTTCTAAAGTTCTTTATTTACTGTGCAGCTCGGAATGGGGGTGTGGCATAGCACACCCGGTGAGCTATGACCCAGATGTAATAGCTGGGTGCCTCCCCAGAGTGCATTTCCCCCCAATACCTGCCACCCACTATACAAGAACCCTATTCTCTAAGTGGAATAAAACTCTGGCCTTGGGGTGGACCCTGATAGGCCCATATCAATAGAGTCACAGTAATGGTTTCAGGGATGGGCAGTGGTCCAGACCTAAGGCAACAACCATATGACGTTCTGCTGGCCACCACGATTGGTTCAGGGATGAACTAATCTGATTTAATCAGAGGAAATCCAAGATTTTAGTTTAATGAGTGGGTCTAGAGAAGGTCTCTCTCCTGGACAGTGTGGTGAATGGGTTGTGAGGCCTGATCCTGATACAACCATTTTGCTTCTAAGAGAGAGCGCAATGAAAGGAAGAAGTTGACCCAAGAAGAGAAAAACTGAAAAAGTGTAGAAAAAAATAGAGCCAGAGCTTTGATCAAGCCATACCTGAAGTTTGAGCTACTTTTGGATGTTTCAGTTAAAGAAGTCTATACAGTTATTTTGCTGTTGAAGCCAGTTTGGATTGACTTCTATTCCTTGCAACCCAAAGCATCCTAGTCACATCAAATGATCTATTGGAATCCATTTTGCCATTTCTTGGATAGATGTGAGGGAACACAAACAAAATGACAAAAATGAGTATATTTTAGAATCTTACTGTCCTGGAGTTCTACTCTCAGCTTGATTTACGCAGTTGGTTGCACGGTTAGGAATCAATAGGAGATGGGAAAGATTTAAAAACTGAGGAAGAAGCCCAAAGAAGAAGTAGAAAGGGTAAACACAGAGGAGATTAAAAAGGAAAAGAGAGAGGGAGAGAAAATTGATGGAATCAAAACATAGAAGCCTTCGAGTTATCCTAGGTCTTCTCCTGCTGTGTTATCAAGCCCTGAAGATTCTGATATCTAAATATCCCTGGTACCCACGGCCGCCTCTTCCTTTTTCTGAACCATGCTTGTTCAGACCCTCATGATTTTTCTCTTCTTCACTCTCTCTGCCTTCACTTTCATCCCCTCAAAATCCATTTTCTACACCACTCCCAGAGTGACAAAATTCTCTATACATTTTCTTCTCAAATGACAACTCTAAACTTGTCATTTTCTTACTGAAACACTTTTGATGCTTCCTTGATACGGAAAATGGGAAATAACATGAGCTTTGAAGACAGATCATTTTGAAAACTAGCCCTGCCACTTAACAGCTGTGGGACTGGGAAAATTTCTTAATCTCTCTGCACGTCACCTATCTGAACTCCAGTGATAATACTATAATGGTCAGGATTTCTTTGGTTACCAGTGACAGAAAACTAACCCATACTCACTAGGCAAAAAGAGAAGGGGGGACTTATTAACTCAAGTGACCAACTGCAGAACAGTAGCGCAGCAGGGTCTTGGGAATACCCAGAAGTAGGAACTCACAAATGGCCTGTATCTATCTTTGGAGCTGGTTAGAAGGGGGCTTTATCTCTCCATTTTTTATTCTCTCTGCATTTTAGCTTCATTTTCTTGGATGGGCTTTTTTATGAATGGCTGAAACATGAAACATGAAAGGCCAACAGTTTCCAGGCTCACATCTTCCAGTTCAGTAAGTAAAAGAGGGGAGACTCCTGTTTTGAATCTTAAATTCAAACCTTTCAAGGATGGCTCAGACTGCCCCATCTTAGATCAGCTACCTACCCCAGGGCTCCTCAACAGGGGTCGGGGGCAGGCTGTATAAGAAGATGGCGCCTTCCATTTAAACCACATGATCACAGAGACTAAATTAGAAAGAATATTTAGCAGAAGCAAATGGTGCTGTTCTGGACAGACAAACAAATACTCTCTACAAACTTTATCTTGCATGTTGCTTTGGAGGTGAAACAAGATGCCCTATAAAAGCGAGCATCAAATACTCAGGACAGTGCCTGGGCATAGCATACAGCCAAGTACACAGCAGATGTCCTGCAAGTTCTCCTTTCCTCCCTTCATCACATTCTCATTCCCAGAGCCACTGTTTACCTAGATAGTGCCTTTGTCTTCTGCTAAGTAGAAAACGGTGCCCCTCTCTGGGTGGACGCAGCCCTATGGGCACAGGTTTGACAAACCAGAAGTCATATCTGTGATAAGAAAAGAATGCTCCTTCTTCCAATGAACACAGCCTTGAGCCAGGGTTATGGCTTTGTGGATGGATGTCAAGTGGGCCAGATTTCTCCCTTTACCTTTGTACGGTGCTCAGACTGCACAGACCAGGAGGGTTCCTGCACGCTCCTTAACAAAGCTTTCAGACGCCCAAGGACTGGCTGCATTTCAGTTCCCAGTTAAACACAAACCAGTTCCTCTGCACCACTGATCCTGCACTCTGTCCACCCTAGATGGCTCATCATTCCCAAGAGGTTGCGTGCTTGTTCCTTCTTGCTGTGGTCTGGGGCTGTGTTTCCCAGGCACTCTTCTCTTACTCCTATTAGCCTCTTAAACCCCAGCCCAACGACACCCCCTTGTGCAAATCCTTCCTGAGCACATCCAGAGCCAGCCAGGTACTAACAGCCTCCCCTTCACTTCCAAAAGCCTGTCCTTTATCCTCTACCACACCACTGATCACATTATACAGTAATTATCTGCTCATCAGTTCCTTTCCACCTCTCCCTCCAGCGACTGTGGCTTTCCAGCTCTTTGTCCCCTGCCCAGGCATAAAGCCTGGCATCTAGCAGACCCCAATAAATGCTTGTGAAATGAAATACTCAACGAAGGGTAGGAACTACAGGAAAAAGAGAAGGCTAAGGAGAGGTTTCACTGTCCTCACACAGACCGATCAATGTGTTTTGACATTTGCATTTGACACAAAGGAAGGAAATTGAGCACAGAGCCTATAGGAGGCTTAGAAACAGTTGCTTTCTGTTCCCCAATCCCTGAAATTTGAGGACTTTTTTAATCCACTTGAGACACTGTCTTCTTTGCACATAGGAAGGTGAGATTTATGTGAAGATCTGTTTGGTCTTTCCAGCTAACCCATTCATGGGCCCACCTGGGTCATCCAGGATAATTCTCCCCTTCCACTTCACACACACACTGGTGGAATCAGCCCAGAGCGCTAAGCATTACTGGCAATCAGTTTTGGCTTTTCTACGGGCCAAAGGAATGAGATCACTCTCACCAATGAAGTCACCACTGCATGATTCATCTGACATCAGTTCCTCACGTGGGGTGCTCTGATATTCCCAGAGCTTCTCCCAGAGCATCCAGGACCTGGGGTCCCTGATATTTTTCAAGGTTCTGGAGCTGATCCTCCAGCTCTCTGGATCCCTAGTAAATGTCTGCCCCTCTGAGGACTAGAGTAAGAACTGGGAGGCTGGAGCCCTGAATAGGAAGTCTCCAGGAAGCCTCCATCCTCCAGGCCTGGGGCAGACCTCCTCATCCCTTATAAAGGCCTTCCCCATGTCTCCATCAACTGCTTCTCCTCTTGTTCCAAGGCTATTACTGGGAGTTCTCAGAACACATTCCAGAGGGCCCTAGAGTTTCAAGGCTGAGACCTGATCTTACTCTTATGGATGAAATCACATTTATAGATGAGAAAGCCGTGGCCTAGAGAAGTGGCATGCTTAAGGTAACACTGTTAACTAGCATCAGAGATGGGACAAAATGCACTCTCCTGGCTGAGTGTACTCCAGTAGCCCCTTAACCTCTTCTGATAGACCCTCCTTTCAGAATAGTGATCCCAGCAATTGCCTGAAAAATGGTATTGCAGGCAAAGGGAGCCAGTCCTCCTTTCTTCCCCTCTAAGCAGCAGCAGAAACTGGTCTTAAACCAAGACCTGACTTCAAAGCTGCCTTTCTTAACCTGTCCTTCAGTACATACAAAGTTATCTTTCGGATTCCTTGCTTAATCTAAGGCAGCAGGCATTGCAAATGCCCACACTCAGATGCACATGGAGGGGTCGGGTGAGATGTGGCCTGGGACTCCACAGGGAACTTCCAATCATCCAGGAAATCTTCCTGCGACAACAGAAATCAGATTTCCGGTTTGAGAGTTGAGGACTGAAGAAGTGGGGCGTGGGGATATAGCAGTGAGTATTTCGCAAAGTGTGCTCCAAGTCCTTAAATGCTGGAGTTAGGGAAGCCTTTGGGATAACCACTTCAGCTCTCTAGGTCTGTTTGCTTACCTACAACGTAAGGGAGATCTAAGGAAGATGATCCAGTTGACCTGTGTGCTGCTTCTCAAGGCAGCATTTTCTAATCCTGTGAATCGATGATAGGAAGTGATTTATCTCAGGTCAGCTGTGGGGGGGGAGGGGGAGAGGAGGGAGGTGTACTCACTCTCCCCTACCTCACTCCCCTAGTGCCTAATGTTCAAAGCAGTACTGTTGGCCAGTGAACTGGATCTGGCCAGCCAAGTGTTTCCAAGCTTTGCCCAGGAAGGGGTTGCCACCTGGATCACAGGCCAAGTGTTAGAGCACAAGAGTGTATCACTCCTCAAGGATCACAACCTAACAACACCTTCCAGGGACACTGCAAGGGGGCTTCAGAGAATGTCGCCTCCAGGGGAATACAGGTACATTTGTCGCATTCAGAGCCAGCAGTGTCTCCCTTTTCTGGCTGGTTGCGGATGCTTCAGTGATTCAAGATGCTGTAATTTCCTTAGTCACCAGTTTCATAGTAAATGATTCAAGCCTCTGCTGTGAACGGCATGGGTGATGGTGGGAAGGGGGCCCAAGCAATAATCGAAGAGTACCTACTTTCCAAGTCAGGGACCACCACCACTCCTCTCCCATCACCCCGCGCGCCTTCAAAAAAATTTTTTTTAATCTTCTTGTCTTTTCTTCCTTTCCTATTTCTAGAGCAGTTGTGCATTTAGAGGCCGATGGGATGGATCTTGCCTACCGGGTGGAGTTTAAATCTATATGTACAATTTTGCATGAGTATTGCGTCATTGGAGTCGTCGTGGGTCCCCCATGAGGCCTCCACGTCTTCTCCCAGCAACCGGGCCTTTGGACGCTTCCGGGCGCTGCGGGCACTTTCGAGAGGAACCCTCGGCTCCTCCCAAGCGCTTCCCTCCCCACTCCCTCCTCCAGCCTCACCTACCTCCCCTCCCTCCTCTTCGGCTCCTCCTCCACGCCCCCTCTCCGCTGCCCTCGCGGGGAGTCAAGCTAGGGTGAGCCGGCAGGGCCGAGTGGCTGCTGCGGGCGGGGTGCAGGGCGCGGGGCGCAGGAGCCCGCATTTGGGGGAGGTGCCTCGGCCCGCCCTCTTCCTGGGCCCTGCGGGGAGGGGGCCGGGGCCGGCGCGGCGCGGGGCGGGCAGAGCCGCCTGGCCCCTCCCCTCTCTGCCCTCCCTAAAGTTGCGGTCTCCCCCGGGGCCGGACAGTCTTATGATCCAGCGGATTCTCCTGGGGAGGCAGGACTGGGGAGAGGGCGCGGGAGCCGAGCGGCGAGGGCAGCGGGCGGACTCTGCGACCGGGGCCCGGACAGGGATCCGCGCAGCAACCAAGGCGGCGGCAGCACATCGGGCCCGCCGCCTCCTTCCCTCCAGCGGGGGGAGCCGCTGTATGGGGCCGGGGGGGCGGTCCTGCTGCGCGGAGCCGCGGCGGCGGCGGACCCCCCAGGCGGGCTGGGGCTGAGCCGGGGGCCGGGGCGGGGGCTCCGGGGGGACCATGCCCGGAGGCCGGCTGGCTGCAGCATGGCTCACGGGCCCGGCGCGCTGATGCTCAAGTGTGTGGTGGTCGGCGACGGGGCGGTGGGCAAGACGTGCCTACTTATGAGCTATGCCAACGACGCCTTCCCGGAGGAGTACGTGCCCACCGTCTTCGACCACTACGCAGGTAAGAGTCGGAACTGCTGACTAAGGGGCCGCTCCCCGGGCCGGGAACTTTAGAGCAACTTTGGAGGAGCCCCCTCGCTGCCTCCCCTGGGCACTCTCCTTACCCCTCTCCCGCCGCGCCCTCTGCCAGGCGCCCGGCCCCACCCCCAAGCTTTGCCTCTAAGCCATCCCCTTCGCCGGCAGCTCGGACCCGTCTTCCTATCCCCCACCCCCACCCCCGCGCCCAGATCCAGCTCCCCGCACTTCCCAACCCCTTTGGCGTCCTGGGCCGACCTCCTTGACCTTCCCACAACCGCCTCCCCTACTGCCCCAAACATTTGGGGGTACTGGGCGAGAGAGTCGTGGCTAAGGGACTTGGGAGAAGGGAGTGAGCAGCTAGGGGCCCCATTGCACCCCGAACCTCAAGCCACTTCACAGTGAGTCGGGCGCAAGGGAAAAGGGATGACATCTCTTTGCGAGCACCCTCTTGCCTCCAGCTGGATTGGGAAAGGAGGGTCCTGGTGGGGAGCGAAATTGCTCCAGAGTAATTGTGAGCTTTTCTCTCTGCCCCCGCTTCTGCCCTTGCAGTCAGCGTCACCGTAGGGGGCAAGCAGTACCTCCTGGGACTCTATGACACAGCCGGACAGGTGAGTGTCTTGGCCCCTGGCCTACACCCCTTTCCTTTTCTCGATTCAGGGTGGCTGCGAAGGGCCTTTGGAAACTGAGGTGTCTAGGAGGGAAGGTGTGCCTGCGAGGGGCCCCTCTGGATCAAGTCTTTTTTCAAGTCAGCAAATTAAGAAAAGGAAAAAGACCCAACAACCCCAGACTAGCCCACCTCATATGAACCCCCGGGCTGTGAAAGTTTTTGCCTGTGTGTGCCTTCTGTATGGTGCTTGGTGTGTGGGTCCCAACTCCTGTTGCAAAGTGGCAGCGGCCAATCGTGAAGCGCCCTTATTTTTAGTTGCAGATGACCAGGTCTCCCCCTCACAGCCTCCGTCTGGTCCCTCATTGGTGATTGGTCTGCCGCCGGAGGAGCCTGATTGGTGGAAAATGGCATCATCTAATATGATGGGAAGGCATTTGGTCCTGGTTATGTTTATTACAACATCACTGCACTCTGGGACTCCAGTCCCTGAAAACGTAATTTGTGTTACCAGGGGACCACAGGGAAAAAAAAGAAAAGAAACAATAACCATCTAGCCACACTCTGGAGCAGGGAGGGGCAGGAAGGGTTAGGAATTCACTGTGAGTCTTGGAAGAAGAGCTTTATTTTTCATTTTCCCCTGGAAATGCCAGGTCACTTTTGTCTGGGTTTTTTCTGGGAGAGGTTATTGTGCAGAAAGAAAATGGCATACTCCTCCAGGTAGCCTCTGACCATTATTTGCAAGTTAGAGGTGGCTCCTAAAAGATGAAGATGTCTCTTCTCTCTCTCTCTGTCCCAGCTTAACCCTCTTCCCACACCCACTTTTACTGTGAGGCTAAGATGATTGTGTGTGATGAAGTTTTGCAGAATCCAGCCCTGTGATTAGGTCTGAAGTTTCCACCTGTCATACAGACTTGAGTCCTTGAGGACATATGAGGAGCTGAGGGGCTTAGAGAATGTCTTTAGGAGATGTCCAGTAGTAGTTTCCTTTCCTGTAAAATGAGGCTTAAAAGACTCAGACTATTCTCCTGTGCAGATATTATATGCCAGATGCTTAGCACTGAGTCTAACACATACTAGGTTGGTGCTGAATAAAGGAGAGCTGTCCTTTGTGGCTCTTCTGGTTTTGGGTTTCAGAATTGTGGTACCAGGTTAGATTCTGAAAAATGTCTTGTGGGGGGAGGGGTGCCTTGATAGCCTTGATACGGCCTCTGGTTTCTGAACAATTAAGCTAGAGGAGCATCTGAAGATAAACTGTTGGCAGTGAGAGGTGCCTGAGGCTGCCCCCTTTCACCAAACTGATTCAAGTCAGTACAGTGAGTTCTTCAGGGCCCCTTTTCGTTGTGTCTTGTAGTTGTCACTCCTTCTATCAGAAGGAATGGAGGGGTAAAGAGGCAGAACTTGTTCAATCAGATAAGACCAAGTTTTCAGCAGTACAGTTGATAAACAACAGGTTGAAATTATTGGTTGAAAAGAGAGTGATTTTAAAAAATTGTCTCTAATTTTAATTTCTGTCACTCTCCCTCTTTCCTTTTCTCCTTTACTTGTCACTATGACCATTTTTGGACCATGAGCCCTATTCAGCAGGACTTGTATATGTCAGAGCTATTCTGTGCACATTCAAATCCAGCTAATATTTATTGAGTTCTTTCTGCATATCAGGCTTGGGAGAGCCACATGCAAATATTATTTTCTCCACAAAACAACCCTATAAGATAGGTGATCTTCTGTGTTTGCAGATGAGGAATCTGGGGCTCAGAGAAGTTAGGTTGCTAACCTAACCTAAGGTCACACAGCTACTGAGAGGTGTTGCTGGGATTAGGACCTGAATCTGCCCCAGTTGGCGGTGGTTATATACACAGGAAACTATGGGAGGTGCTGAGATACCACTTGGGTTGTCTGGATTGCTTGTGTGTCTGTAGATATGGTACCTGGAATCTTTACAGCCATTCTCTGAGTGGGGGTTATATGCCACCCCTACAGAGTAGAGAACTCAGATCCAATGAGTCACCCAAATGTGGGCCCACTCACAAAACCAGGGCTTTCCATATGTCATCATAATTTCTGTTTCCCGTGGAGATTGTAATATATACAAATCGGATCAACCTATTCGTTAGGTTCAAATGATACACTACTGTTTCTACCCAGTGATGGAACTTCTCCTCTGTTAGCCAAGATGTGTATTAGGTACCCTTGGTGTTTCTCCCAGTGTCTTAAGACTTTTGTTTTTGGATCAAAGTTAGTGATAATTCATTTTTCAGCATTTAAGAGTTTATTGTTCATAAGCAATCTTAGCTAACTAATCATCAGTGAGATTAAATGGCAGGTGCCCACCACGTACTTAGCACTGTGCTAAGCACCTGGGAGGTACAAAAGAATGAATTTAAGATAGAGATTTGCCATGGCTGCTGACAGCATAGGTAGAAGTGTCTGGAACAGATGCCTGTTCGTGTGTGTTATGTAGCAGATTTCTGTGTTATATTGGTCATTAAGACTCCATACCTCTATATGTCTATGAATCTGTATCAGATTAATCTTACAATAACAATAAATACACGCGTGTGCGCACGCACGCACATAGACTTTTTAAGCCTGATGGGCAGCAGAAGGAAAGCCCATGGGCTTTGGAACCAAACAGGCGTGGGCTCAGATCTCCTGCTTGTTCTACCAGTCATGTGATTTCCAGCCAAGTTATTTACCTTCTTCGTGACCTAGTAAAAAGATGAATAATTAGACTCTATACTGTGTAGTGTTGTAGGTCAGCTTCTATTGTTTAATGTATGTAAAAGCAGCAGACACTGTTCTTGACTCGTAGTATATGTGTAATAAATATTACAAGAAATTATTGTACTCCACTCTTGGCAGTTTTGTGGGGGGAAGGGATCACAGGTGGAAGAGGACAGCGTGTTATGCCTGGAGTTGAAGGCAACTCTACTCGGATGCCAGATACTACACTGTTCTCAGCAGAGTTGTGGAGCCAGCTTTGCACTTTCTAATTCCCACAGCCCGCATCACGGACTCATGGACATCGTTGAGTGCTCCCTGCTCTAAGTGCACTGTTGTGTCATATGGTTTCTTTTCTTTTCTTTTTAATATGGTTTCCTTTCTTAATCACAGCCTGTATCCCCAGTGATGTAAAAGGAACTGTTAGAAAAATTAGAGTTCAGTGTAGAGTCTGAGAAACAAGTGGAGTGTGTAGGTTTCAGCTGATTCTACTTTGGGAAGTGAGGTGGGATGGGGAGGACGCTCACAGCACTGAAAGCCCACAGATGCTTTCTGTAGAAAGTTTGCTCTTGCACATGGGCACTCACTGTATTTGAGTAACAGCAACAGCGCCTCCCTCTGGTTGGAACTTCTGGTCAATGTGCTTAACTCTGACTCCAGTGAAGTTCAAAGCCATATGCAAACATTTGTCCAGTTTATACTCCTATATTAAGGAACTCAAAGGATGACTGTACAAGCATACCTCATTTTGTTGCACTTCGCTTTATTGCATCTCATAGCTGTTGCATTTCTTACAAATTGAAGGCAAGACCTTCTGCCAACAACAAAATTACAACTGGCTTTATTGCTGTGGTCTGGAACAGAACCTGCAGTGTCTCTGAGGTATGCCTACAGTAGATGACCGTGTGCCTTCGAGAGCAGGCCCCTGTTGACCTCTGCTGCTACTGGGGAGAGAGAGAGGAAGAGTGAGAGGGGAAAGGGGACAGGAGACCGGACAGGGAGAGGGAAGAGGGGAGAGGGAGAAATATAAATGTAAATGTGTTGGTTAGTGTTAGTCTCCATCACGTGCTCTGCCTGGGGACATCCCTCCATATCCCTGACACACGCATTAGCATTCCTGCCAAGGGGAAGCCCCCTCTCCTGGCCAAGCCCCTGGGTGGTCCAGGAGCAGCTGACATTTTGACTGCCAAGCATTCTGGAGTGGAAGTTGAGGGCAGCACCTTCCTCCTCCCTGGGGCCTCGTGCGGGGGTCTGGTTTCCGGCCTGGGCCTCTGTGGAGCTTCTCTTTTCTTGCCTGGCTTTGAGGACTTAACATAGGCTGCTGCCAGCCCCACTGTCTGCTCAGGGAGGACTGGAGAGGCGAGACTTTCCCCTGCCTCTGCACTGTTTGAAGCACATGGGAAGTGGGAAGAGCTCTCTCTCTCTCTGTGCAGACAAGCCATGGGGAGCTGCCTGGCAAGCTGCTCTGGAGTTGCTGGCTCCAGGCTGATATCTTAATTCTTGGCAGGAAGGCAGAACTTGATACCCTGAAGAGAGAGGACTGACGCCCAGTTTATTCCAGGTCCCGGAATACCCACACTCAGGAGAGTGTGTTAGGGGTGAGTTTGGGTTTGCTAGAGTTCCAGATTTAGCCAGTGCCTCGGTGTGTGGAAGTCCATATGTGCGCTTTGGGGCATGCTGTTTGCTATGTCTGTTAACTTAAATACACACAAGTTCAAGGGCGCATACATGAGAGCTATAAATTTCCTTAACTCAGGTGTCCCCTGGGGTTGCTTTTTCAGTGACAAACAAAGTCTGTTTCTCACTTGACATAGCCCAGCAGCTGTGGCTGCCCTGCAATCGCTCTGGACACTCAGGGAAGCACTTCCCCTCCAGAAGGGAATCTTCCCAAGAGGCAGCCTCAGAATGCCCCTTCTGCGTGTCATGGGGCAGCACCCAAGGGCTCAGTATAATGGAAAGAGGGCCAGAGTTTTGCCACTCATCGAATTCCTCCCACCTACAGGCAGACTTCCTCACAATATCTTCCCAGGAAGGCTTTTCCCAGATGAGGAAATTGAGAGTGAGTGGGCTTATGGAAAGCAGACAGGCGATTAGGAAAAAAGTTTTTCTTTACTTTGCAGGGGACCTGCAGGGCACACCAGTAGGGCTTAGGGAGTATCCACTCCCATCACCCAGGCTCCTGAGGGGCCTAGGGAGCAGAATTTGGGAGGAGCCAATGGCTTCCTTCCAGATATTAGCTGCAACAGGTGAGATGCTGGCACTAAGCATCCTGGTTTCCCTTAGTAACCTACTGTAGATTTGTCATCTGCATTTTGCTATCCTTTTTAGAAGCTATTTATATCTCCAGCCTGAACCACATCACGTGGAATGCTGGCCTCCTCCTCTGTGTTGGGAAGGTGGATGGCCTTTGTTGGCTCCAAAGCCTTTGCAGTGACTAAATTCCCTATGTTCCCCCTCTTGGGACTGTCATGTGCGTTTAGGACATGCTAGCTCAGACCAGCAGGCAAGGACCTCAGGGTGGGGACAGTCCCCAACCAGCTCTAATTGGTTTCTCTTTGTGCCTCAGATGGGCCTGTCACCTTCCTGACCCTTTTTGATCCCTTTGGCTTCTCCACTTCAGTCATGATTCTCTTGAGGTTTGGTGACATTTAAACTCTGGGAGCTCCCCAGCAGGTATATCAGGAATGGGTGTTACAGGTGTGCTGAGATACCATCCTCTCAGCTGGGGGGTGGGCAGCGCAGCCCCAAGGGGGCTGAGCATATGTTGCCGTTTTCTGTGCATGCCAGGATATGAAGTAGGTGGGAAGAATGGCTTTAAAGTTCATGGGTCAGAGCCCTTCTGGAGAGCTGCGTGTTTGTGGTTTTGTCCTGGAATTTGGAGTTTCAGGAGATGAGACCTAATGGCATTAAAACAAAACAAAACAAAGCAGCTGTCCAAAGGGGTGGGGGTATCAGTTTCTAGCAATGACATATGTGTTGGCAGCAGCAGGTCCAAGAGGCCTCATACACAAAATAGCAATACTTCAAGAAGAGGCAAGAGAAGCAGTTGCAAAAAACAAAACCAAAGACCACTGGTCTTTTTCAAAAACTGAAATTCCCGAAGCTCTGCTGAATATCCTTTCATTTGGAGGGGCTCGGTTTTATCCTAATTTGGCATGTGTGAGTCAAGGAGCAGCTTTTTTTGACCTCAGCAGTTTGTTCTTCCTCTTTTAGTTTCTGGCAGGCAGCTGCTTTGCCAGAGGAAGCGAGGGAACATGCAGCCAGGGAGGCTGCAAGGGGTGGCAGGATGGCCGTGGCCAGGTCATCAGAACTTCCCCAGGTTTCCCACCTCCCCAGAGTTCTCCCAGATCCACTGCCTGCTAGCACCTCCTGGTCCGCTTTTGCTCTCTCTAAGCTACATGAGGACAGATGACTATGTCTTTTTCTCCATGTTTCCAGAGCCTGGTGTGTAGAAGGCACGCAACCAATATTTCTTAGATTGATTTGATTCTCATTTGGCTGTCAACCCATTTCTGCTAAAAGGTTAACTAAAGACTAAGGTTATAGCTTCAGGCACCACCCCTTTCTTGGGGGAAAAAAAGCTTTGTTAAACAGTAGGTTCTCCAAGGTTCAAAAGAGTGACAGTATAGAGGTATACGGTTTTACCCCACCCAGCACCTAGGGCGTAGTGGTCCCCAGTGGCCCACCCACCGGTTCTCTCTTGGGCTCAGGCCTCTGCATCTTTCCTGAGACTTCTCACTTCCAGGTTGCCTGAGGAGGAGACAGCTTGGCAGTGAAAGTGTGGGTTTTAGATTCTCCGGGCCAACTTGAATCCCAGGTCCTCCTGTTTGTAGCTGTGAGACCATCAGCCAGCCAGCTCACTGTTGTGATCCCCATCCTTCTCCCTCCCTATGAATGGGAGATAATGTCTACCTTTCAGGGTTGCTGTGAGTTAGAGGTGAAGTATGTAGTTGCCCTATACGGCCTGGCGCTCAGTCAGTGGTAAGTCAGAGTGATGGCCCAGACCAGCGTGGGGGGCTGCACACCAGGTCAGTTCAGTTGGGATTGACTCAGTGCCTGCTCCGTGTTCCGACCTTCTGCAGGAGAAGAAAGGGGGATCAGATCACAGAAAGGTCCACCTATGCAACTGGGAAAGCTCATCGTGTGAAACTGCACAGTCCCAACTAGGAAGAGATGGCAGGGATAAGATTCTTGGAAGATCTAGGCTTTCAGGAAGAGATGGGAGGCAGTAGAGTATCCTGGTTACCACGGCAGGTCCTCACATTGGACTGCTAGGGCCCACTTTCCAGCAAGGGGCTCGACCTCTCAAAACCTCAGTTTCCTTATCTGTAAAATGGGGATTATAATAGTACTTGTAGAGTCATTGGATCAAATCAGAGCTTCCCATGTCTCAGATAATGGATTTTTCCAGGCTCAAGGTGGCTAGGTGGGGCCTGAGACAGACAGCCGTGGGCTTGGGTTGTCCCTTCCAGTTTGAGCAGTCCAACTTCTGTCACTTGCCTCATGGCCGTTGCCTCCATCTCAATGCTGTGTGTTGAACACATAATCTCTCTTCTCTGTACCATAAAGTGAAAGCTGGGGAAGCGTTGGACTAAATGAGTTCATACAGGCAGAGGGTTATGGGAGCTCATATGCTGGATAGGAAGGAGCAGTGTGTGGACTGCAGGCATTGGGGATGGGGGGAATCCCGAATGTGTCTTTTTATGATTCTAGATCCTTCCTATCAGTATCAACATGTGGAGTAGGGTTGATAACTAAATTATAGAGTTTTTCACCCAGTAACTGACAACTTAGTAATTAGAGAGATATTAATCTAGTACTGTGGTGCTTTTTGATTTTAATAGAAAAAACAAGACGTGGGGGGGGGTCCTTTATTGTTGTCGCTGTTTCTTTTCAAGTGACTGGTGGGAGTAGTAAACCAGCTGCCTCTCTCCTGATCCCCAGACTTGCCAGTCCTTCCAGGGCTCAGGTTAGAACTTGGGGTTGAATAATGACACACTCGTCACTGAGCGGCATTTTTACAGAGTACAAAGCGTGTTGCTTTGGTACCTCCTTGAGCCTTCTTACCTGCTCCAAGAGTGAAAAGAGCAAGTGGTATTTGCCTCATTTTGTAGGTTCCGGGAGGTTCCGTGACTTGCTCCAGGCCACACAGCTGATAAAAGGCAACGCCAAGATTATAGGGCAGGCTGTCCACCTGTGAGTCCTGGGTTCTTTGTATTAAAGTACTCACGCTAAAGAGCTCGACAATGTTAAATGTCTCCCTTAATTGCATATATTCCATCGTTGAATATTTCATGTGAAGAGTAAATTCCAAGCACACCGCTTTTCTAGACAGAAGAGTTGGTGGAATGGTGTCTGTAGATGGAACAGTAAGGGCTGCTGCTAAAATAACTCCAAAAACCTGCCCCCACCCACCAGGGAAGTTAAGGTGTTTTGTCAGTTTGTTCATTAATCTCTACTCGTACTTAAAAAGAGGCATGCCTGGGTGGCCGCATTGCTGGTGAGTGTATGGAAGAAGCTCAGTGCCATTTGTGGATCCTCTGGAGCACGGGGGACTGTTCTATGTTGACATAAGCTGACTGTCCTCAGACCCAGAACTACCTCCCTGCCCTTTTGCGCTGTCACCCCTGTTCTGCCTGCCAGCCTTGACTTGACATTAGCTTGCTGTTTGGGGGCTTGGGGTAGGGCAGCTCTGGCCTGCAAACGACAGGTGTCTTTTGTGTCCCAAGTGGCTGCCCCAAGCCTTTTTTTTCCCCTTATTTCTTATTTAGGTGAAAACTGCCGTTTCATATATTTTTCTCCCTCTTCCATCTGAAGATGCCCTGGATACACCCAGGCTTCCTCTGCCACCTGCTGCTCATTTTGCTTGTCTTCCTGGGCTGTCCCCATTGACCTCTGTATGGGCGCTCATATCTTCCTGCCTGGGCTGGCTGTCAGGACTGGATGAACATTCCCCAAGCACCAAATCTGGGCTGGGGCCAGGGAAATGGCTTACACAACAGGTCAGGCACAGGCCCTACCCCCAGGAGCTCACAGTTCAATGAAGGGGTTGGGCCAACAGTGAGTGATGGGAGAGCAGTGGGTACCTGTTCACTGAGGATACAGAGAAGGCCAGGTTCTGTCCTTCCAAGGAGATGAGCTGCTCCTAGGAGGTAAGCTGACCACGGGATTTTCCAGATTGATTTTTGGTGGAGAAAGTGCTCAGATTGGATTCTTACATGTACTAGGCGCTTAAGAAGGGTTTGAATTACTGCACCAGCTCTCACATGTGCTCCTTGAACCAATATGCGTCTCCAGGGAACTTGTTAAAATCCAAATTCTTAGGCTCCATCCCAGACCTCCTCAATCAGAAAGGTTGGGCCATCGCTTCGGAGAAGCCCTCCAGGTGATTCTGGTGCAGGTAGAAATGTCAGAGCCACTGAGGGACTTAGTCTTTGTGTATTATGTGCTTCCTCCTAGCAAGCCTTCTTCCTCTCCCCTTCTCCTTGTGCACGCACGCACACACACGCACACGCACCCCCACCTTACACACTTTCCCCGGAGTGCATAATTTATTCCTTTTTTTAACCCCAGCTCCGCCAAACACACCTCTTTTGTAGTTCTTTACACATGGTTGCAGCATCATTCAGCCACAGGTACTTCCTAGCTCACCTGGTGGAGATGGGGCCAAGGCACTCGGGAGAAAATGGAAGCATAATTTCCTAAGCCTCCCTTGGCTCCATCGGTATGCAGTCTGGCCCAGCGCTGTGCACACAGTATGCAACATGGGTATTCCTTGCTGAGGCCAAAGGGCCAAGCCATTTTCTCTCCTGTACAGTAAACGGCCAGACAGATTGGGGCCCGGGCTCAGCTCTGTTTACTGTCACTGAGGTTAGCACTTTGGGTGGTGATAGTCCAGCCCCTGAAGAGGATGCCAGTGTGGTTTGTGCTAAATTAGTTCCAAAGCAACAGATGGGCGATGAGGTCCTTTTGTATTAAAACTTCTCAGGCAGGTCAGCAGGAGAGGTTGGAGGAAAGGCTGTTACTCAGACATCCATATTGGCAGTTATTACTTCTCTGGCTGATTCGAGCTTTCTGTGTTAACTGTCCTCCTTCATTCTTTCACACACACACACACCACTTTAAAATTCTTTGGTCCTTCTATCTTCCTTGCTCTTTCCCTTTCTCCCCCTACTTTTTTCTTTTTTTCCAAACTGTGCCAGTGTAGAAAAACGATCCTCTTTCAAACAGCATAATGGTTGGGATTATAAATGAGTTGTCTCAGAGTATGCTCCCTCTAAGAGCTGATGCCGAGAAAGCACATTTAATTCTGATTGTCCAGTTCAATTAAAGTTCCATCTAGCCCAGCTTAATTTTCAAAGGGCTGTCCTTCCCAGTAACCTGGTTCAGGGCTCACATTTACTACCTTAAGGTATTTCTAGTGGGCTCCTTGGCCCCGGAGGGATGGGGTAGGGACTGGGTGTGAGATGGGGACAGAGTTGAGAGGTGGGGTCCCTGCTTTCTTCATACAGGGCCTTTGTCTGGTAGGAGGTAGCTAAGCCTTCATCTAGTTGCAGAAAGTGAAAAGGTCCTTCTGAGGCTGAGGCATCTCATGCTCTCCTCAGTGACCCCAGCCCTCTTGAGGTTGAACTCCTTTCATTTCCACCCCCCGTTCAAGCTGTTGTTTCTCAGTCTAGTTGTGTAGGACCAGCTCCCTGGCCCATGCTGGTATTATGAGCCTTGCGCTCCCCCCGGCTGAGGTAGTCAGTCGGTCATCAGTCGGCCACTTCACGGCAGCTGCTCACGGTGGCACATAGTAGCCTGCAGCAGCTCACGCCAACCTCCGGCTGCTCACAGCAGCCCAGCTCCAGGGAGAGCTGTTGTTCGCAATCTTAGCTGTAGAGGGTGCAGCTCACTGGCCGATGTGGGAATCGAACCGGCAACCTCGGCATTAGGAGCATAGCTCTCCAACCACCTGAGCCACCTGGCTGGCCCCCCTTCTTTCAGTTTCAACTGAGTAAATTGTCTATAGGCTGTAGTCTAGCATTTGGTTTTATTCACATGTAAATCTTTACTTGGCACCCAGATGGTAATGTGGCACATAGCACTTAGCACAAGGTTTGGGCGGCTCCAGTAGAAACCAGGTATGTATTGGATTTAGGAGAATCTGTCACAAAATTATTGTGGAAAGAACCTTCCCCATGACTTTACATCACTTCCATATTGGCTTTCTTATCAGCTCCCTTTAAGGGGGGTTCTGATCTGTCTGGACATTATTAAATGTCTTTAAAATCAGGTTATAAGTGGTCATTTTAAAGTATTGCTCATTTAAGCACAATAGAACGCATTTCTTCTCATGGTGCCCATTAGCAGAAAGGCTGCAGGTCTGTTTGGATAGAATATTGGCCAAGATGTGTATGTAACTGTTCTCTAGCCCTTCTGGAATTTAAAGAATGCTTCAGTATGCTTAATGTCATTTGTCCCTCTAGAGCAGGGGTGTCCAAACTGCGGCCCGCGGGCCAACTGTGGCCCGCAATCCATTTTTAATTGGCCCGCAGCAAATTCCAAAAATATATTTAGTTTACTTAAATAAACCAGATGAGGCAATACGTACTTCACCTCGAGTGAGTGGCCCGGCTGTCTGTGTATTTTACCGCACGTGGCCCTTGGTGAAAAACGTTGAAAAAAGTTTGGACACCCCTGCTCTAGAGTGTCCTGTGGCCCCTTCTGTTAGAAGCAGGGCAGAGAGGGCGCAGAGAATGGCTGACCTGCTCAGCTCTGCCTTGATAGGAAGGGAGGAGCTGAATGCTGCCTGCTCTCCTGGAGGGACCCCTGCCATTCTGCTGTCAGACCTAACAGCGCAGGAATCATCAGAGTCTAGGCAAGCTGGTGTTATGAAAAAAGTGATTAGTCAGAGATTCCTGGTGGACCAAACTGCTTGATGTATTTTTAAAAATATAGATGTAATTCACATTCATTGGATTTTATATGCTCAAAAAGTTGTGCAACCATCACTGCTATTTAATTCCAGAACATTCTCATCATTCCCCAAAGAAACCATGTACTCATTAGGAGTCACGCTCAATTCTCCCTTCCCCGCAACTCGTAGCAACCATTAATCTACTTTTCGTCTCTGTGGATTTACCTATTCTGGACATTTCATAGAAATGGAATCATGCAATAAGTGACCTTTTGTGTCTGACTTCTTTCGCTTAACGTAATGTTCTTAAGGTTCATCCGTGTTGTAGAATGTATCATAACTTCATTCCTTTTTATGGCTGAATAATCATTGTTTTTCCTTTTTATTCCCTTTTATCAGTCTTTATTACATGGGCATTTTGCCCCAGGCTCTGGGAGTCATTTTCCAGGTTGTGAGGCAGAAAGTGAGGCTCTGCTAGTCATGCAAGTCTTGTGCTGTCTTAATCCCTACCTTAGGTAGGGGTGGGCGTGGTTTCCCCTCTACCTTTCCAGTGTTCTCATTTTCTCTGTGGCTCTGTTCATAGCCTCCCCTACCCCTGTCCCCACCCTTATATCTTTATTCATCAAGTGAACATCTGTTATGAACATCTGTTAACCATAGGTGAGGTGAGGGACATAAAGATCCATCAGATAGGGTTCTTCCCCGTAGGAGTTTAGAGTCTAGTGAGAGGGAGAGATATATACAGGTGACCAAAATGCAGGTAGAAAATGGGACATGCCATGAGAAGCCAAAAATTGTGGAGTGTGAGGAATGTCATGAAGATGCCCAACTGCTTGGCTACTTGCCCAGAGCCTCACAGATGGGGCCTCAGTGGGGCCATCTAGATTCAGAAACTTGATTTTATTGAGGCACTCACACATCATCAGGTCATGGGTCTGATCTGTATTGATTCATAAGAGATCCAGATATAAATGAGGTTGCCAAAGGATTAATTTACCATGTGGTCTCAGTAGAAGAATGGACACAAGACATAAACCAATAGCTCACAGAAGAAGAAAAGCAGAAATGTCAGTGAACATGTGATGTGCAAATAAGATCCTATTATGGAGAAACAAAAGACCCCTATTTACTTCCCCTACAGTAAAGCCATTTCCCACTTCTCTGAGGCAACCACTTTAACTTTTAGCTGTTTATTTCGTTAAAAAAAAATCCTCTATTGACTTCACACCGTGCATGTTGAGGCTTTAGCTCTCTTTCACACGTATCTTCCACTTCCCATTCATCCCCCACCCCAGCTATATTGTAGTTTGATCACTGATCAGTGGTTATACATTTCTTTTTCCTTGCTGCCATTTGCTTTTTTATATTTTATTTTTCAATTATATTTGACCAGTGGTTATATTTTTATGACTATGTTATCACAGTTGAGCCACTTAGTGTACTATAATTACTTTTGCCTTCTTTACTGTGTTTCGTTTCCCTTGGAACTAATCATTGTTTCTTCCCCTGCTTAGTTTTCACTGCATGTCAAACTTGCCTTTCCGTGCAATGTCACATATCAGGTATTCTGTCAGTTTCTTCTTGGAAGCATCCCTCATGATCCTGACCTGCTTGCCTCTAGCTTGCTACATAGCTGTCGTGCTGGGATTTCCCTTCTTCGTTATTGGGATTCCCTTTGGCTCTATCCCTTGTATTAGATCCTTATTTTTATTTTTCATGTCTTCCTGGTTTATTCCGTCATCCTGGTGGAGCATATATTTTATTAATTTCCTGAGAAAAGATGCATTGCAGGCAAAACTTTTTGATACCTACTGTGTTTGACAGTGTTTTTATTTTCTTCTACCGGATTGACAGTTTGAAAATGGATTGGAAATCATCGTCTTTTCTTCAGAACTTTGAAGAAAAATGTCTCCATTGTTTCCTAGCTTCAATTTGTGCTATCACAGGTCTGATGCCAAATTGATCCTTGATTCATTCTTAGGAACCTGGTTCTCCTCTCTGGAAATTTTCAGGATCTGCCATTTCATGCTCCTGAAATTTCAGTCATGGACTTTGGAGTGGCGAGCTCCCTATGTGGGCCCTTTCAATCTGGAAACTCAAGTCCTTCCATTCTGAGAAGTTTTCTTGGTTTATTTCTTTGATTTCTTTGCTTCCAGTTAATCTCCTCTGTTGCACTAGAACTCTCCACAGTTAGATGTTGGAGATCTTAGGATGGTCCTCTAATTTCCTTGGATTTGCTTCCTCTATGTCTTTTGGCTCTAGTTTGGGAGGAGTTCCTCAATATTATCATCTCCCCCTTCTACTATTTTATTAAATGTAATTCTAATTTTAATTTTCAGGAGTCTTTTCCTGTTCTCTGGATGTTCCTTTTCTTTAGCATCTTCTGAGTTGGGTTTGGCTTTTTGATTGAATATCTTCTCTAATTTCTCTGAGGATATTAATGATAGTTTTTTGAAGCTTATGTCGCCCTGCATAGTCTCTCACTTTGATCTCTGTCTTTCCTGGGAGTTCCTCAAGTGCCTACTCATATTTACGAGAATGTCACTGGAGCATGTGGGAAGCTCTGTGTATGCGTGGGGCTGGCTGACTCTGGCCTTGACTAAAGGTCGGGCTTCTCCAGCTCAGCACCATTGATATTGAGGGCTGGCTAATTCTTCGTTGTGCGGGGCTGTCCCGTGTGTTGTAGGATGTTTAGCAGCATCCCTGGCCTCTTCCCACTAGATGCCTGGAGCACTCCCACGCGAGTCATGACAATCAAAAATATCTCCAGACATTGCCAAATGTCCCCATCACTCCTTCAGTTGAGAACCACTGCTGTAGGGTGATCTGTCTGGGCCTTTACACTGGGGAAGCTATAATGTCAGACTTCAGTTTTCTTGGGCTGGTCATATTCTCCGGAAAAGAATCTTCTATTCTCCTGCCTGAGGGATTCCTGCGGGGCTGCCAGTGTTTGGGGAGGTGAGTAGAGGAAGTAGGGTGGTAATCTCAATTTTTAGTGTGTACCCTGGCCTTGTGTGTTTGGTACATTCACCTAGGCCTTGTGTCCTCCCATCCAGGGAACCCGCTGTTCTACCCTTTCCAGAGAATAAATATTCTCTGCTTTTCATTAGGCTTGGGGAGAGTGTTTCCCATGCCAGATAAAGGGATCTGGGATTTAGCGGCTTCCTAAGCAGACTGTCAATTCACCCTCTTGTTTGTGGCTCTACCTTCAACCCAATTGCAGAACACACTGCAAGGTTCCCACACTTCTGGGCATTCTGTTGTGCTTCTCACCTTTCTCTTCTTTGCTGGCCCAGGATTTGGCTCCCTGGGTCTGCTAAATCACTTCCAACTTGTTCTTTCGCCTTCTAGCTTCCAAAATCATGTTCCTGTTGTCTCCTTTCCTGTTTGCTTTGTCCTTGTGACTTTATTCCTTTTTCTTTTTCTAAATTACTGTACTTGTTAGAAGACTTACGAGATATCAGACATAAATATATGTGCTCCATCAGCTGGGATTTAATTGAAGTCTTCCCGATTTTTTTTACAATTAGAAAACATAAATTATGAAGAACAAAGTTACAGTGATGGGTATTCTTTTCCAGTGCCTGCTATCCAGTGTATCTTTTCTTAGCATCAGGGTACCTGGGGAAATGAATTCATAAGAAGCTTGTTTGGGGTTGAGGCTTCGGAGCAAAAGGAGCTAGAAGTCTTAGAGGAGATTTGTATTTCTTCCAGGTCCTGGAATCTCGTGATGAACTTTCCCTTCCACATGAGAGCATAGCTTTCTAGTGACCAGGACCTGTGTATCCATCAAGTTCAGCATCTTGCCATCGGGCAGAGCTGGATAGACATTAACATTCTAATTATGCAATTTCTCCTTTCTCCTCTGTGTACAGTCTTTAGAGATCATGACTTTTCAGTTAATATTTTTCAGACAGGCTAAAACATACTCTATTCGGTTACAGCATTCTTTAGTTACTTTGATTGGATGGCTGTTTTCAAGTGTCTCAGTCATCTCTTAGTATGACCCACATAGCAGATGACTAAGAACTGTTATGGTTTGATTTTCATTAATTCTCAAAATGTAGCCTTAAGCCAAAATTATTAGGGTATCCTACTGTAGTTCTGCTATACTTATTAACTGTATTTACAGGTGTCAATGACATTGGGAGGCTGTAAGGAGCACTTTCAGCTCTGGGGATGGTGGCAGGAGAGTCCGAACCGTTTTCCTCAGTGAGGAGATGGCATGTGTGTATGGGTTCAGGATGGGCGGCGGTCACAGGTAGGACAAGGTATTCCATGCGGCCTTTTCTAGGCCTCAAAGGTAGATGTATTCTCTCCCCTCTGAATTCCTGTGGCACTTAGCATATGGGTCTCTTGTCAATAATGTCGTGTCTACAATTTGAGGACTTGTGTGGACCTGTTTATCCCATTTCATCATAACAGTGACCTGCTGGGGTGATACTGTGCTCCCCCTTCCCCTGCCTTTTTTAATGGATTCGTAAAGACTCTGAGACACTGAAATGACCTGCACAGGTTACGTGTACAACCCATAAGAGGCAATGCTAGAACTCTGACCAGGCCCTCTGATTCTAGATCTAGAATTCATTATTCTAGTGACTTCGTCCTGCTGCCAGTGTCTTACTAGGTTGCCTAACTAAGCGAGTGGCTCTCTGAAGGGAGATGTATGCTGCGTGATTTTCCAGGCAGCACATAACACAGACTCAGTGAAGGAGTTGACATGACGACTGTAGGCTCCTACAGGACTCACCTTAGTGGGTAACACAGGGCAGGGCTAAGAGCTGGAACCTCGCAGTTTCCTGTGCAGTTTGACCAGACCATAGGGTCCATACCTCAAAGTTTAAAAACTACCCCCACTCTCATCCTGACCAGTCCAAATGCCCCACTAATAGTTTTGCCAACACTTCACCTAGGGCCCTGGGTTCAGCTGCTGCCCTCACTGTCCTGGAGGGCAGGATGAAAGCACCTGTCCTAATGCTGCTGCCAAGGGTTTTATGAGGATATGCTACAGAGAATGGACACTTGAAACCGCTGGAATGACCTTTATCTGGTGCTTTTCTTATTGAGTTTTGTTTTTGTAGTTGTTGCCAGTTTCCTTGTCTGCCTGTAGTGTGGCTTCTCTTTGATTTTGTTTCCCTGGCTCTCGGTTCGCATCGGTAAATGTCATGTCTCCCTAGCCAGGTTCTTTGTAGTAGGAAGTCGGACCCTGGATTGGCTGAGCTTCTTAGAACACAAAGGATGCTGGTGCAAACGTGTGTCTAATTAACCTTTTACAGTCAGCCACTGAAAACTGCCTGTGGCTGTGTGCAACACACGAGCAAGCAAGGGCTCAGTGGCCACATGAAAATCCACATTCACAGGGCCAGCCCAGTAGCTCAGGTGGTTGGAGTGCCATGCTCCTAGTGCCAAGGTCGCAGGTTCGATTCCCACATGGGCCAGTGAGCTGCGCCCTCTACAGCTAAGATTGTGAACAACAGCTCTCCCTGGAGCTGGGCTGCAGTGAGCAGCTGGAGGTTGGCGTGAGCTGCTTCTGGCTGAGTGCTGTGGAGTACTGCCGCAGGCTGCTGTGTGCTGCTACGGACTACCATGTGCTGCCAGGAGCGGGTGGTGGCCAGTGTGAGTGGCCGGCAGCCGGCGAGAGCTGCCATGAGCTGCCAACCGATGACTGGTGACCAACTGCCTCAGCTGGGGGCGGGGGGTAGTGCAAGGCTCATAATACCAGCATGGGCCAGGGAGCTGTGTCCTACACACAACTAGACTGAGAAGCAGTGACTTGAACCAGAGTGGGAGGCGGGGGAGGTGGAAGAAGGGGGAAAAAAATCCACATGCATCTTGACTCCTTTTCACTTCCTAGGTCTCATTAACCATCATTTGAAAAAAAACATATTTGAGGTATATTGGGTTCACTATATTCAGGTATTTTAATTAAGAAACTTGACTTCAGTTCTTGCCTACCATGTAAACATAAGCACTTATTAAACCAGCAAAACTTCTAATTAATGCAGGTCCTGAGGAGTTGATGTGCCCGGTTCTGGGGATTTCCTGCAGGGTCTTTCTGCCATCTGCAGCACGTCTCTGAATATCAAAGAAATTTCTGAGGCTGTGTGTGTGTGGGTGTGTGCGCGAGCGTGTACGTGCCAGTGTGTGGAGACCCGCAAGGAACCAGCTTTGCACTTTTGGACCTGTGTGTATTTTTCTTAAGGTGAAATTCACACAACATAAAATCATTTTAAAGTGGACAATTCAGGGGCATTGAGTACATTCACAGTGACGCACAACTTCCACCTCTATAGAGTTCCAAAACATTTTCATGACCCCAACAGAAACTGTAGTTTTTAAACTGTTTGTTCTGTGAGAAAAGTGCATTTTCAAACTGCATTGGGTCATTCTGATTTTGTTTTCCTGCTGAGAAGCCTTCCTCATCCTCAGGTGGTAGGTTGCACTGTATGTTTGGCCAAGGAGTGTGGATCAAGTACTCAAATTCCAAATGGGTTTGTTAGTCATGCTTTAACTCCTCCATGCAGCTTGGCTGCCTCATCTGGTCATGGAGGAAACCAGCATTTCAGGTTTAATCAGACTGTAGTTCCTGGGGTCTTCTCTTGCTGCTTGACTACTTGTCTTCTTGGTACATTAAAAGGCTAGGTGTAAGGGTATATGCCAGTGAGGGACTTAAGTCCTTGTAAGCATCTTCTCCAACCGCAGCAGCAGGGGTTAGTCCACAGCTGAGGAGTATGGTGTTTTCTTTAGATTTGGCCCATCCATAACTTAAGAGGTGTGTGTGTTGGCTGTTCCCCTCCCTACCGCCACCCCCACCGTGGGAAGCCCGGGTGACCTGCATCCACAATGCCCAAGGGTCCTACAGCCTAAGTATTGAAAAGGGTGAGAGGATTGTTCCCATGCAAGTGTGAGCCCGGAACGTATATATGCCTCCCTCTAGGTAGCTGGTGCTGGGTAGCATTTATTCCGGTATGATACAGGGACCACAGCAATGACCAATGTAGAAGGGATCTCTGAACAGTCTTCATGAGCTGCAGAGATGAGGCTCAGTGAGTGGCAAATCCTTATATAGTGCGTGAGAGAAGGAGGGAGGGAAGGAGAAGGAGAAAGGAGGAGAACCAGCAGAAGGAGAAAAAGGCCACCTGAGTGAGTGAGAAGCCACCTGAGATAATCTAGGGAATACTTCATTCTGATTGGACTCCTTAGGTCATGTGCCCATCTGAGAACCAGTGACTTTGGCTAGGGCATAGGGAATGAAACTCCATGATTAGCTTAAACCAACCAGGAATTCTTTTAGCTAAATATGGGGTCAGGGTCCCCAGGGGCATGTCGAGATACAGGAGAGTTGGGTCCTTGGGAAGAAGAAGGAAATAGGAGAAGGATGCTCCAATAGTCAGTCAACCTAGGTAAAATAAATGTCAAGACAATGAAAAAAAAAAAAGGCAGTGGTGAAAAAAAACAGTAGCAGGAACTAAAATGCTAAAAATCTATGGCCCAATCTGAGGCTCTCCTCTTTAGAGCTCCCATTGTTTGGGCAGATAGGTTGGACCCATTAGTACACCACAGAAAAATAGCCCTGATCACAGGAGGCAGTTTGATTCTTGGCTGAATGTGGTAAATGCAACCTGAGAAATTAGCCTGTTATTGCAGAAGTCAGACACTTGATCCACCTTCTCCCACTTTGTAGCCGGTGAAGGAGGTGCAGGCCAGCACAGTGCAAGCCACCTGTGATCTGGCTGCAGTTTACCTTTCTGACTTCACCTTCCCCATATTACCCTCTTTCACTCAGCGAGAATTTCGTAAGCAGCTACTATACTCCAGGCTTTGTAGACTAATCCCTGCCCTCAGGGAGTCCTGTGGAGATTACACATAAGAGGCAATTCTATTACAGTGTAAGAAAGGGGATGACAGGAAAAGCCAGGATGCTACAGAAGTACTTAGGGGCGATGCTAAATCTGAATGGGAGTTCAGGGAAGATTTGTTGGATGAAGAAATTTCGAGACCAAAGCCTGAAAGATGAGTAAGAGCTTCTCAGGTAAGGGAGGGAAAGGACAGGGATACTGGCTGGGCAAGTGACTGATTTGCTGTGTGTTTGGGGTTGATATTGAGATCTTCCAGGGGTCTGGCTTGAGCCTGATTGGGTGGTGATATCTTTTACTGAGATGGTGAACACAGGACGTGTTGCAGATGTGAGGGGGAAGAAATGAGTTTAGTTTAGAAATGTCGAATTTGAGATGCTTCTGAGCCAAAAGGAGGTGTCCATCGCTGAGTCTGGAACTCCAGAGGCAGAGAGCTCCATATAGACTTTTCCAACAGACTTCTCAACATCTCAAGCTTCACATGTCCAAAATTGGCTTCCTGAGTTTTCTCCCTAATGTTCTTCTCCACCCTTAGCCTTCCTCATCCCTGTAAAAGACATTATCCAGGCAACTAAACAAGCTGAACCATGGATTATTCCAGAGACTTCCCTGACCTTGAGCCCCACATCAAGCCTAAGTTTACTTCCAGAATATATCTAGAATCCACCATTTCTCTAGCTGGCAACTGCTACCACTTAGTCCAAGCCACCATCTTCTCTCACCTGAATTATTGTAATACTCTCTCCCCTCGTACTCCTGTCCACCTCTAATTCATTTTCCACTAAGCAGCCTGAATTGTTTTTTATAAAAAACAAATTACATGATTCCCTTTTCTCAACCTTTCGTTGACTTTCCATTGCAGTGGGCTCTTATGACTCAGAATGGCTTCCTCGCCAACCCCACTGAATCACCCTGGCCTTTTTCCCAGGGCCTTCAGAATTTGTCAGGGCTTCTCTGCTATGGGGCTGTTGCACACACTGACCCATATCTAGCTCGTTAAACCCTCCCTTATACTTCAGGTTAGATGTTGCTCCCTCTGAGAGGTCTTTCCCAACCACCCGGACTGAAGCTGGTTGTCCTGGTGATGCTCTCTCTTAGTACCTGGCTCTTTTCCTTCATAGCACATATTCCAATTTGCATTTATAGTCATTTTTGTCCAATTTATTAAATGCCTGGCTCAGTATCCCAACCACATCAGAACTATCCCCACTTTTAAACAAATGTTTCTTCTTATCCTCAAATGAAATCTACAGGTAATATAACCTCTCTATACACATAGTTTTAAATCAGTATAACATCCTAGCAGTAAATGAAGGGGAAATAAAAAGAAAGTAATTCATAATAAAAATATTTATTTCAGTATTGAATTCCTAAGTTCCCAGAGCTGACGTACTCCAGGAGTCATAATGAGCAGTCATGTGCCTGCACCTCGAAGTATAGTTACCATGAATACAACAGCTACAAATGTTGCCTGACGTAGTTGTGGTTTATTGGTGATTCAAATACTAAGAACAATATTGCCGGTGGTGTACAATTTTCTATAGTGGTAAGCACAGTCCCCTTCAATTTGCACTAAAATTACTTTCCTAGAAAATTCATTAAAACCGTACAAAAAATACTTTGTGCTTTTAGGTACACGAGTTAGGAGGTCCTAGGATTCGAGTAATTATAAAAGGGTTTTTTCGTGTTCATCAATGCCTAGCATACACTCACCAGTCAGGCAGGCACACAGGTGGTAACATTTGACTCCCACCCCTGAGTGACAGCTGCTGTCATTCATATGGACATTCATATGGACCCCCACTCATTGACAATCAAAAACACCTCCCACATTTCCAAAACGTCCACCAGACGCCAGACATAGAGTAGCGCAGCCCTAGTTGAGAGGCTCTTGCTCCCTCACCTCTTACCCTGGGAACTCCACGCGAGCTGGTCGTTATTGGTTAGAATTAATACATGAATGAATGTTCCACCAACATGAAACTTGTGCCAAGAAAGTTCGAAAAGGAATAGACCGCCTGGAAGCATGACCTGACATTTATTTACCTTCTTTCTGCATGCCTTAGGCCAGCTGACCTCTGTTTTAGTGAAAGAGATTTGTCATTATAGCTCCAGACTATGTAGAATTTCGGTTCTAAATCCTTTACAACGAGGGAAGTCATCTCACCATGCACAAAAGAAAACTGCACCAGCTCTGAAGTTGTGGTTTGTCTTTTTTTGGCAAGTCAGGCTCGTCTACTGAAGAGCTCAAAACACTTGACCAGCTCCCTCATTTATCTTAACATGTGTATGCTATATTTATTCTCCCCTCACAGATGGGGAACTTGCCTGAGGGCCATATTTAGCTAAGTCTTGATCCTCTGCCTTGTGGGGTCAGCTTAGATAAAACAGAATCCTAAAGCTTGATTTTTACCAGTCGTTTAAATCTCCTCCCACATTAAATCTGTTACTAGGGCTGCTCACCAAGGTAAAAAGTGTTAGTTTGAGCATTTTGAAGCATGTAATGGGGCGATTTAGTTCAGTCCTGTCCTTTTAGAGAAGAGGAAGTGCTGGTTCATAATGACATGGTTAGATAAGGGCTGCACTAGTTCTCTAGCGGATTGTCTTTCTGCTATAGCACGTTTAAACTTTCTCTCCTTTCTCTCCAGCCAACCTAAACAGGAGTTAGGATCAGTCAAACAGTCAAAAGGAAAATAGTGATGGGAAAGAAGCCAACTGTCTGGTTCACTAGCTTTTAAATAGTTGGTAAATCATTTGGGAGACTGACTTATAAATCAAAATATATGAAGATGACAGTTGCTGAAAGTTAGAAGCTAAACCCTCAATTTCAAGAATTCTTTTACTAAGAGCTAATCAGGTCAGTGATAGCTATAAATACCATTTTACAACTGAACTGAAGATTTTTAAAAAGGCCAAATGTTTGAAAACGTTTTGAAAAACAGTTACCTCTTAGGAATTTATAGCACTTTTTAAAAAGTTCTTTCTCCTCCCCAAACTTTGTTTCATCCAGCACTAGTAGGTGGTGGCAGGCAAATTCAACAAACTCATTACTGATGCATTTGGAACCAAACTTATCAAAATGCTTCCAGTATGGACCCAACCCAGCTTCCTTTGAAAACAGAATTATTGTTAAGGGGATGAAAAACAATATTTTCATTTCAGAAAGTTAAATACAAAATTAACTCAAAAATGACAAAAAGGAATATGCAAAGGAAATGAGGTTTCATAGACTACTATTACTTAGCATTAGTGTAGGAATGTTTATAATTTATAAGTTAGATTTATGACAAAACACTTTTCATCTTCAGAAGCTAGCTTCGGTCCACGTGGCCTCTTGGCTTTAGTACAGCACCCTTTGGCAGTTGCAGTGTTTCAAGAGCCATGCCTGATACCTATTTTGGGCTTCTCACGAGAAACAGATGTTTCAGATGGAAATTACTGTGCACTTTGGAAGTGACAGAGTTGCTCCTTCATATACCACAAGCCACCAGTTGTCAGGGTCATTCTTAGTTGTCTTACATTTCTGTATTTCTTAAAGTAGTTAGAAGCTGTTTTAAACTTCAGAAGTCGGGGGCTTGTCGGTTAAAGAGTTATTTGCTTGTGGTCCCACTTTTTCTCATTCTAGGTTGTTACAGGGGAAAATGCTTAGAGGCTTTGGTAAATGACTATTTCTGAAATCAAAGGAACATCCTGGATTATTCAGGAGTAGCATATGTTCTCATAGCACTTTATAGTCTTCAAAGCATTTGTCACTGACACGCTTCCATTTTACAGAGAAACTAAGCCTCTGAGAAATAAGTGACTTGACCAAGGCTGCGTTGCTAATATTAGGTTGATGTAAAAGTAATTGCGGTTTTTGCAGTTGTTTTTAACCTTTTAAACCGCAATCACTTTTACACCAACCTAATAGGTCATGTATGTGCCAATCCTGTCCGTTCTGTGAGCCCCAACTCAAATATCACCTCCTTTAAGAAGTCTTTCCTTGGTGTCTCCTAAGTACCACTCTTGCTATGTACCATATTCTGACTTGTAGTATTGCGTTCACATACATTTGTCTCCTTTACCATGAATTCCTTAAGAGCAGAGACTGTTATAAATGTTTGTGTCTCTCCCCACCTATCAAATTCTTCCTCCTCTGTGCTAACCTTATGCATGTTCCCACACCAGCATCACGATTTCTTCTCTTCTAGACTGTAGCTTTGAGGTCTGCAAAGCCGTGCACCTCAGCAGGGCTGAGTATACATTGCGTGTACTATTATTGTACACATTGTAATAGTACACATTGCGTGTACTATTATTGCTCATTTGAGCTCGTTGTCTTATTTTTACCATCCAGGTATCTTTGCAAATATTTTTAAGATGTTATACAAATCAGATGGGATCCGAATCTTGTCCTTCCTTCATTTCTCTGATGATTCATTGCACGTAGCACCATTCTGGACACATAGTAGGTGCCTTATTAATGTCTCTTGGATTAAGCATTTACATATTCATCTGCTCAGTTTACACTTTTCTTTCTCCCATTGTTGTGTATGACTACCTTTTTATATGTATGTGTCTTAAATTCCCAACTAAACTATCAGCTCCAGGGCAACAGTTATTTCTTATATTTATGTGTATCCTTACATGTATCCTTCCATGCAGTAGGATCCAATAAATCTTTGCTAATTTATTTGAAGTGACCAGTCTGGGACAGCATACCAGTTAACAAAGCATGGCAAGCCCTGTGCTGTGAGTGGTTTTGCTTAAAATTCATGTTTTGGATATGTTTTTTTAAATACACATGCTAAAAAATGTGTATTTTAAAGAGAATCCACTAAAATAGAAGGGAGCCCCAGGTCCACATGAAGGAGACAAAGGTAGTAGAGAAGTAGGGGTGCTCTTGGGCACTGCTGGCTGAGCTGTACATAAAAAGGGGGTCTGCCACCTCATGGTCATTGGCTACAGCTCTCTGTCACACCTGAAGGTCTTTTGTTTCCTCTCAGAGCACATTTCTTCGGTCTCTTTTTGTCTGTGAATCCCCGTCAGGTTGTAAGTGTGTGATAGTTCTCGGGTGTTTAAGGTTGTCATCGTCACAGATTAAAGAGTCTTGACAAGAATGGAGAGCCTAATCCCTAAGCTACCAGAAGACACTTTAAAAAAATTGGTCATTAGCCGGTTGGTTAGAAACTAAAGATGTGACAGAGTAATCCAACAACCCTGTTGACCGAACTCACACATTGTTTTTCATGGTTTTGATGTAAAACATTTGTGTTTAATGCACTTTATTCCTAAAAATGTTTAATACACTTTTTTCTACGTTCCAGTTACCATGTTGAAATGTTTTAATACCTACCTTTTTTTTAAAGCAGTAAAATATAATTGATTTGTTAATTAGGAGGACACTAGAGAATTGGTGTGAAGTTCTGTCTTTGATAAGGGGCTATTTAAAAGTAGGGCAGTTGCTCCACATTTTAACTTTCTTTGTGTTGTCAAATTTCAGTAGCTGGAGATGAAAGGTTCTGCATGCTTCAATTTATGTTTCCCCAAATCCAGAATTTCACATTAACTTCACCCAAGATTCTGCTCAGTGGATATAAATGATTTTATATGATGCAGGGTACAGTATGCATAGGGGATAATTTATTTTTTTAATTTGCTATTTATAATTAGGTTTCTCATTACTCTGGCTGGATTGAAGTAGGAAGGTTTCATTCTTATAATAACTGCCAATTTATTAGCCGGAGATTACAGACAGTTCATTTTAGATAGTAGAGTTCAGACTTAAGAGGTGAAATTTATTTTTTAAGGAGTTCTAAACATACTTGTCTTTGTTTTTTTATGACCCAAGTCCTTCACATTTTAATTATTTCACCAAAATCTGCAATTTAACAAATATCTAGAAGTGATTAGTCTCGCTTCTTTCCTTTGTGCTCACACGTCTCTCATTGAGGAAAGTCAGTATTTACCAAGGTTATGAAGGCAAATCATATAACAAACTTAGGTTCTGTAGAATATTTGGAGTAATATTATTAAGCATTTCTAGGGAACTTTGCATTCACTTACTTTTTATTCCTGTAATACTCTTCTAGAGAAAGAGTGCACATTTTGTTTCCCCAATGAGGTAGGTTAACTTGCTTGAAAAGTAAAAATTTCATTTAAAAAATCTAATTTGGTTTTCTTAGAAATATATAAATCTTTTTTTTTTTTCCGGTTACATTTTAAATAGTCTGAAGATTTTTGAGTCCCCAAATGACTAATTAGTACAGTAATAATATTGTTTTTTATTAATCTGAAAAGCACACCTCAGTTTGATTTGTGTGTGTTGATGCCAGTGTAAAAAATTTTATTTCTCACTAAAGGATTTTCTTCTCTGTGGTTGGAGAGAGATGCAAAAGCAGGCCTGGTGTGGGACTGCTGGGACCCTGCTTGGATTTATGGAAGAATAGGAGAATCAAGTTTCCCGTGGGATGAAAAATTTATGTGAAAGTGTTGGAGGAGTTCTTTTCTGTACCTGGCACTATGCTGAGTGCTTTCTTTGCATTATTTCATTCATTCCTCGTAATCCAATGAGATAGTATCCGCATTTCTAATTCTGTGAAAAT
This sequence comes from Rhinolophus ferrumequinum, assembly GCF_004115265.2. Taxonomy (NCBI): domain Eukaryota; kingdom Metazoa; phylum Chordata; class Mammalia; order Chiroptera; family Rhinolophidae; genus Rhinolophus; species Rhinolophus ferrumequinum. The sequence goes on along the minus strand of NC_046296.1, from coordinate 39,030,105 downwards.
TAGGTCTACATATGGATGAGGAGAGCCTTTTAAACAAGAGTACCCCCATTCCTTGGCCATGCCCAATTCTCTTGGAATGTCGAGTTCATGGTTAGATGCTAAGATTAAATGCTGTCCCCCCCCCCCACCACCACCACCACTGACATGCAGTTTGAAATAGGCAGCAGAGTACAGACAGTATATTTAATGCACCCAATCGTACTACTTAACATTCAAACTGATTTTTCAAAACATGTTCTGTTTTTGATAATAGTCCTCTAATAGTAACTGGCTGGGATACCACATGTAACTGGCTGGGACCCACCTCTCCTTGATTTCTTCATTAATAATTTCTTAGCACCAGAACACTGCTTTATTCAAGACCAGTTAGAGGCCTCCACTTTTAAAAATAAAGGGTAAAGAAGATTGGAGATGGCGTTTCCCCTCTTGTCGGGTAATGGCTAATACCTGAGAAATCTGTCAGTGCCCACGGCTCCAGACTGGGGTGTGCTCTTCGAAAACACTGCAGAAAAACAGGCTTAACTCCAAAATCAAGACTCTGAGCTATTCATATGCCTGAGGTGAACATTGCAGTAAGAAAAGGTGTTAGAAGAGGACATGAAAGGAAAATGGTTCCACAAGGGAAATTCTACTGCTGAGACTGAGAGTGAAAGATGTTTTAAATGGTCTTTTAGTTCCACGTTCATTGAAGTTCTAGTAGCGAAATGGGTCATTTAAGTGGGATGGTGGCCTAGGCCAAAAATAGTTTCCTTGAAACCAAATGACAGGCTAGCCCTGAAAAAAAATGGAATCCTGCCTCTGTTCGCTCACTAGAATGTAAATAAGCAGAATTTTGTGTCACAGAAAATAGTCTAAGCCAGACAGGATCTTCACTGCCTTTTGTGATAGAGATGCTAAAACAGCCACCAGTAGTACAGCTCTTGTATGGAATATGAAGCAGCAGTTTAAAATGACTTTGTAGTCTAACATATTCTGGTCTGGAAAGATCTCCAAGACATACTAAAGGGTGCAGAACAGCGCAGCTTGCACGATCTATTCTATGTACAGGTGTTTGAATGTGTACACACATGCACAGAGAAAGCACTGGAAAGATACACGTGAAAACATCTCCATTTCAGGAAGGGACTGGAAATAGTGGAGGAAATGTGGGCATTGTGTGGATTTATTCTGTATTTTTCTATCTTTAAATTTTCAGACACACACACACACACACAATTTAAAAAAACAACAGGGAAAGCAAAGATTTATGGTCTCAGTGAAGATGTATAGTGGGCAAGGCATGGGTTCTGGAGTAAAACGGCCAGGGTTTAAATCCCATCTCCTTTACTTACTGCCTCTCATCCTTAACTGCCTCTCATGTAACTTCTGTGCCTCAGTTTACCCAAATGGAAAACAGGGATAATGGTATCTATGTTATCATGTAGTTGTTATGAGGATTAAATAAATAATACTTGGGCGAGCATACGGATCAGTACCTGACGCGGTAAACATTCGGTATATGTTAGTTATTATAAATGATAATACTTAGACAACAACACCTAGCTCCAATCAATTCGTTGTGCAAACTTTTCAGTTAAAAATGTTTCCAATGACAGCGTTAGTAACCACAACACGTTTTCTCCACGTTTCATTGTGGTTGTCAATGATCTTGTCATATTTTTACCCCACTGGTGTTCAGAACTTCAAAGGGATTAAAAATAACAAAAATAAATGGCATTATCTTATTTTACGTAAAGTACTATACATTCCACGTGTGGAGTACTCCTGACTTTGCTTCTTTGACCATGTGATCTAAGGTACATATTGTTAGTAAACTAAAGAAATGGAAATAATGAGATTTTTCTTTCTTCCTCAGGAAGACTATGATCGTCTGAGGCCTTTATCTTACCCGATGACTGATGTCTTCCTTATATGCTTCTCTGTGGTAAATCCAGCCTCATTTCAAAATGTGAAAGAGGAGTGGGTACCAGAACTGAAGGAATACGCACCAAATGTACCCTTTTTATTAATAGGAACTCAGGTATGTCTGCTTTGATTTTACCCATTTCAGACGAATTTCTCAGGCCTAACTTGTGGTGTTGCTTTCAGACAAATGGTCCTAAGGTTTAGCAAATGGTACACATGTTTAATCTCAGTTGTAAGTTGTAATAAATGCTATCACATTTTTGGAAAAAGTAGTGCCAAAAGGAGGCAATTATTGTATTAGTTGGTTTTAAACATTAAGTTCTTGTGTTTAATCTTTTATTGGTATGTGGGGATTAAATGGGACTACATGCTTTGATTTATCTTTAAAGACTTGTAATATTATGGGACATTATTGACCTTTCTTAATTAGATTGATCTCCGAGATGACCCCAAAACTTTAGCAAGACTGAATGATATGAAAGAAAAACCTATATGTGTGGAACAAGGACAGAAACTAGCAAAAGAGGTAATGAAATCTTTAAAGAATTTAAAAGTAAATGTAAGAACAGCTAAGGTGATAATAGCAGCTAACATTTATTGTGTACTTACTGTATGCCAGGCACTGTGCTGAGTGCTTTCTGTGCATTATCTCATTTTCATCCTTGTGCTGACCGAGGTAGATCTGGCTAGTTCCCTGTTTGACAGAAGAGAAAACAGGCTTAGCGATGTCAGGTAGCTTGTCAGGTCTCACAGGTAATGAATGGCAGAGCTGGTTTTCAGTCAAGGCCTGACTCTAGAGCCCAGGGTCTTAGACTACCACCAATGTTTTCCTAATAAGTCCTGTGTAGAAAGAGACATCAGAAAAAGGTGCTGATCTTTAAGTTCTTCGTCATCACTTAAATATTTGTACTGTGCCAGATCAGGCCCTGGGTTCAGTTAACACTCATGGAGTAGGTAGTGGAGTGGCATAGGGTGACAGTTTAAATCTGTAGTTAAAAACAAAAAATCATGGGTAGGTTTGAAAAGAAGTGAGTTGAATTTTCTTCCAATCTTTTTATGAAAGATAGGAAAATAGTAGCATTCTAAAAAATACATAACTGTGATACGCATACTACCTTTTAACTTGTATTCTTCCCTTGTCCCAAAGCTAGGCTTACTTTTTTCTCCATTGGGCCCTAACATTATTGGATTCTATTTTTTATATGTTGTGACTTTAATAGGACTTTGGGGAAAACGGAATCTCATAAGGTCTTTTAAATTGTACTATCAGAAGGCAGGAGAAAGCAAGGACACTTTTTGGAGGACAGTTTTTCCTAAAGCAAAAAGATAAATAGCTTCACCAGCAAATCAGTTTAAAACTTCCACATATTCAATTTTATAATCTTGGGGATAGAAGGAATTTCTAAGTGTCATAAAGGTAAAAGTCATAAATGAGAATATTGATGATTTACATAAAAATTTAATACGTCAAATGCCAGAAATAAAATTAAAAGTCGTATCACAAACTTGACAAATATGGCAGAAGAATGCGTTAATATCCTTGGTTTACAGGAACCATTGTATATGAAATAATCAGAAAAAGACATATATAGCCCAATAGAAAAGAACATCAGTGGAAAATTTTTAGAATGCAGATTGCCATTGAAGTTAGGAAATATGTTCAGACTCCTTAGTAGTCGATTTCCACCTACAAAATTGGCAACAAATGAGAAATTAATTATAATAGGTACTCTTCTGTGGGTTCAAGGAAGTGGGCAGTCTGTTGTACTGTTGGTCGTTGCATAAAAGCAGTCTCGATGATATGCAAAAGCCTTAAAATCATGCACTTTTGATCAAGCAATTCCATATGTAGGAGTTTATCCTAAGAAAATTATTAGGGATGTTATTCAAGAGATGGCTACAAAGTTGCTACACTGTTTATAAGGACAAAAAAACCCTGCAACTATTAAAAATTTATACTAATATATCCATTGAGATGTTCATATTTTTTATGGAGTTTAAGAAAAAGTGGTTGCAAAACAATACAATCCCATTTCTCAGACCTCTCAGCTGCATTTGGCAGTTGGTTCCTTCTTGAAATACTTTCACTTGGCTTCCTTGAATGCCCTCTCTTTGGTTTTTCTCCCCCATCATTGGCCTGTCCTTTATCTCCTCATCTCCCTGTCTCTTAATGTTGGAGGGCCCAGGGATCAGCACTCAACTGCTTTGACATCTTTTCTGCTATATCCACACGCATTCTCTAGGGCTAGGTGAGCTGATAGAAAGTCTTGTGGTTTGAACAATCTATGACTGAAGATTCCCAAATATCTGTCTCCAGCCTGGACCGCTTCCCTAAACTCTAGACTTAGTTATCTAGCTGTTCCCTTCACACGTCCACCTGGGTGGCTAAACATCTCAAAATTAACATGTCCAAAACAGTTCCTAAATTTACCCTCCAAGCCCGTCCTCCCAGTTACTCAGGTCAAAAACCTGGAAGTCACACTTGACCTTGCATCCTTCTCGCATACCACATAGCCAACCCTGCAGCAAAAGCTATTGCTCTTCCTGCAGAATACAAACCCTCTGCACCTTACTGCCCCCACCCTGCCCCCATCGATCAGGTTCAGGCCCCTCCATCTCTGGCCTGGATTATGGGACCGCATCTAATTCACTTTTTGGCGTCTGTCTGTGCCCCATGCTAATCTGCTCAACACTGCGGCCTGAGTGTCTTAAAATACACGCTCCATCAGCTCACTGCTTCCCTCAGAATCCTCCAGCAGCTCCCAGCTCACTCAGAGTCACGGCCATAGTCCTCGCTGTGGCCCCTGAGACCTGGCCGCCTCACTGTGCTCCAGACATGAGGCCGCCTTGCTGTTTTCTGAAGTCTACCTCAGGGCTTTGCTACTTTTGCTGCTCCCTCTTCCTGGAATGTTCTTACCGATCTCTGCTCACATATCACTTTAATAGACCTTGCCTGATCTTGTCCCCACTCCTGACCTATTTTCTCCAGACTGCATATTACCTTCAGACATTCTACGTCTCTATGAGTTCATGGTCTTCTCCCTCTGAAGTGTGAACTTCCTGAGCAGACTTACTTTTTTCCTTGCTATATCTCATTTGGCAAATAGAGTACTCAGTACATTTTCAGTGAGTGAGGAAATGAATAGGTTCCCTCCCAAAGAAGCAGTGCATGTCCTTTGGGTGGCCCCAGGCCACCTCACTGACCTCATCTCTTGCCATCCCCCCTGCTGCTCACGCTCTCCTGCTACTCTGGCTCCTTTACCGGTCCCTGAATACTCCACGCTAGCTCCTGCATCGGGGTCTTGCATTGGTGGCTCCGTCTGCCTAGAAATTCTTCTTCTAGGTATCCCTCACTGCCCAGACTTCACCTTGTTGAGCAGCTTTCCCTGACCACCACCACTACCACCACCACCACCGTCTCCTGCTCTCCTCATCTCCCTCAGTCTGCTGTCTTTTTCTCCAGAGCATGTACCATCATCTGCTCTATAGTGCCTCCTTTTCCCTCCCCCAGTAGGACTTCAGCAAAGGTAAGCATCACACAGCAGGGATTTTGCTCTATCGCTCACTTCATTGACATTATCCCCAGCACCTAAAACAGTGCTTGGCATATAATAGTAGGTACCCATTATTTCATAGAAAAAGTTTGGAAGGATATACACTAGTATTTTAAGTTACCTATCTCTGGGTATTATGATTTCATTCTTTTTGCATAGCTGTATTTTATAATTCTCTTACAATGGTATCTTTGTGGCATTCCAATTATGTAAAAAAGAGTTTATATATTTGTGATTTTTTTCCCCCTCCCAGATAGGAGCGTGCTGCTATGTGGAATGTTCAGCTTTAACCCAGAAGGGACTGAAGACTGTTTTTGATGAGGCTATCATAGCCATTTTGACTCCAAAGAAACACACAGTAAAAAAAAGAATAGGATCAAGATGTATAAACTGTTGTTTGATAACGTGAGAAACATCTTCAGTGGCCAAGGAAACTGCCCATTTCTAAGAAAGCGTATGAAATGCTACAGCTATACCCAGACCTCCTATAAACACTGAAGCAGTTTAAAATTTGAAAGAAAAAAAACAAAGCTTTCCTCAGAATTCTATAAAGTTAAGAATGTTTCTTAAAGGTCCAAGAAGCAGCAAACAGCATCTGAAGCCACAATCCATTATAAATACTTTATTTCAACTAGAAGGTACAATCTCTCAGGGGTTTCATAGTTTAAAAAGCTACAATCACATCATGTAACTACATAAAAAACAGTGCTGTAAATGGAACTGCCTGGCTTAGACCATATACATTTCTGCACAGTCTTGATGGAATCTGCACAAAGAAATATCTTCTCCCTTTGTTCCAATTAATTGTTCTTGTATGTAAGTTGCTTTCTATTGCAGTATATCCAGAATGGTGAAATAACAAGGCCAGCCACGTAGCCAAAGGTCGCTCCGAGCGTACAGGAGATGGGCCATACCTGAGGAGAGAATGTATGAGATCAAAAAAGAACAAATGTTTTATTATTACTTGAGCACAAGTGTAACCTACATATTTCTATATTAAAGCTTAATGTGCTTTCTTAAACAATGCCAAAAGTGTAATAAGGTCATAACTGCATTTATCATGAACACTAAAAATGTACACGTTTTAGTTAATGTGCATTTAACTGTAACAAGGCTTCTGGCGACTGTAGATTTAGTTTGATGCTCCCCAAACTGCATGACAGACATCCTAAAATTAAAATTTTGGGTCAGAGTTGACCATAATCTTGGACTCAGTTTAGCTCTCTGAACTAGTTGGTAATTTTGTTTTTGAATTTCCACATTGGCTTGTATAGCAAATGAAATGAGAAGTATGTATGCTGACCAAACCATGAGAAATTTTAAATTGTGTTAAAGAGAAGACCTCCAATTCAAGCATGTTACATGGAATTTATAACAAAGCAACTGCTTCCATTATAAAACTGATGTCACCTTTCAGATACAGATGTTGGAACCATGGCAGAAGTTATAGAACTACAACTTAAGTCAAATACCTAGAATGTAAGTTAAAATACTTGCTTCCAAATACCCATTTTTTCCCCTAGCCACATTACATTTCACAGTATTACATCAAGCCAGAAGTAAATGTTGATTTATTTCATCCACAGGCAATGTATCTCGGTCCCTAGGTGAAAAGTCCTGCTTTAAAAATTTTTTTCATGTTCGACTGTGAAACTTATTTGGTATAGTAGAGCCATTTCTAACCTTTCTCTGGGTGAATAGGCCACAGAATTGTGTTAGAGGTGAACCATCTTAATTACTGGTTGTTACCTAATTAAGCTTCCTTGTTTGGTCTCCTGTGATCTGCCTTATTCCAAATGCCATGCAACAGACAGTAGTGTTAGACAAAGATTCAGTGTGAACAAACTAGTGCAGTTCAGAGAAACATTAATCTAATTCATAGATTCCCGCCCCCAACAGTCTTTCTTACGTTTAAACTCGCTGTTGCCTAAATTATGATTTCTTTATGCCTTTTGTGAGCTCCTGTTAATTTCCATGACTTGAGCTTATAGCTGTGTCTATCGCACAGATTGGGTAATGGAACACTAAACTTTTATACTTGAAAATGACAGCCTTAAATGCTCATCATATCAGTCACAAATCTAGGATGTACAATCTTGTATGTGAGCTTTGTAAAGATTTTTAAAAATATAAGCATCATCTTCCCTACTGAGGAGTGGAGAGTCTACTGGATACCTAGTCAGGAGCTTTCTCTCGGAATCAGATAGTAGAGTTGTCTTCTATCTCCCAAGAAGCGGTCGTTCACATTAAGTACCACGGCCTTATGTATATTCAAATGGAATCTTATGTAACTTTCTCCTTTAATTTTGGTCTGCTATTTTTAGATAGAATTGAAAGGAATTGTATAAATCAGTTAGTATATTAGCTAAGTTGTCCAATACTTGGTATAAAGGAATTAAGACACTAAAGTATTATACATTTTCAACTTGCCTTTGGGGATTTGATGGGATTTTTTCCCCCCTCAAATTCTCATCTCTGAAACTCTTCACACTTGTTTACTAGCCAATGAAATTTAAAATCTAGAATTTGTCCTACCCTAAGAAATGGACTAGGAATCTGGAAACATAGCTCTGGTGTCATCTGGTTTCATGACTGGGCCTCGGTTTCCTCATCTATAAATGTGAGAGGTAGAAGAGATGATCTCCAGTATCTCTCCCATTCATCAACTCAAGCTTCTCTTGTTTCTTATTCACAATAATGGTTTGACATTACCTTTTCAGCTTCACATTCTTAAGGTGGTAAAAATCCTGTATATAGATTATTAGAACTCTAAGCAAAGACGATTGTATCATTAACCTGAGGTGCCTTAGGTATTCTATTGACCTTGATGGGATTTGGAGTTTCCCATTGCTTATTAAGAGCCATTTCATTGCTTTGGTTCTTTAGTTGTTTTTTTTTTTTTTTTTTTTTTTTTTTGCAAAACCCTTCCTGCCGCTTTAACTAAAAACCAAAGATTTGTTTTCTATTCATAAGCAGATTGTAGAAAATTGCCTTATTTTCAGAAGTACATCTTCATTAAAGGCTTAGGTTTCAACAGAAATTCAAACTAGTCCTGGAACAGCTAGTTCAAACTAGTGAAATACCTGGGATATTAAATACTTCAAAAAATGTCTTACATGAGTTTTGCTAGTGAATGCAAATATAACTGCTTCAAATAAGGCCATGTACAAATGAAGTTAAACTTGGTTAATATTTTTTTGCATGTAATCAGTTCTGAAGTTCTTAAAAGTGATTTTACAGGCTCCCTGAAATCTTATTTAATACTTTGCTAACTTACATTACACCTATCTCTAAAGGTACGTTTTAGGTTAGCCCATTTTGAATTACTATATTTCCAATAAGTAGAGCCTGAACTAATGGTTTTTATTGTGAATTATCTTAGTTACTTTAGACATTGCTTCCATTTGATTTTTAATTATTAATTTTAAGTACCAAATTAAATACTGGTTTGTTGGTTGTTGCTTTTTAAGTGATTGTTACTTTAACAGTGTCCCATCTTAACACATGGGGTTACAAATAAAATAATATGCATAGTTTACTATCTATGTAAAGCATTGAACTTCTTACCTTAATAGTTTTTATTTAACACCCTATGTAAATATTTCGGATAATATTCTTTCCTTTGTTTCTCATGCTGTTGAGTCTACTCATCATCGGCCAAGTGTGAGCACCTGCACTTTGTGAAAAAGCACACTGTCAGAGTGCAGGGAGAATAGTAATCCCTCGTGGTTCCCTGCCAAATTCCAATTTGGGTTACTAAATCCTCTTTTAATCACGTTGTAATTTCAGTATGGCTCTTTGTTTCTAAACACATACATTCACACACACACATTCCTTAAACAGCTGCTATACTTCTTCTCCAGTGGAAAGCCAAAAAATGAAATAAATATTAGTTAAAAGTTTTGTCTAATGAAGGGGTAAGGCTTGGAACACTTAACTATTATTAAATTTCTCAAATTCATGCCATCAGCAAATTAAAATGTTGGACTGGCTTTGAAGACTGTTTCCTAGTGATGGATCACGTTTTCTAGCTTGACTTTCCTAAGTTGTCTTTAATTGTAACAGCCATTTTTAAAAAAGAATTTCTCTACAGGGGCAACTTTCCTGATTTTTGTGGACTAAGACAGGGTATGGAAAAAGGACTAGCTGAAGGGAATTGGAGGAGGTTGCCCACTAATAACCTTTCCTCAAGCAATTTCTCACTAACCTTATAATTGCTTTAAAAAATTTAAAACTACACTATGGCAAGGTGAAAACCACATTGCTCTCTTCTGATCATGCATTACTGTAGAACTCTGCTTACATTTTAGGAAAGGAAAGGTACCAATGTACCTATGTAGTGCTTATTTTTCAAAGCATGTATTAAGTACAGAACAGTGATTAAGAACACTGATTTTTGTATTAGACTGGATTTGAACCTCAGCTCTGCCATTTGTTAACATGTGACGCTGGGCAGGTCACCTAACCTTTCTGTGCCTTGGTTACTCATCTGCAAAATGATCATCATAAAACTCGCCTCCTGGAGTTGCTGTAATGATTAAATGAGATAAATGTAGTACTTATAACAGTATCTGGCACATAGTACATGTGAGCTATACTTGATAATCTTTTAGTTCATATTTCCAATGGGCACATATGAAATTAGTTGTATTACAATGTAGAACACCGTCATTCCCGAAATACACCATCTCTAACGCTGCTCCTATTAAAAAAAAAGTCCTGCCCAAATTTTAAGTAATGTAAATATTTTTTTTAAAAAACTACATCTAACAGAATCATGCTTCCTTCTTGTCAAACACAATACATATATACATACATACACATTCCAGGGGTTCATAGACCTCTGAAGCCCATCTATGGACTCCTGGGTAAGAAGCCCACCACTCTTAAGTATTTTTATTAACAGTTCTAGTTAGCCAAAGAAATATGATGACCTTTTACATTTTGGTTTCAGAATTTTAAGGATCATTTTCAGTGATGTAGATAGCATTTGTTATGATTTGAGTAAAAAGTTTAAATTTTACTTAATTATAACATGCACATTATTATGTAGATTCCTGTTACATTAAGCGCAAATAGATTTTTAACCCTGTAATGTCATTAAAATGACATTCCCGAGTTTTTCATACTCCATGTAACAGCTAGTTTGTCAGCTAGTTATTGTCGCTAGTTATTGTCGCTGACTATGGTTTATGCTGCTGCAGATTTCCTAAAATGATCATGTATTTGAAATTAGATAGCTATGATTTTTTTTAAATTACAAATATTCAACAAAAAGTTGAAAAATAATTATAGGAAAACATTAGACTACTTTTAAAAATACTTCACATTTTACTTGGGAGCTTTATTTTGCTTTTCTGGGAAGCAGCATGGGACAGTGGAGTGAGAATGATGTGAGTTGCGGGGCCAAGTCAACCACTTACTGGGCATATTACCGTGGCCAGATCACTTATCACCTGAGCCTCCGTTTCCCAATGTGCAAACCAGGTATAATAGCACCTCTAGTACTTAAAACATGGGGCTACTGTATTAAATGAAGTAATATTTTTACATTGTCATGAAAGCTGTAAAGTACCATGTATGCATCAGTATCATTTTGTATATTACATGTTCTAACTTGAAAAAAATTAAACATGATCACTAATGTAAGTATTTCTTAGGTAACGACACTGCGAGGTAATAATTAGATCCAGCAGTTTAGAACAAATAAAATAGTTCATGAGCAATGTTATATTGTGCTGTAGGAACTATTCCCTTGCCCTTGTAATATAATCATCTTTAATACATGCTATTCTTTACATGAAATATCTGGGGAGTATGAAGCTTACAACAGAAAACACAATGCATTGTATTAACCATATGCAGCCTCACCTCAGAAACAGGAGGGGAATTCCTGCTCCTAGCTGTCATTTTTCATAAATTTTAAAAAGCGTCAGTACAGAACAATAGGTTCTAAACCAACCACTGGTAGACATTTGTGTCATTTTTAAGTGTCTCTTATGAATGATTCCATTCATTCACAACTATTATGTCTCTATAAACCAAGCAGTTAAGGTACAAATTATTTAATTTTAGATATATTTGAATAACAAATTCTTAAAAATGTGTTGCAATATAATTTTAAGTGTTGGAGAGGTATATTGCCATCACAGATACCAGAACACCTAAAAACACTTAGAACAACTCAACAACCATTAGGATTACTGGCTCTTTCAGATAAAAAAGGAAGATAAAACCCATGCAGTCAGTTCTAAACTTCTCACAAGCTACTTTTTAATGTATTAGCTTGGTGCAAAAGTAATTGCAGTTTAAAAGGTTAAAAATTGCAGAAACCGCCATTACTTTTACACCAACCTAATATCTGTTTTGTTTATTGTGCTTATCACGAATTTGTATCTGCAGGACAGACAATTCATCTTTCAAAGCTTGCTGACACTTCTACGGATTTTAAATGGCCATTTATATTTCCCTCTGAATTTGGTTGTAAGTGATGTTTTTCCAGATGTTCTTAAAGCAAATATTGTCTGATGCAGGAATACATGTACAGATGATCTACTCATCTGGACACACTTCTCTAGTTGTAAATCTGCACCAAGCCATGTATACGCTACCACTCTCCTACGCCTAAGAGTACAGTCTGTGGTCGGAACTTCTTGTCAGTGACACTAAATGGTCCTTGCCACGATCACATGCAAATAAGGTAACTTGTCCAGCACTGTTCTCTTTCACATTGAAAGTCCTGCGAGCAGAGCACGAGCAACATGATTACCCTATAATGAACCTGCTTTAAATCCAAAATCGCTTTCTGTCAGTTAAGTGTTACAGTTTTTTCCCCATGTTTGGAACATATAAATCATATTCATATAAATTTATTTTGGTCTGTCTAAAACACTGTATAATACTTTTGGCAACAGAAACACTAATTAACCTAGAAACAGGCAACTCTTCAATAATTAAAGCCATAATCTTTGTTTTATCCCCCACTCCACGTAGCATTATTTGTAGTAATTCATTTAGTCATAATCCTTATCTTCTCTAGTTTCAATTTATGAAAGAATTATCTGTGACTTTACAAAATGAATATGTTTCCCAAATATTACATTTTTAACCTAATAAAACCAGAGAGAACAAAAAGGATTTTTAAATATAACAATGCTTCTTTTATCGGGTATCTAATGGGAATACATACAAGTATTTTAAAACCATTTTAAATTGTTTTAAAGACAATCTCAACTTTGCGTTTTAAAAAATAAGTATGCTCAGAAGAAATTTGATTACCTGGTTCAAATCCATTTTGGAGACAGTAGTACTTAAGTCCAAAGTTTAAAGGCATTTGTAGGTTTTCGAGGCACAAAAGCTTTGCCTATTAGCTTCAAATGCTCTCCTACAAATGTATTCAACTTTATGGTCTAAAATACATACACCAGCAGAGTGGTCATGGCATTTAAATGAAATTCTTATGTGGGAAAAGAAATACAATATAACAACTAAAACTTTTCCGAAGAGATGTACGAGTAAGCTATGGCCATTTTATAAAAACAAAAACTGTTTCAGTGTCTCCAGCAATGAAGAGACTTGTGTCCTGGCAGTCTGGTTTGGATCCTAAAGGAAGTCTTCCTCTTATCAGCCAAGTCATGTTAAGCAAGATACGTACTCCTCTCCCCACACTTTAACTTTCCTATGTGTAAAAATGGGAATGAAACCTACCTCGCACTACGGTTGTCAGGATTAAGATATTTGTGTGACAGTGCCAAGTTCCACATACATAGGGTTATCTAAACATTAGGTTTTCTTTCTATTGCCATCTGAAATGTCAGGATTGAAAATTATTTGAAGTCCAAATACCCTAAAAACCTAAATACCAGAGAAACAACAAGATGAATTAACAATCCACTCTACCAACTGAAGGACTGCTGAGAAAAATGAATAAAATAACATCTTTCGTCACTTGTCATTATTTACAATTATTTAAAATTTCTCTCAGTAAGTAAAACTTTTTCATTGAGATTACATATTTTCAATGGGCCTTTCCAGTCCTTTAATGATAAAACAATTTAAAAAATAAAAATATGCTTGAAATTGCTCAATACAGAATTCACACCATTATAATATGTTTTGCCTTTGGAACTTTATACAAAGTCAAATTTGAGTTCAAAGTAGAGAAAATTGAAATAAAACGTGTAAGTTTTTGTGGCAGTGTGAGTGAGCGTTTTTAAAGAAGGTATAATTGCTTAACCAGATACTCTTGTTTTTCTGACTGGAATACAAATAAAACTTGATCACAATCCAGTAAAGCTTGATTTACCACAAATGTATCAAATCTGAATTGGGCTACAAGGAACAGGAAACTAAAATCTCTTAATATGTTATATTTTAGATATAAAATATATACAGTAGTGTCTTCTCATGAAGACATTCTAGAAAAGTCTCCATTTTGATATAATGCCACGTTCTTTTATCTGGTTTATTGTTCCTCTGGCAGATTCTGTCAGCATAATGAGCCACACTGAGTACTTACTCTGTGCAGTTAGACTCGTGAAGAAAACAAAATAAAAAACCTTGTTTGCTCAAAATAAAAAATGAAAGCCAAAAAAATGAAACCATCTTTTCTCTAGCCAGTAACTGCTAAAAGGGAGGGGGGCGGGTAGTTATTATATAAATAAAAGATGATTAGTTATACATCAATTCTACCATTCTACCAACAGTATGTATCATAATTTTAAAACATAGTGATGAGTGGGTCATTAACTTGGAATACTCTAAAAACAATACAACGGTAAAGATACTTAAACAACCAGTAATATTCCAGTCGAATTAAACATTCTTAATGAAGATCAACACTTGTTACATATTTAAATTAGACAGCTAGAAATCTTTTTAAAAAGTCAATAATTCAGGATCAAATATATGGTGATGGAAGGAGAACTGACTCTGGGTGGTGAACACACAATGGGATTTATAGATGATGTAATACAGAACTGTACACCTGAAATCTGGGTAATTTTACTAACAATTGTCACCCCAATAAACTGTAAAAAAGTCAATAATTCAAATGGAAACTTTATATTAATTTTAAAAGTCTGATTCCTTCAATTTGGATCTAGCTCACCTCTTATTGTAAACAAGCACTGAAGTTGAAAAAGGAGAGTAGCTAAAAGGCTGAACAATCCAAAATGAATAATTGGATTATAAATAAGATACATATTTTCTACACAAACCTAAACCCAGATTTTACAAAGACACATCTACTCCCCATAATTCAATGTCTACTTCTAAATCTTGTAAACAGAAGTTTTAAACAAGTGTAAGATATCAAACTTTTACACTATAAAATAGTCCATCTATATGCAAACTGACATGTTAATTACACATTACCTTACCAACTCATTAAAGTTGATGGTCCATGATGCTTTATATATCAATACTTTGTATTTAGATTTAATTGCATGTATCTGAAAGTAATGAATCTACTACAGATTAAAACGCAATTCTCTATGTGTACTTTTAAATGACTTTTATTGTCCCCCAATTTGGAAATCACTGACACTGTTGAATGAAATTAAGTTCTATCGGATAGTAACAAGTACAAATGAAATCCCATCTCCCAATGATCACTGAGATGGCCAACGAAATATAAAGAAAACCCTTTTTAGTACTAAAGCCTTGGGAAGAGTATCAGTGACAGCATATATTCCAAACCCCTAAGGGATTTCTATAACGTATAGTAGATGAAGAACCAATACAGGGAATGGCAAACCCACCAGACTTATGGAATGTACAAGAACAACTTGTCTGTCTGGGAGAGACACAACATCTACTAGAAAGCACAAAGAAAGGACTTAAAAGCAGGCAGTTAAGTGGAAGACATACAGTCTGGCTCCCTCAAGGGCCTTTGGAAAGTGAAATATATATCAAATATTTAACCTAGCCATTCCTTACCTAGAAATTTATGCTAAAGAGGAAACTGGGCAAATATGCAAAGATGTATGTTTAAGTATGATAATCACCATTGATAATAATAATAATAATAATAATAATAATAATAATAAACTAATAGTAGGGAAAACTATAAACAATCTAAATGTCCATTCATAAGAAATTGGTACGTGATTTTACCCAAATAATGGAATATTACATATATGTAAATTTTCACTGATATAGAATGAGTTCCATCTGAAGCTCCATTGAAAAAAAAAAGCGGATAAAAAATAACATATTATGAATAGTTAATAGACATGGAGAGAGCTGCAAAAATTATCACCAAAATACAAATGGGAGTTGCCTCTAGGTGGTTGGATACTTGATAATTTCTGCTTTTTCTTTATAATTGATTAAATTTTCTAAATATAAACTGTCTGTAATCAGAAAACATTCTCTTCATGTTGGAAAAAGAAAGTATATTTATTTTTAATACCTCAATTAAATTTGGGGGAAATTATCTTAAGAAAATAATCTTGGAAAAAAATCTATGAAGACATACAGATCTAAAGATGTTTATGATAGAACTATTTTTAATAGTAAAATATTGACAATGACCTAAATGATCAATAGTGAATTTGTTAAATAATATTGGAATAAACTATGTAATAGCATACTACTAAGCCATTAAAAATTAAGACAAAGATATATGCATTACTAGCTCAGTGACCTTGGAAATACTGCATATCTTCTTGTTACCTGTTTCCTCAACTGTAAAATGGGGATAAAAAGTACACTTTTGTCAAACTGCTTTACCTAGCATATTAGCTATACCCTACTGGGGTAGGAAACGAAAAACCTAATGTTTATAGGCTTCCATCGGTATCTCATATACCTTTTAAAAACTTATTTTGCTACATGCTTTTAAAAAATATTTCAAGATCAACATTCAATTTGGCCATCAATCAAGTTAACAAAAATATGAATCTAAGACCACAAAGACAATGAATATCAAGTTCAAAATAGGGAATCCCTGCAACTTCTGGCCTATTTTTTAAAAACTCCTATCCATCTCCACAAACCAAGCTTGTTTATTCACCTACACATGTAGGAAAAATAGTGCTGGAAGATAGACCCAGACTAATGTAGACGCCTGTGACACTGAGGCCCCAAAAAGAAATCACCTAGATTATAGTGACAGAGGGAACTGGCGTCCCTACTTAATTGAACAACAAAACAACTTATACATACATCAGTTTCAGTTTATAGCTTCATCAGTTTTATTATTGTACAAACATTTATTTTGTTGCTTTAAGTAGCTGAAACCAACCTGCCATGGTCTTTCCCAATCGAGTGGAATAGGAAAGGCTCCAAGCCATGTTCCTATAAAACTAGAAATTGTAGTGATCTGTAGACTATTCTCCCAAATGGATGTAAGTCTGTAAAATACAAATATGTAAATCATTGGTGGTATATATTTTAGCTGCTGGAGAATCAAACAGAAGCACAAAAGGAACACTATATATACTCATATATGTTCTCTTCATTTAAAATAAGCATCTCAAATTGACAATTATTTACCATGAAATATTAACAATTAATTGGTAAGAAGTATTTTTCAGTTGGAAAAGTAATATATGCACATAGTAAAAATCAAACAATATGACAGAGCATTTGCAGTGAAATCTAAGTCTCCCCCCACATCATCACCGTTGGTTTCTTTCCCCAGAAGCAACTGCTATTACCAAATTATTACATGTCCTTCTAGAAATGTTTTATGCATGCACAAATACACACACTTTTGTTTAGAATGATATATGTATATTTGCATATATGCACACATATATGTATATATCCTTCAAAACAAAACTCAAAGCATCATGTTATAAACCCAGTTTCACTGTTATGTTTTCCCTTGTTAATAGTTATAATAGTATTCCATTGTAAGGAGGGAATATCATTTATTCAGCTAGTCCTTATGGCACATCTTATTTAAACAAATCAACTCTATTTATTTGGTGGAGTAGAGAACGAGAACAAAAATATTTCAAAAGATTCAGTGATTTTGCCTACCATTCTTATTAAGTGCACATCTTAGAGTGCAAAGGTGGAAAGACATAATTCTGCCATTCTCTTAGTAGGTCTTGGTTTCAGCCTGCTCCTAACAGTGTGACCACTTAGCCATGGGGAACGTGAGTCTGGTTACAGTAAAGTAAAAAAAAACCCCACCTCAATGCAGTAAGTAGGGTCCAAATAATTGTTTAAGATGCGGGGTTATTATGAAATTTATGAAATGCACTTTCTTCCAGCTAGTGTAGAAAAAGGGGAGAACATTTGTTAGATAATTTCTTTTATTAGAAATAGCCAATTGTTACACCAAAAGGTACACTGAATTAAAGAAGTCTCAAATGAAAAGTCAGTTCATAAACCAATCCCTCTGTCACCTGTTCATCTCATTACTCTGCCTTCCTCACCTATACAAGAGCTTTAGCTTGTTCTATTGAAAATTGGGGCTGGAAGACAGTTGGTGCCAATCATCACATATGCAAATTTGTTATTTGATGGGCTTTATTGTTCTTTATTTACATAACACCTATAAATGCAAGTCAATTTCTTCAACTAGCATTCAACAGAACAGATACCTGTTACAAGCTTGAAAAAAAATTAGCAAGTTGTACGTAGAGAACTGTACTGTTCAGGCAATTTGAAGGATTTTCTAGGGTAATTTTGACTCGTATGTGGCTCACAAATATTGACTAGCTTTTCGGTGAACACGAAACTCCTTTATGTTGCAATACATAACGTGCTGTGCCTCAAGACACAAAGTCTGGTAGAGGTTGACAGCAGAGTTTACTGCCTGCTGGGAATAATTTACTCTTTCCGTTTCATGGAAGAGGAGGAAGTTTCGCTGGATTTGGAAGAATTGATAGCATTTGGTCTTGAAGAACTGGAGAAAGAGCTGCACTGCAGGTAAAAAGAGTATCAGTAGTAAAATTGGTTGAAACTGGGTGGAAGAATGAGAAATAAGACTAGAAAGGTAGTTTACAGTTAGGATTTTTGAGTAAACACTTGCTAAAAAAAACATCCTTCTCCAGGCATATAATTCACTATTCCAAGTGTAAACACAATTTTTTTTTTTTAGTATATTTACCGAGTTGTGCAACTATCACCCCAAAATGAAACTCTCCATCCACTAGGAGTCACTCCTCGTTTCCCTTTCCCCCCAGCCCTAGGCAACCACTAATCTACTCTGTCTCTACGAATTTGCCTATTCTGGACATCTCATGTAAATGGAATCATGCAACATGTGGTCTTTTATGACTGGTTTCTTTCACTTAGCATAATGTTTTCAAGGTTTATCCATTTTGTAGTATGTAAAAATACTTCTTTTTCTATTGCCAAATATTTTGTTGTAGGGCCACACCACATTTTATTTTTTCCATGCATCGGTAGATGGGTATTTGTGTTTTGACTTTTTGGCTATTATGCATAATGCTACTATAAACATTCACGTACAAGTTTTATGTGGAAGTATGCACTTATTTTTCTTGGGGATATACTAAGGAATAGAATTTGTGGGTCATGTGGTATCTCCACGTTTAACCTTTTGAGGAACTACCAGATTGTTTTCCAAAGCAGCTGAGCCATTTTATATTCCCACCAGCAGTGTATGTGGGCTCCAATTTTCCCACATCCTTGCTAACACTTGTTATTATTGATTACAGCCATCTTAGTGGATGTGAAGTGTTATCTCATTGTGGTAGACTCAGGGTAAGCATTTCAGAAAAGCCTTAAAAGTCAGAGTAAAGGAGCCACTGAAGTTTTTGCATCAAGACAGCAGTATGACCAGACCTGCGTTTCAATAGGATTTATGTACATGCCTTATCGAACCTCTAAGCTTCAAGCTGCTTGCGCTAAGGGGCAAGACCCATGGCTTCACAGTTTTGTTACAGCACATTTGTGGCCATCCTATAATTGTTAAGATTAAAAAGTGCAAACATCTAAGAGGCTGTCCTCTATTTTTTTGATGTATCCAAGAGTGTTTATGATCTTACATATAATAAATGTAAAAAAAATGGAACCAAGGCCTAGTTTAAAAAATACTCTGTAGCCTTTTCAAAATTAAAATTTTATATTTATCAAAGTAATATAAATAAATACTTTTAAAGTCAAAGATTACAATTAGGCTAATAATAATAAAAATCCCTTCCTGCGACAGACGCTTTCAATTCTTCATGGTTTCTTCTGTGTACCTCAAATTTAAAAGAATATACATTATGTACGGATTTTTCAAGATTTAGTTACTTTCTGCTTTCTACGATGGAAGATTTAGCACTCTACCCACAAGCCTCCTATTCCCACATACACATTTCTGACCCATCGTCCCCTCTTTGATAACATCTCCTCTCGGCTGAATCCCAAACACAGTAGCTACAGTATTACGATTATGAAAATATTCATCACAGCTGAATCACGCAGTAAGCCACAATTATATTTCCTTTCTTATAGTACACATAATTTTTAATTTTCCTTTGATGTTAAGAACTGCCTCTCTTTTCGCCTCCATTTGTTTACGTACTTGTCATGAAATCATTCTCAAGTATTCCACAGAAACTAAGCATCACCTCTAAATGCTCGCTTGCGCTCTCTCTTTTGTGGAGACACTTCACCTGCTTCCAAGTGGACTGGTTGCTCCCTAAGCCTGAGGTACAGCTGCTGACCGAGCTTCCTACACCATCATCCTGTGAATGCCCTTTGCCTCTCAGTGCTTTTGGGTCTCCCGTTTCCTAGATTCCGAAACTGCTTCCATTTGCCTTTTTTTTTCTTTTCCCTTAAAGCACCTCCTTCATTAGATTCCTGAAAAGGGTACGCGGAAAATAGATTTGAGAGATGTTTTAAGTCTGAAAATGACTTGGCTAGAATTGTTGGAAATCATTTTGCCTCAGAATTCTGAAGGTATAGCGCCATTGTTTTGATTCCCACCTGAGAAGTTCAGAGCCATGCGGATCCTAGCCCTCTGTAGATAAGATGTTTCCCGTCCCATTCCCTCTCTGGGACCCTTTATTCCTGGTTATTTAAAATTTCACAATAATGTGTCTTTGAGTGGGTGTCTGTTTATCCATTATTCTGGACATATATGGGCCTTCTTAATCTAGAATCTCAGGTCTTTCGGTTCTTGAAATTTTCCTTTATTTAAAGGCTTGTTTTTTCTGTCCAGATCCCTTTAAGAAATTTGTTTCTTACCCTTTTGCTAGGAATACTACCATTGGGAATTAATTGTCTTATTTTCTTACCTTCTAACTCATTTCCTGTATCTTTGCCTTTTTGTTTGACTAAGGGATCTTTTTAACTTTGTCTCTACTTCTACTGAATTTTTTTTCTATCGTATTTTTAATTCTCAAGAGCTTTCTTGTTCTCTCAGTATTCCTTTTGATTGCCTCCTGGTCATCTTTTATGGATGTAAAACATATGTTTTTTTAGTTACCTTTATTCTGCCTTTGTTTCCACTGAGTTTGTTTTTTGTTGTTTTCAGACAGCTGTTACTCAGCTGTCTAGTGATTCTTCATTTCTCATTCTGCTTAAAACACTATATATGAAATGTCCTGTAGACACAGCAAGTATTTTAGTGGTTGCTTGGACTGGGTGGGAGAGAAAGGTAGGAATGGAGGATGACCGCTAGTAAGCATCGTTTCTTTTGGGGGTGATGAAATGATCTAAAATTAAATTGTGGTGATCGTTGCAAAACTGTGTCTATACTAAAAACCACTTTATGGTATGATGTTGTATCTCAATAAAGTTATTTTTAAACACCAAAAAGTGAAACACTAAACAGCTGACTGGATGTTCACTGTGCCTAAACAGCACGACTCAACTCCTGGGCTTCACTGTTCTTGGGATTGAGTAGGACTCCTGCCTTTTAGAGAACCCCCAAAGGTCAGTAGCTGTTTTTCTTTTGTACCATAAATCCCAGAAAGAAATATTTCAACATTCTACCCAGATAATATAGCCTGGCTGTCAGTATTCTAGGCCAAGCAGATAAAAAGAACTAGGCGTAAGGTGAGGACTCATTGTTCAGTATGTAGAATTTTATTTAATCTTTATTCTCTGAAGAAGTTGTACCGAATAGGCTCAGCGAGTACCGAATAGGAGATAGCGAGTAGTGTGGGGTACAATTATATTTTCTCCATCTTCCCTTCCCCTACTGTATAATTTCTATTGCTTATGCTATTTTTTATAGTACTTATATTGTTCTGTAACCCTAATTCAATTATTTTCTCGATACAGTGAGCCCCCTTAATATGCAAACTAATTATTTCATTTGGGGAAACTTGTCTCCTATCTTATCTTTGAATTAATATTTTATTTTGTATTTTAGGGGCACTAACTCATCTTAAGTTGATCTCATTTGTTTGTTCTCTATTTGTCATTTCTTCTCGAATTGCTTTATCCTTCCCAACCCCCTCCCTATCCCTGATTCATTGAGAGCTGTTCCTCTGCTCAAATCTTTCCTCCATGTTAGAATTTGATTTTCTAATTTGTTTCTAATTTATGATCTTGAATGGTGTGGTTTGGATTCTCAATTTATTTCATTAATTTGGAATTTCCTTCTCCATCTCATTTTGTTTCATTATCTTATCTCAGAGCTCTTCTTATATTGAATTATATCCTCAATAACATTACTCTATGGTAAACTGTGTTTTCTGGTTTTTATTCCTTGGGCAGTATTTTTCTTCCAGGCTGGATTCTTTGTCTTCTGCATGCCTTTTTCTTCTTCTATAGTGCGTTTTTAGGGTTTTCATGCCATTTCTTTTCATCTTGCCCACACTTCACATGGGCAGGCTGCCCAGACTACCTATTTGCCCAGATACAATCAGTGGTCATCCCGTCTTAAACGGTACCAATTTTTCCTGTGCTGAAGCTGGTTTTGAGGACTAGATGTCATTTTCTATCCAGTTTTCTGTAATATGAGGCAGGAGAGAATGGGTTCAGGAAGACAGAGAAAGGAAAATGCTATTTCTGAGGTTTAATCAGTAATATTCAGTTGAAATTTAATAAGTGGTAGTTCCACAAATCAAACTTTAAAACAATTTTGCCCCCGGATCATGCATCCCATTAGAAATCAGATGAAGCTACTGTAGCACAATCTGCCCCTTTGGCAGAGCCCAGTAGACAGAAGCCCTGGTAGATTGATAAAATGTATGTAGCTTTGATGGGGACTCAGCGAAACCAGCACCTTTACACATACGTATACAGGTATGTAAGTATATACATATCCTTCAAATTAGAACTTTAGTTTGGCACTGCCGAGCAACTTCTTTTACTCTAGAAATTCTACTCCAGGAATCTAGTCTACAGAAATCCTTGCACAATTATGCACAGTGAAATGGTTCAAAGATGTTCAGAGCAACATTATTTACAATCATGAAAATTTAATAACATTCAACAGGAAGTTAGTTAAGTAACTCATGGTACACGGAATACTTGTACTGATGATTAATTGCCCTACATTCATCTCATACCTGATGATTAGACTAATTGAACCATGGTGATCCCATTCTCTTTCCCAGTGATTAGTTAAGGAAAACTCAAAGAAGAGAAGCTGCTGCCATCTCACTACCAATCCAAGGATGAGAACCAGGAGGATCAGTGGGAAGCACAGCCACACCTTGACTATCTGTATCTGGAACCACACAACCTGTTACATGAGATAATCAGTTTCCCTATTGTTCAAACCAGTATAAGCTGAAGTTGTCTATTACTTATACATGAAGGAAGATATACTAAGGACACTTTGAAGAAATATATACACACAATTAAAAACGTTCCTAATAAGTGGGAAAATAAGCAAGTTTATAAAGCATTGTCTAGTATAACCATTTTTATTTTTAAATTACATACATGTTAGACAAAATTAGAATATATAAAATCTATTAGTAATGGCTGCTTCTTTGATAGGATTACTGGGATGCTTAACTTTCTGTATTTTTCTATTATTGTAATTTTTACAATATATATTCTTTGGTAATAAACAAGATAAAAACAAACAAAAAGGAAGTTCCTTTCTACAAACTAATTTATAGCAGTACTGACATTGGTTCATTCTCATTGTATGTTTCCCTAATAAAGTCACCTGAATTCTATGGTTTTTGGCTATGTTTTTCATATTGTCTACACATAATCAATAGGGCTGAGAATAGAATAAATGGCTCACCGTTTTGTGAATAAACTTAAAAAGTAACTAAAGCAGTATTACAGATCAGTCTTTATGACAATGGGCTCCAAGTACCTGTCCATTATTTGACTCCACGGAAATTCATTACATCAAACATTAATTGAAATAAGTAGAACATTTTGAATGGCTAGTATGTGCCAGACTTTATCAGATACCTGAGGTAGTTAAAAGTAACTACTTTGCCTTAGACAGCCTGTCATCACAACTGCTTTTTAGAGGGAGATGATGTTTTTAACACTTCATCTCTTCATGTGAAAAAGAAACCCACACAACTCCTCCTAGTGGCTAAAGATGTTTTACAGAATTCTATATAAACTTTCCCCTTAGCCACTGAATGATTATTAAAATCACTGCCTCTTAAAAAAAAAAAAAAAGAAAAATAGAAATATGAAGATCATGAGGAAATTTAGTTAAAATATACCTCTTTGCCACTAAATTTTTGTGCCCACATTAAGGCTAAATTACCCATTTTTTATATGTATACATTTTTGGTTATTCATATCTTTTTACTGGGTGTTCACAGTGGTTTTTTTCAATACAAAATCCATTTCAATACAAAGATGACAAAAAGAGGCCTGTTGTCTTTGTCTATACAAATAGCTCTCCTACCTTCACCTTGGCAAGACAACCAGATTTAGAAATCTATTCAGAAATTATTT
Source organism: Rhinolophus ferrumequinum (assembly GCF_004115265.2). Taxonomy (NCBI): domain Eukaryota; kingdom Metazoa; phylum Chordata; class Mammalia; order Chiroptera; family Rhinolophidae; genus Rhinolophus; species Rhinolophus ferrumequinum. Next base: position 39,005,836 of record NC_046296.1, on the reverse strand, counting down.
TTTCATTTCACCAGAAGTGATCCGATTCTGACTTAAATATTCAAATAATGGCACAAAAGAACTAATAAGTGAAAAAGCAAACTTCAATGAGAAGCGTAGGTTTAAGGTAGATTATTACTTTCCGTGATAAGAAAGTCTGCAAATGAAAAATAACCCACAACAATTATAATACTAAGGCCACAAATTAAATTAAACTAGTACAGATTAAATATATTCATTTTGATTTTGAGTAGGTAGTACATTAATATGGTTCAAATTTCAAAATACCAAAGCGTAGTCCAGTCAGTGGAAAGCTTCCTTACCTGTCTTCTAGCTTCTCACATCCCTCCCCAGAGAGAACCAATATTTTATCAGTTTCTTATGTATCCTTCCAAAGATATACAGGTATATCTATTGTCTCCTGCCAACTTTTTAAATAAATGGTAGCATCCTACACACATTTCTTCACCTTGCTTTTTTCCACCTAACAGCACATCAGTAAATAGTGGGTTAGGGGTTTGTTTTCACAGCTGCATAGTGTGGATTCAATGAAGTTTAATCCATCCCTTATTAAAGGACATTTAAGCTATTTTCAGAGCTGCAATGAGTAATCTTATATATACATTTTGTAAGTGTGCAAATATTTCTATGATAAAAATCTCACAAGTGGAACTGCTGGGTCAAAGATGGGTATTTGTAGTTTTTTAGGTATTACCAAACTGCCCTCATAGAGTTAGAGGCAATTTATGTTCCCACTGGCATTTACTTCCTCCAAATCTTTAACATTATATATTATCAAACTTACGGATCTTTGTGAATCTGCTAGCTAGAAAATGGTATTCCTCTTCCTATAATTTTTAGTTTTACTTTTGTTATAGATCCTTCTGAGAAGTGCTGGTAGGAATGAAACAAGATGACAACAGATATGTTTTGCAAATCTCTGAAGATTCAAAAGGCAAATTTTATAATGAATAAAAAATAAGAAGTTTTTAACCCAGCAGAAAATAATAGGCATTACTGTAAGATATGGTTCAGGCAAGAGTAGAAATAGGGTTAAAACAGGCTCAGAAAACGTATACATATTAAATTCATGACAAGTTACTAAGAGAAACTAGAAATAGCTAAGTTTTAAATCCCTTGAGTTTTAAAGTTTGGTTTTTTTAAATTTTAAAATGTTAGGAATTTATATATACAATCAGTTCTGCTATAATGCTTGTTTTGAACATTCAAAGTTGTTTCAATTTGACTGATATATCAAGGAATAATACGAGCAATTTTGTCTAAAACACTAATTTGAATACAAAAAACTGCACCCAATTCATCAAACAGAATATGCAAAGCATGCACACCCCTCAAACATCTACCAGCTAATCAAGATAGTGTGGCACTGGCATAAGGATAGACTTATAGGCCAATGCAGAAAGAAGTGGAAGTCCAAAAAATAAAAAGTGTTTATGATCAATTGATTTTTGACAAGGGTGCCAAGATCACTCAAAGGGGGAAAATAGCCTTTTTAACAAATGGTGCGGGAACAACTAAATAGCCACACACAAAAGACTGAAGTTGGACCCTTAACTCACACCATATATAAAAACTAACAAATGGATCAAAGGCCCAAATGTTAAGTTTAAAATTATAAAACTCTTAAAAGAAAACATAAGAGTAACTCAAAGATATATTAGATTTTATCAAAATTAAAACCTTTTGTATTTCAAAGGACATTATTAAGACAGTGAAAAGACAACACACAGAAAGGGAGAAAATATTTACAACTCATTTATCTGATAACGGACTAGTATCTAGAATATATAAGGAACTCTTACAAGTTAATAATAAAAGGACAAATCACCCAATTAAAAAGAGCAAAGGATCTGAAGAGATTTTTCTCCAAGGAAAATATATGAGGTCTGACACCTAAGTTCCTGAACTTGTTGCAACGATGCTACTAACTTTTTTTGATATCAGAGGAATTATTCATTATGAATTTGTACCAACTGCACAGTTAACCAAGTTTACTATTTGGAAGTGCTGAAAAGGCTGCATGAACAAGTTAGATGACCTGAACTTCTCGCCAACAATTCATGGCTCTTGCATCATGACAATGCACCAGCTCACACTGCACTGTCTGTGAGGGAGTTTTTAGCCAGCGAACAAATCACTGTATTGGAACACCCTCCCTACTCACCTGATCTGGCCCCCTGTGACTTCTTTCTTTACCCAAAGACAAAGGAAATATTGAAAGGAAGACATTTTGATGACATTCAGGACATCAAGGGTCATACGACAACAGCTCTGATGCCCATTCCAGAAAAAGAGTTCCAAAATTGCTTGGAAGGGTGGAGTAGGCGCTGGCATCGGTGCATTGCTTCTCATGGGGAGTACTTTGAAAGTGACCATAGTGCTATTCAGCAATGAGGTATAGAGCACTTTTTCTAGGACGAGTTCGTGAACTTAATTTTCAGACCTCATACAATGGCCAATAGCCACATGAAAAGATGCCATCATCAGTCAGCAGGGAAATGCAAATAAAAACCACAGTGAGATAACACTTCATACCCACAAGGATGGTGATAAGCAAAGAGTCAGATAAACAACTGTTGGCGAGGAGGTAGGGGAATTGGAGCCCTCATACACTGTTGTGGGAATGTAAATGTACACTTTGGAAAACAGTCTAGCAGGTTCCTCAAATGATTAAACACGGAGTTACCACTGACTCAGCAAGTCTACTCCTAGGCACATACTCAAGAGAAATAAAAACATGTATGCCATTCAAAAACCTGTACAGTAATGTTTAAAGCAGCTTCGTCATAACAGCAAAAAGTAGAAACAACCCAGATGTCTATCAACTGATAAATGGATAAACAAAATGTAGTATACATCCACACAATGGGATGTTATTCAGCCTTAAAAAAGAATGAAGTACTGACTCATGCTACCACATGGACGAACCTTGAAAACATTATGCTACGTGAAAGAAGCCCAATGCAGAAGATAACATGTTATATATATTATTCCATTTAATGACAAGTCCAGACTAGGTAAATCTATAGAGACAGTAAATAGATTAGTGGTTGCTTAATGCTAGGGAAGAGAAAAGGAAGTGACAGCTAAAGGGTATGCAGTTTCCTTTAGAAGTGATGAATATGTTCTAAAATTTACTGTGGTGATTATTGTGCATCTCTATGAATATACTAAAGACCACTGAAGTATACACTTTAAGTAACTGAAGCATATGGTATTTGAATTATATTGTAATGCTATTTAAAAAAAACTCGCCTCCTAGCTACCTTAATTCCCCTCGTGTGTATGAGCCACATCCAGTCTTAACTTTCTGTCAAATTTCCAACAACCTTCCTTTACTACTTCATAATAACTTGCAAGAGGCAAACCTTCCGACACCTACTTCCAAAAGCAAATTTAAGGAACAGTACCATATTTATTTATAATATTCATGTATTCCTTAACTATTTAATGTGTAAAACTGTCCTACCATTTTTATTAAGTTCCTATCTTTTTAAATGTGTTATTGATGAAGTTTCTGAGTGTTATACCCCAATCCCATCTTTCCTATAAGCTCTGTTTTTTTACTGCCCAATTTTGCACAGTGCAGGGATTTTAGGAATGTATGTGCCATGTTACAGCAGGATTAACTGTGGAATCAGATGACAATGTCTCCCCCAGATACACCATTATAAGAAACAGAATTCAAAGCTGGATGATCATCAACCCAAACCAACAAGGTTTCAACCAGTTTTTACTGTTTAAAAATTTGAAACTAAAATGCTAAAAGAAAGTAATACCATTTGGGATACTATGGTAACAGTGTGGGGAAAGTTTTCAACGATTACACTTTGTTTTCGAGAAACTTTATGAACACTAGAGGATGATTCTGACGGGGAACAAACAGTACTCATTTTAAAAGGAAAAAGTCGGTAATTTTATGGAGCCTAGCGACCCAGCATGCAACCTTTGCTCTACTTGGGCTGTTCCCTTCCAAATCACACAAAAATACCACGTTCATTCCAGTTTCCGAGGTTTCATTCATTCCCCTAGCACGAAGTGTCCTTCCCTTGCCCCTAGTCTCACCAAATCTCATGTTCCTGATCCAAGTCCCTCAGAGATCATTCCCCTTCCAGCTCATTCTTCAGTGGTCGCCTACCGCTTTGAATTCTGATTTTCTGATTTACACAATTTTAGCCTCACAGTTTACTCACTTCATTCTTGTCCCTTGAACATACAAGTTCCTCAGGGAGAGAATCATGGCTAAGACTTGAGAATCCACACAGAGCTGTACATGGAACACAGAGTAAGAGCTCAAGAGCTTTTACTGCTAGTTGATAAACAGGACAAAATCGTGGACACCAAACAACGTTCTAGTTTTGTTAGTTACAACTCAACCATTTCTGAAAGAAATCATTTCAAATGCCTTTCAAGAAGCTTACATTTTCATTTAGCTATGGTGAAAATATACATGGCTGCCAAGGAAATAAAATCCTGTAAAACTTGTACCCGGATGTCATATCACAAAAGAGGCTAAACGAGAAATTAACAGTTCTTACATTGTTAGATTGTGGACCCCAATTCTATATTATAAGATGGATGGAAGCAATTTTATCTGTAGCAATTTTATCACAGTGACAAATTATCCCTGAGAAGTGGTTTTTCAAATCTTTGGTAGCAGAAACATTTTTTCAAACAAAAGGCTAAGTGGAATTCTACCACAGAAAAAATGCAGAGCTGATCTTGCTAAAGTAGAGGGAGGAGCCTGTAGTTGTGTCTGTACTCCCCCTCAAGTTCACACCACTCCTTCCCTGTCCCTAGTCCCAAATGCACTGGGCCCTTAGGCATCTCAAAGAACTATACAATGCTGAGAAACACTCATGGAACAATCAGCAAGCTGCCATTAATAGAAAAGTACATTAAGTTGTTAAGATTTTCAAACATCACTAAAATATAAAATTAAAACTTACCCATTTCTACTGAAAACTCTTAGCCATGCTTTGATGTTTGGTCCTAACAAACACAAACAAGGTACAGTAGTAAAAGTAGACAAAAGAACTGCTAATAAAAATGTTTCCAACACCAACCTAGAAAAAAAAATTTTCGTCAATTTTTTATAAAGTGTTAAAGGAGCACATATACACACATACCTAACCTTTGTTATTTAAGTGGATTAAAAATGAAAACATTTTACTTATACTTTACCTTGAAAGGTAACATGAGTCCTACCAAAATGATTACTATAAAAAAATGCAAGCTATAAAAAAAAATCTAGCAAATATCCGACTTTAATGAGCTCAGAAGTGTTAAATACCCTATGATCCATCCTGTCCATTGCAAGAAACCCCATTCTAGATCATTAACTGTCTTCCTCAGTAGTCTCCGGAACTTTCTCTGCAACCAGTAGTTCAACTTTAGCTTATCTTGGAGCCACTCAGAAAGCTAGATAAAGATGGCGGGGGCCCACCTCTAGAGTTTCTACTGAGACTTGAGAATTTGCATTTCGATAAAATGCTGAGGCTGCTGGTTTTAGAACCACAGTTTGAGAACCACTGCTCTAGACATTCATTCTCCTCTAATAAGGACTAGATATAAACATCCATTTACCATTACAAAGGTCCTGTCCTCCCTTCTCTAGAAAAGAATTACCTGTTCATTGTGTGTGTGTGTGTGTGTGTGTGTGTGTATAAATATAGCTGTATAGCTGTATTTGTGTGTATACATATAAAAAACATCACTCATTTCACCATGATCATTAATTACTGCTAAAGTTTCCCAAACTATAATGGACATTATATAAGAAATACTCATGAATTTAATTTTCACTAATTTAAAATTGGTCAGATTTGAAAAAGTATTGAGTTAAATTTTACCACTGAACTATAAACATTAGCATACCAAGTATTTAAATACAGGACTCTATTGACTTTACTTAAGAAAGCAAATTATTTTCAAGCACTTCAGAATCACACTTACTAAGAACTTATATGCTTACTATAACTAACTTATCTGTATTACTATAACAAGTTCTCTTAGAGGTTCTAAGGGCCACACATTTATTGGTGTATTATAGTTTCTCATGACCTCCTCCCACATGCAATTAGGTAATAGAAGGCCAGGTAATAGGAGCGTTTGATGAATTAAGTTATTCTACTGTTTTTTAAAAGAATATCACTGTTAAGGAAGGGCAATGAGGTCAGTATCCTTCCATGACCCAGTAATCAAACACACCAGTTTTCTCTAATCACCAAAAGAATTAGCCCTTTATTTAGTAAATGAATGTTTTAAAATATAATTGCCTTAAGGTAGAAATTTCAGACTTACTCTATTAGTGGTGCTCCATACAGAACAAAAATTACATGAAAGAAGAAACAAGACATAAGAAAGTAGACACAGCATTTCAAAAATCTGGTTACCTAAAAAAGAAATGAATAATTTAAAAACTCAAGAGGATGCCTAAAGGACAGTCAATGCTTCCATTTTATATATAAATAGAGCTTATTCCCATGTGTGAAACAGTTGAAATGTTCCTTGGATTTGGGTATCCTGAAGTCAGATCACATATCCTGTGAATAGTCAGGTGCACAGCCCTCAATACAGCCCTGTACAAATGTCTGTAAGGCAAGAATCCCCTCATATGCCACCCACCCAACTAACATTAGAGTAAAAAAGCATGCCTACTTGTATGGTATGCATTGAGCTATGTTGTTAATCAGTACTTAGGAAATAGTTGCCAGTAACAGACTGCTAGAATATAAGAACACAAACACAGTCCTTACTATGTGATAATACATGAAATATTTGTTATATTAGCCTGAAGATGTCCAAGTTCCACAATGAATGCAAGGCAAGGATTTATCAAACATAAATCCTTCCATGTGGGTAGCCTCCCAGCAAGTAACAGGTTACTAATTTGAAATAAAAATCAGGTCCTCTTTACTCACTGTAAATAACCTAATAAGTACTTGACTAATGCTTTGTTTTTCCATTAAGGGAAACACTACCTCTATGTAAAAATCAGTTATCAAGAAATAAGCCTTACCTTATATGATAATGAACTTCTTTTAGAGGATGCATTTGGTTTCACTACTAAATACAATACTAGATTGACGGCAGTTACAAAAACAGAACAGATGCACAACCACGTCAAGTGTGTTTCCAATATTGAGAAGTTCTCCAAGAAGAACGATGGAATGAAGATGCTTAGAATAACTGAGAATATGCATGAAAGATGGATATACAGTAGTCTCTTGATATCAGAATCTTTCATGGTGTTTTCTTCAGTGGCTACCTAATGAAAAGCAAATTAAGAAGAGCATATGCAATAATACTTTTTCCACTGTCCTAAATGCTCCAACACCTGAAAATAAGTCACGAACCAAAGACAATTTTCTATGGGCAATAATATATTAGTTTCAGAATATAGGAAGATACAATGCATATGTAGACTAATATGGTCAACAGCTCTCAGAACCTAAAAAGAACAAATTTTCTAATTTCTTAAATATTTGTGACTGTTTTCTGCAAAGGCTCATGTGCTAGGACCAAGTAAGCAATTTCTTTTCTCTCTTTCTCTTTTTTTTTGTGCCAAAATCAGAGGTGAAAACAAACTGTATGGATTAATGATCTGCCCCTATAGGAAATATAGCCTAGGCATTCTAGAACCTTCCTGAATATACTTTGGCTAAACTGTTGGCATTTTTTGCCATTGTGGACCCTTGCCTAACATCACCGTAGTTCACATCTTCTAGCAAACACCAAGTGACACCAATACACACTCGAATATTCAAACCGTGGCCAGTGTAATCAAGAGAGTTTAAAGAACAGTGTGCTAAACTAAGAGATCCCAGTGTTCCAGAAATACCAAAATGACAAAGTCTGTTACAGGTGCAGCTTCCAATCAAAAGTACAGCATAAAGGGAAGGAACAGAAAAATGTACTTTCTCTCTCTCTCTCTCTCTATATATATATATATATATACACACACATATATATATATAAATGTGTGTGTGTGTGTATATATATATAAATAAAGCATTTTTTATATATATACTTATTTGTAATGATTTAACAGTTTATACATGGCACTGACTAATGTTAAGTAAGGACCTTATTAATTTGGTGAATTCACTGTGGTGAATATTCCAGAATATATATATATATAATATATATTATTATATATGAATATATTATATTACATATATATATGTATATATTATACACACACAAAGGAGACACCCACTAACGCAAAAAGGAAAAGTCCAGGCCCTATCCAAACAGCTCTCATTTAATTCACATTATAATTTTCAAAGGCAAATATTTTACTGATAAGGAAACAGGCTAAGACAGGTTAAGGGACACGTCCAAGGTCCCAAGTGTTAAAGCCATTTCAAAGCCTAGCCTCTTTGTTATAAAGATATATACTAGGGGTCAAGAAGAGAATGAATGGCAAGGAGGGAGAAAGGAAAAGTTTCTCACAGGTCCTATCCTCGGCAGGCTGAAGGGCAGGGGGGGGATCCACAATACTGTCTCGACGCTCCTTCGGGCATTTCTTTCTGGCCCACTCTCAGAATCCCAACTGATGTGAGCAGATTTGGATGTAATATAGTGAGCAGTACCCAAATTCAAATGTTTGCTGAATGAATGAATGAACGAGGCAACGAAGAAACAAAGGAGAATGGGGTCAAGGGTTGGCCCCTCTTGAGAAACCAGTCCTGTGTTAGGCCCGGGCGAGTGTACGAGGACACCCTTCAGGCTTCCACTCCGGGGGCCACGGACCTGGCGTCCCAGGTCTGACCTGGCCAGTGTCCGCAGATATTGCGGCGGGAAAGAAGGCCCTTCTGAACGGCTCCCGATTTCGCCGGAATCGCCGGACCTTTAGCATCCCCATCCCAAACTATGCCGCTCAGGACTCTGCCAAAGGCTCAGCCAGCTTAGCAGCGGGGGACGAACTGAGAGGCATAATCAAAAAGCACAGGCGTGGAGACCAAGAGAAACGGAGGGGCAGACACAGTCAGAGGACCCGTCCCCCACGGCAGCCCGTGGGTCACGCCGGAAGGGTGGTGCACGAGCAGGTGGCGGGCGCGGCAGGGCCGGGGGGACAGGAGCTAGCAGCCATTTGGGCAGTTAGCGGGAGTTGCCTGCACACCCAGGAGGCCCGCGTGATGGAGGGTTCGGCTTTGCTTACCTAATTCTCCAGCCCGCACAAAGGAAAAGGTAGCCACTACCTCCCACCATCAGGTGCGACTAGCCGTCAGGACCCTCGCTCAGGCGCAGGCGCAGGCGCAGTCCTGTGGGGCGGAGACGCAAAGTAGCAAAGCCAATCGGAAAGAGGAGGGGCGGGCAAAGGAAGCAGCCCCGCCTTCCCATTGCTGTTTATTCCTCCCTCGCCTTTCCAGGTGTGTGATAGGCGGGGCGGAGGGAGGAGGGACCGGAAGTGGGTTTTCGTAACCCGGAAGGGGGATCTTTCCCTGGCTGTAATATTGATGTTTTCGAGCTGCTGCTGCTGCTTTTGCGGCTAAGAAGAGAACAGTCGCAGAAGGATGGTGTGCGAAAAATGTGAGTTAAGGGGCCGCTTCTGCGGGAGCAGGAGGAGGGTAGAACAACCTAACTGAAGTTCCCCAGAAAGTTTGCCCTTTCTTTGTTTTTCTTTCGGTCTCAGATCTCTGGTTATAGCTTCTGTCCTCCTACCCTACCTTCTGACGATTCCTGCCCCCTCCCAACGACCGTATAGCCCTATATGTTTTGCGATCGGGGTGGTTTTAGTTTTTGCACCTATTTGTCCATTTCTGTTGCTTCCCTCCAACCCCGGATTTCATCCCCTACAGCTTCTTAACTGGCTCCCTCGCCTCACAGACCTTCACGGTTGGAATGGATCTTAGTCACTTCTACATTTGCCATATTTAAGCAAATAAAAATATCGACGCCCACTTAAATTTCAATTTGAGATAAAGAACGGGTAATTGTTACTATAAGTATACCCCATGCAGTATTCGAGACTTGGTTCTTTGCGGCTCCAAAGCACTTACTTTTAGGACAGTCTTTCCAGAAAAAGGATTCGTTGTTTATCTGAAATTTAAATTTAAGTATGCATCCTGTATTTCATCCAACAACCCTAAGTCAATATCCCAACCAATTACTTAAGCGCTCTTTTCTTGAGGCATGGTGGTAGGAGACTCTCAACACCTTCAAAGTAGTCTGTGTAGATTTCACTGGCTTTTAGAAAAGTCTTTCCTCCCTATAGTCGCCATCAGTGATTCTAATGCCAACCCGTGAGATTTCTAAAAGATACCTTAATGATTTTTTTTTTATCTTGCAAACTGTTTATGTTTTAAAAGAGCTGTCATATACCCAAGTCTTTTTCCTCAGGCTAGACATCTCTGGCTCCTCTGTGGCATGTTTCAAGTCCTCTTATCCTGATTACTTTCTAACGTGATCCATTTCGTTTATATACCCCCAGTAGATAAAACTTTGAACACAGACACCCATGAGTGTGAATCACAGATCTTTCTTTAGGTAAAAGAATGAACATGGACGAGTTACGTTCATAAAGTCTCACTGTGCACGGAATAATTTGCAGTTTCTATATTTGGAGCCTGGCATTCAGGGCCACCCTCCACAATAATATGGCCTCAGCTTGTCTTTCCAGTTTCATTTTCACTAACCCTGATCCTCTTCCCACTTTGGCCAAACCAAACTATGTTGCATGCCCATGTCTACCCTTAGCTTCCCATGCTTTTCTTCAGGATGTGTTCTTCTTCTAGTTTGTCTCTATCATCTTTCCTCCTCTTTCTTCACAGTCTGATTGCGACGAATCCTCTCTGTTGCCTTTCCCACAAAGTTTTCCTGATTTTCCTAGCCAAAGTTATTTCTTCTCCGTGGAATTTTTCCTAGTATATCAGCTCTCAATGTATTTTAGCTCTCAATGCTTACACTGTTTGTTTTCTAGCTTATATTTAATTGAATGGTTCTTAAACTTTTTTTTTCCCTCGGTTCTCTGAACCCTTTGAGGATCTGTTGAAAGCTGTTAAGTTCTGACCAAAATTTATTTAAAAAGGGATATACAAAAGGTTTGTGTACAATTTCATCTAGTTCACGTATCTCCTAAGGTCCACCGGTGAAACCCAGTTACTACTACTGTTAGCAAGCTCCTTGAAATTTAGAACTGTAACTCATTGGGTTTTTTTCCTTTGTATTTTGTACAATAGTTTATACATAGTATAAATGGTTTATAGATGCTTTGTAAATATTTATGGAATGAATATACTTAACAGATACATTTACCTGATTTGTTCAAAGCATACATGTACAGAGGAAGCTTATTATAAACCATACTATTATACTACAGATTTTACTAAGAGTCAGTTAGTTCTCCATCGCCCACATAGTTAAGATCTGAAGTCTCAGGTCACTGGCCCTGCCTCCAGCATTAGCGTTAACAGGCTCCTTCTATAATGTGACTGTTAATGCTATTGCGAGCTTGAGGCACAATGTAGTATATTTATTAGATACTAAGACTAATTCCAATTCCTTTTAATGTCTTGTTATAACAGGTGAAAAGAAACTTGGTACTGTTATCACTCCAGATACATGGAAAGACGGTGCAAGGAATACCACAGGTATTTTTCCTTTTGGAACACAGTTGAATCAGAAACTTCCTGTGAATAATGTTTTAACTTTTACATTACTTGTCAAATGAAATGTTATGGGTACAAAATATTTCATCCATTAAATATTAAAGAATACTGGATCCCCCAACAATTTAATATCTTATTCTATTTAGTTCTCTCAGTTACAGATCAGAGTTCCTAATTTGGTAGGCAGAAGATGACATAATAATTAAATAATTTTCTTATATAATTATAATTGGTTATATAATTATAGTTGGTATTTAACTATATATATATAGTTATATATATATATATTATATATACACAGTTTATATAATTATATAATTATAGTTGGTATTTAAGTCCCCCTTTCCTCACTTGATTTTTATATTCTTAAACAAATCATTTAAACGTTTTCACCTTCCTAATCATTAAATACAGTGAAAATGTCAAATGGAAGGAAAATAAATACTTTCACTGTATTCAAGGTCTATGGCACCAAAGTGTGGCTTCTAGGTTTTATAGTACATACATTCAATGTAGACCTTTTCCTGGAGTCTTGCTTTGAGTCTGAGAAATAAAATGATTGTGTTATCCAATTTTTTTGGCTTTTCTTTTTGTTTTCCTAATGTTTTAAGTAGTGTCTTAAGAACCTGGATATTAAATGAAGATTTTTGAAAATATTGATATAGGCTAGTCTATTAGTAGGATGTCAAAATGAACTTTTAAACTCATTGTTAAATGTTATATGTATATTTTATATGTGAAATGTGTCGAAATGACTCACTGAAATACGTGTATATTTTGATATAGAAAGTGGTGGAAGAAAGTTGAATGAAAATAAAGCTTTGACCTCAAAAAAAGCAAGGTAGGTATAGGAGCATCTGTAGAGCAGTAATATATAAAATTACCACTCTTTTTAATATTAAGTGTGCTGAAGTGAATTTGGTATGCATCATTCTATTGTGATAAAACATAGAGTTAGGTGGTTCCTGTCACGCAAAACCAAACTATCTGTTATAACCTGCTAGTTTCACCCTGTCCCTCCTCACTGTATCACTATATGAAATTATTAGTGCCACTTTCTTTTTATAATTTCACCAGAAACATGACTTTTTTTTCCCAGTTCTTAATTACCCTGCAAATGAGAGGCTGCACAGAAATGTGGAAAGAGTTTAAGTTCTAGAGTCAGACCTCAATTTGAATCCAGACTCTGTCACTGTCTATCTCTGTGACCTTACACAAGTTAAGTCAGTTTTCTTAACTTTTCTGAACTTTACTTTCTCATCTGAGAATGGGGATAAAAATGTCTCCCACCTTAAAAACAATTCTTGACACCATGCTTTATTATATCCAGTCTTAAAAATCCCATGAAACCTTCCAGTTTCCACCCCATTTCCTTGCTTCCCTTTATAGCAGAAGTTTTCAAAAGCCTTATTAGATACTTTCAGTGTCCTTACATTTCATTCTCTGCTTCAGCCACTCCAGTCAGGCCTTCCTCCCCACCACACTGTTGAAACTACTCTTGTCAGGATCACACATTACCTTTAAAATTGATGGCCTTTTGGTTCTGGGACACCATGCTCTGCTTTTCTCCCAACTTATTGGCTAATTTTTCTTAATCAAGTGCCTCTACACTCAATCCTAGACTTTCATAAATTTATAATTTCTCCTCACATGACTTTAGTACAATGGCTTTAAGTTCAAACTGTCTGTTAATGACTCCCAAGTGTGTTATCTTCAGTTCTGACTTATCCTTTGAGCTCCAGACATGTCTCCAACTGCCCACTTGATTTAGCCAATTGGATGTCTAACAGGCAACCTCTTTTTCCTTCAGTCTTCTAATCTTGTCTTATCATGGCACCACTGTCCAATCCAGTTGTGTAAGCCTAAAAGCTAGAATTGGTATTTAAGTCCCCCTTTCCTCACTTGATTTTTATATTCTTAAACAAATCATTTAAATGTTTTCACCTTCCTAATCATTAAATACAGTGAAAATGTCAAATGGAAGGAAAATAAATACTTTCACTGTATTCAAGGTCTATGGCACCAAAGTGTGGCTTCTAGGTTTTATAGTACATACATTAAATGTAGACCTATTCCTGGTTGCCCCCTTTCCCTCACTTCCCATACCCATCAGCAAGTTCTGTGGCACTGCCGCCAAAATATAACCTGAATCCACCTGCTTCTGTCCGTCTCACTGCTATTATCATATTCCAAACCACTGTCATTTCCTACTTGGATACCTTAATAACTGTCTGTCTCCCTGCTTCCTCTCTAGTTCCCTACAGTTAAGTCTTAAAGTAACCAGAGTGGTCCTTTAAAGGGCATATAAGTCCTTTGCTCAAAACCCTCCATTGGTTTTCTTTTTATACTGAATAAAATCCAAGCCCCCTACTACGTCTGTTCTTACAAGGTCCTCCATGATCTGGCCCCTCCTGCTTCCTATTGTACCAACTTCTGTATCAGATGTGCCAAGCCCACTCCCACTGGAAGAGGTCTGTGTTTGCTTCTCTCTCCTACAGCTCACCCCTCAGAGCTTAAATAGCTGGCTCCTCCTGGTTACTTGGGTCTCAACTGAAATGTCACCTCCTCAGAGAGGGTCCCTAACTAGCATCTAAACTAATGCCTCCTTCCCCTCGTGTCTGCCATAGTATCCTGTTTGAATTTTATCTACAATGTATATTACTATCTGAAAAGCATGTTTGTTTCATTACTTATTGCCTATCTCGTCTCACTAGAATGTCAGTCTGATGAGGGCAGAGACTTTGACTGCCAAGTTCATCTTTAGTATTTAGAACCAGTAACAGGCACATAGTAGGCACTCAGTATATATTTGCTAAATGAATAAATACCTGTTTCATGACTTCATCCCAAGGATTAGAAATAATAAAAATAAAACTTTCACTGTATACAGTACCTGGCACATAAAATAGCACAATAGACTTAATCTTTGAAGTGACAAGCAGTGTCACACTGTATTGTTGACAGACTTAATGATCTCTTCTATGACCATTCAGTTATTATTAAGTTATTTTTATAGATTGTAAAATTTTACATACTTCTAGTTCCTTTATGTTCCCAAACTTACTCTGATATTAAAAAGTAACTATTAGTTTTGATTCTCTAAATATCTCACTTTGGAAATTTTTACTACTGTATTGTGTTGTAGCTAAGATACCATCATTTATAGAGTGCATCATTGGTTTAAGAAAGAAAAAGCTCTGCCAATTAATTTTAAGATTTCAGAGATAATAAAATACACATCTTAGAATGATAAAATACTACGGTTTTAAGAAAAATTAATCTCCATACATACAGGTGCAAACAAATTGAGCTTATTGAAAAGAAGAATAGTGCCTGTCTTCTCTTGTGGGGAGTAAAGTGACGTTCTTTTGAGTTTGGGAAAATTAACCTTTGAACGTGAACTATTGTACTGTACCCCAAGAGAAGAAACAGTCTTGGTATTCAGTAAATGAGTATTGTTAGAAAAAGTTAATTGCCAATTTAGGGGGAGGTATTTCCTCTAAAGTTATTTTGCACTTCAATCACTATAAGGTGGCATTTTTATATGGTAGGAATCCTTTTATCCGAAGATATTGGATCACTTAATTGAAGATGTCAGTTAAATTAGACAATCATTAAAAATACACTTAAGTTATTTTAAAGCACATAATTGTATGTGAATTCATCAACCACTTGATTTTGAGATAAGGCCATTTGAGTTCTTCATTTTTCTCCCACAAGTCATAACCAGAATATATATTTCCAATATCTTTAAAGTGGAGCATGAATTAACAGTAGCAAAGTACCAAATCCTCCCACTATGATTTTCCCCCAATTTTTAACAGTTGTCTTATCCATACCTAAAACAATCGAAGTTTTAATGATTCACACTTACATAGTCATCCTAAAGCGTTCACTTGGTTTTTCATAGGATCAATCACTGTTTCTGCACTCATATTTCATCAGTTTTCATAGCATTTAATTTTATCACACAAATAGATTGCCAAATTCAGCTAATATAAACAGGTTTGGGATTAAGTACAAATGACTCTTTATAAGCATACAACTTACATGGAAGGGGCAGAGGTGTGTAGGCATTTTAGAGAGTAGCCATCTGGAAGAGTTGTAGAGTTTGACAGGGAATAAAGAGCATGGATTAATCTCATTTATTGCTTAAGTGAGGTTATTTAAGAGTGTTGCCATTATACATTTTTCTTTCTTTTAAAAAAAAAAATCTCTAGATTCGATCCATATGGAAAGAATAAATTTTCCACTTGCAGAATTTGTAAAAGTTCTGTGCACCAACCCGGTTCTCATTACTGCCAGGGCTGTGCCTACAAAAAGGGTAAGTTTAATACGATTTTTCTGTTCATATCAAACCTGTTTCATTTGGTACTGATTTGGATAATAGAGAAAAAGGAGTAGCCTTTCGTAAATCCTATTGTAGTAAAATGCTCTTTTTTCCTAAGGCAAAATAGAACTTGTTCATTATTAAAAGTATATTTTTTCTCTTTCCTGATGCTGTTAAATTATGTTTTTAGTTTCAGAATTGCCTTATATTAACCAAACTGTTAGTATTAGATATTTGATTGGTATTATTAGTTTGTATTATAATTTGGTTGCTCACATGTTTTTGTTTGTTTGTTTGTTTTAGGCATCTGTGCAATGTGTGGGAAAAAGGTCTTGGATACCAAGAACTACAAACAAACGTCTGTCTAGATGTATTGATGAAGTTTCTGGCTTTCTGTATCATTTTGCTTCTTGCTTTAAATTTTCAAGGTGTATCATAGTTGTTCAAGTTACAAAATAACATGTTTTAAGACAAGTTTAAACCAGGGAAGTTGATTGGTATTCATTCTTTTGCTCTCAAGAAGTTCTGAATGGCAACAATGTAACTAAGGCTCCTGTATTTTCTTTATAAGCATGTTACTGAACTGGAATTAAGTGGCAAATTTAACAACAAAAAAAATTTTCCCAGTTCTATATGCACTTTTTATTTAACATTATTCATATAATTCTTCTCCCTCTCCTTTATTTATAGATATTGCAAAAGTGAGAAGGAAACTATTGATATTTGCTCAGAACTTGGCATCCAGACTTATAATTCTACCTTCATTCCCTTGCGGGTTGCATAGTTCTTAGAATCATAGTTCTAATTAATTGCAGCTTCACAGAGTATTTAAATATCTGAGACCATTATTGCTGAATGGTTCCTTAGTAATTAGCCAAGAGCCAAATCAAACACAAGTTGTATTTATGGTTTTTAAAACTTTGTTCTTGAAGCCAAAGTGCTAATACCTTTCATCTGAGAACAAGAACACAAGGGACACCCCATATATGTCCAAATAAATACACTGGATTTCAGAAAAACATGTCATACACATTACCTTGAATTCATACTGTCATAAAAGCCCGGAGAACAGTGTTCATCCATGATGATGTATAATGAAAATGAAACGCCACTCTTTGGGAAAGTTGTTTTGAAGCAGAAATCTAACTTCTTGTATTTCCCCCCCGCCCCCCAAAAGAAAGAAATAGAACAAAACGAACATTTTGATATATATATACGCATATATATGTGTATATATGCGTATATATATGTATATATATAAATTTTTTAGGTTTCAAAGAAAGATTTTTGTCTTAATGCTGCCCTCATTGGAAACCTGCAGCCTACTAGGGGAGACCAAAAAAGTATTCCCTTGTTACCAAGTATAGTATGTATAAATACTTATCACTATAAAATGTGTAGAATAGGTAACATGTGCTATACATAGTATAGATATTGATTTTTTCTATTAAAGTTATTATGGAAAGTAAAGTTTTAACTGTTTATAAGGTTGTTTAGTGTTTCTAGGATATGTTGTTATTCATATTCTGAAAGATCACAAGGAGAATGTAAAATACAATAAATAACGATAGCTGTGAAGACAGGAAGTATCTTTTCATGCTTTAATCACTTTGGGGATTTTTAGTTAAAATTACCACAAGGGACTCATAATAGGACCCATTTAGAGAGTGGCCCAGATCCGTTAAAAGTTGGGTTGGTCGCCTTAGGGAAAGGTGCATTTCTTAGGTATTAACTGAGATCTGGTCTTCCGCAACTCACATTTCATATTCATACCTTGAGTAGCCTCCTTCCATAAGTGATCCAGCGGCCAGACTCAGTTTCTCCTATGAAGAATTTTGTTCGTATTAAATCACAGAACAGAATATAAGTATTATAAGTATTCATATTGTTGAAATAATAATATGACTTCCATACATTGACGTTACTAGATGAGAAGTCAAATTCCAAAACAAAACATGAATTTAAAATATTTTTTTAAAAGTCATAAAAACAGAAACTATAACATTAAATAAGATGACACAATTGCGGCCAAACATAGTTTTCATCAAAGTGAATGTAAAAGTGATGAAATAAGATATTTTTTTAAATCTCAGACTGTATCTAAATATATACAGAGGGTGCCAAAAAAATGCATACACATTTTAAGAAAGGAAAAATACTTAAAATTGTAATACTCAATATATACCGATAATAACAGATGAATACAAGTCATGTGTATACTTTTTTTTGACACCTCCAGTATATTAGAACAACTTAAATACCAATAGAACACTTCTTCAATACATTTATTCGTTAGAATATGTAGCCATCAAGATGATATAAGAATTACATATATGTGCAGAAGTTTGGGTATACATATAGGAAACATCTGAAAGCTATTAGTGTTGTTTTTTCTGAGCAGTGGAACTCAGGGTTGAGAAAAGAGAGACTTAACCCTTTACAACTTCATGCCAATCACCTAATACTTTTTAGTCCTAGTTCCCTTACCTAGGGGAGCAGGAGAGTACTACTAATTTTAGTATCCTAGATAGACATTTACATGCACATGCATGTATTTGTTTTGAGAATTTTAAATAGAAAAAATACATATATTCTGCACTTTGACTTCTTTTTTAATGTTTCTCATATCTGCTTTACCGTTTTCGATCTCTTGTTATGTTTTTTTTTTCCTTGACCCTTTTGAGAGTACATTGCAGACATCATACCCTTTTCCGTTCAGTACAACAGATGTGCATCCTAGGAACAAGCATACTGAGTACAGTTATCAAATTCAGGAATTTATTATAACATCGGTAACAGTGTTTCATCTACAGTCCCTATTCCAATTTCATTTGTTCAATTGTTTTTTGTTTTTTTTTTCAGTTACAGGATCTAGTCCAGGATCATGTTACTTTATCATGACTCTTTAATCTGGGACAGTTCTTTAGACTCTCTTTGTCATTTGTAGTATTGCTGTATTTGAAGAGTATAGGACAGAAAAAGTATAAAACATCCCTCAGTGTGGGTTTTCCAATGTTTCCTTATGGTTAAATTCAGGTTATGCAGTGTGGGCTGAAATTCTCTGATGCGTCCTCCAGTGTCATATCCACACTCACAGAACTTCCCTTTGCCCCTTATTGGTGATACTCACTTTGGTTACTTAGGTAAGATGTTGCCAGTTTTCCACTGCGCAGTTACTGTTTTTCCTTTGCAATTAGTGGTTAATTTGTGAAGAGAGATTTTTGAGACCATTTTGATACTCTGTTCATCAAACCTGCCCCTCTTGGATTAGCATCCTTTGATGAGTCTTATCTGAAAAAAATTTTACTGTGATGTTTACAAAATTGTTATTTTCTAACTACATCATTCTTTGTGTATTAATTAGTTGTCATTCTACTCTAAGGAACAGGTTTCCCTTTATCAATGTAGAATAAATGCCTTTTTTCTTACCATTTGTATGTTAGCTACAGATATGATGCCTCTTTACCTCAAATACTTAAGTGTGTATTTCCTAAGAACAAGGATATTTTATAATATAACCATAGCACAATTATGAAAACCAGAAAATTAACATTCATGCAATACTATAATCTTTTCTATATTTTACTAGTTGTTCCAATAATGGCCTTTGTCAAAAAATAAAAACCAAAAAACCAAAAGAAAAAAACTGGGCCAGGATCCAATCCAGGATAACATATTGCATTTAACTCTCGTGTCTCTATAGTCTCCTTTAATCTAGAACAATTCTTCAATCTTTCAAACATGTCAAAGTTATGAACGATACAGTCCAGTTATTTTATAGAATGCCCCTTAGTCTGAGTTTTTCTGATGTTTTTTCACGATTAGATTGAGCTTTTATACATTTTGACAGGAATGTCATAGAAGTGATGTGTATTTTTTAGTGCATCATGCTGTCGGTTGTCCCATTTCAAGGTGTTAATTTTGATCACTTGTTTTAGGTGGCATCTGCTAGATTTCTCCATTATAAAGGTTTTTTTTTTTCCTATTAAATTAAGCATTTCATGGGGAGATTCTTTGAGACTATTGTTTCTCAGCAAACTTTCACACTAATCCAGTGATGTTTCTTGGCTGAATTAATACTCTGATGGTTGCCAAATGGTGGTTTTACAATTCTGTCATTCCTTCTGCATTTATTAGTTGGCATTCTATTGTAAGAAAATACTTTCTTTTTTCTTACTTATATTAGTATGAACTCATGGATTCCTTTTTTATTCAGTCTGTTACTTTCATTTGTTTTGATGTCAAATTGTCCTAGATTTGGCCAGTGGGAGGCCTTTCAAACTGTCTCCTGGGTCTTTTTGACATGTTCTTACCATTTTTTTGAAAAATACTTTCCAGCACAAGTGTTCCAAGTTTGTCTTTTTTTTTTTTTTTCCCACCCCAGCTCTGGAATCAGCCATTTCTCCAAAGATCCTTTGGTTTTTTTAGTGGAGAATGGTGTTTAGAAACTAAGATCTGGGCCTGTTGGGTTGTCATTGCCTCTAGGTCTCTTCAACAGAAAGATCTAGAAAACATATGTACTAAACATCACAGGTTTTTATCAATAACTCCAATTCAGTTCCAACCCCACAGGGTTCTTCCCTGCCTTTCTCCATTCCGTATTTGTATCTTCTACAGTGGGAATGCCAGCTCCCAACATTATATTACTCATTTTTTATATTGGTCATGCATTTTGTGATTAAAAATAATTTTAAGTTTTTAAAAAAATTTAGGTAAGCCAAGCCCACAGGGGAATTACACATGTGAGTGTCGTTCATCAGTCTGTTATTACCAAAAAAAACCTTGGAAACTTCTGTACATAAGCTGCCTCCCAGGTAAATTTGACAAATGAACAAATGGTACTAAACACTTTTTTCAGTTCAGCTAACATTTATTGGACCTCTGCTTTGTTTTCATCCCTAGTCAGACTGCTGTTATTGGTTCTAAAATTTTTGCTTTTAAGCAGGAAATTGATAACCCATCAAATTAATGTAAAATTACAAAAGTAAGGTGTGACAATAGGAACAAAGAAAATATATTGAAAAATAGTGACTAAAGAGAAGCTGGTTCAAAAGCAATAATTCTAGCAAAACAAAAAACTAGGGACTAGACTAAGGTGGTACTAGGAGAATGGAAATGAAAGGACAGATATGGAAAGACCTGGTAAAAGAAGATTTCACAGGATTTGTGGACAATGTAGGGGGAATGAGGTTAGTCATAGTGGTTCTCATTTAGGTGTGGTAATAGAAGCTTTCTCCACCAGATGGCAATGTTGTTCTTTCTTGGTTTTTAATTTTTCATCATGCTAAAAGATTTACAGTTTCAGCAACTTAAAGATCAAATAAATGGATTTAAGTTTCCAACAAAATCGTGAACAAGATAGCCAGGGAAACTTAACCATACAACAATAAAAATCCTGGAAAATATTTGCATACATACATACATGCGAGGTCTGACGATTAAGTTTGTGAACTTGTTGGAACGATGCTAACTAACCTTTTTTGTTATCAGAAGGATTATTCATTATGATTTGTACCAAGTAGACAAACAGTTAACCAAGTTTACTATTTGGAAGTGCTGAAAAGGCTGCGTGAAAAATTTAGATGACCTGAACTTTTTGCCAACAATTCATGGCTCTTGCATTGTGACAATGCACCAGTTCACACAGCACTGTCTGAGGGAGTTTTGAGCCAGTAAACAAGTAAGTGTATTGGAACACCCTCCCTACTCACCCGATCTGGCCACCAATGACTTCTTTCTTTACCCGAAGATAAAGGAAATATTGACAGAAAGACATTTTGATGACATTCAAGACATCGAGGGTAATATGACAACAGCTCTGATGGCCATTCCAGAAAAAGAGTTCAAAATTGCTTTGAAGGGTGGACTAGGTACTGGCGTAGGTGCATAGCTTCTCATGGGGAGTTTTTCGAAGGTGACTGTAGTGATATTCAGCAGTGAGGTATGTAGCACTTTTTCTAGGATGGGTTCGCAAACAATTTTCTGACCTCGTATGCATATAAGTATACAAAATTTATACGTATGTATGTAATTTTAAATATGCACGTGATTGCACTGGCAAGAAAGTAATGATCCTCGGCGGCCAGAAACAAAGGAAAAGTACAAATTCAAAGGTAAACTAATACCAAATGCGGTGCTTGCCTTAAGGAATATCTGCCAATCTCCCAGGATCTAAAGCCTAAGTTTTAAAGGGCATCACATACATGGAAGACAAAGCGCTGGGCTTGAGCAAGATGGGAAGATTAGATCAGAGACGTGTGCATGAAGTATAGAGCCCTGCAAGGCAACAATTTCAGTCGGTTTACTAGACTACCCCCACATGTGCACAAAGATAGTGGGGATACTTTTGTGTCTTGGCCTTAGCTCTGGGAAAACCAGGGAGAAAATCAAAAATCTCTCCAGAGACTTCAGCACAAAAATCCAGAAATAAAAAAATTGAAATCAAAATTGAAACATGAAAGAGGAAAAATGGTCTCACATTACCACCCAATGTTCCAGAACAGATATATTTAAATTTTTTTCATTATTGTTCTTTTGAAAAACAGAAAAATGAAATAGACATTTTTAGGCAAGCAAATGAGTGTACAACTAACAGATCCTCACTAGAGGACATTCCGAAAGGCACATGGAAGGAAATGAGTTCAAAAGGAAGATATAAAATGTAAGAGAGAATAGTGAGTCCCAGAAAATGGCAAATACACAGATAATTGTAGAAAAACATTGATTATGTAAAATGATAATATCACATTTGTGGAGTAAATAACTAAAATACTAGAAAATAATAGAATATAGTTTAGTTGATTAGAGTAAGTATTCAAAAAGAAAAAGATAATGACAAACTTTGAATTTGGTGAAGTTAAAAATACATGTTAAAATTTCTTAAATAACTAAAGAATAAAATAAAGTGCATAATTTCCAAACCAGGAGTAAGTGGAATGAGGGCAAAAAATGCGAATGCAAAAGAAGTCAAGAAAGGAGAGGAAGGGAAAAGAAAGAGGAAAGAAAATAAGATGGAGGAAATGCAAATATGTCTCTAATAACAATTAATGGGAATATACTAAAATTTCCAGTTAAAGCAGACAAAATATTATCACATTGATTTTTTTTTAAGTTCCAGCTATATGTATGCTAAATGTGAGTATAGTAAAAGGATGGGCAAGTATATCAGGCAAATACTAGCAGTTGCTATGGCTATATTAATATAGAGAAAATAAGGCAAGAAAGTATTACTAGAGGAAAAAACATTGTTACATAGTGATAATAGGCTGAACTTTCCAGAAGATTAAAAAAAAAAAAAACACCTCAACTTTTATCCTCCTAGTAAGTACTTCAAAATACATAAAGCAAAAATGACAAAACGACTATAGTGGAAGATTTTACACACTTCTTACAGTAGTTGGGAAAACAGCTGAAAGATAAAAGTTCAGTAAGATTTGAACAATATAATTAATGAGCTTGATCTAATAGACATATAAAACATCCCAATAACTGAGTAATACACATTCTTCTTAAGCTTGCAAGGAACATTTACAAAAAGTAACCATGTATTAAGCCATGACAGGTCTCAACAATTTTCAGAAATTTGCTATCAGAAAAACCAATTTCTAACCATAACACAATTAGGTTAGAAATCAATAGCAGAAAGGTAATTTTTAAAAACCATATATTTGGAAATTTAAAACACTAGATAACCAATGAATCAAAAAATCATAGCGGAATTAGAAGATACTTAAGATCAAATAATAACGAAAATATTTTATCAAAACTTGGGATACAGCTAAAATGGAATTTAGAAGGAAACATATAGCTTTAAATGCTTATGCTGTATAGGAAAAGTCTGACAATGAACTAAGAATTGAACTGAAGTAAGAAAATAAGTCCAAAGACAGGAAAAAGGAATTAACAAAAATAAAATCATAAATGAATTACATAAAACAAAGATAAAATAGAAGAAATAGAGCTCAACAGAGCAAAAAATGCTTTGTAAAGACTAGTAAAATTCTAAAACTTGTAGCAAGACTGATAAGTCAGGAATAGTCAATTTTAGGAATAAATAAACGTAATTACAGATGCAGCACAGGTTTTTTTAAAAAAGAATTTTTTGAAGAATCTTATTCCAATGTTTGAAAAATATTAGGTGAAACACTTTCCTATAAAAATAATAGGGATTGAAACTGACCTAAAAATAAAAATCTGAAAGGACCTATAATCATTAAAGAAATTTTATAAGAAGTTAAAGAAACCAGAAATTTTATCAGGCATTAAACAAACCAGAATGAGATAGTTTTATAGGTGAGTTATATAAAAATTCTAATAACAGGTGATTCCAAACTTAAACTTTTCAAACAATAGCAAAAAATGGGAATACTACCCAACTCACCTATAAGGCTAGTATAACCTTGTTGCCCAAACCAGGCAAATACTGTAAAGGAAAATTATGGGGCATTATCAATCAGGATCTGAGATGGAAATATTTGAAAATGAATCCAGCAATGCACAACAGTTACTACGTATTTTGTGACAAATGTGGATTAATCTCTAGAATACAAGATTGGCCAACATTAGAAAAACCTATTAATACCCACGTTAACAAATTAATGAAAAAGCTATTTTTGATAAAATCCAATAACCAATCATAATGAAAACTGGAAGTAGACTAGAACAGAAATTTCTTAACCTAGTAAATGGTAACATCAAAAAGCCCACAGCAAATTCATAGCAAGTTAAATGCATTGCCTTTAAAATCAGTAATGATAAGAATGCCTACTCTACCACTTCTATGCAACATACAGGACAGGACCCTAACAAGACAAAGGGTGAAAAAATGTAGAGATCAGAAGGAAGAAACAGAACTGTCATTATTTGTGGTATTCCAGTTCGTGGATTCCAAAAGAATCCACAGCAAATTATTAGGATGAATAAACTTAGTTTATCCAATTTACCACAAAGGACACCATTACACAAAAGCAAAATGCATTTCTACACAGCAGCAGAAACAGAAAATGTAATTTAAAAATACACTGTATGTAACAGCAACCAAAAATATAATAAATATAATAGAAGATGTCCAAGTCATTTATGTAGAAAGTTATAAAATTTTATCAAACAAGATAGAACTCAGCAAGCTGATTGTAAAATTTATATGGAGGAGCAAAGGGCCCAAAGGCTCTTTTAAAGAATAACAAGTTGGAGGGACTTGCGGTACCAAGTATAGAAGTTTATTAGAAAAATGAAGTAGGAAGACAGTATGGTACCTAACAAAGACAGACAGAGTCCAGGAGTAGACGACTACATCCATAGAAAGGCGGTATATGACACAGGTGGCATTATAAATCAGTGGGGAAATTCTTCAGTAAATTCAAACCGGATCCCTACACACAAAAGTCAAATCCATGAGTTAAATGTGAAAGGCAGTCCTCCTGTGCCTGCGGTTCAATATCAGAAAACAATTATCTAAATGTCTGATTTTCTAATTTAGAGCAGAAAGGTAAATGTCCCCAGTAATCCATCATAGTCATAAGTGAAAGTCAAGTGTAGTCTTTTGGAGTTTTCCTCTTCCTACATCTATTTTCTTCACATTGCTTTTATCTGTTTGTCTAGTTCTCTATCTTCCTTGTTAGAAGTTTTCCTCATATGTCTGGTCGGGTTTTTTGTTGTTGTTTTCTGCTTGTTCTTAACAGAGTGGGAAGAGTATTGGAAACCTGCCTGTGTCGGTGGGCAGGTTGACCATGAGTTTCATGTCAGGCAGCTGTGAGCAGTGACACTACGGACATGTTGGACTGGATAATTGTGGAGGCTTTTCTTGTGCATCGTAGGATATTTAGCAGCCTCCCTGGCCTCTACTCACTAGATGCCAGTACCACTCCTCTGAGGGTTGTGATGTCTCCAAACATTGCCATATGCTTCCAGTTGAGAATCACTGATGTCAGATGATCTCTCTGGGTTGTTTGTGAGGGGACTCTTGAAGTCAGCATCTCTAGATAATTCCTCTGGAGATGATCATATCTTACACAGAATAGTACTCCAATTTCTCTTGTCTGAAAGGTAAAGTGGAGGA
The DNA here is from genome assembly GCF_004115265.2 of Rhinolophus ferrumequinum. Taxonomy (NCBI): domain Eukaryota; kingdom Metazoa; phylum Chordata; class Mammalia; order Chiroptera; family Rhinolophidae; genus Rhinolophus; species Rhinolophus ferrumequinum. The sequence continues at coordinate 38,979,834 of NC_046296.1, read as the reverse complement.
GGAAAGCACGAAGACTTATTATTCAGTGTATATGCATTCGGTTATTCTTCCTGTTTTAAGTACTTCATACCCACCCTCACCTGTGTGAAGGATTCTGGAGTGCATATTGAATTTATTTTTATCTTTATCTAATGTCAGTTTACAGTTTGGTCTTTCGTCAGCCACGTCCAATACCATTTTTCTGCTTGCTACCCTCCAAAAGTTTGGTTCCTTTGGTATCTTCTTTCGCTCTCTTAATCCTTACAATTTACTCCAACCCCCTAACCCAAATAAATACCTTTAATGTAGTTTTATGTGGGGAGGTTGAGAAGCACAAAACCTAAATGTGTGTTTCATTCTGCTATCTTCATCCAGAAGCTTCAATTTCATGTATTTTTTACAGTTTTGTCATGTTTCTAATGGTCACCAGACATTGACTGTTACTTCAGAATGTTGGCTGTCAGGTGAAAGGGAACAGATATAGCCTTCATTTTCTTTTCACCCTTTCTCTTTCTTACAGATAATATTAGGTTTGTATTTGTTATAGGTAATATTATAATTATATTTTGACCCAGGGAGGAAGTATTCTAATTAATAGGAGAAATAGTGGAGACAAAAATAAGCAAAGACGTGGAAACAGGAATGAAGTGAGAAATGAGGTTGGACAGTTAAGTTCATGAACTCATCCTAGAAAAAGAGATCCATACTCATTGCTGAATATCACTCTGGTCACCTTCAGAGTACTCCCTGGGGGAAGCTGTGCACCGAAGCCGGTGCCTAATCCACCCTTCAAAGCAATTTTGGAACTCTTTTTCCGGAATGGCCATCAGAGCTGTCATCATATTACCCTTGATGTCCTGACTGTCATTAAAACGTCTTCCTTTCAATATTTCCTTTATCTTCGGATAAAGAAAGAAGTCACTGGGGGCCAGATCAGGTGAGTAGGGAGGGTGTTCCCATACACTTACTTGTTTACTGGCTAAAAGCTCCCTCACTGGCAGTGCCCTGTGAGCTGATGCATTGTCTTGATGCAAGAGCCGTGAATTGCTGGCAAAAAGTTCAGGTCGTCTAAGTTTTTCATGCAGACTTTTCAGCACTTCCACATAGTAAACTTGGTTAACTTTTTGTCCAGTTGGTACAAATTCATAGTGAATAATCCCTCTGATACCAAAAAAAAATTAGCAACATCGTTACAAGTTCGCGAACTTAATTGGCAGCGCGTATGGCCTACAGTGCAATCTCCTATTTTTGAATATAAAGTTTTATTGGGATACAGCCATGGCCATACATGAACAGGTTGTCTATGGTTGCTTTTGTGTACAATGGCAGAGTTGCAAAGCCTAAAATATTTACTACCTGGCCCTTTAAGAAAAAATTTCCGCTCCCCCCACTTTGGATAGTTCTAGAAATGATTAGCATTTTTGGAGAAACCTTGGGTTGATGTAAAAGGTTAGTGGCTGCACAGTTGCGGTACAATTTTTCCCAGGCTATTTTTATTATTTCTTAATTCCTTAATCACTTGGTGGACTAAATTTAGGGCTAGAAGTCACTCAGGCATTTCTGAAGATTGTCTTATTGTCATAAGCTAGTGCATATATTATTCTACACTCATGGACTAACCTATTGAGTAATTTGATCTAGAGGACTTGGTTTACAGTGAAACCCAAATGTCTTTAGTCTGTTCTGGTCACTCACCCGAGGATTATATTTTCTTGCTACATTCACTCAAGATGAATAGGATGTCATTTATATCTTGTGTGATCTGTAATGTCGTGGCCTTACTCCATATCTACCCGGGACATGATTCTACGACATGGAATTGGCCTTTTGGTGATGTGGTTGAGGTTCCCCAAATAGAATATTAATTTTCACTCTTCACAGCCAGAGAAACATAATTCTGTTTCACAGTTTAGTAGGCCAAAGAGTCTCCTATCTTCTCATACTATCTTTTTATAAAAAAATAAAATAAATGTTAATTTCGTTTCTTTGTGGACCATTTGCAACAAACTTGTAATTTCAAGGCACTCACCCATCTGCAGGTGAGTGGACTCAGCTAAGGCAGACCATTTGGAGTGTTAGCCAAGAGTTCAGTGATAAAAATACATTGCTTGCGAAAGCTCTAATTTAGCACTCTGCTGCCTCCTGTGTGGTTTTGCCAACGAACTCTTCTTTGCCTGAAATATAGGGCTTTTAAGTCATCCGCCACTCTCTCTCCAAGAGGCAAGGCGGAGAGACTTTGTGGCTTTTGCATCCATCGTGAAGGACTTTCCACCCCCGTGTTGCTCCCCGAGGCTCCTGATTCAAATAGCAAAAAGTTGAGAAACAGGGAAATGAAAAAGTCTTGCCTAGACATGCAGTAGTTAGTTCTTTTGAATTAGAAAAATGTGTATTCATAATCACCAAATTTGAAATGTATAGCCATCACTGCTGGAAATTTGGGGCTGGTTCAGAGTCAGATCAGCTGCTCCCTGAGCCCTTTCCCACTTAAGAGGTATCTGTCTAGCCTGTAGTCAGGCCTGTCAGAGCTTGCCCTGCCTCAGAGCTCTGGTGTTCCTTCTCTCAAGTTCCATCTATTCCTTCTTGTCCTACCCAGAAAACCTTCTCTGACACCTCAAGGCTTAGCTAGGTATCCTGCCTCTGTCTCAGTGCAATCTGCATATTCTCCATCACAATATTGAGATCGCCCTTTCACTTATCTTTTCATGGGCTCCTCCCTCCAACTGAACTGTAAGATCCTTAAATCCAGAGACTAGGTCTTTTTTGTTCAACAAGACTCTCAGATAAGTTCACCAAGACCAAAATAGGGTTACTTGTTCCCCAGTATATAGCCCTGCACAGAAATTCAGTGGTTTTCGAATGAAAGAATAAATGAATGAATGAGGGACTTTAGATCTACCTGGGGCAGGAACTTCAGAGTTTGAGGCAGCTGCCTTTTTTACAGCCCGAGAGACAGGGAAGTTCCAGAGAAGGCCTAAATGAGAGGAGAGCTCAAGGTGGTGCCTGGCAGTTTGCAGCTGCCTCCCCTGCCCATCTTTCCTCTCCCAACACCACAGTCTGGCTGAATATATGACTGGCTGAAGACCCTCCATATACCACTAATGGAGCTTTCATTGTTCACCCCATTCTTAGAAAAGATCCCTGTGTTTCCGTGTTATGTCTAAAAGTCACTTAGCTCCAGATGCCGCACTGCAGAAAATGTGCAGAGCGTGTAGGAAATCTGTACCAGTGCTGGGAGACTTATTTTAATTCTTCCATAAAAGTGCACTTTTTGCTCAGTGTCTGATTTCATTTGGGGGCTGACTTCCTTTTTTGCAGGCCCTGGACCCATGAAATCTATATTAATTTGTGTTTGTGGCAGAATGATATCAGCCGGTTCTTTCCCCACATTTATCCTCCTCCTTCCTTCGCCTCATTCAAGCAGCAGCTAGTGTAGTTTGTGCTTCTTCTATCAGAGGAGGGATGTGATAGCAAGAGACAGAGAAATAAGAGTGTCTTCCTGGCTTTTGGTTTCAGAACTGCCCTTAGGAGAAAGAGGGAGGGAGGCAGGAGGAGGAAAAGAGAAAACTAGTAGCTTAAACAAAATGTTTGGAAGATAATTAAGGTAAAAAAAGTTCCCTATTCCTGAAGGGAGGTGGGGGTGGGAGCGGAGGGAGATGAACTAAATTCATGGGAAAATACCAAGAGCGGAGATGTTGCTTGGTCCTGTGTGCTACTCTGCAGGTTCACCCTGGGAAGGTGGCACAATCCCTGATTGTGGGGTGTCAGAATAGAGAGGACATGTTCCTTGCATTCTCAGTAGAGCCCCAGGAAGGTTACAAGGCCTCAGAGAAGAAATGGGTGCATAGTAGGTCCCCCTGAAGGGACCTTAGAAGTCTTGCAAAGTTGTCCATGCCCCAATGAGTTCTGGAAGCATATCTCCTGTGCTCAAGAGGACACTGGAGAAATGGAGGGCGCTCCTGGACCTGAAAGGGTCATGCAAACAGGATGAAGGATGGGTCGATAAATACCAGTGTGGAAGGATGCCCTTGGGGACCAGATTCCTCACTCCCACCACTCCTCCGCCTATTGCATACCTTGGCATCTCATAATCACCTCCCAGAAACTAGACACAATTCTTGGGAAAGGGGAGGCTGAAATCAACAAGTTCTCTGAGATTGAGTTTCTGACAATGCAAAAAAAAATGGAAGCTTGAAATAAAAATGAAGTTATATTTCTTTATATAAATGTGTGGACTAAGAAATGTATCCACTGCTTATAGCTTTTATTCCAGGATGACATTTCTCACAGAGGAACAGTTCTCAACTAGCTACTTAAATGTCTTCCTAACTGGTTTTAAGGTTCTAGACACCAAATGATGATATACTATCCAACAATTGCCAGTAGAACTAGTACCTAGAGGGAAAGTTTCTCTCCTAGTGGGAAGGTGTCCATATTTTCTGAGCTAAGAATGAAGTCAAATGATCTGACACGTGAACACTGTTTTGACATCAAAAAAAGTTTTTTTCTTAAACTCAAGCATGGTATTAACTCTACTTTTAGTATCAACTGATTAAGAAAACACAACAAAAAGCTAAGATATATTCAGTGCATTGTAAGTTCATTTCTTTTATTCATCACAACATGTATGCATATGAATGAGTATATTTTGCATCCAGTCTACGGACATAACATGCACATGGGTTTGGAGATCTGTAAGGTGACCCCACAGCAACCAGTTAGGACACGCTGGGCGATCAATTTGAAATTGGTCTAAGTTGGAAAATCCAATATGGATGATGGCAATGTCTTGCATAAATATTTCTTTCAGTATTCCAGTCTGTGGGCTCTGGCAGAAATAATAGTTTGCTGCAAAACAGATCACTCTTTTTTTTTTGTTTGCAAAGTCTTCATACCAGCTGAATCACAGCTTGCTTTTCACTTCTCGTTAACACCTTGCAACATCGCAAAATATTTGCCGAAGTTTGTGAAGGGCGGCTGCAGAATAAGTAAACTGAAAGGAGGCCTGCCTTCACTCCCACCCCTGTCAGCACCTTCTGTTCTAGCAGACCGACAGGCAGCTTGAGAACTCTGACTGCTTCTCCAGATTGGGACAACTTTTGGCACCGTAGCCTGGAGCAAGAGTGGAAGCAAAGGAAACAGGGAGTTTTGCAGGTGCCAGTACAGAATATTGTCACTTTACAGAACTGAATTTGTAAATGACTTCATGAAGGTGAATTGCTATGGAAACCAACCTTTTTAACTTTAACATAAATAAGGCTGGTGTGGGCCATTTCTATTTGGGATTATCTTATCTGGGTTTAATGACTAACTACCCATGCTCTAAATTCTAGTTAACTAGGCTCATATAATGCTAGACCAAGAAGGAACCTTAGCAATTATCTAGCTCCACCTCCCAGGTTTAAAAATGGGGAACTAAGACTCAGAGAAGCGATGCTACACAGCTGATGTCTCAGACCTGAGCCCATGTTTCCTCACTTAGTTTTCTAGTGCTCTTTTCATCGTACCATGCTGCCTTTTTGAATGGACTCAACTTCCACGAGTGGATAAGAGAAATGGGACCACAATTAGACATAAGGTCATCATCACTTCTTATGAAGGTGTTAAATCAAGTCTTATCGATATGCTGGTATCCAAGTGTGTAACTCTCTCCATCAGTTATAAATTCCAAATTCCAGCAACTTTCATTTACCCAGAATGACGGATGGAAGAACAGAGTGGGGAGGTGAGACGTGATCTGAGGAGACATGATCCACTAATGTGGTCCCATCATACACCATACATAGATGAGCAATTTGCAAAGAATTAGGATGTGCCAAAATTATATTGAACATAAGGCAAACTTCCTTTAGTGATTAAAAAAATATCCTTTAGGATTTTCCAAGGCCTAGTTTCTTGGAGAACAGTTCCCATTGCATAACTACATGCAAAGGTGCTTTGGATAAGAGCGTTCGTTCCAGTTAATAAATCACCAGACCAAGGAAAATTTAGCTATTAGGAATTTTCATAGGTTTTTGTAGAGAGGAATGGCAGAAGCTTAGAATATTTAGTAGCATTCTTTTAAAAGCAAATCAAAATCCAAAGTTAAAGCTAAACAGTGAAATTAAAGAGTGTTTTAGAGGGACATAGTGTTTTAAAGGGACACATGAATACAAATGTTAGTCCCTAAAAATCTTTAATGTGTGCAAATCACCTGGGGATCTTGTTAAAATGCAGATGCTGGTTCAGGAGGTCTGAGATGAGACCCAAGATTCTGCATTTCTAAAGAAGCTCTCAGGTGGTGGTGTCAGGTGATGGTGTCAATCCCACTGATCTCTGGTCCATACCTAGTAGGAAGGAACTAGTTTACCTGCCTTCTCCTTAAATGCATTTTCTATGAAGGTCAACCCTGATTTTTCAGATCTGACCACCCCAGTCACAAGAATCCTTCTGGCCTCTGGTCCTAGGACTCTTCTATTTGTATGTATAATCCACGAGGCACTTAGGTATTGCTGTGTATTATGTCCCATATGTCTTATATGTCTCTTATGTCTTATGTCCCCAGATTGTAAGGCCATCTGTGTTTGCTTAGCCCTGTGTGTGCAGCACACATGCTGAATGAAGAACTATTGATGATTGCTAAATTGAAGATTATTTCCTCGTCACTCAGAATGCTACAACCTAGCTCATTAATGAGCTCAAGATTTAAATCAAATGTCAGGTCTAAGAGCCCTGAGTTTATTCTGCCTCTCATTTCCCCCTGTCCTGTCAGCTGACTGTTTAGAAATCTACGCCGTGAGGAGAGTTTTGATGAGCTATGTGATAAAATAACAACCAGCTGTGAGGGGCAAAGGGGGCGGGGCAACCTGTCACAGTAGGAAGCATGTTTATCGGTTGCATGAGACCACTGAAGTGGAAGCACTGGGGTATACTGAAAAGAACACAGGCTTGGAGGCCAACAGACCCAGGTTCAGAGCCTTAGACACATCGTACAAGTTGTGTATCTTTACAAAATTTACTCAAAATTACTAGGAATTTCTCTCTTCATCTGTAAAATAGGTATTTTCTCCTGTGGTTATTGTCAGAACTACAGAAAATTCATTGTTAATTATCTACCAAGTTGCTCAATAAGAGACAGATGTTATAATCTCAGCATAATCGTTCCCAATTCAAATTGGAAATGGAATGGGCCACCCATCCCTCTGGTTTCAGAAGCCAGCTGGATAGTGTACATGCCTGGTGTTAGCTTCTCCTAGTGGTGTGCCACTGCCTAAGCTTCCTTACACAATTCCGTCTTCCCCTTGTACATACTTTTGATGGTCACTTGATTGATTTGTTGATTTCATTCCACAAACATTTATTAGATGCCTCCTGTGTGCCGGCGCTGATTTGGCTGCTGAAGCAACACCAGTGAACAGATAGAGTCCCTGCCTTTAAGGCATTTACAAGCAGGTGGGGAAGACAGAAATTAAATCACTGCCCAAGTAACTTTTGAATTCGAATTCTGAAAGCAGTATGAAGGACTACAAGATCCTGTGCATCTGTGATAAGACTTTCCTAGGGATGGGACAGTCAGGGTAAGAAGAGAAGCTGGCTAACAGACCACGTGGGCATGCGTCAGACACCTCGCATCTCTCTGGATCCCTCAACTCCCATTTAAGAGCAGGATCTTGCCAGTCTATTTGGCACTCCAGTCTTAAACTGTGGCCTCTTTCATCAGTCATTTAGTAACTATCACATCCTCCACGATGCAAGTCGCTGTGCCTTCATCATCACTGCTCTGACATTATCCTTTTACAGATGACAGAAAGGTTAAGTAACTTACACAAAACGACATGCCACAGACAGGATTCACACCCAAGTCCTTCTACCTTCAAAGTCCATATTCTTTCCGCTGCTTGTGCTGTCTCCCCAATGCCAAACCCAGACCTCTTTATTCTGCTACTTGCATGTGGCCGAAAGGAAACTACTAGAAGAAATATTTGGAAAGAATGAAAATGTGAAGGGAAAACAGAACAATAGCTTGGTGGGTCATGTGTGAAGGGCAGAGAGGAAGCTGCTGAATTACCTCGCTATGCTCCATCAGTGTGTTTTAGAAAAGTGAACCTGAGAGATCTCCTCTATCAGGGAAGAAAGTCTCCCTAATAATGTTCATTATGCTCTTGTGATGCAGCTGTTGCTAAATTAAAATGATTTGAGGGATCAATTGGAGAAGAGAGATTATTGTCTGGAGACCTATAGGAAAATTCAAGGATTACCAAGCACCAAGAACAAAACTTTACTGGGTCAGGAAATGGCTGCAGGCCTATGCAATGGGTAGGGTAGTTTGCACAGGGCTGAAAAATTTCCCATAACACAGGACTTTCAGCTTTAAACGCAGGACATTCCTGGGCAAACCATGATGATTGGACATCCTAGAAATGGGTTAGACTAGGAGGGTCTGATATACCCATGGAAGTTAGGCTGGGGCAGTTCCTGAAACGGGCTCCAACTGGGAGCTTGGTCATAGACCAGGGCAAAAAAGGTGGGACAGAGGAAGATAGCTTTGTGCTGAGTCCCTGGGTTATCAGCTCAGGGCTCCTGCTCGAGGCCCTGAGGCCAGAACTTGTTGGCCTCAGGCCTGAGGGAGGGCTCAGGTAGAAGACAGGTATGACAGCAGACTCAGGCTGGTCAGTGCCTTGGTTTCCTCATCTGTAAAATGGGATAACACCACCTACCTCCTAAGAGTCGTGTGTGAAGTATGTGAGTTAATATGTGTAAAGTCCTCAGAGCAGTGGCTGGCCCAGAAGAATACATAAAGTGTCACCACGTAATTCTCAGGAAGAGAAACGTGTATCGCCCTGGACCGATCACCTTCTATAGCTGTTCCCCCATCTTTTTAAAGTGGAAATCAAAAGTTCTGCCAAAAGCTTTTAGAAGAAACAGAACAGGACGCAATCAACAAGGAAATGGAAAGTGGTTAGGAATGTGTGCTCTGGAATCAAACCATCTGGGTTACATCCAGCTCTGCAATTTAGATGTTCATTTATTATTTAGCAAGTGCACACAACCCAGGCACTTTTCTGAGCACTTTACACATATCAGCTCATTCAATTCTCATAGAAATCTTATCAGGTGGGTACTTTTATTATTCATCCCATTTACAAATCAGGAGACTGAGGCACAGAGAGGTTATAACTTGCAAGTTTGTTGACATCTATGTTCCCTTATTCCCCCAGAAAAGTGGGGCTATAAATTATGCTACCTACCTCATAGGGTTATTGTGTGGATTAGATGAGATATTCTATATAAGGCACTTAGCAAAGGGTCTAGAACATAGTAAGTGCTCCGTACTTAAACACAAAGTACCTCACTACTTAATTGGGGTGCCAATACATGTATTACTTGCTGTAACTATCAAAAAAATAGCCAGCGGTTTAAGAAAATGGCCAAAAGAGTACAGTAGTGCATGTCTGGGGTGGGGCGGAGTCTATAAAAATATCCTGAATTTAGGGATAGGAGGACAGGCCTAAAGAGCCTATTTGCATGAGAGACCTTGTGGGCCTGTGGGGAGAAATAGTGAAGAGGACTTGAAGGATTGACACTTGGTCCCAAAACTCCAGGCTTTCCTGTCCTGAGCTAAGACAATGAGCTGAGCTACCTGGAGAGGCCCACACCTGGGCCTGGGCTGCATGGCTGAAGTGGCCCACAAATGCAGCCGATTCTTGCCTCCTGCTGTAGAAAGCCTGGACAGGGGCAGGCGCCAGCCCACACTCCAAATTTCTACCATGACTGCCCTCCTTGTTTGCAGGCTTCAAACCACTGTTGCCCTGGCATTATCTCTCTGGCTTCATCCATTTAGACTCACGTTTGACTCACTAAACTCAGCCTTCATCCGTCATCTGCTCTGTGTTTGATTGTGCCCCCTGATTCCCGACAAGGCACCTCACTCTATGTGTCCTAAGTGGAGGGACCTTGAGGGCAAAGAGGATTGGCCAGGGATGGGTGAGGTGAGAGGAGTCTCTCTGAGATGTGGCAATGATAGCTCTAGACTCTTGGCCAAGTCCTAGGAAAAACTCACCCCAAGTTTTTCATCAAAGAGGGCGTTAAGCTACATTTTGGAAACCTAGTACGAGCTGTAATTAGCAGCAGTAAGAGAACAAGAACGCTTATCCAGGGTGCGTTATACGAGCAGTTAGCATTGAAAGGACACTGGTTGTCCAGCCAAGCCACCATCCCTTTGCTCCTCTCTCACCTCTTAAAAAGTGGCTGGAGCTGTGTACCCGGGCTCAGGGCATTATTTCATGTGGCACTGCTTTGCCTCCAGATGGATTCTCCATCTCTCCTAAGCCTTTCCGGATAGATGGTACTTGATCAAAGGCACTTGATTTTAATTTCTATTTCTCACCTGGATGCTGCCCTCCTTGAATCATTGGCAACCAGTACTAGCAAATTCCATTTGTCCCCTTTGGGTGGATGCTACACCCTACCCTGGGCCAGCGCCTCGGGGCCCCTTGTCTGCGTGGAGGATTTGGGTTTCTTGGGTCTTGGGATGTGGGTGGGATGCTGCAGAGTGGAGCCGCCATGTGGCAGAGTGGCACACACTGGGGCGAACCCCTGCAAGGGTCAGGAGCGAGGGGTCCTGTGGGAGGACATGACCGGGAAACCCTGATGGTCAAAGGCGACTGAGTTGTTTCCCACAAACAGATGTTGCCTGGGGAGACTCAGCTAAAGTCACCGTGTGTCTCTAGGGTTCCACTAAAAAAGTTTCCAAGAAGACACTGGAATTGGGCTTCGTTTGAGCTCGTGGGGTGATCCACCCACATTGTGCATTTAGGTCTGCCCTTCTGCTCCAAGTTGTCCTCCAGTCCAACGTTACATTTTAGTAACGCTCTCTTTTCCATGAATGTTCTGTTTTGTTCTACAGATCCTATAGGAGACGGCATGCTATTTGGCTTGCCGTTACGAAGAGACTAAATTAATATTGTATGGCACTTTTTTTTTTTTAATGTAGGCTCTGTGTGAAAATATCTAGTACACAAATCAAGTAGTCTGCTTTCCATTGTCAAGCATCTCCGACACAGGAGCTATACGAAGTGTACCGAACATAAAACAGTTTTTAGAATCACAACTTTGGTAGCTGGGATCTGCAGGCTGGCGAGCCCCTCTCTGCCCAGGCCACCAGCGACGGATCAGGTTGGGCATGCCCTGCCGTTAGCTCAGGATGCTGCAGAAGAGGGAGCTGCCTCTCCTTGGACGCCATCCCCAGGCAGCCCCTACATTTCTGACACTCCCATTCCTGCCCTGGGGACTGATGAGCACCCTGCCGGTGCCCTCCCAGGCCCTGTGCACTGGCCTCCTTGCTTACACAACTCCCACGGATGGCGTTCCGAGGGCTCACCGGGGAATGGAGCCTTGTTACTCATCTCTTGCGGTCACTGTCATCTTCCCTGCCCTCTCTGTGGCCTCTCCTTCTGGAGCACATTTCTTTTTTTAACTAGGAAGAGAGTCTCTTCTGACCTTCCATCGGGAGGCCTTTTCTTTTCAGTAAATCCACAGCCGCTCCAGCTCAGCCCTGGCACCTAGTGTCCTTCTCACAGTCCCCGTCACAATGCCCTGGGCTTATCTGGGCCAGCTGGGACATTTCTATTTACGTTTCATTACAACGTGGACTTGAGGTGCACTGTGGATGAAATAAGGTGTGAACTTGTTTTTGTTTCTTGTGATTTTCAAGGGTAGGGAGGAGAAAACGAACGAACAGGGAGGGAAGGAAAAGGAAAGTAGCATTTATTGAGCCCTTAGAGGGCTGGAGATAGACACACATTAAGTTACTCATCCTTCCAGGGGTCTGGGGAGGTGTCTTGTATCCCATTTTACAGAGCAAGACATGGAGGGTAAATAACTTGTGCAAAGTACCAGGGCTGGTAAACAAAGAAGCCCATTACTAGTTTGCATAAAAATTAATGAACATTTGCTGGATGATTCAGTACTTTTTAACAAAGTATTCATGAAGCATGCCATCAATTGAGCTATGTGACCTGGGGCAAGTCAATGAACCTCTCTGGGCTATCGTTTGAACATCTATAAAATCGGGAGGCTATTCTAGAGGCTCTACCATCTAAGAGCTTCTGACCCAGTCTTTAATTACCCTTGTCCTCAAAGAAGCACTTCCTTCTGCCCAGCCCAAATCTCTTGAGAACCTAAAGCATGTCGGAAATAAAATGATTAGCACTCACGCAGTATTAACCAGGAGTACATGGGAATTTCCATCCTTTCTCCAGTGGAGCGGCAGTTGTACAGCCATGCTCTAACTCTCCTAAATCAGGACCTGTGAGTGGGCAGAAGGATGAGAAAACAGAATGAGTGCTAAAGGGTTTCTATGTCACCTAGATTTCTACATCACTCCTCCTCCACAGCTCCTGCCTCAGCAGCTGGAGCCAGTGTGCCTCGACCCTGCCATTCTTCCCTCTGCAGTCATGGTCTCCCCACAGCTGGCTGCCAGCACCCTGGGAAGAGCCAGTGCCCACCGTGCTTTATCCCTGGGCAGGCCCAGCCAAGGCGAACAGGCCGGACTTGCATGGCTCCCCTGCACCCTAGGAAAAGCACTGCCCATGTGGGGAAAATAAGATTCTATGTATGAGAAACTATGAAATTCTAGGAGCCTTGAAATGAAAGACCACTTCTTGACTCCCTGTGCGATTTGTACTTGCCTGGCCTAGGTGGAGGAAGGACTCTCTCTCTCTCTCTCTCTCTCTCTCACACACACACACACACACACACACACACACACGTGCACGTGCACATGCACATACATGTATACACATACATATATGTATATATATGCATATATGTATGCTGACTATCTCTTTGGGATTTGGTAAGCCTCGCACATGAAACATCAACAACCTTAGGAAACTACTTATGAAGTCTAATTCTGCTGGAGCTTGCCAGCATTCCAGGGCCAACTCAAGACTTTTAAATAGCCGTGGACTAGATTCTGACCTGGGAGCATAGACTGGAAAAAGTAGGGCCCAGAGTTGCCAGGGAAGCTGAATTTAGGAGGAAAGCCAATGCCTGCCCCTCTCACCATCCCTATCCCTCTCTCCTTCCCAGCCTTCCCAAGCCTACCCCTTAACACACACACCAAAACAGCATTAAGTCCTAGAATGAGCAAGCGGGTATGAGAGAGACAGACGGGGGTTGAAGCTTTGTGTGGGCATGTGTGTAGCTGTGCCCAGGACTTGCTCTGGCGATGACTACCAGACGCAGTGTTATAGTAGTTTAAGTCAAGTTTTCTTTGGCAGTCACGGCCATCTCACAGCTTTTCCTCTTTGTTCCTATCCCAGCCCTTCTCGGGCACCCATCCAAGCTGCTCTGTGCAGGTCAACTAAATTTATAGAGCGCTCCTCCACTCATCACTGCGCTGAAGAACACAGAGTCATTCGGTACCAGGTCTGTTGCAAGCTCTGTGACCTTGGGCTTCTCAAGTGACTGTGTTCTTACTCCACCTTAGAAAAACCGGCATGATGCAAGAAAGATGACGAGGAACTTGTGCTCAGATGAAAATCCTAGGCTTCTCATCAAAAGACTGGCAAATAAACCTGTATCTGGATGTTTTAAGTTAAAATAAGACATTTAAGGCTGGTGTTTCATTGTCTTATCAGCTCTAACCCACTTTTTCAAGTAACTCATCGACAGTCCCAATTACATTTGATGAGAGCTTCTGCAATAATTATCTTAATTCCTATGTTTATTAATGTCCAAACTTTGTAAGGGACTAAGAAGATACTACTGGAGCCAAAGGGAGGTCATCCTGAAGGGGTGAGGTTTGGGGCGAGGGTTGAGCCAGGCTGATTGACCTGAGGAAAGACCAGTCTGGGAAAGGACACAGGACATGGACCTACTCTTATGTCTGGGCATAGGACGAAGGTCGGGGTCAGGGAGAGTGGGTTGGCTGAAGCACAGGAACTTGTAAGAGGGTAAACAATAGGACATAGAATTGCGTAGGTAGAATAGGGGAGAGGAAAAAATATTTATTTTTCACCAGTTAGTATATCACGTGATTTCATACACTATATATAATCCTCACATCCCTGGAAGTAAGTGGGGCTTGGGTTTCTCAGCCTTGAACAGGGTTCATTAAAGAGATTAACTTATTCACTTAATCTCAAAATTGGTTGCAGTTCTCTACCAAAGACAGGCAGGTATTTTGTGGTAAAACTTAGATTCGAATCCTCCTTTTCTGTCTCCAGGTCCAAGGATTGCTTCTTTTCATTATACCTCACCTACCTAGTTACTAGCATGTTAACTTTCTAAAAATATATGCAAATGAATATAAATAATATATATGTATTGTTGAAGAGGAATAAAATAAGCACTTGTGAACTCACCACCCAACTTAAGGAATAGAATAAAATATTACCAACATTCTTGAAGCCCACATATGCCTCTCCCTCCCTGGCCCCAGAGGTAACCACAATGCTGAAATGTGTGCCAATGGTTCCTTTATAATTTTATAATTTTATAATGGTCCCTTATAATTTTACCACATGTATTTGCTGTGTAATTTCCATTTGCCCCCCCCAGATCCATTCTCCATCCCGTCCTGTGCCCCACTGGGGGCTCCCTTGATCCCTGGCTTTCTTATCTATGTGGCTAAAGTGAAGTACTGCCAGGAGATCAGAGGATGAGGAGAAAGAGGTCAGGGTGTTTGCCCCCGTGCCCCCTCCCTGTTGGGTCACCACCATAAATTGGTTGCAATCCTCTACCAAAGACAGGCAGCTACCTCTCCTTATAGCTCTTCCCTCCCTTCCCTCTCCTTGGTAAAGCTTCCTGACTTTTGTTAGCCCTCTAGGGCCCTTCACCATTCTTTGTTGGTTTCCCAAACGCAGTGTTTCTCAATCTCTTCTTTTTTTTCATTATCACCTCCCTCTAAGCAGCCTTTTTAGATTTTTTTTCCTAATCGTCTTCCCCACCGTGAAATTTTAATACCACAGACATGCTGTATATCTGTTTATGTACTGTAAATATCTTCTGTGCTTTGTACATGACAATAATATGTTTTGCCCTCAAGAACCAATTGTCACCCCCTTGGAGGTGACATTGCCCTCATTAAGAACGCATGTGCTAACTCAAGTCACACTTTTTTGTAGAGAGTCCTTCCAATAAGCTGTCCTAACCACTCAGTTTGTGGGTGCCATCTCTTTTTTGCCAGAGCACTGACTAATACATATCTGTGTCTCTGACAATATATTTTTAGTTTTTCTGGATTTTAATCTTTACACAAATGAAACAACACGGTGTATTTTTTTCTTTATCTTGCTTTCCTCACTCAATATTTTCTGTGCAATTCATCCATATTAGTGTGTATAGTGGTTGTTCATTTTCACTGCTCTATAGTATTGCATTGAATCAACATATCAAAAGTTACATCTTCATTTAGTGTTGATGGACATTTGGGTTGGTTATTCTGAACATGTGGCGTGAAACATTCTTGTACATGTCTTTGGGTACAGTCTTGGGTACAAGACTTTGGGTACAAGGGCCAGGATATAGAGATATAGATGAGATAGAGATAGAGATAGAGAGATGGAGTGTCTAAGGTACATACCTGGGTGTAGAATTGCTGGGTTGTAGGGTGTGCCTATCTTCTTACCAGGAAATGCCAACTTGTTTTCCTAAACCTGTACCAATTTACACTCACACGGATAAGGTATGAGAGTTCTGGTTTCTCCACATTCTTTCCAGCATTTGTTATTGTTAGACTTTAAAATTTTTGCTGATCTGGTGGATATGAAATAGGTATCTCATTGCAAAACGAATCAAATGTTGGTCGTCTTTTCACTTGTTCACTGGTCATTTGTGTTTCCTTTCTGTGAATGCCTGTTTATATATTTTGTCTATTTTTCTATTAGGATATTTCTCTTTATTTTTTATTCTTTGGTGCCCTTCATATATTCTGGATGCTAATCCTTTACCCGTTACATATATTACAAATATTTTTCCTAGATTCTGGATTATGTTTGTGCTCTCTTTAAGGTGAATTTCAATGAATAGAAGATTAACTTTTAATGTACAAAAAAATGTATTAATCATTTCCTTTATGGTGTGTGCCTTCTATGATTTGAGATATTCTTTCCTATCCTGAGTTGATAAAGCTATTCTGTAGTTTCTTTTAAAATAATTTTGAAATTGTGCCTCTCACATTGAATTTATTATTCTATCAGAAGTTCTTTTTTGTGTATAGTAGGGATCCATTTTATTTATTTTATTTTTTCTCCCCATATTAATTGAAACTGATTTTCCAGTGCCACTTATTGAATAGGCCCTCATCGCCCTTGTCTATCTTTCGTGCCATCTCGGTTATATATTTATATACGTGTGGGTCTGTTTCTTGATTCTGTCTTCTATTCCCTTGGTCTGTTAATATATTCCTGCACCAGTAACGCAGTTCTAATTTCTATAGCTTAATAATAAGCCTTGATCTCTGGTAGGGTAAGTCTCTTTTCTTTCTTAGAAGTGTCTTGCCTATTCGTTGCTCTTGGATCTTCCCTGTAAAAACAAAACAAACAAAAATTGTAATGGTTTGTCAAGTTCCAAAAAGAAGCCTAGCACGCAGTGTCATAGATAAATAGCAGGAGCAGGGAGCAGCATCCACGTTCAGAGCGATGAAGGCTACTTGGGACAGAGCAGGTGATGAAAGGTGGTGCCAGTGATAGAGCATAGCTGAAGTCCAGGGACCGAGGCTTCTGAGAGCCAGAACAAGCCCACCTGGTCTGGGGAAGCTCAGCCAGTGTCAGAAAGTGATGCGAGGCTGTCTCTGCCTGTTTTTATTAGCCCAGAGGCCCAGGGACATCATAAAGATACTACACTTCAATCATAAGCCTCCTTTATTAAGGATCTGGACTTATTTATTCTAAAAAAGAGAAAAACTAGCAGTGACTTAATTGTTCAGTACTGTTCCAGGCTAAGAACAGAAGTGAAAATGGAAAAAGAGACCAGAGTTGGGGAATCAGATTCAAAGACATCTATTAGTATCACAGGGAGACAAACCTAGATGAACCCATAGCACCAGCCCATTTTCTCCCAAAGAGAATGTAGATGGTTCCAGTACAAATCCATGTCCACTACTGGTATTTTTGTTGTTGTTGTTGTTTAGATGACACTTGTTGAGCATTTACTATGGATCTGGCTCTCTGCTAGGCACTTACCATGTGTTAGTTTATTTATATTCCCCCCTCTGACCCAAATCAACTCATGTGTCCAACTGATTGATGATTAATCAATCAATTGGTACGTTCCCATGAGGAATAGATTACTGAGGGAAGTTGAAGAATTCCCTTTATGTAGAGACCTTCAATAACCACTCTCCCAACTGGGCTTTTGAACATTTTCCTAGAGGATCTTGTTCATTTGCTCTGAATGGGAGAACGTAAAGCCAGGAAACAGGTTATGCAGTTTAACAACAAAAATAAACTGGATCGTGGTGACCACATTTTCTCTGTTGGGGGCAGGCAGAAGGAAGGAGTGAGCAGGTAGAGGGCTGTTCTGGAACAGACTGCCTGGAGTAACCATTATACCTTCCACAGAGGCTGTGTGAACAAAACTTGGCCCCTTGCTGTGGGCCAGAAAGTCCACTGTCTCAGATGCCAAGTACTGGCGTCAGGGGGTTTCCAACAAGACGGCAGTGCCTCAAATCCTTTGTGGAGCAAGACAGGTTATAAATAGATCTATAATTTTTTTTTAACCAGAAGGCAACAGGCTTAGCACAGCTATTCTTCCCTTTGGTTCTCCTCCCCACACGGCTTTGCCTATTAAAGCCCTGCTACCAGGCAGATCTACCTACCTCATAGCCAATCCTCTGCAGCAGCCGCAGGAGAGCCAGCATGGAAACAGGCTTCTATTACGATTCCAGGTTGTGACCTTGCTTGTGGAAAAGAGTCAATCTTCCTATCTTATCTCTGGCTAATTGGGCAGGAGGTAGAGGAGACAAGAATTTATTATACAATTTGCCACCTGCTGAATAGAACACTAATGTGTCTATTTCAGAAGCAGGCTCTGATTTTAGTGACAGGCAGAAGAGAAAAAGGACATAGACTGGATTTCTGCGACATGTAGTAAAGACCTGCTCATGGGGCTTTTAACTACAAGATCAGAAGACTGGTATTTTACAGGTGGCCAAGTTATATGCGGCTGTGTGTGTGTGTGTGTGTGTGTGTGTGTGTGTGTGTGTGAGAGAGAGAGAGAGAGAGAGAGAGATGGATTTCATCTCTTCTAACAGATCCAAAGGCATTTGAGCATGCAGGGACTGAGAAATCATTTAGCCCGGTGCTTTTCAAACTTTGTCATGCATCAGAATCACCTGGAGGCTTGTTACAGTACAGATTGCTCAGTCCCACTCCCAGAGTTTCTGATTCAACAGCTCTGGAGTGGAGCCTGAGAATTTGCATTTCTCATAAGCTACCAAATGGTGCCGATGCTGCCAATCTGAGGACCACACTTTGAGAACCACTGATTCAGCCCAACCTCCTGACGTCCCAGAGGACGAAACTGAAGCCCACCACTTGATAAGAGCACATGTCCAAGGGCCCACGACTGGTTACCGGCATAAGCCAGACTGGAGCAGAGACTCCTGACTCCTAATCTGGTGCTTTCCCCACCACTTCAGGCTGCTACATGGCCAGAGTGCCAGGGAGGTGCTATTCTATCTAGTAATAAACATGTTACCCTTTATGGCTGAAGTTTACCCGTCTCCACATTGTTTCCTCTTCCTCTGCCATCCTCAGTCCAGCATCACTGGCCCTGCTGCTGGCTCAGTACATAAAGAGCCCAGTCCAGCCCACTCACCCCATCCTGCAGTGGGACTTAGAATCAGGTCCTGTTCCCACAGCCAGGTACCCACTTCCAAAGGCCTAGTGCCTACTTTACTCCCTTCATGCCCTTTGCTGGTAAATGAACTGGAGATCGGGGGCCTCTTCAGTGACCACTGGTAATGCGTATTGGACCTGAATTATAGCTCTTTCTACATCCTCCCTGTTCACCAGAGCTTTGGCATTGGTGTCTGAGATTTAGCTTGCCTACCACCTGTCTATCTTCTAAGGCTGGAGCTCTACTCTGAATGACCACCCAGCAGTGGGGGACTATGCTTCTGTAGGTCCCATTCCTGGGCTGGAGTGTTGGCCTACGCCCAAACCTAGTGGCCAAGACCTGCAGCCCATGGGCAAACCTACATGGTGTCTGCCCACCCAGAGGCTTTCTGAGCACTGACTGCCTCTTGAATTCTTTAGGGCTACACTCTGGCTGCCAGATTGGAAACCCCAGGCTTGGCCTGGGAAGAAATCAAAGCTGAGGTTTTCACTGCCCTGCGAGGCTCATCTGCCCACCACTGCCACTTCCAGAGCCAGCTTCTGCAATTGGACAAGTTCCCCAGCCCCATCTCACCCAGTCACGTTCCTTCATTTGCCCAGTGAGATCCAGCACAGAGATGTTCCCAAGAGTGCAAACACGTAGTTTTCCCCCAGCCTGGGGAAAGGATACACTGATCCATCCATATAATACCTTAGAGGCCTCTTTTCACATGAAGGTGATGTTCCAAAGGCATGGTCTGCACTGGCTAAATTATTCTGCAGAAAGAATTGCTAGGTACTGGAGGTGAGGGAGAAAATACATAGAGGGTGCTGGAGAACGTTGGGGTAGTATGAATGTCACAGCAGGAAGCTGGAACCTAGAGGGAAGGTAGTCAGTAAGAGATGCCCTATATGGCGTGGACTTTTGCTGTTCAATTTTAGTTTGTCTGCTGTGGGGCAATATGATCTCGTCCTTGCTCCAAATTTTGATACATGTCTACAGCTCTTGTGGTGGTGACGTGGGGAGTGATAAAGGAGGGCAATATACAAAAGTGTGGCTTGTTCCGCTCACCTCTGCTGAGACTCGTGTAGCTAGCAGCATTGTATCTCGATTCCAGGTTGTCATCTACTAATTCCAGGTGGTCAACATCAAGGGGTAAGCAGTGGCTAAAAGTGGGGCTGGGAGAAGCTGGGAGGAATGCTTGACCCAGAAACAACTGCCAGGTGGACGTCTCAAGCAGGGAAGTGAAACATATCCCCAGTTTGCTAAACATACTAGAGGCTTCAAAGGCAAATCTTAGATGATGGGGCTGGGTTTTTCTGGGATTCATTGTCACTGTACTTCAACCATTTGAGAGAACAAGCCTGATATGAGACACATAAGATTCTCTTTAATTTGGATCCAATTAACTTGGAATCTCTGCTCCCTTGGTCAGGGATTTGGGGAAAATATTCTTTTCCTTGTCTATGAAGAAACAAATCAGAAGTAGAGACAAGATGGTAGGAAACATGTTTAGCCTTTGTAAAGGAACAATTTAATAATTCTTGCATTCTGTTTATCGCCCGAGGAAAACATAATTTGCAACAAATGCAATCATAGTTTAGGGGTTTATGATTTTAGAGAAAAAAAATTTTTAACTCTCAATCCTTTTTTTTTACAATTTGGTTTGAGGGGACTTCCAAACCTCTTCCTAACCACTTTCTCCCTTTTATTTCTCCCAAGTAGATCTTTCATGATGAGGAGATAATATGGAGAGCTAGGGTGCCAGTTTTCTTTTTAAAGGCTCCCCAAAGTATCCTGGAATGGGACACGTTTTCTTTCTCCTCTCCAAATAAGTGTCAATCATTAGGACTTGTGGATGGTCAGGATATTGCAGTGGGACTAGAAAGAGAGGAGAGGAAAAGGTTCTTGCTGAAACCATTCCCTTTCTTTTATTTGTTCCTAGTCCAAGAACTGCTGGAAAGTGTGTCCCAGAGCACACCTTGGTACTTTTCCTGAGAAAGCCAAACTTGGAAGTGAGTAGCAAGTCTAATTGTGCCTCTATGGAATCCAAATTCTGGAAGGAAACAAAGAGAGGTCTGGAGGCCTCTGACTGGAGAGCCTGATGGATTAAATCCAAGCCTCGAACGGTCCCAAAAAGCTGTCAGGGTGCCTGGGCAATGTTGGAGCCAATCTGGACAATGCATTCCAGATGGTTTGCCTTCCTTCCTTGGGTTTGGGACCAGTTGGAGCTCTCGGGCGGTCTCCCAAGGTAGACCCCCAGAGAGCTCACGGCAACTGTCCAGTGGGAGGGACCAGGCTCAGGATGACTGGGGCAGGCTAAAAATTAGCAGAAGGGCCCCCTCCGTTGTGTGGAGCATCTGGATATCATTTTTCAGGCTATTAAAAACACTAACTCTACTCTGCTAAATACAGCCAATTCATTAAAAAAGAAGAAGAAGAAGAAGCACTCGGGGGACAGTCCAGGCCAACCAGTTGCCCCCAAACGGATCCAAATAATTTGAGGCTACATTATATGGTGGAGCTCAGAGAAGGGCTCCAAAATTCTCTACTTGATGTCCAATCACCACACCCATGCCCACCTCCCAAGGTCATCAGCTCACAAGCAGTGACGCCATCCACTGACAACAAAGACTCAAGGGCAATGTTAGGGCTTTGCAGTCTATTTTACTTTTTGTTTTTGTTTTATTTTAGCTTGTGCAAAATGTATAAGGCAGAGGTAGAAGGTTTTCTTCCACATTCAAGGCTGTCTGACTAGTTTACAGAAAATAAGCATTAGACAGAGATAAGGGTAGGGACAGGAAGAGCACGTGAGAGAACGGAGAAGAAGCAGACTCAGTGGATGAGCCACCTGAAAATTCCCAGTGAATTAGCTTTGACCAGGATCAAATTTTTTACTGTGAAATAAAGGCTTATATGCCTGTGGTCCTGTTGCAACCATGTCATTGGATGGTAACCTGGGGTCAGTCAGCTAACAGTAGCCCCCTCTCCAAGAAGCCTGGGGAGGAGACAGGAGGTACAGAGCGTTCTTCTGCCCAATGAGTGTCCAAGGCTGGATGGGAGAGAACCAGTTCCGTCTCTGGGGGAAGCCTAGCTAACAAAGCAGCCGGTCCCAATGCTGGGGAGCTTCTGGCTTACTAGAAGAGAATGATCACAGAGCAACATGCACTAAACAATGTCAAGGGAAATGAGTCCATAACTATTGAGGGGACACAGTGAAGGAGTGAACAGAACAGGCTGGGGTCATTTGGAAGAAGAATTGCTAAAAGAGAGAAAACCCTTTTCTACCCAATTGTCATACACAAAGGAAGCCCAGGTACAGGTCTTGCCCAAGCATTCCAATGTCTATTCTGTTGCTTTTGGAATTGTGCTTTAGTGAAACTATTTTGGACACATTTCCAGAAGGTAAATACCAGAGAATTAAAATCGTATACATCCAATTAATCCCTCAAAGTCACCTTGTTTGTGGAGTGGAACTGTCATCTATATGTATCTCCAAATTCTATAAACTACCGCTGATGGGAAAAACATACATCCTAAAATTTTCAGTATAGTCCACCGTGGGGGAAAATAATGGCATTCAGTACATAAATGTCTACTGTAAGTATATATTATTATACAAAAACAAGCTATGAATAGGCAAATACATAAATCTGTAGACTGCAATCCCGTGGTGACATACCCGTACGGCGCACATCCTCATGCTCCTCACTACTTTATCTAACTATGTCCTTAGGAGGCAGACAAGAGTATCGGTATCCCTATTTTTGAGACCTCATTTGACCCTAGTCCTCTTGGATGCGTCAGCATGCAAATCTACACTCTTGAGGCTCAGACCCTCACCTGTCTTGACAGGGCTTTCCTGGGCTGCCAAACAACGCCCTGCCAAGGTGTTATAAATTAGTGTTGATCTTGCTCATGGCAGCTCGGCTGTGAAATGCCAGTCCTGATCATAGCTCACCAGTGGGCTCTGGGCGTATCGTCATCAAGCTACACCTCAGACCTAACCTTTATCTTCTCTTGCAATATTAAGACATTGGCAGACTCTCAAATGCCACAAACAATAATTTTCTGAAACCCAACCATCTTGTGGTAGCTGACACACAACATGAGCGCCGGCCAATCCTTCTGAAATAATATTGATGGAAGTGACAGGCACCCAAGGAAATGACAGACATTTTTAGCTCCAGATTTAAATGGGGATGTTTGATATTGTTTCCTAGACCGGGAGATTTACGTGGTGGAGAACTCCCTGGACTGAATGTTTCTTGCTCATCTGAATTTTAAGAGAAACTTTTTCAAAGGGTCCAGACAAGTGTTGCTCAGATTGTTCACCTGGAGCAATGTCAGTTCTCGTCTTGTCCCTACCTGGTAACCAGCAGCACTGCTCTTCCACATGATGTTAGGTACTTTCCCATAGTGGTGGGACCTTTCCCTGTGTGACTTGTGCTCCTCAATGACAGGTTGAATGAAGGAGCTCAGGATTTTCCCAGAGACACCTGAAACGGGCCCCAAATCAGCTTGCCTAAGGAACAGAAGGAAGAGATGCAGGGCATCTCTGCCCAGCCCCAAATTCCATGGTCACCAGTCCTCATTTACTTTCCTGGAACTGCCCATAAGTTCTACGTGAGACGTAGGCCCCAGTGTTTGCTTAGGAAGAAGATGCCTGGGGAACTACTCCATGATGAAAATTGGAGTCCTTGAGACTCTGCTCCATAGGAGTTTGGTCTAGATTTTTCTAGAATAACTCACTGCACTGTGGGAAATGAGCTCATCTGGTCATGGACCCAACAGATGGCAATGACTCTGGTCAACAGTGACAAGGAAAACTCCCCGGAAGATTACTGCTCCTCCCTGCGGTTTTGGTGGTAGTGCCGCATAGATGGGTCTGTCTGCTGGTAGCCTTTTCATACCCACAGAGTGTAAGCACCAAAAGAAGCCACATTCCCTGCAATCTGCATAGGGGATTTCTTGGTGGGCATCTGACCTGATTAGAGTCCGCAGAGGAGAATCCATCAAACCAAATCTCATTTAGGAAATGTGGGGCTGTTCTTAGACTCTGACCTGATAGAGTCCACTCTGGGACCTAAGGGCAGAGGAAAATTGGCAGAAAACAGCAAGACTCATCCAAGAAACAGGATGGAGGCACACCCATCCTGCCCTGCTGGCTGGCTGCCAAAGTGGATTGGCTCCAGGTAAGTCACTGGCAAAGAAAAAAATGCTTCTCTCCGCACTGCATCAGAAACATAGACATGGGTCATGAGCTGCTGCAGCAAGGACATGGTGTCCAATTGGAAGGCCACCCGGATGCTCTGTCCTCCGACGATATTTCTGGGGCTCAGTGAACTCTTCCATCCGTTCTCCTACTTCCAGGAGGCTTCCTCCCCTGGCTTCTCTCCAGGTGCTGTGATGGGCCTTTCATTTGATATTGAGCAGCTATATCACTGAATGTCCGTGCCTCCATCTAAGAGACGTTGTTATGTTCTTGGCTGACCCAGGTGATCACAGTCTGGGCTTTCCCCCCCCAGCTTCTTTCACTTGTAACTGAGAAATGAGATTACCCTGCAATAAGTATTTTAGGAAGAAGGTACACAGATTTATTGTTACCCAAGAGTATCTAAATTTACTTGAATCCATAGCAATTCATGTGAGGAAAAAAGGCACAGCAGTTTTCTTTTTCCAAAAGTTTTCCTTCTGATTGTTCATTTTACCCTTGTAACGCTCGGAATCACCGAAGGACTACACAAATTACCTCCATTTGACAGCTGAAAAAAAACACAGCCCCATAGTAACTTGTTTGAGGGAGTCCAGGGAATTGGTGACAAAACTTCTATACGACTCCCATTCTGGGGTTCTTTCTATCAGTCTTCCGTATTTCATTTATTCAGGGTAGCAACTAAAATGACGAAGTGCCTACTACATGCCATGGAAGAAACAGGTTTCTAGTCTTATCTCCCACAGCCCACCCACACAAACCATCTGTCCAGCCACACCAAAATAGGTTGTGTTTTCAGCCTTTGCACCTTTGCTCCTGCCATGTGACTTGCTTGAACTGCCCTCCTCTAATTCTTTGTTTAATGAAACTTAATCATCCTTTAAGCCCAAGCTCACCTGTTTCTGTATTGCCCTCGTAATTATTGCAGCAGGAAGTAATTTCTTTTGCTGGGGATGAAGTTAATTTTAAAAAGGTAACTTTGGTGCCGTCATATATTGCTTTGGATTTTCATTTTTTGCAGGTGAATTTTACCTCCCCAAGTAAACTGTAAGCCTAAGGGAGGCAGAAACTGTGTTTCACACATTTTAGTGTTCCCCACAGCGTCTTGTATATAATAGAAGCTCAATATTTATCAAATGAGCAGAGACATGAGGAGGTTAAGTGGCTTCTCTGAAGTTTCACAGTACTTGGACTTGAATTCAGAACTCCAAAATCTGATCTCCACCTACTTTCCACCAAGTTAGGCTGAAAACAATGCAGTTTCCACTATGGTTAGCCTCTTTGTAGGTCAAAAAGGGTTGAACATAGGTTATTTCATATAGCTCAATCTAATACAATGCATATTGAGCTGTTCAGAAAGAATAGAATAGTTTAAATAGTCGGGCTTTAAAAACAACTTCCTGTGCTGTTGGCTGGCATGAAATGAGTAGCCCTCTTTCAAGGATGCCTTCTTCTTTTATAAACTTGAATTGATTCTTATGATGGGTCAGTGTACGAATAAAGTATAGTGGTCATTAAGGTGCCTTCAGGGACCAAACAAAGAGGAGAATGAGAGATTGACCCAGCGTTATCTTTCTTCAGTCATCCATGCACTATTTCCATCAGCATTGACTAAGCACACTCTTTCTGCCCACACTGAGCTAGATGTTATGGATACAGAAGTAACACAAAATCTCCACCCTCTGGAATGTCAGTCTGGTAACCATTTATGGCTACTGCCATAGTAGGAGTAGAAATCTTCCTTTTGTTTTATCTGAAGAGTTGAATTAAGAATGGGATTCCAGGCATTCATTCTGTAAATGAAATGCATACTCAATCTATACTGAATCAGTCTGTATACAGTAATAGAATAAAATAGAGATAATTATGCTTGCTAGGACTCCTTCAAGAAGCTTCTGTGGGTGGGAGACTCCCAAGAGAGTTGCTCAGGTAATAACAGAAGGTCACTCACTTGCCTTCATTGAAGGGTAGAGTGTGGTTAACTGTCTCTTCTGCTGAGCCGAGGGTACAAGTTTGGGTCAGAACTAAATTGTTCAAGCCAACAGAGCAAAGACTTCCCGTATGTTCTTTCCCCTGTGGTTGTCAGACTGTCTTTAAATAAATATTAAGCACATATTGAAAGAATATGGGTTTGAAGTAATACCAAATTGGCCTATTAAGATGGCAGTCTATCTTGGTCTAGCGTTGCTTGTGTCATTTTACTTATCAAAGGGAATGGACCGCTCTGCGGACAGTAGTAGCAGAAGCCACAGTGGATTCGAGAGTCTTAACCCAGTCTTGCATCCTCTGCATTAATATCCCATTGCTATTAGCAATTCATTCCATTTGTTTATTTATAAATGACAATGATCTGCATTGCTCCAATGACTTCCTCATCCAAACTAAACATTAGGATATTCGGTCAACAACATCAGTCTTTTTGAAGGCTATACCTCTCTGAAGTACAAAAAGGATTCAACAAATCAAACAAAAACCAATTGCCCACTTCCTACCGGTTACTATGCTAGGTACTGGATGCCACAATAGGTAAGAGCTAGTATGGTTCATTCAAAAGACTATTCTGATTGACAAACCAGAAAATGTTTCTGTAGAAGGCAAAAATAATCATCATTACATCATCTTTACAAAATTATAGCCACATCCTAAACAGCTCTAGCTCCCTTTAATAAAAACTCATTATGTGTTCTTTATCTATGCAGTTACGTAAACTCCTATAGCATTTACTTTGTTCATGTCTCTAGCACTTCTTGATATGATGAATTTATAACTCAAGGACTAAAGTAGAGTTTCCTCTCACATATTCTAAAATTACTTCTTTCAAAGTTCAGGGGCTCCTTCTTCCCTTTGGTTTTCGTGTTGGATAATCTGGTGAATCATTCCTGATTATACAGTATCTAAACTTCATAGTTTCACAAAATTTAGTCATGTTCCTGTCCAGTCTTCTTTCCAAAGTCCTTTACCTGCTGCAGTAAGTCACCAGTCCTCAAGGCATTTCTGAGGCCTTTGTGGGACTTTTCTAGTTCTTCACATTTGTATTGATGTGTCAGGTTTCCAGAAGAGGAGGCGATGCACGTGAGGTGTAGACTACCATGATTCTGTATATATCCAGGCTGATGCCTAGATAATTATTTAATCATAAACAGGTCAGTATTTCACACAACCATTTGTCATCAATCTCTGTTTCTTATCCAGCAACTAACAGTCTATTCTGTGAATGGTATTTAAAAATACAGTTGTTGATACTTTACACTTCACAAATGCCAATTGTGAGACTTGCATTTAGGTAATAATTAACTACTTTAAAACTGGACTGCAACGTTGTGGATGGAGGTCATGTGATGGACTGATGAGGAATGGATGCAATGGGTGGGTTTTAAGTTTTTAGGAAGTACTATTGCCTTCGGGACCTTCAAGAGAGTTTGTGGCCTAGTATTCTGTAAAATGAATACAACTAGTAATACATTTAAATAAACGAATTAGTTCTAGAAACGAATGCTTTTTAATGTTTCATTGGTACATCTTCAAAAAAGGCAGCACTGTACCCATTCATTCAGGAAAAGCTTTTTTTTATTTAAAAAAAAGAAAAAGCACATAAAAATTGGTCGTCTTCCTCTGAATTGTCCATTCTAAGTATTTTTACTAGAGAATTTTACTAGAGAATCTAGTAAATAGAATTTACTAGAGAATATTTTTACTAGAGAATTGTCCATTCTAAGTATTTTCTAGAGAATCATCATTGGCCTTGAAACTCCTCCAAAGAAAGCCTCTACTGAGTTTTCATCCTGAGTTTTTTAGTGATATACTCAGGGCTAGT
Organism: Rhinolophus ferrumequinum; assembly: GCF_004115265.2. Classification (NCBI taxonomy): domain Eukaryota; kingdom Metazoa; phylum Chordata; class Mammalia; order Chiroptera; family Rhinolophidae; genus Rhinolophus; species Rhinolophus ferrumequinum. The sequence continues at coordinate 38,952,025 of NC_046296.1, read as the reverse complement.
CGGGCTGCATGAAGATGTAGGTGAGATCTTCGCTTTTCTCTGATCAGGCCACTGAGTAGGTGGCATCATATTTCAGTGAATTGGGAGTGAATATAAAATTAACAGGGACAAGTGTTGACACTGCATAAGGAAGAAGATTGCTGAGTCTAATATTTTAAAACTATAAATTAGTCAATGTCTAGGAACTCTTCCACACATCAGTCTGGAAAGATAAGTCAAGTACAGAATGTTTTCTTTTTCTACCGTAAATATCTGTACCAGTTGACTAGACAATGCTATGTGAGTTGCTAACTTTAGAGGCATTTTTACAGTATAGACATCAACTAAATATGAAGTCCAAAAAAACTAGTTTTTTGAGAATATGACAAAAAGTCCCTGTCAGAAGCTGTCTGTTGTTAATGAGAAGCCTGTTGAAATAGAGAATATAATAAAAACCAAGTGTCCTTCCCAGCTGACTTAATTTTTGAAGGAAGCTGAAAAAATAGACATGTGACCTGGGGTTTGAGAGATGCCCAAATAAACTCGTCCAATATATTTATATTCAAACTTGACCCTGCAGAGATCTTCAGTTTCTGCTTTAAAGATACTATGCTAATGGAAGAATTCATATGCGCATTCTTCCTGAGTGGGCCTCTGAAAGGCAGTATTTTCCCTGTCCTCCGGCTGCATTAATCATCTCCGAGAAGCCCATAAAGATTCTGTAAGCATTCTACAGAATTTAAGATCCCACCAGCTCTTATTTCCAAAGCCCTTTGATACGTATTCACAGACTTTTGGTTCAGAATAAAAATGCATAGGATGTATAGCCCTTTCCTAGAAAAATCACTATTTTCCTTTTGCTGGTTAGGAATAGGAGTCTAATGATTTAAAGCAAATGTCCACAGGAAACACATCATCCTCTAGGTAGTATAGAAATATCTACCAAATTTTAAAATTTGGAAGAGATTCTGAGAAGATAGAATGGGTAGCAGCATAGCTTTGAATCTCCCCAGATCCCTTCACAGAAACAGAATAACTAGATAGCAAAACTAAAAAGCTTGATATATTACAGTAAAAGTTGAAATATTACAGTAAAACTTGAAATACTACAGTAAAAAAGAGCAGCATTGTACCCATTCATTCAGGAAAAGCTTGAACTTTATGAACTTCAAAATACAAGCAGAAAGGGTTAGACACTGCATTTTATTGCACCTAGGCAGGAATAAACAAAGGGAAGGGACAGTGTATCCAAAAGATCTGAGAACAGGAAAGATTAAAAAATAGCCAATAGGTACTCACTGGAAAGTATAGTGGGCCAATGTGATGCCAATAGCTAAATCTGGAGGAATTTTGCCCTCCATAGTGGGTGAGTGCATGGAGCCCACAGTAAGAGAAGTAAAGGGATTGAAACCATATAATCCCTACGTACTCTTGAGACTGACAAGCCAGAGCATCTTTGCAGGTCAAAGCCGACAGGAGAAACTCTGGCGAGTAGCACCAAAATTAAGCTGGACTAGGACAATAGAGACCAAAAAAAAAAAAAAAAGAAAGAAAGAAAGAAAGAAATTTCAGATAAAAATAAGGAGAACAGAGCCAGGAAATCCCAGAAAGCCAGACACCTTGTTTTTGAACACTCCACAAAACAACAAATGAGAGAACTCTGTGAAGTTAACTTTTCTAATTCCTGAGCCATGAAGAACAAATCCTGTGCAAACATTGTTAGAGAAAAGACCATAAGGAGCAGAATAACATTCCTACAATGAAATCACTCTAGAAAGGCAAGTCTTCAAACAAAATGAAAACTGTAAGTTACCATTTCAAAATAAGTGAAAAACATTAGGAAAGTTACACAACCTATGAAAGGATGACATAAATCAAAATTAGAAAAATAAGAGAAATGAGCCAGAACTGAGAAAAAAATTAGAAATAAAAGAAAAATTTATTTCAGAAGTAAAAATGAAATTACAAGGAACACAAAAGTAAATAAATACATCAACAATGCTTTAAAATAAATATAAGGTACAAAGGAGGGAAAATCTTACAAACTATATGAAATGAAGAAAGAAATAAAAACGTTGACGAAAAAGTGACCAATATTGACAGTAGCCAAAGAAGATCCAACATACAATAATGGGAGTCCTTAAAGAAGAAACCCAAAGCAAGTGATTTCTTTTAAAATAATCAAGAAACTTTACTGAAATTAAAAAATTATATAGAACTACACATGGAAATAGCATACCATGTACCTGAGAATATTGATTCAGAATGATGAACCAATACATAGTCTAATAAAACTACTGAATATAGTTTTTATTTTATTTTATTTTATTTTTTGAGGATAGTTTATTGAAAGCAAAGAGTCAGAGCTCCTGAGCGAGAGGGGGTCCTGAATGGGGGTGCCCCTGAATATAGTTTTTAAAAGACAGTGTTACAAGGGCAAGAAAATTAGGTTAGCATCAGATGTTTCAATACTAACAGTTAATGTCTGAAGAAAATGGAGTAACATATTTAAGATTCATAATTAATGTGAATTCAGGATTTCCTATCCAGAAAAACTGACTTTCAGGTACAGAGGACACAAAGTGTCATCAACATGTAGGAGATCAGGGAATATTGTTCCTGTGAACCCTTCCTGTGTCTCTACTAGAAAACAGGCTTCAGAGTGACAAGTGCCACGTCAGTATGAAGACTAATGAGTGTTAAAATATATAGCTACTTATAGAATCAGAATAAAGTGAGAGATAAAAGGGAGTGAGTACTGTGTGCAATGGCTATATACTCTGACCGTGTAGATATAGTAAATATTACTTTTAAAAAGAGAGGCAAATGCAGAATGCAAATGAAAAAAAATATAACTCCGAACAATTATATTGGTGTCAGTACTAGCATTGTTCTGAGTGTATCATGTTTTTAAACCTATGGTACTAAATTCTAATTGGTATTCTCAAAATGAACTCATAAGGTATTTTATCTTCCAATATATCGGGATATTTCATAGCTCTGTCTACTGAAAAGGCCTAGAAACCATGACCAACATAGAAGGTGATGAACATACTTAGAGCCTAGATTATAGTTTTGAAACACCATTTCCTACTACAAGAAATCAGGGCTTTTGGAGAAATGGCAGCTTCCAGGTCTGGGGCATGAGACGTACAAGATGAGGCTAGAATATCTTGTCACATCAGATAACAAGGAAGCTATCAAAGGCTAGGAGGCTCATGTCAAAAGGATTCAGGTGCTAATGGGAGAGGCTCTCACTGGCCAAAGATGGGACAAATTGAGCTGCGATAAAAATAACGATTGCAATGACTTGAAACCCGTAAAATACGATGAATGTATGAGTTCATGATGACTAAAATTAAAAAATCACCTTTGTAGGATGACAGAAAACAGTCACTATCTTGAAAATCGGTAAATTCAGGCAAATAATCAAGCATTTACTTTGCCTTTCCTATCTGATCCTTATCACTGATTAAACAAATAATAGATAGGAGGAAGTATCTTTTTATAGACATATTCCAGCTAATAAATGAAAAAGAAAAAGCAGAATTAAAAAGTTCTAACTGCACAGTAAATTCATGGATCTAGTCCTTGAGCATCAACATTTACTAACGTCACAAAGAGAGACAACTAGACATTATGTACCTCCTGATGTACTACCCAGCATCTTGCCAAAGGTGAGATTCACAACCTGAGGCTCATCACGCCTCCAAATCCAGCTGCCAGCTTGCAGAAAATACAAAGGACAAGGGAACATGCTGAACTGCATCAAAAAGTATGCAACTGGCATCATCCAGACTGCAGGAAACTCTGCAGGTCAAATGCCCTGAGTTCTTCAACAGAGAAATTATATGGACACAACTAGTGTTCAGGGATGCCACTTGGATGGGAAAACCACAAAAAAAATAGAACGAAGTGATTTCTACAGAAGTCAGTTCAGTGGTTACTTTCAGGGGAAGGGAGGCAGTTGCGATCACCACAGAACACATGGAAGGCTTCTATTTCTTGATCTGGGTGATGGTTAAAAGGGTACTTACCTGATAACAATCCAGTAAGCTCTGCATTTGTTTGGTTTGGTTTTCTGTATTTGTGTTTTATTGTATAATTTAAAAATGGCTTTAAAATTAAAAATGCACGTATCCTTTGGCCTAGCAATTCCACTGCTAGTCTATAAGATAAACTCATTGAAATATGGGAAGATCCATGTACAGGTATGTTCACTGCAACACTGTTTATAATTGCAAAAAAGCTGGGGTGGTGGTAGAAATGAACACCTTTTAGGTGGGGACTCATTGAATAAATTACGGTACATCATTACGATGGAACATTAGAAGCCAAGAAAAAATGAGATAGATCTATATCTCACACATATCATTAAGTATAAAAAAGGAAGGTGTAGAATAATGTGATGATGATCTCATATGTGTATACACATGCACACACATTGTATTTGCATTGAAAATATTTTCAATAAAATATCCCAAATGAGAAAACACGGAGGCCAGAAAGGGCTGGTGCAGGAAAAGTATGTTAGGATGGCTGGCAAAAGTAAACCCTTTGGGGTTGGTGAAGTCAACACCAAAGAAAGCAGATTTCCTATGGTGTGCAAGATTTATTTAGGCTTAGTTTTAATAAATAATCATGAGACACAAATTAAACTAATGGTCATCTTACCACTGATGGTTCCTGAGTGTCTTCAGAGTATGGTAATTCAACTTAAACTTGGAGCCCCTGTGCTGTTGGGTGGACAGGAAATTCAACTCGGGTCAGTCTGAAGTATCTTTTGTATACTCATTGAGGGATCTGGCAGGGACAAGACATTGTAAGCAGTGCAAGAACATCTGGAGGTCCTTACCATCATGACTCCACACGGGCAAGTCCCAATCTGCACGGTCCCTTTGGGTTCACCCCTCTGCTATTTCCTAGAAAAAAGGGACTGTTTGGCAAAGACACAACCTCCCTGGAGCATACATAGCAGGGGCAGTGCCAAGAAACACTGTGGCGTCATTGCTGTTTCTAGGAGAACAGATCTTCACAGTCTGGGGCAATCCAGTTCTCCTTACACCATATTCCCCTCCGTGGGTTTATTTGGAACTAAAGCCTGGAAGTCCAGCCACAAGACTCTCCTGAGGCAAAGATACACAGAACCCTTTAGAATGGGAGAGAGAAAGGTGAGAAATACGGAGAGGACAAAAATAAATACTTCATAAAAGACTTTCTCTCCGAATTCCTTTTATTTTAGAGTTGGGAAAATAGACCTGGGCATAAGGACCAAGGGCATACGACTAGTGACTGACAGAGCTGGCTCTTTCTGCTAGATCACCGTGCCTCGCGGCTTTTCTGATTTCCAACCTCTGTTCTATTCTAAATTGCCCTTGTTAATTGGCATTTAAGTCTCTGCACCTCGAGTTTTAGACATATTTGGAAACTTCTTTTAAACATGTTGATCCACTCAGGGCTGAATTATTTGTGACAGCAAGAATAGCTCCACCCTGGGGCATATCCAGCAGGATGAGGGATTCTGGGATAAATTATGGTGTGTTTCATTCTTTCTGGCCCTTGATATTTTCACACAGGAATCTGGTTCCTGAGAGTTCACAGGCCCCAAAAGGCCATCCTAGTGGTGTTTGTGAGGAAAACTCCCCCTGTGGAGGAAAAGGCAAAGTCGCATGGGTCCAGATACCCTCCACAGACACCCTTAGGATCACCTTGGAATCTAATTCCTCCGTGGCAATGATGTTTGTGGACTGGGTGATTTTGGTGAATAAGCATTATATGTAGGTGATTAAGTTTTTGGTCCTTCTTAGTGACAGCTGGCAAGACCATGTCCTTCTCCCACTGCCTCTGAGAGTCACCATTCAGATGCATCTAGACAGGGAGAGGAAGAGGGAGTATTGCATCTAATTTTGAGAGCAATCATTATTGTATCTGTGCAAATGACATGTTCCAATGGACAGTGTAGGAGTGTGCAGGATTGTCTAGTTATCTTGTATATTATAGGCACAATCTAAGACTTTCTCATACTCTCTCTTCTAAAAATAAATCGCAAGAGAACAGGATGTACTGTCGTGCTTCATAATTCAGGCAAACAATGCATGTATTGGCTAACATGGGTTGACATGATCAGCTGCCTTTTTCTTTCTTTTTTTTTTTTTTAAGCCAATCTGGCAGAAAAGCATTGGGGCATGGTGAGAGTTGCATTGGTCCTTCCAATACTTCTCTGTCCAGTCCATTAATCAAGCAGCAGAATAGCTGTAGTTACTGCACTAAAGCCCAAAGAGATCCGTGGTTGTGAGTGGGCTGGTTGGGAACACAGTTATATCATTCCAGTTCTGATTGATTAACACTGAAGTCATTGCTGAATAATGATTACCAGTCAGAGTTACCACAAATCATTCAGTGGGTGAATAAAGACTAAGTGAAACAAACTTGGGCCTTTGAACACTGATTTTTCTTGCAGTGGAGGCAGAGGTGTGGAAATGGTGGGGAAAGGGAGAGCAAACTAGGTCTGACTAGTTTTTTTTAATACTAAGCAAAGAGAAAACAACTGTGGTTCAGGTTCTCATGGTGCCTTCTCTCTGTAATCAGATTACCTCTGAATGCTGGCGCCATAGTCATTCCCTTCTAGCACCTTTGGCTCTCTCCTTACAGATTCCCAGGACCAGCCAGATGGAATTGCTGCCTACTCGAATGATTTAGACCTCCCCGCTCTCAACGCTTTTCCACCCCAATTCCTCCCAATAACTTGTTTCTAGCAAAGTACATTCCATAGCATTCTCCTTCTCTCTCTCTCTCTTTCTCTCTCTCTCTCTCTCTCTCCCTCTCTCTCTCTCTCTGATTGCTCCCATGTCCAAGTATTCGCATGTATGGAAAGATAACATTCATCTACTTAGGTTAGAGGACATTTTCAAAATGTTTAATGTATTTCCACTCATCCTGGATACAGAGTAGGTAGCATGTTAGAGTCGCAGGAATATTTGGGGCAACATCAAATTTAAATATTGCTATATCATTTGTGGTTCTTTGAGACACGTTCAAGCGACCCACGGGGTAAAAAATGTAAGTTTTAAGAAGCCTCTAATGTTGCTTCTTCACAGCTCTCCACTTGGTAGAAGATGCTTCCTAAAGATGCACTTTGGTGAAGTCAGAATCAGCATAGGCTGAGCCAAATCATGATTAAAATTCTTGCTGGCTGCCCCTTTTGCCAGTATTGTTCTGTGTTTCCACTTTTTGGAAATATATCTGCCTGTCCATGTTGGAGAACCTCAGTACCTTCTTGAAATTAAAAACTCAGAGTGTTCCTCTTTAAGAATGCCAGCATTCATAATTTCTAAGTCTCAAACTTTCAAGAAATGGAAGCAGTTGAATTCCTCTGCATTTTAAAGTAGAAATGGTAATATTACCTAACTGGAAATTTCTATAAAGTGTGGATTAGCAATAATGTTAATGCTTTCAAAAAGGGGGTCCTTCTAAATTTATGCTTGAGTATCAGTCACAAGTTAGTACATTCCTTAACTTCAAACTACTTTCTTGTCCCAGAAATTCTGACTGATTCCTATGATGCAGAAATTTACAGAAGTTTGAGTTGAAATGAAATGTTTCAAAACTCAGGTAGAAGTCAATTATAATTTATTACTGCGAGGAAAACGCTCTTAGTTGCAACACCTCTTCCAAAAAAGTTTTTAAATATTCTAGATACAACAAATAAAGATTTATGAGGTATGATTTCACAAGTAGTAAAGTATTTTGGTGAAAACTCCTTTTTTGTAGGTAAAATAAGAAATCACAAGAATAACTAGATGACCTCTGTGGAAATCATCTGCTAACTTAATTGAACAAATGAACTCCATTAAACTTTGGAAAACCAAACATGCATGTTTATTATTTAGTTTCTGGCATTGAGTTATTTTTATTTTCCTTCAGAGTTGTTTGTGGGATCTATTATTTTGAAAACATGCTATTGTAACATAACTTGATCCTAGTAATATAGTAGAAAAGGCATTAGATTAGGAACCACAGGGCCTGGCTGTCATTCTCACTCTGTTCCTCACCAAGTTTGTAACTCTGGTCATTTCTCTCCTATACTTTGGACCTCTGTCTTAACGATTCAACAGGATTAAGAAATACCTAATCTTGCCTCTTTATGTTGTTGTGAAGATCAAATAAGGTCCTAATTGTTAAATCTTTCGAAACTATAAAGTGCTATACAATATAAGGCATTCTACTCATTATCACCTCAGAATTCCTCTCAGATTACATTGCCTCAAATGCATTATTTAGGAAAAGTACAAACTTAAATGCCATATGGAGTTCTTGTTGACACTGCAGATGTTGGTTAATTTTAGATTCTAAAAGAACAAAAGAACAGAAGCACTACCAAGCAAATTATCCTCTCTTTAGCTTTTTCTTCGAAATCTCCTATTATATGAATACCAAGCTAAAAATGGCAGGCTAAATATTGTAGAAAATTACTTCATTTGAAGCATTGAAATTCTGTATCTCCAAGCCCTTTTGCAGAACATGAGTTTATTTCTTCTAGGGCACATTGCCAATGAATTTAATGCTATAAGATTAATTACGGTTATTTCTTTGAGGACCAGGTAAAAGGATTTTAATCTTAAACATTAACTTCAAATGACACAGAGCCAGGGGAAACGCAAGGTCCCAGAAGAGTCACAAAAAGATAAGCAGTCCATGTTGGTGGTCTTAGTCTTTCTCGAACTAGTGGAAAACTGAACTAAGTTCAGCTATCCCTGGGCCCCAATTCTTAAATTCGTATTTACAAGTGGGAATTTCTTTGCAGAACAGGTGTGACAGACATGCACATACTCATGACAACTGGTTTTACAGCCCCATCATATTGAGAAGACCTGCTCACGTGTGCCATCTGTAAGACATCTCTTTGCGTCTTGTCAAATCCCATTCCTGCTTACACGTGCATAAACAAGATGTGTTTTTGTAAAATATATAGATGGCATCTGGCATTCTCTCTTTTGTTTGCATACCATCCACTAACAAAAAATATCCTGGAACGAGCTGATCATTTTGTAAGTTTCTTGAAATTATTTATATATATATATATTATATAATATTTATATATTAAATGATAAATAATATATTTATATATTCTACAATATATTCATATAATTAACATTATATATTATATATATATACATATATATACACACACACATATATATATGAAGCAATAAAACAAAGGATACTTCATGTCAGACCGTATCCATTATATTACCTGAAGAAGTTCAAAAATGGTCCAGCTGATATAGAGTCTAGATTTTTAATAACATTTTCCAGAGAATAATCCTGTCCCAAAATTGCTCACTATGTCTTAGGGCCTTAAGATATTGACAGAATATCACTCTAATTGGAAATAATTCTCAGAGGCCATAAATGTTTTACCTATAAGATAGTTGTTCCTCTAAGAGAGGCAAAAATTTCAAAAGATGTTTCAACCTATATTTTAGAAATTTGGTGGATACTGTATGATATGATATGTTTAAGTGTGCTCTCCTGTAGATTAGAAATACTAAAAGTAAATTCAAAGGGTAGATTTTATGACACTGCTTACAATGGATTCAGTCTAGGCTGATTATTTTAGTATTAAGTATTCCGTTAATCACCTCCCTATCCTGACCATATGCTACCTCTTTTAGCACCCAAGACCAAATAAGACAGGTGCAACTTGATTCCGTGTTACATAGTTCTCTCAAACTGGAACAAAACTTTAACCTCCCAAAATATTTCCCCATGTGAAGGACTTCGGATTACTGCAAATGATTACAGGCCTGAACTAGAAGTACATCCAAACAACTTTCATTCACTACTGAAACTGAACTGGAACTGACCCCCAAAATAAATTGGCCTAATTCCCTGTAAGAGGAATATGAATCAGGTTGCCATCTGTTCCCTTCCTTCTTGTACCTCACCAGTGGGCTCTGTTTAAACGTGTAACTGGTGGAGTCCTTGGAGGGAGAGGGCCAGAACTCTGGCTTGGTGTCTGGACAGGTGTGCTGCAATGGTAGAGGCACTCCAAGTGCAAGAAGAGAAGAGTCTGGGAATTATCTGGGGAAATCTTGTCATATGTCAAACCATGGGAACAACATGAATTTAATTTGCCTAATTTGGTTTGAAGATATTGAATCAACTAAAACTCCTTTGCTTGCCAGAGATGTAAAACATAATCCAAACTAGCTTAATCAAAAAGGTAAATTTATTGGCTCGTGCAACTGAAGAATTTAAAGTTTCTGGTTCAGGTGAAGCTTGATCCAGGGCTCACACAGTGTGAGTGTGACCAAGGACCTGATTTCTCTGTCCAGCATCTTCAATCCTGGCTCCATTCTTGGGCAAGTTCTCTCCTTGTGTAGTCAATAGGGATGCAAACCACTCCAGGGACTACTTGCCTCTAGGTTCAAATCCAGAGCCAACTTTTCTAGTAGGTTTAGAATGGATTACTGTGGCCAGGGGAATAAGTTATACTAGATGCCGGAGACCAAGGTCACATGTTTCCCCTCTGAGGCAAGGGGGTGGGCACGGGGGTGGAAATATCACTCTTCTCCCCAAGCCCTGGACTGACAGTAAGGGAGGACCATAGACCCCAGAAAAAAATGAGAGTGTGGTGAGTAGAACTGATACTCTCTGCAGATGCTCGGGGACCAGATGCACAGATAACTTCATGAAATATTGCTTTTCATTTAAGAAGGGGTTCTGGCTATATCCTAAGATTAGTGTCCAAATCTTACCAGCTGAGGGGGAAAAATGTAATAGCCAAAAGAAAGACTATAGAATCCTCATGTGAGACATTTTAAAAATGGGAGATAGTTTCAACTAGAGCCAGGACTAGCTACTCTTCAGAGAGATTGGACAGTTCTCCAATTTCTACATTTTGTGATTCCTGAGGAAGAGAGCTTTAGAGCTATGAAAAACTTCCTGGTTAGCTATCTGCTGCACCTTGTAAACCTCATGGTTTATTTTTAAACACTTTCTCTCATGCTATAATTTTTTTTAAAACCTCCATAGACATGGAACAGAACGAAAGTACTATGTGGAAAGATCATTTTATTTTCTAATGTGGAAAGATAATTTTATTTTCTAATAATAATAATAGTAATATAGCTGAGTTAGCATCTTATGTATATAGATGTATATACAGAGGGTGCCAAAAAATGTATACACATTTTAATTGTATGCAATCATACCCGTATATATTAATGGCAGCTCCCACTGTCATATCACTTATACGTATTTCTGTATCTGTATATGTTCTCCCAAACATCTCATGTAAATTAACTACCTTAGGATTCTTCCATTCTGTTCTCATGTATCTGGAAGCTAATAAATAAAAAAAAGTCTTTGGGGGTGGAGGCTAGTGTAAAGATAGAATACTTACTTTACATGACCCAGTTTTAAGCACATTTACTAAAGTCTATCTTTTTACCAAGCCCTTAAATCTATTTTCCAAAAGCAACTATGCGAAAATGAAATATTCCTAAGGGAAATGAAAAGGGATGCTAATAAAAGATGGCCAAGGAGTATTTGGCCCTGGGGATAGAGTGGCACTAGAGCTATTTGGGGCAGTATACACCTTACAAGTTCTCAACTCTAAACCCATCATCCCCATCTGAGATTTCATTCTAAAGATGCTTTTATATGTTGCATAAAGAAAATGCAAGTATTATTTAGAGCTTGCGATTCATCAAACTGAATTTTATTATGCAGGAGTAGCAGATTAAATATGAAAAAAATTTCCTCATTGGAAAAAATACAAAGATATAATTTATAGGCCAAAGAATGAGGAACTATTCTTAATGGACTGTGAGAGTTAATCCTTGGAAAGCTGAGGTTCTAATTTGTCTTTTTTTTTTTTTCACTATTTACATTCTGTTTTTTTTTTTAATTAAATTTATTGGGGTGACATTGGTTAATAAAATTGTATAGATTTCAAGTGTACAGTTCCATAATACATCATCTGTATATTGCACTGTATGTTCACCACTGAGGTTCTAATTGGAAATTTAGTTACACTATTCATTGTAGAACATTTCTTTGGAAGATTTTACTAAAGTGTTTGGGAGACTTCTGGGAATATATCCTAAGGACATACCTGCAGACATACCTGCTAGGTTATTCATTACAACATTGTTTGTAATAAACAGCCAAGATTGTGTTCATCAATAGGGAATGGTTAAATACACTATGGCATATCTTGCAATGTAATGCTATACAGCTGTTTAAAAGAATGAGGAAGCTCTCTTAGTGCTGATCTGAAACATCTCCAAGATACATTGTAGAGGGGACAGCAAGATGCAGATATATAAGAATGCAAACTATAAGAATTGCTTGTATTTGCATGAAGGAATACTGGAAGGGGACATAGAGAAACCAATATAAAGTTATCTCTACCTATGAGTGTGGTGGGTGTGGAGACCTGGATGGAAGGAGCAGGATGGGCAGAGACTTTTCACCATATACCTTTTTCTTTTGCCTTGATCTTTGAAATAGGTGAATGTATCATTTGGTCAAATATAAGTAATTAAAGAAATAACAGATAGAATAAAGCTTGAGAGAAGTCAATCAGGAAATCATGCGGTGATTTCATTGACGTTATGGTTGCAACTAAAACTAACAAAAAGCCTGAATCCATCCTCAGCTGAAGGCCTACCGTTGGTCAGGTTTGAGAAGGGAGCCGCAGCAGTAGCCGAGACCATACTGACTCCCACTCCTGTTAGCTGAGCGCCTTGCCTCAGTATCTTCAGCCTCCTGGCTCTTTTTTTAACATTCTTCTTTCCACTTCTTTAAAAAAAACCAAAAACCAGGGTCTGTTGGCTACTATTACACTTTGTTCATAAAGAGTTCAGTTAAAGCTTTACCTAGAATGTAGATTATTGCCTATTCACGTCAGGGAGGTTCCCTAGTTATCTTCCCGAGAGTGGGACTCCTGGTTCACTTAACTGGACAGGGCTTAGGGGCTCCTTTTTGATGCTTTCATTGGAACCCATGCATAATTCTGTCACCGGGCTTAAAACATCCCACAGACATCACCACGGTAGGAAGCAGTCTTCCCCACTGGACGGCGTCTTATTCATCGAGCTCTGTATTCCCAGAGCCTTTACAGGCGCTGTGCAAACTCGGTGAACTGCAACTTCATCCACCTAATTGCTTAGCCCCCAGTCCTGGGTCCTTTTTAATGTCTTTCCCTCACTCAGTCATTAAGTCTATCAGTTAGACCTGTCAGTTTTCTCTGATTCAATAAAACAAAGCCCAAAACCTACTACTCTTCCTCCTCTTCAGCATCACCACCCTACCCAGACCACCACCATCTCTAGTCTGGACCAAATCAACGAGTCTGCCTTCTGCTCCTCTCTCCCACTGCCCCAAGAATGCATTCTTTGTACGCAGTTAGGGCAATCTTTTTAAAAACAAATGAAATCATATCACACTCCTGCCTAAAGCCCTTCAATAATTTTAAAAATTACAACTGGATTACCATTTAAACACGTTCCCCTCACCTCCAAGCCCTACATGATCTGGTCCCGTCTGCTTCTTGGATTTCACCTCCTACTGCCTCTTCCTCCCTCTGTACTACAGAGGCCTTCTTTCAGTTCCTCACATCTACTCTGCCTACTCCTGTCCCCAGGCCTCTGTCTGTGCTCTTTCCCCTGCCTGGAAGACTCTCCCCCTTTCTTTCTGCATGGCTGCCTCCTTCTCATCCCTGATGCCCAAACACCACCTTCTCAGGGAGGCCACTCTGACCACTCCACTGACATCAGACCCTGCACTCAACATCATTGTATTTGTAGCACCTTTGACTATATAGATTCACATCTTTATTTGTTGGTTTGTGCTGATTGTCCCGCCTATAATGTAAGTTCGATGAAGTCTCTTGTTCGCCTCTATATGACCAGTGCCTAGAACAAAGCTGGGCATGTAATGGCTCCAAAAAGTTTTTGTTGAATAAATGAAGGAATTTAAAATTAATTGTGGATAGCATATTTATTTCATTTCCTTAGAGGCCTTTTAATTATAAAAGCAATAAATAATTATTTTAAAAGGAGAGTGTCACGATTGGCTTTTGAAGAAACATTTTAGAAAGCAGGTTAACAGAGTTAACTGCAAGAACATGATTCTACAAAAAATGGTAACTTATTCACAAACCAACCAGGCAACGGGCAGGCCCAGACACTATGTTATGTAGAAGGGATATAAAGATGACCAGATGTTGGTTTTGCACTCAGGGGACTCAAAATCTATGAAAAGATACAACTTTGTAATTATAATATCTAACATCTACATAATGCAAATCACATTCACATTGGTAATTACTTCATTTGATCACCACAAGAATCCTATGAGGTAGGGTATTATCATAATTGTTATTATTACAATTTTATAAATTAAATAACTGAGGCTTAGAGAGGTTATGTGACTTGCCTTAGATGGCACAGCAAGTAATGAATGAGATTTTTCAGTTAGACCCAGATCTTTTGACTCAGCTCTCCTGTTCACCATTTATGTCTATTCAGTGTGATAAATATATGTGCAACTTGCTATGGGAGGTCAAGTGTAACTTATCTGGAGAGGTCTGGAAAGCTTTCGTTGAGGAAAAAATATATAAATGGGGCTCTGAAAGGTGAATAAAAGTTTTCAGGTGGAGAAGGAGACACATTTCAGACAGAATCTGATGAAAAAGAGCAAAAGATGAAAACGTGTAGCATGCTCCAGGTGGCAGGGAGCAGAGAAGTCCAGAAGGAGAGGTTGAGGCCATACTGTAAAAAATTTTCAGTGCCATTTTGTATGCAGCTGGGCAGTCTCTGAATGCAGAGGATTGAAACAGTCAGATCAGGGCTTTGAAAAGAAAATTAGTGGCAGATTGGTGGGTGAATTGGAGCATGAAGAAACAAGTTAGGCATTTTTGCGATCGTGCAAGAGAGTTTAAGTGTCTGAGGGAGGATAGTGGAAATGGAAAGGATTGACTACAAAATGTTTATGTGAATTAGAATCATTTTTGCAGAGGTAGAAGAGAGGGGGGAGTAAGATTATTTTTAAACATTTCTAGCTTGCATGACTTGGTAGCTGATTATCTCAACCAAATTGAAGAATACAGAAAAATGGTTTGAGAAGGGAATTGGAGGGGGGAGGAAGGGGGTTTTCTTATAACTGAGATAAAGCATTTGCTTTCTTTCACTCATTTTTGATTTGAGGTGCCTGTTTGTAACATCCAGGTAGATATGTCAAGCAGGTAGCTAAAAATATGGGCCTAGACTTTGAAAGCGAGGTTAAAATTGGACATCTAGATTTTGGAGTGATCAAAATACAAGTTGTATTAAAATCCCTACTGCAAAAGGGGCACAAGGGAAGTTTTTGGGGATGATGGAATTGTTCTATCTCATCATTATGATCATGGTTACAAGGGTATATACATGTCTCAAAACAGATCAAACGATATATAAAATCGGTGCATTTTATTGCATCTTAAATCCCTTAAAAAAACCCTGAAAACAAATGAACTGCTTTATACAACATAGTAAGTGCTAAATAGTTTTGTTCTTAATTGTTAATCAATTGTTTTAGAAAAATGAAGAGAATGGGATATTCTGCACACATCAGTTAAAAACAACTGATTGGCAGCATGGAAAGCTGCCATGGTTTCATTTGTTCCAGAAGCCAGTGCTAGATTGTCAGTTTATGGGCCATTTGGGAGTCTTCCATTCAAAATCATATTCCCTCCCCAAACCATCCTCTTCCATCCTCAGCCCACCCTGGTACCACCTGCATTGATTTCCGCATTTGGAATTGCTGAGACAATAAAGGCACTTGAAGAATATAATATGACTCATCGCTGAACAAAAAAATCTTTCCTTATTGATTGATTTTAGGCTTATGGCCAATTTGGTCTCATTTGGCTCCATTCCCTCAGCATCACTTCTGAATCATCCTTTCAGTGCTCAGCTTAAAATCTACTTTGCACAGAAAAACATTTTTTAATTTGATAGAGGGAGGTGAAGTCCGATATCTGTATCCATTCACTAATGTGGACACATCTACCATGAGTATACAATCACCAAATTTGTATCTTTATGTTGAAATCTCAGTTCTGTCATTTGCTAAGTCTTTGAGACCCTGAAGAAAATGAGGACAACAAAAACCTACCTTGCAGAGTGGTGTGGATTAAGTCAGATAGCATAAGTGAACACGCTGAGTATGGCATCGAGTAGGCATTTAATAAAAGGCAGATGTCTTGTCAAACCTGGCTATACTTTATGAATTATTTAGTCTATATCATAAATATTTTGAAAGTAAAAGCACTCTTACCTGTGCTCTGTACTCCCACCCTAACTAATACATCCTCAGGAGACATTGGGAAATGACGTTTAGGAAGCTGCCAGGTCAAGGATAAAGTTGAAAAGGACTTACACAATAAATATAAGAGAGGAGATCATTGTGGGGAGATGGGGATAAAAAGGAACTCGTTGCAGAGGTGGTGTCAAAGGTCTTTCTTTACATTTCCTCTTTCCATTTATTTAAAAATTCATGTTGCCAAAAAGAGGGGACAGAGGACTCATTTTGATGAGTGGAGCTGCAAGACTGTGTGCCAATACACCTGGTATTGATTCATGCCAGCTGGGAGAGGAGCTTGGCTTCTAAGTGTTTTACTACTGTGGTTTCCTGGGCTGGGCAGCTGGGGGCCTAATAATGATAAAAACCATAATAATGCTTCATAATTACGTACTGCCCTTTGCCAGAACTTGGGTTTAATTGCAATGACTATGACAGAATTGGCAACATCTGCCTCCCTGTTGGGGTGCAGTACTCAGGGGCCTGGAAATACAAAGTGAAGTGGCAACTGCAGCCTTCTCCTACAGAGCCTATCCTGGCAATTCACCCAGAGTGCTCTGGGTTTGAAGCTCATCACCAGAAACAAACAGTACTTTTAAATTGCCCACATGTACTTGGCACTGTCAAGTAAATAGTGTTTATGAAGCAGCTACTGCCACACATGGGGCACAGCATCATGGAATACCAGGCCTGGAAGGGACCAACACCGGTGATCTCATTCATTATTACCCTGTGCCCTGCCGTGAGGCCTCAATCACAGCCGCTACTCTAATAGGTGACTTCGTTGACCCTCCATTCTGATTTGGGCCAGAGACACTTTTGTGGCAGCCTGATTCAGGTGTCAGGGGATTCACCAATTCATTTAACACTCATTTTGTGGGTGCCTATTCTGAGCCAAGTCACTGAGGAGACGCAAAGATGTATAAGGTACAATCCCTGCCCTCAAAGTAGCTTATCTTTTAGTTGGGGGATTTGTATTCAGGCAGCTGTAACATAAAGATAGTGGAAAGTTCTGGCATATGAAAAGGAATACATTCAAGACTCCAGGTGAAAGGATCAGGGCCTTATTCTCTTTGAGAATAAAAAGGAAGGACGAGAAGGTGTTGGGAGTACTGGGGGAAGAGTGAGGTGAAGAGCTGGGTAACAACTTCAGGAGATTCTTGCAGGTTTCCATTTCTTGTTTTGTTCTGTTTTTTATTTTTGGTCTTCATGGCACTTAGCAATGCCTGAATTATCTTATTTATTGGCTACTTTACTCCTGTACTTTGTCTCACCCCATTTAGGAACCTTGTTAGTTTTGTTCATCACTATATCCTAAGCATCACAAACAATGTCTGGGGCACAGTAAAGTGCTTAGTAAATATTGGCCTAATGAATAAATGGCCCAGGTGAGGCAGTGTCTTTAGAAATGGAGAGGAAAAGGCATTTAATAAATATAATCAATACGACAAACTTAGAAGGGGTAGGGAGGTGTTACAGCAGTGAAGAAGTAGCATTCAGGATTATTCCCAGGTTCCTGGTTTGGCTAAGTGAACGGATGGTGATGTTATCAAATAAGATCAGGAACAGAGAAAGAGCAGGTTTTGTGAACTTCTGAAAGTATTTGAGTTCCAGTTTGAATATGTCATGAGGAGACTCAAGTGGTGATGTCCAAAAGCACTTATATATGCAGATCTGGACCTCATTAAAGGTATACTCAGCCATCAAAATGGTTAAATCACCAAGTATGCAGCGGAATGACTATGTACTACTGAGGAGAGGACTAAGGATCAGATCCTTGGGACTCTCTTAAAGAGCCAACAGAGAACCGATTTAGGTTAACCGAAGAGAAAGACGACCTGAAGGTTTACGGTTTCAGGGAAACTGGGATGAGTGGTGCACCGGGGAGGTGAAAAAGCTTCGAGAAGGATGTAATCCACAGAATCTACTGCAACAGAGATCAAATAACTAATAAGTGACCCTGGAGCTTGGTCACATGGATGTCACTGATAGCCTTAGGAGGAGCACTTTCAGTGGACCAGTAGGGGGTATAATTTAGTCTATATTTGAAGCGTGAATTAACTAAGGATGAGAGCTTGACAAGGAGGCGTTTGGAACACGATTTGGAGGCGTTGGAATACGATCATGGGTATGCCTAACACAGCACTGTCCGCTAAGTTTGTGAATGAGGACAGGTTTCTAGAAGGGCAGATGGAGTCCTGGAAGCGTCATAATGTCTCAACTATGCTTCTACCCTTTCAGCCTTTGCTAGGGCGGGGGCCCTTCCATACAAAGTGCAGGCAAAAAGTGGGAGATACACATCCCTCCATCTGATCTGTGAGTTATGTTTGTGCCAGCTGGGCGTGGGAATGGCAATATATGAATTAAATGATGTTCCCAGTTTCCAGTAGATCTTGGAATGTAGTAACAAGGAGGCTCCATGCTGGAAGACGCTAGGGAGACTCATTCACATTTTCCGACCCCGCGCTCACGCCATCCATTCATCATTTTTCCTTTCCTTTTCCCTAGCGGAGTTGAAACCAGAGACAAAGCGTTTTCCCTTTTCCCACCTCGGATTGACCTTCTGCCCCCAAGCCCACCGATGACCCTTCTCCAACCACATGATCCTTCTCAGCTCTAGTGACTCGCCGCCGCCGACCTCTCCCCTCCAGCCGCTGCCCGCTTTGTCCCGCCCCTCTAGCCCATGTGACAGTCTCTCTGCCACCTGACTGGCTCCTCCCTTTCCCCTCAGGCCGGACCCGGCCGCCGTCACAGCTGCCAGACTCCAAAATGGCAGCCGCGCATAGCGCGCACCGGAGCGGCCAGACCTCCCTGACTCCAGGGCCGCCCCCCTCTCGCTCCCTGCCTCCCTCCTCCGGCCATCACCTACATGCCTTCGGATTGGCCTCTAGGAATCCCGCCCCTCCAGAGCCCCGCCTGCTATTGGTCACGGTAGGCTGCCCTTCAGAGAGGCGTGCTCCCGCCGCCCCCCGCCCCGGGAGGTATTTTCCATTCTGGTGGGGGTTGGGGGGTGGGGGGAGGGGAAAAGGGTGAAGAAGGGGAGGCGGCCGGGGAAAGGGGTGGGGGCCTGGCGGGGGCATCCGGCGGAGCTGGGGTCCCCGAGCTCCGTTCGGAGGAAGCGAGACTGCATTCGCTCGGGCAGTCGGAGGGGACCGGACGGGACCTGCGGGCGGGCGGACTCGCCCTCTCGGTGACTGCGCCGTGCGGACCCGTCCTGCCTGGCCGCAGGTGCCCCTGGATGAGGCCGCCCCGCGCGCCCTGACCGGTGAGTATCCCCGCGGCCCGTGCCCGGCCGTGCCGGAGCCCGCTCCCCGGCCCCCGCACCGCCGTTAGCGGCCGCCTCTCCGGCCCCCGGTGCCCGCGCCCGGCGCAGTCTGGCTTCGGCCGGCGTCTCCACACCGGGGTGGAGGCAGCGTCGGCCCTCTGGTCTGGAAGAGGAGGACGGCGAGCCCCGTACAGACCGCGCCGCGCGTAGTGGGAGCTTGCATTTAGTAGGCTCTCGATGCATTTCCCTGGAATTGTTTTTCTGGTTGGGGAAACGTAGGGCGTCAAAGGGGAAGGGGGTCGCCTTGGTCTAGTAGGAGGGCTTTCGTGATCCGGGTCGTGGTGGAAGGGGGGGAACCGGAGAGTGTGGGGCAGTTGCGCGCGCTGCAGGGAAGGGGGCTCCCCTCAACTCACTTGGGGCTCTAAGGCTCCGACCTGGGGGCCTCTCAAGGTCGACGGGAAGAGGTCCACTGGGAGATGAGAGAGGGAACTGGGGCGCTTGAATGGGGGAAGTGACCGGAGCACCTCCGAGGTTGAACCCGAGGTGGAAAGGGATGCGCAGGCGGTCACGGGAAGACTCCTCTGCAGATACGTGGGGTCCTAAGATTCTTGGGTGCTGGAATTTGGGCATTCAAGTAACTGAAGTGAAGTGACTTTCTGGAGAGGAAGTTGCATTTAAAGAAGGATGCTGAGAAACAGTTTAAGTACACATCCTGGCTTGGTTCTGAACTTTGAAGGCTGGGGGATTACAGTCACAAGGTGATTTTGACATTTTCTTTTGACATTCCAACCGAAAGGTGGCTCGCAGCTGGACCTTGTCAGTTATCCTTTATTTTAAAATGTATTTCTGTGTTTGACGGAATTTCACAAGTTATTAGTTTTGCTGGAAATTCTTGTAACTGTACCTTGAAGTTCTTGTAGAAGCCTCTCCATCTGCAAAAGATCCTTTCCTCAGGTCTCTCCATCTAAAGCAGTGGCGTAGTTCTTCCCAATTTAACGTTTAGACTGGACTGTACTATTATCATTTGCTACTGAGTTTTGTTCTACAAGATTAATAAGCAATTGGCATGCTTTCTTTCCCTTGCTTTTAATTGTTTCTTTACAAGATCATGCAAAATTGATATAAGTTTTAAGACATTTTAATATGTTGAACTGGAAAGATGTTGGTAAGCTAGCAGCTCTAGAAAGCAATACTAAAATCAGGTTGAGTTTTCTAACAGTTGGGAATCTTGCTTAGCATGTCACATGCTTAATTTAATAATCTTGTATTTGCACAATACTCTTAAGCATGAGTTAGGGACATAGAAAATGCATACCAGAGTTAGGCAGTGGCAGTCCACAGAATCCATCTCTGTGGCAGCCCATGGAGGTTCTTCATGTCACTGAGAAGCAGCAGTTAAGAATTGCACAGCTAGCTCTTTAATCTTTTAAATATTTCCTTAATCATATATATATATATGTTCATATATATATATATATATATATATTATCTTACTAACTCCTCATACTTTACAAAGTGAAAGCTTTTTTTAGGGAGTACTTAAACATATTTGAGAAATTTTTGTAGATCAGATTTTGCCCTTTAATGTAATTCATCAGTCAGAGAAAACATTTCTACAAAAAAGTGTTAATATTTTCAGTTGGCACCTTTTTAGTTCTTGAATAATTAGTGGAAAATTACATTTTTTCCCCCTTCCCATTGTCCTTGAGTTTTACTACTCATTGGTAGGGAGAATGTACTGGCACATAAAACAGTAGCCTAAAATATTGAAACCTAACACCTTTTAACATTTTAATTGCTTCTGTATTATTCACCTGGAGACTTATTTCTATAGCACAACAGTATTTGGAAAGGCTATATCCCCCTAAGACCTTTGATGAGGTTGGGCTGTTTTCTCCACTTGTAGAACTAAGGGGCAATAATGCTTATTGCCTGCAAATTA
The DNA here is from genome assembly GCF_004115265.2 of Rhinolophus ferrumequinum. NCBI lineage: Eukaryota > Metazoa > Chordata > Mammalia > Chiroptera > Rhinolophidae > Rhinolophus > Rhinolophus ferrumequinum. The sequence goes on along the minus strand of NC_046296.1, from coordinate 38,930,486 downwards.
GTGGTAATAACTAAATAGAAGGGAGCATGGAAAGCTTGGTAAAAAGACCTATGTGTGAGTCACATTTCTTCTAGAGCTGAAAGAGTAGATCATGGAGATGATAATTTTGCAGATCTGGAAACCAGAACAGTCAAAAAAAGGGACGATGAAATTGCTAGTGATGGAACCAGGGTTGGTGGGCAGGTCCCTGGGTGTTCCTTGTAAGGATGCAGATGTTTGAGTTGACTACTTTTATACATGAAATGGTGTAACACTGGATGAGCTTTTACTGAAAAGTTTAAAACAATATGCATTATTAGTGGAAGTGCTGATATTTTTCTCATTGAAAAGAAACAAACTCATCTAGATTAAAATATTAGATGAACTTCTTAGAGTAGGTTTATGGTGCATCATGTATATGCAGGCACTTGTATGTCCATTTGTTTTCTTGCTGTTAACAAAGACACTTTGAAGCTACAAAAAAATTCCTAGATAAATACATGATCAAATAATAGTCTGCCTTAAGGGTCAGTTAGTGCAAATGATACTCTAATTTTTTTCCCTCCTTCCTCTGTTCACTTGGGACCTTTAATTAGGTGTGCATATCAAGTTTGACTAAAGGTGTCACTTTTTCTGAATGTCATTGGGAGCCTTGTTGCAGTTTCATTATTCTAGAACCAAAATGTTAATAATTGATTTGCAATTATTAACATTGCATTGAGTTCTAGAGGCCCACTGGATAAGCTTAGATGAAGAAACCAGGAGTTTTTAAGGTCTAGTATTAATTGCAACCCCTTTCTCCGAATGGAGCCATGAGATCATTGAACGTTACTTTCTATTAAGTGAAATTTTTGGTGACATCATTAAACTGTTGGATTTTAGTGATAAAATTTATGTAATTCCAGTTTTGTTACATTTTGTTCTTTTTAATTCGCTATAACCCAGGTCTAATTAGTGTCATGAACATGTAGTTTAGCAAATGTTTTTTACGGTGACAGTGGCAGATTTCTTCTGGATATTCTCTGCTTCTGCCTTAAGAGGTTCCTCTATTGCTTTTATAGCAGCTCTTCTTCTGTTTATAGTCCTCTTAACTTTGATTCTTAGGCAGCTCACAACATCTTTACCTGTAACAACGTGTAACTTCTTACTATTTGTCACACATGAGCTTACTTTTATATGCCTCTTTTAAAACATTAATTTCAATTATTTTTAAAAGTATATCACATAATATTTTTTAATTGCCCTTATTTTTAGAATTTCATTAAATCAACTTTATTTCACAGATTAGAGATTAAATTTAAAAACAAGTTATAACTCAAATGCATCTTCATAATGGCAGTAATAGATTCTTGCTATATTGCTTTAGATCTCAGACAGGTATTATGTTGGTGGTACTTTAGATGATAAATACATGGGTCATCGCTTTAGTCTGAAGTAATGCTAGCAAGGCTAAGAGAGTTACATGGAGCCATCAAAAGTTTCCAGGGTCATATTATTTTTTAACTGATACAGAATTTTGACGTTTCAGAGTAACCAACTCCTAATTTTCTTTCGATTAACTATTATAATAAAGATTATGAAATGACTACAGTTTATTGTACATTTTTGGACTCATGGCATGCTTCTAGGAATTTTATAGAACTTAGACATACAGATCTTTTCTTTAGGGCTATTACATAATTCAATTATGTGAATAAAATATTTAGTTAAATAATGGTGTCAAAAGACATCAGAAATACCATTTTATAATAAAATATAACCATTGCTCAAATTTTCATTAAGTTGGAATTTTCTTCATTTAAAAATAATTATGGCATTGTAAATTGCTTGGTACTCATATTTAAAATTCATGGATATATGAACTGAGTAGATACAGACCATGCAAACTACTTAGCTTCAATGTAGATGTTAGAGAATGACAGAGGGGAAATATGATTCATTTGCCTCGCCCAGCTTAATAAATTCTTTTTCTGAGTTGGCCAACCTTCCAGCTTTTAAGGGGGGAAAGGGCTTTTGAATCTGGTTAGAGCAGAAGTAGTCTTGAAGGGTAATTGGCTGGACTGTTGATTCATGTTAATACCGGTAAATTTACATTTCAGTGGCTTAACTGAGAATTAGTTGCCTGGCTTTATTCTATATGGAGGTGAAAAATTTTAAGGATGACTTGAGAGACCTTAATGACACTATTGCCAAATGTGGTATAGTAATAATAATATGTTTCCACATGTTCTCTAATAGCTCGTAAGCATTTCCCTTCTATGCTGTTTAACACCAAAATTTACTGTGATGAAGTGGCATACACTATTCTATTATCAAAGCTAATATTAGGAAGCAATGATGAAAATAATTATTTTTGAAATGGGTTTATCTACTCTGCATTTGTCTTCAAAGTATGTCTTCTTTATTTTATTTAGACTATTATAACAGGAAAAATATCCAGTCTTTTTATTCTAAGCAAGATTCTTCAGTTAGAGATGGTAGTCAAGTGTATGATATGCTGTATTTCAGCAATTCAAAAGGATAGAAGCTTACTTAAGTAATATAAGTCCTTAAAATAAAAAGGTAGAATGATGTAATAGAAATGATTTGGGGGCTGAACCTTAAACCTACATATATAGTGGGTAGTCAGAAGGGGAGCTCAGGAAGCCATATGAAGATGGATAGAGAAAAATGTTGAGGAAAACCAAGATTTTGTAGAAATTTAGCCCTAGAGTAGATTCTGGGTTCTATAGATAGCATGTTTTTGTATCAGGAAAACTGCTGAAGTGTTTTCTAAAGCTAAAGGATAAACTTACTAAACATTAAATATAATCTGTTGGGAGAAGTCCACGTAATTTCTTAAGGGTTAAAATATGTGTGTAGCCAAAGGGGAGCTCTTTTATCTATATTTATTTAGTCTTTGACTTTGGTTATTAACATGAAACAACAGTCCAGCCTCATTATCTTTCAGGTGATCAGTGCTGGGACAATTTCTATTTTATTTTATTTTATTTTATTTTTTTATAAATGATTGAAAAAACAGATTGGCAGTAAAATTTGCCAGATTTGCAGCTGACTCTGTGTGTTGTTCCAGGTAGTTGAAAGCTAAGCCAACGAGGAGAAGCTACAGGAACATCCTTTGATGAGTTTTCGTGCAGCAGAGAACAAGATAATGCATTTAGGAGGAGATATTCCAAATTATATTTCTAGGACCTGAGTTATGACCCAGGAAGGGGATCCAGAAGTCATGGAGATAACTTCCTTGAAGGCATTTATTGTGGTTGCTGCTGGGCCACGAAGTCCTGGAATGTGTTAAGAGTTGGTTGTTGGGTATGGTTTTGAAAACAGTAATGGTGTACATAAAACAATTATAAAAGGGGTTACCATTTTTTCACTATTACGTTTCAGGCTAAGTGATTTGCAGTCATACTTTCATTTAATTCTCTTAATTCTGAAAGGTAGGTGGCATTACCTTATTTTATCAAAGAGGAAATTTGACTCCAGGAGGTTAAATGACTTTCCCAAGTCAGACAAATAATGTGGTGGAATTGGGACGTAAATCCTAAGTGTTTCCCAGGATATTAAGAGGCATCTCTTAAAACTTGTACTACCATGTTTCCCCGAAAATAAAACCTAGCCGGACATTCAACTCTAATGCGTCTTTTGGAGCAAAAATTAATATAAGACCCAGTCTTATTTTACTATAAGACTGGGTATGATATGATATGGTATGATATTATATATGATACCAGGTCTTATACTAATTTTTGCTCCAAAAGACGCATTAGAGTTGATTGTCCGGCTAGGTCTTATTTTCGGGGAAACACTTTAATTTAGGGTTTATGAAGTGCTGTTTCACTCCTTTGCTGTGGCAGCTTCAGATGTCATTACCTCAAGAGATAGTATCTAGATTTTTTCTAGAGGATTTAGAGACATTCCTTAAACTCCTGATTTTTAAGGAAAGCTAGGGATGTTTTGGTGTACAGTTTTACCCTCGACATTGGTAAATCAACATTGGCTACCTATAAAATGTTTCTTCAGTTGACTTTATAAAATGCTGGATCATTAATGGGCATTAATAAAGATAACATTAGTTAATAATGAAAATGTTGTTTGGTAATAAAGACACCAGAGTAGGAATCCAGAGACCTTGATTCTTCTAGTGGTGTGAAAACATTCTGATAGCAATGAAACAGGAATAACATTGTAGCTCTGGGAGGAGGGGAAGGCGTGAGCTGTGTCTTAAGAGATGAGCAGGAAAGGAGGAATTAAGGCGCTCCAGGCAGAGGGAATAGAGAAGTAGGTAAGATGAATCACTGAACTTTGTGAACTGCAATTTCCTCAAATTCAAGTTAAAATATAAGAAAAGTATCTTATATTTTACTTATAAGGGCAACATCTGTTGTATATAATGTTACACATATAAAACAATTTTATATTTGTTGATTTTGGAATCCCAAAAGTGAGTTTCCAAGAACCAAGTAAGTAAGTATATGTGGAAGTGCTTTGTAAATTTTTAAGCGTTCTACCCATGAGCATGATAGAGGAAATGCTGCTGATCTTGTGCAGGTGGACAAAGCGGTGCTGTGGAAACGTAGGTAGCAGAAGGAGAAAAGTGTAAGAGAAGAAACAGCGGAAGTGTGGAAGGGAGGTGTGAAAGGTGAAAGAAAGAAAATGGACAGATGTGAAGAAACTTGAATTGTAGTATTCTTTGTACCTGTCAATCAAAAGAAGGGTTAATATGTCTGTATTTGAAGACTTTTAACATTAACTTATTCTAAGGAAGAAAATCAGTAGGTAGTTGAAACATTTTATTCACTTTTCCATTTAGTCTGTACTGACCATGTTAATAAATAAGCTAACTGAGAGTTGGCTCTATCGCCTGATTGTTTCTTCACTCATCTCATTACCACTGTACAGGTTTAGCTAATGGCTTTAAATAGTATAAGGGTGCTCATAAAAATAAAATAAGCTGGACTGAGTTCCTATTTATTCTAGATTATTAAAAATGAAAGGGCATAGTGTTTTTAAGGAGAAAGGTAAAGTTTGATCTGTTGAATACAAAAAGAAAATTAGGAAATCACACTAGGTAAAACGGGAACGAATTGTGAATAGTTCCATATGCCATACTGGTAATTTGGATTTTTATTTTGTTTTATAGGTGCGGAAGTGACACACATAGTTTGGTGTTTTAGAAAACTGATTATAGCAGTAATAAAGAGAATAGTCTGTAGGAACAGAGAATGGAGACATTTATTCACCGAGTAATACATATGGCAGGGGTGAGTGGCTGAGGCCGTCTCTCTGGCCTTTGGCAGGTAGATCAGTCAAGGATACTATTTAAGGCTCTGCTCCAGTTCAGGAAAGAGACTAAGATGGTCTGAATTACAGAATTGTAGTGGGGATAGAAACAGCACTGATTTCAGAGAGATTTAGGAGTTTAAGTCTTTCTGACTTGGTTAGTGTTTGGAGATGACAGAGAAAGTTAAGAAGGAATCCAAGGTTCCTGACTTGGCAGAACAATAATGTGTGCAAGTTTGAGAGGCGGATACTGAGTTTGCTTTCAGATAAGTAGTTACGTTTTTAGATAAGTAACTGCAAGACCGATTTATCAGTTGGAAATACAGGTCTAGCTCAGGAGCATGGTCAGGTTAATAGATATGATTTGGCAGGCATAAAGTTTATAGTTGAAAGTTGTGAAATGAGATGAGTAATGACTGTAATTCCTAAGTACAAATGCACGCAGAACAAAAAGTAACTGCCAATACTGGCACTTAGTTTGAGAGTGTAGACGTTTTTTAGTATTTACTTTTTGCCTACCTCCAGTCAAACCCCCACCCGCTAAGACTTAACAAGGAATCCATAGAAATATTTGCTGCCAGAAAGCCAGAAATATTGCAGTGTCCTTGAAACAAGGCTTCATCCGGTCTGGCCATCCGGTACAATACAGGGAATTCGTAGACAAACACACTTCCTTATTCCTCACCTAAAGTCTCTGAAATCCTGTTTGCTTTCTTTGGGCTGTGGAGTAGTCTGAACAGATATTGAAGCCTAAAGGTTTTTTTCAACTTTAAAATCGAGTCCAGAGCAGCTCTAATCTACCATCTCTTTGCCGCTGTTTCTCTCCTACCCACTTCATCCCTATGGAGTTTAAGCCTTTGGCAAATAGAATGCACTCCAAGAAAGAAAAGTAAAAACAGCACAAGAGAAAGAACCTTGAAGAGGACTGTAATCTTTTCAGTTCTCCCCCAAAGGTTATACTCTCTAAGCCAGGGGATGGAGGTGGTGAGTCATTGAGAAGAGAGGTCCAAATTCAGTAAAATAAATACATCTATTTAGGAGCAAGATCTTCAAATGCTGAGAGAATTTGGAAAGAATCTGAGGTGGTTTAGCACTTGTGGAAAAGATGAGTTTTTGGTTCAGTTTTAAAGGAGGTAGAAAGACAAGTCTGTGCAGCGAAAAGTAAGAATAACACTACTAACGAGGTGGCAAAAATAGTACCAGGGAAGAAAAAGCAAAGGAACTGGTGAACAGGAGTTCTTATCTAAAATGTACAGGTTGAGTTAGGATTAATGAGAAATTAGGGTAGTTAGGTGATTGAAGACCAAATTTTGGAATTGGAACCTTTTGAAGCACAGAAGTAGAAAATTGAACTTTAACAGAGGAGTATTGTAACACGACTTAAATGGCAATTAAGCACTTACGTAAGATGGCAGCTATTACATATAGTTTATGACATATGTAACACTGATGAATTTATAAACTACCTATATCCCTTATATCTTCTTTTTGTGTTTTTACGTACTTACATAACTGTGGTATAAATTTATATTTCTGGGAATAAAAATTACATAAAGCTCTGGTTTAAAATATGTATTTCATCCATGTTACATGTAACACTAGTTAGTTCCTTTTAGTTTCTAGCTAGTATTCAATTGTATGGATATCTGTACTTTATTATTATTATGGAAAGGGTTGTTTCCAGTTTTCAACTGTTAGAACTAACGCTGCTCTGAACATTCTTGTGCGAGGCTTTTTGTGACTCATGTTGTTGTGGGTGAATACTTAGCAGTGGGATTGCTGGGGAATAGAATAGGTGTGTGTTTAACATTATGACTGACAGAACAAATTCCAAAGTGGCTTTACCATGTTACACTTCTACCAGCAATGTTTCTTTTCCCTCTCTTTTATGGAAAAGTTTGGGTACAATTGATGTTCTTCGTTAAATGTTTGATAGACGTCATCAATGAAGCCATCTTGGCCTGCGGTTTTCTTTGTGGAAAGGTTCTTAATTAAGGATTCAGTTTTTAAAAGACTGGATACAAGACTGTTTAGATCTTCTATTTCTTTTTATGCCTGTTTTGGTAATTTGTGTCTTTCGAGGAATCTGTCCGTTTCATCTAACTTGTCAAATTTATCAACTTGAAAATAAATTAGATACAAGCAGGGTTAAGATTGTTAAATCTTGACCTCTCTGTCATCATGAAGTTACTATCCCTGGGAACTCCCTTTGGTCTCAAGTCTGTTTCTGATACTAAAATTCGTTTTGATTAATATTTGCGTGGTATATCTTTTTCTGTCCTTTAAACCTATTTATATCATTTTGTTTAAAGTGGGTTTCTTGTAGAGAGCATAGAGTTGGATCTTGCTCTTTTATATAGTCTGGTAATATGTCTTTTAATTTGGTGTGTTTAGACTCTGAGTTGGCAAACTGGCTGGCAGAATAAACTTGACCTGCCACCTGTTTATGTAAATAAAGTTTTATTAGAACACAATCATGCCCATTCATTTACATAAAGTCTATGCCTGCTTTTGTGCTACAGTGGCAAGGTTAAATAGTTGGGGCAGAGAACATATGGTTCTCCAAGCCTAAAATATTTTCTGGCTCTTTACAGAAAAAGTTTGCCAACCACTAGTTTAGACCTTTTATATTTATGTAATTATCGATATAGTTGGATTAAAATGTACCATCTTACTATTGTTTTTTTCCTTAGTTTACTATCTGCTTTTAGGTGGGTTTTTTATTATGATGCCATTTTATTTCTTCTATTGGTTTATAACATATCTCTTAAAATTCTTTTAGTGGTGGCCCTTATAGCTTATTAATTACTTAATAACAGTCTGCCCTCAAATAATATTATACCATTTCATGTGTAATGCAAGAATCTTATATAATAGTATGCTCCTAATTCTTCCCTTCCATTTTTTGTTCTTGACACACATTTTGATTTTATGTGTGCTTAAACCCCATTGCTATTCTTTTTGGTTTTCTCAGGTAGTTACCTTTTAGAGCAATTAAAAATGAGAAATATATTTTTAATATTTATCTTCATTTTATCCATTTCTTCAGATCTTCATTTCTTTATATAGATCCAAGTTTGTGTCTGGTATCATATATCTTTTGCTTGAAAAACTTCCTTCCTTTTGTATTTCTTATAGTGTAACATTTTCTCTCTCTCTCTCTCTCTCTCTCTCTCTCTCTCTCTCTCTCTCTCTCTCTCTCTCTCTCTCTCTTTCTGTCATTTTACCTTCTATTTTGAAAGTTACTGTTGTTAGTGGATATAGAATTCTAGGTTTTCAAGGTTTTTTTCCCCTTTTAGCACCTTAAAGATACTATGCCACTATCTTTTTTGCATAGTTTCTTACAAAAACTTTGTTGTGATCCTTATATTTGTTTTCCTGTGTGTAATATACTTTTTCCTTTTGGCTACTTTTAAGATTTTTCTCTCTATCACTGGTTTTCAACAGCTTTATTATGCCTCTTGGTGTAGTTTTGTTTCTGTTTATTCTTGGAGTTTATTGAGGTTGATCTATGTATTGTTCTCATCATATTTATAAAATTTGTAACTACAGATTTTTTAGTTCCCAAGTATTTCTTTTGTGCTCAGACTATAGTCCTACATGTGTTTGACCACTTAATATTAACTCACAGGTCACTGAAGCCCTGTCCATTTTTCTTTCAATCTCTTTCCTTAAGTGTGAAAAGTTTCTGTTTCCTTGTCTTCAAGTATATTGATTTTTTTTAAAACATTAACTTTGTCTCATACGCTATTATGCCCATCCAGTTAATTTTTTATGTCACTTTTTTTTTTCAGTTCTAGAATTACCATTGGTGTTTTAAAAATTTCCTCTTCTCTGTTGAGATTTTTCTCTAATTTTCTTCATTATGTTCATCTTTTCCTTTAAGCCTTTGAACTCTTTTCTAATAGCTATTTTAAATACCTTGTATTAAAATTCTCTTTATACCTGCCAATTCTGGATCCCAATCATAGGGGTTTTTTTTAAATTTTTTCTTATGTCTAGTAATTTTTTATGAAGTTATTATGTTGAGTGTCATGATTTTTTTTTTCCTCAAATGTTTTGTTCTGGCAGGCAGTTTATTTGTGGATCAGCATGACCTTTTGAGTTTTGTTTTTAGGGATTTTTGGGTTTTGATTTGGGGCAGTTCTAGAATACATTTCAGTTTAGGGCTAGTTTGGGCCCATTGCTGAGGCGTGTGCCTTCTTGTGTCTCCATTGGTTGCCCTATATATTCATCGAGGTTTATTCACCCTGGTTGGTGGCAACTGAATGATCCTGGCACAGTGTGAACTCTGGGAGTTGTTTGGCTTAGAGATCCCCAGTATTTGTTATTTTCTTAGTAATTGTTCTCTGTCTAGCCTCATAAATTTACACACCACACATATGCAGATTGGTATTTATCCAGAAACTCAAGGAGACCCCTTTTGCAGATATTTGGAGCACTTCTGTTTAGTTTATTCCTTTGTGGTAATATACCTTGCAAATTCTAACTCTCTCAGACTCCACAAACTCTAAGCTATATCACCTCAACTCAGTGAGACCATTGGCTCTATTTGGGTTCCCACTGTCTGAATTGTAGTTCCAGACAGAAAGCTGGGATAATCTTAGGGGTCACCTCATGTGTTTCCCTTCTTTCAGGGATCATGTTTCCATACTGCCTGTCATACAGTATCTGAAAACAATTGTTTTGTATTTTGTCTAGTTTTCTACTTGTTTATATCAGGAGGACAATTCTGGATGTTGTTATTCCCTTTTGCCTTCATTTTTGAAGCATATTTATGCTGGATATAGAATTTTAAGTTGACAGATTTTTTTTCCTTCTTCTAGCACTTTAAAATCATTTTAGTATTTCCTAGCTTAAATTGTTTTCTGATGAAAAGTTAGTGGTCATTCCTACCATTGCTCATTTGATATGCTTCCCCCCACCCTCTGGCTGTTTTAAAGATCTTTCCTTTTTCTTTTTATCCTTGGTTTTCAGCAGTTTTATTAATTCCAGGACAAATTTATCCCTAATACAGAGGCATAGCCTTTCTGGGATCTCTATTGGATGCAGGTGATAGTAAGGTCTCTCCACTGTAGCTGCCAGTAATTTGAACAGCTCCCAGACCTTTGCAAGCTCAGAAGTTGTTCAGCTCACATTCCTTACTTGTTCTTTCCCCAGATTTTACTCTTTGACTGGCTTCATGGAGTCTTGTACATACAGCTTAATCTCCAGGCAATGAATTAGGAGATCTCTACAGATTTCTGAAACTTTTTCTTTCTATAGCTCCCTTCTTTTTTGTAATCTGCCCCTTAAATTCCATCGACTTCAGTAGCCTCAAACTTTGATCTCTGTTTTCTCAGCTTAGTGAGCTCTCTGTGCTCTTTTGGGGTTTGCAGAAATCCAGGGCATTCTTGAGTCTTTGTTTCCCTTCTTTCAGGATTCACAGCCCTGAGCTGTCTATTGTCCAGCATCTGATAATAATATTTCATACATACTGCCCAGTTTCGTGGTCACTTACAGCAGGGGGTCTAGCCCAGTACCAGCTACTCCATCATCACTGAAAATGGAAGTGTAGAATTTTATTTTAATTTTTCTTCTTTTAAGAACTTTATAATCTTTGATATGTCATAATTTTTAGAGTGGCTTCATTAAAAAGTAATGATAGCTCATAGTTTAATTTTCATACAGAGAAGTAAGTCATACAGAGAAGTAAAAAGAAGAAAGTTTGGGGGGAAAAAACCTCATTATCCTCAAATCCTTAGTTCCCATGGTTATCTTCATCATTTCAGACATATCTTATTGCAAATATACACATAGAAGAATAGTCTTATTTTAAAAATAGATTTATGCAGTTCATACTATTTTTAATTAAAAGCATTTAAATTTAATTAACACAGATAAATTTGTTAAGCAAAAGTGACACTGGAAAAATTGGTCTAGTATAGATAAATATTTATTTACTACAAGAGATATTACTTCTAAAAGACGTTCCTCTCAGTTTAGGAACTAAGATTATAGAAAAAGCCTAAGAAGTTAGAATCATTATGTCATAGACTGCATGCTTCAATAGATCTCTCGTGTAAAAAGCAATCAAGTGTTGGCAAATATTTGCTGTTGGTAGAAGCCTAAATTGGTACAACTTTCTAAATGGCTATCTTAGCTCAGTCTGCTGTAACAAAATGCCATAAATGTATGGTATCATAAACAACAGCTGGCTTATAGACAACGCAGTTTATTTCTCACAGTTCTGGAGGCTGGAAGTCCAAGATCAAGGTGCCAGCATGGCTGGGTATTGGTGAGGGCGCTCATCAGGGTTGCAGACTGCAGACTTCCTGTATCCTCACATGGTGGAAAGAGCTAGGTAGTTCTCTGGCCTCTGCTTCTAAGGGCACCAATCCTGTTTTATGAAGGTTCCACCCTCATGACCTAATTAATTACCTTGCCCCCTTTCTAACTACCATCACGTTGGGGATTAGATTTCAACATATAAATTTTGGAGGTTCACAAACATTTCAGTCCATTGCAATAGCAATTTGGCAGTATTCAGAATCCTTAAGAATGTTCATACCCTTTGTCCAAAATTCCAGGTTTAGGAATTTATTAAGAGGGAAGAGATGTGCACAAGTATGTGTGTGCATGTGTGTCACTCATTACAGTGCTATTCATAATGTTAAAAGTTGGAGGCCTCTTAAACGATTAGATTGTGCCACAGCCGTTATAACCAAATGCTGTGAACCATTGTAAATCATGTTCTTTACAACGTTTGTTTATTATATTGATTATAATAAAAATAATTGGCAGGTGATAAAATCATGAGCTTTAGGATACTGAAGAGTATACGGTGTAAGAAGATGTTCACAGTATAGTAAATGAAAAAAGTAGGATGGTACTTTTGAGTGTCTCAAAAAGGAAACATTTATTGAAAAGACAGGATGTAAAATAAAATGTGCTGAGTAGTTAGATTTTTCAGTCATCTCTTATACTATTTAATATTTTTCACATTTTCTACAATAAGCGTGTACCTTGACTCATAGTCATCCGAAAAACGACTTAAACTTTAATTTTTTAAATTTGATAAAATTAATGATTGTGAGGATAAGGGAAGAAGGATTTCAGTGATTTTAGTTGTTTCCATCCTGACCATGCATGCCTCTTTTCTATTTTTGCAGCTACTTTAGCTTGAGCTTTATCAGTATAGATTTAGTGAAAAAGACATTTATTCATACACTAAATGTGTAATATATATTCTGAATTTTTTCCCAACTAAGGCAGTCTTTCATCTTTCATGTTTCATAGTTTAAAATTGTGACTTTTCTAGCAAGTACTTCTCTGTATATTTGAAGAGATTTAATATTGCTTTCTTTCTTTCCTTTTTTTTCAGAGCTGTTTTTTTAAGTGTTTGTCTTGCTTTCTCAGCCACTATTTCTGCCCCCATCCTTGCAGATGTCCTTATGTTAAAGAAAGAATGGAAGTCATAGTCTTTCATTTTCTCAATAAAATATTATGTATTTGCTGTCTATCCCTGGCATCTTAAGCATATGGACCTGGTGCTCTTTAGGAACTCACTCTAGTGACTCAGCGTCACGTTTTTTGCTATATATAGAACATATTAGAAATCCAGTAGAGAAAGTTAATATTCAAAAGAAGAGACAAAGGAATGTTGTGGTTAATGAGTAAAGAAATAGACATGCCCTCCAGGGAGGTGCCATTCATACCAGACCTCAGAGAGTGACCTTAACTCGAATAGTCTGGTGTCTGTTCCTCAGCGATTGCAGATCTAAGTAACTCAGTTTGCTTAGGGGAAATGATTTCGTGCTAAGCAAATTTACTGAAGACTCAGATGGAAAGCAAAGCTAATTTCTAGTTTACATTAAGAAATATCAAGCCACGATAGTTTAGTAGCCCACATCTTCATTGTAGGGCTACATCTACCAAAGGGATGTGAACAGTTGGGTACAACGATCAGAGTGTGTTTTCCTGGAGGCTTGAGATATTGGTACATTCATCTTTGATTACCTTATTTTTAGACTTTGTGAAGTGCTGTGTAGCTGTGGGCAAATTTCCTAATCCCGAGCCTCAATTTTCTCATCATTACAATTGTGATAATTACTAGCTACCGCGTAGGATTGCTGTGAGAACTAAATAAGGTAACGCATGTAAAGTGACTAGTACAATGCATTGAACATGTAGTTGCCATTCATTAACTCTTATCAGTAACTGTAAAGATGATTTGTTTTCTGCATTTGAGGTCTGGAAGGTAAGAAAAGTGCTCATTTTGAAAAATTTTCATTAAATTTATTGGGGTGACATTGGTTAATAAAATTATATAAGTTTCAAGTGTACATTTCTATTTTACATCATCTATATATTGCACTGTGTGTTCACCAACCATAGTCAGTTCTTTTTCCATCACCATATATTTGACCCCCTTTATCCTCTTCTATCACCCTGCCTGCCCCCTTCCCTTCTGGTAACCACTAGACTGTTACCTGTGTCTGTGAGTTTTTATTTGTTTGTATTGTTCATTTATTGCTTTCAGTTTTATATCCCACATATGAGTGAAATCATATGGTTGTCGACTTTTTCTGTCCAACTTATTTCACTTAGCACGATAATCTCATAATCTATCCGTGTTGTCACAAATGGCAGTATTTCTTATGGTCGAATAGTATTCCATTGTATATATGTACCACATCTTCTTTGTCCAGTCGTCTGTCAAAGAACACTTTGGTTGTTTCCATGTCTTGGCCACCATGAATAATGCTGCAGTGAACATAGGGATAAGTGTTTTCAGATTTTTGGGGTAGTTACCCAGAAGAGGGATTGCTGGGTCATATTGTATTATTACTATTTTGAGGAGCCTTCATATTGTTTTCCATAGTGGCTGTACCAGTTTACATTCCCACCAGCAGTGTGTGAGGGTTCCTTTTTTCCCTACAGTCTCTCCAACACTTGTTATTACTTGTCTGGTTGACAATAGCCATTCTAACAGGTGTGATGTAGTATCTCATTGTGATTTTGATTTGCATTTCCCTGATAGCTAGTGAAGTTGAGCATTTTTTCATATATCTGTTGGTCATTTATGTGTATTCTTGGGAGAAGTGTCTGTGCAAGTCCTCTGTCCATTTTTAATTGGCATGTTTGTCTTTTGTTGTTGAGTTGTACAAGTTCTTTATATATTTTGGATATTAGACCCTTATCAGAGACGTTGTTTGCCAATTTCTTCTCCCATTCGATTGGTTGCCTTTTTGTTTTGTTGACGGTTTCTTTTGCTGCGCAGAAGCCTCCTGACCTTTTCTTGCTGCATGCAGACTCTGCTGGGATCTCTGCTGCACTTGGGTGGTGTAGAGGCGCTAACACTACATGATTTACAAGAACATTGTTCTGAGTCAATCTCGTGAAGAATTGTGATGAATCTTTGCACAGGTTATTCTTCATTGTGAGATCTAGCCATTTTAATATTTTGAGACTAAGGTAAGAATCATTCTTTTAAAGAATTCAGCAGTGTCTGCTTTTCCAGTTTGGCATTTCTCAAATAGTTTGATATTTCTTGTAGAACAAACAAGTGAAGTCCATATAACAAACATAATAAGCTCTTTTTACTCATAGCTGACAACTTAGTAAGGTTTGCGTTCTATGGTTAATATTTCTAATTTTTGTATTTGTAGACTGTGTTGCTGTAAAGGACCTAATCCGATTCCATTCTTTCAGCTCAGCTTACTGAGCCTCAGAACCAGACTGACACTAAGCCACACAGCTGAGGCATAATAGGGGGTTCCTGTGCCTGAGGTACCAGTGCAGCTGGGGTCCAGGACAGTGAGGCCCTTGATAGAAAAGTTTGTGCTCTGGAGGAGCAAGGAGAGTGGCCAGCTCCTTCTTTTGGGTGTCAGCATCTTTCCTCTCACATGGTTCTGAGAAGGCAATATTGAATTAAAGCAGCGAGCTTGCTATAGTTGTCGGTTGCAGACATTCTGAGTGAGTCCGTTCTATACAGAGCCCCTGCCTACCCCTCTTTTCTTGCTTAGCCAAATCCAAATCAGAGGTAAATGAACAAATGTCCTTTTTGTGTCAAGTACTGTGTCTGCTAACTGTGCACTGTGGAGCAGTTGGAACTTAACCCAAGAGTTTTTCATGGCAGAGCTGAGACAGGTCTTTACACTTCAGCATACTCTTCTTTTCACTGTATCCCAGTGCCTCTCTACAGCAGATGAATTTATTTTGTCTTCTGAGTTACCATTTGACTTACATGAGAGGTTTGTCAAAGAATGTTTTCATATCTTACGTAGATGTTATTGTACATAGCACTTTCTTATTTATAGTTCTGGTGTCTGTCTCTCTCATGCGTCTGTTGTCTCCTCAGCCAAGTCCTGGAGAACCTATACCGTGGCGATCTTTCTGTGTGACCTCCCCTTAGGGCTTGGAATGTTTAAGCACTCAATTAGCCTGTTGAACAGTAGGTAAATAGTTGTTGTCAATTTTTTTAATTGCACCAAACTTTACATTTTAACATACTTCAGCTCTAGAAAGATCTGGATTTGCTACGGAAAGCTCATATCTTCAGAAGACTTAAGATTGAAAAATTATAAAAGTGTGGTTGTAATTTGAAAGGAGTTGAGTGCTCCCACGGATAATTTACATTTAATGCTTTAAAAACTAGGACACAGAGATGGTGAGGTTATTTACTTATTTAAATAAGTGACTTTGGTCATCTGGTTGTGTTTTGTTTCCTAAAATCACAGTCTAAGATCTACTAACTTTAATGGCAGCCATCCAAAAATATATATATACGTAGTTATAGAAAATAGCTGTCTTGAATTATAATACTCTGGTGTTACAGTGGACTGATTTGCTTTGGGTTTATTTCTTGGGAGAAAAAATATTTCATACCTTCTCAGGATGGTTTACAGAATAGTGCAATTGTGCCCAGTCTTAGTATTTAATCCCAGTCAGCGTTCCCCCTGCCCTTAGCTTTACTGGGGTATAATTGACAAAAATTGTATATATTGAAGGTGTATAAGGTGATGATTTGATACATGTATACATTGTGAAATGGTTACCACAATCAAGCTAGTTTACATATCCATCACCTCACATAGTTAACCTCCCTTTTTTGAGTGAGAACATTCAAGATCTGTTCTCTTAGCACATTTCAAGTATATAGTACAGTAATATTAACTGTAATCACCATGCCGTATATATTAGATACCCTAAAATTATTTATCTTATAACTGAAAGTTTATATCCTTTGACCAGTATCTCCCCATTCTCCCTACCACTACCCACCAGCTCCTGGAACACCGCTTTCTTCTCTGCTTCTATGCATTTCATATTTATAGATTCTGCGTATCAGTGAGGTCATACAATATTCGTCTTTTATGTCTGGCTAATTTTACTTAGTTTTATGTCCTCTGGTTTCATCCAGGGTGTCACAAATGGAAGGATATTTTTTTTTTTTTTTTGTGGCTGACTAATACTCCATTATATCTATCTGTGTATCTATATATAGTACATAATGATAATGGACAGTAATGTCATTTCTATTCCAAGGACCAAAATAGCATCTAGTATGAATGTGGAATCTTCATTTAGACTTCCTTTGATTTGATATATATTGTATTTGTCTCAAATTATTGTTTTTATTTTTTTATGTGATAGTAAATATTTGTGTTTAGTTGACGTTAGTTATTAATAGCCTTTATGGTTGGTTTAAGGATATAGTTGTTTCTGAGTCTAGAATTTATACCTGGGCCATATCTTTATAGGTGATTTAAAACATTTTAAGTCTCCTGTTAGCTGTCTCTGCATGCTCCCATTTCACTGATATACAAACAACTGAAAACATTTACTTTTGAACCTTAATTTGTAAAGAATTAGAAAGTTCTAAAGTATGGTATGCTATATATTTTTAAAAGTTTAAAAAAATTAAAATCAACATATAGTAAAATTGACTTTTTGGGGGGAGGGTGTATAGTTCTATAAATTTTAACCTATATGTAGATCCATGTAACCACCACCACAACCAGGATTCAAAACTTTTCCGTTATCCCCAAAACTCCCTCATTCTATCCCTTTGTATCACACTTCTAATTCCTGGCTATCTTGTCTTAAGCTCTGACAACCACTGTTATCATATAAATGAAATCAAACAGTGTGTAACCTTTTCAGACTGGCTTCTTTCACTCAGCTAATGCTTTTGAAATTCATCCAAGATATTGCTTGTGTCAGTAATTCATTCATTTTATTCCTTAGTGCTATTCTATTGATAAACTGCACTACAATTTATCTAGTCACCTGTTGAAAGACATTTTGCTTATTTCCTGTTTTGAGTAATTACGAATAGAACTGTAACAAACATTTATGTACAAGTTTTTCTATGAACACAGGTTTTCATTTCTCTAGGATATTTATCAAGGAGTGGAGCTGCTGGGTTATATGGTAAGTGTACATTTATTCTTTATAAAAAACTGCCAAACAGAATGGCTGTTCCATTTTGTATCCTTACTAGCAAAGTATGAGAATTGCAGTTGTTCTGCATATTCTCTTGTATTTGGTGTTACCAATTTTTAAATTTTTTTTTAGCTGTAGTGATATCATTATGCCTTTAATTTGGATTTCCCTAATGGCTAAAAATGTTGAACATCTTTTCATTAGTCAGTTGCCTTTCATCTATTCTCTTTGGTGAACTCTTTGTTCAGGTCTTTTGCCTATTTTTTACTTGGGGTCTATGTTTTCTGTTGAGTTTTGAGAGTTCTTTACATATTCTGAATACAAATCTTCTGTCAGATATACTATTTGTAAATATTTTCTCCCGGTCTGTAGTCTGCTTTTCCTTCTCTTGACAGTGTCTTTCACAAAACAAAAGTTTTTAATTTGAAGTCTAATTTTTAACTTTTTTTTTATGGATCGTGCTTTTAGTGTCATGTCTAAAAATTCTCTGCCTAACCCCATGTCACAACAATTTTATCGTATGGTTCTAAAAGTTTTATAGCTTTGCTTTTTATATTTAGATCTATGATCCATTTTGAGTTCATTTTTGTGTAAGCTGTGAGGTTTAGGTTGAGGTTCATATGTTTTTACTTATAGATGTTCAATTGTTACAACACCATTTTTGGAAAAGACTACTCCATTAAATTGCCTTTGCATCTCTGTCAGAAATCAGTTGGCCATATTTGTGTGGATGAAATGAAAACTTGTGTTCACAGAAAAACTTGTACATAAATATAATAAATACAGTTTTTGCCTTGAAAAATACTTGAAGTTTGTTTGTGGAAGTGGGCATGGGAAAGGTTGCCTCTTGTGAGTTATTTTGAAGTGGTGGAAGGAAAATGTCTGTAATCTGAGAGAAAAGTTAAAAACCTGACGTGGATGGGTATGGCTCCTGACACAAGAGGTGAACTAAGGTAGCTGGGAGATGTTTGAGGTATGTGTGTGCTATGTATTCCGACTGCTCAGGGTTCGGTGCAGCTGGGTACAGTTTTCTGCATCCATCTACCATCTAATATTTAATGGCACATAAGCAAATGGGATTAATATTGTGCTCATGTTACTTCCTGATATAACAAGCACATTGAAACAATTTTGAGTTTTCAAAACAAATGTTATAACAGGACTGACTATATCAGGGTTTTTTTTTCCCCTTCTGAGAACTAATTTACCAGCACACCACTGGAGAAGGATCTCTTCGGTTGTCCTGGAGGAGTCTTCGAGAACTTGATGAAGATGGCAGTTGTACTCAGACTTGACGAATTGAGTATAGTACTTTGTCAGGTATTGTACAAGTAGTGGAACATTCTAGGTAACAGAACAGCAGCATTGTGAAACAGTACACAGATGTAAGCCTGGTGAGTTCAGGAAATCCTTATGTAGTTCAGTGTTAAATGAAGGTTAAAGCTTGGAGGGAGCAAGGGAGGAAGGAGATAGTTAGATTCTCAATGGCCTTAGATGCCACTTGAAAGAATTTACATTTTAATCCCTCAGGGGGTAGAGAACACTGAAAAATTTTGGACAGAGAATTATATTTTCTAACACTAATTGATATGGCACTCCCTGGTGACAGTATAGCGGGTAGATTGAAGGAGGTCCAGCTGCAGTCTGGGAATCTAGTGAGGTAAGGAGGAACAAGTGTGAATCTTTCATAGACTTGACCTCTGAGAATATCATAAAACTCTAGATGCTTACTAGCAACTATTCCTTTCTGTGTCCCTAGAAGTCATTATTACTATAATCCTATTTCTTAATGTTAAGGTCTAGGGCCATGAGAATTAGTCTTCTATATAGTGACAAGCAAGGTGAATTTATAACCTGCCTTCACAATAGCCAGTTTCACGGTTAGCTTCATGTTTACAATGCTTAAAAATGGTGTGGTGAATCATCATTGGAGTAGTTTTATTATTGTAATGTGCATTCATTGAAAAATAATTACATGGGTCAAAGGTCTCTCTGCCCTCTGGATTCCTATTTTTGTCCGAATTATTTTATACTATAGAATAACCATTGTAAGGGATGAATAAATACCAGGTGAAACTCAAGCGTTTAAAAAATGATGTAACTGCGTTCCCTCAAACGAAAGTTAGATGCAAATTACTTGAATACTAAGTCTAAATTAAGAAAGCTATTTATCCCATCCTTTAAAAAATTAAATCTTTTCTTTTATTGTTCCTCACCAAGTGTTTTGATGTCTGTTACCAGAGTAGGGTACTGATAATCTGGTTGAAGATACCAGAGACACTTTCTAAAACTAATTGAAAACAGGAATATCAGGATAAAACTATTTAAAAACCATGTCCTACAGTTTTCTAGTTAATAAACTCCAATATCCCACACAGTATGTATGGTCTTATCTGCATGTAGTAAATATTTGTTAAAGGCTAAAAGGCAGTATTTAAGTATAGGAAGAGCTAGAGACAAAAATAAATGGAAACATTATGAGAATTTTAAAGAATTTTCTGGTCTTTAAAACTTTGGAGAGTATAATTAATGGATTATGGATTCACAGAGGTCATATATCCTCTCAGTAAATTGTCTCTGATACTTTTATGAAGTAATAGTTGCTGTCTTTTCTTTTTGATAAGGCATGGGTGGTGGTTTTTTAAATTATAAAACTATATGAGGTGTGATCAAAAAATACGATAAATGTTTAAATAAAAAATTATTACAGTAAAAGACACATTGCCATTAATCCTGCTCAAAATACTCCCCCTCACTTTGAACACACTTATCCCATCGTTCTTGCCACTTTCTGAAGCAGTTCTGGAAGTCCTCTTCCGTGAGTGTCTTTAGTTGTGCTGTTGTGGCTGCCTCGATGTCCTGAATTGATTCAAAACGTTTACCCTTCATGGTCATTTTGACTTTGGGGAAGAGCCAGAAGTCACATGGTGCCAG
Source organism: Rhinolophus ferrumequinum (assembly GCF_004115265.2). Classification (NCBI taxonomy): domain Eukaryota; kingdom Metazoa; phylum Chordata; class Mammalia; order Chiroptera; family Rhinolophidae; genus Rhinolophus; species Rhinolophus ferrumequinum. Next base: position 38,909,864 of record NC_046296.1, on the reverse strand, counting down.
ATCTGGTGAATAAGGTGGATGAGGACACACGGTAATATTTTTATTTGACAGAAATTGCCATACCAGAAGCGATGTGTGACATGGAGCCTTTCCATCATGATCAAGAAACGAGGTGAATGCTGCTGCCTAGTGCCATCCAACAGAAAGGCAGGGAACTTCAATATGAGAAGAAGCGCATCGAACCTTAGTAACGGGTGTGACAAGTTTCAACTTGTTCGGTGGAATCAGTCAGGTGTGAGCTACAGTTGAGAGAAGGTGTGTTTTAAAGTGTGCCGTAAATCATCCTCCATCATGACAGCGCTCCGTGTCACACATTGCTTGTGGTATATGGCAATTTCTGTCAAATAACAACATTATGGTGTATCCTCATCCACCTTATTCACCAGATCTGGCACCATGAAACTTCTGGCTTTTCCTCAAAGTCAGAATAATTCAGGACATCCAGGCAGCCACAATAGTGCAACTAAAGACACTCAAGAAAGAGGACTTCCAGAACTGCTTCAGAAAGTGGCAAGAATGATGAGATTAGTGTATTGGAAGCAAGGGGAAGTATTTTGAGGGGGATTAATGGCAATATAGCTTTTATTGTAATAATTTTTTTTTATTTGAACAGTCACCATATTGTTTGCTCACACCTCATAAATGTACAAACATAACACGTGATTATTTCAGAAAAGTAAAATAGTACTACTTGCTTGAGTAAAAATTAAAACTCTAATAACCGTAAGGAGCAGTGAATTCTTTTCCCCTCACTCATGTTTATAACTTCTCTGATAGGAAAAAAGTTCCTACTAGAGACTAGATGTTGTTCAGCTATTACGATGACAGCCACTTGTAAAAGGAAATCATGGGTATAGGTAAATAATCAAAATAAAATGTATTACAATCACACGGTCATACTGTAATTCATTGAACTCAGTTCACTTTTAAAGGCAAGTATTATAATGTTTGCTTCATCCAAACATTGCCAAATTATACATACCCTCCTTTTTATTGTTGTCCAGACTCCTCTCCCCTCTAACCATGTCAGGAGCCCTAATCTTTTCTTTGTGCCAGATATTTCTTCTAATCCTCCACGTTTACAGAAATACTAGTGTGCTTTTCTCTTACAGAAATAAGATTTTCTTTTTCTCCCTTACCCCTTACCATACCTTTTCCATACTGCTTTAATTGTTTGCTGACAGAGCCATTTGGCTCTTCTAAAATACGCAGACAATCATCTTTGAATTCGTAGTCATTTAATTATGACCAAGTATGGGAAGAGTAAAAGCATCCTTTTTAGCATGGCATGGAAGACCCTATAGAGTCCACTTTCCCCAGCTTTCGGGTTGCTTTTTCTTTTGCTTCACTCCGCCTGCCCTGTACTTCAGCCATCCATCCAAACCACTCCTCATCTTTTGGGGATCCAGACCCTTTCCTGAGTCTGTGCCTTCACATTTTCTCTTCCTGAAATGCCTTTCTCCATTTGGCAGGTAACTATTCATTCTTCGAAACCTAGCTCAAAGTCACCTTTTCTGTGAAGCCTTCCCTGACCCCTGCATTCATTAAGATTATGTACAGTGACAAGTAACAGAACCACCAAAGTAAGAGTGGCCTAAAAACAAAAGAGATTTATTTCTCTCCTATAAAAATTTGGAATTTGCAGTGTAGGGCTAAAGTGACAGCTCTGTTCCATGAAGTTACTAGGGAAGTAATTTCCAACTCTTGGCTTCAGAATCTCTCAGACCTTTGTTCTCATGGTCCAAAATTGAAGTATCTTTGCTTTAAACAGTATGAGTATGAAGGGAAGACTAAGGGCACATGCAAGCTGTCTCTTAAAGTTTCCCTAAAGCTCCCACACTACATTTCTGTTTGTATCTCATTGGCCTGAAGGAAGGCTGAGAAATAAGTCTTTATTCTTGGTGGCTCTGTACCAGCTGATTATATTATGGAAGAAAGAAGAACAGGTAGGGAGTGCAACTAGCAGTGTGCTCCACTTCCCCAGGTAGAGGTAGTTGCTTTGTGTGCCTGATAGCACTCTTTAATTAGTTAGCACTTAGGTTGTATTGTAGTTTATTTGCCTTTTCCACCAAATCGTGGACTTCTCAGAGATTGAATGTATTTATTTCATGGTTTAATCTCTAGCACTTTACATAAAATTTTGCACTCATAAAGTGTTACATGAAGAGATAAAGACATTCAGGAAGATTACAGCAAAATTATCAGAGATAAAAAGTGATGATATTTAAATACCCATGTGAACAAGGGTAATTGCTTATGTAGACATTGATTTCTTAGACTTAATTTTTTTTCCTGTTTTCTCTTATTATGTAGCGAGAAGGTGGACATTGCCAATAATAGACGGCATAGCTTCTTTTCAATAATGCCTTAGATTTGACCACACAGATAGGACACAAAGTTATTTGAAAGGTTGTGTATTCTCTGTGTTATACTGGTTTTTTTATTTTGGTAAAATAAACATAAAGGTTACCGTTTTAACCATTTTTAAGTACACCTTTCTGTGGCATTAAATACATTCACATTGTTGTGCAACCATTACCACCATCCATCACCAGAACTTTTTTCTCTTCCCCAACTGAAACTCTGTACCCATTAAACACTAACTCCCCAGTCCTCTTTCCCCCCAGCTCCTGACAACCATCATTTTACTTTCTGTCTCTGATTTGACTATTCTAGGAACCTCATGTAAGAGGAATCAGACAATATTTGTCCTTTTGTGCCTGGTTTATTTCACTTAGCATACTCTCGTAACGGTACATCCATGTCGTAGCATGTGTCAGAATTTATTTCCTTTTAAGGCTGAATATATTCATATATATATATATATCTTTACATTTTATTTAGCCTTTCATCTGTCAGTGAATGCTTGGGCTGCTGTGTTACACTGTTTTTGCAAGATTTTAAAAATTTGTTTTCTACAAGTATTTTCAATACAAGTAGTGTCTTACTCTGTGGTAATCTCACCACCACTACCCTCAAACAGAAGCCATATAATTACATACCGTTTCATCAGAAAACTTAAGAAAAATGCAAAGAAGACAAAAAAAATCATCTACATTAGGAACTTATTTTTATAGGAAGTAATACACCCCCTTCTCCCAATCATAGTTTCTGAAGTATAAATTTAAAAAACAAAATTAAGTTATGAAAAACGTTATCTTGGTGTAAATCTGGAAATTAGGCACAAGAGCAGAATTAGAAGGAAATATGGTAGCTTTTCACAGGAAATGATTAGATTTTGTTTTAATGAAGAATCTCTTGATTATATGATAATGACATAGGAGAGTACAACCTGTGAATCCCTATCCTTTTGAAATAGGAAGATATTATAATACCATGACTGGACAATGAGAAAGAAATTATAGCTGTAGCTTGGTGGGTTTGCTTTTATGAAATTTCTGTAACATTTTTTTAAATTAAATTTATTGGGGTGACAATGGTTAATAAATTACATAGGTTTCTAGTGTACAATTCTGTAATACATGATCTATGTATCACATTGTGTGCTCACCACCCAGTCAGTTCTCCTTCCGTCACCATATATTCTAGCATTGACACGAAAAGTGTCAAGAATTGGTGGAGTAAGGAAAATTAGCTCCATTCCTATCACCTGACCTCATTTGTTATCAGAAGGAAGTTTGTTTAGTGACAATAATTATTATTGAATGTTTGACTGCCAATAATACGACTGATGCCTAGAAAATTCTTGATTTTGGCCTCTATCCCACTTGGTACATAGTCCAAATTAGCAATCAAATTCTTTTACTAAAATTCTCTGATCAAGCTTTCAAATATTAGGTTGGTACAAAAGTAATTGCTGTTTAAAACCTCAATTACTTTTGTACCAACCTAATAATTACTTAAGTGGAATACATGCCCCACAGTTTAAACAGAATCTCATAGACACTTTCCCGTTGCAGCTAATTGTTTAGTCCTTTTGGCAGAATGGTGAGTCATACTTCACTAGCCAACTCTCAGACCAGCTGTTGATTTACTTAATTACCTGAGCCAAGACCCAGGCACCAGGATAGAATAGGGCACCTTGGCTCTGGCACCTTTTGTCTTTTCCTAAAAAATTGGGATGTAAATTTCTATCCCTCCGCTTGGTGTACTGTTGTAGAAATAAAATTGACATGCCTGAAATGATCTGAGGAAAAAAGAACAAATTGTGGTGTTCGTAGTAAATCCTTTTAGAGAAACTAGAACTTGATGTAGATGTTAAAAATAGAATTGAATGGTGAAGGACAAAGTAGTGGAGGTATTTCAGAGGAAGGAGAATGAAGTTTGGATAAAATGGGGCCTAATCATGGATGGCGGTGAGAGTCAGGCACAGGATGCTGTGTATGACTGTTGGATGTTCTTGAAAGGAAATGAGTGTAGGAAGAGAGGAGAGACTAAGGTTGTAGAGATCTGGGAATGTGGCGTTAGAACTCTGCACTAGCTTACTGGCAGTGGAGGTGCAGAGAGAAAAGGTAAATTTGAGAGCCATTCTGGGAAAGGAAACTGTTGAACTAGGTTACATTAAATACAATGGTGTTAAGTGGAAGGAGAGTAAAAACAATTTTGCTAAGAACTTGCGCAGAAATGTGGTCCTGATAACCCCCTTTGGGGAGAAACCTTAAGTTAATTTTAGATACTGTGAATTTGAGGTGCAATAAGGAATAGCCAAATTGAGACAGACGTTTTAGGCTATTAGTGGACTGTAACGTGGGTGGGATGTGTGCACTGGAATGTGCTCCCGGCACACATCCAGAAAATCCCGGTTATAACTGTAAAGGCAAGAACATACGTTCTCATAGCGTCTAGATACATGCAAAAACTCTTAAAATCCGGTAATTTGTTCCCCCATTAGCTTCATTGCAACTGACTCTTCTAGGTTAAATAGATGAAATGCGTAAATTACATTCAGGAAGCTGAAGTTCTTCTCCCATGCTACTAAATAAGAAAGTGGAATCTAAATTGCCTTATTAATGCTAATCTTTTTTTTTTTTTTTTGTAGATCATTTTGTCTTTATCTTTTTTTGTTTTTATTTTCTTTCTTTTCCTTTTTATTTTTTTGTAGATCATTTGGGATTTTTGAAATACACAGTTATTTCACCCGGGAATAATAATTGTTTGTTCCTTTCAAATCTATAGAGATGAAGTTAATGAATGCCTTTTTCTATCTCTCGAACTAAGAGGAAAAGGTCATAATGTTTTTGTGCAATGCATACTTTGTTCTTTAACAATTGTGAAAAATAGCAGAAAGAATTAAGGAATGCTGTACTCGTGACCCATACAAAACACCAACATTTTGGGTTGATTATAATATAAAGAAATGTCTCAAACACTTTTTGAAATACTCTTGTAACTAGTACATAGAGGCGTGGCTTAGGTGGGCATAGGAATACAGTTTAGAAAAGAAGAAAAATCACACTGCAACTACTGAGTTTCTTCAAAATTGAGCAAGAAAAGCAACATTGAACCACCATAGTGATGTTACGCATTTTTTGTACAGTACCTTGACTTAAATCCAAGAGCAAAAGTTAAGACACTCCTCCTCTATTTTTAGTAAACAACTGCATGGTAAACTTAGATGACTTCCCCCCTGGATTTCACCTGGGAAAGTGGCCTTTTAAATTTTTTATTTAAAAGAGGGCAGCTTTGGCACTTTTATACTGATTTCACCAATGCTGATATTTCTTGGGTTCCCGGGAAGATTCATATTCTTTAACAGCTGCTGTATCATGGGCTGGAGCTCCCACTAAGCCAGCCTCAGATTTCTCCTGTTTATTTTGTGTGTCAGTTGGTGGTGTAACAGTTCTTATTCATGTTGGTCACCAGTACCATTCCCCCCATCACCATTTCTGCAAAAATATTGTGAACCTTGTCTACATGGAAAATTAAATCCAGTTCACAGACATTTTCAAAACACTTGTCTAATGTTTCCAAAATACTTGACATAGATCTGAAATGCCAAGTTCACTTTCTGAAGAATCCACAGAAGACAAAATATAACATTGCATAATATCCATAAATCAGTTTGTTGTCAGATTCTCCAATTAATAATCCTCCTTCTAGGAAATTACAAACATTTTCATCTTTTATAGATACCAAATGGAATGTCTCCCTGATAATTTGCTCTGTGTATCTTCACTGTGAGGCTGGTAGAACTCGGAGAGCTGCGGCTTCCCGGTGATTGTTGAGGATAAGATCACTTGGATCGTGTCTGAAGGGTGGGCACTGGGGTGGGGGCTGGATTGCCTTTTACTTCTTAATTTGCCTTAATCTGCTCACTAGCACCTTTAGGACAATGTAAAATAGAAGTGATGATAATAAGTATTCTCTTATTCCAACCTCAGCATTTCATCAAGGATAAGGTTAGCTGTCATTTTTTGGAAATGCTCTTTATTAAGTTAGGTAAGGTTTATTTTTCAGTCTTAGTTTGCTAAGAATTTTCATCACAAGTATATGTTGAATTTTATGACGTGCCTTTCTACATCTAAAGTGATTATCATATATTTTTTGTTCTGTAACTATCAGTGTGATCAATTACACTAATTGATTTTCTAATGTTCATACAACCTTGTATTCCTAGACGATGTCTAACTTGATCATTTTTATATGCTGTTGGAGTGAGGTTGCTAATATTTTGTTTAAAAAACTTCTATGTATACCTATGACTGAGATTGGCCTGTATCCTTTCTTTTCACAGTGTCCTTGTTAGGCTTTGGTATCAGGTTATATTAGCCTAATAAAATAAGCTGGAGACTTGTTTCTCTCTTTTAGTCTTTGGAAGAATTTGTATAAGATTCGAATTTTTTATTTTTCCTTAAATGATAATAGAATTCACCAATGAAGCCATCGAGGCCTAGGATTTTCTTGTTGGAAAAAATTTGACTATTGATACTTTTATTTCCTGTGGATGCTTCTTTTCACTCATGATGTCTTCTGTATGCCTATATTTGACTGTGCCTACTGCTGATTGTCCTTAAAATTACTTGTAGGTATTCTCTGAGGCCAATAATGAAGGTGTCTTTCTTCAGTAAAGGTTCATGTTTTCTTCTTTTTTTTAATTTTTAATTTTATTTTTCAATTACAGTTGACATTCAATATTAGTTTCATGTGTACAGCATAGCAGTTAGACATCTATATAATTTATGAAAAGATCACACCGTTAAGTCTGGTACTCACCTGGCACTATACATAGTTATAACAATATTATTGACTATATTCTCTGTGCTATACTTTATATCCCCATGACTATTTTGTAACTACAAATTTGTACTCCCTAATTCTGTCACCCTTTTCACCCAGCTCCCCAACCCCCTCCCATCTGGCAAACATCAGTTTGTTCTCTGTATCTGTGAGTCTGTTTCTGTTTTGTTTGTTCGTTTATTTTGTTCTTTAGATTCCATATATAAGTGAGACCATATGGTATTTGTTTTTCTCTGTCTGACTTACTTCACTTAGCATAATACCCTCCAGGTCCATCCATGTTGTCTCAAATGGTAAGATTTCATTCTTTTTATGGCCAAGTAATATTTCATTGTATATATGTACCACATCTTCTTTATCCAGTTGTCTATTGATGGGTACTTAGGTTGCTTCTGCGTTTTGGCTATTGTAAATAATGCTGCAATGAACATAGGGGTGCATATATCTTTCCAAATTAGTGTTTTGAATTTCTTTGGATATATGCATATACCCAGAAGTGGAATTGCTGGGTCTTAGGTAGTTCTATTTTTAATTTTTCAAGAAATCTCCCTACTCTTTAATGTAGTGGCTGCACCAATTTGCCATCCTACCACCAGTGCATGAGGGTTCCCTTTTCTCCATGTCCTTACCAATATTTGTCGTTTGTTGATGTATCGATGATAGCCGTTCTGACAGGTGTGAGGTGGTATCTCATTGTGGTCTTAATCTGCATTTCTCTGATGATTAGTGATGCTGAGCATATTTTCATATGTCTGTTTGCCATTTGTATGTCCTCTTTGGAGAAATATCTATTCAGGTCCTCTGCCCATTTTTAAATTGTTTTTGTTTTTCTGGTGTTGAGTTGTGTGAGTGCTTTATAAATTTTGAATATTATACCCCTTATTGGATGTATCATTGGCAAATATCTCCTTCTATTCAGTAGGTTGTATTTGTTTTGTTGATGGTTTCCTTTGCTGTGCAAAAATTTTTTGGTTTGATGTAGTTCCATTTATTTTTTCTTTTGTTTCCCTTGAATGAGGATATATATCAGAAAAATAAATGTTATTAAGAGCAGTTTCAGAGAGTTTACTTCCTGTGTTTTTTTCTTGGAATTTTATGGTTTCAGGCCTTACATTTAAGTGTTGAATCCATTTGCAGTGTATTCATGTATGTGGTGTAAGAAGGTGATCTAGTTTCATTTTTTTGCATATTACCTTACCTATCCAGTTTTCCCACCACCATTTATTGAATAGACTGTCTTTACCCATTGTATATTTTTGCCTCCTTTGCCATAGACTAATTGACCATATAGGCTTGGGTTTATTTCTGGGCTTTCTATTCTGTTCCATTGATCTATGTGTCTGTTTTTATGCCAACACCATGCTGTTTTGAGTATTACAGCCTTGTAGTATAGTTTGGTATCAGTAGTGTGATACCTCCACCTCTGTTCTTCTTTCTCAAGATTGCCATGCTATCTGTAGTTCCATATAAATTTGGGGACGATTTCTTCTGTGAAATATGCCATTGGTTCTGTGAAAAATGCCATTGGTATTTTGATAGGGATTGCATTGAATCTATAGATTGCTTTGGGTAGTCTAAACATTTTAATGACGTCAATTCTTCATATCCATAAGCACAGTATATGCTTCCATTTATTTGTACGTTCTTCAGTTTCTTTCTTCAGTGTCTTAGAATTTTTTGAATACAGGTCTTCTACCTCGGTTAAATTTATTCCTAGATATTTTTGTTGTTGTTTCAATGGGATTCTAAATGGGGTTGTTTTCTTAATTTCTTTTTGTGATAGTTTGTTATTGGTATATAAAAATGCAACTGATTTCTGAAAAATAATTTTGTATCCTGATACTTTACTGAATTCATTTACCAGTTCTAATAGTTTTTTGGTGGAATCTTTGGGGTTCTCTACATATGGTATCATGTCATCTGCAAATAATGACAGTTTTACTTCTTCCTTTCCAATTTGGATGCCTTTTATTATTTCTGTTTTTTGTCTGACTGCTGAGGCTAGGACTTCCAATACTATGTTGAATAAAAGTGGTGAAAGTTGACATCCTTGTCTTGTTTCTGATCTTAAGGAAAACGTTTTTAGTTTTTTGTTGTTGAGTATGATGTTAGCTGTAGGTTTGTCATATATAGATAGCCTTTATTATGTTCAGGTATGTCCCCTCTGTCCCCACTTTGCTGAGAGTTCTTATCATAAATGAATGCTGGGTTTTTCTGCATCTACTGATAGGATCATAGGATTTTTATTTTTTATTTTGTTTATGTGGTATATCACATTAATTGATTTGTGGATATTGAACCAACCTTATATCCCAGGAATAAATCCCACTTCATCATGGTGTATGATTTTTTTAATGTATTGCTGAATTCCATTTACTAATATTTTGTTGAGGATATTTGCATATATGTTCATCAGGGATATCGACCTATAACTTTCTTTTTTGTAATGTTTTTGTCTGCTTGTGGAATCAGGGTAATGGTGACCTTGTAAAATTGAAAACCTTCCCTCCTCTTGAATTTTTTGGAGTAGTTTGAGAAAGATAGGTGTTAAGGCTTTGAATGTTTGGTAAAATTCACCTGTGAAGCCATCCAGTCAAAGGCTTTTGTTTGTTGGGAGTTTTTTAGTTACTGATTGGATTTTGTTAGTAGTTATCAGTCTGTTCAGATTTTCTATTTCTTCTTGACTCAGTCTTGGAAGATTGTATCTTTCGAGGAATTTATGTATTTGTTCCATATTGTCCACTTTGTTAGCATTGAATTGTTCGTAGTATTTTCTTATAACCCATTGCATTTCTGTGTTGTCAATTGTCACTTCTTTCATTTCTGATTTTATTTATTCAGGTCCTCTCTTTTTTTCTTGATGCTTCTAGTTAAGTTTATCAATTTTCAAAGAAACAGCTCTTGGTTTCATTGATCTTTTGTATTGTTTTCTTAGCTTCTATTTTGTTTATTTTTGCAGTGATCTTTATTTCCTTCCTTATACTCACTTTGGACTTTGTTTGCTGTTCTTTTTCCAGTTCCATTAGGTATAGATTGTTTATTTGAGATTTGTTTTTCTTGTTTCTTGAAGTAGGCCTGTGTTGCTATGAATATCTCCCTTAGGAAGGCTTTCACTGTGTCTCATAGATTTTGGGTCATTGTATTTTCATTTGTTTCAAGGTATCTTTTGATTTCTTCCTTGATGTCATTGCTGACCCATTCATTATTTAGTAGCTTGTTATTTAGCCTCCATGTTTGTGTGTGTTTTTCAGTGTTTTTCTTGTAATTGATTTCTAGTTTCATACCATTGTGGTTGGAGAAGGTGCTTGATATGATTTCAATCTTATTGTGACTTATTTCGTGGCCTAACATGTCTGTCTTGGAAAATGTTCCATGTGCACCTGAAAAGATTGTATATTCTCCAGCGTTGGACTGTAATACTCTAAAAATATCAAATCCATCTGGTCTAATATGTCATTTATGGCTGTTTCCTTGTTGATTTTCTGTCTGGAAGATCTATCCAGTGATGTTGATGGGTGTTAAAGTCCCCTACTATGATTGTATTACTGTCTATCTCTCCCTTTATGTCAGTCAATATTTGCTTTATGTACTTAGGGGCGCCTATGTTGGGTGCATAAATGTTTACAGAGGTTATACCCTTTTGTAGAATTGGTCCCTTTATTATTATGAAATGCCCTTCTTTGTCTTTGTTTTAAAGTCATTTTTGTCTGACATAAGTATTGCTACTCCAGCTCTTTTTGATTTCCATTTGCATGAAATATCTTTTTCCATCCCTTTACTTTTGGTCTCTGTGTCTTTTACTCTGAAGTGGGTCTCTTGTAGACAAGATTGACCGTCAGTGACAGGCTGTGAAGATTGCCCATGACCACAGAACATGAGCTGCTGTGTGGAATCTGACCCCACAGAGCAGGATTCACCCCAGTGAGCACTGGTGCCTGCTGAGACCACCCTTTGGAGCTAATCAGGTGGTGCTCTGTTGTGGTCTGAAGCCGGCCACCAAGAATGTTAGTTCTGGGGCCTCTTGAGAGGGGCTCCCATGCAGGGCAAGGTCAGCCACTGCCTGTGACTGCCCAAGGCTAATCTATAATTATTTTAAAATTTTTAAAACTCCTTCCAGATGCTACCTGGTATCACATAACAGTCCACTTCTTTTTGTGCTCCTCCCCCTCCAAACTTGCCTGTGTTTCTTTCTTTTAAGATGTGAAGGTATCACTAGCCCAGTAATAGTTTTAAAGAATTTCACAGTTTGAAGGAGTTCATGCAAACCCAGACTACGAACCCTGCCCAGGCTGGTCAAACTGTTTAGGGACCCAGGTCCTAGATGTCCTACCTACCATTCTTTTTTTTCCTTTCACTTCTGTCTGAGCTAAAACAACCTTCCCTGTCATTTCCTGGGCATGAGATCAGGGTTTAGGCTTAGTTATTGTTTACCTTTACCTGAGGTTATATCTTGGGGATCCCAGTTTAATGTGGGGAGATGTTCCCTTGGGCTCTACCCCTTTTGAGGAATCTGTACACTGGCATTTGTTCCCTAATCCTGTGAGGCCACTGAAACCAAAGGTCTAATTTGCTGATCTCTATCTGCAAGTGCCCTAAGGGTCAGTCTTCTGGGGTTTCTTATTACCTCTCTGGGTTCCCAATTGTCCCTAGAATTTGGTCCAGTTGTTTCCTACCATCTTGTCAACTTTTATTTTAGGGTTTTGGGTTTTTGGTTTCGAAGGATTTTTACTTCTTTACGGCAGGAGGGTTGTTTTGAAAAATCCTAGTCTGTCATTACCAAAAATGGTAGTCCTCTTGATTTTTTTCCCCACTTCTCTTCCATTTACCTTCCATTTTTACTTCCGCCTCCATGTTAATGACTTCTTTTCACAAACATTTATATATTGAGCATCTAATTCATATATTGAGCATCTAAAATGTACCAATCATGACACAAACAAAGTCCCTGCTTTCTTGAAATAAACACTGTAGTAGTGGATTCTGGATTGTGGGGAAAGATGCAACACAATAGGACAACATTTTCCTAGAACAATAGGACAGAGCATCAGTGTCCTGCTAAATAGTAGGTTGCCATTGTCAAGTAAGGTTGGGAAACAATGCTAAGGAAGATATCCTTTTCAAAGAGCTAAGGTAAACTTATTTGAACTGAAACCTTTATTTATAAAATACCTTTTAACATCTTGTAGCATACTAGAATCCCAGGGAACATGATTTATAACTGCTTGAGTAGTACTAAAGCATTAAACATCTCTATATTATTACATGTTGTCACAGAGTAGTTTCAGCTCCTGTTTTCCCACAGTCATGTCTAAGGGGAACATTTGCTGAGGGAGTAAACCAAGGCAGCTGTGCCTTGAATGACCATCCCTTACTTGGCCATAGGTGGCTGGACTGGCATGGGTACCCATATCAAAGATGCTGCCAGTCATAGATCAGCCACTGGCCAAGTAGGTGCACTAGCCCAATAAGTTTTGTCCAAATGGGAACAAGCTAAACCAGTCAGGTTCTCACAGATCTCATTGTCTGGGTAAAGAAATATAGCTCTTGCTTTTAATTTTCTGTCTGGATGATTTCAGGACTGACAAGAAAAGATGGTTACTGGAAGAATATACATGATGATGTAGATCACAAAACTCACAAAAAGAAACAGGGATTTGGTAGTTAAGCAATGGAAATAAGCAGAATTTGAAAAGTCAAGAGAAAGAGATAGGAGGGACCTGTGATAGACTGAGAATTAGCCAAAGGTATGGCATTGACAAAGTGGCAGCTATGAGGTAGAAAAAGAATAGAGTATTGGAGTGGGGAGACCACCTGGGAGCTGGAGGCAAATCAGGTACCAAAAGCTGGTACCCAGGGAGGTGCTGAGTCACAGTAATGGCAGGAGCACTAGAACGAGGACGCAGAAATTCCTGCTGCTTGATCTCCTCGGGCAACCGTGGAACTGCAGCAGGCTCTCAGTTCCAGTGCTAGGAGGACTAGGCCCACTTGTGTTACTGATTTTGTTCTTGGATTTCAGTGAGAATTCTTATTTCCCTTCCCATCAAATTCACACTTCAAACCAGGACTTCTCTGTCACCACGCACACCTACATTTGCCAACCTGAGTGAATGTGGTCAGTACCCAGCAATGAGAAAAGACTGATATATAAGGAAAGAGTTGAATCCTTAAGAGATTGATATGTAAGAGTTGAATTCATATCAGAGTGCTACTTTTTGATTAACAAGTAGAAAACTTTTATAACAATGGAATACCCACCTTTCCTACCACCTTTATTACATTTTGGAAATTAATCGAAGCTCAGCTGTACTAGAAATGTTAATGTTACATGACATCACATAATCTATTGCTGTTGGTTATCCTATAAATAGTATCTCTATATCCAAACGAATGCACATTACTTTCTGGTACTCTCTTGGAAAGGGTGTTTCCTACTTCCCAATCTAATGTTACTACTCATCCATCCCTAATACTGTCTGAGAAAATCAGTCTGGATTAGTGGAGATCTCTATATTTGTTATTCCTTTCTCCACTGATTGTATTAATCTGCCCCTCTCATCCCTTCTTTGTGTGTCTTTTGCTTCCACACTGTTCCCCTACCTTTTCTAAAAAAGTTTTTTTTTTAATACTCTTAATTTATTTGGTCTGCGTTTTACGCCTAATTTTCAGTTATGAAATTAGATTGGTCTTTTTCAAAATCTACTTCCTTTTAAAATAGCATTTTTTTTCCAGCCAGGAAATTAAAACATTTAAATGTAATGTTTTGGAAAATACAGAAAAAAAAAGAAAAATGAAATTACAATAGTAAAAAAACACCCAAGATAACCACAATAGAATTTCCTTCCCATAATCTTTTTATTAAAACATGTTTGTGTGCATATGTGTATGTGTGGAGGTCAGTTTACACATACTGTTTTATAGCCATATTAATTTCATATGAACATTTCCAGAAAATTAAATGCTTCCAGAAACGTGGTTTTTAATGTCTTTCTGTTATTCCAGCATATGAAAGTACCACAGTTTATTTAACCAATCCTCTGTTAAGTGAATAATACGGTTATTGCCAATTTTTTGCTACTATAATGCTATGAGGAGTATCTCTTGTACATAAATCTTTGTGTCCTTAATCTATTTTTAAAAATAAATTTCTAATTGTAAAATCTTGGGTCAAAATGTATACATCTTTTTAAAGCTTGGATATGTAATATAAAATTTCCCTCTTGAAATGCCACATGGATTTATATTCTCATATGAACATGTGAACATGCTAGTTTCCCAGTACCCATGCTTAGATATTACCATTAAAATGTAAAAGAAAAAAACAAAACAAAAAACTTTGCCAAGTTGGTAAGTGAAAAATCTTAAATCACATTTTATTTTGGATATCTTTAATAAATTCTAAGAATTACCTTTTGTCATATATTTATAGGCCAAGTATATATCTGATTTTGTGACTTTTCTGGATATGTCCTTTGCTATTTCCCTTTGAGGTGTTGCATCTTATCATTTTCTTATAAATACATTAACACTTTGTCATATATTGAACATGTTTTATCCAGATTATCATTTTGTTTATGGCATATTTTTTAATATGCAAAAGTTTAAAATTTTGTCATTAAGTATTAATTTCCCTTTTGGTTTCTTTCTTGAACAGTTTGCTTAAATAGGCTTTCCGTCTCTTCTTTGAGAGATCATATGGTTTCCTATTAATTTACTACTTTTATTTTACGGTGGGTTTATCTATTTTACAGTCCATTGAAATTCTCATCAGTTGCTCTGTAGGAACATTTGAGATTACTAGATTTTACACCCAGAAGTATAGTTTTCAAGTTTCTGAAAATTTGACTGTTAACTTTATTTTTATTCCTGTCTACTTCCAAAAAGAAGGGAAAAAAGATGATTAATAATAAACTCATACTTGGACATTTAGTGTAATGATAATTGATATAGAATTATACTAGGAAATGGAGGGGATCTCTAAGTCTATCAGAAATTTATAAACTAAGCCTTCCATTTGAATTTCCTGTTGGTAATAGCAGAAAAGAAGAGGAACACAATGATTTATATGTTTCTCATTGTCTGCTTTAAGGAAGCGTATCAGTTTTTTAAGGAGAGAAATGTTGGCTGTAAAGTCAAAGAGGAATTTTTTATGTGAGTCTTTATATAAGGAATGGTGTCTTTGATGCTATTTTTATAGAACATGAAATGATACAAGGCCATTTATTTTATAAACTCAATGAAGCTTAAGGGCATAATATTAAGTTGTAATTCTGGTAAAGTGTATCAGTAGGGAGTCATAATAATACAAACCACGTATTATCTTTCTGGTGAAGTAATTTGATAAGGGACAGAGCATAGAAAGTCTTTGTGGATGATTAGCTATTCCTTAAACTAGCTCTTTGAACACAACAATAGTTTTTAAAAATCAAATTTTGATTTATGTATGTTTATGATTTCTAGTTAGACACAGCAATTGTGGAATGGTTCATCCACATTAGATCCAAGTGTTAAACTGAAAAGTTTGATCTTTTATTGTGAAAACTAGTCTATTGTTATTTGACAAGGTGGAGAATTACCTCATAAAGTGGGTTTCCAGGATTACTTGCAAGCAATAACAGACTATTTTTACCTGCTACACTTCAAACAATTGTAATGTGAACTGTTTAAGTAAATAGTAAATCTTCTTTTCAAATCTGACAGAATGTTGAAGAATTTTTTTTCATGAAGCACTGCTTCCTTCATTAGCAAAAAATATTACGAATTAACTGTACTTTAAACTGCTCAGTTCATGTTTGCAACTATTTAAATTTACTTTTCTTCACCTGTAAAATGTAAAAGAACCCTCATTTTTAAGTTGTGTTTATGGGAAGAAACTATACCTTAAACTATGTAGGAAGCGTTGTTTTTTATTTTTTAGAGGAGACAGGAAGGAGAAAGTTTGTATTGACAGAACAGTATTGCTTTTATTAGTATTTTTGCAGCTTGTACTAAACTTGTAGTGTTTAAATTGAACATTAAGTTAGCACCTGACTGGAACACAACTAGATATAGAGTATAAGACTATTTAGATAACTCGGTATCTTGGACATTATGATTATACTTTAGTTTAATTGGACAGTTGTAACTGCTGTGCTATTGCTAGACCTTTAAATAACTCGAGTCTATTTGTGGAATGCTATGCTTATTTTTTAAATCCGAATTTTTTGTTTTTAAATCACAGATCTTTGAGGTTAGTTAATTCAGTTGCTTGTAGAGAAAGGAATACCTGGGCTGGCTGGAGACAGAGGGTGGCTTATCCTCCTGAGCGTCTCCCATGAAAGACTCCTCACAAATCTCTTCTGGTTGTTTATTTACATTTTTAGTATTTGAAATATTAATCTTTTTCTAAGTGTTTTTTTGTTTTTGTATTTAGATAGATTGAAGAGTGACCAGAATTTTCCTTTTTAGAGAAAGACTCTTCATATACATAAAAACAACCATTTGGTCACCTTTTTTCTCCAGATGACATAATTTTAGCTGTGTTTTGTTTATATTCCTAAATTATAATACTGAGAACTGTTGCTTCTTTTGTGCTAAGTTCTTAAAGTGTGGAGGAAGTGGCCAGACATAGAGTCTTCTTGACTTTTCCTAAGCTGCTTGAAATACTGGGATCAATATTATGGAAGATGTTCTAGAAGGGAGTGACATGGAGGAAGGTAGACTATTGAGGCAGCTGTTACAACTAATGTGTACATGCAAATGATGGTGAAGGCAACCTGGGAGAGGGCAGTGGGGGTAGAGAGGAGGGCTGGACCTGATGTATCTGTGGAGTGGGCTGGAGACCACATT
Source organism: Rhinolophus ferrumequinum (assembly GCF_004115265.2). Taxonomy (NCBI): domain Eukaryota; kingdom Metazoa; phylum Chordata; class Mammalia; order Chiroptera; family Rhinolophidae; genus Rhinolophus; species Rhinolophus ferrumequinum. The sequence goes on along the minus strand of NC_046296.1, from coordinate 38,892,842 downwards.
CGTACCGTTCACCTTCCCTAGGGGAAGGATAAAGGCAGTGGTGACTCTAGGGTATCGAGCATATTTTTCTCCAGACATTTGAATCTCATTCTGGAGCATACAGAAGTTAGGACTTTTGCTAATGGAATAATTTTAAAGAAATATCCTGTCAGTCTGTTTCCTTTCCCTTTAAGTTCGTATTCCTTGTTGCATCTCTCTTAACTTCAGTCTCCATGTGTGTGCTTGTTAGCATATAGATACGATTTGATTTTTGTGTTAATCTTATATCTTGTGACCCTATTGAACTTACTTAGTTCTAGGATTTTCTTTCCTTTTTTTATTTTTTATTTTTAATTAAAATTCCTTCGAGTTTTCTATGTGGAAAATCATGTCATCTGAAAATGGAGAGTTTATTTCTTCCTTTTCAATTAATATGCATTTCTTTTTCTTGCCTTATTGTGCTGGCTGTCACTTCTCTTTTGACCCTAACCTCTTGCTATGGCCACCAGTGATAAGAAAATCATAGTTGTCAGACAGATTGACGTTTGCTTGGAACACTTGCCTGGAGTGGCACTTTCTTTATGCAAAGATTTTTAATTACTGATTCAGTTTTTAAGAGTTACAGGTCATTGATTTTTTATTTCTTCTTGAGTCAGTTTTGGAAATTTATATTTTCCTAAAAATCTAGCTATTTCTTCTAAGTTTTTCAATTTATTGACATAAAGTTGTTCATAATAGTCGCTTATCTTTTAAATATTTTTTTATATCCCTACTTGTTCACTTTTTTGTCTTACAGTGTGTACCCATGTAGTTAGTGACCCCAGGCTTTCATGCTCTCTAAGGTTTTTGGTCTTGTTCCGGTAAGTGTACTTGCTCATAGCACTTTTCTCTGACCATCCTTTCACACCACCTTTTCTGATTGGCAATTTCTAAACTGCTGTGGATTAGGTGTCAAGAGAATGAAGTTTACTTAAACTATGGCTTCGTTTAGAGTAAATACAATTAAGTTCATGGACAGTTAAGTTCACAAACTCATCCTAGAAAAAGTGCTACATACCTCATTGCTGAATATCACTACGGTCACCTTCAAAGTACTCCCCTTTGGAGTACTTTGTATAGGGAAGCTATACACCGATGCCAGCGCCCAGTCCACCCTTCAAAGCAATTTTGGAACTCTTTTTCTGGAATGGCCATCAGAGCTGTTGTCATATTACCCTCGATGTCCTGAGTGTCATCAAAATGTCTTCCTTTCAATATTTCCTTTATCTTTGGGTAAAGAAAGAAGTCACTGGGTGCCAGAGCAGGTGAGTAGGGAGGGTGTTCCAATACACTTACTTGTTTACTGGCTAAAAACTCTCTCACAGACAGTGCCGTGTGAGCTGGTGCATTGTCGTGATGCAAGAGCTGTGAATTGTTGGCGTCAAGTTCAGGTTGTCTTTTTCACGCAGCCTTTTTAGCACTTCCAAATAGTAAACTTGGTTAACTGTCCATTTGGTACGAATTCATATGAATAATTCCTCTGATATAAAAAAAGGTTAGCAAGGGGCCGGCCCAGTGGCTCAGGCGGTTAGAGCTCCATGCTCCTAACTCCGAAGGCTGCCGGTTCGATTCCCACATGGGCCAGTGGGCTCTCAACCACAAGGTTGCTGGTTCGACTCCCGCAAGGGATGGTGGGCTGTGACCCCTGCAACTAGAAAACGGCAACTGGAGCTGAGCTGCGCCCTCCACAACTAAGACTGAAAGGACAACAACTTGACTTGGAAAAAAAGGCCTGGAAGTACACACTGTTCCCCAATAAAGTCCTGTTCCCCTTCCCAATAAAAAAAATTTTTTTTTTAATTAAAAATAAATAAAAAGGTTAGCAACATCGTTGCAATGAGTTTGCAAACTTATTTGTCAGTCCTCCTATGCATAGAGCAAGGGCTTTAAGTATTATCGTCTGAGAACTTGAGCTTTATTATGTTTTCCGCATGTGCTACCAGTAAATGTTAAAATGAATATATTTTATCACCTTTTCAGCTTACTTGTTTCTCAGCTTTTGATAGGTGAGGTTTTATTTCAGTTCTTTACAAGCAAAAGGGTTTTTTTATTTTCCTAATTTTTAAAAAGTAAAATTGTACGTTATATGGTAACACTAACACAAAACTGGGGTGTTTACTTGGAATTTCTGTAATTTTGGTCAAAATGCTTCTCTTAGCATTAGTTTTCTTAGATGATTAAAAGATATCCTTATTTGCCTTTATTTCTCCCGGTACCCCTCCCAAATCTCTTTCTAAAGAACGGACTAATTTTGAGATGTTTAAATTTTCTCTCTTCTTATGCTAGTAAAGAATCTAGATAAAAAAAAGGAAACTTGTCCTGATTATGTTTTCTTCCTTTCCTCCCTCCTTCCTCTCTCCTTCCCTCCCTTTTTCCCTTCCTTCCTTCTTTCCTTCCTTTCCTTCATTCATTCATTGTAACTGTCACATTATTTGAAGACTTTCAGCTTTCTTCGGGCCTTAAAATTTGGCATAGAAGACAGTAGTATCCTTTAGTTCATAAAAGGTTGATAAATGTCTTTAAGTAGTTTCAAATAAAAAATAAAAGGAAAGTATTGTTATAAAAAATCATTTTATTTCAGTCCTTAAAGTCTTTGTATTTCTCGTGATACTAAACTGCTGGGGTTATGAATTGGTTATCCTTTTTAGAAAAAGAAATGGTCCAGATTGCAATTGCTCACCTACCATTGGTAACTGAATACTCTCTATAAATTATTTGTAGGATCACAATAAGCTCACTGTTAAGCAGTTCCCCAAATTAGAGCTTCTGTTTTGGATTAAGGCTAGCCAGGGTGGTAGCTTGATCCACTAAATTCCTCAACTGAGAGTTGTTGGTTTTTGTTTGTTTGTAGCTGCCTTTTGTTGTTGAGGGAGATTTATGGGATGGTTTAATGGCTTGTGCTCTAGGAAGCATGATCCATAGAGGCAGTGTTTACAGTACTAAAACACATGGAGTTGCATTGCTTAGCGAAGTTGCTTGATTTACCTAACTGAAGTAGCCTCCCTTGAGGGGGACATAAAGGCAGGACTAATTGACCCATGATCTCTCCCTAGACGTAAAACAGCTTTGCTTTTTGCCACTAGCACCAACATGTATCTTCTCCTACTTTGGATTGATTATATAACATAAGCTACCATTTTTGAGCCACCATTACATACTCAGCTGTACTTACCTTATGTCGTGTTATCCTCTTAAAACCCCTTGAAAAGAGGGGCAATTTTTCCTGTTTTTAGATAGAAAGCCTGAGACTTAGATTTCACACAGCTAGTGAGTGCTTGAGTTTGATTTTAGGACTCTCTGAAGCTAAAGCACATGTTCCTTGTGTTCCGTCCCAGTCTGCCAGTAATACTGGCCAGATAAGAAACATTTCAATGAGTAGTATATTTGTTAGTATATTACAGAAGATACTTTCTCCATAGAAAATGAAGTATAACTTGTTAGGATTTTATGCTTCTCTAGTGTGCAATATCTATATAGTAAAGTTTAAATTGTGGCAGTGTTTTATAGACTAAAAAGGAATTTTGAAGCAAAAAAAAAAAGAATGAGGACTGCGTTCCTGGGCTTTGTCCCGTACTGTACAGCTCAGCTGTGGTAGTTTAGGTTATAGATGAGCTGTAGCTTCAACTGCTGAGGAACATTGAAATCCTCATCGTGTTTCCCGGGAAATAGCAGAAGTTTAAATGATGAATAGAACTTGCAGTCTGGCAGATATGGTACATAGGACGATACTGACATTTGTGGCATGAACCACAAGAAACGAAAAGGAGGATTATGTTTAAAGGAAAGAAAAGCTAAAGCTTTATGCTAGATAGTACTGGTAACATTTTAAAAGCCACTGTCTTTTCAGTGTCTCCTGTGAGCCAAAGGCTTTGTAGATAAGGTTTTTAATCCTCATATCCAACCCGTGAGGGTAGGTATTGTTAACTTCATTTCCCTCAGAGACAATTTAGGCTCAGGGGTGTGAAGGAATACATTCAGGGTCACAGTATTCTTAGTGGTACAGCTGGAGTTGAACGTGCTCTCTTCCTACCGCCTCCCATTGACTATCTCATGTTTATCACCTAAGCGAAGCACAGGCGGTGTCTCTACAAGTGATGTGGGTTTAAGAATGGCAGTCTGATGGCCTAGAGCGCCCTCCTACATGACACGGGAGGTGAGAACTGTGTGAGTAAAATTCAAGAAGTGGAGATGCAAATTTTAGATACTTATTTTTTATTAGAAAAAGAAACAGCCCTTAAATTATCATTTTGGGGGGGGTATTAATGCAGAATCTGTATACCACTGTGACTCTTAATTTGCTTTTATGTCCTCTTTTTCCTTCTTTTTTAAAAGGGATTATTATATTTTTCTTAACATGCAGAAAGAAATATAGGAACTTCTTAAACTTAATCACTTGAATTAAGCATGTGGTTTCAAAACACATTAACTGGCCATGTATTTAAAAGTAGTATTCTAGAAAAGAAACAGAACTTAGTCATATATGTAGATCCACTAGTTATGGTAATATCAGAACATTTCTGAATGATATACAAGCCTATACAAAGCGTGATGACTTTCATAATAGATAGGCATAGAGTATAAACACCAATACATTCACAGCTGGTCTATCAATCTGGCTTTTTCTCTGGATTCTTTTGGTCAGAGTATTGTTTCACACATTACAATAAAATGGAACAAGTCGGTAATTTTCTTTTGAGAATGCATGTGCTACCTTTGTCAAATTTTAATATCAGTTCCATCACTTTTTTTGCTGTGCAGTTTCAAAAAGTTGAAACTTTTCCATTTCTGTTACTGAAAAAATATAGAAATGATGTATTCCTTGAGGTTTTAAAGAGCTTGTTAATCACATTCCTCGGACTTAGAATTGTTAATATACAGTTCCAGAGCTGCCTCAAGAATAGTAGAAAACCTGAATAGATTAATAATAATGGAAGAAACTTAAGCCCAGTTTATTATTAATAAGCCCAGTTTATTATTTACATAGATAAGGAGTGCCCAGATGAAGTTGAAGACGTAGGGCCTGTAATCCACGCTAAGAGAACAGAGAGCATATTGACACTGCACTGAAGACTAGTACTGTGTATCAGTTTCTACATCTATAAAATTGAGAAAACTTTTACTCATATGGTTGTTGGGAGAAGTGAAATGCTTATACCAGTGTCTGGCACGTGGTTAGTGTTCAGTAAGGTAAACAGACATCACAGCCATCACCGTCATTCTCTTTTTTGAGCTTCCGAGAGGTTTGTCTTATTGCTCACTTCAGATTCTCTTGGATTTATTTATCAATTTAAAAAATACAGCTGCCAGAAGTTTTTCTGTTTTACTAGTCTGATCCCATTTCTGACATAGATAACTAAAAAAGAAAAAAGAAAAAACTACTATTCAAAAAATGAAAAAGGAATATAGTCACAGACAGGAAGGAGACTTTTTTAATTATAAAAGATTGTGTACAACTTTTTGCTTAAAAGAGAACATATGGAAAGATTTTCACCAAAGTAGTAACAGTGTCATCTCTGGGTGGTAGGATTTCAGGTGAAGGGTAGACTTTTTTTTTTTTTTGGGGGGGGGTATGTTTAAGTAGCCTTTTACTTCTATAATATGTATATGTTTCATTTTTACAAATAGTTTGCAGTTTTTTCACTATTACGCTCTAGGGACCATCCATATTGTTTGTTATTATGTGCTCAAGATTATCTTCTTAGAGTATTGTTTCCCCAAATTGTTCCATAGAATGAACATTGTTTTAGTAAATGTAGTATGCAAGGTTTTATGATATACCATATCAGAGGTTGGCAAACTATGGCCTCTAGGCCAAATCTGGCCTGCCACTTGTTTTTGTACAGCCTCTGAGCCAATGGATTTTATATTTGTAAATGGTTGGAAAAAACAATCAGGAGAAGAATGCTTTTGTGACAAGTAGAACTTATATGAAATTTAAGTTTCGCTGACCATCAGTAAAATTTTATTGACATATAGTTATGCTTATTCAGTTACATGTTATCTGTGGTTGCATTCAGACTACAATGGCAGAATTCAGTAGTTGCCACAAAGAACCTACTGCCCACCACGCGTAAGATATTTACTTACTATATGGAAATTTGCTGACCTTTGTACTACATTAGAGAAAACTGTGTTTTGTTCTTGTTGTTGGTTGTTTTTTCTTTTTCAACTCTGCCTGGTTGTAGGGTAACCATCTAGTCTAGAATGTGATTGTCAAGTTAAAGAGTAAGAGCATTTTGATAAATATTGCTTAATATTAATAGAAATATTGCTTAATATTGATAAATATTGCTTAATATTAGCAGAAAGTTTGCAAAATATTAATAATGCTATTTTCTAAACAGTCTGTAATTTTCGTTTTTGAATTCCTGTTTTACCTAAGAGTTATGAGAACTTTTTATTTTCCTGGTGGTTTTGTTGTTTTGTTTTGTTATAATATTTGGTTATTAATTCCCATTGTGGTCAAAATGTGGCCTGTATAATTTTAAAAATGTTATTACGCAATGTATAATACACAAAAAAGAGTGTATAAAATATAAGTGCAATCTAAAGAATACTTAATAAGTACAAACTATGTACCCATTACCCAGGCTAAGAAATAGAAGCTTTCTGAGTACCTCTTCCTAATTCCGTATTCCTCCCCCAAATAGGTAACCATTTCCTTTTTATATTTTCCTTTTTATATTTGCTTTTTATATTTTTTATTATATATGTATGTATAGCTAAACAATGTATTTTGGGATTTGCCTGTCTAAAAGGTAAATGAATTCATAATGAATATATCATCTGTATCATTTATTTCTCTAAGCATTATGTTTTTGAGATTTGTGTGTACAAATATAAGTAACTATAATTTATCATGCCTGCTGTATAGTAATCCATAATATAAATACACACTAAGGGACTAATGAGACTTCACTTAGATGTTTCAATGACAGTCTCAACTGTAACATTTTCTAAATTGAATTTATTAACTCCCTCCAACCCCTCACTTGCCAAAACTGCTCTGTTGTGTTTCCTGTTTCTGAGATAGCATCTCTCTCCAACTATTTCCCCAAGCCAGAGACTTGGCAGTCATTTATGACACCTCCCTCTTCCTCATTCCCCATTAGCCATCAATCATTCATCCTGTAGATTTGACTTGTAAACATTTCAAATCCATCTGTACTATCACCACCCGAGGCCAGCTCTTCCTCAGATCTCTGCGGTGGTCTTCAGTGCAGTGTTAATATCCTTTCCTGTTCTCTTAGCGTGGATTACAAGCCCTACGTCTTCCACTTCTTCTGGGCACTCTTCAGTCTATGTTAACATTAGCCATTATTCATGCCATGGTCATTCTTGCTTCAGGACCTCTGCAGATGCTGTTCTCTCTGCATACAGAACACGATCCTAATTCTTACTCATCCTTTAGCACAAGATTTTGAAATATCACCTCCTCAGAGAGAAGTCTTTCTTGCTTACTATCCCGTAAACTAGATCGTGTCTCCCTGGTACCATTAGGACTTTGTACTTCTCTCTCCTGACATTACTATGAATTTTAATTAAATGGTTATTGAGGAAGACCTCTTATCTGATTCAATCAGGATCAGCAGTCTACAAAGTCTAATAAAGCAGGAAATCTTAAAAAGGATACACACCTTGAATATTTTACTCTAAGAATAAGATTGCATGTTCACTTGTCAGTCTCTCAGTTAAGGGGCCAAGGAAGGTCTTTTCTGTGAAGGTAGGTTCTCTTGTTGCAGTTCCATATTATTTATCTTGCAGAAACCATATCCATAATGTATAATCTAAGATTTCCCTTTTGAGTTTTTTAAATAGAACACAAATTTAGACTCTTGATGCATTCTGAGTTTAGAATCCTTATAGATCTTTGCAATATGTTTTCTAAGTTTTTAAACTATTTTCTTGCCTATACCTAATTCAACAGCATAAGTATCTCACTTTTATTAAGTATTTCAGAGTCATTCAACTCATTCTTCCCTACTCTTCACATTTCATTAATGAACACTTAATTGATTCACATAATTTCAGTAATAAGTGGCATGAACATATTTGGAAACTAACATAACTAACTCAGAAAAATACAACTCAACCAGTGGGAACAGAAGTATCTGTGTACTAGATCAGTGGGCTCCATGTTTTGGGTGCACATGTACATCTACTGTGTGAATATATTATGTATATTGTAATAGTTGAACTCTGAGGTTGAATTATATGACCATTTATTACCCACAAAACAGTAATTTTATATGGTTGAATGTAATATTAAATAGCAGTATAAAAGATAAATAGGCATCCAGTCGGATAGTCACAATAAAGAGTGTAAACAACAAGAAATAAATAATTTTTTAAAAAACCCAAGTGGTTCTTAGGTTATTTAAGGGCCTATAGCTATGATGGCCATGCATCCCTGGATTTCTGGGTCATATTAATACTGAACATTGTATTTTTCTAAAATTTATTGAAATGCCACCAAAATATCCATCAAACGTTGACTCTCCTAAACTGCCTCTTGTACCTGAATTTGGCACAGAAATACTTTAATCCATGTGTCCCAATTTTTGTTATTGTAACTGAAAGAATTTCTACTGGAAATGTATATCATGCCTAAGTAGTCTAGATAGACTGAACAGTATAGGAGGGATTTGAGTTGTCACATTCTTCCTCTTTACCCACTATGGCATGCCATATAGTCTTTTTTTTTTTTTTTGACTAGCTTTTTTTTTCCATTTATTTCAGGTGTACAAAGCAATGTAATAGACATTTACACCCCTCACAAAGTGATAACCCCTCCCCCTACCCAATCTACTACCCCTCTAACCCATGTGTAATCTTAAAACTTGTTGAATTTAATTCTTCTTCTAGTAAAGTGTGAATTAAGTCCCATTGAAATGAACTCCTGGAAATTACTTCAATTGTTTTGTGAAAATTTTGTAATAGTTAACAAATTGGCAGTTAACTATTGACTGTAGTCTTTAATTTTTTTATATATGTAAATTTTTCTAGTAATGGAATTTGACCTCTTATTTTCCATAATTCTGATTTATAACTTACCCTGTTAAATATCATTGTTCAACAAAAGCTGTTTAACTTGCAGCAGCATTATAAAAGTCTTTTAAATTATGATTGTCTTTGAAGGAAGGAATGAGTATTTAGAAATTTGGATAGTTTAAGGATAACTATGCAGGTGTAGAAATGTGAAAGATTGTAATGGATGTTGAACTTTCATTCTAGAATCAACGCAATTGAAATTTAACACTTAGCCATGTGTAACTTTATATAAAACCATATGTAGAGTTGTAATTTAGGTCTCAAGGGGTTTCAGCTAAATGTATTTCCAAAAATTTAACAAAACAAACAAAAGAACCTCAAAAACGACATTGTAAATATTAAGATAGTTGAAGTGCCTTCTTGATTCTTGTGTGGACTCTTCCATAAATCACTATCAGAATTTTTTTATTCCCAGTATTATAGCCGCCCACATAGCATTTCCCACATCAAGAAAAATTCCTCTTTCTATCCCCATGGGGTGTGGAAGCATAATAGTCTCTCTTTAAGTTAGAATATTTTGTCACGACGCAGTCTATCAACAGTATTCAGATCAGGAATAGAGAAATCACTCAATTTCATGCTCTGTCTATAAAAGAGAAGAAACTGCCTTCTGTAACCTGGCAAGTACAAATGTTTTCTGCATGTCCTACTTGTTTATTCAACTTACAAATAACTGTATACGAAGATAAGTGATTTTAAGTTTGGTGGCTTTCTAAAACAGTCACTTTTTTCAGGTATAATTTGCTTGTCAAAGAATTATCTTCAGATAGCTACAAAATTTATGTTGTAAACAGAGAAGAGAGACTTCTGGACTTCGTGAATAGTAATATTCTGATGTATACAGTGGTATGGTTTATAATCTTACACACTATAGACCAGGGTCAGCAAACTTTTTCTATAAGGGGCCAGATAGAAACTATTTTAGGGTTTGCAGGCTACATGTGGTCTCTGTCAATGTTCTTTGTGGGTTTTTTGTTTGTTTGTTTGTTTTTTAATATCTTTAAAAATGTAAAAACCATTCTTAGCTAGGATCCATACAGAAACAGGCCACAGGCCATATTTGGTCCTCAGGCTATAGTTTGCTGATCCCTGTGCTAGATCAGTATTGTCCAAAAGAAATATTATTTGAACCATATATGTAATTTAAATTTTTTTAGTAACCACATTGAAAAACTAAAAATCAAATAAAATTAATTTTAATAATATATTTAACCAATTATATCCAAGCTATTATCATTTCAATATGTGGCACTAGCCACATTTGAGGGGCTCAATAACCACATATATTGGACAGCACAGCTCTAGACCAAAGCTACTCGAAATATGGGCCACCAATTGGTGCCACTGTACAGTTCATTACCAGCCTGTGACAAGTTTAGGTATAGAAATTAAAAGCAAGCATTTAAAATATTTTATAGCAGTTTGACAGTTAATTTATGTCAGTTCAATCTAATAAGAAAATTGGCACTTGTATTTCATGTCTTTTTTTTACAGTTCATATTTCCAGTAATTTATTCTTATTATATTTTATAAAAGAATCAGTCTGCAAAAATTAAAAAGCAACTGGCTCTTTATAATGGATAGTTTAAGAAGCACTGCTCTAGACGATCTCTCCTAAGATTCTGTAGGCCTCTTGTATACAGTGACAAAAATAAAAAGAAGAGACATGCTGATGAGATTGTGGCACCTAGTTTATTTAGTACTATTCACACCCCACGACAGAGCAGTGTTCTTTTACTTGTCTCTTTGGAAGCTACCATTGGAGCCTCACCCAGAGCTTATAAAAAATAGCAGTGCTCATGCCCAACCCCAGACCAGTTAAATCAGAATCTCTCAGGAGGGAGCCTGTGTATCACGTAGTTTCCAGGTGATTATATTATGCAGCCAACATTATCGTGCAGATCCCTCATTCTAGAAAAATTTGCTATGTCTGCATTTGGAAGGAATTACTGATCTGATTGGGCGACATTCTGCCTGGTACCATTCATGTCTTTAACAGTGAAAAGAGGGCTTTTTAGTTAAATATGTCAATTTGACATTCTGTCTTTACTCCCTCCTGGAACCCCACTAAAACTAAAGGAATAAAAAAAGATATAAGGCATAAACTCACAAGTAAAAAGCAGGTGAGAAAAGACAGAAGTAGGCCTGATTGGTCAAGTTTTTGGTAGAAGCAGGTAGCCAGAAATTAAGAGAACTGAGAAAGGTGATCTAAGTGCCAACAATCAAGTATGTTAAAAAGAAGCAAACCAACTTAAACTGCTGGCCCGGAAGTTAGAGAAGACAGTTACTTAAGAAAGTAAGAATAAAGTATGGAGCTGAAAACAGGAATGGTTTCAAGTCTGTATCAGACTCCTTCACCCTGAGCAGCCAGGAGACTATTGTTCTTTTACCTTGGATATAACCAGAGGTTAGAGCTTGGAGAAATTGAAGAGGTTCAGTCATAGCTGGAGTTGGGATATGTTTTATAAATAAGGACACCTTTTGAAAAAACAGGAACTTAAGCGAAAGTCTGAATATTCAGGTTAAGACCTCACCATTTCCTTGCCCTGTTCGCAGAACATGGCAGTCAGGTATATATGCCCCAGACAGGTGATTGGAGCATTTCTGTCTGAGATATGCAGTCAGGAGACAGGCTGACAGATACTGACTTTTGGGGATTCCCTAATAGGAAACTAACTCATTGCCTCATCACCTTGTGGTGAAGCCAACCAGTTGACAAACAACCCCCACCCCCCAATTAGAGCTTCTCATTAGCATGTTAGTTAGCGCTGGTGGATAGCCAGGGATCATCAGACACTTGTGAAAGCCTCTAAAATAAAATTTAAAAATAAAATAATAAAGAGACCTAAAGAGACGTAAAGACTTAAGGGAAAAAGGTACTGAGAAGAAACAGATAAAAATATTTGAAATGTTAAAAGAAAAAAAGGAAAACATTTAAAAGTTTTATATCCTTAGAAAAATGAGATATTATATTCAAGAAGTTAAAATAGGATGCTGTTAAAAAGAATATTGGGGCCGGCCTGGTGGCTCAGGCGGTTAGAGCTCCATGTTCCTAACTCCGAAGGCTGCCGGTTCGATTCCCACGTGGGCCAGTGGGCTCTCAACCACAACCACAAGGTTGCCAGTTCAAGTCCTCGAATCCCGCAAGGGATGGTGGGCTGCGCCCCCTGCAACTAGCAATGGCAACTGGACCTGAAGCTGAGCTGCGCCCTCCACAACTAAGCCTGAAAGGACAACAACTTGAAGCTGAACGGCACCCTCCACAACTAAGATTGAAAGAACAACTTGACTTGGAAAAAAAAAGTCCTGGAAGTACACACTGTTCCCCAATAAAGTCCTGTTCCCCTTCCCCAATAAAATCTTAAAAAAAAGAAAAAAGAACATTGAGAGAACAAGAAAATGGTCTTGCAAATTAAAACTGTTAATAGGAAGAATTGTAACTACAGTGGAAGTGTTGGAAAGTAATGCCAAAGAAATCTACCAGACAGTAGAAAAGGAAAAGAAATGCAATATTGAAAATAAAATATAATCAAAAGATGAGTCTAAGAGTTCTAGTGTCTAATAAAAAGGACTTTCAGGAGGGTGGGGCGGTGGGGAAGGACATTGAAAGGACTCAGGCTAAGGATAAAGAGAAGAAGCTGCAATTTTTCATGAAATAAAAACAGATCACATAAGAAGACTGGGAATTGGTATGATTCTGAACTTTTCAACAGCCACACTAGAAGCTACTAGAACAGTGGAGTAATACCCTCAAAATTCTGAGGGTAAATTATTTGCAACTTAGAAATTTATCAACCAATAGCAATATGAACATGTTATCTATAAATGAGGAGGAAAATACCAGGAGGAACAGCTTAAAAGAATTTAAAGTAATTTTCCTTGATTCCTAGGGAATCAAGGATGGAAAGGATGTGGCAGGCAGTGCTGTTTTTTGTTGTTGTTGTTGTTATAAGCCTTGTAATATTTAAACTTTGAAACTATGAATGTATGAATAAAATAAGAAGAAATAAAAGGGTAAAATTAAAGGTAAAAAAAACTTAAAAGTAAAGAAATGAGAAGAAAACTGGGCTAGGAAGGGCTAGGCTATTAGAAGGGTACATCTACAAAGATTTGGGGAGTCACCAAGAATTAGTGAGTGACTAGGCAGAAATGAACCCCGTACATATAACCGGACTATGAGCGAAGAACAGAAATCTCAATGTAAAAAAAAAAAGAACAAGTGATAACAACAAGGCGTGTTAAGTTCAAGTGGTGTAAGCCTCAGAAAAGGTTCAAAACAAAACATTTTTTTTAAGGGGAGGAGACAAAATATTCTGATAAAGTCTAATAAGATTTAACAGTTACATCTAATAGATTTTATTTAAACACATACCACCTACCATGCAAGCTCATATGAACCTAACAGTATGCTTTTAATAAAGAATAATCTGAAAATATATTTCATGATTTCAGAGACAAATTCTGTTTTCATTGTCATTAGTCCAAGAGCATTATTAGTCCAAGAGCTCTTTATGTAAGAAACTAAAGGGAAGATTTATCATTCATTTTAAGAAAGCTTATTCTTTATTGTTCTCTTAACCCTAGTCAACTTCTTGAAAATGGAAGTATTTATGGCAAAGAGGATTAGTCAAAATTATGGAAGGATGAGCGCTAATGACTCTTCACCACTGTAAGAAAACAGTGCTCAAATAGCTTGCCAATACTGATTCTAAACTGATGAATAGTACATAATGAAATAATAAACATGAACAAAAAGTTCTGGAGGAAAAGAGTATCATACTGATTAAATAGCAAAATAGAAAAAGACATTTTTTAAAAGTTTCTGCTGTCATGTTGTGACAAAACCAGTTGAATTTTAAGTTCAGGCTTTTCCATGTCTTCTATTGTTGACTGATAGGTTGCTGAATGAGACTGTGTGCCTGTCAGTGTTGTAGTCTTAAAATAATTTATTTGTAGAGTGCGGTAAACTGCTTTAGATTTTTTTAAAGGAGCAAGAATAAAGATGTTTTGTTTATTATTACAGTATCATAACTTTTTTCTATTACTCTATTCTAAGCTCTTCTAAGATTAAGAATTGGGAAGCTTAAAGACACCTTTTCATTCAAGCCTAAATATTACATTCTCTTTCTTTCCTCCTGTTTTCCTTTCTACTCAAGCTCCTTCAAAATCATGGATAAAATTTGATACATTGTAGGGTGGGAAGGAAGATAGGGAATTTTTACAAGTGATTGACCTGTGAGCTTTAGATTGCTACATGAGTGGAGTAGCAATTGGTAAGTGAAGATTGCTACTTAAAGGTTTTTGAACTAATTTTAATGTGTTACACAAATGTGGTCCTGATTATAACTTTTGAGAAGTTGAATACAGATATGTTTCAACAATACAAAATATATTTTCCCTTTTAATACATGAGGCAGTATCTAAATTATTTGGAGTAAGAAGACAATCAATGTCATGATGAAATTAGGTTCATACATGGCAAAAAGAAACCAGTTTCCTTGAGAGGGTCGATTGCCTTTCCCCCGAGTTCTGAGTATTCTATCTGACAGGAAATGAGAAGTGAGGACTAGCTCGCAAAATGGTGCAGTGCCACAAAAGGGCCTGGTGACCTGAACGACTCCCAGACAGAATGTTTGCCTTGTCACTTTAGTGTGGCAGTATAAGGTGAATTTTAAAAATTTTTATTAAATTGATTGGGGTGACATTGGTTAATAAAATTATATAGTTTCAAGTGTACAGTTCTATAATACGTCATCTATATATTGCACTGTGTGTTCACCACCCAGAGTCAGTTCTCCTTCCATCACCATATATTTGACCCCCTTTACACTTATACCATCCCACCTCCCCGCTTCCCTTCTGGTAACCACTAGACTGCTGTCTGTGACTATGAGTTTTTATTTATTTTGTATTGTTCATTTGTTGCTTTCAGTTTTGTATCCCACATATGAGTGAAATCATATGGTTCTCGACTTTTTCTGTCCGACTTATTTCACTTAGCATGATAATCTTGTTGCAATGATAATCCACATTGTCGCAAATGGCAGTATTTCATCTGTTCTTACGGCTGAGTAGTATTTCGTTGTCTATAGTACCACATCTTCTTTATGCAATCATCTATCGAAGGACACTGGTTGTTTCCATGTCTTGGCCACCATGAATAATGCTGCAGTGAACATAGCGATACAAATTATCTTTATGGATAAATGTTTTCATATTTTGGGGGTAGTTACCCAGAAGAGAGATTGCTGGGTCATATGGTAATTGTATTCTTAATATTTTGAGGAACCTGCATACTGTTTTCCATAGTGGCTGTACCAGTTTACATTCCCACCAGTAATGTATGAGGGTTCTTTTTTCTCCACAACCTCTCCAATACTTGTTACTTGTCTTATTGACAATGGCCATTCTAACAGATGCGAGGTGGTATCTCATGTGGTTTTTATTTGCATTTCCCTAATAGCTAGTGAAATTGAGCATTCTTTCATATGTCTGTTGGCCGTTTGTATGTCGTCTTGGGAGAAGTGTCTGTTCAGGTCCTCTGCCTATTTTTAATTGGCATGTTTGTTTTTTTGTTGTTGAGTTGTACAAATTCTTTAGCTTGGATATTAGCCCCTTTTTAGAGGCGTTTGCAAATATCTTCTCCCATTCGGTTGGTTGCCTCTTTTTTTATTGATGGTTTCTTTTGCTGTGCAGAAGGTTTTTAGTTTGATATAGTCCCATGCATGTAATTTTTGCTGTTACTTCCCTTGCCTTTCAGGTCAAATTCATAAAATCCCCTCTGAACCCAAGGTCCATTAGTTTAATACATATGTTTTCTTCTATGCAGTTTATTGTTTCAGGTCTTATGTTTAGGTCTTTGATCCATTTTGAGTTAATTTTGGTGTATGGTGACAAATAGTAGTCTAGTTTCATTCTTTTGCAGATGACTTTCCAATTTTCTCAGCACCATTTATTGAAGAAGCTTATTTTTCTCTGTTGTATGTTTTTGACTTCTGTGTCAAAAATTACTTGCCCATATATATATATGGGTTTATTTCTGGGTTCTCAGTTTTATTCCATTGGTCTGTGTGTCAGTTTTTTCCTGCCAATACTATGCTGTTTTGATTGTTGTCACTTTGTAGTATAAATTGAAATCAGGGGGTGTGATACCTCTGGCCTTGTTCTTTTTTCTCAAGAATGCTTTGACTACTTCCGATGTTTTGTGATTCCATACAAATCTGATGATTTTTTTGTTGTTGTTCTATTTCTTTAAAAAATGCCATTGGGATTTTGATGGGGATTGCATTAAATCTGTATATTGCTTTGGGTAATATGAACCATTTTAACTATTTTGATTCTTCCAATCCATGAACACGGAATATCTTTCCATTTCTTTGTGTCTTCTTCCGTTTCTTTTAAAAATGTCTGATAGTTTTCACTGTATAGGTCCTTCACATTCTTTAAGTTTATTCCTAGGTATTTTATTCTTTTTGTTGCAATTGAAAAAGCAATTGTTTTTGCATTTCTTTTTCTGAAATGTCATTGTTACATAAGAACACAGTGGATTTTTGTGCTTTGATTTTGTATCCTGCAGCTTTACTGTGTTTGTTGTTTATATTAGTTTTTTGGTGGAGTCTTTAGGGTTTTCTATATAAAGAATCATGTCATGTGTGAAAAATGACAATTTGACTTCTTCGTTCCCAATCTGGATGCCTTTTAGTAAGGTGAATTCTTGACCAGTATCGCTGAAATTTCCATTGAGAAAGGGGGTGAGTGCTGCCTTTTCTGTTTTCACACACCACTTTAACTTATTTTTCTCCTTTTTCTGTTTTGTCTTTAGATCATATAATCAATGGATAAAGTAGGGAAAATGTGGAATAACTTCAAATACAGATGTCAGAATCTCTTCAGTCATGAGGGAGGAAGCCGTAGTGAAAATGTGGACATGAACTCCAACAGCTGTTTGTCTGTCAAAGAGAAAAACATCAGTGTAGGAGACTCAGCTCCTCAACAACAAAGCAGCCCCTTAAGAGAAAATGTTGCCTTACAACTGGGATTAAGCCCTTCAAAGAATTCTTCAAGGAGAAACCAAAACTGTGCCACTGAAATTCCTCAGATTGTTGAAATAAGCATTGAAAAGGATAATGATTCATGTGTCACCCCCGGCACAAGACTTGCGAGAAGAGATTCCTACTCTCGACATGCTCCGTGGGGTGGGAAGAAGAAACATTCCTGTTCTACAAAGACACAAAGTTCACTGGATGCTGATAAGAAGTTTGGTAGAAGTCGAAGTGGACTTCAGAGGAGAGAGCGGCGATACGGCGTAAGCTCTGTACATGACATGGACAGCGGTTCCGGCAGAACTGTAGGCAGTCGCTCTCTGAGACAGCGGTTGCAGGATACTGTGGGCTTGTGTTTTCCCGTGAGAACTTACAACAAGCAGTCGAAGCCTCTCTTTTCTAATAAAAGAAAAATACACCTTTCTGAATTAATGCTTGAGAAATGCCCTTTTCCTGCTGGCTCAGATTTAGCCCAAAAATGGCATTTGATTAAACAGCACACAGCCCCTGTGAGCCCACATTCGACGTTTTTTGATACGTTTGATCCGTCCTTGGTTTCTACAGAAGATGAAGAAGATAGGCTCAGAGAGCGCAGGCGGCTCAGTATTGAAGAAGGGGTGGACCCGCCTCCCAACGCACAAATACATACATTTGAAGCCACTGCACAGGTTAATCCGTTATATAAACTGGGACCAAAGTTAGCTCCTGGAATGACTGAAATAAGTGGGGACAGCTCTGCAATTCCACAAGCTAATTGTGACTCTGAAGAGGACACAACCACCCTGTGTTTGCAGTCACGTAGGCAGAAACAACGTCAGGTATCTGGAGACAGCCATGCCCACGTTAGCAGACAGGGAGCTTGGAAAGTCCATACACAGATTGATTACATACACTGCCTCGTGCCCGATTTGCTTCAGATTACAGGCAATCCCTGTTACTGGGGAGTGATGGACCGTTATGAAGCTGAAGCCCTTCTGGAAGGGAAACCCGAAGGCACGTTTTTGCTCAGGGACTCTGCACAAGAGGACTACCTCTTCTCTGTGAGCTTCCGTCGCTACAACAGATCCCTGCATGCCCGGATTGAACAGTGGAATCACAACTTTAGTTTTGATGCTCATGACCCGTGTGTATTTCACTCCTCCACTGTAACAGGACTTTTGGAACATTATAAAGATCCCAGTTCTTGCATGTTTTTTGAACCGTTGCTTACTATCTCACTAAATAGGACTTTCCCTTTTAGCCTGCAGTATATCTGCCGTGCAGTAATCTGCAGATGCACTACATACGATGGAATTGATGGGCTTCCTTTGCCATCAATGTTACAGGATTTTTTAAAAGAGTATCATTATAAACAAAAAGTTAGAGTTCGCTGGTTAGAACGCGAACCAGTTAAGGCAAAGTAACTGGTCCCCAAGTGGCTTTAACGAGCTCTGCTTTTATGTGCGTCAGACAGTCCCCCACAGCAAGCACACATATCAGTGTTAGGTTTTTCTCAGTACAGTATGTAAGCTTAGTGTTAGTATCTGTCAGATGCGATCTGCTGTTACGTACTCAGAAAAACGTGGTGCCTATTGAGACAACAGAGAATAGAACTACAGGTGTTCAGTAAGGCTACAGAAACGTTTTGCCGACTTAGCTAACCATTTGGTTTTCAATGGCTGTAGTAATTGAGTGAGCAACTCTGGGGCATTTGCTATGAAGAATTCTATTTCTTACTGAAGAACAAATTGCTGATATTGGATGAGGATTTCAACAATGCGACTAATGTTTAAAGTTGTTATTTTTTCTAAGAATTTTTCTATAACCTTCCAAAAAGTAGTGATGTTTGTAGTTACTATAAATCAAGCTTTGGAAGTCCAAAAAATAAAGACTGCCTTCCTTTTAGAATAAAAAAAAAAAATGCAATTTTCTGGCCACAAGGGCATAGTGCAGTTCACTTAAGTGTTGATATAGTTTATAGTCAGTCTCCTTTTCTCTTCTGCAAAAGGTACTCTTAAGTAAACCAGGTTTTCTAAATAGTAGTTCTTAAAATTTCAGACTTATAAAGTTGGTAGGAGAATTTTATTTAAAGGCCTTGGGTATTAATTTTTTTTTTATGAGTGCTTTAACTTAAAACACATTGGAAATAGCTGCTGCAATATAGTCCCACCTGTGATTTTTTAAAGTTGATATGTGCAGTCTCATTGTTGATTGATTAATGTTGGATCTTTTCCTATGCCCGTGATGAGTTTGTGAACCATGGAAAACAAGGAGACTAGATGCCCAAACAAGTCAGATAATAGTAACTACAGTGGTTGCTGATATTGAGATTATTGTTAAACTGTAATAATTTGGATGGCAGTACTTATCTTTGTTGTAAACTCATAGCTGAATTGCTTAAGTACAATTTATAGAATTTCAGTGCAATTTTTAATGGAAAATCTGAAACCTAAATTGCAGATTTAAAAGGTACTGTACAACCATTGTGTCTGTAAATAACTTTACTTAGCACCTTTTTGTCACTTAGAATAGTATGCAATACTACTTGAGTGAGCTATTTTGGAAGTAATACCAAGTTCTAGTGTTTGCTTCTTAGTATTGAACTGAATTTACAGTTCTGTCCTAGACATTTTGCACTAAAGTAGTCGAATCCATTCTTGTGTCTTTTTGTTAATGTGCTCTGTACCATTGGTGAGTGCTCCTTAGTTTCCTTACCTGCTGCTACAGAAAGTTATTTTACATCCTGGTGGCTATTGCCAAGGCTACAAAAAAGAAAAGCTATATTTGTATGCAACACTAACCCTTTGACTGCTAATGTATGTTTCTGCTTGCCGTGCCTTGTTATGGCTGCTTTTTGTGCTAATAAAGTATGTTTGGTGTTCTCCTTGTATATCTGCTGTTTTATACATTTGCAACAATTTCTCTTGTAAATGGAATGGTTTGGGGTTTTTAAATAAGCATTACCTGACAACCTACTATAGTCAATACAAAATTACTGTACAGCCTAATATTGACTTATTCTGAGTAAGGTAACTAAATTTAATGCTATACATCTTTCCAATCATATATACTGTGAAACAATATAGTTACTGCAAATTACTGTACAGTTTAGATTATAACAAAATGAACAGAGAAATATTGACTAAACCTATTGATTTCTCTGCTTAGAAGTGAAAAATTGAAAGTATCAATGACATGTCATAGTAAATGAGTATGTATAGCTTCCCACTGTACAAGAAACAGGTTAAAGGAAGTCTTGTAAACTAACACATCAGCACCATTTATTGGTTTGGGGACCATTTTAATTAATATTAAATGCCCAAAATGTAGAACTTTAACCAAAGATTTGTCCATTTTAAAGTAAAATGGGGATTGAAGGGACTTAAAATTCCTGTTATTTCTAGTAGAAGTCCCTGAAAAACATATACCAAAGTGTTTGAGAACTTTATCCAAACCTACTTTAAAGCATTATGTGCAATTATGTTGTTAATGACATAATTATATTGCATAATTGTTGAGTTCGTTTTCTTGAGCTTATAATGTACCTGGAAAATAAACCTCTTGGAAAAAGAAAAAGTTCATATTGCTTTTTGGAGAAGGACTGTACATGCAAGCAAGATCTTGTTTTAAAGAGGTAACTTGAAACTCCAAGAAAGCACTTAATATTTTATATGCTTGTAGCAAATTGATGTTCTGACTGTAGTTTTATAGTAAGTATTAATGCTTTTATGTATTTCAGAACTTTCATATGTTAAATGGAAATTGTTTTAAATGTGTAAATATTTGAGTTTATGTAAGCATGTATACACTGTGCTAAAAGTCACTTATGTTTCAGTTCGTGTGTAATATTAATATGCAACTTTTGGGTTAAAATTTTTTCTTACAAAATTAGTGGCTTACATTTTAAAAAAGAAAAACCACCAGCATGAAATTGCACCTAAGTCTATATTCACTGTGTCTTTTTCTGAATCCCATTGTAGTCTGTCAACTAAATTTGTGTTTTCATGGTCTTTTTGAAGTGCATTTTAATACAAACCAGGAAACTCTTTAGAAGTTTGGACACATCTTCATAGTGAAGTAATTAATCCAGAGACAGGTAGCTCTGATTCATGCTCGTTCTCATTCTTTCACTCATTCATTCCCTCTATGTATGTACATGTACACACACACACACACACACACATTTATGGTGTTAATACTGCTTTGACAATAATATTACCATCTGATTTTAAATCATTTAGAGGCCTTATTCTGTATACTCATATATAGACTATCCTTGTACCATTCAAATTTGATTATCTGCACCTAAAGTTTAGTCTTGCTACTATTAGTTTGTACAATCACCTTATAAAAAAAAAAAGCACTCATCAGTATTTTCTTTTCTGGCTAAACACAGTAAAAATTTTTTGAAAAAGAAACAGCTTGGTTTAAATACAGTTATTAAGAATCAACTAAATTTATATTTCTTAGGCAAAAATTTAGCCCAGATAATCATACCGCACACACTGATCTGTTTCCCTATGGTCTATTAGAAGATTTATATGAGATTTTAACGGCTTGAATCATAAAAATTGATACTTCTGAGCTTCGTTTTGACAAAATTCAATGTTTATGACCCTTTTAATTTGACATTTTGATCTTGTTGCTATTCATTTTCACCCCAAGCTTCCTTTGCTCCCTGGCACTAAACACTAGTTTGGTAAGTTTTATGGAGCTTGGTCTTAGATCTCCTATTTTTGTTGCAAAGAAAGCTATAAAGTTGCTTTTTGATGGAGGGAAAGAGGCTGTGAGTCAGGACTCCAAGGAAAGATGCAGACACTGTAGCCATCCCTGCGAGTGTCAGCGCGGAGCAAATCACAGCACTTCACTCGCTTGCTCTGTACCTCAACACAGTTTTACCTAGATGAAATTACATCAAAATTCACACAAAGGGCTGACTTAAAGTGAGAAAAGTTTCCAAAGGGGGCAATACTTTTTGGTGTGTATGCATAAAAACTATGTATCAGTGAGGCTCAGGTTTTGTTTCATATTTTTGTTTCACATTTTTGCAACAGTCAATACAGAACATAGACTTTCTAAATGGTGTCTTCTAAGAAGGTTTGGGGTGGGATTTTTGTGGGAGGAGGTTGGTTGTTTTGGGGGTTAGGTGGAGGGCTTGCCATTGAAAAGTGTGGATCAATTGGAACAACTGTTTATATGCTCAGGAAGCTTGATGGAATATTTAGACTTCAGCCATTCATTCAACAAATACTCATTGAAGACGCGTACCCATCATTTTAAGTGATGGGTATACCTTGGGGCATAAGACAAAGATACAGGGTCACTGGGGAATAGTGACCTTGAGTGGTGGGAAGAGAAGAGAATCACCAAGATCATAGAAAAGAGCATTTTGATAAAAGGAACAATAAAACTAAATGTCTCAAAGCAAGAATGAGTTGATATGCTCAGAAAGAGTATGCCACTAAAATGAATCCAGTGAGCATGGTGGGAAATGAAATGGTAGGTTCTGAGGTTGTAGAGATTGGTGAGTGCCTAACCACTTAAGGCTATGAGCCCGTAGTAAGGAATTTAGGTTTTATTCTGAATGTGTTGGTAAGCATTGGAGGGCTTTAGGTAGGGGAATGACATATTCCCTATGGAGAACAAGCTATAGTGGGGCAAAATAAGGGAACCTGCCTTAGTCATCTAGGTGAGAGGAGGTTGGAGCCTCGACTCGTGTGGTAGTTGTAGGAAGAAAGCAGATTCAGGATGTCGTTTGGTGGTAAAGCTGACAGGATTTGGTGGTGGATTAAATGTGAAGAAAAAACAAAAGAAATCAAACATGACCCCAGTTTTTGATCTGAGCAAGGATGGTGATTCTGAGATTTCAGAAAACTGAGTGGAGGAGCAAACTTGGTGTAAATGAATCCTGCCTTGGATATGTTGAGTTTTGAGATTCTTACTAATTATCCCAATGGAGACATTGACTAGGCAATTGAATGTATAAACGTAAAGGTAAGGGGGAAAAATAAATACGGGGAGTCACTATATGGATAGTATTTAAAACCATAAGATAGGGTGACAACAGCTAGGGATTTTGCATGCAGTTAATTTCTTTGGGGCAAATAATTATGGCAACATTTAGTTTGTCCATTCAAGATTCTGTGCCTTTTTTTTTTTTTTTTATAAAGCCAACTAATTTTAATAAGAAATTTGCCTTTCAAAAAGTTTTTAAATACTGGAATCATAAACCTTGCACTCAATTTTAAAACTATTCATATGAAATTTGTTTGTCATGCTCTTCCTGTCAAGTTTACTTGTGTATTTTTTTATACAAATTTTTATAGAGAAATGCAAGTTCATTAGGGAATATTTAGAAAGTACTGAAAATTATAAAGAATCAGTACTAAAATAAAAAGTCCATATTATTTTCTCAACCATTGCCAACCCCAACCCTCCCCTTCCCAACTCCCATTTTGTAATCTTCCAGGGGTAACTGCTATTAACATTTATTTTATTCCCTTCCACTATTTTTAACAGTTAAAAGATCAAAGTTTATAAAATAGAGATAGATGGTAACATACAGAAATGGGAAGGGAGTTGTAGGCCTCGAATCACTTGTATACTCAGATGTGCTCCAAATTCTACTCTTCACCTGATTCGTGCAGGCCTCGGTTTCTTAGGTCATTTCAGACTTTGAGGCAGGTCATTCAGTGGTTAGAATAACAGATTGCAAAGGCCCAGTCACTGATAGCTTCTTGAAATAAAACTTTAGTAGAAGGTGAGAACCATCACCTCATGGAATTTATAATGTGAGGACACGGGCAAATATATAAATGTATAATGAGAATATAGGGAAATCGACCGAGCACAAATAAGCAAAGACTAATTGGATACTTAAGAAGGAAACAACATATTTGATAAGGAAAAACAAACGTGACTCAAGTGGAAGCACGGTGATTTGGAGTCTTGGATTTGTTTCATCACAAGAATGTCTAAGATTTGACTTAGCAGAAGATGGTGGAGAAGCACGATGGGGAAATACAGTGGTAAGTAGCAACTGAAGAGATGCAGGGCTGAGGTGGAAGAATCCATTCACTGTAGCATTTGTGTATGTGAGACTGAAGAGTCTGAATTTAGGTTCTTAATCATAGAATTAGAAATTATGCAAGAAGTTGCAAAATGGAGTATAACCAGGAGAGACTGGAGGCAGGAGACCCTGTGAAGTTTGCCTAGATCAAATAGCCCTGGAATTAAACTGAAGAGTACATCTGAGAGAAGGAGAAAAAGAAAAGAACACAATTTGAGGTAAGGAAAAGCAACCAATTTGCGCAGGAGTTTTTCTTTAATTACGTCATACTTTCTCCAAATTTAAACAAATCATAAGAAAGCCAAGCTAGTATCTTCCATTTAATATGAATATATATCCTGTTTTTAAATAAAACTAAATATGGAAAATATATTTTGAGAGGCACATTTTTAATGCAAAAAACTAACATTTGATCAAATAAAAACATCACTTCTAGCTATAGTTACGTAGAGAAAAATAAGAAAATTAGCTAAAACCTAAACATTAAAAAAAAATTTTTTTTACTTGAATAAAGTGCTGAGAAAAGGTGGCAAAATAAGATTTACAAGGGAGTTAATTGAATTTAATCCCCAAAATGCTATGTATTGGTGTGCAGTAAGGTGTCACTTAAGATCGCCAATAGGTCCCATGACCCTAAGCAAAGTGACATATAATGGAACAAATTTTACCACATGCTAATTGATATAAGCAAGAGTTAAGATCCTATAGCATCTCATCAATGTTACAATAATTGAGGACCTGCTATAGCTTTTCTCATAATTTTAAAGTGAAAACTGCATTCAATTTGTATTTAGTAGTTAATGTTACATTTAGAATTGTATAGTATTTACTGCCTGACATTTTTTTCTGTACGTATTTACAAAGCATCCCTTTCTAACTAGAAACCCAAGGTTTTAGGGTATTTTCTTACTGTAAATCTATCACTACACCAAATTGTTTAATGTTTTCTCATCTGTATTGAATATAATTACGCACTTAATTCAATACTTTATTTGCTTCTATTTTTTAGGATGAATTATTTTAAATTTTGAATGCTTTTCATAAAACTTTTAAGATATTTTTTAAAAACTGGAATAATTTAAAGCTTTGTCACCTAATTTTATAAATATTTTAGGTGCCCTTTGGTGTAATTTAGATAGTATTGAATTTTAATGACTATAGGAATAGAGAAATATTTTGGTATAGTAGTTCCAACATTGAATGATACAAATTTATAAATTGTACCTTTAAAATATTGTCTAACTTTTAGCAATTTTCTAATACTGATAATAGGATTAAAAGGCTAAAATTAATTTCTATAATTTGACTATGCTCAATTTCTCATCCTTCAAACATATTCTGAGAGACAGTATAGTTTATTGGTGACATGGACAAAATAAATGTAAGGGCCTACATTTGATCCATAAACAGTTCTATCAGAGGCTGTGTGACGTACCTAAAATTGTCCTAGAGGAAAAGCTACCATAATGGCTTCCTGGCCCAGCAAACAAACCATATACAGAGGGTGCCAAAAAAATGTATACACAGTATAAGAGATGTTATCTGTGTAACAGTAGTTTGCCATAATCAGAAGTGTCCGGATGCTGATGGTAACCACTTTGAGCACCTCTTGTAATTTCGGAAGTCAAACGTGACTATATATTGAGTATTACAATTTTAATACAGTTTTTTCCTTTCTTAAAATGTGTGTACATTTTTTGGTACCCTCTGTATATATCCTGAGGCAGCAGACATATTTTTGTGTAATAGGGAAGGTTCACCTGAGCTGCCTGTGTCTAATCCTCTACTTGTCTTTGATACCTGACTTGGAGGGGTTAAGTAATTTGTCCAAGGTCACAGAGTAAATGTCAGAGGTGGAGTTCAAACATCTGAGACCAGAACCTAAGCTATTACCCACTATGTATGTCGAATCTTAACTTTTGGCAGCCAAATTAATATGTCTTTTGACATTTTCTTCTCTTATTATCATCGTAAGATGACAACAGATTGTAAGCAACTGATAAAAATAGATTCTAAACATTGATAAAAATGTTAAAAGACCAGGTCACTGGAGTCTCCTTGATGCATATTTTCCTGTTGCTTGGGGAGTGCCCCTGCCTATTTCTCCAACTTTATCTAGCACAACTCTCCCCCTTGCTCACTACTCTCCTGTCACACTGGCCTTCTTTGAATAGCTCCAACACTTCATTATCTTTCCCACCTCAGGGCCTTTGCACATGTTGCCCCCTCCTGAAATTCTCATCTTCCCACTCTTCCACAAAGCAAGATAGATTCTTGTCATTTTTTTATACCTAAACTTAAATGTCACCTCCTGAGAGAGACCTGATCAAGCCATATAAATGAGATTTCCCCCTGACTCTCCTCTTTTGTTGCCCTGCCTTTGTTTTCGTCATAGTTTTTATTACAAAAACTTGCAAATATTTTATTTATTTGGGTTTTGGAGTTTTGACACTCCCTCTTGAGAAACTCTAAAAACAGAGACCGTGTCTGTCTTGCTATTTTATTCTCCATGCCTACCAGAGTGCTTAACACAGAGTAGATACTTAATATTTGTTATAAATGAATGAATGAATCCACTTAATTTATTTCAGTACTGACAAAAAATATCATGAAAATCTTATTGCATGCCCTTCTAAAATCTATATTTCTCTATTTCCATAATTGGTTTCGTCGTTTTGTCCTATGAAAACAGATAGGGTTCTTGTTGAGCCCGAGCTGGTTCCTGGAGATTACCGCTCTTTTCTAAATTCCCACAAGGCCTACCTTTAGTGATCCGTCCCGGAATGTTGCCCAGGATTATGCCCAGTTCAATACTCTGAAGTCTGTGGAACCACCTGCCTCCGCTTTTTTAAATATCGGACTCGCTCTAGTCTTCCAGCATGCCTTCCATTTTCCTCAACACCTCTGGTGCCTGAGCCTTCACAGAAACCTCCATTGGAGACACTCAGTTCTCTGGAAAACACAAGTCTAAGCCAGGATGTTTGAACATTTACAGCAGCTAATGTTTTTTCTAGAATCTCTTCACCCGTATGGACCATCAGTTTCTTCTGGACAGTATTTGTTCTGCCTTTTTCAGAAAAAAGGTAGAAGTGTAATAGAAATTGAGTAGCTGAGTTTTCTCATCATCCATTAACATTATGCCATTGACTATTTCTTTATACATCATCTGCTTATCTCAAACAACAAATAGTATGTGTGTTTAAATTGAACTACTTTCTTAGTAGTAGGTCAGCTATCTTTGTCAATTCATTTGGATCATCTTTCAGCATACCACAGCTGTGTAGCAAAAACAGGTAACTCTAAAATAGTTCCTCTTGAAAAGCTTGCAATTTAAGATGAAATATGCTGTTGTAGATGCTGAAAAAGTACAACTAGATGCAGGCTTCCTCCACTATCCAAAAGTAGAGAGTTCTATGAAACTTTTCATAAGCCGAAATGGCATAACGTGAAAAAATAATTAAGATACATCTTGCTAACGATGCACAAAATAAATGGAGATATACCACAGATGCTCATAGTCACTGTTCAAAGCTGTGGAGGCTTGATGCTGAGATGTACGGTGTGGTTCCCGGCGAAGGAGCTGGCGGGACCACTCTCCCTGCTTGCGGTGCCCGCTGCCTCTATAATGGCCCACTTTAAAACGGTGAACACTTTTCACTTTTTGTCTTTTATCGTAAAAGCGAAAATCCTCTTTGGATTTCTTTTGGTTAGCAAAAACAGGTACTCGTGTAGGTCTTTCATAAAAGCAAAGGGGCATAATGTGAACTTTTGAAAACACCTGTATTTAAAAGAATGCAGACTTATTAAGAGCAGAAAATTGGAAATAGCCATATCTGAGGCTTTTAAAAGTTGTTTCAGAGTAAATTTCCTACAAAAAAAATATATAGATTATATTTTCTGCCTGAATATCCAGCATGCAGGTCCCTAGGGGTGATAAAATCAAAAGGACAGAGCTCTACCTTTTTCCCTCTTCATTTGTTTCCCCAATCTTGTTTTCATACTTAGTGTTCAGATCGTCTTCCTTCCTTATATGTTGTGATTTTTCTAAGCATGCATGTTTTTTTCAAAGTTCTTTGGGTAGCTTCTAGTGAGTTCTAATACAAAGAAGGAAGATGATAGATAGATAGATAGACAGACAGATAGATAGATAGATAGATAGATAGATAGATAGATAGATAGATAGATAGATAGATACCATGTTTCCCTGAAAATAAGACCAGGTCTTATACCGTATTTCCCCCAAAATAAGACAGGGTCTTATATTAATTTTTGCTCCATAAGATGCATTAGGTCATACTTTCAGGGGATGTCTTATTTTTTCATGTACAACAATCTACATTTATCCAAATACAGTTGTGTCATCTTCTGGAACATCGTCATAATGTACTAAATGCATCCGTCTGGCTGACGATCTTAACGGGGGCTCATTTTCGGGGTAGGTCTTATTTTTGGGGAAACACTGTAAATAGAAAGATAGATAGATAGATAGATAGATAGATAGATAGATAGATAGATAGATAAAGCAATTGCTTTTATAACCTTAAAACTAGTAAAGCCACGAAAAATGCTGCTTTGGAAATAGAGAAATACAAGTATGGTATCATGTTTTTAAATGGATTGTGATTATAGTCTCAGTTCACTGAACTAAACTTCTAATGTGCAGGTGTAGGATTACTATTTCTTCAATCCTTATTAAATGAGGGAAGAGACTTAAGGGGACTCATGATCATGTTCGAATGGATGAAGTGTAAGTATGTGTTCTCTTTTGTGGTATGGGCACAAAGCTGTCCATCCAGGTAGCTTTAAAAAAGAGATGAGATAATTAACATAATGGCTTTCCTGTAGTGAATGGATGAAGCCAGTGAATAATACACAGAACAAATGAATGCCTTAGGAAACACTAAGGCAATAGTCTCATGCCACTGGAGGTAACAATACCTGTGAAAATACAGGATCTAAGTTACACGGTACTGAAAGTCTTTTTTTAGTGGAAAACAATGCCCTTGAATAAACATCCAAGATCTTAGGAGATGTTAGGGAGTTGCGACGTGTGGGGGGTGGTAGCAGACTTGAGTTCAGTTTAGAAGACTTGTATGGTCTTGGTCAAACCACAGTTTCTCTTGGCCTTTGTTTCTTGTCATAAAAAAAAGAAAAAGAAAAATCTGCCTGTCTCAGAATCGTATTTTGGAAACCACCTCAGATAAGAAATGGCAGATAAAGCATCAATCATTTTCTGAACTCTGTTGCATTTGGAAAAATGAACATTTTGTAATTTGTGTATATGAGTTAATGTAAGATAGATTTACTTAAAATAATTTTTAAGCTAAGAAAGTTATTCTTTATATCACTTTTTTTTTTCTGATGAACTCAAAAATTTCATAGCTGTATAGCTATTGTCAGACTGGCTGGGTTGTGCTTCAGCTCAGCTACGTACTAAACCGTAAGTTTCTTAACTCCTGAGGCTCAGTTTCTTCATCTACCTCGTCTACCTACGTCATTGTGGTGTGGGAATACTACACTGAATAACCCCTAAGAAGTGCATACCTAGCACAGTGCCTGGCATATAGTAAGTGCTCAATAAATGTTGTTATTGATTTCTTTATCCTTATATCCATCATGCATATTATTCCATTCGTAGAAATGCAGAACTGAAATCTAGAGCTCCTGAACAAAACTGGTCTTTCCTTTTACCGCTGAAGGCTTCACTAAAATGTAAATTCAGCCGGTAATTCTCCTAGATACTGTTGGTATAGTGTGGAGTTATATTGAAAGACATAGTCAAAATGTTGAAACATTATCTCTAAATCTTCATGATGAATAAGTCTATAAAACTTCTTGCTCAGGAAATTACTTGGAAGCAGGATAAAGCCAACCATAATTCTATGCAAATTTTTACTTCAATGCTCATAAAATGTTTTAGTGTTTTCACAAAGTGAAAGAATTTATCTCTGGAGTCAGAGAAGGATAGTTATTATAAATTTAGTTCATGTTTTTACATCCTGGTAGAAATATGGCAATACACAATACACATAGAAAAGTTTCATTAAAGTTTATTTTTCTCTAAATGCACCATTCTATTTTATAACCTTGGCTATGACCATAGGACTGGGACACACACACACATAACATTGCGTGGGACATGGCTGCAGTGAGCCATAAGACCTGTTGTAGCCGTCTTGTACCACCAATAGAAAATATCACAACTGTGTCATCCTGTGGGAAATCCACATTGTTACCAGTTGCTGCCTGAGACTTTGAGAACAAGTGTGGCTCCTTTCATGACTGAGATTTCTGGAAAAATTCCCTGTGTCCCTTTGCATCACATTTGTTCAACGCTCCCCATTTTATACACGGAATCATAGCTAGGTTGTTACTGTGGGCCTCTTTAGGGCCACGACCTTACCATTGTGTTGCCAGCTGTACCCCTAGTACCCGGCCCAGTGCTGGGCTCATGGCAGGCACTCGGTAAGTACTGCTTGAAAGAAAGAATTAATTTTCAAAGATAAAGTCATGTATCTATTGAGCATATATTTTGAAAGCATAAAACATGGTCTTTTGCCCTAAAACCTAAACCTCTTTGATTTGAAAGAATTAAAGAAAAAGATAGCATTGTGTCACTGCTAGTTTTACACCTTACATCAAAAACTTTAATAAAAAGTCATCATTCTTTATTCTAACCTTATGACTCAATTAGCTAACTGCCTTATAGTTAAAAGTCTCTTACTTTGTTAATTTTAAAATTGAGACTCAATCTCGTAGGCCTCTCTTTATGATTTAAAGGAGGGTATATATATGTATATGCATATATGTGTGTGTGTGTGTATGTATATATATATATATATATATATATATCCTCCTTTAAATCATAAAGAGAGTGCATTCACATCTGATTCTAGAACTGTAGAGGATGCTTAGTGTGGAGTTTTATTGAAAGACATAGTCAAAGATGTTGGTTTTGAAGTTCAAGTTTCTACCATTTGTTGAGAAGTGGGGCCCAGAGGACCTGCGGTGCATCAGTAGGAGGTAAGTACTTCTACCTAGTTACATAAACTTTTTCCTATAAAAGAGATGAGACAGTGGGACATCGGTAAAAGACCACGTAGCCGTCACTCCTGAATGTTTCTGTTTATGCCAGATGGATACCAGAGTGGTGCTTTCATTCTCGAAAGCACAAGGATTTTGTCCTTGGACCTACCTTGGAGTGGTTTCTAACAGAATGTTCTGAAAACTGTGTTACCCTTTGAAGGAGTGTCCCTGCACACACAATATAGATCAAGCCAAAGAAAGGGGTATTTTGACTTTTGTGTTCTGTCCTCCTCGTGGGCATCTCGTCCTTAGGCCCTGGCTTGAGTAACAGCATGTGTGCTATTCAGTGCACAGGCCCATGTGTCGCCCGGGTCTGGCTGTGTGGGAAGGAAGGTCAAGGTGAACGAAGGGAATTCCAAAATACACTACTCTGACCATAGCCTTAGAATCGAAGCTCAATTCTACCTTAAATCATTTGATTCTTCTTTAAGTTCAAGAAAGCTAATACCATGATATTTTTACCGAAACCAGAAACATTTTGAGGAGAGCATAATTCCAATCCCAATTTACCCCTGATCTGTCTTTGGGTGATTCTAGTTCTTTTAGGTGTAAAAGCTTTATAGTTTTTGATCCTATGATTATTTATTCTGTTACTGAATGAAAGGAAAAAAGTGACCCAAAATATCTTTCATTTGAATTTTTTTGGTTCATTATATTAAGTGGTTAAAAATAATAATAACCATCTGGGATGTTCCAACCCCACATCTTGGAAAAAGAATGTCACCATACTTGCCAGGAAGTCTCAATAAATGACTCCTCCAAGAAAAGACATGGCCCAACCCTACAAAACCTGTGTTCTCGTCCCACCAGACATTCAGGCATGGCCATTGCGTGGCCTTTTACCTGTGTCTATGTTCTCTTGTTTCTTTCTGGAATTAGAACTACTTCCTTCCTTTAACTGATGCATACCTCAGGTCACTTGAGTTCATTTCTAACATACACTAGGTTCTCATCAGTTTAGGACAAAGGTCTCAAAATTTTGGTCTCAGTATTCCCTTACACTCTATAACATTATTGATGACCCCAAAAAACTTTTGTTTGTTGCTTTATCAATATTTACCATATTAGAAATTAAAACAGAAATTTAAATATAATAAAAATCCATTATACATTTAACATAAATAACATTTTTTGAAAAAGACTATAGTTTGTAAAACAACCTTTAGCAAGAAGAGCAGTATTGTTTTAATTTTTCAAAGTCTAATATCTGGCTTAATAGAAGACAGCTGGATATTCTTAGCTGCCTCTGGATTCAATATGTGGCAATAAGTTGCTGTGGCTGAAGAATATGAAGAAAATTTGGCCTCACATAAATATGCAGTTGTAAAAGTAGGGGAGTATTTTAATAGCCTTCTCAAATAATTATGGATATTCTTTAATGATACCAGAGCAAAACTCAGCAAATGGTAGTTTCTTAAAGGCTCATTGCAAAGTAGAGTCTGAAATTCTATCAATGAACTTACTACATTAAAATGGTTCATCTTGCACTCTGAGTGGATTTTATATCATGCATTGGTCATTTGGAAAATATTAGTTCACTTATTATGCAGTTCTTCCAACTGTTTACTCATTTCAATATACAATATTGGGAAAAAAAATCACACTTGGTAGTAACACCCCTGATCTCATCTTTAAGTATTGAGCAACTCATAATATTGGATACAAGTATTCTAAAATTCTAGTTTTTGCTTGAGAGCTCAAATTTTATTATTACCAACAAATGTTGTCAATTGTTTTCCTTGAAGTGACATTTTTAAGAAAATGTCTGCCAGGTATTAGAGTCTGATAAACGATAGTTTGTCTGTCAGTCATTCTTTCAAATAAAAATGGTGTTCCATTAAAAAGCAGCTGGTTCAGTTTGAAACTCAAAACAGTCACACAAGTGCTTTTCTTGGAGACAACCATTTACTTCAGGGTGCAGCAAAATGCTTTGGTGCCCTTCCATTTTGTCACACAATATTAAAAAGATGTGTATTCAAGGAGTTAAAATTTAATAAAACTAATCATTTTTACTGCTTCATTTAAGGACATTCTTAGCTCGAGCTGGCTTTTTCTTTTTTGCCAGCACATGGCAGTAAAGAATGCAGTAACTCCTAGTACAGATTGGTGCCACTGCTTTGATTGGTGTGAAGGCACCATTTTTGCGCATCATAGCTTTTGCACCATCAATGAAAATTTCAATACGATTGTGTTGAAGAGATTATTCAACACTTTGACCATTTCAGCACATGTGTTTGTTGCCAAGCATTCATATAACAAAAGATCTTCAGTGATTCATTGGGGGCTAATATGGACAAATAGAAGCAAGACAGCATATCCAGCCACATCTGACCATTTTTAAGGCAAAGGTGTAATTCTGTAGATGAAGTACTCACTTCATGTTACAGTGAAATCTGTAATTTGACAAATTTTGGGGTCTTTGAGAAGGGGCACTGGTTTCCTTTACTGACTTTTTATCCAGCAGGCATTCAGCAATGTCAACTATGGAAGTCTTTATTATTCTTTCAGCTGTTGTGTATGCTTCTCCAGCCACCCCCAAAATTAAGATCTAACCGGAAAATAAGCCCTAGCATGATTTTTCAGGATGACATCCCCTGAACATAAGCCCTAATGCGTCTTTTGGAGCAAAATTTAATACAAGACCCGGCCTTGTTTTCGGGGAAACATGGCGATCCGCTCCAGATCCTTGCTCCCAGAATTACTGTTTGGGCCTCGGTGACATTAATCATAACTGTGAGTGCTTGGTAAGAATGGACGTTACTCCTCTGGTAAATATGGTATGTGGAAGGTCAAAAGCCACTTTCTCAACAGTACCTGGTGTGACTCTTAGTTCTGGTTCCCTCTATTCAGTAGCACTGAGCCCCTCAGCTTTGTGTGCCGTGCAGAGGACCGCGGTCTGATCACAGTGGATCTGTTTGCAGGAAACTTGAGCAGTTTCTGGAAGAACTGCCATCAGAGAAGGAGTTGGACTAGAGAATCCCTAAGATCCCTTCTTATCCTAACATCCCAGGTCCGAAGTTTTGTGCTGTGTTGCCACATAGGTTATTTGGGGTCCTGAAAAGTAGATTAAGTGGTGATTTTATAATTTTGTTTTAGGCAAAGCTTTTTATATAAAACATCAGCAAGCAAATGTGACACCCCTAGAACTCATCATGAGAAACAAGCATTCATTTCATGAAGCCCAGGTCGGGGGCCAGCCCTGGGCTTGACTATAAAGCAAGCAGAGGCCGCGGTCAGTGTCCCCCCTACCGCTGCTTTCTTTGCCTTGCCCTGGTTACTCAGGCCTGCCCCTCTCACCACAGCTCCTGAATAGCACTTCTCCAGGTCACTTCTCCACTGACTCCGAGGGCCATAAATGCAACCCAGGTCCCTTAGGCTCCTCCCACACCAGCGCCTCTGTGGTCTGACCACTGACGGCCTTTCCCTCCCTCTCCCACCCGTGCCCTCTGTGCTCTGCTTACTCTGGCTCTCGCAGCTCCGAACACACCACTGCTCTCAACTCTGCCTTTATGCCTCCTGTTCCTTCTCCTTAGACCGCCTGCCCTTCCCTCTATCCACCCACCCACCTGCCTGGCCAAGCGTTGCTCAACCTCCGGCCCTGTTACCTCCTCTCTGTTCTTTTCTCTGACATCGCCCACCCGCTCCGTGCTCCGAGTATTCTGCTCACACCTCCATTATAACTGGGGTGGGTTTGGGGGGGGGTTGTTTTGCACTACAGACCTCCCCCGCATTGTGTTCATGCCAGACACTCCACTGGGTTGTGAAGGCCTGAGGGCAGGAACAGGGCCTGTTCACCTTCGGTCACCAGCACCATCACGGTCACCAGCACCATCACGGTCACCAGCACCATCACGGTAGTCGGCCTCAGGGAGTGTTGCATGTTGAACACATGGCTTCCCCTTGCCCTGCCCCCAACCCGCTGAAGGAACTGGTTGTGTCTTGTTTTGGTTGCTTCTTTGAATGTCTCATGAGGTGTCTAGGACAGTAACAGGAGAAAGAAGAGAGCCCTCTTGACTTTTCCACCGGCAGATGCCAGGGCACCTTAGGGATGTCCTCTTGTTGGGAGGGCGCAGGATGCGCTGGCGGGAAAGAAGGGAAAGAGAAGAAACAGCAGGACTGGAGGCTGGGAGAAATCTGGGATCAGGCAAGGAAGAGGCAGGCAAGTAGCGGATCAGCAGGAATGCACCGGGATAGCCACACCGGCCCTTGCTAATATTGAAGCTTGCATAATGGTCAAGAGTATGACAGTAACTGCAGGAGGTGGCAAATGAATCAAACTAAGGTTTGGCACGTGTCATTTCTCAAAAACCACACAGCAATGCCATTTCAGGATTTTTTTCAGCTGTGGGCAGTGGCGTTCAGAGCTGGGGGCACAGGTACGGTGTGCAGGGTTGGCAGATATCCTGTTTATTTCAGGTGTTGGGGACTTGCTTCTTCTCCATGATCATTTAGGTCTCAGGAGCCCTCTCCTCCTTTGGGGATGACAGCATTCTGGGGCGGGGGGAGTATGAGCGTCCCCATTTCAACTGAAGAGCAAAACAAGGCTTAGAGGTAAAGATAGCTGCTCAGGGTTGACTCTGGGGGCAGAGCTAGCTTCCTGAGTCCCCACGGATGGCGTCTGCAGTGAGAGCCAGCCTTGGCGCCTTCGTCAGCGTGGCATGGTCTGTGTCCCACGCACACTGCCCTGGCCCACCGGAGGTCACCTGCAAGCTCAGAGGACTGTTCCTGTACACGCAGGTGACTTCCTACCCCAATCACCTGAGACTACCTCAGATCCCAGAAGCATGCTATGTCCTCTAGCAGGTTGGACTGAAAGTTTGGGGGAGGTAATGCCTTTTAGGAGCACCCCTCAAATCACAAGGAACCAGAGTGGGTGGAACCCCAGCATCCGGCTACTCCACCCTCCTCACCCTCAGTGGGGTGACTCCCAGGTGAATTCTGCACTGACCCTCAGTGAGGCCTCGGCAGCATTGACTCTCAGCTGACCAGAGCTCACGGCATATCAAGGGCTCTCTTCCCTTCCCCATGTCTCTCCCTTGCTCTCCTATAGGAGTGTGTGGGGGCTCCCAGAGCCTGGCATGTGCCCCCCAACTCCCATCTGGGGCCAGCCAGCACTGTGACAGTAGTGGGCAAAGCAGGCCCCTCGGGGCAGGAAACCAGCACTGGATGAAGGCACTTGAGGCCCAGGCCAGTCCTGATCCCGCTGCACCTGCCCGCTCAGGCCCCCACTGCCACTGGCGGGACTTTCTCACAGAACGCTCTCTTGACCAAGCAGATTTCCAAGTCTTAGTTCTTGCACGTCTTGAGTCTAGAGATGACAGTGTTTGGCTAGAGCGTTGAACTTGGCCGGTGCTGTCTGGCCTTGCTGAGGCAGGGCAACCTGGTGACATGAGGCCGAGCTCAGGATCAAGTGTGACATGTCTCAAGTTCATCTGAACTTCAAAGCCCAGACAAGTGGCCAAGTCTTTGTAGGCTTGAATTATTATAACATCCTGCAACTTCCAAGTATGTGATTTTGGGCATTGAAAATGCTTGTTATTCCTGGTGTTAATATGACGGAAGCAATAATAATGAAGGGTGGTCTCTCAGAGGCTACGTGAACAGCGCTGGGCTTCCTGCTCTCCTGACCTTGGGAGAGGTGGCTTGTTCTGTGGCCATGTCAGCTTTGGCTCTGGCAGAATTCTGTGACCCTTCCAGCAGTTTTGATGCCCCAGCTCAGAGCTTTTAGCCTGTTGCTTCCCAGGGGTAGTCCCAGGCCAGGAAGCAGCTCCAAACCTTCCTGGCAAGGCTGGCTGAGGCGCTGGAAGTAAGGGCCCTGCCCATCCCCACAGACTCTAAATCCTCACGGAGCCTCATAGACGGGAGAATTCAGAATCCCAGAGGTGGCTTAGGTCTCCCGCTTGGTGTGGGGAGCACAGAGGCTGTACGTTGCTCAATGCCCTTTCTATGCTATACCTGCTTGTTTGTCGTGCCCACCACCTTTAGGGACTCACAGCCTGTCTTTTCACTTTAACCTTCTCGGGTTCCTCCCAGGATAGTGAGGATTTTAGCAAAGCAAATTATGAAACTCCTCTGCTGCAATCAGACAAAAAGGAGGATCTTTACATAGAGAGTCAGTTACGGATGTTGTGTTGTTATGCCTACTTTTCCAAGAGGGCCACGGTAAACTAATGTTCTCTTATCTCCTTTTCAAACCTTCATGGTCTAAATCTAGCTGTTGCCACATAGAAACTTTTTCTGTGTGAAATTCTTGAACATTCCACAGTGGTCATGAAATTACCCTGGGTTTTGTAGATGACATTTGCTTTCTCTTTGGAGAAGAGAAGGCCATCTCTGAATTCTCAAAAGAATGGCCTTTGTCTCCTCTGTTCCCATTAAGAAAAAAGATGTCAGATGAGAAGCCAACCTTGTTTCAGCTTCCCATGAAAACTGCCCCTCCTCCCATGTCAGGTACAACTAACTGGACCAGGTGGACCTCTGATCTAAAGATACCTGAGCTGTGACCTGGTGAAAAAGATGATCTGAGCCACTTAAGAGTCCCCCTTCAGGACCTAAGTGTGGGAAACGGAGAAGCTGTTGACATTTGGAAATGGGAGCCAAAGCAGAAGGTTGTGGCACAGCAAGGGGAGAGGGGCAGGTGGTCACCATCATGATCACTTGAGGGCAGAGGACATGAAGGACCCAGAGGCAGAGACAGGAGAATGGAGCAGACACTCAGACAACAGCAGCAACTAGAGGCCACAGGTCCCTGGCAAGATGGGAAATGTGGCCTTAGCTTGGAATAGGTTTCCCACCTCAGTCCCTATTCCCAGGAGAGCCAGCTGAGTCAAAGCTCCTACTTTAGGAGTCGCTGTTCCTTCCACATAGATTCTTGAACTAACCCCCCTTCCCTGAGCCACCTCAAAGGGGAGGGTCTCTGTTTCTGAAACCCCTCTGCTCATCAAGGGAAGGTATTTAGATCATTTACATTTAATGTAATTATTGAGAGTCAGGTTTCTAAGTACCATTTTGCTACTTCTTTTCTATTTGCCCCCTCTGTTCTTTTTTCCCTTTTTATTCCTTTTGTCATTTTTTTGCATGAATTGTGTATTTTTTTAATATTCCATTTTATCTTCCTATTGACTTGCTAACTATATCACCTTGTTTTATTTTTTAAGTCATTGTTGTAGGGTTTAAAATGTGCATAATTAATGTGTCACAGTCTACCTTCATATAATATTATACTACTTCACATATAATATAAAAACCTACCAACACTATACTTCCATTTTCCCCTTCTGTACTTTGTGCTATTGTTGTCATGCCTTTTACTGCTCCATATGTTATTAACACCACAATACATTCTTTTTTAAAATAATTTTTTAGTTATTTATTTTTTACCATTACAGTTGACAGTCAATATTCTTTTATATTAGTTTCAGGTATACAGCATAGTGGTTAGACATTTATATAAACACAATACATTCTTTTGCTTTAAATCATTATTATTTTTTAATTTTTAAATGAGAAAAACAAAGGGCTTTTATTTTTGCCCACATATTTACCATTTCCTGATCTCTCTAGTCTTTTGTGTCGATCCAAGTTTCCATCTGGCATCATTTTCCTACTGCCTGAAGAACTTTAATATTTTTTAAGTTCAGACCTACTGGCAACCAATGTTCTCATCTTTTGTCTGTCTGAAAAAATCATCATTTCACCTTCATTTTTGATTTATATTTTTGCTAGATTTAGAATTCTGGGTTGATTTTTTTTTCTTTCAACACTTTAAGATGTATTCCACTGCCTTCTACATTACATTGTTTCTAATAATAAATCGTGATAAGTGTTATCTTTATTCCTTTGTACAAAATGTGTCTTTTTTCTCTGGATGCTTTAATGATGTTCTTTTTGTCACTGGTTTTCAGAAACTTGATCATGTTGTGGCATGGCATAAGACATTTGGATCTGTAGATTTATAGTTCTCCTCAAATTTGGGGAAGAAAAGATTTGGTCATAATTTCTTCAAACACTGTTTCTGTTTCCCCTTTTCATCTATCTTTCTGGAACTCCACAATTTCATGAACACTGGACTTCCTGATATTAGCACACAGATCACTGACACTATACCCTGCACTTAAAATGAGTGCATTTTCTTATGTGTAAATTAAAATGAAATAGAATTGATGTAAATAAATGAAACAATATATACAAGCTATTGTGTGTCGTGATGACACACAATAGGTGCTTACTATTATTCTTACCTCCCACCCCCACCTCTTTAATTTGCCTCTGAGTCCCTGCTCTTTTGACACTCTCAGCCCCGATGCTTCTCACACCCCTCTGCCTCTCCAAATTCCTCCCATACTTGAAGATGCATCTTAAATCCCTCCACCCTGAATGTTTGCCAGGTGACTCCAGGCCACAGTTTGGACTCTTAAAGCACCACTTGCTTCTCCAGAATCAGGCATGATTGTATATTGACGTGTGTCATTCACAACTCATGAATGCATCTGTGTCTTGCCTCACCTTTGGTTTTGAATGCCTCAAGGATGAGACCTACTTTTTCCCCCTCTGCTGCTTCATCACTGCCAGCTCCAACACTGCCAGGAGGTTTTTCTCATTGTCTGTTACCTGGAATGGAGTTCTGCAGTTCTCCCTCCCCTCGTCCCCCCGGCCAGCAAGCTCCTGGGGGAAAGAGACGGGTCTAGAGAGAAGATGTGCTCTAAAGGAAAATGGATTTTGGAGCCCAGCCATCCTGGTCTGAATCTCAACCCTGTTTGCTGCCGACCCGTGTGAATCTGGCCAAGTTACTTAGCCAAACCGAACCTCAGTTTCCTCGTCAGTTTCATGGGCATGATTGTTGGAGTGAGATGAGAGAATTGTGTCAAGCGCCTGGCTATCATCTGCTGTCCTTGAGAGCTGAGTGGATGGATGCGGGACCAGGCGCCCCGCCTGGCAGTGGGTACGTGGAGCGGGTACTCCTATTCAGAGAACACCTAGGCCTTTGGAGTTTTGCCAGTCGTGAACTCATTTCCCCAGAGAGGAGAGAAATCGGCTGTGTCGAGGGCTCTACATCCCTCACAAAAGCTTGTTGTATTTCTTCAGCCCCATCCACACATCTGGTTGTACTTACTGATCTAAAAATGTATCCATCCTGTTTGCCATGTTCACATTTCAGAACATGGTAAGCCCCGGGGGGGGGAAACTCATAAATACAATGCATTAAAAAAAATAAAAAAAAAAGCAATGCCGTGCATTCACACATTTCCAAAAGACGAAGGTCTAGGACAAGGAACTCCGCCAGTGGCAGGCATCCAGACAGCTCAGCACCCCAGAGGCCGGTGTGCCAGGGTCCCCAGGACTAGTGGTCTTTGCCTAGGAAAACCCCTCCAAAGCAGTGAAGAGAACGTCCTGAGTAGGGGATCTAGAAAATAAAAGCTGCTTTTGACTACCTAGTAAAG
The DNA here is from genome assembly GCF_004115265.2 of Rhinolophus ferrumequinum. Classification (NCBI taxonomy): domain Eukaryota; kingdom Metazoa; phylum Chordata; class Mammalia; order Chiroptera; family Rhinolophidae; genus Rhinolophus; species Rhinolophus ferrumequinum. The sequence continues at coordinate 38,852,157 of NC_046296.1, read as the reverse complement.
ATTCACTTCCAAAGATGGGCAGAATAGCAAGGAGGGGCTAAGTGTCAGGACACCTAGCTCTGCCTTTGGATTTCCTGAGTGACCAAGAGTATGCCACGCATGTCTCTGGGCCTCTGCTACTCATCTGTGCATAACTGCTTGCCTCTCCATTGCAGCTGTGATTCTCTGAACGCCTGTTAAACCAGTGAGGCAGAGACATTTGTCTCCGTGTGTACTTGTCTGTGTCCTCACGGCCTCGAGCAGTGCCTGCCATGCAGTAGATACTCTACAAACGTTTTTGGAATAGATGAGTATTACAAGGTTGACATCCTAAGCCTCTGCTTAGATGTGAGCTTTGCCCTCGAGTTCTATGACATCAGGCAAGTGACTTCATCTCTGAGTCCCAGTTTCCTCATTCGTAAATAGATAAGGAGGCTACACATCATGATCAAATGAGATGTTTGTCAAGTCCATAACAGGCGCCTAATACCGAGTGGGTGCCCACTGAATGGGAACTGTCGTGGTTGTTGCTGTATCTACCACAGCGTTGCTTGTTGGTTTAAAAAAGGCTGTAGGAATTTCCCCTCTTTTGTCTCTTTTCTGCCCCACCCTCGCACTCCCAGTATAATGCTGCAGAGCCAGAAATTTCTCACTCAGTGGGCTGTCTCCAAAAGAACTGGCTTATATTGTAGTAGGAAATTAGATTCAGGTTAAAGACGAACAAGAAAGGTCAAACACTGAGATAAGTTATGAAAAGAGATGGGGAATGTTTCCCCAGGAAATCTGTTGGCGCACAATCTATGTTTTCATCAGTGACCAGCTCTTGTGTTGACTCACGAGAGTAATGTGGGACTAGATGACCTTTCCTTTGATGGCCTCTACCCGCCATGAATAGCTCAAGGACATTGCAACGGCCGTGGGCTCCGCCAGAGATGTTCTTTCTGCGTGTGATCTGCTCCACAGTGACTCCCAGGTCTTTGAGGTTAAAGAACTGCCGGAATGCATTAGTGCTGCCTGATGACAGAGTGAAAAGACGTAGAGCCTGCCTGGCGCCCAACCAGCCCTGATGCCTGGCTCTGAAAGAGGAAATACAGAAGGGCCCCACGAAACCTGTTTTTTCATGAGACTCACAGGTGCCGGGTCCTTCAGGAACCTCCTTACAACCTTGAAAGCCAACTTAGGGACACTCTGGAGCCTCTCTGGGGTTTCAGCGCAACCTCAACGGTCAGGTCTGTAGAGCCAGGGACCTGCAACTACCCCTTCTCTCGTCCTGCTCATTTCTCCCTGGACTCGGTTTGCAAGGGGAGGAGTCACACTCACCTGAGCCGAGTGTCCTCCAGGGGCTTTGCTGTCAGTGCTGGAGACCGCCTGTCACCCCCCAGCTCCCACGTTCACTAAAGGAGCTGGGCCTTGGTTCTGGTTAGGAGAGCCTGGGATGGGGGTAGGTGAAGGTAAAGGGAAGTGACTTGTCACGATTGAGGTTGGGACAGAGAAGATAGAAATCTTTGTGTGTCTTACCTATTTCACTAGCTTTGTGGAAGCTGAAGATAGGGCGTGCTGACCTGTGACTGGCAGGTCATGTGAGGAGCGAGGTTACCTGAGCTGAGCTGAACTGAGCTGTGCTGAGCAGAGAGTTGAGTTGGAAAGACAGATCGGTAGGTACCTCTTAGAATCTCCTGAGGTGAAGCATCCTTTCTGTGCTGAGATTGAGTTTGTTTTCCTCAAAACTGCTTCTGACAACTGAGGAAGAGAAATGCTTTACTTGTGGACAAGACATCCAGGAAGACGATCCTCTCAAGGTTCTCTTCTGGCCTCCAGAAGCAACACTCCCACAGGTGCCCCCATGAAGCTCCTCCCTGCAGCCCACCCCTCCCCCCACCCCCACCTCCACCCCCACCCCCACTGCCTCCATTCCCACTGCGCCTTCCTGTCCCTGCTCCTCGTTCCCACACTTCCTCTCTGCTCTCACTCCTCTTCCCACATGGGAATGACTTCCGGGAGCCTTCCAAAGGGCCTTTCTGGAATAACCCTGTGCCATGCAGCGTTTCTGCACTTACCTGATCATATATGTCTTATACTGACTCGCGTTCTCCGTTTGTTGTGTTATTCTAGGTTTTTCTCCCCTGAATAACTCTGAATGCTACAAAGGAGGGACTTGTAATTCTTTGATGTCTCCTAGAGTACACAGCTCAGTATACCATGGGTGCTCAATACATGCTCCTTGAATGAATGAATGAAAAGCTGTATTACCTCATATTTTAAGATACACTTTTAAAAACGTTGTTTCCTAACAGATGTGTACACCCCACTTATCCCTTAATGTTTCTCACTGAGAACTCCGGCTTTCCTCTGGCTCCACGCTTGGAGGGCTCTGTGGGTGGTGAAGAGCACTGCTCTAGGAGTTAAAGACATGAGCACTGGCCCAGCTCTGTCACCGCTTTGTGTGTGCTCCAGAGTGAATCAAATAGCCTTTCTCATCACCCGCCCTGTGCAGTGGGTCACCACCTTCTGTTACAGAGTGCTGTGGGCATAAAATGGGACAGGTTTGGAACAGCTTTGGTAAATGCTGAATAAATGAAGCAGATTATTATTCTAAGGGGTTCATGAGAGATTCATTCAACAAACCTTTACTGATACTCTGCCATGCATCAGGTACTAAATACGCAAATATAAAAGCACTTCAAAGCCTGTCCCTGGCAAGCCAAGGAGAAAGACTCCAATATTCACAATTGGGTAAGTGTCGTAGTGAAGTGCCAGGAACATAAAGGAAAGCATCTGGGGGTGTGGGAGGGAGTGGCATTTAAAGAGACCTTGAAGGAGACATCAGCTGTCCCCAAGAAGAAAGGCAGGTATGCAGTAGCCCATTCCTGAGAGTGGGCTGAAGGCTGAAGGTGTGGGTGGGAGCAGTGAGCGGTGCCTTGTGACTACAGCAGAAAAACACAGGGTGAAGAGGCTTCAGGAGAGCTGATTAGAGACGTGAGGTGACAGCAGGGTGGGTGGGGCAGGGCAGGATGTGAATGGTAAGGAGGGGAGAGGTTTCATGCCGCCTCCAGGACTCGGCCAGGTGCAGGCACAGGTTATGCCTGGAGCTACTGGGTGAGCAGGGACACCAGGCCCTCCAGGGAGCTCTGCTGGGAAGGGGAGAAGCACAGGGTCTGGTCCTTCTCGTTCCTGAGAAGCTCCAGAGGCAGAGAGAGCCAGGAGGGGACCCAGGAAGGTCTTGCAGGTAGTGGGTGGGAAAGAGCCCCACGGCCGGGTTATTGTCCTGCTCCTCAATAGGTAAAATTCTCCTCATGTCCATTACTTGTCCTGAAACACCCTCCCCTCCATACATACATGTTTTTCCTCTGTGTGGAGTGTGATTAACGCCTCTTATCTTCCAGGTCCCAGCTTCATGTCCCTCCCCAGAAGCCCTTGTTGCCCCTGGGTGTTCCTCGAGATTCTCCTTTCTCTGTCATGGCACACAATCTGTTCCTTTCACAGCACTTAAGACATTTTGTCCTTGTTGACTTTCCTTGTCTGTCTCTCCCCACTAAAGAGTCAATTCCATGGGGGTGGGAGATTTGATCTCTCGTCCTGGTATCCCTGGTGCTTTGCACACAGTGTCTGGCACAGAGTAGGTTCTGAATAACTGAATCAATGGTCTGGCTACACAGCATAACTTGAAGAGCGTTGTGTTTCTTTGAACATACAGTATCGTCTCTGGGTTACAGTAGAAGTCAACCTCCCATAGAGGAGAGTTCAAGATACTGGGGTCCCATCGTTCGTCTTAAAGATGTGTCACATTAGATTTCACAGTAAGTGACACAGTAAGTAAGGAAAGTCAGCAATGATGCCCCAAGGCTGAAATCCTGTCTCTGCACCCTCTCCCCCTACTCAAGTACAGAGTATCAGGTCTTAAGTCTTAAATCCAGCCAACGTGGATAGTCCAGAGTAGACGTAGTCCTAAATCCAGCCTGGTCAAGGGACACCCAGGTATGTACACGGCCATCTCTCATGGGGCCACAGCCAGCTACGGAGAATGGAAAGAACAGGCTTCAATGGGCAAAAGCTGCCATCGCCTTACTTAGCAATCCATGTGTCATTTTAAATAACAGATTTAAATAAGTAATGCAAACTGTGAAAATCTGTAGTTAAAAATGAACGGGTGGGGGTGAGGGGGGTGGGAATAAAAAATGTAGCAGATGGTTCCCGTGCTTCTCTCTCTGTGACAGGTGGGACAGAATCATCTGCATAAACACGTCTCTAAAGGTCTTTTTTATTGGCACATTTATTGGCATACTGCAGAATTAGCCCTGCACAGTCAAACTGCGCCGTCAGCCCAGCCGACAGCAGCTCTGGAAAGGAGGACCTTGCTTTGGCTGTGCCTCACCTGTGGCCAAGAGGAATAAAAGGAGAAAAACCATACATACCTGGTCAAAAGAGTGGAGAGCTGACCAAAGGTGGGGAGAGATGAGCTGAAGCTCACCTCTGGGGTGGCCGAGGCACAGCCCCTCCGCCATGCTGCCTCCCGCAGCCCCCTGCCTTCTCCCCACTGCTCCCCTCAGACCTGCTCTCTGACGAGCCAGGACGGCCAGGCTCTTGGGAAGATCCTGGCTGGCCCACTCATTGATCTGTGCGGAAGGATCTTTTGCCCTCCCATGGCCCCCCACAGGCGGCCATGTCTGAGCTGTTCCCACAGGCCTGGCACAGTCACCCTCGTTTCCCACCCTTTCCCACCCAACGTTTCCCTCGTTTCCCACCCAAACTGCCCATCAGTTTGGGGCCAGGCCCCACGGGCAGGGCCCCTTCTCATCAGCGTTCTGCCTCTCTGTGGTTCCCCCTGCGTGTTGCAGTCTGGCCTCCTCCCCAGGCCTCCAGCCCCTGCCTGGGTGAGCACTGAAGGCTGGACACTGGTGCTGAGTCAACAGGAGTCCACAGGGCATCCACGAAGCCTGCAATGGGACGGCGGGGAGGTCTCCCAGGAAGCAAATCACAGTCTCGGGAAAGCCTGCTATTTATCAAGCACTGGTTGGGCCAGGCCACTATGCTAATCCCTTTATATAAGCAGAATTGTATTAAACCCTTACAACCATCCTATAAGGTGTGTTGTCATCATCATCATCTCTCTTCACTTACTATCTAAGGAACCTAAGACACAGAAAGGGCAAAAGCCCACAGAGTTAACAAATGGTGAGGCTGGCAGTCTCGCTCCACACTTCTGCCCTAATCCCACTCCCAGCACGCTGTCACGGTACTGCACACTCTCCCTGACCTCACCTGCCTCACCGTGCGTGGCAGGCTCTGAAGCAGAAGCCGCAGAGTGCAGGCGGAGCTGGGAGGCTGCCCCTGGGTGGTCAAGTCACTGCCCCTCTCTGAACCCCCTGGTTTCTCATCATCAAGACAGGGTTTGTGATAGAAGCTACCTCACAGGATAATTGGAGGATGAAATGTGCTAATAATACAAGTCACAGTGCCTGTCACTGGACGTACTCAATACATGTGAGCTTCTATCACCGTCATTAAGGACGGGGTTGTTCCAGCTGGAACATTCCAGGTCCCTGTCTGATCCCCAGTCTCTTCTCCAAGAGATTTGTGTATTGACTTATAATATCCGCTCTCGTTTTAATTTGTTCCTCCATCTCCTGCTTCCACCTTCTTCTTTTCTCCTCCTTCCAACCCCAAGATGCCATTGAATCTGTTTAATTCATGTGAATGCTGAGATCTCTGAATGTGACAGATCGAGGGGGTGGGGAAGGGGGTGGAGAATAGAGGAGCTTGTGTAACAGGACATAAATAAATTGGCTCATGCTTCTATTTTTAAATTTCAGGTTTATCCCATAATGAGCAATTTTTGCTTTATCTTCTGTTGAATGAGAGGGAAGATGTTTTATGCACATCTCCCCAGCACGCACACAGTAGGTGCTCCGTGTGTGCTGGTTCTTTTGGTTCTGTTTGAGCCAACGTGCCAGATGTTCTCAGTGCCTCACACACATTAATTCTTTGAATGCTATGGTACCCTCTTAAAGTCCCCACACCTGGCAGATAATAAGCACTCAAATGCCTGGCTAATGAAAGAAATCTGTTCAGTTTCTATTCTTTTAAGGGACAGACCATTTTAAACCCCCTACTTGATTTTGTGGCTCCTTACTGTTCCCCCTTAGCTTCCGGTGTCACTCCCTTCTAACTTCAGGAAGGGTTTAAGCACAAATTTTCACCTTGGTGAATGGCAGGGCCCAGGTGACGATGACAACGCTGAGAGACTTCATGTTTTCCTACAGGGTTTGACTTGCGCAGCATCCAGAAATCCCCTCAAATCATCTGAAAACATCTCCCTCGACTCGGGAAAGGCATTCTTTTGGGTTACTTCTCAAATAGCCCTTCCTAAACTACAAATCATAGAGGCTTAACACACCACAGCATGTCATGGCCAGATAGGCCCAGGTTCAAATCCTTGTCCCATGATTTACAGAAATAATTCCTTACAGCCTCCTCGTTGATAGAGAAAGGCTGTGGGGAGATCACCCAGTTCAGTGTCTGACCTTTCATGGGTGCCTTTCTCGCTCTAACAGCCCTCTGAGCACAAGCCACAAAGGGAAGAAGAATTTTGAGGGAGACAGCAGAGGGAAAAGAAAGGAAGGAAGGATACTGTCAGAGTCTGTGAGGCCCCAGGGTGGGATAGGGTGGTGGGTGGAGGCTGGGAAGGGAGGGAGCTGTTTACCGATACTGTCAACAAACAAGGATTGAGAATATAAAGCCAGGCATTGTGCTAAGGGCTGAGGAAGTAAAAAGGAATTTTTATTTATGAGTTAGACCCCACCTACTTCCAAAGAGATTCTGAAGGTGACTCACAATGAAAACCACATATGCAGCAAGATCACGGAAATAGAAACTCAAATCCATGAATTGACGGAAAGAAGCCAACATTTATCAACACCATGCACCAAGTTCTTGAGTGCACTTGGTCACTTAATGCAACAACCCCATTTTACAGATGAGAAAGTGTGGGGACAGAGCCCCAAAAAGCAGTTTCCAGGCTCTCGGCCTCACATAGAAAGGTGCTGGCTCAGGTAGTAAATGGCCATCGACTGCGATCAAATGGCCATCAGCTGTGGCTAGTTGGTTTCAGCTGTAACCAATGAGCCATTGGGCACTAATATAACTGCCGTGGCTAGGCTAGCAGAAAAAGGGGGGAGCTAGCAAGGAAGATGGTGGCTGAGCCTGCAAGCGGCACAGTAAAGATTGAGAATTGTGTTGCTCCTGGTTCCTGTGTCTCCAACCCAGCCGCCAGCGAGAGTATAGTGGTGTGACTCCCCTACCTATGGCTGTGGGTGTTCCTTTTTGGCCTCACCATGTCCTGCGTTCTTATGTGGGGAGTGGGACCAGAGACCCCGCCTGACACCCCACATGACACATGGCAAAGTCGGCAGGATCCCCTGCACTACAGAAAGACAGGCAAAGAAGTGCGCCCAGGGCAGGTGCAGGTGAAGGAAAAACTTCTTCATTAGGGTCTGGGACCCATGATACTTTCAGGAGCCAAGGAAAATGTTTTAAAATTTCTTTTAAAATCAGAAGAAGGAAAAAAGGACATTTAGGTTGGAGAAAATATATAATATATATATTTTAATATATAATATTAAATTTATATATTAAATTTTAATATATGTTTTACATAATATATAAATATTTTTAATATGTAATTTTAGTTTTAATATATATTATTAATATATTTATACCAACATGATCATAAGATATAATTTTTACTTTTTAATGGAGGAAGGAGATGAGCAATGTAAAAGCGCCTAGGACCCCACAAAGTCATAACGCAGCCCCAGACCACAAACTCCATCTAACTCCAGACCTGTACTCTTTCCTATGCAAATATACTTGCTGTCATTGAGTACAACATGCAAGTTAGCTCTGAAACTAAAAAGAGACTGTGATGAGAAATAGTTCTCAGTGTCATAAGAAAGGATGTGCAGTCGGGCACATATACTCACTTTATCATGCAATTGTGGAAAAAATGGTTTTTGTATTGTCTTTATAACTGATCTACTCTTTCTTATCAATTCCACTAAGTATCGGGGAAAACCCTAAATTTTGTCCAATTTGGTAAACTTCCAATCTGATTCAGTAAGAGGATTGTCTTTCTCGGCAATGTGGATGACTCAGGTGGATCTCAACCTTTGGGAAATTGTTTTGTCTGCTGCGCAATGCGATGTGGTGAATTGTTCTGACCAGCTCCTCCTGGCAGCCCAGGAGAAGGTCCTTGGATTCCTGTGGGGTGATTCGGAGGCTCTCCACTCTCCACTGCGTGGGGCTGAACTAGCCTGCTCCCTGAACTCATGACCACTGCGGTGAGATGGGCCCCATTTGCTTTCCGGGGTGCTGTGCCAGGACGCAGCGCTAGGGCCCATGGTCCCCACCCAGCGGCTCAGGTGACCCCTGGCTCCCATTGCCAGCCCTGTCCTATGCCATTCTGCTGGCTTTCTCAGTACCTGCTGGGGTGCTGTCTAGGGCTCCCCTACCTACCATTTCCTGCCACACCTTCACGCCATTGTGTGGGTGCTTCTCCTGGCCTTGTGGTCTCCCCCACCGGCCTGAATAAGGGCACTTCTAGCTTAGATACTCACTATCTTCTCCTTCATACTTCTTCTGGATACTTCAAAACTACCAACACGCCAGGTTGTGCACTGACATATTCATGAGGAAGGTAGAAGAGGTGACAATGGCAGAGGCAAAACCCTGGTGCCTGCTCTCCCTGTCCTCTCTCAACCTCCCTTCTCCCTCTCACAATGTATTAGAGTAGAAGGAGGCTTTCCCCTCTTCATTTTCTAAGACGAGTCAGGCAGGCCTAACTCTTGATATGTTAAATGAGAGTTCAAGGAATTTAGAAAACCTTTTCTTCTAACAACGTCTAGCTTTCCATCTGAGAATCCTGCTACAGGGCCAGACAGAGTCTAATTTGAATATGTTGAACTAGTATTTTATCTGCCTTACCTGCTGCCCCAAACATGGCTTCAATGGATAAGAAACCCTAGAACAATAAGATTCACAGGATATAAAACTTCATTAAAAAATAATTCCCAAAAGTGTTAACTTTGTGGCAGAGACATGTTAATTCCACAGGAGAGAGCAGTGGTGCTGATATTAAATTCCAAAAGAAATGTATTCTGTGGGTCCTTGTACAGGAACACTGACTAACATGGCGAACACTAACTCCAGTAGTTAATTGGCAAACCTTCCAATAACTGCTATGTCAGTTCTCGACAATGGTAGATTAGAACAGTGGACATTTCTCTGATGAAAGGAGGCTAATGTGGTGAGTCCAGTTGTGCTATTCCTGATGTTCTTACACATGGATGCAGCTTAGCCAACTGGAGATCATAGCATCGCACAGAGTAGCCCGCCGCTGTCCTTTCAGGCAGGGTTTAGATGTGAGAGCGAAGACACTGTCCATCTCTCCCACCCTAAAGAAAGCCAGGGAAAGTTTCAAACAAGGGACGTGGGCACAGCCAACCTCTCGGCCATCACAGTTGTTTGGAAGATTAGGCGTGATTCAAAGTGTGAACCAGAAATGGTTTGGGAGTTTGAGGAGGAACTGAGTTTCAGAGGAAATGACTCAATGAGTGTGAAACGTTGAAGAATAAGGGCTCAGACTTCAGTTCTAGATTCAAGCCGGAGATATGAAACTCTCAAAGGTCTGGATACAAATTATGATGCTTGCTCTGGACCAGGAGAAAGACTAGCAAGCCATGAGTAAGAATACATATGATCATGAGGAAAATCAAGATCTTTGCATTGCAAGAGATTATCTTGTCCAACCACTCTTTGTGACAGAAAACAAGACCAGAAGGTTTACTATCACTACTTCTATCAACATTGTACGGAAGTCCTACTCATTTCAAAGGAAGAAAGAAAAAAATGTAAGGGTTAAGATTGAGAAAGAAGAAACAAAAGCTTAAATGTATACAGATAATATTCAATATTATTAGACGTAGTAAGAAAGTTTAGCGAGATTGCTTAGTGTACCACCGTCGCCTGTTTATCACCTGGCATGGAGAGAAGCAGGTGGTGGAGAATATGTTAGGTTATCACATATGGACTTGGAATCTTATCTCCACCACTCATCACCGGTGTGACCTTGGAAAGGTCAGAGCTGCCCATACCTCAGTGTGTCCTTGCTGAAAAATGGATACACAAAAGTTTCACATTATCCTTAAGGAATGTGCCCTGAGACACCTGCAGAGATTTTTCTTTATTTTTTTTCCAGTTCTCTCACCAAGATTGACTGTTGATTCCCTTTTGGGGGGCTAACTTGCACAAAGAATGCTCTCTTGACCTGTGCATGCTCCACGAGTGAACACCCATGGTACATCTGGGGTGGGAGCTGGTGGCTGACGTGCAGCTGCCCTGCACTGAGGTCATCAGCCCAGCCTTGGTGACATCCCTGTCTCCAGGCATCTTATGTTTGTGCTGCAGCAGGAAGGGCCGTGATGAATCTCTAGGGGCTCTTGGTGAGCTGGGCAGCCATCACTACCCCCAGGGGGCACCTGGGGCCCACATGGCGTTCTGAAGCCAGCCATCATGCAGGTGCTCTGTGTGTATGAAGCCCACAAACATCCTAGCACAAGAACTGATCAAAGCACTGCTGTGGCCCATCTTTCCCTACACTGCTCTGGGCCCGCAGCCCATCACCGGCTGCTCCCAATGCTTGAGAACCTGTTGGCTGCACGACTGTCCTCTCACCATGTAGTCTCCTCGCAGCCTCTTCTTTGCTCCTCAGGGACTCAGCCATAAATGACACACATCTAGTAATTTTGTGAAAGTTTGTGAACTCCTGTTTTAGCTGTGAACACATAACTTCTTTTTCCTCCTTCTGAGCTGCAAGACTAGTGGGTTACATTGGGCTTTGTTAATTCCCAGGGAGATGTCAGCAGAACCTGTTAAGAGAATTGAAGACCCAAACAGGTAGGTTAAAAGTGGAAGAAATGTTGCCTCTCCCCCAAAAAAGATTGCTTGGTATAAGATTAGTGTACAAACAATGAGTTTATTTCAGTACATGAACGATAAGCATTGTGAAAATGAAATAGTTTAAAAGTGATTATTTGCAACAAAAATGAAGCATTTATGAATGCATCTAACAAAATTTATACTAGATTTCTATAAAAAGGTATTAAACTTTATTGAGAGACATTAAAAGATGTTCTAAGAAATACAAAATTATACTATATTCATGGATGGATGAGTCAGTATTAAAAAGATGTCAGTTTTATCTCACAAAGAATGATAATTTTCTACAATTCACCCTAATATCGTTTACTATACGATAAAACCATAAGGGAAAGCAAAGTAATGATGAACAGAAAAGTCAGGATAGTGTTACCGCTGGAGAGGAGGGAGGGAGTTTTGATGCTGGGGGAACTTCGCATGTCCTGGAGATGTTCTAGTCTGTTTCTTGACCTCATGAGTGGTCACAAAGATATTTGCTTTATCGTTCTTTTTAAACTATGAATAAGTTTTATGTAGTTTTAAAATGACATTTTAAAAAATATATTGAGAAAGATGTAAATACCAACTCTAAACTCAGGGCACTCTAGCCAAACAACCACGTATGGTTGAGTGGCAGAAAGAGCAGGGTGCCTCCTACTGGAAGCCAGGGGACCCACATTACAGACCACTTGGAATAGTTGATTGGCACGGTAGATTTCTCTTGTCTTGTTTTTCCTAGATAACAATTGGTAATACTTTTATTATTCCACTTGTAATGGTATATTACAATACATTATTTATGAGTGTTTCCCCAAGAGAGGAGGAACCCGATGAGGACAACGATTGAGAAGTTTTCATGGTTGATCTGGTAATGTAGAGTGCCTGGCACACTGTAGATTCTCGACTAAAGTCAGTTCAAAGAGTAGACTCCAGAGGTGGCCGTTTAGCTCAGTTGGTTAGAGCGCGGTGCTCTTAACAACATGGTTGCTGTTTCGATCCCCACATGGGATCGAACTGCGCCCTCCACAACCAGATTGAAACAACTACTTGACTTGGAGCTGATAGGTCCTGGAAAAATACACTTAAAATAAATAAAAGTTAAAAAATAGAAGAGACTCCAGATGAATGGATAGAAGGATAAGTAGATGGATGGATAGAGATCTTAATGATTGCAGGTCTTCAGTAAATAGGGGATTTTATTTTCAGGACCAGCAAAGAGATTTTAAAATATATTTAATGATTTAGTGAATGGGACAATACATGCTGTATTTTGAGTACTAAGTTATATCCCCATCAAATTATGTTACTAGGACTTGCCAGCCACCCAGGGCCTGCTACTTCTTTGCACAGCTCCAGGGCACTTGCTCACTTTGTGTTTTATTTAGGTAAATAATGCTCCCAGAGTTGTGCAACGAGGAGGTTCGGAACCCGCCTTTGTGGGAGCACAGTGCTGACCCACGTAGTGGGGTGCCAGAAAGTCACTCCATGTACTGGTTCCTGATGTGCCCTCCTCACCCCCTCAGTCACAGAGGGTGGTCACTCAGATGACACAGTTTTAGGAAACATTGTCCTTCCTCACTCTCTGTCCTTCCCTTTCCTTCCTCCTGCCCGCTTTTCTGCCTCCCTCCCCTCCTCCTTTCCTTCTCTCCTTTCTCTCTTCCTCTCCCTCTCTCTTTCCCTCTCTTTCCTTTCTTTGTTTCTCTCTGTCACCTCTGCCTCTCTCCATCCCTATCTTTGTCCTTCTCTCTCGCTCTTTCTCCTCTTCTCACCCCTGCACTTGGCAATCTTTCCAGTCCCCTGTTTATATCTCCTACTGTCAGTCAGATAGGCTCAGTGGTAAAGAAACCCAAACATTTTAGCTATCCTCCTTTCCCTTCCCCAGGAGCCCAGCTCTGACTGTGTGGTTTTTAGGGGCTGAATTCCCTCCAGGCCCTTCACCCTGTGTACTCTCCACCCCACTCCCCCTGCAATCCACAGACCTCTCTGGGTGGCCTAGAACCTGCACCACCAGGCGACCACGAACCCCCTTAAGCTGGCCCAGGACCCCTTTCCAAAGCCACAGCCAGAGAACGGGCCATTTGTTACCTCTAAATGTATTCATCCTGAGCCCCATAAGCAAATGCTCCCTGCTTTCTGGACCCCATAATAGAAACACAGATTTTGGCTGCCCTTCTCTTCACCCCAAAGAAGGGCTGCTTTTGCAATAAGGGGCATTAGAAGATTGTCGTCTGCCAGGAATGCATAGATGTTTTTTCTCCACAGTCTCTGCCCTGGGCTGGTCTGGCCTGATTGACGGGAGAGATAGAGATTATGGAATGAGGAGAAAAGGGTGGGAAGGGGTCTGGAGAGGTGGAGCCTGGGAGGGTAGAGAGACGCAGAGAGAAGCAAAGATCAAGTTCCAGAATTTTAGAATTGGAGGAGACAGAAGATCATTGAGTAGCACTGCCCCAACACACACACCACCCATTTTTCAGAGGAGGGAATCAAGGCCTCAGAGACAAGAAGCGGTTTGCTCCTTTCCTGCGTTAAAATTGGCAGAGTTCAGACCAGCAGGCAGGTCTCCTGACTCCTATCCCAGCCCAGCACCACCCTCCGCCTGACTCAAGGCAGAAAAAGTTGACTGTCTTGGCAGCAAAATGAAAGCTTTTGATTTATGAGGAATGCTGAGATATCTTCCAGTTGACAGTCTTTGGAGAATTGCATAAGCCCACACTTTTGTGGGGGTAGCACTTAATGAAATGAACACATGAGTTATTCATTTTTCATTAAGGATGACATGCAGAGTATCCAGGTCTAAGGATGAAAAACAGGTCCCAGCCCGGAGCCCCTTGATCCCTGGTCCCAGAGAGCACTAGTCTCAAGACACAGGAACAGGCAGGAGTGGGCATTAACACCTTCCAAACACTTACTGTCATGTTCATTATCTCATGTAATTTTCACAGGGACACGGAAAGCTAACTAGTATTGCTCCAGTGTTAGAGATGAGAAAACTGCGGTTCAGAGAGAGCAAGTAAGAATCCCAAAGTCATTCAGCTAGTGAGTGACAGAGCCAGAATTTAAACCCCAGGCTGCTTTGGGTCAGGTTCAGTAAGCTGTCCATGTAGGAGTGGTAGCCTCGGGGCCTGGCGAGGGAAACCACGGGCGTTGGTGGCCAGCCACACCCAGCTGGACAGCTGACAAAGTTGAGGGAGCAGTTGGGCCACGAAAAGGATGCCCAGCAGGCTGTGTTTTGCTGCTTTCCAGCTCCCCCGCCTCGGAGCAAGTTGGCATCTGTATCAGGAAATCCAGCTGGACCTCCACCTCAGATGCAAGTGTGACAAGTGTGGGCCTGGGAGCTGGTAGGACCTGAGTTTGACTGCTACGCCTGCCACTCATTAATTTACTGCCACGTCCTCCAAAAGTGCCCCAATCCCTCCTCAGCTTCAGTTTCCCACCTGCAATAGTCACAGAACAATACCCACCTCTCAGCATTGTCATGAAAGTTATCACTAATACTATAGCAGCTATTTTATAGTAATGACCGCTAACATGTATTGAGTGCATTGTACATGTGTGAGGACAGAGTCGCAGAGAGCAGTTTCGAGGCTCTCTCGAGGCTCTCGGGCTCACGTGGAAAGGTGCTGGCTCGGGTAGTAGATGGCCATCAGCTGTGACTAGTTGGCCATCAGCTGTTACCAGTTAGCCATTAGCCACTGATAAAACTGCTGTGTCTAAACTAGCAAGTGCGCAGTGTGGATTGTGGATTGCAGAGAGGCGGATTGCAGTTAGCAAGTGAGGTTGGTTGGCAGAGAAGCGGATGGCGGGTTGCGGATCGGATGGCGGGTTGCGGATCGTGTGGCTCCTGCTTCCTGTGTCTCCAACCCAGCCGCCAGAGAGAATATAGTGGTGTGACTCCCCTATCTATGGCTCCGTGGGTGTTCCTTTCTGGCCTCACCATATCCTGTGTTCTTATGTGGGGAGCGGGACCAGAGACCCCGCATGACAGCCTTCATGACAACATGCTAAGCACTACATTACCTGAGTTGACCTTCGATAAGCTCCATTGTACCTGAGGAAAGGAGCACATGGAAACTCAGAGACGTGATTTGCTTGCCCAAACTACAGAGTTCACAAATGACAGGGTCAGAATTTGAACCCAGGCCTGTGTGCACTCCCACCCCACTAAGACGACTCTTTTCAAGCAAAGTCCTTATCACATAGACACTCAACAAATGGGAATTCTAGTGCCTTCTGTTTCCCCTAAAAGCCCAGATTCCCACAGTGCCCTCTGGGATTTGCTTTAGGGCTTGCCTGTAAGGGGTTTTCTGGAAGTCAGGAGAAAGCTGGGGTGGGGATGCATCTCCCACTCTAAGCCTCCCTCCCCTCCCCCGGCCTCCCCTCCTTATAGGGTTTGGCAAGAGCTGCTTCAGTGAGGCCTCTGTGTTGCTGGAAACAATACAAGTTTATTTTGGCACCGCAGAGAGGGCCTGATTTTCCCCCTCTGGACGCCTCTGTGGGAAGAGGACCTAGAGAATGTGGCTCCTCAGGCCTGTCAGTTCCCATCATGCCCCCAGCACGTCCATGCCACAGTCATCTCCATCACATGTAGCTCAGAGAAGGAAATGAGATAAGAGCTTTCTTTCCATTTCAGACAGATCATAAGATTTGCCTGCCCCCAAAAGAAGTCAAGCTGAGGACATGGTACTGCAGTTAACTGCCCACTCTTAGCAGACGCCCTTCCAACCCTGTGGGCGCTTTGTCTGGTGGCGTCCACACGCTGGCTACCTGTGGCTGGTGTACTGAGTGAAGTCGGAGTCACTCTGAGTTGCAGAGGATTGTCGCTGTCCTCTGGTCCAAGGCCCCACTTGGCGTTGATTCGCAGTCAGGCAGCGTTTATCAAATGCCAACCCTGGGCCAAGAAAGGACTGCTTTTGCATCTGTTGGTTCATAGTGCAGAATCCTCACACCACCCATTTTTAGAAAGGTCTTATTCTCCCATTTCCACAAATGCGGCCCCTTGGGCTCAGGAAGGTGAAGCAGTTGGCTCAAGGTCATGAAGTGAGGTCAGCGATGGAATGAGGATGTGATCTCCCAGCTCTGACACCAGCTCTGCCTGTCCCAGCAGAGGAGGGGTTCCTTCTGTACCGCTCTAGAAAGAAGGTTCATCCAGGCTTTGTCTGAGCCCCTCTGGTGTTCCCTGAGAAAACTTCACCCGGCTTTGCTAGGCTGGAGCTGACACCTGCCTCTTTCTCCCACAGTTCCCAAGTGTCCTTAACCTAACTCCAGGCAAAAAGGTGAAACTCAGATCTCTCCCCTTGGCCACACCCATTCTTCAGAGACGGGAAGATGACCCCGATGACCCTGGGCCCTCCCGTTCCTGCTCCAGGACTGGAGTGGACATAGGTGTGGGGCCCTCCCAAGGAGACTGGCCATCAGAGCCCTGGCTACAAACCGTTGGGCACCGGTTACTGATGAGATAAGCCCAGAAGTTGTGAATAAACACACATTTTTGGAACCATTTGATATTGTCATGGTATCCAAGTGTGTGATCATTTTTTTCCTAGTAATTTATTTTTGTTGTATTTTTATAAAAATGGTGGTCGGTGACTGACTGGACATTTAACAAATTGGTCATAGAAAGGTTCAGAGGCCCTGGGATAGAGACTAAGGTCTTGATCCCTCAACAGCTGGTTGAAGAAGGAGGTAGGTAGAGCAAGGTTCGTCTTCATTTACAGATGTGGAAACTGAGGCTCAGAGAGCGCATTTGATTTTCCAAGGCCGCGTGGTTTATGAGGGGTAAAATGAGGCCTGAATGCAGGACCTCTGGCTCCCAAGCACAGTGGGCTTTCCCACTCTGTCGTGCCCCCCTCTTCCTCTGTAGACTCTGGGAAGGTTGGTCTGGGCACACATGGGAATAAGCAAGCTGGGTCAAAGGGCAGTGAGAAAGTGACTGCTGGATTGGTCCACTCATTGGTTGATGAAATTATTGAGACCTCATCTCCCTGAGTGGCTCCTCTGGAATAATAATCCATGGTGAACAGGTGAAACAGCCTGGCCAGCCGCACTCAGTCCATCCCTTCTGTCACCTCCCCCTCCAGGCGACGCTTGAATAAGAGACCAGATCTGCTCTTGCAGTTCCCGCCCAGGGTGAGGTTGAAACACTTAAGGTTTCTATTTAAAGCCATATCTCATTCATCATTTCAGCACCAACTGACAATTAAACCTGATTCAATCAAGCACTGACAACTAATTTAAACTGGGCCTCACATCAGCCTGTCACTGGCTATTTAAAACCCCATCCTGGCCTCTGGGGCCCTTGGGAACCAGGACTGTTTGTCCTGCCAAGAGCAAAGCCCTGCCTGCTGCATCCGGGGTCCAGACCTATGTGGTATGTAGGGCCTGTCCAGTGTCCCTGTGTTGAAGCTGTCTCTGCCAGCTGAGGGACGGCTTCTGGGGGTGTCGGGGATGCCAGGTGGAGGGAGTAGGGGGAAGCAGGAAAGGCAAAAGCCCACTTAAGAGGTCACATGAGCTCAAGTGCACATGGTTTCAGTGCTTTGTTGGCTTTAATCAGGTCCTGAGCAATGTGGCCTCCTGGGGAGTGTTGAAAGCGTCAGAACCTGGGTTTGAATCCTGCCTCTGCAATCAACTTCTCAGTCCTGTGACCTTCGCTAGGTCCCTTGGTCTTTCTCAGCCTCACTTTCTTCACCAGTATTGTGGGAATAATAAAAATCTCTTCCAAAACCATCTCTGTGGGTTGTTAGGAGATCCCTCAAATCTGGCCATCCCAGAAAAAAAAAAGCACTTGGAAAACAAGAAATCCTAAGATATGGAAGTTATGAGTAGAGCAAGCTTGAGCTTCTATTGAGTCTGGCGCTGTGGAGGCAGCCTGGTGGATTCCAACATGTGGTCATGCGAGTAATAGCTGTCATTCTCATGGTTCTATAGTGTTACAGGAACACACAACGAATGAATGGGTAATCAAATTCAAAGGTGATCCCTTCCAGGCTGAAGACTCAATCCAGTCTGGTGTAGTCAGGGAGGTCTTCCTGGAAGCAGTGGGCTTGAACTGAGCTTTGAAGGCTGGGCAAATCTCCAATAACCCAAGAGTGGGAGGGAACCAAACTAGGTAGAGCCACTTAGAGTTGGCAAAGAGCTCCCACAGCCATTTCCCATGTAATCCTCACAACCACCCCCATTTTATAGGATGAGGAGGCTGAGAGTTTAAATCAGGGGTGTCCAAACTGCGGCCCGTGGGCCAACTGCGGCCCGCAATCCATTGTTAATTGGCCCGAAGCAAATTCCAAAAATATATTTAGTTTACTTAAGTAAACCAGGTGAGGCAATACGTACTTCACCTCGAGTGAGTGGCCCGACTGTTTGTGTATTTTACCACATAGGGCCCTTGGTGAAAAACATTGAAAAAAGTTTAGACACCCCTGGTTTAAATGATCAGCTACTGAGAGAATAAGGCAACCAGATACTGGCTTGGAGCTCTTGACACCAGTTGCCTGGTCCCACTCTGACCTACTGTGCTCCCTCTGCAGAGCAGACAATACCAGAAGTGGGAATGGGGAAACTGAGGAGAACCAGAAGCAAGAAGACTCCCAGCAGGGCTCTTCCCTCTAAGATTCCTAATGCACATCCTTAGCAAAGGGAAAAAAAGCACAAAAGACGCAGTTTGAATCACTGATTTTGCTTTAATAATAGAAAAGTGTATTATTCAACATCTTTAAAGTGACGAAAAAAATATGTCAACCCACAATTCCGTATCTAGTGAAAGCATTCTTCAAGAATAAAATTAAGTGCCCATCTTAAGTGTCCAACCTAACTGCCTATCAGTGAATGAATCAATAAATAAAATCTGATGTATATATACTATGGAATATTATTCAGCCATAAAAAGGAAATCCTGCCATGACATCATGCATAGACCTTGAGGGCATCACGCTAAGTGAAATTAGACGGAGAAAGACAAATACTGTGTGACCTCACTTGTATGTGGAGTCTAAAAAAAAAAAAAAAGAAAGAAAGAAAGAAAAAGAAATTCATAGAAACAAAGAAAAGATTGGTGGTTGCCAGAAGTAGGGGTGGGAGGTGGGGTAATTGGGTGAAGGCAGTCGAAAGGTACAAACTTCCAGTTATCAGTTCTGGGGATGTCATGCACGACATGATGACTATAATTAACAATACTGTATTGTGTATTTGAAAGTTGCTAAGAGTAGATCTTAGCTTTAATCATAAGAAAATAAATTGTAGTTGCGTGAGGTGATGGATATTAACTAAACTTATTGTGCTAATTCTTTTGCAACATACATATGTGAGATCATTATATTGAATACCTTAAACTTATACAATGTTATATGTCAGTTATATCTCAATAAAATTGGGGGTGGGGTGGGAAGCCATTAAAAAATTCAGTTTGGCTGAGAGATTATGGGATAAATTGGGGCAACCGGTCAGGGGTGCTGGGTCGGGGGCTGAGGAGCATGGGGTAGTGACAGCTGCCCATCTCTGTCACTGTGGGGAGCCTCAGCTGCCCTGATAGGGAGAAAAGGTCTTGTGAGGCTCCAAGTTCTCCTGAGTGGGAGGAAACAATAGCCTCTTCTCTGGGGCCTTAAGCGTGAGAGGAGTGAGATCATGTCTGAGGAGGGCGAGGGCAGGGACACAGGATATGAGTGTGCTCCCAGGGGACGGGGCCTTGAGAGCAGCTGCTCCTTCCCTGAAGTCCCCCATGGCCTCCACCCCAGCGTCCTCCCTCTTCTAGGTTCCTGGGCATACGCTTCTAGGGTTCTTCAGGAATCCTGCAGACCCACACACCCAACTGGACTGCAAGCCCCTCGAAGGCAGGTCCACAACATCAAACTGTGGTCAAGAGCTCGGGGCCTGAGACGTCTCCAGTCCTCCCCAGCGGTGTGATTTGAAGCCTGTTCCGTAACCTCTTTGAGAGTTAGTTTCCTGTGCAATGAAGGTAAAAATAGGACTTATCTCATGAGGTCATCATGAAAATCAAAGAGTTAATCAGAGTAAGTGCTTACCAAAAATAACTTCACTTGGTGTGCCCCCAGAGCAGCTCGCCTGGTTCCCAGTATAGAGCAGGGGTTGATATTAGCTGATTGCAAGCTCAGGACAGCAGCTACAGCAGTGGGGACTGGGATGGGACAGGAGGGAAGGCTTCCTGGCAGGGACGATGATTCCAAATGAAGGGCATAGGATATCCAGGGAATTTCCTTTTGGGGAGGCCTCAGGAAATGGTAGTCTCCCATGTCAGTCCACCCTGAGGGTCTCACTCCCCTATCTCCTATGGAAATTGGGAGCCCCCAGACTTTCTCTGGGGCCTTCCTGGGGAATCTTGGCCCTGCCTCATGGTTTGGGTGGAACAGGGGACCCAGGAGCAGAGCTTCCACCCTCTGGCTGAAACTTAGCAACGTTGGGGTGGGTGCTGCCTTCCTGGGGGGAATGAAGGGAAGAGAAGGGACCCTCGAATTCAAGACCCTGCAGAAGCAGTGTGAGGGTTACAAGATATACATTAATCTCTAGCCCAAAGCCTCCGAACCTTTCTGTTTCCAATTTTTTAAATATCCATTCAGTCACCGACAGATGCTTTTATAAAATACTACAAAAATGAATTACTAGGAAAAAAAAGATCCCACGCTTGGATACCATGACAATATCAAATGGCTCTAAAAATGTTGTGTTTATTCACAATTTCTGGGCTTATCTCGTCAGCAACCGGTGACAAATGGTTTGTACCGGGCGACAGCCACACTGCACCTGGAGCAAGGTACTCAATTAAGGCTGATTCACCTCTTCTTACTTCCTTGACTGAATGAGAAGAAGCGTTCCGATAGCCCCTCACCATGTCTTTAGGAACTCCCAGGTCTTCCCCGGTCATTTCTGTCCATGTGCCGCAGTGTTTCTGGGACAGTCCTGATTCTACATATTCTCTCCTGGCAATGTGCTCTGACTTCTTTTAATGGTGGCCATATAGCAGGTGTGTTCCTGAGAGGATGAACATAAATTCTGGGTTGGATGCAAAGGAGAATGAGAAGAACCGCCTCCTGAGGCAGCAAACATCGTCCCAGGGGTGTATGTAGAAAGAGTGTCTGTTGTCTCTTGGGAAAGAGTGCACAGCTTCCCTTTGGAACTAGAACAACAGCAGTTACTAAAATATGCCAGACCCTGAGCTCCACGAACTCAGGAGCTCTGTCTCTCCCCACAATTCTGACAGGTAGATATTATTTTGTCGGATTTAAATGAGACATCTCCACGAGTCCCTAGAAGTAGCTATGCAGATGCTACAGCCCCTCCCCAGTGCTGGCGGTGAATGGCTTCAGGGCACCCTGAGGGACGTTTTGGTTTTTTGAAGGGGAACAGGACTTTATTGGGGAACAGTGTGTACTTCCAGGACTTTCTTCCAAGTCAAGTTGTTGTCCTTTCAATCTTAGTTGTGGAGGGTACGGGTCAGCTCCAGGTCCAGTTGCCGTTGCTAGTTGCAGGGGGCACAGCCCACCATCCTTTGCGGGAGTCAAACTGGCAACCTTGTGGTTGAGAGGACGTGCTCCAACCAACTGAGCCATCAGGGAGCTCAGCTCAAGGTGCCGTGTTCAATCTTAGTTGCAGGGGGCGCTGCCCACCATCCCTTGCGGGACTCGAGGAATTGAACTGGCAACCTTGTGGTTGAGAGCCCACTGGCCCATGTGGGAATCGAACTGGCAGCCTTCGGAGTTAGGAGCATGGAGCTCTAATCGCCTGAGCCACCGGGCCAGCCCCCTGAGGGGCCTTTTTTAAAATGCAGATTCTCCAGCTCCCAGGCGATCCTGATGGTCAGCTGGGTGGGGAGCCAACAGGCTGTGGGGAACCCAAGAGAGCCCATATGATGCCGCCCTTAAAAATCAAGACTTTGTAACAACATGTGAATATACTTATGTTAAGGGAACAAGGCAGGTAATAAAATTGTGTATATAGTTTTACCTCAGCTATGGAACAGTAAGAGAAAAAAAAAAAAGATTGGCAGGAAAAACACACAAAATGTTGACGTTAATGACCTCCATGTGAAGGGATTACATGTGATTTTATTTTCTTCTTTATAGTTTTCTATGTAGAGCATCTATTACCTTTATAAATAGAAAAAGCAATAAGCACTGTTTTTAAAAGAGAAAGTCTCCTAGTTTCTGTGCCACCCCAACCAGCCTGAGTTAACTTTGACATTCTGGAGTGAGGCAGAAATTGCTGGGGTTTTGTTTTCTTCTCCTCTCTGAAGGCAGGAAGTGTAACTATTCCCCACTGGGTTTTCTGCTGGAGTTGGAGGCCGAGAAAAATTCTAGCTGAAGACTCAAGGTAGGTATCCAAACAGAAGACGTGCGAGGCCCTTTGTGACTGGCTCCTGCTTATCTCGGCAGCCTCCTCCCGCTTCACCTGCTCTGGGCATCCTTTCTGGAAAGTACTATCATTTCTCTCGCCTTGGGATCTTTGCCCCTGCTGTCCCTTCGACCACGAAGCTCTTCCCTATCCCCCTTCACTTCACTAACATCATCAGGACTCATCTTAGGTGTCTTTGTTCTCTGAGGAGCTTTCCTGACCCCCAGTACGGAGGGAGGCTCCGTGAGTGCCCAGAATACCCTTTCTTCCTATGAATGGATGCAGCCCCCTTGGCTCCCATGCTTCCCCACCAGCCTTTAAGCTCCATGAGGGGTGGGACTCTATATCCTCAGCCTGGCACAGAATAGGCACTCAATACATGTTTACTGAGCAGGAACAGTAACTGAACTGGGAAGGAACCTGCCTCGAAGCCCTGGTGCCAGGTATCACTCGAGCTGTTCTAGGTACCTGCCTCTCTCCTAGAGCCTCTTAAAGAAAAGTGGCCCCAAAGAGTTCTTTCTGCATGAAGTCATTAGGGCTTGCACCAGGTGGTCAGCAAAAGCACCTTCTGCACCTGCTGCAGCAGATTAGACCAGCGATGGGGACGCCAGCTGAAAACAACTGCATAGACATAGAGGCTGGCAGGAAAGATGGCTCGTCGGCCCACACAGGGACGCTATGTGAGATGGCGGCTAGCTGGCCAATCAGGTAGCTTCTTGGGAAAAGGGCCAGTGGCACAGAAGCATAATCCTAAAGGCCACTGAATTTCATTCAGGCTCTCCAGCCCAAGCTGGAAGGCCCTTTCCACCTTCCCATGCCCCAAAAGTAAAGGCGTCCCGTCTGTCTCTTCTGCACAAACTGAAGAGCCCACAGGTGAGGACAGATAGCCATGTCATCACTCTCTCTCTGGCTACTCACTGGCTACCCTGTGACAGCTTCTCTGGGTGGCCCCTCTTTCTCAAGTAGGGTGGGGTTGGGGGGTGCTCCCTGTGCCAAGGGCCTGGCCCAGCTGGCCACATTCAGGGAATGGCCGGTATGCACAATGGCCTACATCCTGAGTGGCACGTTTGCTACTGGTTTTTCTGTCTCCCCGCTCCAACCCCCCACCCCTGCCTGCATTGTGGGGGGACAAAGAACATGTGACTACCTCTCCCTCACATATAATATCTCTTGACAGAGGGGAAGCATTTGGCACACAGGCTTACTTTGGTGGGTGGAGTGAGCTGCACTGTGGAGACTGGATAAAAATAGAAACTTGTTGCTGATGTTGCAGGAAATGTGCTCCGAGCAGGGGGTCTAGAGAGGGCAGCAGGGGGAGGCTTCCAGGATCTGGGAGGAATTGACCCACTCTTGTAGGCAGGCACTGTCCTTCCCAGGCCAGCCCTAAGTGAGTTGGGACCGGTTTTCTCCCCACCCCACCCGTCTTCCCCACCCTTTCAACACTGTTCTCCTCACTTCCTCTCCCCCTCTTCAGGGAGCTAGTGCCCTCGTGCTTCTGGAAACCACATGTTACAGTCTCTGAAGGATAACTCAGGTTTAAAATATTCTCTTTCCACATCAGACCATGTGTCACTGTGCCTCCTGCCCGGAAGGGCAGTGGCTGACACACCCACCCACACTAAAGGAACTGAGGTGGCTCAAGGCAGAGGGTGAGGAAGCGGGGGGGTAGATGAAAAAGAGTAGTGCCTGGAAAATCAGACTCCACCACAGAAACGAACCTGTTGGCCTGGGAGCGATCCGTCCAGTCGGGGATGCAGAGCGGGGCTCCACTCAGAGGTGATCTCCTTTTTCGCTAAAACAGGAATGGCTTGCTCAGGGAAGGACGGTGAGGAAGGAAGCCTGGTGGCCAGTGGAGCTGCCTTGTCACAGCAGAGGTAGAAAGAGCCCTGAGCTGGGAGTCCAGGCCCCTCTCGGTTCTAGCCCCAGCTCCACCTTGAAAGAGCCCTGTGACCTTGAGCAAGTCACCCACAGGGCCTCAGATTCCCTACTGGTAAAATGGAAATAATCCTCCCTGCATCTCAGGGCTGTTGTGAGACCCACTGAGATAAAAGACTAGACAGATGCAGGCAAGTTAGACACAGGACTGTATGAGCTGATGGGTAGTAAACAGGGCATCAAAAGATGGATCTGGCTGTGCAGCCCTGAGCAAGTTACTGCCCCTTTTTGCACCCTTTTTGCACACAGCCAGTGTCGAGTGCAGCTTGGCCTCTCTCATCACCATCTTCCTCCATGAAGCATGACACTCCTCTTAAGGGATCCTTTCTGAGAAGGTGCTACCTCAGTAACAGTTTCCACATTGTTACTTGACAATTTAGAGCTGCTGCCAAGGGCCCTGCTCCGGACGCTGACCTTTCTGAGGAAGTGGTGGGTGGGGGGAGCCCAGAGCAGAGGGTGGGAGGCAGGTCCGACTCCTCCTATCCCCCTGTGCCTGAGAGCGCCCTGTGGTTTGCCCTCCCTCCACGCCCTCTGGCTCTCTAGGTGGGTTTTCCTGCCCTAGACTCTGTGGTCCCTGACAGCCAGCTCTCCCCTACCCCACCCCACCCACACACACAGGTTGCCCCTTCGTCCCTCGGCTGGGCCAGTCTTAGCTCCTGAACTGAACGCCTATGGTCTCCCAGTGCCGGGAGAAGACCGTGGTACTAGGAAAGCTGTCTCCTTGCCCCCTGCCAAGGTCAGAGGGGGCCCTGGCTGGCTGGGATTTTCTCTGAGGGAAGGGTCTGGCCATTGACTTGCTTTGGGGATGGACATGATTCACAACCATCTGGTGCAGGAAGAGTTGCCTTAACTCATAACTGACGTTCCGAATGTATGATTTTCTTTCTCTCTTCATCTCCCGTTCAGGCCCTGGTTTTTATTTTCTCTCCCTCCCAACAACAACAACACAGTTACTGTGAAAGGAGCAATATAAAGTGTTGGTGACCCCCCTCCCCCCCACCACACTACTGTTCAGTCAGCCCTGGGTTAAGAGGGGCTTCTGGAGGTCACCATCCCCACCCCAGCCTCTAGGCCTAGCCACACTGCACCCATCAGACCAGTTACCTGTCATCTAGGACTTCGAGTTCCAAAACCCTTCTCCTTGTCTACAGGTGAGCAGTTGGACTAGAGGGGAGAAGGCAGCCAGGTGAGACCAAGTGGGGGGGGACCTTGATGCCCAATGAGCTGCACAGAGCTGGAGGGGGTGGTTCCCCTGGTTCCTGCCATTTCCTCTTCTCCTGGAGTTGGTTTGGGGGTGGCTCTCTGCTCTCTGTCTGCAACCCCCTCCTTCAGGCCTTCCTCCCTGTCCCAGCCCACCCGCCTTAAATACTCTGCATTTTCTAACTGACCCCATCTCCCGTGTCTCTCCCTGGATCTTTGTCACTTTGTCCTCTGTTTTCTCTTTATCTCTGACTTCCTCTTCTCCGTGTGTCTTTGCCTCTCTCTCCAGCTCTGTGTCTCTCTGACCCTGTTGGCCTGTCTCTCTATTCCATTCTGTCTCTCTCTGACCATTTCTATGACTCTCCTTTCCCTCCATGGTCTTTCCCTCTGCACTCATCACAATGGGCTTTCTAACTCACTTTACAGCAATCTCATGAAGAGAAAAAAAGGAAAGAAAAAGCACTGTTTGGTTTTCATCAGAGTAATGAAACCCTGGTGGCCTTGCAATGTGGCTGCAGAGCCTGCCCACGTCCCTGCTGCAGCTTCCAGGCTTGGCCCCCAGCCAGGTCCTGCCTGCTCTGGGGACATCCTCCAGAAATACACCAAGCATGGTGTCAGAGCAGGACCCCATGGGGGCCAGGGTATGTTTCCAAGTGGAATAGGGTGTTTATTATGGACTGAAGGTTTGTGTTCCCTAAAATTTATATGTTGACACCCTAACCCCCAGTGCAACAGAATTTGGAGGTGGGGCCTTTGGGAGGTAATTAAGTTTAGGTGAGGTCATGAGAGTGGGGCCCCATGGTGGGATTAGTGTCCTTATGAGAAGAGGAAGAGAGCTGAGCTCTCTTTCTGTCATGCGAGGACACAGCAAGAAGGCAGCTCTCTGAAAGTCAGGAAATAAAACTCTCACCAGGGGCTGGCCCAGTGGCTCAGGTCATTGGAGCGCCGTGTTCCTAATGCCATGGTCGCCAGTTCGATTCCCACATGAGCCAGTGAGCTGCGCCCTCTACAGCTAAGATTGTGAACAACAGCTCTCCCTGGAGCTGGGCTGCCGTGAGCAGTGGAGGTTGGAGTGAGCTGCCGTGGGCTGGCAGACCCAGTCGGCCGGAGCGCAAGGCTCATAACACCAGCATCACGGGCCAGGGAGCTATGTCCTACACAACAAGACTGAGAAAACGGCTTGAACGGAAGAAGGGGGAAGATACCTATCACCTTAAGATCTCACAAGAAACTTCCATTGTAACATTCAGTTACACCCCCTTTCTCAGGCCTGAGGAATTGGAAACTAAACAGCCCTTCACAGATGGCCTCCCAAGGGGCCAGTCAGGCCTTCTCCAGGAGAGAGAGCCTTCAGCTGGGTCCGGCCTGCTCTGGGGACATCCCTACTGTTAGCAGAACCCTGTGTGGTGGGGAAGGAAGCCCTGTAGACCTGGTGTATTGCCACGTCCTCGGTCTGTGACCTTATACAAACTATTTACCTTGCTGAATTTCATTTTCCTCATCACAAAATGGAGATTTAAAAATAGTAATGTAGCCGCAACTTCCCAGAGCCCTTGTCAAAATTAAATGTGTTCAGTGTGACACAAATAGATCCAATAATTTCATTCAGCTCCTCCCTAGACAACAATTCTTAATTGAAACCTCCCAGGCAGCCCAGGGCTTCTGGGGAGGGAAAGCATGGGATGTCTTGCTCTTAGAGAGCTTACCATCTAGCTGGGCAGAGAATATGCACATGACTGAAAACAGAAATAACCTACATCATGAAACAGACACAAGGAAGATTCGCAGGCTGCCTCTGGGTCCCTAGTTAAGTCAGTGGCACGGTGACTCCATAGGGATTTGCAAGAAGAAATAAAAAATCCTGATTTGGAACAGCCTCTTAGAGGAGGTAGGCCTTGGCAGAGCCCTGACAGGAAGTAAGACTGGGTTGGGGTGGGGGATAGGGGCAGAGGAGTGAAATTTTTCCCTATTGTCTCCCTGTGAAGAAGTTGTACATGGTGAACAGGATTACACACCTGCCCCCACGTGTTTATGAATTTTAGATTCACAAACCCGTTGGCAAAGCAATGCAGGGGCTGGTGATTCTCAACTTTGGCGGCTCATCAGAATCACCTGAGGCACTTTAAGAATACTGATGCCCGGGTCCTACTCTGAGAAACTCCCACATAATTGGTTTGAGGTTTGGTCTGGGCATCAGGATTTTAAAAACATGTGCAGCCAGGTTTGAGAACCAGTGCTAGCCTCTCAAACCTAAAAAGTGCTAAAAAAAAAAAAAAAAAGAAGAAGAAGAAGAAGAAGAAGAAGAAAGAAACTTTGTTTTTAAACGCCACACTGCCAGGGTGGGGTGGTGGCATCAGATTTCCACACCACCTTTGCCTGCCTGCCTTCAGTCACTGCCCCACATTCTTCCCGCTGCTCCAATAAAACCAAGCTCCTGCTCAAAATGCTTCTTTCCCTTCCTGGAAAATTCTATTCCCAGGAAACTCCCGCAGGACTATGGGGCATCTTGTTCTTAGTGCTTTGCCATGCTTGCCAAAGTGCTCTGGTCCTCTAACGTCGTGCAATTTTGCTCAAATGTCATCAGATTGCAAAGAATTTTCCATAAGGGTCAGAGGAGCCCTTCCCAAAGAGGCCACTGCAGCAGCAGAGGGCAAGTGTAAAGTGTGCTGGACATGGGTGCCAGGACCCCTCCAGCCCAAGTTCTGACACTGCTGCTAGCTGGCTCCCTCTGAACCTGAATTTCCACAACTGTGAAATTAGGGTGGTCTGAGTGACCCCAAGGTTTCTCCTCACCCTGGCCTCTGAGTTTTCAGAAGCTGCTCCAAGCTGAGCACAGCTGGGCATAAGTGCGGCTCACCTCCAGGCTCTGCTTCCTGGGGCCTCAGCCAAACCCTGGGCTTCCTGCCTGGTCCAGGGCACAAGGGGCCTTCACAGAGTCTCCGCGCAGTTTTCCTGGGGAGCAGAGGCGGGGAGCATCGCAGAGCTAACACAAGGCTTCATCTGTGTCCAAGCTGAGGGAGGAGTGGACAGAGTGGCCCACAGGGACTCTACCTTGCCTCTGGATTTTTCCGTGGCCTTTTTCAGAGTCTTTCATTTGATCATCAAATAACTTCCCAGCAGTAGAGACTGATAAGGACAATTAGCTCCATTTCACCTTTGAGGAAGCAGAGGAGCTGAGGTATAGCGAAGGAAGGTGATGCTGGAGAACACAGTATATCAGAGCAGTCAAGAGTATCTACGGCTGTGCCATTTAACCTTCCTAAAACTCAATTTTCTCACCTAAAAAGTAAATACACGTAACTGCTTTGGTAGACTGCCCACGCTTCATGGTGCGGGAGGCTCAGGGACACCTTTGGGCCCGAGGTTGGATCCAGGAGCCAAGTCAATGCAAAGGCAGGGCCCTGAGGGATCCATGATGGACCAGGTGGCATTCTAGAACTTTCTGTACTTCATCTCCTATCATCCTCACAGCAGCCCTGTCAGTCAGAGATCTTATGGCTCATTTTGCAGAGGGAGAACAGGAGGCTGAGAGTCCACACAGAGCCAGGAGTCAAACTCAGGTTCTAAGTCATGTTCTTCTGCCATCTTGTGCTGCCTTTAGATGTGGTTTTAGTTTTAGAGGCAAGTTCTGTTTCCGTGTGATCCCCTCTCTCCCTCCAGACAGGTGGCCTGTGGGAGGTGGTCATGCTGGGACCCCAGGTTGCAACACAACCAAGATAACCAGGGAAGGAAATCGCTGAGAAACTTATGCTTTGAAACGGGACTTCCTCAGACCAGAGGGAGTTTTTATAGAGAAATTTTACAGAAATTAAAGAGCAACATACTTTTTAAAAACCTAGAAAAACTAGAAGAAGAGAAAATTTAACATTCATCAAATCTCTGGAGGGAGAATGTCTTTTATTAAACTTGGAAATCACTGATGAAATCACAAAGGAAAAACTAGTAGGTTTGACTCCAGAAAAATGTAATTTTTCTGCATTAAAAAAAAATGACTAAAAAAGGGCAATTGGGGAGAAATATTGACAGCTAATAAGGAAGATAAAAGGTTATTATCTCTTTTTATTTATTTATACTCTGTATCCCTCCTAAAAAGTTTTGAGAAGAGAATATTATATACAGAGCTCATACAAACTGATAGTTTAAAAACAAAGAGCCTTATATATAAATAGGCAAGGGGCATTTTACATAAGAAAGAGGGAGCAATTTACATAAAACAAATCATAACTAGTAAACAGATCTACAGAAAAATGTCCAACCTAGCTAATCACCAAAGAAATGCAAAGTTAAATAGAAAAACATTTCAGTTGACACCCAGTGCTCATGCAGGTGTGATAATGATTACACCTTACAATTCTTAAGGAAAATAATACGGTGATAGATACCAAGAACTAGAAAAATATTGGTTCTCTTTGACAGAGTAATCCTACTACTTAGGATTTATGCCAAAGATTCTAACATGTGAAAAGAGTCAGGTACACAAAGATACTCATGGCAGCATTAAAAAACAAACAAAAAGCTGAAAATTGAAAATGACCTAAATGTCCTAAAGCAAAGAAACTAAAGTTTGCCTTACCTACTCAATGAAATACAATGCAGCTTTTATAAAAGTTCACAAAGACTTATGGCAAATAAAAATGCCTACAACATAATGTTAAGTTCAAAAAATATATACATATGATATATAATTGTAGTATTCATAATAATACAATTCATTGCATGAATGTAACTATGTGAAAAAAGTATATGCATACAAATATGAGAAAGGCAGGTCTGCCCCCAACCTATGTAGGACCTGAACAGGGATACAAATAGAGACCACATACCAAATGCCTAAACATTAGATAATTTAGATGTTGTTATTTATGAAACATCTATTAAACTAATTTAATAATTTAAATTAACATGATATTAAATATTTAAATAAAATTATTTAGTACATATTAAATTGTTAAATAATTCAAGCTAAAAAATTGTCAAATAAAATGTAAAATATCCTCCTACCTTGTGATAAGTTAAGATCCATATTGTAATCACTGGAGCTACCGCTAAGAAAATAGCTCAATAAATACAGTTTAAAAACAAACAAAGAAATTAAAATGGTGTTGATGGAAATGTTCTAAAAGTAGATTATGATGATGATGTGCTGATGCACAGCTCTGCAAACTAACTTAAAAAATCATCGAATTGATTTGAAAAAAAATCATTGAAAAAAATCATTGTATTTATAATGGGTGAAATTTATGGTACATAAATTATATCTCAATAAAGATGTTTTTATTTATTTATATATGCTAAATTTTTTAAATTGTACTGTAAATATACCGTCAAGAAAGTGAAAAGACAACCCACAGAGTGGGATAAAATATTTGCAAATCATGTATCTGATAAAAGACTTGCATCCAGAATACATAAAGAACTCTTACAATTCAAAACTAAAAAGATAAATAACTCAATTTAAAAATGGGCAAAGGCTCAAAACAGACATTTCTCCAAAGAAGATATGCAGATAGACAATGAGTACATGAAAAGATACTCGATGTCATTAAGCATTGGGGAAATACAAATCTAAACCACTTCATACCCACTAGGATGGGAATAATAAAAAAGATGAATAAACAAGTGTTAGCAAGGAGATGGAACCCTCACGTCCAGCTGGAGGGAATGTAAAATGATATAGTCACTTTAGAAAGCAGTTTGGCCGCTCCTCAAAGTTAAACATGCAGTTCCCATCCAACCCAGCAATTCCACTTCAGTATGTGCTCAGGAGAAATGAAAACATATGTCCACACAAAAACTTGTACATGAATGTTCATAACTGCAGTATTCATAACAGTGCAAATAACCTCAAAGTTATTTATCAAAGTGCAAATAACCTAAATGTTCACCAACTGGTGAATGGATAAATAAAATGTGATACACCCATACAATGGACTATTATTCATCAATAAAAAGGAACGAAGCACTGATACATGTTACAACATGGCTGAACCTTGAAACTATTATGCTACGTGCAAGTAGCCAATCACAAAGGAGCAAAAATATTGATTAGGCAAATCTATAAAAATAGAAAGTAGCCTAGTAGTTGTCTAGGGCTGGGAGGGTTGGAGGAAAACTGAGAATGAGTGCTAAATGGATATAGGGTTTCTTTGGGGGAGGGAGGTGACAAAAATGTTCTAAAATTAATTGTGGTGATGGTTGCAGAAGGCTGTGAACACACTAAAAACTACTGAATTTTATACTTAAAATGAATGAATCGTATGGTATGTGAATTATAGTTCAATAAAGGTGTAAGAACAAAACAAACGAAAACAACAGTGTATGCTACTGTCAGTGATATCACTGCCATTTCCCCAGAATGCTCATGTCATCATTTTGTTGGGGTCTCCACCATTCTTTCCAGAACGGCCCGCGGGCCCTTTCTGCAGCCCTCCCATTATGCGTGGACCTTGCAGCTTTGCCTGCCTCACCCTTTCTGTGCCTTTGACCCTGTCCTGGAGAATGGTAGCAACATGCTCATCAGTCATGCTGGACAATATCCCCCACAACAAACTCATCCACAGAGCTGCCCGTTTTCCCTCCTAAATGTTTCTTGAATGTGCTTGTGCCTCCGCAGCCCCTTGCTCCTCAGGCCACCATCCGTGTTGCTGGGACAGCCTCCTCACTGGCCTCCCGCCTCCAGCTCTGTCCCCTTTCAGTCCTCCATACGGCAGCCAGTGTCTTCTATCTAAATTATAGCCAGCTGGGGACCCCCACTGACCAACCCCCTTCGGGATATGGTCTCCAGCCTCACATCTCCCTGCCCCCCACACTTGGAGTAGCCCTGCCCCCCGAGGCCTTTATCAACCCTTGCTGGCCCCAGCTCTGCACTCCAGCCGGCAAGAGGCGGGAAATGGATGAAGTGTAGGGCAAGCATGTTCCTTTGAAAGAAGTAACATCAAAGTTGCACACGTCCTTTCATTCCATTCCGCTGGTCAAAATGGCACCACACTTAGCAGCAAGGAAGACTGGAAAATACAGTCCTAGTTTGGTAGACTTGTGCTGTTGCTAAAATGTCTCATTACTAAAGAGAAAAAGGAGAAGATGGCTCATGAGAGACCACAGCTTCTGCCACACGCTCCTGAGAGCTACCAGGAGCCGGCCTTCTGGGGAGGGACAGGCGAGGGGGAAGCACAACTGTGACTTGATGGTGGCGCCCAAAAAGGTATGTCCATGTCTTCAGAACCTGAGAATGTGACCTTATTTGGAAAAAGATAAGTACATCCTTACAGGTGTGATTAAGGATCTTGAGACGAAAGCATCCTGGCTTGTTCTGGTAAGCCCTAAATCCAGTAACAAGTATCCTTCTAAGACACATACAGAGAAGACAGACACAGCAGACAGGGCCATGAGGATTGAGGTGGAGATTGGAGTGATGCTGACACAAGCCCAGGAATACCTGGAACCACCAGAAGCTAGAAGACATAAGGGAGGATTCTTCCATAGAGCTCTGGAGGGAATGTGGCCCTAACAACATCTTAATTTTTGACCTCCAGAACTGTGAGGATAAGTGTCTGTTATTTTAAGACACCAAGTTTGTGGTAATGTATGAGAGCAGCTCTATGAAAGCAATTGTGGGGACAGAGCCCCAAAAAGCAGTTTCCAGGCTCTCGGCCTCACATAGAAAGGTGCTGGCTCAGGTAGTAAATGGCCATTGACTGTGATCAAATGGCCATCAGCTGTGGCTAGTTGGCCGTCAGCTGTAACCAGTGAGCCATTAGCCATGAATATAACTGCCGTGGCTAGGCTAGCAGAAAAAGGGGGGAGCTAGCAAGAAGATGGTGGCTGAGGCTGCA
Source organism: Rhinolophus ferrumequinum (assembly GCF_004115265.2). Lineage (NCBI taxonomy): Eukaryota > Metazoa > Chordata > Mammalia > Chiroptera > Rhinolophidae > Rhinolophus > Rhinolophus ferrumequinum. The sequence goes on along the minus strand of NC_046296.1, from coordinate 38,818,903 downwards.
AGTGGCACAGTGAGGGTTGAGAATTGTGTGGCTCCTGGTTCCTGTGTCCCCAACCCAGCCGCCAGTGAGAGTATAGTGGTGTGACTCCCCTACCTATGGCTGTGGGTGTTCCTTTTTGACCTCACCATGTCCTGCGTTTTTGTGTGGGGAGTGGGACCAGAGACCCCGCCGGACGCCCCGCACGACAGCAATATAGGCGCATTGCTCAAAATATAGCCTCCTGGGTAAGGCAATCTCCTTGAGAAGGCGGTGCAGCCATATACGCCATGTAAGCCCAGACCCTATTCCCCTGCCAGTGGGTAAACTCTTCTGCCCTTTCCTCCCAAGGCCTGAGAACTGCAAGCCTCAGGGCAACCTCAAGGATAAAAGGAAGGAGTGGGATGGATAAGTGGTATAAGAGACCATGGGACGTGTTGTTTGGTTTGGACGTAATAGTGTGCTCTCGGCAACGACAACTGTTTTATTAATCTGCCTCGTTTTGCGTCTCTACACGTGTAAAATGGCTCTTCTACTTCTTCTTTATCCCTGCGCCCTTTCCCTGCTTCTCTGGGCACCGTAGCTTATGAACCCCTGCCAAGTGCAGCCAAGGGAATGGGGGTGGCCCCTGGGCTAAGCCAACAGGAGAGAATGCCCTGGAAGGGGTGCTGGTTCCCCAATCTGGCCAGGACCACAGTGCCCCACCTAATTCTACAAGTTCCTCTGTCTCCAGTGGAGAACCCTGAGGTCTTCGGTTCCCTGTATTCCTTGCCAGCGTGGTTCTAAGGCAATAGAGGCACTTGCACTAGATTAGGACGGCCGAAGACAGGAGAAGCCCCTTCTCTGAATTGGCATGAGTGGGTGTTCCCTTTACCACAGCCTCCAGGGGAGCTCCTGCAAGCTGCCTACTTTGGTGCTGCTAGTAGCTGGGATTATCTCAGTGCCATCTCTGCAATCCTAGCACTTCCCTATTTTGTGGGATCTGATGGTGGTTTCCCTGGCCTGCACTTATCCAGCCTTGCTATCAGTTATGTAAGCCTCTAAATCCCCTGTATTAAAATGCTGCGTATTTTAATATATCTAGAGTGGCTCCTGTTTTTCTGATCAAACCCTGACTGACACAGATAAAGAAGCTATGTAAAATAATGGAGGAAAACCCTTCTGGAATGTGAAAGGTTCCTCCTAGAAAGTGAAAGTATTTATACGAAGTGAAGAATCGGCCCCTGAACCGTTGTTTGCTAGGCCTGGTTTTGTTTGTTTATTTGGCAGGAGCTATCTTGGGTGTATGGCCCTGGAGCCATGAGCTAAATGTCAAAGCTCTCTTCTGTGACGTGTACCAGGCAGGAAAGCCCCTCCGCCATATCCTTACCCATCATGACAGATATCCAGGAGGGTCAAGGTCAACAGGGCCAGCTCTAGGACAAGAGGCCTTGTGGGGACAGAGCCCCAAAAAGCAGTTTCCAGGCTCTCGGCCTCACATAGAAAGGTGCTGGCTCAGGTAGTAAATGGCCGTCGACTGTGATCAAATGGCCATCAGCTGTGGCTAGTTGGCCGTCAGCTGTAACCAGTGAGCCATTGGGCACTAATATAACTGCCGTGGCTAGGCTAGCAGAAAAAAAAATGGGGGCTAGCAAGAAGATGGTGGCTGAGTCTGCAAGCGGCACAGTGAGGGTTGAGAACTGTGTTGCTCCTGGTTCCTGTGTCTCCAACCCAGCCGCCAGCGAGAGTATAGTGGTGTGACTCCCCTACCTATGGCTCCGTGGGTGTTCCTTTTTGGCCTCACCAGGTCCTGCGTTCTTATGTGGGGAGCAGGACCAGAGACCCCGCAAGCCGCCCCACACGACACATGTCACAGCGAGCAGGGTACAGTGTCGGCCAAAGCTCCCCGAAGGGCGGTGGAGCAGTTTGTGCCTATGAACACTCAGTTGCAGGAAGACCAGGAGGAGCAGCTGCCGGAGAGCTGGACCCCCGTGGAGGGGTGGGAAGACATGGACGGTTCCCCAACCAGCAGAGGCCGGAGAAAGCGAGGGTCGTCCCGGCCCTGTGAGCTGGAAAGTGCTTGCTGAGGCAGCCCTGATGCAGGACTTGTAGTCCCAGGAGGAATGGCTTGCTGAGTCCTCCGTGGAAGTTGAGGGTGAGGTCAAGGTCATCCCTCACCCCCAGGACAGCCCTGGCGAATGACTATGGACTATGGGGAACTGCCTTCCATCCCTAATTTAATGGACAGCTTGACTGGGAACATACCACCACGTAGTGGAACTGGCGGATGTTTGCTTTTATGTCTTGACCGGCCGCCATCGAGAATATGTAAGCACCTTGACTGTGAGCCGCTGTTGTTCCAGCACGGTACCCTGAGAGGCCCAGAGAGAGTGGCAGTGCCCTGAGAACCCTGGCTGTGTCCAGGGGGTCTGGCTGTGCCCAGACAGAGTGGCAGTGCCCTGAGAGCCCTGGCTGAGTCCAGGAAGTCTGGCTGTGCCCAGAGAGAGTGGCAGTGCCCTGAGAGCCCTGGCTGAGTCCAGGAAGTCTGGCTGAGCCCAGAGAGAGTGGCAGTGCCCTGAGAGGCCCTCGTGTGCCCAGAAGTACTGGTGGTGCCCTGAGAAACCCTGGCTGTGCCCGGGGAGACTCGTGGTACCCTAAGAAGTCCAGGAAGTCTGGCTGTGCCCAGAAGTACTGGTGGTGCCCTGAGAAACCCTGGCTGTGACCAGAGAGCTTGGCTGTGTCCAGGAAATAGCATTCACCTCCAGGCTCCTCGCACAGGGCCCCTCGCGGAAGACGCTTGTCGCATAGATTGTGAGGCGAGAGCCTGTAGGGGTGGAGTGTGGGGACAGAGCCCCAAAAAGCAGTTTCCAGGCTCTCGGCCTCACATAGAAAGGTGCTGGCTCAGGTAGTAAATGGCCGTCGACTGTGATCAAATGGCCATCAGCTGTGGCTAGCTGGCCGTCAGCTGTAACCATTGAGCCATTGGGCACTAATATAATTGCCGTGGCTAGGCTAGCAGAAAATGGGGGCTAGCAAGAAGATGGTGGCTGAGTCTGCAAGCGGCACAGTGAGGGTTGCGAACAGTGTGGCTCCTGTTTCCTGTGTCTCCAACCCAGCCGCCAGCGAGAGTATAGTGGTGTGACTCCCCTACCTATGGCTCCGTGGGTGTTCCTTTTTGGCCTCACCATGTCCTGCGTTCTTATGTGGGGAGCGGGAGCAGAGACCCCGCAGGCCGTCCCTCACGACAGTCCTCCTTCCCTCTAGGATGGACACGCAGGGAAAAAACCAGAAGCCACAAGGAAGTAAAGAGCAATCTATCTGAGTGTGGGCATTCTATTTTATGGGAGCGAGGGGGAAAACATTCAAAATACCTGGTTTTTATTAAGAATGGGAACTAATGTTAATTAAGCACAACTAATCTTTTAAGACAAAATGCAGTTGATATTTTGGGTAAATAGTATTTTCTGCCTTTTATTGACACTCTTCTGTGTACTGCCTGAAGTCTTTTATATGTTATCCTAGTTAATCTGACTAACAATGCTGAGGTTAGGATATCACTCTCCCAGCTTCATAGATTAGAAGCCGGAGGCTCACTACAGCCAAACTTGCCTGCCGCCAAGCCATTTTCTTTCCACTCTGTCATTCTGCTTCTCCTCCTAGAAAGGAAGAAAGGCAAGAGAGAACGAGAAAAGCAGCAGAAGGAGGAAATTAGTGAGAAAGGAAAAAGTATGGAGAGACACATGTGCAGGCAGAATGGGAAGAGTGGAGAGCGACTCCAAGGGTTATGCAAAGTTACAGAAACTCCTCTCACCACCCCTACGCAGATGGTGTGCTTTAGAAGGTTAGCCCTGCTCTGGGCACTGCCAGTTAGCCAAGTAACCACTGTCACAGCTCTTCAACTGCTTGCTCCTTATTCTCGGGCTTTCTGAGACTTCACTGGGAATGGAAAAAACCCATATCAATCCACTGGGTAAAGAACTCTTTGGGCTGCCCCATCAGTGCTCAGAAGCACTGAAGAGTAGATTAAATCAAGGACAGGGGCAGCCCCAGCCCCTGGACTAATGAGAGATGGGAATCAGGTTTGACCTTATACCAGGTAGCTGGAGAAAGTTGTCTTAGATACTCTTCTGCCTCTCCTTCCCTAAGCACCTTCAGTCCCACCTTGGTATGCTATGCCCGCAGCTGTCGCTGGGCTTTATGGGATAATGACAGTCTCAGCCCCCACTGACTCAGAGAGCCCCTCCTTGCTCTGTGTCCTGTGAGAAAGCATCTAGATAGATAAGGTAGAGCAAAGGCAGGCGTTCCTGGGTCCCTCCTGGGATGCCCTGGCCATAGTCCCTTTCTGTGTACATGGACAGCCAGGCCAGGGTTGGGAAGACCAAAGAGGTGCATTAGAGCTGGTCCCTCTCTCATGATATCCTAGGTTCCCAGAGCATAGGCAGGGCTCTCAGAGATCCTATAAGCCAATCCCTTAATTTTATCAATGAGGAAACTGAGGGTCAGAGAAGTGAGGGCAAGAGCCCTAGGCCACACTGTCTGCACACTCACCCGGAGCCCAGACGTCCGGCCCAGTGCTTTTCCCTCTGGCAGCTGTGAGTCTCCCCCGGCCCCAGTGCCCAGCAAGCTAGCGAGAGCATGTGATTACAATTACCGTGGGCTTGGCCTGAGCCCAGCTACACCGCGAGCACGTCCAGGCTTGGTTGCTGGCCAAGTTTCCATCTCAGTAGAAAAATGAAAAGGTTCAAGGGATACATGTTAATCCCAAACACACGAGCAGGAAGCAGTGGGGTGAAAGGGAGAAGGCCAGCCATGATATCTCGGGGCAACGTCAGTCCACCAAGAGCTCCCCCGACCAGGACGCAGCATACCCCCAGCCTGCAGGGAGTAGGCTCTGTGCCCACCAGGGGACCAGGACGGCCTGCCTGTCAGGCATTGTGGTTCAAGAGCCGTTTCAGGACCATCTGTGGTTACAAACCTTGCTGGCTTCCAGGCCCAGGATGGAACTCAGCTGGTAAGACTCGGCCGGTGGCCCCCATAGCTGTCACCCCTCACCAGCTGGCTCCTTCCTGGTACTAAGCATTTTTCACAGCCTTTGTGTTTCTATCCTTTCTTTCAGCATCACCATCCCCTGCCACAGCTAGGGAAACTGAGACACAGAGATGAAGGGACTGGTCTGAAGCCAGGTAGCCATTGAGGAACTAGGGTGGGCTGGAACACAGGCGCTGGGCAGCCAGTCTGGGTGACAGCCCCCCTCCTGATGCCCTTGAGCTTCCCAGGGCGGCCTGGACTGTGTCTAGGACTCTCCTGCTTTCTCCTGCCCACTGCTATGCCCAACATCTGAAGATTTACTTCCTGAGCTGTCTGGCTTCATCGGCCCCACCCCTGCTGCATGGCTCTGGTGGATCCCAAATTCCACCCTGGCTACTAACTTATGCCACCTCTAACTCTGACATCGCAGATCGTAGAGGCCTCTAGACTAATGTTTCCCCAGCTCTTCCGCCCTCAAGAGGAAGGTTCTTTCTTTTCTCCCAGACTTGAAGCAATCCGGAATAACACACCCCTACCAGTTTGCCTCAACTCCCAGGAACGCCCACCTACAAGCTGTATTTGGTCCTGGCCTCAGGGAGGGTAGGACAGTTGAATTTTTTACATGATATATGTATGTGTACCTTTCTGGGGACTTATAACGGGTTAAATAGATATCAGAGAACCACCACTCCCTGCCTTGAGGGCAAAGGAGTTAACATGTTGCTGGGACTCTACTAACACCATGTGATGTGCTAAACACCTTTTGGAGGACACAGCCATCAATCAAATATCAACTGTCAGGTGGACAAGACTGTAGCCCTGACAGGCAAAGAACAATGGACTCTTTGATTGCCGATGCCCCTGAGGGAGTACAATTCCTCAGAAAATGAGGTCTGCCTTAGACAAATGTGCTTATTTATACCGGCTTATAGAATGGCTAAGATGGCCCAGGGCCCACAGCCAGGCATCTGAGCAAAGGGGCAAACTCCAGAGTCCAGCTTCTTGCCGACTCTGGGATTTATGGGCTTTGTGGTTTTGAGGCCTGCAGCTGGGCTAGGAGATTGGCCAAGCTTTTCTCAGAGGCTTTGCAAGCAGCTGGGCCCTTAGGGAAAATGGCTTTGAAATACTGGGGTGTTATCTGGTCTCCCATCTCTTTAGAGTCAAAGCCACAGCAGGGGCATTTTCTTAAGTGAGGCACGGAGGGGGGTGCGGTGGGTGGGATGGAGACACATGATTCTTAAAAGGTCATCTCTTGCTTTTTTTCTGCTTTCCAAAGGCCCAAATAATCACTTTGTGTTTAAGCCAATCTTGCTTTTTCAAAGAAATGAAGAAAGGAAAATATGTTTTTTCAGGTCTAATTATAAAAACCATAAGGCTGGAAAGATACGGAGAAAACCTCTGTCTCCTCTAGGTACACAAGGGAAGCCCATGAGGAGGTGCTATTCTATGAATAAACCTGCTGGGGGGTTTCTCCATCAGCAGCCCTGAGGCCCCAATCTCAAGACACCCCCTACCCCCAGTCTCTTCACACCCTCATTGCTGAAGTGCAAGGCCATTTCTTCCTTTTCGTCCTCGTGGGAACTGTAAAATGGCCAAGAGACTAGAAGAGCTAGTGATTTGGGTCTTTCTGGAATTGGAGGGAATGCAGGTTGGGGGTCTGTGTCAGCCCAGGGCACTCAGTCCTTAAAACCTGCACTGTCCCATGAGAGGGCAAGCCCCTGAGCCCGGGATGCCCCCAGGCCTTCCTGTCCATCTGTCCTGCAGGACATTTGTCCGAACTTGCTGCTGGGAAGTCATCTTCCTGAGCAGATAAAGTCAGTGTCCTGGTCTTGCGCTGACCGAGAACAACAGTGGGTGGCCCTTGATTTCCTGTTTAAGAAAGTACTGGTAGAGGCAAGTTGGGAGAAGAGAAAGCATCTCATTCTCTCCACCATCTACCAAAACTACAAATCTTGACTTCCCCAAGGTGAGGCAGAAATGGGCGGTGGGGCTGGGAGTAGACGTCCCCTTGGAGTGGCTGGTCTCTGGCAGCCTCTCTAGCTCTGACAAGCTCTGAGCTTTGAATCCAGGCCCTGGGGGACGCCCCCATCACCCCGCAGCAAACCTCTCCTTGGTCCCACAGCAGCTCACAGCCTTGGCTGCTTAAGATGACATTTTTAAACACTGGAGATAGAGATAAGAAGCAGACGGGAGGAGAGGCCTGGGAGCTGGAAACAGGCCCAGGAAGGAAAGCAGCCTCCCTGCCGAGAGAGGCAGAGGCATCCAGACCCTGCTGGAGTCTGGACACGATAGGTGGGGACCCCACCTCTCACTCTTGCTTTGGCCCAAGTCCAGGTCCAACACAACGGCTGGAGCCTGAACCTTGGCTGGTCTGGTTATTCACTGCTTAGAACCCGTGCTTCCCTGACCATGCCCTGAGAACTCCTGCAGGCCTCCACAGAAGGGGGATGGGAGGACTGATCCAATCACCGGGTGTAGCAAGGCCCTGTTCACTCTGGGCCCCAGTGCCTGGGTGAGGTCTGGCACATGGCTTTGTGGCACTCAGTAAATATCTGTGGAAAGAATGACTTGCTATATTACTCCTAAAGTGAGCTGGTATTTCAGCTGGGACAATTCCCCCAGGGATGGAATTTCAGAGGCAGAAAGGACAACCAGGTGTCCCTCAAAGCAATCCTGAAAGGGCTTGGTTAGGTGCAGAGGGCTTGCCGGGGGGAATTTGATTGATGTGAGCTAGTGACCTGTCTGGGGTTCTTTTAGGAAAGTCATCCGACAACAACAATAATAATGGGTGCTACAGTGTGCAGAGGAGGGAGAAGGGCTTTTCTGACAGGGGTTCCACAGAGTCATTTCAAGGTCACCTCTGGGCCCCCTTGGAACCTGAAGAATAACCAGAGCAACCCAGCCTACTTCCTTATAACTCAGGAACCCCTGACAAGTGGGAGCTGTTTAGAGGTTCTGGGTCAAACCCTCATTGAATCCTTACCCCCTTGAACTGGCATCTCCAAAGACAACCACACAGCCCCCTGAGAGTGCATGCTTCCAGGGAGATCTTCGTATCTCACACATTCCATGGATGATCTTCGGTTCCCTCCCAGCCTGGACAGAATGAAATACAGCATCCGGCTGCACTCAGCTCAGCTGCTATCTCTGGGCAGAAACCTTGAGAGGAATCCCAGCTCCAGCCAAGGAAAACATGAGTCGGTCCGGCTAAGCCAGGTGGCTTCTTTCTCCCCACCTTCTGTTCCCCCCACCCCTACCCGCCAGTAAGTGTTTGGGTAACCCCCAAGACCCCACTCGTACCATGTTTCCCCGAAAATAAGACCTAGCCGGACAATCAACTCTAATGTGTCTTTTGGAACAAAAATTAATATAAGACACGGTATTATATATTATATTTATATTATATTGTATTATTATATTATATTATATTATATTATATTATATTATATTATATTATATTATATTATATTATATTATATTATATTATATAAAATAAGACTGGGTCTTATATTATAGTACAATAAGGCCGGGTCTTATATTAATTTTTCTAGGTCTTATTTTTGGGGAAACACGGTATACTGCCTGCCACCAGCCGGGCACTCTGGCAGGATTCAGACCCTTGGCCTGGCTATCAGTCACTGCCTTTGAAAGTGTGAGAAGTGGGCAGCTCTGGCTCCCTGGAGCCCACCTCGGCTGTCCTGCCTTCTGCCTGCCCTGGCCTGCCCTGGACAGGGATCCCTTTTGGGGAGGGACGATTGTACTCAGAGGAGGAGCCCAACCCCTGCCCCTGGCTCCTGCCCCCTGCCGGAAGCAGCACAGGGTTCCGATGCTACAGGTAAAGGAAGACATTTCCTGATCCCTCATGCCATCCCATCCAAGGCCTTCCATTCTCCTTCGGTCTAACTTCTTGCTGACATGTTGACATGTCTTCTTGTCTGCTGGGCTTTGTGAAAAAAACCTCTCCTACATTTGTGGCTTCTGGTTCAAAAACTTTGCCTCTTTCTCTTCTCCAGATGAAGAACCCCAGGGTCTCACACACAGTGTTTTGTTCCCTCTAAAACAGCGTTTTTCAATGGAAATAAAATGCCATAAATGAGAGTTGTGTACGTAATTTAATATTTTCTGATAGCCACATTTTAAAAAAAGAAACGTGAAATTCGTATCAATGATGTGTTTTATTTAGCCCAATATAGTTATATTAACCCAAAGGAACATTATCATTTCAAACTTTAAGATAAAAAATTATTGATGAGATATTTTACAATCCCTTTTTCATGCTAAGTGTATTCGTTTCCTAGGGCTACCATAACAAAGTCGGTGGTAACCGACTGGTGGTAACAGTCTGTGGTAACGGACTGGTGGCTTAAGATAATAGAAATGTGTCCTCACAGTTCTGGAAGGTAGAAGTCCAAAATCAAGGTATCAGCAGGACCATGCTCCCTCTGAAGGCTCTAGGAACAATCCTTCCTGCCTCTGCAGCTTCTGTTGGTTGTGGGTGAGTCCTGTGCTGCTCGGTTTACAGCTGCCTCACAGAGTCTCTGCGCTCCTGGCCACGCAGCCTTCCTGTTGGCGCCGTAGCTTCACACAGCCTCCTTAGAAGGATATCAGTCATTGCGCATAGGACCCACCCCACTCCAGTAAATCTCATTTTAACTTAACCAAATACGTCTGCAAAGGCCCCATTTCTAAATCAGGTCACATTCTGAGGTTCCTGGTGGCCATGAATTTTAGGAGACACCATTCAACCTGGTGCAATGTCAGATTTAACTTTGTCTGGTCAGTAACGTCTGTGACCACTCACCCATCTGATTTTTGGCTCCCACGTTCTATCACTGTTTTCTGTTCTGCTGTCTTTATCTCTTCATTTTCATTTTGGTGGTGCTTGGGGCAGGACTCAAGGTAAACAAGAAACAAGTGAGATTCATTTTAATGAGATTAATTTTATTTAACCCCATGCATCCAAAATATTGTCATTTCAACATATAATTTTTGAAAAATATATCATTAATATAGAACATGATCAAGGAGACATGTTACCTTCTTTTTTTCATACTAAGTCTTCAAAATCCCATATGTATTTGACCCTTACAGCACACCTCAATCAGACTGGCCACATTTCAAGGTCTCCACAGCCGCACGTGGCTAGTGGCCACCTTATTGAACAGTGCAGCTCAAGAAGTCAGAAGAAAAGGGGTGAGACCTGTGGCAATGCTGGGACACCCCTGGCAGGTAAGTGGGTTCCAGAGGGTGGCACTGACTGATGGCTTCATGATCTCCGGGGGTCCTCCTGATTATTTTTCATCTGGGTCTCTTGGTGCTGGAGGGAGGGAGTCACGTGAGGCCAGCTCACAGGACTGCGATGTCAAACCAGAAGGTGGATATGTTCCTCCACAAGGAAAATGATCAGATGCACCTTGTTGCTCTCTCGTTCATCTGTGCATCCCAGCACTTCCCTTTGCTCAGCTCTTGAGCAGCCAGTCCTGGGGGGGCCTGGACTCAGAATCAGGGACAGTCCTTTCTAAGTGTGGATGGTGGAAACTCTCAGGTAGCAATACTGGGAGGCCTCTACCTCTCAGCAGACCGGCCCATCGCCGGGAGTACACTGCCAGAGTCCCTCTCCCTCTCCTGCGTCCGGAGTAGTGTGAGCTGGTTGTGGCCACGTGCAGAGCCTGGCTCTTCTCTGCACTTCCATTGCAGACGTGGCCCCTTCCCACCAACAGACATTTTTTCCCTCTAGACCGATACCACTCTTGCCGGCCTATAGCCCATTCCCTCTTTCTAGGATGATTGCCTTCGTCTGCTTGGATGTCTGTATGTCAAACTCTCAAAGAACAACTTCATTCTCCAGCGAATGGGCTCCCTCATTTTGCTGCCTTGAAGTGCTTGCAATTCTTTATTCTCCTGAACCCTGTCCCATAGCCTCTGTGTTTTTCTGGGGAAACCAGATGTAAATAGAACCCAGACTGGGAAGCTAGGCCCAGACATGTCTTACGCACCTCTCTGGTTCTGGGACACAGCTCCCATCTAGGATGTGCCTGGTGGAGGAGACAAGCAGGTGCATCCCACACACACCACCCTGCCTGAGGACCCAGGGATGGCGGTGACTCAGCCTGAGCAGCAGGGTGACAGAATATTCATGCCTGCACTCTGGGGCAAAAAGTCACTGTAGATGGAAAATGAAGTATGGGGAAATGGAGAACAAATATAGCAAAAGAGGAATCTCAGAAGTTAATTCAGAGTTACCACCAGTCTAAAAGCTGCAAATGACCTCTGTCTCTTTCTCTCTCTACACACACACACACACACACACACACACACACACACACACACACACATCTTGAGAGCCTTCCAATTTCTTCCGCTCTGCACGGACCTCACAAAAAGTGACTCACCCTTACATAAGAATTTGAGGGGGCCCCAGGAGTGCAATGACTCATTGCCTTGAAATTTTCAGTGGGTTACACATGTCTTCTTAGATGATTTTCTAAAATTTATCTTTAATGGTTGTCAAAACGAAAAAAAAAATTGGTTTGGGAAGAAGTTTGGGGTGAGCATCCTGCCTCAGGGCAGGAAAGAATAATTGTGATGGACAGGAGGGAATGAGCAAGGACTGGACCCTTTCAGCGGCAGACTCTCCTCTCAGGACTTCAGGGCATTTCAAAAACCTTAAGTGTTATAATTACCTCAAAAATCAGCCCCTGGAGTCTCCAGGAAGTACTTTGATTTGGGGAGGTTGGACCAACTTCAGAGCCACTGCTGACTGAAAAGCTGCAGAATGTTGCTGGGCGGTAGTTCCCAGCTCTGCTCACACACTCGAGTCCTCTGGGGAGCTTTTCAAAATCCCAGTGCCCTAGTCACACCCCAGACCAGCTAAATCAGAGGTGGGGCCTGGACAGGCATCAGGATTTTTTAGGTTTCCCGGGTGATTGCCATGTGCACTCAATGAGGAGACACCGCTGGTTGGAGGGCCTGGAGTCCTTTTATACCAGGTGGATAATTCCAGTTGTTGATGTCTACCTGACTTTCGGAGGGTCATGAGCCATTTCCTTGAATTCCAGATACAACTACGTGTGGTTCTCCAGGGCACTTGCAACTTTCCCCCTTTTCAGTCATGTTGCAAAAAACCCCAAAGAAAGCAATTCCCTGCAAGGAAGATTGGTGGCCCCAAAGAGCTGACATGTGGGCAGCTAGGGCTAGGGTGGGTCAGGCTTTGGGAGCCAGAGAGCCTCTCAAAGGACAGGGTCATTAGACTCTCCTACACACAGCCTCTGGATAAGCCCCTCACACCAAGTCATCTCAGCCACCCCATCACAGGCCTCGGGTCCCAGACCTGCAGCCTGACTACACCAGCACTCTGCGGCCAGGTCAGCCCAGCCGAAACCATCAGTGACTGCCTTGTGCTCAGGATGAACTCACAGGCCCCATGCTGGTGCTGAAAGGCACGCCCAACCCTCTCCCAATGTTCCTCTTCCTCTCCCCATGCACATGGACCCTGCCCCAGCAGCTGTCCTTTCGTACCCCAAATGCCCTACCCACTCTTACATCCAGTCTTCAGCTCACACCCAAACACCCTTTGATCTGTAAGATGTACGAGGTCTTCAGGTATCTTCCTGCCCCTAGCAGGAAAATCTCTAGTCAGCCTACACCTCAGTGGAGATCCTCTGACCTGGACTTTTGTAAGTGCGGAGAACATGTCCTTGGCTCCAAGATGGAGCAGAAATGAGGCAGAAAGCACAATCGAGCCCACCAACGTCCCCCATAGATTCCTAGAGCCTGGGCCTGGCGTTGTGCGCGTGGCCACTTGACACATCGCCCTGCCTGTACCATCACCCCTCCCACTCCACCTCCACAGGCACCTTCTCCTTCCTCACCTTTGTGTCAGAATTGAGCCTTCCCTCCAAGAGCTAAAGAAAGGTGGGGGCTAACTCTGGGTCCCCCTTTCCATGTCCAGTTATATACTGCCGTTATGTCTGAAGGCATGGGATTTCCTCTTTCTGAGCTTCCATGTCTTCACCTGTAAATTGGGATAATAAAAGCACCAGCCACATAGATTTGTTGTGAGGATTAAATGAGGTAGCACAGGTAAAGAGCACAAGGCTTGACACCTGGTAAGCTCTCCTCCAAAATGTAGCCATGATCACAGTGTGATTACTGCGTGTTTGTGAACTCAATTGATTCCACCTTGGACCGCAAATGCCATGAAAGCAAAGATTTTGTGAACTTTGATGCTGGGTGCCGAGCACGTGCCTGGCACCGAAGAGGGACTCAGTGAGGATTGAATGAATATGTCATGAGCTATTATTTCGTGGTTGTTGCTACTGTTCTCATTATCATTGTTGTTCTCATTATTATTGTTGGTATTATTATTATTATGAGGTTCTTCCAATAAAGACCACCAGATCTAAGGATATTGTGCCCCATCCCTGCTCCTCTCCATTGGCCACAGGGTTCTGTTGCTCTGCAGGGTCCCAGCTGCCTGGGAGTCTCCTCTCCCTGCGCTGATTTGTCTGCAACCCTCCTCTGTGGGGCCACTGCTGTCCCGTCTCTCCCTGGGAACCACAAACCGGGGACAGCTGCACATCCCTGCAACTCCCTGCACCCCAGTGGACAGCTTCACAAGGAACCCCACATGTACACACTCAGTCTCGTGGGGGAGGAGCCCCACTAGGTGACTCAAAAGCCTGTCCCTGCGCACCCATTGCCAGGCAGCTTTTCCACCCAAAGGCTGAGTCATCACTGCAGTAGGAAGCTGAGGCTGAGAAGGACCAGCTTTGTGCTCTGCTCAGCTGGGCACCCTGAGCAGCCACACAACGGCCTTCTGACCCTTTCTTTTCCCGCCTCAGATCTCGCCTACTCCCTTCCTTTGCCTTCCATCTCTCTGGGACATTTGTCCCTCTGGGCAAGAAGACAACACTTCCTCTTTTGCTGCAGCTCCAGGACAGAGTTTGTTGAAAACTCAGTGCTTCCTGGGCTTGCCTCTGGCAGCTACAGCTCGATTACTGCCACCAGTCTCTCTCCCCTGGGCTCTGTCCCGACCTTGAAGGGTGCTGGGACTGGATCAGGGAACAGGGGACGGAGGGAGGTCATAGCTGATGGTCACTCATGACCCTGTTATATCCTATTTGCCACCTTGGAAAATCGTCTCAGGCAACACATGCACTAAAATGACACAGAGTTAAGACCACCCACTTCACGTGCCATTGTCTTCAGAGGAACTGGAAAGGTGGGCCTGAGCCCAAATATCTGTACTCCAGCTGTCCCTGAGCTACTTAAATATGACAGTGCCAGGTCGCTGGTTAAGTGGGACATCTCAGACATAACCTCCATCTCCCAGTCTTCAAAAAAAGTAGTAAGGAACAGTCTAGGAGAAAACTAGGATTTTTTTCTATATTGATTTTTCCTGAAAAGACTCACAATACCTCCCAAATATCCCTAACTTCTTCTTTGTGTCTTTAGGTGTGAAAATGCAACTTGGGACTGAAGACCTTAGTTCACCCTTCTTTGACCTAATTTGTGTTTTCTTCCTGTACTGTGCTCTACCCTAGGACTGCCACAGGCTAGCCTGATCAAAGGGCCACTCACATCCATCTGTTCAGAATAACTCAGGGGAGTCAATGCTTCCTGCATACAAAGGTGACTGAAAACAGGATGTGTAGGCCACTTCTGCATCCCTATGTTCTGGGAAATGAAGATGGAAGAAATTGGGTCTAAAAATTTTTTTAATGAAGTATAAATGCCATACATATCCAACGACAGGGGAATGGTTGGGTAAGTGGAGGCATGGTACCTCTTTGGAATATCATGAGACTATAGAAAACATGGAAAGATTGTCATGATATGATATCAGGTGAAGAGGTGGTAATGCAGAAGGGAAATCGTTAGCTTACCATTGGTGACAGAGTCCCCCAGAGAGCGGCATCCGTTTGACCCAGTACCAGGAGGCCTTTTTGGGTGTGAAATGTGCAGCCCCAGGGAATGGCATGAATGAGCTAAAAAGTGTGGAGGGGGCCCACTGAATTGCATAATGCAAAAAGAATAACAGGAATTTGAGAGTTGGGGCTGGCAGGTGGAGGAGAGTAAGCTGCCAAGTAGAACACTCAGGCATTCAAATGACACCCACGTGACGTCTGACCGTGGAGACTCTTAGAGGTATGGAACATGCTGTTTTAAGGACTTTCCTGTGCTAGCACAGGACGTGACCTCCCTCTCTACCCTCATGCCTTTAGCAAGTAACCAGGGCAGAGTATTCCAATGCTGAGGAAAGATGGTAAATAGAACTAATGTGGCTCCTAGCCCACCACGCAGAAATCCTTGGGTCTGTCACCACACCTGGTGTATCAGGCAGGATCCCAGCAGGAAACAGATGGCAAACTCAAAATGGATAACATGAGCGAGTTGAATAAAGGTACAATTTACAAAGGTGTGGGCAGGGGTGTTGATCCCCCAGGGGCTGGTAACACTAGGCCTGAGGGGGACAAGAGTGGGCTTGCCTGACAAGAGTTGTGACCTTCTGTTGAGGGGCACAGGGAGCCCTCAGTGACCCCACAGAAAGACGGTAAAGGAAATGATGTTACGGACTAACTTGTGTCCCCCTCACATTCATGTTGAAGCCTCAGTACCTCAGAATGTGACTGTCTCTGGAGAAAAGGCCTTTACAGAGGTGATTAAGCTAAAAGGAGGCCGTGAGGGTGGGCACTAATCCAATCTGACTGGCGTCCTTACAGGAAGAGGAAGTTTGAACACACAAAGAGAGGCCAGGAGCAGGCACACAGCGAGGAAAGACCACATGAGAACACAATGAAAAGGCAGCCGTCTGCAAGCCAAAGAGAAAGACCTCAGAAGAAACCAAACCTGCTGACATCTTGATTTTGGACAGCGAGCCTCCAGAATTGTGAGAAATACCACCCAGTCTGTGGCACTCTGTTATGGCAGCCCTAGCAATGGGACATAGATGAATACCCCAACTCTTCCCTCCTCCCACCTTACAAACTTTGGCTAGTAACCGCCCCCTCTCACATTGGCCAAATCTCACCAAATGCCAGAGGGTATGAGAGCAAGTAGGCATGGTCCATGCAGGTCAGCCCCTCAACCAGAGCAGGGTGACGGTGGAGAGTAGACCTGGAGGGGTAGAGAGAGGGTATCCACACACCTGGGGAAGCAGGGGGTGGAGTCAACTGAATGTATCATAAAGACAGCTAGCAGGCTTCTGATTCCAGGTTTACAAACAGGACACAGGATACAGGACACAGTGTGGTGAAAGTAGGCCACTGCTTGGACCAAGATTGGAAGAAAATAAGAAAAATGACATTGAGCAAGATTATGGTGATTTGTTTTTCAAACTTTTCTTTATCAATATGGTTAGGGTTTTTTGTGTGTGTGTGTTTTTTTTTTTTTAGACTAAAAAAAGACAATCCAGAGGCTGACTTTTCAGAAGAAACAGCTTAATCTAGCTTGGGAAACAGCTGTTGGAGGGCGTGGAGGCTGCAGGGGCAGAAATGTGGTAGAAAAGGGCAGGTAGCTCCCTTGAGATATTACAAACGCCGTGGGAAGAGAGGTATCCAGATCCCTTGTGCATGTCAGCCCCCTTCTTAGGTATGACAGGGGATTCCCCCCAGCGCTGAATTCGATCTCAACGTGGGGCACACGTACAGCACGGTTTGGGGCAGAGCAAAATCTTGGGAAGCTACCCTAAATGCCCCTCACCCTTCAATTCTGCCCCCGAGTCACTGGGGAGCTGCCATTTGTGACTTTGCCCAGTGTTCACACCTTAGGTCTGTGAGCGTGGTGAGTGTCCTTCCTACTGGGTGAGATGGGCCAGGTCCCCAGCTGCCAACCCCAGCCTTCTCTTCTCCATGCTGGAGCCTTAGCAGCAGTGGCCCAGGACTGCCTTCCAGCCCATTTGCGAGGCCCTCCCTGGCTCAGCCCTGGCTCTCCAAGCCTCCGTTCTCCAGATCAGGAGGTGCTGATTGTCCTCATTGGGTCTCCTCATAGGGACCTCCGGCTGGGCCTCTGACAAGGGAGTTTCTGAGAATATACCTGTCGTCCTTACACGGAGCTGACGCATGCTCAGTTGCTCCTGAGCCTCTTCACTTATGGGAATCAATAAAATGTAACCAGTAATACAGGACCACCCATCTCAGGAGGCTAACATGAGGGCTGTGTGAGAATCAGGACTGGGGCTCAGAACTCGTGGCATGCAGGTATGTCTGACACATACAACTAGACGCCAAGTCCTCTGTGAGAGAATCCAGCTGGACAACTGGAGTGCATGATAATAGATCGCGTCTGTTAGGGACCCCCCATGTGCCTGATCTGAGTACCCACGCTATACCACCTCTTATAACATCCCTGACCGATCCACGAGAGGGGTGCTGTGATTCTCCCCATTGTGAGGATGAGGAAAGCAGGACACGGAGCTGTCATGTAACGAGCATACAGTCACACAAATAGTCACGGCAGAGCCAGGATTTGAACCCACGTAGGTTCAGAGCCTGCTCTCTGAGTCACTGGTGTCAGCTTCCTCCTAGCTGAAGGTAGTGGATAAGGTACTCACCACCTCCGAGACAACAAGCTCTATTTCCTTGAGCGAGAAGAAACCCTCGAGAGGACGACAGGACTGGTCACGTGAAGTCTTGAGGAGCTCCCTGCCTCCTCCTGGCCAGGGTCCACTTCTGTCCAGGCTGCCGAGGCTGTCCCTGGAGAGACCAGATCATTCTTACCTCATCAGGGCTCAGCTCCGAGCTCCACAGCCCTGGCCTCCCCAGAGCATGTACTCACAGATTCAAGCTGGGCCTTGCAGAGCTTCAGCCTGCAAGGGCAGCCATTTCCAATCTCTCTAGTCCTCCCTGGGGGTTGTTTCACTTGAGCACTTGACCCCCAGGATATTAAGTAGAGGCCTACTTGGTTAGGACACATTAATCAAATATGGGACATAGGCTGCGTGTCCTCTCAGGCAGAAATGGACCCCTCCCTGACCACTGCCTGGCCCCCAGCATCTCAGCAATGGACAAAGGCATAAGCATCTCAGTGGCCCCAGCTGCTGGCTTGGGAGTGTTGGGGGCGGGGAGATGGCCTTTAATCTTCCTCTTCTTGACACCAGAAAGAATTGACAGTCCTACGTTAATCGGCTGCTCCCCCAGGCAAAGAGCTGAGCCAGGAGACTCCAGATGGGGCAGTTCCTCATTTATTCCTTATTAGGAAGCCAGAGATCTCTAACAGGCACCCATTCAGTTTTCGGTCCTCATCCTGCACACATTCTGGGAGCACAAGACATTCTGAGGCAAAACTAGACAGTGGATGCTTAATAATTCACCAATATTGTCCAATACAAGCTTGCGTGTAAAATATCCCATAATTTCAATGAATAGCACATACTGATGCAAGTACCCATGAAACAAGCAGTGAGGGACATTTATCAGACAGGCACTTCCTGAAATCATTTTATGTCTGCCTGAGAGAACGCACCTGCCAGAATGAGCCTTATCCAGCAAAAGGGCCAGAGCGTTGGAGGAGCAAAGTGATTGTTACTTGAACCTACCCACCTTGCCACCCTAGGGATGTGTTTGCACCAGAGGGGGTGACTTATTATATGAAAAACTAAAAGAGAATGACACCACAGGGACAAAGCAATCCAGCTATGGAACTGTCCAACATGGAGGAGAGAAAATACTTCTACCAATTTTTCAGTGAAGCAAGAAGTGGTAGGGACATTTAATGGCCGTTAACAGAAAACCCACCTCAAAATGACTTAAACAATCTCACATAACAAGAAATCACACGGTAGACTGGCTCCAGCTATACGGTTAATTCAGCATCTCGACTGAATTAAAGGGCCCAGGTTCTTTCCACCTCTCTGCTCTACTATCCGCAGTGCTGTTGTCAGCCCTGGGCTGGTAGCCAGATGCTTGTAGTGGTTCAGAGGTTTAAGAGATGATCTCCTTCTATGAGAATGAGATAAGAAACCTTCCCCTGAAACTCCTAATAAACTTGCCCTTATATCTCATTGACCATATGTCCACGCCTAAGCCAATCACAGGTAGGAGGAATGGGACAACCATGATTGGTTTCAACCAATCAGCACCCACCTTCTGGAGCTAAAGATGGTTCCAACATGAACTGAAGAGCAAGGCTGCCTGGGGGAAAGTGGAAGCTTGAACTAAATAAGGTTCTATTGATGAGAAAGAAGCTACACTCCAGCTAAGAAGGTCAGCCCCAGAGGTTGGCATATAGCAGGCACCAAATACATACAGTCATTTCCCTTTACGTGGCTTGCCAAATGGCACCGAGCTCTAAGTGGCAGAGCCGGAACTCAAATTCACAAAGAGGAGAATAAGAGTGCTAAAGATAAACTGTGCTTGTTCACAGTGGTCCCCCAGGATGAGGGAGCGTACTTCTCTGGAGAACTGGCTATCTTGTCATGCTGAAAGTGAGGGCCACAATAATAGTTTTTGGGGGCAGGGGAACTTGTCCTGCACTCTCTGGTGACCCACCTCTGCCAATATCCAGCCAGCCCAGCTATGACACCACAGCTGCTTTTTTCCACCTCTTCTGTACAAAATAACTCCAAAAGGTCTGACACTTTTTCCTCTGTCCACATTTGATTTATGGCTGCAATTACAACCTTTCCTTCACACTGTCCACATGCCAGCAGATACCTTTTGCAAGTCTGCAGCGCTGCCATCCCAGCTCCTCACTCAAATCCCCAGCACGAGTACTGCAGAGGATCCTTCCCTCCACATTCTGAGATACCAGACCCTGCCCCACCATTCCCCCGCCCATTTTCTAGGCTGTCTGGGATGCATCAGAGTTGGACAAGAAGTTGGAAGATCTCTTTCAACAGACTCTGAAAGATAGGAGAGGCTACTCTCCCCATCCAGCACCCACCTAGGATGGCTCAGAGTAGTCAAGGAGATGGACCTTGAGGTTGTGACCATATGCTTCAGGGGGTTCCCATCTTTAAGAAGAGACAAAACTCTGGGCCACATTTGATTGGTACCCCAACTTCACTTCTGCCTTTTTCTGCTATCCTTTCCTCTAATAACCACTCTGGAATTCAGGTCTGTGTCTCAAGTCCTGGCTCTGCTTCTTGAACAAATTCTTTACCTCTCCATGCCCTAAGTTCCTTCTGTAAAATGGGACTAATTTTTGTACCTACCTCACAGAGTTATTCTTAGAGATCTAGTCCTTAGCTTTAGTGTCTGGCATATAGAACGTGTTCTCTAAATGTTAGTTTTTATTATTACTATTACTTGTGTTTATTTTCTAATCTAGAGCCACTGTTCGTAACCACCCACTGGGAGTCTAATGCGTCCAGGCACGATACAGGTTATCCCCATGTGGTATTGTAATGGTCCTCACAACCACCCTGGAAAACAGTACCCCCATCTTGCAGATGAGCAAGCCCAGGCCCAAGGAACTTGTCCAAGCTCTCGCAGCCAGGATGTGAGAAAACAGAGATTGCAACCCAGATCTGGCTGAATCCAGACCTGACACTTTTTCACTACACCAACTGCCTTGCAACTCTATTTTATCTAAGTAAAAGGAAAAAAAAAATTTTTTTTAGAAGAGTTTGGAGAAATCGAAGACATCTGAGATGTGGGAAAGGGACATCACCCAATTAGGACACGATGCCACAATTCCAGAGGTCCTCAGGCATCCTAGGCCACCTCTAAGAAGAGAAGTCAGGGACTACAGACTCCTTGTGACCTGCTGCATCTGTGGCTTATGTTGTCTGCTACCTAATTTTCCATAGTGATCTGAGGAAGCTTGGTAAAAAGAGAATGGCCTCCTGAGTCATTGCATGGAAGCAGGCTGCAAAACAAACAAACAAAAAAGCCAGGCATGTATTTCAGGGAGGTGCGGGTGGGGCCCTTGGCCTGGAGAAGAGAAAAGTTCTCTCTGTCCCTTTCCACTGCCCTCCTAGGCCAATTCATGGGTGTTGCTTAGGCCAGTATGGTAGTGGGTGGGGTCATGGTGCCTGTTTAAAAGACCTGGTATACTACGGCATGGCCCCGTGCAGGCCAAGCCAGAGCAGTGCCAAGCCAGGGTGAGTCCAGAGAGGAAAGGCCCAGGGTTACTCTCCTTTAGAACAGATGTTTCTCTGGGAGTATCCCTCTCCCTGTTTGTTTCATGTAGCCCTAAACAGCTTTCTTCCACTTTCTTCTTCCCCCATCCCAAGCTTGCTCCATTCAGATAAGGTAAGTCTACGTCTGCTCCCTGGCAGGCTACCTGGGCTATGTAGGCCCACAGGTGGGGGCCCCCCACCCCCCACCCCCCCACTCCTTCTGTGCTGGCCTCTGCTCACCTCAGACTTGAGTATGGCATTAGGCGGAAGAGGCCCTTTGCTCCAAGACTCTGGGGCCTGACTCTCTGAGGAAAACAGTGGTCTGATGTTGCTTCCTTGGTTTGGGATCAAAGTTCCAGCCCCTTTTCTGTGAGGGACTGGGAGGGTGGGAAAGACTGGAGTACTTTTAGGTCCTCTGATCTAATATCCATGTGATGGCCATCTCACTCTCTGTGACATCTAGACGAGTGGCAGGGCAGCTATGAGGAAAAAAGAGAGAGAGAAAAAGAGGGTAGGCTGTGGCCTTGAGCCTTTGGAGAAAATAGAGGTTGTACCTGTGGCCCTTGAGAGTTTGCCCCTGAAAGGCTGATGCACTTCCCTGACATGTGGCCTCCAATCCAATAGCATTGAACTTAGTAAGGGAGACAAGCCCAAGAACAATGGGGACACTGGCAGTTGAAGGACAGATGACAGGGAGAGGGAGAGCAGCGGTGATGGGGAGGTGGGGAGGGAGCCTATGTCTTGTGCCGTCTGAGCCAACAGAGCAGCCCCTTAGGTCATTTCCTGTCTTCTAATACAAGCGCTAAGGACACCAAAACAGCTCTGCCCCGCCGTGTGTCACACAGAAGACCACAGCCCTCTTTCAGACCTTTGGTCTTGGGGGTGCGGATGTGACAGCCAAGCGCAAGGTCCAGCCGGCCAGTGGGAATGTGGGGCGGGTCCTCGGGAGACAGGCCGCCGCTGGCAACGCAGAAGTAGAGGCTGAACCTGCAGTAATGGGCGACCGTGTGGGAGTGGGCCGGGGGTGGACGGGGCTCTGAGGACGGAGGAGAGGAGGCCTCCAGGAACACAGTGTGCTCAGGAAACAGCAGTTCCTGTTGTAAATCTTGGCTCCTCGCCTCCAGCAAACTTCCTGATTCTGAACTGAACGGCCTCCATGCTTCCCCTGCAGAGAAGGGGACTTGCCCCTGTGCGCCGGCCCTGTGCAGCTTGCGGCCCACGCTGCCTCCCTTGGGGGTGGGTGAGTGGGTGCTCTGTTTCCATCGTGCTGCTGAGCACCCCCAGGTGAGGGGCCGAGGCTGAGCCGCACGCCGCTGCTCATCAGAGTTGGGGCTACTCTCTAGAGGGATCGGCTTGCTTTTCGAGGCAGCACAATCACCAAACTGGGATGGCAAAGACCTGCATTCTTATCCCGGTTGAGGCACTAAGTAGCTGCATGTGCTAGGGGAAGACGACGTGTCACTTCTTTGGATCTCAGGGTCCCTTGCGTATAAACAAGATGGTTGGATCTCCAAGCCTCCTTTCAACTTCACGTTTCTAGAAGTCTACTTTTGGGGCCAGTTGGTGCGGTGTGAATAGCTTGCTGTGTATTCCTACGGTGCTTTCTATGTGCTGTCCTCGAAGCTCCCATGGTGAGAAAAGGCAGCCTTTCTTCCTCAGCGAGTCAGGGCCTTCCCGAGGAGAGTCCTCTGCCTTCCTAACAGCGGCCGATCTCCTTCTGCCTCTGAATTAAATTCGACTCCACAAACATCAACGCCATGTGCCTGGCTCTGAGCTGGGCATCACTGAGCTCAAAGGACTTCTTGGTCTAGTAGGAGCGACACACAATAAAGTCTCACTGAGATGCGGGTAAGAAAGCAGGTTAAGGAAGGGAACAATTCCCGCAGTCAGGGAGGTCAGGGAACGTTGCACAGAGGATATGGTTCCTAAACTGGGTTTTCAAGGCTGAAGAGGAGGGTCAACAGGCAAACCGAAGCACAGAAAACCCTCTAGGCAGAGGGAATCGAATGTGCAAAGGCACGGAGGTATGAAAGAGCATGGCAAGGGGTCAAAATGGGATGAATAATAAAGAAGAGCCACACCAGGGCTGAGGCTGAGGCTGTGAGTGAGGGCAAAGCGTGAAGGCCCAAGAGGCAGCTTGAGCTTTATCCTGAGGGCCTGAAGGAGGCAATGGAAGGTTTCAGGCAGGAAAATATGATAAGAAGACCGGTTTCTCAGAAAAAACATCGTAGTGTGGAGGACAGACCAGGGCAGGTGTAGAAGCGGGGGAGAGTGAAAGCAGGAAAAGCTATGGGAGCTGTTGCAATAGCCCCCCCAGTAAGAAGCAAGGAGGGCGGGACCCTGGTATGATGTAGGAATGGAGAGAAGGGTGTGGAATCAACAGCCATCCAGGAGAGAGAGGCAGCAGGAGCAGAAACCATCGGAAGTAGCTGCGAGGAAGAAGATCTGACAAGGTGCCAGAACCCAGTCTGGTGTGTTTCGCACACTAGGCGGGGTCATATCTGCACACCCCCTGAAGCTGTTCTCACAGGAAATAAACCTGTGCTCCTCCAGCTTCCCTGACCCTTCTCCTAATGCTCTCCTGGTGGGAGAGTCGGTGAGCCTCCCCCGAGCCTGCCCTCCGTGACTTAAAGCAGCTTTCTGGGTCCCTCCCTCTCCTGTCTCAGAGGCCCAAAATTCTGGTTCCCATTACAAGAGGCAGAAAAGTTGAGGACCTGGTGAGAGATGAAGGGTCCCACCCAAAGTGCCACCACTCCAGCCGCTTCCAGTCCCAGGGCTCCTCTTGATCTGAGCCCTCCTTTTAGACCCACGGTTCTCCACAGGGAGTCATTTGTAAAAGTTTTGAGGTGGTTTGGTTGTCGTGACAGGGGGCCCTACTGGCATCTAATGGGTAGAAGGCAGAGCTGACACCAGACGTCCTGAAATGCACCAGACAGCCCCCACAACGAAGATTTTCCAGACCCAAAGGTCAATAGTGCCCAGGTTGGGAAACCCTGCTTTAGACAGGGGTGTCAGGTGTGTCACTCTATGAAAGCCAGAAGGAGGCTAGGTGCTCGAGCAGGGCTCCCAGGAAGGGTGTCCCAGTGATAAAAGTAATTCCGATCATAGCAATAGTTAGGGCCTGTGTTAGAGCACAGAGGGGCTGTGACCAGCCCGAGGTCCCCCAAGGAGCAGGGCAGAGCCAGGGCTGGAGCCCACCTCTCCAACCTCCAAGGACACAGTCCCAGAAGATGCCCTGAGTCCTCTCTGAGTGACAGAGAGGGGCTCCTGCCCTCCTCCTCTCAGCGTCCCCTACTCCAATGGACTTGGTGAATTTTTTTCACCTTTAGAACTTCAGCATGATCCGACACTTCTGACACTGTGGGCCATGGGGGCCCCAATAGACATCTGCCAGGAGCAGCTCAGAGCCCATCCTTTGGTGGCCTGGCTCTGGGTGTGTCGGCAACTTACACAAATCACACACAAAAAAACAAAAACAGAGCTATTCCTGGGACATTGTTTTTGCCCCACTTTGGCTCACTTTATTTGTTTACAGACCAACTGCCTGGCTGGTCTCTCCCCAGGGCACACGTCCCAGAGCCCCCACAGCGCCCAGCCTGAGTTTGGCAGCATCTGCTTTGAGTTAAGGACCTGTCACTTCTAAGAGAAATGTCCCATCAGATCAGTTTGTGTTAGGATTGGACATAGGCTGGAGTGAAAGAGCTGGGCATAGACACCAGCCGAGAGCATGCTCCTACCCCTTGGTCAAGTGGGCAAGTCCACTGCCATCACCTTTTACCCTTACAATGATCTTTAGCTCAGAGAGAATCACAGCTCTTCCATGTCGCTGGCTCTTGGTTCCAGGACCACCTGGAGCACCTTGATTTGTTTCAGTGACTTAAACCCTCAGAGCACATCTTCACTTTCCTAAAAGGGCCACGGGCTTAGTATGCAAATTTAGTCACTGCTACCCCTCCACGGCCACTGCAGCCGTCACCACACTTCACGCAACTGCCAAGCTCCTTGTCTCTACGACCATGGGAAAAGGTGACACAGGTCCACGTGCCCACAGGGCTGGAGTCCAGGCCCAAATGGATCAGAATACCCACCATACGCTGGCCCAGAATCATGGATGGCTACTGACCTCACGCTTGGGTCTCTGGCTGCCCAGAATGGTGGAAACCAACATCTTTAAACTGAAGCCTGGCCCCCAAATGGCAGTCTTACCCACTCCTCCACCTCAGGATAAGAATGTAAAGCCCACCTTCTCTAGGTATCCCACCTGAGGCTCCTGCCTACACAGCTAGCTTCTTGCATCATCCATTACCATCAAACATCATGGGCCCATGGTGAATGCTTGGTAAACATGGGTGACAGGAAAGGAATGTGATCCTCTGGAATAGTGAGAGAATCAAGCTACCGACATGGACCAAAGCAGCCTTTCCCTGCAGTCTCCAGCCCCGAGCCTGAGGCCAGGTGAGGAGGCAGGTGAGGGAGGAGCAGAGGGGGGAAAAGGTGATGTCAGGGGATCGGCCATATGCCCAAGGTGGTCGTAGGAAGTGACCCCAATGGTCCAAGACCCTCTCTGACCTTTCAACTGGAAATTTCTGCTCCCCCACCACTGCAATATTCCTCTCCCTCAACACTCCAGCCTCACTTTGCACAATCAACAGATTCCTGAAAAGATGCCAGGGAATCGGTTTTAGGGTAATCACATCCTGTTCTGAAAGCCCAGTGGAGAACGCTGTGTTGAAACACATCACCCATAAATCCTTTGTAAAGTAACACCCACACCCCCACCCCCAGTGCACAGATCAGGGGAGTTTCTCTAAGATGCTCCCCACTTCCTAAATTAATGTCTTCTCCCCTCCTGGCTCACCTGGGTTGGAGGAGGAGGCTAGTGTCGGGTACCCTCCATCTCAGAGGACATGAAGGACAAATAATGAGACGTTTGCTCTTTGCCAGCAGGACCTGAGGCCCTGCAGCTCGGTGAGTCACAGGCAATGAGTCACCCCTGCATTGTTTGTGTCGTTGATCCTGGGAGGAAGCAGTCAGACTGCAGGGGAAGTGGACTTTTCTCAGCTGGCTCTGGGCATGTGAGTTTACATGCACGTGCATTTGTGTCGTGTGTGTATGTGGTGTGTGTACGTGTATGTGGTGTGGTGTGTATATGTGTGTGTGTATGTGCGTGCTTGGACCCCCTTGATTGCACATGGGGTAACACGCAGGTGGAAAATTACAATTTCCTAACACAGTTGTGGTAAAAATGATTGTCCCTCAATTACAAGCTTGTGTACGTGGCAGTACAAGCATCAGCCTCTCCGTGGTCAGGAGGATGGAGGGCATGTCCACTCAGCAGTCCACCCACCCCACTCCCTCTCCCTGGGAGCCACCCTTTGCCTACCCCTTGCCAACCTTGTCCATATACCTCGTCCCCTGCCCCTGTACCGGGACCCAGTTTACAAGGCCAGGACCTGGAAATGGGAATCAGGACTAAGATTCCAGCCCTGGTCCAACTGTCTCCCTGACCAGAGCCACATAAATTCGGGGGCTATGGGTGTCTGTTTTCCCCACTCTGTGTGCTGGAAAGCAGAGAAAGCAGCTGCCGGGAGAGAGAAGAATAAAGCAGATGCCCAGAGGAGCCGAGAGAGGAGAGGTTTTCTGAACACACAGCTCTTCCGTACGTCTGCCCCATTCCTGCTGTTCCTCAACCCATCCCTTGTTCTCATCCTACAAGACCGGCTCAGGGGTCACCTTCTCGGCAAGGCCTTTCCTGATCCCCCCAACCAGCTTCCCCTTTCCTCCTCTGAGTCACCACCTTTTTTCTTACCAGTCACATCAAGGTTGGATTTTGTTTCCCCAACAGACTGAACTCCTTCCAGGCAGACCTGTGGCTTGTCTATCTTTCTACACCTAGCTCAGTGGGTGTACAAAATGGGTGCTCCATAATACTTTTGGGTTGATGTCCCAAAGCCAGTGTTGACCTTGACCCTCTCTGTTCCCTCCCTACACAGAGAAAAGAGCCAGGTTTAACCTTGGCGTCTTCTGCCTCCGTGGAAGCCTGAATTCCCCCGGTTTACGGGATTGAGAGCAGCTGTTCTCCCCCACCCCATCCTGGGGAAACCAAGGCAGGAAACAATCCGTTTTCTGATCTGGGGAGCATCCTGAAGAACATGAACCCTGAAAGCAGAAGGCCTTGTTTCTGAGTTGGTTGTGATGTGTTTGGCTACCCACAACTAATGCCCCCTGGAGCTGGCTTCAGGGAACACAGCTTAAGGAATCTAAGGGGCCTTAATCAGAGAATGAGGGCCTTAGAAATCTGCCAAAACATTTCCTATACAAAAGTGAGCACACACACTTTTTTCCAAATATGAAATCAAACTGTACATCTTCTATTTGGCAATCTGTTATTTTCATTCAGCAGTATATTACAAACATTGTTTTCAAATTTTATTCATTACTGGTAGAGTTTTTATTTTAAGGATGTGTCAGAGTTAGAAGCGTGTGCCCTGTTATTGAACATTCAGCTTATTTGTCATTTTTACATTGAAAACAACGCTATGAAGGAATACCGTAGTACATGCTTCTTGAACGATGATCTCCATCAGATAAGTTACAGTAACGTTGCTGGACTAAAGGGTAAGCATTCAAATTTGCAGATTTAAAATGTTTCTATTCATGACACCTAACTGCTCTAACCAGAAAAAATTGTAGCAGCGAACCCCCACCTGTCCAGCATCTCATGAGCGCGCACACATTCCCTCACGCCTTACCAGCACTGCATTCTATGATCATGCAAGTGGTTTTCAAAGAGTCAATCAGTCATAAGAAATACACTTTCCCCTCTCCTGCTTAAAACATGGCTTCACAGGAGAAAACCCAAACTCGCTGGGGAGGGGCTGACTCCTGTTCAACAGCTGCCACGACATCCAGGCATACCAGGTGGTCGGACAATTAAGTTCGTGAACTTGTTACAACAATGTTGCTAACCTTTTTTTTATATCAGAGGGATTATTCATTATGAATTTGTACCAACTGGCCAAATATTTAACCAAGTTTACTACTTGGAAGTGCTGAAAAATCTGAGCAAAAAAGTTAGAGTGCCTGAACTTTTCACGAACAATTCATGGCTCTTGCATCACGACAATGCACCAGCTCACATGGCACTGTCTCTGAGGGAGTTTTTAGCCGGTAAACAAATAAGTGTATTGGAACACCCTCCCTACTCACCTGATCTGGCCCCCAGTGACTTCTTTCTTTAACTGAAGATAAAGGAAACATTGAAAGGAAGACATTTTGATGACATGCAGGACATCAAGGGTCATACAACGACAGCTCTGATGGCCATTCCAGAAAAAGAGTTCCAAAATAGCTTTGAAGGGTGGACTGGGCGCTGGCTTCGGTGCATAGCTTCCCAAGGGGAGTACTTCGAAGGTGACCATAGTGATATTCAGCAATGAGGTATGTAGCACTTTTTCTAGGATGAGCTCGCAAACTTAATTGTCTGACCTCGTAAGACACGGTCACTCTTACTTAATCCCAGGAGGTAGATATTATTTTTAAATTGGCTTTTATTAAACAATTCATGAATAGGGCAGCATTCCATGCAGTAACTAGAAGGATACTGCCCCAAGAGGTAGATGTTATTGTTCCCATTTGATAGATGAGCAAATGAAGGTTCAGAGAAGTTGGGTGCTTTGTTCAAGATCTCATAGCCAGGAAGTGGCCAGAGTCAGGCTCTGACACCAAGGTCTGAGGACACGGCCCGTGGCCTCTCTCCTTGTGGCTTCTGGAGACAGAACAATCAGACCCTCACAGCTTCCGGCCTCATCCGCAGGAGGACCTGGCCTAGTACCTTCCCTTTAGCCACACTGGTCCCCTTCAAAAGATATACGATACGCTCTGCGTTAGCATAGGCGTTGCTGGATGCTGGAATCAAAGATGATTTTTTTTTTACTGCTTTCCTGTACTTTCTACCACAGCAACATTTTACTTATTTAATAAAGAAAAAGAGGTTTCTAATTTTTAAAAAACCTCATTGTCAAGATTCTCTTGGAGAAAAAGTGCTCCCCTCCAGTGTTCCCCAATGTCTGCAAACATGTGCACATACGCATGTACACACATGTACACGCGTGTGCTGTGACAGCCTGGGGTTGGTGGGTAGGAGGGAGCAGAGCATCTCAGAAACATCCTGTGACCTTCCAAGGGGAGGCTGGGGCCACAATCACTCACAGTCAAGTCTCCCACAGAAGGCCACTGGCCTTTGAAGACCCAGAGCTACTGCTGGCCGTTCCCTCCCCTAGGGACCTGACCTCCCCCCACTCAGGTTAGCTGTCTCCAACACAGACCCTCAACCAGCCAGGCCCTAGGGAAACAGCTGGAACCAAATGACTCCAGCGGCTGCAGCTAAATGGCCAGACCTTCCAAAATAAGCACAGGGAAGCCGAGGGAGCCAGGACTGCCAGCATCAATGAGGGAGTCAGCTGAGGGCAGTAAGGCAGGGACAGAGCCTGGGGACGTGTTGCTCAGGGAAAGCCAGGGCTGCATCAGGAGCTGGCGTAAGAAAAGGGTAGAAACTGGGGGATA
This sequence comes from Rhinolophus ferrumequinum, assembly GCF_004115265.2. Classification (NCBI taxonomy): domain Eukaryota; kingdom Metazoa; phylum Chordata; class Mammalia; order Chiroptera; family Rhinolophidae; genus Rhinolophus; species Rhinolophus ferrumequinum. The sequence goes on along the minus strand of NC_046296.1, from coordinate 38,789,292 downwards.
GAATGGAGGGCAGGCAAGGACTCCCCCACTATACCCACATCCACTCAAATACACCAGAACACACACTTTTTCTGGGACTTCTGCAGTATATTTAAGGCTTAGAGGAAATGCCACATATATTGGATGGATGGATGGATGGATGGATGGATGGATGGATGGATGTCCGGCTAAACAAAGCAATGAATAGATACATTGGTGGATAATGGGTAATAGGCCTGGTTCCTTTGGAGCTCAATGACACCAAGGGGAACCAAGAGTCGTGAAGATGTTCATACTCATTGAGTTCTTAATCCCATTCTTGTCAATGCGCTCTGAGGAAATAATTCAGAAGAAGAAAATTGCTCTGAACCCAAAAGGTCGCAGTAGCATGGCTTCTCACACAGCCATACCCAAATGGCCTAAATGAGCAATGACCTGAGGCTGACGAGTAAATAAATCATGGTCACACGTGATGCAGCCATTCAAATGATAACCAGAATGACAGTGTAAGTAAAAGGTAACCATAGTTCCAAAAGAACATTAAGGAAATAATTTCAAATGTGTAAGCTTGTAGAGTTATGTTAAAAGTCAGGTGGAAAAGAACAGTAGAGGCTCAAATAATACAGGAGATCAGTATTCAAGGCCACTTGCATCTCAGATACATCATTCCATGTCTTTAGCCTCGTTTTCCATATCCCTGTAAGGGGGGACAACGAGCAAACTCTATCCCCTGGTTGGGAGTACTGCATTAGCTCTTTTTTGTGAGGGGGCTTCGTAACCCGTAAAGCTCATCACACACTAGTCAAAATTATGTATGCCTCTGAGTGGAGGCCAGAAGGAAAGCAAAATATAGACAGTGGTGGGATTAGAAGGCCATTCAGGGAAGTGCAAATTAAAACAAAAATACTACGATATTTCACCTATATCAGATTGGCCAAACGAATAAACAAACAAACAAAAAATGCAGGCGTCTCTGGCTCTCTTCCAGCGCTCTTTCCAGAGAACAAAACCTACTGGTTTGTCAGCAGTTGGCCATTTCCTCCTGGTGAGTTGGTGTCTTTGCAGCATTGGAGCAGTGGACATGGCCACTTAGGAACCAACACCAGGAACTCATGCCCAAGCACCCTGCTCCCCATTTCTGGTCCTCTGAGTTCTGAGTTCTGTACCCTGACTGGCTCCCAACGCCAGAGCTCTCTCCCTCCAAGATTCCCTCCCAGAAGAACCCTCCAGAGGGTGCCCTCATCCTCAGGTGCAGAGGGCCTGGGGGCCCAGGCTCGGGGTTATCTGCTGGGCACCGAGCCTAGGAACAGAGGGACTAGCTCTGTGACGTGGACAAAATAGCTTAACATCTCTGAACCCTGTCTCCTCTTCTGTCAGGAGGAAGAAAATATATTTTATTCCTAGGTCTAACTCCCATAGAGGGTCAGATGAGGTGAAAAGAAGACTGGAGGGGTTACCAGGGCCATTCAGCCTGCCACTCTGGGGGCTCCCATCGCCGGTACAGGAAGAGCCCTTGGTGGGAACTGTGTGCACTCAAGGGAGTACAAGGGCTTCTTGACAGGTAAAGGGAATGGGCCTAGAATCCCCAACGGGATTAACAGGAGCCGCAAGTCACAGCTGCTAGGAATTCAGTTCTCAAGTATCTACTCAGCTCCTGCTAGAGACAAAATTGTGTTTGTGCGTGTGTTTGGGGCCCAGTGGGAAAAGGAGGTGATGACGGAAACGGAAGTTGCAGTCAGGTAGCTCAAATGAACCGTGACCCACTAGGCACCAGATTTTTCAAATTCATGACCTGCTTTAACCCTCACAGTAACCCCAAGGAATAGATACAGTCACCCCCTTTTCCTTCGAAGCTGCCCTGCTAGGTGTAGTCAGGATGAACTGCGAGCCGGGGACGGGAGGAGATGCTCTCTGGGGACTTGGGTCTCAGCTGAGTCAGCTGGTCTGGATGTCCATTCCATAGCCTTCCTGTTACTCACTGACTTAGCATATGACTGAATTCCCCACGGCAATACCACTAGGAACATAAGGAAATGGGATGACTGTGACACAGAAGTTGAAAGCCTCAATTACACTTCATGACAGGCACATAGGACATTTTTATGAAGAGAGAAATTTTTGCCTCATAAATCACACTTATGAGAAATCAGCCTGAGCTGGTGGCCATGGTGACAGCCAGAGGCAGCCTCCCCAGTGGGGATCACCCCAGCCTCACACCTACTCATTAAAGCCCCAGACAGGGTTCTGAGGGAGCACCTAGGAGTCAGCCAGGGCCAGGATTAGGCCAGGGCAGGCGACAGGAAGGGCTAGAGCTCAGGGACATCCCTGACACCCAACGGTGGCTGCTGGTGGGTATCAACTGTGGGGGCAGAGATAGGGGAGGGGCTTCAAAAGATCCTGTCATCTCGGTCCCACTGCCAGAGATTCTGATGGAATTGGTCTGGGTGGAGCCTGGGCACTGGGAGCTTTAAACGCCGCCCAAGTAATTCTGATGTATGGCCAAGGTTGAGGGCTAAATAGGCTTTACCCTGCCTGCCAATCAATGAATCAAACAGCAAGCTTTTAGCTAGTGCATGATGGTGGGGGACCCAGAAATTAGACACCGTTTCTGTCCAGGCTCATTTATAAGAAGCCATATTGCTGACCCTCCCTTATCCCACGGGACCCTGGAAGGAGGCCCAGGTGCAGGATATGGTACCTTGAGGAGCAGCAGCTGCACCTGCTCTGAGTCCAGAGTCTGAATCTGTTTGGGGTCTCCCACCCATGCACACAACCATTGATCCTCCATGCTGTCATCGCCATGCGTGCGTCCTCTTGATCCTGCTTTCTTGCTCCTCTGCCCTTCACCAAATGTCCCCAGTGCAGCAGACCCAGCTGCTCAAGGATCTCCTTTCATTTCATCTAAAAACATTTGCTGACCACCTCAGGCATGTCATGAGCACCAGGACTGCTCTAGGCGGTGGGCTAATCGAAGCCCGGACACAGGAGTCAACAAAGCTCCCTCAGGGACACAGCAGTTCTTGTCACTTAACAAATGGCATCCATTCATGTGATGAGCTGCCTCAGGAGGATGCAAACAGAGGCTCAGAAGAGCCTCTAGCAGGTCGTGTTCTTCAGATGAAATCACCGCAGATTCCATAGTTTTCCGGTTACTCTTGGGTATTAATAAATAATCCCATATTTTATAATAAAAGTCTAGGTCAATCAAAGCCCCAGACTCTCACCCAATTTAAATGTCTGCCCTCCGGCCTTCCAGCTGGCTGAGTGGGGAGGTGGCTCTGGGTCCTCAGGTGTGCTTCGTGTCCAGTGGTGACGCTGGTCAAGATTCCCTGTGCTCACAGCGACTCCCCATGGCTGGGGGTCCCCGAACTTGACAATGTCTCCTCCTAAAATGACATGACAGCACAAGCCCTGTTCAACATTTTGTTACTTACACCTTATTTAAACTTCTGTGTGTTGTGGATGTTATTGTTTGTTTTCTAATAAAAGCATTTAGGGATATGAATTTTGATCAGAGTGCAACTTAATTTATTACATTAACACCCATTGCTCTCCCTCCCTTTCAATAACGATAAAAGTAATATATGTTCGTTGTACCACAAAGGCATTTGTTAATTCATTCAACAAATAGTTACCTAGTGCCGCCTGTGTACCTGACGTGTTTCCTGGCAGTGTGGATACCTCGAGAAATACATTAGACACAGACCCTGCCCTCAGCTTCCAGTTCACCCAGGCACTAAGGATTATGATGTAATGTGATGCAGAAAGAGTAAAGAAACACAAGTCACCCACCATCTCAAAGCCCGGCGATTTCCATGGCTCACATTTTAGTACATGACTTTCTCGCATCGGTGTCATTATTATTACACATAGCTTTACATGGTGAATATTTTCCCACATCAACCAATATTTTTCACCCAAATGATTTTAGTATTTCAAAATGTAAATGAATCATCACTGTCTTAATCACAGAATCTTTAAAGCTGAAAGAATCTTTAACAGGCTCCTATTCTGTGGGTGTATGAAGTGGGTATGAAAGTCAGGAGATACTGGAAGCAATGAATTGCAGGGGCATTCTCCTCCTAATGGCACACACATTTTAGGGAGGGGAGGGAAAGTTAAAACTCTGGGCACGATTCAGCCCCAGCCCATGTAAAGCCCCTGAAAACCCCTTCACTGACCGATGAGGGCTCAGAGACCCAGAGAGCTTGTGTGCCTGGTGGCCTGCAGGAGATGTGATCAGGCCGGCTAATCGTGACCATCCTCCTGTGCCATGTCCAGAAACTAGTGGCGAGGTCTCCCCTGCTCCCTCTGGATTCCTGAATTAGTTGAGGAATTTCTTCTATCTTTTCAGCAAAAGCCAAGGTCGAAAGAATCAGCTTTGGGATCTCTTTTTAAGGAAAGACATTGTACTCGCTGGAGCTGCAAGGCTGGACCCTTCAACACCTTCTTAATTCGAAGGCTGAATTTGGCTCAAACTCCCTTTTCTCAACTGCAGCCAAACTGCTGCTGAATTTCAACTTTATTTAAACTTTGGGAAGGTCTGGTGCATGTCTTTAGCTGGGAGAGGTTTTTTTTCCTTCCTTTTAATCTGCTCATAAGTCAATAAGCAGCTTGGGCAATAAAGTTCATGGTTGGAGAAACCAAAGACTAAATCACCGTCCACATTCACACCCAGAGTGGATGGTCTCAGCTTTCAAGAATTTAGTGTTTGTCTTGGAGAAAACCAAGAGCCTAACTGCAGCCAAAGGAAAGAGAAAAATGCCGCCTCAGCCCTGAGCTCTGTTCCCCTACAAACACGGGAGCAATGGAAGAAGAACCATAACGCAGTCAAGAAACACAGTCAAGGGAAATATCGGTGCAGTTTTGTTAGTTTTAAGGTTCTGATGTTGCATTGCCCTCCGTGTGTTTGTGTAAGTAAAGTCATGAAACCGTCTACTGATGGCACCCTCTGCGACTTTGCTTGGTCATCACTCCCAAGTGATTCCCTTGCAAGTGTTTAACTTTTCTAACTAAACTTGAAACCTTGAGAAACCCTGTGAGGCTTGGGATTTGATTTGTTTTAACACCATCCATCCAGGGCTCTTCACACAGGTTCTGCTGTGATGCGGGGGGTGAGGGGGCGGGGGCGGGAAAGTACACAAAAAGTTGTAGTTCCTGCCTCACTTACAGCCACGCGACACGGAGCAAGTCACTTAACTTCTCTGAGTCTCGTTTTTCTCATCTAAAAAATGGGGGTAGCAGTGTCTGCCATATGAGGTTATGCCCCATTAAATACAGAGTGTTAAACTGTAAAAGTTGATATAAAGTCGGTTACTGTTATCCTTACCGTTAAAAGCTAATTATCCACATGGAGACTTGAGTTGTATCATGAAGATACATTCGTTTCATTTCATTCTCTTCCTGGCAAGTTTCTGAGGAGAGCACATTATAGGAAACTTCTGGAGCAAAAAAATAAATTGCAAATTGAGAGAACCTAGCACTGGATTAGATGCCTTCCCATACTTGAAGACTCAGTTATTCTACCACAAGTCTGTGAGGTAAGAAATATAATTATTCCCTTTCAGATGGAAAGACAGAGCCTCTGCTCAGAGTGATTTTCAGTGATATTCTTTCTCAAGGTCACCCAGCTAAGAAGTCACAATGGCATGCTGATAAACTGACTCTCTGAAGGAAAAAAGAAAAAAAACAGAGCCTTGATTTGTAGGATTTGCCAATTGCTGTGGTAAAAACACTCCCATCGTGGCTGATTTCACACTAACCAGTAAGAGGCAGCTTCAGCATACTACTGGATGCGGTAGCATCTGGAAGCAAACTCAGGTGTTTGGGTTTCAGGTAAAGATCATTTCCTGAGCCCACGACTACGACTGAGACGCTCCCTGCAAGCAGAAAACCCCCTTTCACCAGGGCTGGCGCAATCACCTGGGGCTCTACCCCCACACCTAACCCAACCAGATCCTCCGGGGCAGGGCCTAAGGACCTGCACTCTACATAAGGACCTGTACCTGGATTGCAGTTTGGATGCAGCCCAACTCTCAGCCACCAAGAAGGTGATCAGTCCAGTTACCCCAAAGGCCCCCCAACTCCTGTCTCCCAAAGGCAGGAGGGGAGTCGACTATCCAAGGAGAGAGAAGACAGCATCCTGGGTCACCTGTACTCGGATTCTGGTTTGGGGCGTCTGTAGGGGCTTGTGGGGACAGAGCCAGGAGTGCAGCTTCCAGGCTCTCGCCCTCACGTGGAAAGGTGCTGACTTGGGTAGTAAATGGCCATCAACTGTGATTGGCCATTAGCTGTGGCTAGTTGGCTGTCAGCTGTAACCAGTGAGCCATTGGCCACTAATATAACTGCGGTGGCTACGCTAGCAGCACAATGGGGGCTAGCGAGAAGATGGTAGCTGAGCTAGCGAGAGAGGATTGCAGTTAGCACGGCGGATTGTAGCTAGCAAGTGGGGTTGGTTGGTTGGCAGAGAGAAGTGGACGGCAGGTAGCGGATAGTGTGGCTCCTGCTTCCTGTGTCTCCAACCCAGCCGCCAGCGAGAACATAGTAGTATGACTCCCCTATCTGTGGCTCCGTGGGTGTTCCTTTTCGGCCTCATCATATCCTGTGTTCTTATGTATGGAGCAGGAGCTGAGACCCCGCCTGACACCCTGCATGACATGGCTGGATCATGGTGGTGAGTTGATGGTTCTGTCTTTCTGATTACACTGTTTTTGCACAAATCTAAGAATCCTCTGATTGTAAGCCACACCATTTTTCATTTACCACCACGAAAGAAAAAGTGTTGCCAAGTTCAAAGATGTTAAAATATGAAAAATTACGTTTTAGAATCAATGAAATATAATCCCTGTGGGTGTAGATACCCTCATATATGTCCCAGGTTCCCAATAGCTCATTAAATATTCTGTTCTTTGAGGATGAGGTCGGGTTCCACTCATCTTTATGTCCTCAAAGATCCATCAGACTTGGTTAAACGAATATGTACAATTTATCGATTGATAGTCAAACAACGCCTCAGGCTCTGTGCCAACTTAACACTTAATCGCCACAACAACCCTATGAAACAGGCACAAGATGATCCCCACTTTACAGAAGAGGTAACAGAATCCTGCCGGGAACTTGAACCCCATGTCGGAGACTCCCGACCGCTTTCACAACACTGTCTCCTCCGAGACTCAAAACACTGTAAAGCGCTACTAACTTAGTGTGTTCCTCAAGGCTTGAGAGTAAACAAACCAGTTTGAATTTTCTTTGGTGCTTGTGCTGCCAAAGAACAGATAACATTTTCAAAAGCAGTTTTCTCACCTTCGGGGTTTCAGCTTTCTCAGCCTTTTTGAAGAGGAATACTGGCAGGAGGATTTTCTCAGCTTTGGTAACATCTGGAGGGCTTGCTGGCATCAGACCTTAAGGATTAATGTCAGGATGTAAACTCCAGGTGCAAGGCCCAGACAGAGCTCCCAACTCCCTCCCTCAGGGCTTGGTTCTTTCAATTTACCCAGCTCCCCAAATCCAGGTGTGTCCCATCAATTCCCGTGCTTCTCCACCCCATCCCCATGCTGTTGCCACCGCTAGGGTGGCCCTGCTCCCTGGAGAGCCATCCTAATGAGAGTGTCTGGGAAATGGCTTGTCTCCTTGGTTCAGCTGTAACAGGGTGGGGATTTGTCAGAATTTGTATTAGGCATTTGTATTAGGAAAAGAGAGCACAGCGGTACAGAAACTGATGAACCTAGATTCCTTCACCAAGGTCTCGGGAAGGACCGCGCTCCCCATTTCAGAGTTTACTGGGTCCACAGCACCATCCGGCTTCTTCCCTTCCTGGTCATTACTTCCATTGTTTGCCAAGGCTTAAAAATGCCTTTCCCCGCCGAAGTTCAGCCCGAGCAGTTTTATTCTCATCAAGTTCTTATTGGTTTTTGAATAACTTCAGTGGTGGTGGTGGTATGGTGTGTGTGTATGTATTGTTGTTGTTTGTGACTCTGTGTGTGTGTGTTGGGGGTGGAGGTTCTACTGACCATTTGATTCAGGGAGATTTGAAGAATCAATTGACCCAGTTCACCCATCATTTTGCCTGTGTAAAGGATCGTGTGGAAGGGAGGGAGAGTCACATCTAATTTAGAAGACTTGTGATTTGGCTGTGCCGCTCTGAAATACGGGAAGCCTTTAAAGCCAGCCTGCCTCTTGGATTTGAAGATTAAAAGACTTTTGTTCCACCTTGAAGCAAACAAAGCAGCTGGCCCCACATGAAAGCGCTCTGTGTTCCTGCCAATTTCAGCAACCCAAACACAATCACCAAACCTGATTCATCTCAAAGAGCATGCCTGATAGGTTTGGGGGCTAGCTTAAGGTCTACTTCTTCCTACATTAATTATATGCTTTTTAATGTTTTTAGTTTTTAAATTATATAATGGCAATATAACAGAGCAGTTTATATAGAGAACATTTCCCATAGACCATCATTCTTCAATTGCATCAAAACTACTAATTTCATCTTTGCATGTCACCTTCAAGGCTTCATCCACGTACATATTTTTAGCTTCATTGTAGTCCCAGAGTCCATTGTGAGTTAAATTTTCCGAGTGGAGCGAAAAACCCAGCGAGAGCATGACTGCTCATACCAGTACTGGTTCTTCACTGCAGCTCTAAAGCTCTCTCTCCGTTCCCCCAAAGAGCACTGCTGCACTTCCCCTTCATTCAGATGTGGCCACACATCTGTGACAGGGACAGTGTATCCATGTAGGTGAAGCGTAGCATTAGGTCTGACGCCCAGTAGGTGCTCAGTAAATCCTGGGAGGAATTGAATTCCCCATGCAGACTAGTCAGATCGTTTTTGTAGGTGACCTTGGATAGTCTACCTACATACCCACACTCTTCCATGGTCCTGCACTGCCACCCAACAGGAAGAACAAAATAATGCAGTGATGACTCTGGACTTCCAAGCAGGTGTGGGGAGGTCATGAAGGGGAGTAAGCTTGGTTTTTTCCAGGAGTGAACTAGAACTGATTCTAAAAAAATAAACAGCCCTTGGATTGGACACTAAGGGCTGGGAAAAGACATTCTGTGGGATGCTGCTGCCATCTAATGGTTGATAGGCAAATGGCAATTTTTTAAAAAATCGAGACACCTACTGAGGGGTTCAGTAATCAGGACGGATAATAACAAATTTAAAATCTTACAATGTTGGCATTCAAAAAGTCATTACAGGCAGAGAGTCAACAAATGCTGATTGAGTGCTCCTTCTGAGCCCAGCCCCTGCCATGCACTGGAGCTGCTGGTGGTCCAGGGGACAAGAGAAGTCAGACTCAGGTAGACTGAGCACAGGACCTGCCAAAACTATGCCACAGAAAAGAGGAGCAGACCCCAGGGCAAGGCAAGCGAAAGAGCCATGGCGACTGGAATCTCATTTTAATACACATCGATTTGGCTTGCGGGTTTTCTTTCTATTTATTTATTTATTTTCTGTTACGGTTGACATTCAATGTTGTTGTGTTACATTAGTTTCAAGTGCACAGCATAGTGGCTGGGCATTTATATAATTTATGCAGGGATCCCCCTCATTAGTGTAGTACCCACGTGGCATACACATAGTTGTTGCATTATTGACTATATTTCCTATGCTGTGCCCTACATCCCCATGACTATTTTGTAACGACCAATTTGTATTTCTTAATCTTTTCATTTTTTTCATCCAGCTCTCCAACTCCCCCCTCCCATCTGGCAACCATCCGTTTGTTCTCTGTATCTATGAGTCTGTTTCAGTTTTGTCTGTTCATTTATTTTTGGCTTGCAGTTTTTAAAACACTTTAGGTGTTTTACACATTAGAGTGAATTTATTACATGTTAGTGACCATGTTCTCCCTCAGGCAAAGATTCTTAACCTCGGGTCCACCATTCCTTCCTAGATACACTTCAGGGGATCCACGAACTTGGGTGGAAAAAAATTACATCTTTGTTTTCATGAACCTAGGACTGAAATTTAGCATTTTCAATTATAAAGTAAACAAACCATGGTGGTATTAGCAGAACCTGTGACTGCATCATTCATAGAAATTATAAAATATTTTCATATCACAGTACAGTTTTTGCAGATATCTCAAATCATTTTCTCATCACTACTTTGAAATTACAGTGACTGTTGGACCTGCTGCTAAATCGTATTAATGTTAATTACGAACCATATATATTACTAAATCACTCACCTTTTAAAATATTTTGATTTCTGTATTTCAATATAATTGGTTTCTTTGAAAGCCTTTGATTCTTATTTTATGCATTTGAATACATTATTCTGTAAAGGGGTGTATGGCACACGAAAAGTAAAGAACGGCTTCTTTGGAGGCTCAGAGAAGGGACAGGTGACCATGGGCTGGACTAGTCAGAGAGAGCTTCCCAGAGGAGAGAGGATGGATGTCTTCTTCACATTTTTTTCTTTCAGTTTTATTGAGATATAATTATCTTCACACTTTATTTAAAGGGGCCCCACAGAGCAATTTCAACACAGTCCTTATCTGGGGAAGCAGAACCAGGTTTTGCCAAAGTGTAAACAGGAGAGGGTTTCTATGACCTCTCCTATGTCCAGCCCAACAAATGGTCCTCTTGAAATGAATCTGAGAAGATACTTCGTACTAAAAGATAAATGAGTGAAAACACTTTCATTTCAGGAGGATTTTCATTTGACAAGATTCAAAGCATCTATGAACACAGAGGACTGACCCCACCCTCTGTTGATGACATTCAGTTGGTGTGGCAAACTGGGTCACCCTGCCCTTGAGTCACACCGTCCCCCTCGACTTGCCCATACGCATTGTAACATCTTCATGGTTATAAACAATATAGAAACCAGGTTGCCCAGGCTTAGAAAAAGGCAATTTAATCATATTTCACTGGAATCCGAGGAAGGGTGGAACCACCCTTCTCAGAGCAGCAGGAATGGCGCAGCTCTCTTAGCAATAGGCGTCTGGGGACTTTCTCTCTAGGGCCATGCTTATCCACTTAAATGAGCACACATCATTTGGGATCTGTTACAGAGCAGATTCTGACTCAGCTGATCTGGGGTGGTGCCTGAGGTCAGGTAGATAAAACCCCTGGGTGCTGCTGGTGGTCCCTGGACCACATATTAAGCAGCAAGGGTACCACTCACACGCCTCCACCACTAGGCCTTCCTGCTGCTATGTCCCTCGGTCCCAAACATGAAATCCCGGGGAGAGAGAATGTGTTGGTCCAACTTGAGTGCGTATCTAGGCCTAGGTCTGAGACTATGGTATGGCAGGGCCTTATAGCATGGGCATGTCCACCTTCTTTGAGGACGAGAAATGTTATCAGAAGAGTCAAGAGGAGGCACATGTATGCCCGAGCTAAAGGTTGGTAGCCCCACCTTGAGGGAGAGGTCATCCCCTATAGCCCTGTGACTTTACCATCTACCTCTCCTGTGCGCTGGGCCACCTCCCCCTTCTTGTTCCCACCCAGGGACTTGTACCAACAGCCTGGCTACTGCTGGGGTCCTGGGCTCCACTAACCCACAGCTATGAGAAGGGGCGCTTCCAAAACACTTCAAAACAAGTCCAGGGCCACCTGATTCAGCACGCTTGTCCCTTTAGATATGGTCACACTATTCCCATCTCACACCCCACAGCACCCATAGAATTTAGCATGGACACCAGAGCCTGCCTCATGGATAAGCCCTCACTGTTTCCTGTGCTCTGATTCTCTGACATCCATGAAGCTCAAGTTCTTCCCCCAAGAGCTCCGAGATTTGGATACCTGTTGGATCTCTCCTCTCACGTTCACAACTATGGGACACCTCTGCCACCCCCTCCTCCTTGTACCCACAGCCAGAGGCAAGGGACACGCAGCCCACGTCAGTCCTGTGGGATTCCAGACATTTAGGCTAGCCCCACACATTTCCCTTCCAGCGGAGTGCAAGGACCTCCTCCAACTTTCTCTCCCTTCTCTGAGCAGCAGGGCTTTTTAGCCTTGGCAGGCATGATCTGCATGTCCTTCCCCAGCCACCCAGTGGGAAGGCAATTAGAAATTCATGGACAGAAAATGCCCAGCGCAATGTTTGCAATGTTTCCTTTCGATTCTGGCAGAGCAATACAAATGCTCTGAAAGCCTGTGAAAGAAGCCTCTAATTGTGAGCACGGCCAGTACAGCCCCCGGGGCTCTGACACCAAGCAATGGGCCTATTCTAACACTGGCCCGGAGGTCCCAAGTTTAAAATTGCCATTGTGTTGTTGAAAGACTATGTCTTTCAAAACTGTCTTTTAATTAAACTTTGTAGTTTGAGATCATTGTAGATTCACACACATGCAGTTGCAAGAAATAATAGGGAGAACCTGTGTACCCTTGACCCAGTTCCCCAAGGGTAGCAGCTCCTAAAACTATAATACAATATCCTGACCAGGATATTGTCAAGATACAGAACATTTCTATCACCACAGGGATCCCTCATGCTGCCATTTTATAGCCATGCCCACTTCTCTCCTGCTCCCACCCCCTCCTTCATTCTTGGCAACCACAAATCTGCTCTCCATTTCTATAATTTTGTCATTTCAGGAATCCTATATAAATAGAGTCATATGGTAACATTTTGGGATTGGCTTTTTTTTACTCAGCATAATGCTCTAGAGATCCATCCAGGTTGCTGCCCAAATCAATAGTTTGTTCCTTTCGGTTGCTGACTAGTGTCCCGTGATACGGCTGTGCCACAGTTTATTTAACTATTGACCTGTTGAAGGACATCTGGATTGGTTCCGGTTTGGGGCTATTACAAATAAAGCTGCTATAAACATTTGTGTGCAGGTTTTCATACAAACGCAAATGCCCAAGAATTTAATTGCTGAGGCATATGCTAGTTACATGCTAAGTTTTTTAAGAAACTCCCCACTGTTTTCCAGAGTGGCTGTATCATTTACCTTTGTCATTTTATCAGTTCGAGTGAAGAATTGAAAACTACTTTTCTTTACATTATTTTACCCTCCTCCATTTGCAGTATGATTGTCTTAAATATTTCCTCTACATACACTTAGAACCCCTTCAGATCATGTTGCAATTTTTGTGTCAACTATTAAGCATAATTTAGAAAATTCTAGAAGAGAAGGAAAGTCTATTATATTTCCCTATATTTTTGTTTACTATGTTCTTCCTTCCTGATGTTCAAAGTTTCCTTCCTTTATTGTTTCCTGTTTGTTTAAAGTACTTCCTTTAACCATTCTCTTCAGGTAGGTCTGCTAGTGACAAATTCTCTTTATTTTCCTTTGATAAATCTTGATTTCTCCTTCACTCCTAAAGGATATTTTCACTACATATAGGATCCTAGATTGAGGGTTCTTTTCTTTTGTCACTTGAAAACTGTTGTGCCACTTATTTCCGGCCATCTCCATGGTTTCTGATGAGAAATACGCTGTTGTTGAAGTCATTTTCCCTTATAGGTAAGGTGTTTCTGTCCCACTACTTTCGAAATTGTTTTCTCTTTAGTTCTCAGAAGGTTGACGATGATGAGTTGGAGTCGATTTCTTTGGAGTTTGTTCAGTTTCTTGAACCTGTAGGTCTTTGAGGACTTTTCTGCTCAAGCCTCCTTTTCCTCTTCTTCTGGGACTTTGATGATGGGGAAAATGTTAGATATGTTGTTCTAGCCCCACAGGTCCCTGAGGCTCTGGGCATTTATTTTTCGGTCCATTTTCTCTCTGCTCGTCAGACTGGGTAGCATCAATTTTTCTATCTTCCTGTTCACTGATTCTTTCTTCTGTCCCCTCCATTCTACTGTTGAGCCTATCCACTGACATTTTTATTTCAGTTATTATATTTTTCAGTTCTCAAATCTCCATTTGGTTCTTCTTTACATCTTCTGTTTCTTTGCTGAGACTTGTTTTTTTCATTTGCTCGATGCATGTTTGTAATTGTTGAAGTATTTTTTATTTTTAATCATGGCTGCTTTAAAACCTTTGTCAGATAATTCTAACATCTATAATATTACCTCAGGGTAGGCACCTTTTTTCCTTCAGTTTGAGATCTCTGGGTATGATGAGTGATTTTTAATGGAAACCTGGACATTTTTGTATTATGTAATGAGACTGGATAATATTTAAACTTCTGTTTTAACTGGCTTTTTATGACATCGCTCCAGCAGGGAAAGAGCAGGATACTGTCTCATTACTGACTAGAGGGAGAAGTCCAGACTCTCCACGTGCCTCCATTGATAGGCAAGGCCAGGAGCTCCTCATTACTGCTGGGCAGGGGTGAGGGCTTGGGCTCCCCACTGTGGTCTGCATTGTGGTGAGGCTGGGCTTGTCATCACTGGGCAGTGGTGAACGTCCTGACCCTCTTCTGGGCCTCCTCTGAAACACCCAACAGGAAGTGGGGGGCCTCCCAATGGCCAGTTGGGGGTGGAACCCCAGGTCCAGGTGCCCTGTGTGCTCTGCACTGACCCTGTGGGAGGAGGACCTTGTGACTCGCAAAGGGGTTGGGGAGAATGAAAGTCCAAGCTCTTTACTTGGCCTCGTCTGGCATCACCTCAAATGTAGGAAGGTGGGGCATCTCATGACAGCTTGGAAGGGTGGTAGTCCCGGCTCCCCACTCAGCCTTTGCTGGCAGAGCCATAGTTTTTCCTATGATGTTTGGCTGGAGTAGAGCCATTATTATCTAAAAGTTTTCTGCCTTGTTAGACTGGCCTTTTCTTCATTCTTTGGCTAGAGAGAGCAGGTTTTTTCTCTTTTCTTTTCTTTTCTTTATGTCTGCTTCTTTGGGGATTTCTGGGTTGCCGGCTTCCTTAGCTCCAAGTCTGAGATATATAAGGCCAAAAAAAAAAAAAAAAAAAAAAAAAAAGACAGGGAACTTACCACCACGTTGTTGCTTAGGTCCCAAGGCCCTGGCCAGTCTGCCTTCTGCTCTCCACCTTTCAGTCTTCCTGTTTTATATATAATGAGCCGGTGTTTTGTTCTGCTTAGTTAGAGGAATAGAGGGAAGTGCATCTACACCATCTTCCCAGAAGCGGAAGTCCTGTATTTTTTTTTTTTTTTAAACATCCAAGAAGTTCAGACATACTGTTCACGCTTTCTGTTACTTATTCCCTGGTTGAAATGCTCGATGTCTGGTTAGGTCCTTGAGATAACGGATTCCCTCCTGAGGTAGAAATGTGATTTAGCTCATTTTTATTGCGGATGCTATACAAGAATATTTCTGTGTCCCACTCAGAACCTTCAGGGGAACTGGCATGAGATGAAAAGACCTTCTTTTTTCCTTCTCCAGGAGATATTGAAATCTTCTGGAGAAACTAGACCAGAGAGGTTATATAGCAAACACACCATAAATATCCAAGGAATGAGTCAAAAAATGAACAAACGCATGACTGAATTTTATACACACACATATACACATTCATTCACTTAGCACTTATATTGTGGAATGTATGTAGGAAAGGCCCTTCGGTCCCTGCCCCTGAGGAGTTGCTAATTTTATTGCTCCTTCAGCCCCCACTCTTCAATGAGGCAGGGACCCAGGCTCTGCAGTCAGGCTGACAAACAGATGAGTGAGTGTTTAGTACCTACTCTGTGCCAGGGACTGACTTGATGCTTTCTGTATTTTCCCTCATTTTGTTAAATCTTCTTGACCACCCTGTGTTTTAGCATAGATATTTTTTAGATGAGACACTGAAGTTCACAGCTAAGGAGTAGCAGCAGACCTAGGATTTCAACTCAGGTCTGCCTGAGTCCAAAGCTTGTACGCATGTAAGGCTGATTCTTTTGGATATATTTATCTCCATTTTAGAGACAAGAAAAATGAGGTACAGAGACGTTTCCAAAGCATTCTGGAAGATCTTTCAGGTGGGCTGTGAGAGGCCAAAGCCTCATGGAGGGGAGGGGAGGTAAGGTATGCCGAGAATGGCGAACCATGCTCCGTCACCAAGGTCGCAGGCCCCTCGCGCCGGGAGATTTTCTGTAAGGCAGACTAACAGGACCACACAGGCCAGCAGGGAATCATTACAAATGGCAGCCAGCTGTGGAGGAACAAGGGACCCTCTTGTCTTTTTAATGGGGTAACTACCTCCCAAGGATCTGCTTTTCTCCCTCCCCAGCTGCCTCACTGACTCCCTTCCTAGCTGCCAACAGAATGAGATTCCTCCAACTGTGAGCCCACTCCCTAGATCTGTCCAGAGCGGCAGCTCTGGATGAAAAAGGGTCCGTGCAAGATCCAAAGATCTTGGGAGGAGAAAAGGCAATGGCAACTTCCTCCCTTCCTTCCTTCTTTTTCAACTGGCAGAACAAAGCGGCATTTCCAAAAAGCCAGGGGAGACTGTGTGCCTTTTGTTTCCGTCTGGGCAGTTGTTCTCTAATTACATTTTCTGGCAAAGAAAAAAGTCACCAGACTCAAGGAGAAAACACTGTATTTTCCTAAACTAGAGAATGCTGTCATAATCTGAACTCGGCCAAAGTAAGGTCCAAAAAATGATTTCATTCAGAAGGATAAAAAAGAAAAAGGCCTAAAAGGGGAATGGAACTGAATACTGGGAATCTAGCCCTGCAACAAGGAACAAGGTCCAGTCAGGCATGGTCACAGGACCTGCCATGCAGCAGGCACATGTAACATCTGTATTAAATAACCAAAGCCTGCCCATGGTGGGAAAAGCCCAAGTGGACAAAACCAACTGCTCTTTATTTTGTTTCATCAGTTTTATTGGTCATATATCCAGAATTCATTATATAAATCTTTCAAAATAACTAGATTTTACAAGAATAGTTTACAGTTCAGCTCTGATTGCACAAATACTTGACACAGGAAACCATTTTTACAAATACAAGTTTTCTTAGAAGAATACTTTAATAAAGAAAATAAGTATACATCTTACAGCAAATTTTATGCAGCTTTTCCCCGCATTCAATCGTCTCAGGTTTTCTATCACATCCAATACACCAAATTACAATTTGCTGCTGCTTCTCATTTTCAACTACTATTGAGATTCACACCATTAAGAGTTTTTACACTTCTTTTTCTAATCTTTCCTGATCCTGTATTTAGGCTAGAAGAGGTAATTTAAACAACACTCCTTCTAAATATAAGTTGTATCATCAGGTGAATGACCTTTTCACTTCTCACTTAGGCTGGAGCAGCTAGTTTTACCCCCGCTGTATCAGCAGAAGGGCTAAACCCTTACGTTCCTAAGTTTCTAAACTGTAAAAACGAAACCTTAGAAATAAGAGTTAAATACAAATATTACGAAAGCTAAAACATTTGTTATTGATTAGAGTAGAGAACACTTTTAAATTCAAGGTCTCTCCCAGGTTGAAGAAAACATAAAAGAAAAAAAGTATAAGGAAGTGGCAGTAGTTTTATAAAATATTGAAAAACTGAAGAAGGTTAAGCGCTTAGGTCAGTGGTGTATCATATCCAAAGTGTCAGAAGATACAGCCTCTGTGGCTAGCTGAAATCACTATTTGACATTCGTCTTATGCTGTGGCTTTGAAATGGCCTAATCAATACTCACTTGCCCAAAGCAAGCAATCATTTTAGCCAGAGAAACTTTACAGAATACTGACCACATTTACCTGAAGAGACAGGACCCACAGAGGGAAACATTTGGCATTCATTCATTTATTCCTTCACTGCTACCGAAAAGTGTGTCCATTTGGCAAAGCCTGTCTTCCTTTTCAGATAGCATGAATTAAAACCAAGAGACTAGCAGTATTCTATAGTCATGTTCCTGAGTACTCAGCTCCAATTATCCCATATTCTTAAACAGATGATTTAAGAAGCCCTTGTCCAACAGGAGATTTAACAGCACAGGAGGACTACATGTCCCATTTCTCTTTCGCATCCCAGTGTAACAATTGCTACAGGTTTTTACCAAAATACTTTGGCAGTAGTTGGAAATGAGTTCTTTCGCATTACTGAAAGTGTCCGATCACATTCTAACAGGTCACATTTGCATAATAACTAGCTGGCCACGTAATGTCTACTGCAGGGATTTTGCAAATTCAGCATAGTCGATGTATCCGTCATTGTTCTTGTCGTCGTCTCTCAAAACGCCATCTATTAAGTTAATCAGTTCCTCTTCGCTCATCGGTGGTGCCGGTTCCCTTCCTTCCTACAAAATATAAATTACCAGTGACGAGTCCCACATTTTACTGGAAGTGCTTAGCTAATTTCCAAAATGTCCACGCTCATACGTGTCCAAAAACGCTTTCAATGTAGTACATGGCTACTTCTAGAATCCACAAACCATATATCAGATATAGAGTTGATTCATAAAAATCCAATTTAGAAATTACATTTGGCAGTTAAAAGAAAGATGCAATCAAAGTAGGCCCTTGCTTATTTATTTTAAAAATTACTTTTCATCCTTTTCTAATGACAAAAGTCATACATGTTCAATGTAGAAAGCTCCGTCTGGCTCACACAGAATTGTGCCTTTCACAGATTCCATGACCCACAAACCCATCCTAGAGAAATGCTCACAGCCCAGGCTCTCCCGAGAGTCAGCTCTGGGAACAGTTTGCCCTGATAAAGTAGAAACAGCTGGCACTGGACAACATCTTGGGGTCAGGACAGGAGGAAGCAGGCATTGCCAACCAGTAGAACCTGTTAGGATCTTTGAAGTGAAGGTATTTCTCCTGTTCCAGAGGCAGGTGTAGCAGGGCTCCCTGTGTCAAGTGCTAAGCTAATGCCGTGCACGTCCTTGGCTGATTCTTCCTTGGCACCTGTCCCTCGTCCACCCTTTCCTCTCCTGTCGCCAACACCACCCTCACCTGCCAGGACGCTGACTCCCAGTCTCTCCTCATGTCCATCAGTCGGCCTCCCACAGCAAAGGATCTTCTCATCACACTGCTCTAGTCACGTCATGCTCCTGCAGAGCTGCTGGTGCTCCCCACTGCCTTCCGAGCAAACCCAAACCTCCTCTCCTGGGCTGCCAGTGTGATCACGCCCACCTCACCACCTCTGCCTCTCCTCCTCTCTCTAGAGTCCAGAGCAGGCCAGACATTAGATCTGGACACAGGAGACCTCAATGTCAGTTTCCTCACCTCTAAAATCAGGGTAATAACAACGCCTGGCCCTGCCTACTCACAGGCTATGGCAAAGATCAAATGAGAACTCTAACCTACTTGAAAGTGCTTTGTAAACTGCTTTGTTCAGAGCACTGCACAATGTCACACAAACCCTCAATTATTTGCCGAGTCCCTCGATCCTGAGTCCCCTTTCTTCTCAAATAAAATAGCTTCTCCCCTACTCTGCATTTTGAATGTGGTCTGTCTTTTGGGTGCTGGTTCTCGAACTTGTGTGCAGCAGAAACGCCTGCATCACTTGTTAAAGACACAAGGCCCTGGGGCTCCTGCCTCAGCTCCTGCCTCTCCTTGGAGAGAAGGATAGCTGAACAGGAAGAGAGAGAACAAAGTGGTGAGCAGAAAAAGGAGAAGAAGCAATATCATTGCACAAAGACAGCACAGGTCATCAAGACTAGGGACTGAATTACCACAGGGAGGTTTTTCCGAGACGCTGCCCACTGGGCCATACTGCCTGACCTACCTCCTTATGGACATGAGTGATGGCTGTGGAGAGTTCTAGGCCGTCAAGCAAATTATTGCCGTCATAATCATGCATTTTGAAATAATGGAGCTGCAGTTCTTGTGGGGACATCTCCGCCTCTGGTTTGTTGATGACACCTTCTAGATGTTCCATGATATGCCTAAAAACCAACAGTTACACTCAGACCACCTGGCAGCGACAGTGGGGTCATGCTGAAACCTTAACGATTCTGAAAAGTTCAAGATCTTAAAGTTCATCCATTCCAGAAAAACAAACAGAAACAGTGGCAGACCACACTCAAAGATGACAGATACAGGCAAGGCCGCAAAAGGAGCATGAAAAAAAAATCAAGCAGTGCGCCTGTTATGTCGGCAAGGTTATGGGTGTTTTCCCTCTTTATTACTAGAATGTTGTTATAAGATTTTTTGAGGCTATCAATTAAAAAAAAAACACAACTTTTTAAAAAGTTATTCAAGAACAACAGAGTATAATGTATGAGGCTAACGGGCCCATGACAAAGGTTGCAACAGATGATTCAATGCTTGAACGTGCCAATAAAAAAAGAAAAAGATCTTGTCAAAGCCAAGAAACTTTAGCTCTATTCTGGATTCTGCCACTACTACTGCGTGTGTGTGTGTGAGTGTGTGTGTGTGAGAGAGAGGAAGAGAGAGAGAGAGAGAGAGAGAGAGAGAGAGAGAGAGAGAGAGAGAAAGGGAGAGAGAAAGGGAGACAGAATGAAGTCAGACAAGTCACTCACCCTATTTGGGCCTCAAGACCCTCCACCTGTGATATGATGATGAAAAAGGAATACCTGACTTACAGGTGGCTATGAGGAATAAATATCATCCTTGACAAATGTCAAGGAGTGCAAATAGTAGAAGCAAAAGAGGACTGCGAGTGTCACTGTAGCTGGCTGCAGCGGCCGAGGATGGGGAGCCCCTGGCCCACAGCCCTGGCCGCATACGTACTCATGGTCGTGCACTGTGTTCTTATCCAGGCCCACGCTGCCGAGATGGGAGGAGCTGTCCCCAGGCTTCTGGGCCCTGCCCCCTGGGACACAAAAGGCCCAGAGCAGGCCACACAGGAAGGGGGTTCTGAGCAGCCGCAGAGATCTCATGGTCACCAATACCTGGGAGGTGCGGAACAGAAGATGAAGGTGAGAACACCAGAGCTAAGGTTCTTTCAAGACTTGACACTGTGCATGCCTGGGAAACCCAATGAAGGAGCCAGTTTGGGAAGAGAATATAACAAACTGGGCCGAGGCCAGCTCTGCCACTAGACCACAGGATGCCCTTGGGTACTCCAGGTCCCCATCACTGAAATGGGCAGGTCCACATTTCCTGAAGCACCTTCAGAAGGCCAAGCAACTCACGGACAGCTTAACAGGATTTGAAGATTAGTTCTGCTTACAAGCTTACTTACACTCTGGTGAGAGAAATATTTCCTACCGAGAGCACTAATAAAGGCAGAAAGGAGGTGCACTAAAGACAGATAAACCCTGTCAGAGTTCACAGATAGAAGTTTCCTCTGGGTGAGGGAGAATCAGAGAAGGCTGAGACCATGGGGACACTTCATCTGGGCCCGAATGGATGAGGGTGCTGTGGACGTGCAGGGCCTGAAGGATTAAAGGAATGGTGCGAGCAGAGTGGCAGGACAGACAAATGGGAAAGAAACTCAAGTGGTTTGGCCGGGCTGGAGCCAGAGAGTATGAAGCAGGCCGAACAGTGGACAACAGGCTGCAAAGGTTGACCAGGCAGTACTGGACGTGACTTTGCATGGCAGGCCAAGGAGAATAAAGTTTCCTGAGGATAAATGGGGAGCCACTGAGGATGTGTGACCGGGAGATAAGATCAGAGCGTGGTTTCGGAACGGCCACTCTGGCAGCACAGCGGGGAAGGTATTTGGTGGAGCAAGGGTAGATGAGAGAAGGGATGAGGTGGGTCAGTTCAAGGCCTGCGCAGACAAGAGGACATGAACCCGTTCCGTCCATCTCCCAGGGCCGTGACGGAGGCAAGGAACTTAACCACGTGAAAGAGGACTGGCAAGGGGAGGTATGTGAAACTAGGATCCATCAAGTACTCCCAGGGTTTGGCTAGAGCTGGAATCAGAATCGTGGTCAACGACAGGAAGACACAGTTAGCGACACAGCAGCTCCCTGTTGATATTTATTCCTCATAGCCACCTGTAAGGGCCGGAGGGCTTTGCTCCAGTCAGTATTCCCTGCCAAGGCTCAGGCAGGCCTTTACTGTTCGGTAAACTCAAAGTTCTGGTCCTTCCCGGGGCTTATGGACTGACCTCTAAAAGGAAGGGGAGTGACAGCCAGGAGACCTCCACACCAACGCAAAGCCAAGCCCTGACTTACATTCATTTCCCAAATGGCAGCGCAGATTCTGCTGGATAACAAGGGCCAGTGACCTCGAAGGGGACGACTGTAGCCCCAACCCAAACCGATAGCAGTAACGAGAAAGCATAAGGTACTGGTCATACCTTTACAATATACACAGAGTTCAGCTCTGAAGCTGCCACCATCTCCACTCCCTGTACCTGGGCTGCGAAGCAGGCATACTGCAGCCCCTCACCCATCCCAAAAGGCTCTGTAGAGTTAGGACCCTGGGAGAATGCCACCCCTACAGTGTTTAGGAAAATTTCCCAAAGCCATTTTCTTATTAGCAGCACCACCTCCCATGGCCCCTCCCTAAGCGGGGGGATATACTGGGATGTACTATAACGTTTAGGGCGCAAAAAAGCAGTAGGTAGTCTTACTACTGAGAAGGGATAGCACAGTGCAATCTGTCATACTTAATAACAGGAAAAGAGGTTCAATATATATCAAACAAAAAAGAACAGGCTGCGGAAATCTGTAAAGAGTAATATTTCACTCACAGAACAACTAACAACAAAGATTATCTTCTGAGTCCTGAGATTAGGATTGATTTTGGTGTTTCTTCTTTTTACTTTTCTATTGCTTCTAAAATTTCTACTACAAACATGTTTTTTTTTTCCTTTGTAAATATGTAATTTGTCCCACAATTCTGTTCCAATACTATATGGCTGGAATGAAAAAGGGGCTTCCAGTTCTCATCTCTGGAAAATAATTCAGGAACCGAAACTACACGTCCCATTTTATCAAATAAAAGTGTCTAGACTCTGATGAGGCCACCGCCACTGCACCTGGTACCAGAAAAGAAGGTTTCATGTTACTCTCGGCAGTGACTGCCCAGGCCAGAGGAGAATAACTTGTTCTGACCACACTCTTTAGCGTTCTGGGGCAGGATGGACCAGAGAGAAAAGCTAGCTCCTCCCAAGCCTTTACGACTCACTCGGATGTGACAGAGGTCTGTCTCTCCAGCGAGCCTTCTTCAATTCCAAGTCTGGCTTAGGTGTTCTTCCCGTACGCTCCCAAGCGGTTCCCTTCAGAAGGGTCCTGTCCATTGCTGACAACAGCTGTGAACGGGATCTTGAACAATTCCTGACAACTGTCGGTGCCCCTTGCTGGATTGGGCTCTGAGAGCGCAAGGACTGAAGGCCCATTCCCGGCAGTGCCTGGCACAGAGGCTGACGGTTCTCAGCCCGTGTGCCATGGCCTTTGGGGGAGGGGAGAGGTGGGGGATTCCCAGTATCACAGATGTGCTGCCAAGTGTTGATGTTCATGTAACTGAGCGTAAAATGTTTTGTGGGGGAGATATCTATCAGATAGTTGAGCGGAGGGATCACTGAACCCACAGCACATTTCCTATAACTACATGGCTGGAAGCTTAGTATATCAAATTGGGAGGGGGAGGTGGGCATTTCTATTCGAAGAACACCAAAAAGCATCCAAGTGATTGGTAGTACAGTAACTATGGGTCCAAATGATCCCTTTTTCAAGGGAGGCAGATAAAGGCCAAGGGCCATTGATGCCGAATATGTCCCACCTTGGTTTGCTGCTGCAGGTTTCTAGCTACAGGCCTACCTCGTTTCATTGCACTTCGCTTTATTGCATTTTCATCAGCATTGAGGTAAGACCCTCCACCAGCAGAAAGATTACGACTCTCTGAAGGCTCAGGTGATGGTTAGCATTCTTTAGCAGTAAAGTATTTTTTAATTAAGGTATGTCCATTTTTTAGACATAATGTTATTGCACACTTAATAGACTACAGTACAGTGTAAACATAACTTTATATGCACTGGGAAACCGACAAAGTCATGTGACTCCCTTTACTGTGATATTCGCTTTATTGTGGTCGCCTGAAGCCAAACTCGCAGTATCTCTGAGGTATGTCTGGATTAGAACACAGCAAAAGCCAAATCTACAAACACAAGATAAACTCTCCCTCCAAGTGCTGCAGTGAAAACAGGGAATCTGACTGCCACTTAACACTTTAAACTGTCACATTCAAAAAGAAACCTAAGCAGCAACTCTCTTCAGCCCGAAGAACAAGTTGCATCACCCACCCTCCAACCACTGAGCCCAAGGCCATGAGCAAACAGTCAGGCTGATAAACGCCAGCAGTTCCTGACCTCAGTGGCCTTCTTTGAGAAACTGAAAAGACCAGGCTGGAGAAAAACCCAAAGGAGGAGAGATTTCTGAAAGGGCCTTCGGAACACAACCCATGTATCGAGACATCCTTTAGGGGGAGAAGCCTCAGTCCTGGGAGCGAAGCACTGGCCCATGTCCCGCAGTACCTTGGCTGTAACGGGGCTCCCCTCACTGCTCCGGCAGCCTCTTCTAGTCCCAGAGCATTTGCTCCCACTGGTCCCATCTGTCTGTCCTTCTTCCTTCCAGGCCCAGTTCAAATATCATCTCTGGATTCTTCCAGCCAAGATCAATTGTTCCCTCCTCTGACCTCAGTCTGCAGCTTCTCTCATTCATTTCACCTTAATATATGGCCACCTACAGTTCTCCTTTTCTGTTCTTCTCTGAGGGCTGGGCACCTATCTTCTCTGTAGTTCCTTCACCCTACTGAGTGTATCAAAGATATTGCACACTTTCACGTCTGAATCAGGGCCGTGGGTCTTGGCCCTAGGTACACTGTTCTCTTTCACAGAAGAGTTGGCCTACGCTGGAAAAATCCCTTCCCTTTGGAGGCCTCCCCTCCGCGATGTGGCCGGGCCCATCGTTCCCTCCCATTACGTAGTTTGTCCTATCAGCGCGGAAGAGTCTGGCGTCAGCTGTAAAGCCCACAGCAGTTATTAGCAGGTTTTCTCTCCTGCCAAGGGCCCTCAGTTAAGCATTCAAACTCAAGGCAGCCCCCTCACCAACATCCAGACATCCTGCACCCAGAGTCAACGCCAAAGAAAAACCCTGATCGGTACTTCCCAGCTTAAAACTTCCATGGGTCTGAACTGAAGATGAGAAAATAACCAAGTTCCTAGGCCAAAGAAAACTCTTTTTGGGTTAGGGGTTGAGGATTGGTTCTGAAAGAGCGGGTATTTAATAACTTGATCTATTTGTGCGTTTAGGGAGCTGCCGTGCTTCATTTATACATTTAACTAGCATGTCTTTCCTAACAGCCTGGTGCTGCTCAAGGTACTCAGGATAGGACTGAGACCCGGACACATTCCTCTCACGCAGATTCCAGCCTGGTGGAAAAGAGGAGACAGTAAATAGACACCTGTGGGGTCCACTGAAGCCCCACCCACACCTGAAGTAATATAAGGATGACGCGGATTTTTACAACTAAAGGGTATCACTTCAGCCAGAGAGAATTTTAAGTAACTGACATCTAAGTCTAGAAGGAACTTGGTCCAATCCAGGAACTAAAAAAGGGTTCAATATGGTTAAAGACGCAGTATAGTGAAGGGAGATGAGTTAGAGTAAAAAAGAGGGCAGGTCATAAAGGGGCTTGCAAGCTCTATTTGAGAGCTTGGAAGAAAAATGCGAATCCATTCCACGGGCGGAAAGGAAATGGGGAGAGGGGTCTGTTGATGTGATCAGATTTGTGTTGTAAGACCATCACTCTGGCTTTCCAGTACATAACAAACTATAGAGGATCAAGAAAGGATGCAGAAGACCAGTCAGGTTGCTACCGAGGTAACCCAGGGGAGAAATGATGGTTGCCTGAATTAGATAAAGCAGGGACTGGGGGTGGGAAAGCGGTCGTAGCCAAGAGAGACGTGTGATGGATTCCATGTGGATGGGTTCAGGAAGCAGCAGGTGAGAATGACGCCCAGGTTCTGGCTTGGGCACTGGGTGGATGGCGATAAATGCCCAGACAGAGAACACAAGAGAAATTCAGCTTCCCTCGCCTTCCCATTCCCCTGGCACAGCCCAGCCCAGCTCGCCCAGCCAGACAGGACCAGTTTGTTGCCTCCCCCAGACAGAGAACGGGGTGGGGGGGGAGTGGGGAGCGTTTATCAGACGGAGTAACGCCCGGCGGCCAGTCGTCCAAGACAGGGAGGATCGGCCCCGGCCAGGCCCGTCTGGCTGCAAAGCCACCGGCGGCTTCTGCCCCGGGAGACAGGCTTCTGCTCCTAGCCGCCTAAGCTTCCCGAGGCGGCTCGGGGGCCCGAGACCCCCACCTAGGCCACTCCGGCCTCTCAACTTGAAGCCCCCGGAGGGGCGTCGGGATCCCGCCCTGCTGCGGACCCAAGTGTCGCCTCACGGCCCTCCCCCAGGGCCGGGTCACGGGCCTCACAAGCCGCCGCATGCGCCTAGGTTGCTCCCGGGTTCACTCACCTTCGCTGCCGGTAGCTGCCAAACAACTTCCCCCTGACGCTACGCCTTCCCGTGTTCGACCCGCCAGGCCCAAAACTCCGAACGCTTTTTCCTGGCGCCCCACCCCCCGACCCGCGTGCGCACGCGCGCTCCCTGCTCCCTGCCCATTGGCGCCGAGGGGCCCCGCCCCGCCCCTGCCCGGCGCCAGGCCGTGTGGACGGCTCTGCTGAGTCCACGTGTAACGGGCTCCGGCCCAACAAGGACCAGGCAGATGCAGTTCTGCGGGCCTTTCCAAAGGGGACACTCGGCTCGAATCCCCAGGGGCCCAGATGGTTGCTAGTCAACCCCAGAAATCCCCAGGAATGTAGTCCAGCGTGGGATGTAGGATGGCGAACATGCATGGGGCGGATGACAAAGCTAGTTTCCAGCTCTGCTTCCACCTCTACTTTTACAGGTGTTGCGGTTCCTCCAACTGCAAATTGGGAAGAAAGATAATAAGAATCCTAATTCCTTTCCTAATGAAATGGCTAGAAGACGATGGAGTCAGCCTTGAATCCTGTTTCCAAGATGGGCCTATTTCCAGACTGCTTTCTCCACAAGCGGCGCTTCCGCAATACCTAATCATTCGTATTGGAATCCCACTGAGACTTTATGGGTGGCCCAGTTCAAAGACAACTTTGCCTGTGCTGTTTGTGAAATCAGCTGCTATCTCAATAGAAGACATGCATTTCAAAACAATAACAACAAAACAGACCCATAAACAAAACAGATAAGCCCCTCGTAACCCTGCCCTTATACCTTTCCTCCTGTACAAGACAGACAGTATTTATTGACCATGGGTAAATAAATGTGGAACTGTCATTTTTTTAAATGACAGTTTCCCATTTGTCTCCATAAAGATACACAATCATTTTATCATATGAGCTTGGATTCAGAAAGGGAGATGGAGAAAGAAAGTGGATAAGTAAGTAGATTGTTCCAGAACCCTACTGTGTATCCCCGAAAATAAGACCTAGCTGGACCATCAGCTCTAATGTATCTTTTGGAGCAAAAATTAATATAAGACCTGGTCTTACATAAGACCCGGTAATTATATATTGTATTGTATTATATTATATAGACCTGGTCTTATAGTAAAATAAGACTAGGTCTTATATTAATTTTTGCTCCAAAAGACGCATTAGAGCTGATGGTCCAGCTAGGTCTTATTTTCAGGGAAATACAGTACCTGTAGTTTGCTTTAGCAGATCAGTGCCTTGAAAGTTGACCAAGACAACTGCCATTGACAGTGACTCATTCCTTCTCTCACTTTTACCTAAGTTCTTTCAACCCTATCCAAAGAAAAGTCCCTGAAGAAACTCTATTAATTCAATACCCCTTCTCCATTTCCTTACTCTGAAGTTAGAGTTAGTTTGATCTAGTTCATTTTCCAGCCCTGCATCTGCCATCCATCCATTCTATTTGCTCATTTATTCAATAATTCAGTAACATTTCTTTCTTTCTTTTTTTTAAGGAGGGCGCAGCTCACAGTGGGCCATGCAGGGATCAAACCAGTAACCTTGGTGTTATTAGTACCATGCTCTAACCAACTGAGCTAACCGGCCACCCTTTCAGTAACATTTCTTGAGTATCTCCTATGTACTTGGCACTAAGCTAGGAGTTAACTAGAAATACAAATACAAATAAGACATGGTCTCTTCCTTCAAGAAGCTCAGTGTCTGATAGATGAATAAAATATTATCATCTATTTAACCAATGCTTCCACTTTTTCTGTGGATCCTATCCTTTTCTCTCTTGAATCACCAATTGCTCCCTTTCTAATAAACCATTCCCATCGTCATGTAACCTTGCTCTCTGTTATTTTCCCCACACTACTTCCATCGCCTATTTCTTTAAAGAAACTGCAATCTCTATGCTTTAAATCAAATGGTACCTTCTCATTCTCTGTTTTTACTTGCCTCTCAGTACTATTCATCACAGCTAACCACTCTCACTTTGAAATACTTTCTTCTGTTTTCTGACACCATGCACTCTTCCTACCTCAGTGGCTATTCTTTCTTGGATTCTTTTCACTGACTTCTCATTCTGCTCAACCTATAAATATCAGAGGGCCCAGGGTTCTATCCTGAGTTCACTTCTCCTCTCTACCTACCCACTCTCCTTCTGTGATTTCATCTAGTCTTATGGTTTTTGGTGCCATTTATAAGATGACTCCAAAATTTGTATTTCTCACCATGATCTCTACTTCTAAGTCCTGACTCTTATAAATAACTGCCTACTTGACATCTCCACGTGAGTGTCTAACTGGCATCTCAAACTCAACTTTGTTCCACAAAATACTAAATTTCACCCCAAACATATCGCTCTCTGTTTTGTCCATATTAGTGACTAGCACTACCATCTATTTAGTTTTTTATGCCAAAATTCTGAGAGCTATTCCTTTTTCCCCCTGAGCTTTACTGAAGTATAACTGACATCGAAGGAACCATCCTCTGCTACTTGGACTACTCTGAGAGCTTCCTAATGACCTCCCTGCTCCTATTCTTGCCCAATCTCATCTATGAGTGAGACAATATGAGGTATGATCAAAAAATAGTGAATGCTTAAATTAAAAATTTGTTACAGTAAAAGACACATTGCCATTAATCCCCCTCAAAGTACTCCCCCTCGCTTTGAACACACTTATCCCATTGTTCTTGCCACTTTCTGAAGCAATTCTGGAAGTCCTCTTTCATGAGTGTCTTTAGTTGCACTGTCCTGGCTGCCTCAATTTCCTGAATCGATTCAAAACTTTCATGGTCATTTTGACTTTGGGGAAGAGCCAGAAGTCAGCCAGATCCGGTGAATAAGTTGAACAAGGACACACCGTAATGTTTTTATTTGACAGAAATTGCCATACCAGAAGCAATGTGTGACACGGAGCATTGTCATGATGGAGGATAAAACCGTTTGCCCATTTCATGCTGTGTTGTTCATGATCCATGATTTATGGCACACTTTAAAGCACACCTTGTCTCAACCATAGCTTACACCTGATTGACTGCACTGAACAAATTGAAACTTGTCACACACTGTTACTAAGATTCAATGTGCCACTTCCCATATTGAAGATTCCTGCCTTTCTATTGGATGGTACTCAGCAGCAGTGTTCACTGTATTTTGAGATCACAATGGAAAGGCTTCCTATTACACATCACTTCTGGTGAGGCAATTTCTGTCAAATAAAAACATTACACTGTGTCCTCATCCACCTTATTCACCGGATCTGGAACCATGAAACTTCTGGCTCTTCCCCAAAGTCAAAATGACCATTAAAGTTAAACATTTTGAATCAATTCAGGACACTGAGGAAGCCCGACAGTACAACTAAAGATGCTCACAAAAGAGGACTTCCAGAACTGCTTCAGAGTGGCAAGAATGATGGGATAAGTGTGTTCGAACTGAGGGGAGGGTATTTTTGAGGAGGATTAATGGCAATGTGTCCTTTCCTGTAAAAAAATTGTTTTTAGTTTAAACATTCACCATATTGTTTGATCACACCTCGTACATTCGTGTAAGCCATTTACAGGTGAGTATTCTATACCTTGCCACTGAACCCATTCGTAACAGGCAAATCATTTGGTACCAGAAGTAGGACACAAAAAACAGACACTAAAATGTGGAATTGCCTAACCAAAGGTTAAGGTAGCCCTAGAGAAGACTCTCTATTCCAAATTAGAAAGTTGATGACCAACTTGTTAAGCAGTAGTGAAACTGTCAAACTGCTGTCACTTGCTGGACTTGGATATAAACCACATGCCAACCAAGGTTGTATTGTAGGAGAAATCTCAGGAACAATATAGAACATGAATGTATTTTTTTTTTAGTAGCTTTCAGCAAAGTCCTTCAAGAGAGTGGCAAATCTAGATTAGAGATGACTGATTTGAAAGCAGAGATTAAATAAGGCCTTGGTAAGCAAGGAACTCCTTACCTACAGCTTACAACCTAATTTGGCCAAGTCTCACAACTTGGAGCCTTGCTGGGTTGGAATAAACAATTTTCTTTGTATATCCAAGCTGAAGCCAGCACAAGTGAAGACAGGGAAAAGGCAGCTTTATCAGGAAATAAGATGGAGGCCCAAAGTAGCAAAGATGGCCTATGTGTGGCATCTTCACCTGCAGCTGTGTTTTGAATTGCCCCCAAGGCAACTGAGCACACAAAGGCCAGCCCCGAGAAGACTTAAATATTCTAACACTTGGTGGTAGCCCAGTTTCCATTTCAACCCTCTTCTCTCTAGTCTATCTCCACAATAAAGCCTAAAAAATGTTAATCATTTCTGCAGTTAGATGGCCATGTGACACAGTTCTGGGCAATGAAACAAGGGGAACTTGAGAAATAGTTTGCTTTTCTGATAAAAGAGAGGTGACTGGTGCAGACCTTGCCCCTTCTTTCAGCCCTGAATGAGGGATGTACCACCTCAGCAGTCATCCTCAACCATGAAGAGAAGTGGGGGAGAATTTCAGAAAGGCTGTCCCAGTGCCCTGGGGCTCCTGAACCAGCAGCAGCAACTGCTTACCTCCACATATCCTGTTATGTGGGGAGAACTCCTATTTGTTTAAGACACTCTAAGACAGTTACTTGCAGTCCAAAGCATTTCTAAGTGATACAAAGGTCAAGCCAGATATGGACTCAAATGTGAACTGAAATTTATCAACGTGATAAATTTATCACTTGGGGCTCAGAGAGCAGTTTATGTGGAGGGCTGGGCAGTGGCCAAATTGCAGTGAGTGATGAGTGGCTGGTGGATGAGCACTGGGTATAGCAAGTGTGGGCAAGTCTTTCAAGCACTGGCTGTGAAGGGAAAGAAGAGCTAGAGGGAGACACAAGATCCAGGAAGGGTTGTCTTTAAGATTGAGGGCCTTCCACATGTTCCTCTCTTATCTCCTTTGCAAGGTTCTACTTGTACTTTAGAGATAGCCTATGGAGCAGGCTTTGGATCTTACTAGATACATAGTAGATGCCCCTTCTTCCATCGCCTATTTCTTCAAAGAAAAAAAAATAGATTGAGGGTCTTATGAATGTTTAAATCCTTCTGGGAAGGAACCAGCAAAAAATGAGATTGAAGAAACAGTAGAGTGGACAAATTTGAAAGAATAAGGTTATTGAGGAGGTAGGAGAGAATGGATACAAAGCCCAGACGGGGGTTATCCTGAAATTTGGGAGGCATGACTTTTGGATCCACATCTAATGAGAACTTTCCTCAGACTTGTTTGTCTGTGAGAGTTTGGTTCAACAGAGATCTCTCCACACCCTCCATCTGCCGGGCACTATAAATTCATCATCAGAGTTGTGGTTGGATAAGGTCTAGCTGTGAGGTTGGGATGCCCTGAGAAACTCTCGACTGACCGTTCCCAGGCTCTCAACGGGTTCTCTCAGTATAAACCTCGGTCCATGCCTTCCTGAGACCCGACTTCTGCTTCTTACATATATTTATGCTGTAGCCCAAATGTGTGCACTTATCTAAGTAGCATCATTTCACCGAGGATAAGTTAGAGTTACAGTGGCCATTACAAGGAGTTTTTAATATGAACAAAGCTATTTACCTGAGTAGTGTCTTGGAAAGAAAGGGAACACAATCCCAAACATCCAATGGTCTTCATTTTTTAATTAGCATAAAGAAGCATCCCAAAGAAATAGGATTCCAAAATTACTTCAACAGATTCCTTGGCCAAAGCAAAGGAAAAACGTGAATGACTCGTAAAACTATTTGTCTTGTAGATCTCCCCAAATCACAACTCACACCTACTATTCTTCTTCCCTCATCCTGTGTTCCTCCAGCTCCTGCTGACCAATCTGTCCCTCTGACCTACTCTCATTCCCTCCTGGCCAACCAGATACTCCAAATCTCACCTCTTTAAGGCAAACCTCCTTCAGCACAGAGAAAACCTTGCATAGTGAATTTTAAGCTGTGGTTTCATTCTCAGCTGAAAGCCATTGTCAAAGACTCTCCAAGGTCTAGATAAGACAGAGAACACTGCAAACGAATTTAGGATAGTTTGACGGACATATTATCCAGAGCAGTTACATACATACCAATTAGTCCATATGGTAGTAGGAATCTCAGATGCAAAAAGTTCAATGAAAAAGTCAGAATGGGTGACTTTAAAAAGATCTTGAATTGTATAGGAAACTGAAGGGGTTTAGAAAAACTGTAGATGTTAGTCAAGGTCTTTGGGAGACTGTCCTTTATCTTTCATGTGAAAATACATTGTGCTCTGATTCAATTCTTCAAGCCAAAAAAAGGTCGGATGGAGACTTTAGAGATAAGTTCTTTAATACCAGCATTCAAGAGTAAATCCTTAAGCAGACTTAACCCTGGGTGTCCCTCTTATCTTTTTGTGAATGGCCTTAAACCATTCACAGAAATAGGGGATTTAATATGCAAGCAAAAAGTGGAATGGAAAACAGCCCCATGGCCAGAGGTCCAAAAGCTTGAAAGTTCTATTTTGAAAGAGCTCTAGAGGAAACTAAAGGAAAAAGAAAAAGAGATATCCATTAACGTGTTCAATTTCCCATCCTACTCTTAAACCTACAAGGAAACGTTTCTCTAAAAATTAAAGGACAACCTTACAACGTTTTGATCGATATGGGCACGATATCAGTCTTTAATCCCAGCACTGTTATACCTTTTCCCTGAAGTCAACAAACTTCTCCAGTGATGCATGTATCTAATAATCCTCAGCACACTTTCTCCAGGCCCCAGACCTTAACTGTCAGCCTTGAACATTTAACCAAGGAATGTTCTTTTCTCCTTTGTGACACTACACTCTTTATCTTAATAGCAAAGGATTTATGGTGAGAACGCTATCCTGATGGTCTCTTCCTTCCAGTCTGGAAGGTCCTGGTTAATTTGGATATTAATTTACCAGTACTTTTGTGTGTGGATGAAGCACAGATTGAAGCTCTCTTGTGGGCAAACAAGTTCACTGATTTTCTATCTATTCTACTGGAGCCAAACCCATCAAGGTTCAATCAGACTGACCCACCCCAACTAGCACGACAGCTTCTAAAACAAGGGCTAAAGAAGGAATAGAACTGATAATTAAAAGCCTTAAAGAGAAATGAGTCTTTGTATCTCCTCCCAGTTCTTGTAACACTCCTATGTCCCATGGAGAAACCCATTGGGCGAGAATATAGATTCGCTTAGGTCCCCAGGACCATAAATAAATTCTTTACTCTCTGCTTCCCTTTGGAACCAAACTCAAATATTATTTTATGTCCAAGGCCTAAGGAGACTGACTATCACAATTGTGGAATTATGTTGTGCTTTAAATCCAAAGTTAGTAACTGTTTGTCTTCTCCAGGGAGAATCAACAACATGCCTAGACCGCTATGCCTCAGTTTACTGAGGTGCCCTTCTGCTTTTCACAAGACCTCCACCAGAACCGCAAGAGCTACAAATCGCCCTGTGAGTCTATTCTTCTCCAATATGTGGACCATCTTTTGTATTCCAAAGATGAGGTGAGCTCAAAGACTGATTTATCTATCTGCTTCCTCTTTTAGCTCACAGAGGGCATATGGGTTCCATAGAGAAGTTTACAATTTGTCAAAGGAAAGTGTGCGACCTAAGACAAGATTTATCCCATGGAGGTAATTATCTTACTCCCAACAACCGGCTGTGTAAAAGGTTCCCCACCAATAACTAAGAAACAAGCCTGAGGATTCCTAGGTCTCACTGGCCACTGCAGGCAGTGCATTCCCCCTTTTCTACAATTCCCATGCCATTATTCAACTGACCCAAGTCTGTGGTAACCAAACATTTTCTCTGGGAACCCAAACCCGAACAGGCTTTTTCTGAGGTCAAATGAGTTCCCATTCCAGGCCTAACTAAATATCGTAAACCTTTCAACCTAGAAGTATAGAAGAGATCTCACCAAGCACTTAACTTGATGAGAATCAAGACCAATAGCTTACTTCAACAGGCCTGGAAATTAGAAGAAAAATTCCTCTTTTACTTAGTAAAGCACAGTTAATATAAACTTTAAAAAAGAGTTATATGCACTTTAACTGTTCTTAAACTGTTTTTTGTAAAACGTTTGCCACATTGCCAACATCTTATGGAAGGTTAAGGAGAAAAAAATTACTCTGTGAACGTTTTTCTTACTAAAGCAAGTAAACAAATAAAAATTTTAAAAAGACCAATAGCTTACTACAGCCTCCCTCGTGATCCAGTGGCAAGAACCTCCCCACCTTGTCTGAGACGGCAGCTAAACTAGTAGAATCTTGTCGGCTTGGTTTTAGGGTCCCTTTTAAATCAGATGGTCCCTCACGCTGTACCATGTTTGTTGCCCTGTAAAAATGCACATTTCTCAGCAAGTTGATTTACCTCCCATGAACTCCGTTACTTCCTCTGAGATGCTACTGTCAAGGCGATGCTGTCCGTCCCTCTGGTAAGCAATGAGTTTAGCTTCGCTGGATCAGCTTCCCCAGTTATATTGGTAGCATTTTCGAGTTGGCAAATGACAGCAGTCTTTATCAGAGTTTGTCCTAAACTCTCATGGGAGATTTCAGATTGTTACCACCACCACACGATGCCTTTTATTTGGGCAAATATAACTAATACAATCATGGTGGTTCTTTGTTCTTGTTTCTACAATCATTCTTACTCCCCTAAACAATGCTGGTCACTAGCAGGCTGACGTCTTGTCTCTGCTGGAAGAGCCGCGAAGGGGTCAGGCATGTGTTCCAGTGATGAGAAGCAGCTCCTTAATAGTTTTAACCATACTAGGCAGGGCTTTCCCTGCCAAGGGGTGTTCCTCCACACCACAGTCCATGCCCCCACAAATAGTGGAACACATGTCAAAGAAACAAGCAGCTATTCCCTTTCATTTAGTTACCTGGGGGCAGGGCTGGCAAAGGACTGGAGAAAGGAGGGAGGAGGGGAGGTTTCCTTATTTCCATAAGGATTGCTGCCCTCTTATCCACTCTGCTTTTCTTTGCCTGCTCCAGGACTGATTCTGGGGAATGCCAGACCCTGGACAAATCACAGGGTGTTCTCGCCCAAAGGACATGCACAAGTCACTCTCCTAGTGAAATCCAGTTCTGGTGACCAGTAAGGGCAGCCAAAGAGCAACCAACCAAAGCCAGCTAGAAAAGTTGACAGGTGTAGGCCAGGAGGAGTGTGTGTAAATTGAGTAAATTGTCTCTTAAATTCTAACTGCCAGAGCTGTCCCAATTTTCCTTTATCTCCTGGCCTCCAGGAGTTCAGAACAGACCCCAGCTGCTCGGAGCAGCACCCAAGGTCAGGATATCCTGCATTCCAAGCAAGAAGCGGAGCTGCATTTGGAACCTGGAGAAGAGGGTATCCCTGGGGGAGCTGGGGTGGAGTAGGGGGCAGGAAGACTGCCTTCAATAGATAACCCAGGGTGGTTGCAGAGCAAAGGGCCCAATGGGACTAGGCACCAGGAACCTGGGCTTGACAAAAACCTCCCCAGCACTGTGGTAGACACGAAGCAGTGAGTCTCCTAATACTGAAGGTGGTCAAGCTCACTCCCTCCGTCATGTGTCAGGCAGTGGTGAAGACCCTCACGAGCCGGAGGAAGGCAGACCCCTCTTTTTTTTTAGTTTAACAGACTTTATTCCTTTAGTTGAATAACCTCTACAGACAAAATAGACAGTTTAAGATTTTTGAGTGGAAAGGAATTTAGGTCTCAAGAGATTTTATGGGTCTGCTATGTTTTCTGGAAATCATTTAACTGAGCCTTTGAAGACCCCTTAAGAAAATAGAAAAATTGGTTCAAGGAAACCAGCAATTAGATTTTGGAATCAAACTACCTACTATTAAGTCAGCAAACCCAGAATTGGAAATTGGGGCAATTTCTCTTCTGTATTTTCTACACACTCTAATTCACCCTGGGGAACAGAACCCTAGTCTATGCTTTAACATTAAAATGGGCACAACTGACCGCCTGGAAATTTTGTGGAAGGCAGACAACTTCTGTTAGGAGTCTATACTTTAAAAGCTTGCTATGACTCTTGTTTTCTGGAGTCCTCGGTCTGTGCCATGCAATATGGCACTTAAATATAGGGTTTTGTTTTGTTTTGTTGGTCATGCTGTGATTCTTGTGCGATGGCTTCATTCCCTACAGGGGACCGGAAGCTGGGTCACCATAACCTGTCTCAGGCAAAGGGTGTTCATCCGCCCCCTCCCTCCGGGCCATCATGTAATCCTTTGAACTTCCTAGTACACCACAGCGCCAGACTAAGCCGGGCTTTGATCACTGTCTTTAGACATCAGAATTAAGAAATAAATAAATACCAAGTTGGAGAAAGGGCTTAAAACCTTTAAGAAATCCAGGGCAACAGGATTCCACAGAAGACAGGCAATAGGGTTAGTGTACGGGAATCAGGTTGGAAAGAGGAACTCCGCTGGTAAAGAAAGGAAAAGGTCTGTAAGAGTAGAGTCGTTCAGAGAGTCCAGGGGCTAGGAACCCGCCTGTTTCCTCCGGTGTACCCCCGGGATGGAGCACAAGGCCCGCGCGTCTCAGTAAGTCCGGACCCGGGCAGCAGCGGCCAGCCTCCTCGGAGGCTTGCTCTCCGAGTTGGGGGCACCGGGCCGACCAGCCTCTCCCCGGATTTGTGACGTGCCAGGGGCACCAGTGGTGACGGGGCCACCACACAAAGCCCGGACGTCGGGGCGGGGGTCTCCCAGGCCAAGAGCCCCGATGGGATGGGGAGGGGGCAGGGAGCAAGGCGCCCCCGGGCTCCGGGGCTCCTCGCAGCATTAAAGTGAGCGCCGAGTCCGCCGCACGAGCGGCAGGAGGCTGGCGCCGGGCGGGACTCCAGCGCCCAACGCGCGCCTGGCTGCTGCGGCCGCGTTGGCCGCGGTGGCGCCCTGCTCGGCGGGGCCGTACCACGCCCCCGCGGAGGTGGAGCAGCGGCCAGGGGCGGGTCCGCAGCTGGCGGCGCCCAGGCCAGGGGCGGGGGTTGTGGCAGCAGCTGCAGCACCGGCGGCTGCAGCAGCGCCAAGAATTGTTGCAGCAGAGGCGGAGGCTGCTCCTGGACGCGTCCGGGCCGCGCAGCCCGAGCCCCAGCCCGGAGGCATCAGGCGGTGCACTGGGTGCTGCGGCTGCCGCTGCGCGCCAGCTGCCGCCCGGGCCCCCGCTACCACCCGGGCCCCGGCCGCCGCCCGCGCCCCAGTGGACCCCGCCCGCTTGTGCGCCCCAGCCGGGACGCCGCCCCCGGCCGGGTCTCCACTTCTCGGCCGCACCGCCCATGACAGCGCCCGCGCGAAGATGGCTGCGAAGGGCGCGCACGGCTCCCACCTGAAGATAGACAGTGAACTGGATCGCTGCCGCGCCGAGGGCCACTGGGACCGCGTGCCCGAGCTAGTCCGGCACATGCAGACGCTGGTCCTGTCCAGCGGCGGAAGCAACCGACGAGCCATCCCGAGCGCCGTGTTCACTTCCCTGGACACCGGTGAGTGAGGGAAGGGGCTGGTTCACAAGCTCTTAGCGCGCGAAACGCGCCGCCTCCTCCAGGAAGCGCGCCCCGACTGCCCCCGGCCGGCGATGGCCGTCTTCGGTATTACTCCTCCTGTAGTGCTGCTGATCTTAGGGGTAGCCAAAGCAGTAAGAAAGGTTCTTCTCCCCTAGGACAAAAATCATGCAGGTTGGGGGAGAGAAAGATAAAGGGCTTTTGGTCTCTGCCCCTTAGGATCATGTGGGCAACTCAGGCTACTGGGAAATGGTGGTATCTGCATGTGTCAGATCAGGGCTTCGTCCAGACTCTCGAACCGCCCCTTCACTCACACTTCCCCCACCCCCACGCCCAGGTCCTTAAACTCTGACAGGTGAAGGCTCTTGTCTCTCCTTGCCCCTCCTCTCTCTCCCCCAAGTCAAGTTGATAGAGGAGCTATGTCCACAGCAGACATGGTTGGAGGGATCGATGAACGCCAGATTAGGGGGTGGCAAAGTGTTGAAAGAGACCTGGTAAGCCTCAGTTTCCTCATTTGTGGCAGAACTCGGGTCCCATCTAACCCTGGCAGTCGGTGGCTTTAGCAGGAAGGCTGGTTTGGCTGGGCTGGGCTCTTGTGCTGGGGCGGGAAAGCACCCTGATGTGGCAGTGGGGGAGCACCCCGCCCCAGCCTCCAATCTCAAATCCTGTTCCTGGTGCCTGCAGCTCAGCCTAGAGAGCCCTCCCTGAGCCCTCTCTTTGTGCGCAGCCACTTTGGAGCCCTGTGGAAGGAGGTGTGGAGTAAATAAATACAGATATAAAGAGTTTTAAAAGACTGCCTGTGGAAGGCACTGTGGGGGAGAAAGAAAGATAACAGTGGTAATAGTAATAGCTAACACTTATCTAGCACGCAGTGTGCCAGACATTGTCTTAAGCACTTTAATCAACTTAATTCCTCCCGACAACCGCATAAAGCAGGTACTCTTGTTTACCTCACAGATAAAGACACTGAGGCACAGAGAAGTTAAGTAACTTGATCATCCAGCTGACAAGACTTGAATCAGGATTTGAACCCAGGTTTCTGAGTACATCCTTTAACCACGTGCACTCTTACCTCTCAAAGATATATATAGCACAAAATCCCAGCTTGAAGAGTCGCCAAAATGGATTGGGAGGCAGGGAGGTGATCCGAGGGCAACTGTGTGTTAGACTGTGGACCTCAGAGGAAGGGGAGAGGGTTTCAGGAAGTAGCAGAATGTGTACTGACCTGTGACTGGTGTGGAGAAGGGCAGTGTGTGTCCGCCCAAAGAGGAGGAGGGATAGAAGGACCTTGTGGGGCGCTACATGGCAGGGACAGACAGTCCGGTTGAGCCTCTGAGGTAGGTCTGAGTGTGGCAGTGAGGCGTAATGGCCAGAGCTGGTGCATATATGGGAGAAGCTGGTGAGGCCCACCCCCCTCAGGGCAGAAGAGATAAATTGCAGGTTCCCCTCTGTCCTCTATGCGGGGTGTGTGGTGGGGTGAGACTGGTGAGGCTAAGAACGGAAACTGACCCACACAGAGGGTATTGGGTCCTGGGTGAGGTGTGGGAATCTGAGTCAGGTTGGCACCACAGAGGAGCACGCTGGGACCAGGACGGGAACTGGGCCTCTTCGAGACCATACAAGGCTGTATTTCCTAAACTGTTCTTTAGGGGTCTCAAGGATGTTGAGTAGTTAATTAATTGGTATCCCAGGATGAAAGGGAGCCAAAAAAAGTTAAGAAATTGGACTTAATGGATTAAATATCAGTAAACAGACTTTTTTAAACTGCAGGACTTCTCAGAGCCTTTTATATACTCGTCTGCATATGATGTACAAGCCAAGGTTAGAGTATAAACACTACATTTCTCAAAGTTACCTTACTATGTTCTATGAAGTATTATTGGGAAACACTGGTTATGGCGTAGTTTATAAATAGTATGATATAAAATGCTTTGTCTATTTTTTAAAATTTTTGTAAACAGTGCTGTGTGGAGGGCAAATTATTGTCCCCATTTTAAACATAGGGACACCAAGGCACAGAGAAGTCACATAATGTGTATGTGGCAGAGCCTGGATGCCTGCCACAAAGCCTGGATGCCTGCCACAAAGTCTACTAGTGACAGAGTTGGGGTATGGCGTCTGGCCTGGCTTCACTATGGGAACGGACTAGCACAAGGGAGTTTGAGGGGTAGTAGGGTCTCCCCTGCCAACTTTTGGGTTTGTTTCTGTGAGTGATTGTTCTCCCACTGTTAAATTCAGATACACTATCCCAAAATGCACACACGCACATGAGCAAGGAAAACAAAAATGACTCCCAAAGCCTGCACATGGAGCAGTTGTTTGGATTATTTTGATTCTCTCTCCACAGTTTTCTTGATCACTAGAGGAATTAAGAGCCTGTTTTGGGGGGAGTGTTAGCACTGAACCTCCCCTGCAGCCCAGAAGGAGAGTCTTAAAGTCCCACCTGGCCTGTTAGACTTAGTGTCTGGAAGCTTCAACAGTTACCTAATTTGGGAGAGGGGAGGAAGGTGCTGAAGAGGAGCTAAACCCCAGCTGAACCCTATTTTACAGACTGAGGCCCTGCTGTATCTCTGTGGTTTCTCACAGAGACTAAAAATCCCAGAGTATGAATTTCACTGTGGGGAGTAAGAGGGGAGGAGCCAGCTGGGGGGCCTCTTTGTGGTCTGGTGGGAGTGAAGGATCAGGAGATGCTCCTGCAGAAAAGGCCCCAACCCCCTTTTCCTGTCTGGGGAGGCTGCTCCCCACCTGCCCAGGGGGAAGGTGGTTGCTACTGTTTGTACATTTTCTTTCAAACTCACATCCGCTTTAGATTTGGTCAGGATGGAGCAGGGGAACCCCAGAGCGTGGTTGGCTGTGATGGGGTTTTGTTCACATAAAAACAAAGAGCCCATCCAAGGGGTTAAAGAAAACTTTATTATGGAAAATTCCCAAAACATCAAAGAAGTAGCGAGAACGATGAATCTCATGTATCCATCATCAGCATCAGTGATTATAAACTCGTGAACAATCTTATTTGAGTATTTCTCCCCCATTTCTCCCTGGCACTGCAGTATTTCAGTATGTATTATTAAATAAGAACTCTTGAAAACTATCACTACCATACCATTAGCACATCCTCCAGAAATCTAATGACTACATTTTACAGTTCATTTGTTCAAATCAGGATCCAAATAAGGCCACATACTACATTTATTGTGCCCCTCCCCCGATTTTATTATGAAAATTTCAAATATACAGCAAAGTTGAAAGAATTTTGCAGTGAATTCCTGTATACTCACCTACCAGATTCTGATGTTCTTTTTCTATACTTGCTGTGTCACCTCTCTGCCCCTCTCTGTCCATCTTGAGTGTGCCCTAATCTGCACTCATCAACCCCCATTTTTTTTCCAACTGAATGATTTTTGGTTTTTTTTTAAACTGGAGATTGTTTTGAGTGGCTCTTCAGTTGAAGTTAGAGGTGGTGTTTGAGGCAGGTGGCCTCATTAGTTTCGGCCTCTTCCTCCTCTAAGGTTGGAAGGTCCCAGCCCCTCTGCAGTCCTGAGAGCTGAGCAGCTGCGGAGAACGCTGTGTCCCCATTTGACTGACTGAGGAAGGGCCTGGCCTGGGCTCCAGGCTTGCTGGCTGGACCCAGGTGTACGGACAGTGAATTGGCAGATTGTGGAGAGGGGAGCACCATCCTGCAAATGTGGGTTCCGGGGAGGAGGCAGGTGCCCTTGAAAGGGTCTCTGTGACCTGGTACCCTGAGAGAGGCCTAGAGAGGAAGCTAGAGGCCAGAGGCCTTCCAAACAAAAGGGGTGGGATGACTAGGGAGCTACTAAGGGGTGGCCTGGTTAAGGTCTGTCAAGAGTAGGGGGCTGGGCCCGTCTGCCAGAATCAGTCCCCAGAGTCTGTCTCCCTCTGGCAGGAATGCCTTCCTAATGCCCCTGGGAGGAGAAAAGCTAGAGGACTTTACCCAAACTGGTTAGGGAGTAGGTTTTGGACAACAAGATGATAAAAAGCAATTTGCTTTACCTTTAGAGAAGGACAGGAAAGCCTCTCTCCACCTGGATTCTTATTTAGCAACTGAAAATCTAGACTTTTAATTCCAAAATATCCTTCAGTTCCATAGAATGGCCAGTTGAGAATAGTGAGATGGAAAGAAAAGGGGAAAGGAAGAGAAAGCATGGCACAGGGAGAAAAATTGGGCAAGGAAGAAACTAAATTCCCAACACCTACTGTGTCTGCTAAACCAAACACAGAGAGACTGAGTGGGGCATGAAGAAGAGGGCAAAAGACTCTGGAGAAGGACCTGAAGTATTAGTTTACAAAATAGTCTAACTCATAAG
Organism: Rhinolophus ferrumequinum; assembly: GCF_004115265.2. NCBI lineage: Eukaryota > Metazoa > Chordata > Mammalia > Chiroptera > Rhinolophidae > Rhinolophus > Rhinolophus ferrumequinum. Next base: position 38,747,367 of record NC_046296.1, on the reverse strand, counting down.
TATGACAGTGAAAACAATCCTTATCCCTGCCCCTGGAATTACTATTAGCTTTTAACCTATGGTTTACAGCTCTTAGACTGTTCTTTATTTCCAGAAGCTCTGCTCTGCATGGGATGCAGGGGACATAGACTATTCTTTGGCTGTGATATGTTACTGTTATGAATTGTGACCATAACAATATTGCATATCTTTATTATCATCTGTAAAAGTGGGAATATCTACTTTTTAGGGCCATGTTGATTCAACGATCTATATAATAAAGTTCCCGCAGTCAGCAGGCCCTCAACAAATATTAGTCTCTTTTTCTCATTAGAAGGCACTATTGTGGTTTAGAACAGTGCTTCTCAAACAATCTGTTTGAAGTATCAGTTTTATGTTTGTTTCTAAATTCCCAAGCTGCTGTGCTCTGATACTTTTGTAAGGTACACAGACGTTTACCCCCCAATTTTTTATTATTCCATTCAACAGATTCAAACTCATTCTGTCACGCTATTACCAATCTTCGTGAACGTGCACTCTAAAATTTCTTCACTAACCTCCTGGGATCCGGTCTCACTCACAGACCTGCCCCACTGCACTGACCGTACTTTGAGCAGCAAGCGTTCAGGAGACACTCCCATTATTTTGAAGAGCTGTGAGTGCCCTGGGGAGTATTTCAAGATTGAGGGTTGCTTGGTAGGAAGCTGGTTTCTCTTGGCATGAAAGGAATGGAGCCAATGAGCCGTGAGGAGCTCTGTGTCGGGCAGTTGGGTGACGGGGGCGGGGCCTGGTGGCCGGTTGGCTTTGCTGCTGAGAAAGGGGTGGGGAGTTGTGCTGCGTGCTGGTGCTTTGGGCGGAGGAGGGCGGGGACCCGGGCGATCGGATCGTGGGGAGGAGCTGGTTCCTAACCCCACCCCGGGTTTTACCGAGGCGAGATAGGTGGGAGGGGAGAGCGACTTAGCCCAAGGCCCACCACCCAGGACTGCTGCTCAGACACTCACTGCTTAAGCAGCCCACCCCTCCTCCAGGCGGAGATTTGGAAATGAGGAAGAGTGTCTTTCATTCCGGGGTTGATTTAAACTTTTGTTTTTGACTAGGGAATATATTCACATGAGTCAACCTTCCAAGGTAACCCAGCAGTAAGGAGTGAAAAGCCAGTCCCCTCCATCTCTGCCCCCCGTCCCTGTAAGCCAGCAAGGTTATCAGACACTTGTGTATCCTTTGAGTATTTTTACGCATAAGCACACAGTGGCCCATTACATTCAATGTGTGCACTCTGCTATCATATCAATTTATCTTGGAGTTAGTTCATTCCCTAACAGCACATACAGAGCTTCCTTTTTCTGGCTACACGGCATTGCTTTAACCGTGCTTTAATCAATCTCCTGTTGATGGGCATGAAGATTATGTCTAATTTTCTGCTATTATAAATAACGCTGCAGGAATGACCTTATATGTAGGTCACTTTACACAAGTGTAAGGACATCTGTAGCAGTGGAACTGCTGAATCAATGGGAATGTACAAAGATAATTTTGACATATGTTGCCAAATTGCCCTTTATAGAGGTTCTACCAACTTCTGTTCTACCAACAATGGATGTTCATTTGAACCAGGTACACTTCTGGCCATTTCCTCCAAATGTCAGTTTTAGAAATCATGAGATAGCAAAGGATCCACCAACAGGCTGTGGCGTCTTCTGAGGGAAAGTCTCCTGTGACTGGCTTCTGGGATCTCGGCTTTCGGGATGCTCTTGGCATGAAATCTCCCTTAGGGAGGGAGAGTCTTCTTCAGAGGCACACAATTTGGGACCAGTGGCTTTGAGTTGTAAGCAAACTGAGGTCATCCTGAGAGGAGTGAGTGGCGTCCACAAGTAAGTCTGAGAACACCTCCCTGGCAGCAGAAAGAGCTCCGTGAAGAGATGGGACCAAGCACACATTATGGAGACATTTTGGATAGGCACATAACTCGCTGAGCCCTGTGGTTCCTGCTGGGGTAGTGGAGCGGATCTGATTCACTCAGCAGCTGTGTGTTGGGTGCCTGTATTGAGTGGTGGGTCTGGTCCACACTTTGGTTGCAGGAGACGGGCAATGAGCCAGTCACACCAAGCACAGCCACCTGAGGCCATTGTGAAAGCACACTTGACCTCAAGCCCTGCACGCTGAACATCCGGTTCCTACCCCACCCGGCTACCTTTGCTGTAGGTAGCAGAACTGTGGTGGTCCCAAGACTGTGGTGAGGGAGCTAACAAGTCAAACCAAGCAGTATACATTCACCTGCCAGGGGATGAGGTCTGCAGATCAGCCAACATGTGAGAGAACTCCAGAAAGTGCCAGTACTAAACATGTTCAGGATTTGCCTTGCAACACAAGAATATCTGCTTCCCGCTTTAATTCTTCACTTTGGTGGCTAGGTTATCCCTGGTATGTTCAAATACCTTCAAATTGGAGAAGTGCAATTATAGTTACATGGAAATTAGGAGCACGTGAAAATACATTATTAAACCACCTCATATATTTTCCCTCTTCAGTCGTTCGGAAGGAATTCCTTCTTGGTTTAAGAACTTATTTATTACCCACAGTAGGGCACGCGTGTGACTTTGTCCCTCATTTGAAATTCTGAAATTCTGGGAATTTGTCCCAAGTCCTGGGAACTCTACTTCCCCAACCACTAAACGACAGGAAATAAACCAAAAAAGGCGACTTATGCTTGTGTCATGACAGAATGCCTGTGTTTTTGTCTTTAAACGCTGTTTAAGTTTGTGGAAACAGTGTCTTTATTGATTTTCTGAGACCTAGGCCATTCGTGTGCGGGGGTAGGGGAGGGTCGATGGGGAAAGGGGTATGTGCCAGTTTCTGTATCTGCCGTGTTCAGGGATCACTGCCCTGTTTTTCAGATGACTTTGGAAAATTACTCTTGGCTGAGGCCCTCCTGGAGCAGTGTTTAAAGGAGAATAATGCCAGGATAAAAGACTCCATCCCTTGGCTGGAGAAGAATGAGCCAAAGATGAATGAAGCCAGAAACCATCTAAGTAGTATCCTTAACCACGGAAAGCTGTCGGTGAGTTGTCAGCCCTCCAAGCCTGTCGCTACCCCCCCACCCCGCTCCTCTCTCTCCTCCTTCCTGTATGCTGTCAGGCCCTCCTTTGGTCATCAGTCACCTGAGCAGCAAGTGCCTCTTAAGGGCTGGCCTTGCACTGCCCAGTATAGTAGCCATTAGCCATATGTGCACTTGAAATATGGCTAGTCCAAACTGACATGTGCTGCCAGTGTAAATCATACCGTGAATTTCAAAGACTTAGTACAAAGCAAAGAATGTAAAAGATCATTAATTCTTTACATTGATAACATGTTAAATGATAATATTTTAGATAAATTGGGTTAAGTAAAATGTTATTAAAATGAACTGTACGTATTTTTACCTTTTTTAATGTGCCTAGAAAATTTTACTAGAAAATTTAAATTACCCATGTGGCTTAATTTATATGGCTTAAGTTATGTTTCAATGAAACACTACTTGGTTGACCTAGTACGTGCCGGGTCCTCCTTGGGGTCTCAGGGAAATAAAACCTCAGTGAGCCCAAGATCTAATGGGAAATAAGCAGACATGCAGAGTTGGCTAGTGACAGAAACTCAATAACATGAGAAGCCAGTTTACGTCTGTGTGCATTTACTGAGCATCTACTGTATGCAAGGAACTGAGGGGAGGCTTAGAGGGAAGTAGAGTCACAGATTTCTCTAGACTTTTACTACTCAAAGTGTGGTCCACCCACCCATAGAAGGGGCATCATCTAGGAGCTGGTTAGAATTTAACAAGCTCTCTGGGTGATTTATGTGCACATTCAAGTTTGAGACTGTTCCAAATGACAGTGTATCTTGAGCTATAGCCGAGGTATTGGTATGTCATTAGAGACCCAAAGATGTGATTTTTCAAGACATGTTCCAAAGTAATATATTTATTGACCTACACATCTGATTGCCACCTAGTATGTGCAGAGCATTGTGTTGTGTACTTTGAGGGCAATAAAGAGGAGTCCAGCATGGACCCTGTCCTCTGGGAGGTTGCAGGTCTACTGGGAAGATAAGTCCTATCATCGTCAGATTGTCCGTTGTGGACTGTGACACATGCCGCAGACGTGGTGTACATGTGCAGGCCAGTCCGAGGGGGGCACTCCTTGGGGTGAGGTAGGAGTCAACTCCGGGAGATGGTAGTACTAGAATTAGGCCCGTGGGGGAGGGCTGGCTCATGAAGAGGGAGGAATATGGACATACAGAGATAGGACAGAACGTTCCACGCTAAGGAAGCAGTGTGTAATCTAAGGAAGGACTCTTATAAGAATTGCATTAAAATATGTTCATTAGTAGGAACAAAAGGGAATGGTGGGTAATTAGCTTATAAAAATACACTGGAGCCAGAGAATAAGGACTAGAACACCAGACCAAGAAGTGTCCAGCTTTTTCTGTAAGCAGTGCGGGGAGGATGTACTGGAAGTTTTCAGGTTGCTGCCTTTAGACTCCTCAACAGGAATTATTGTAACTCTGGCTGATTTTACATCAATTTAAAATAGCTGCTTGACCCTGCGCATGTCCCCTGACCTTGTAGGCCCTCCAGTTCCTCATCTGCCAGTCAAAAGGGTTGTACTTGATTGGTGGGTCCCCACCTTTTCCACCATGACCCCCTTTAATTTTTTTCTTTCCAGTAGACTCCATTAAATATTTTTAAATTGTTTTTAAAATAAAAATGACTCCAGTTTATTGTAAAAAATTCACTACGTACACAAGTAATTTGACTAATAAATAAAAGTTTTTGTTTGTCACCCCCAGCCGATTCCCATCCTCAGAGTTGAGCACTGGTCACCACCTGGCGTGTGTCCCATACTCCTTTCTCTGTGTGTTAAAAACACACATACACATATAAAACTTTCTTATTAGAGTCGTAAGATGCATGTTTGACAAGTAGCTTTTTTGCATAAGAACTGTCCCTTGGAGTTCTCTCCATCCAATGCCTCATTCGTTGTATTGGCGGAATAATATCCACATGTATTGTTGAAGAAACTGTTTTGTCTACCACATCACATGTATTAAGTACAAATTTTATCATGCTTTATTCATCAAAGACACATACTGAAAAATTCCCTGTTACCCAGGCAAAAGCCAAAAACTTGATGTTGATCAGGCAAAATAAAACATTAAAAGTAGTGTGTGTGATTCTCATTCTTAGCCCAAAGGCCAGAGGGTATTCTTGTGGCTGGGGGTGGTCTTTCCTGGCAGCAGAGGAAACCCCAGGTAGATTCCTGTGTATCCTGAGTAGCTCTGATGGGACGAGGAGGAGAACGGAGAGCTGGGTCCTGAGGCACCTTGGTGTAGTTTGAGACCTACTCTCAGTGATCTCTAAGATCCTGTCCATCTCAGTTCTGTGGAGGTTGATGCAAACGAACCATTTGTCATAACTTGTTCTCCATGGAGCGCCAGGCATTGCACCATCTCATGGGTGCCTCACGGTAACCCTCTCAATGGTATTTCCTAGTGTCTACATTTTCCAGGTAAAGAAACTGAGACCCAGGACATGTTAAGTCACTCAGCCAAGGACCGCAGTAGCAAGTGCAGGACTTAAACACAGGCCTGTTTATCTCCACATCCTAAGTTCTCATGGCTTTGCCACTTCTCAGTGCTATCTCCCCAAGTCCTGGCGTGGAGGCAAAATAATGACAGAGGAACTTGGGTTAATGTTTGTGATGATGACACTCCTGCTTTTATAGGTCCCATTTTGCCTCTGACGTTTTTGCTCATCTGTTCTCTCCTCTTACCTGGGCATCCATTGATGGTCGTGCATCCCTTTTTATTGATAGAGACCAGGAGGCACAAAGCCTAGGGGACAGGCCTGCTCCACACAGCACAAGGATTGTGCCCCAGACGGAGTGACTTCCTGCACAGCATCCTTCCACTGGGCCAGGGCTCTGTGGTTCCCTGACTGTTGGATTGACAGGCCGAGAACATTTCAAATTCAAATACATGGGTCCCACAGAGTGTAGCCAACTTTTAATTCTGCCATATATGCGAACAGACATTAAAAAAAAAAAAAGAAACAGCAAAACTGGACCACCTTCTATTACCATCATTCCATAAAAGAAAATACATCTTAACACCAAAAAACAAGACACATATGCTTTCAGCACTAAGGGCAGCTTTTCAAATAGTATCAGTTTAGCTTTAGGAAACGTGCAGCACGTTGTGCTTAATTTCCCCCCAGCCTGGTGGACGCTCTGTGATAGACCGTCATTGGTCCACCAGGGACCACTGAGCCCCCCCTGTCATCACGCCCTGAAAATTGTACTTCAGAGCCGCCCTTTTCCCCATTCACGGCAGAACAGGATAATAACAACAATTACTCATGCCCTGTATTTATCTAGCTGCTTTCTAAAGAAACGTTCACAGCTCTTTGGTGAACTTTGCACTATTAACGCTCTTGGAATTGCCGTGACGGGAGATGGGGGTTGGTGTTAGGAGCCCGTCCTCACAACGGGGAAAACAGGGCTGCGCAGGGAGGAAATGTGCCTGTGGCTTCAAACCAGTGGGGAGAACAGCAGCGATGTTGCCCATCTTAGAGGGTCCACGGGCTACATGCCTCTGGGGGGGTGTAATCTATGACCCTGGTCCAGCAGAGTGGGTGGCCTATTTGGGGAGACTAGCAAACGCCCTTGAAAAAAAGTCAGCCTTTGAGAAGTAATCAATAGTCAGCGGGTCAGGCACGCAGAGGCCAAATGGGTCCACTTGGAAGAGGCATTGCCGGAATTCAGCAGAACGGAGGCTTCCAGGAGGAGGTGGACCTGAGCAAAGCCCCAAAGGATGGAAGAGAATCTGGATAGCTTGAGGGAAAGGGGAGGCTTCCCGATTGGGAACGTGTGTGAGCCGAGGCAGCATGCGTATGTACAAAAACTGGCGAGGAAGGAAAAGTTGGCTGTTTTGTGTTCCATGTATCTTAGCTGGCTTTTGAGAGGACAGTAGATGGTGGGGAGTGGTGGAGGCTTCCCCTGGGGTCACATGTGCCCCAGACTCCGGAAAGGAGTCAGAGGCAGCACCTTCCTGTTGGTGGCAGGCCAGGAGGGGGGGCCATCTCCAGGGAGCTCTGTGGACAGGGCTGGTGCTAGTGGTCGGGACCATGCCCAGAGTCTGGCCGGAGGGGTGGTGGGCCGGCTGAGCACAGACATGGAGGCAGCAGGCTAGAGCAAGTGGCCTCGGAAGGCGGGAGATCTTGGAGCTGAGCTGGGCCCACGTCAAAGGCTAGGACTCTCAGGCAGGGTCAACCAGAGCTCGAGGGACCCTGAGGGAGGCCCTGAGAGTCCTTGTATGGAGTGAAGATTTGGGCATAAACAGCACTTGAAAAAGTAGGGCAGAGAGAACAGGTTTGAATTCAGGTACTTGATTCTGCACTTTCACCCACTTCTGATGAGGGAAAGCGGGTGGCCCAGCAGGCCTTTGCTCTCCTCCCTTCTGTCCCACACTGCTGATGTGGCCGCTCTCCCCATAGACGTCCTCCGGCTGTGGGTGGGAGCTTCAGCTTCAGGCCTCTCACCTGCGTGGGCTCTTCCCAAGGCCTCTCACCTAATTTGTTTGTGTTTATGCATATATGTGTGTATAGAGGACCCCTCAGTTTTATAAGCTTCAGGCTTCACAAAACGTGGATGGGTCCCTGACTCCCCACTTGTGCTGAGAAAAAATACCTGAATTCCTTCCTGAGTGCCAGCCTTGGGCTGAAGCCTCTGGGGATTGCAGAAGAAAGAAGACAGAGCCTAGTCTCCACAGGCTGCCTGCAGTCTAGCTAGGGGCCTAAGACACACGCTCATGGAACAATTAGGGGCTCCTATAAGAATTTCAAGAAGAAGAATTTCAACAAGTAGGCCAGGGACTGCAGGTGTGGAAAGAAGGGAGCAGATGGCATGAGCTCGAGGGTCAGGGGAGGCTTCTGGGAGGGGGAGAGAGCTTCTGAGCAGGGACTTAGAATTGTCATGGCTCAGTGGGGGTGGTATTCATCCCAGGGTACCTGGCGGGGGTGGGGACAGGGGCTTTGGGACAGAAGCCTACTAATGTGGTCCTGGTCCTTTCAGCCACAGTACATGTATGAGGCCATGCTTATCCTGGGCAAGCTGCACTACGTGGAGGGCTCGTACCGAGATGCCATCAGCATGTATGCGCGGGCTGGGATTGACGACATGTCCGTGGGGAACAAGCCCCTGTATCGGATGCGGCTGCTGGCAGAAGCGTTTGTCATCAAAGGTAGGTATGGGCGCCGATGGGGGCTCCCCACGCTCGTGCCCAGCTCCTCACACTCAGGCCCCCTGTGCCAGGCGCAGGCTGCAGCTGTAGGGCAGCAGATGCTGCATTGAGGGTGGGCCTGCTGCCGAGGTCCAGGCTGTTTCACCCCTGGTAGTGCCCAGGCACTGACCTGCCAGGTGGAGACCAGTGGTAACCCTGCATGCTGGCTGACAGCAGGCGCTAGGCTGGATGTCAGAAGACTCAGGTTCTCGCCCTGGCTCTGTTGGCAACTAGTTACCCACTATGTGCCTGTGGGCAAATTACCTCTTTATCTTTCTTAGCCTTAGTTGACTAGTCCGCAAGACAGGGTGGTAATACCTGCCCTCACGGGGTTACCATTACCAGGAGGAATCAGTATTGTAACCAGGTGAAGAAAGGCTTAAACAACGTGCCATCCCATTGTCAGGCTGGTGCTGGTGGCTGACGTTGGCTACAAATCGGGTACTCGATGGGGTAGAGGAGTCTGTCACACCTCAGCTATTTGTTAGGCACCTGCTGTGAGCGGCCCAGGGAGGTGGTGCCACGATCCAGTGATGGGCAGGTCAGAACCAGTTCCCAGGGCGAGGGGTACTCTGGTGGGGACCCAGGCACACAGGGTCAACGATGTAGGAAGTAGATGATACGGGGTGCTGTGGATGTCCCAACTGGGGTACTAGTATCATTGAACTGGATCCTGAAGCCATTCCATGTTAGTAAAAACTCTACTCCAAACTTTGTGCTTCAGGCTGACACTTTCTGGATCCACAAGCCCTGGGATCACAGAGCCTGAGGGGTGGCCCTTGGTGGTAGTGAGGTTTTGGGAGCCCCACTGCCCAGGTATCTTGACTGTTTGATCATCTCCCTATTCCAGCACAAACCAACCCCTACAGAAAAGTTTAGAAATGTATGTGCCCCTGTGGGGATTTGGTGTCTGGCATTGGTAGAGTATTTGTCACCCTCTTTCCATCATAGACAGGGATGTTCTCCCATCTTGTATATGGGGAAACTGAGACCCAGAGAGGCTATATAGCTTGCCCAAAGTTACCCAGAGATTTGCAGTGGAGCCAGGACTGAAACCTCCACTCTCTGACATCGGCCTTGGAATATGAGTCCACACCCCCATTCCTCTGTCACCCTTGGGTCGCAGGGGATTGACTGTGACATCTTTGCAGGGCACAGCCTCCTTGTCCCTGGCTGATGGGGCTTCCTGAGGGCTGTTTATCCACTGCTGGGTCCCTGGATCCCTTTCCTCCTTGAGAGATTGTTCACACCATCTCAGGAAATCTTTTGGGAATGTCACTCTAGACAGATCTGGTGCCAGCCAGCAGGAGGGCAGGTGCCCATCTGGATGGTCCAGTCTGTGAGCTCTTCTCCCTTTGCCCTCCTGTCCCCCTTCTCTGGGTCCCTGGCACAGGCCAGACTTGAGGGTGATCTTCATGTGACATCTGGGTCTTTCGGGCCTCTTGGAAACCACTTCTGCCATGGACTTTCTTAACCTAACACCCTTCCTTGGGGGTCCTTTCCAGCACTTTTTTCCTGTAGACCTGGCTCGGTGCCTACTGCTCCCTGTCTCCTGCTCTCTACTCTTTCCAGCACACCTCCAGCTTCTTGGTGGTCAGAGGTCCTGCAGGGGAGGTAAGGAGCCGGGCACCGCGGCGTGGGCTGCTCGGTCATGGTCTGTGCCAGCTCCCCGCCCCTCACTGACTGCATGCGGCCTCCCACTTGCCTGCCTCCTCTCTCCCTGTCCTCCTTGTCCTGTTACAGTGACTGTGCCCTGTTGCTTGGCATGCTGCGTTTCACCTGGTTCACCTGTATGTGCTTGAGACCATGCACAGGACCTCCAGCGTATGCATGATGATGTTGATTTTCCTGGGTTTCGGGGTACCCAGCGGTTCTCCCCATCCAGAGAGTAGGGGGTGGGGATGGCTGGTCATGGGTCCTGACACTTTTTATGAGCAAAGGGGTTGTCTTGGTCTGCCATCACAAAATACCATAGTCCAGGTGGCTTAAAGAACAAGAATTTATTTCTCACAGTTCTAGAGGCTGGGAAGTTCAAAATCAAGGTATCAGTAGGGTCAGTGTCTGGGGAGGGCCGCCTTCTCACTGTCCTCGCATGGCCTTTCCTCCATGTGTACATGGAGCGATTCCCCTCTCTTCCTTTTCTTACAAAGCTGCTAATCTCATCATGAGTCCCCACCCTCGTGACCTGGTCTAACCCTCACCACCTGCCATGGCACCATCTCCGCATACCATCATATTGGGGGTTAGGACTACAACATATGAATTTGGGGAGGACACAAACATTTGGTCCATAGAAAGGATGGTGGCAGCAGGAGGCCACGGAGTCCACAGGATAATGATCCTTGTTAAGCCCTCCCTCTGCCAGGTCCGCCTTCATTGGATCCACACAGAACCCAAGTGCGGATTCTCCTCATTCCCGTGTTACAGACCAGGAGTTACAGTTGAGGAGGTGGAGGGATTCATTTGGGTTTCACAGGAAGTGGTACAGCCAGGATTTGAACCCAGGCAGCCAGAGCTCATAGACACCCATGGTCGTGCTGCTCAGAATTCTAGACTGAGAGGAATCATAAAAATGATCTAGGCCAATCCCTCATGTTACAGATGAGGAAACCAAGGCTAATAAAAGTGAAGCAACTTACCCAGGACATCAGTTAGCTAATATCTGAACTAGAATGTTCTACCCTCAGGCAGCCTCTGGATTTTTAGGCTCTGTCAAGCTCTAGGTCGCCTCTGCCGAAGCCTCCCCTGCCTACTCCGGAGCACTCCAACTAGCCAGGGCCTTATACCACAGCTTATTTGCCATTTGCATTAGATTCTGCTCCGTGGTTCCATTTGGCTCCATCCAGTGGATCAGGGAGTTTGCTTCTCAGGCACAGCTGGCTGGAGGGAGGAGGATGGGCCAGTGTACCTTGGGGAAGCCTGAGGTGGACAGGCCTGGAGGCTGTGTCAGGAGTTGCGTGTGGTTGTCTCCAGTGTGGAGCTCTTGTTCTTATTGGAGGAGTCAGGAACAGGTTCTGGGGCTCTTCACCTCCACCCCCCAAAGACATAAAAACACATTCAACTCACCTCCTTTTGCCTCCAAAGCAGAGGGACTTGGCAGCGTGACCCTCTGAGGCCTGTCTCACAGGACTTGGCCTTCCTCTGAAGTGGGAGGGACATAAGTTAGACCACAAGATGCCTCTTGACTCGCAGGGAGGGCTTTAGACATCAGTCTGGGAAAGAAGGGGGTAGTTGCAGCCGTCTTGGGTTTCTCCTGCCTGAAATGCAGAAACGCACACATACATGTATGTGCAAGACGGGGGTACGTGACCCTGCAACTTCTCTAAGGGGAAGAAAGGTATTATCCATGTCAAGTTTGTTCAGAAATAGTATCAAAACCACAGAGTTTTCACTAAGATAGAAAAATAAAGCAGCTTCGTGGGAAGACCTGTCATTTCCCTGTCTGAGCAATCTGTGCCCAATCTCGTGGTGGTACCTGGGAGGTGGGCTGGCCCTTGTCAGAGCCTCTGGCTTTGGAGTAAGAACTGCTTCTTCCCGGATCATGCCTCCAACTCCTGGCTGCAGAGAGGCAGCCAGGTTGACTTACCTGCCACTCAGTAATGGGCCTGTCCGGTGGCCAGCTGCTCCCAAGTCACCCGCCGGCCCTGGGCAGAGCTGAGAGCCCTTCCCCTGCCCGTCAGATTCTCCTGTTCAGTCCTTCATTCCCCAAGTACCAATTCCTGAGCCCCTCTGGTATACTTGACTTCCATGGTACACCCGGAAACACGGGGTGTGGACCCTTCCCTCTGGAACCAGGTCAGACTGCGGAGGGGAGGCAGGATTATCGCGTGTGAACCACCCAGAAGCTTGATAGAAATGCAGAGTCTCAGGCCCCTCCCCAGACGTATTGAATCAGAACTTGCATGTCACCTGCATCCCCAGTGATGTGTGTGCACATTCCAACTCGAGAAACACTGCTCTGGAACTCTTGTTTCGTACATATTTGTTGACTGGCAAATTCACCTTCAGTTCATCTCTATAAGATGGAAGGTAGTTGTTAACGCCCATTATATGAATGAAGAAACTGAGGCTTGCCGGGTGTCTCAGCCTGTATGTACCAGAGCTCAGCTTGGTGGCCAAGTGGTTGTCTCCCCAGCTTGTATCCTGCCTGTGACAGAGGAGCCCGCCAGAGGTCATAGGGAACAGTTATAGTTAACTCCGATGGATTCATACAGGCAGGAAGGGTATAGGAGTTGCGGAAGCCCAGAGAAAGAGAAGTTGCTGGCACTTACTGTAGTGCCTGGGGTCTGGCCAGGAGAGACAAGGCATTTGGACACAGTCATTCTGTCCCTGAGGGTAGCCCAGAGGGGGCCCTTACTGGGCCTTGTGGAGATAGGGGACTATAGCCTTTCCTGGCCTCCTTCAGCCCTGAGTGGGAGCTGTACCCACCAATGAAGCCCTGTTCTGCTGTCCTGTGTGTCTGTTTAGTACAGAAGCAGCCCGGGGCCCTGGTGTCAGTGGGCTAGTTGGCCAAAAAGCACACGTTTAGATGTCAGCATCAGTCACCTTGCTTCAGAATAGAGAGCCTGCCCCACTCCTACCCACCCTATGCCCCAGGCCCTGCAGTGGCTCCATTGGGACTTCTGCCAGCCCCTTATCCCTGCCCAAGCATGTCATATACCAGGGGACGGCCCTAGGAAAGGAAATGTTCCCCGCGCCTTCCAGGTGCAGGTGATAGATGGCACAGCCCACCACTGCTTTGGTTTGTTTGGGGGGAACATCTCCCATTTACTTTGTATTAAAAAGCAATTTAGTATACTTTGGTTTCGAGGCTCTTCGCAGGACACATGAGTGCCGTCCACTCTCATGAAGCCCTTGGCAGAACCCTGCTCGTTTGATTCCGTGTGCTCCTGGCTGCCAGCCCTGTCTCCCCACGGAACTGGAAGCCCCTGGAGGACAGGTGGTCATCTCTTCTGCACCCCCAGTGTCCTCTCTCTGTCCTCCCTTTCTGGAGCCCCATGCTTCAGCCACATGAGGTCTGTTCCTGGCATCCAGCCGGATCTCTTAGGTTGGTGCAAAAGTAATTGCGGTTTTTGCAATTATTTTTAACCTTTTAAACCACAATTATTTTTGCACTAATCTAATACAAAGTTATGTCCCTTTACCTTTTCTTGGGTCTCTGTCCTCGCAGTGGCCCTAATGCTCCGTTCAGACAGCTCAGGGGCTTCCTCCACCAGGAAGTTTCCCTTGGTTGTTCACCCTCCAGCATTCTCTCCCTTCTTCAATCTCATTTGGACCTGGGCCCAGCACATCTCCACAGTTAGAGGTCAGTATGTTCTTCCTGCCAGGGGCCTATCCTCTCATACCATGTTTCCCCGAAAATAAGACCTAGCCGGACAATCAGCTCTAATGCGTCTTTTGGAGCAAAAATTAATATAAGACCCGTTCTTATTTTACTATAATATAAGACCTGGTCTTTATGATATAATATAATATAATTATAATATAAGATAATTAATACAATACAATATAATATAGTAATACAACATAATACCAGGTCTTATATTAAAATAAGACCTGGTCTTATATTAATTTTTGCTCTAAAAGATGCCTTAGAGCTGATTGTCCGGCTAGGTCTTCTTTTCAGGGAAATAGGGTCTATATGTGGAATTCCAGGTTCTTAGCTGGGAGGGGGCAAAACCCTCACTCCTATACCTGACCTCCACTCAGCCAGTCCTGTACTTCAGGAATTGTCCCCTCTGACATCATGCTTCTGGAATCAGTTTCTCTATAACCAGACTTATGGTTGTAATGACAAAAATACAACTCCAACTAGCTGGGAAAGCAACAACCAAAAGGGGGAGGGACTGGAGATTTCTGAGCCTGTGTAACTAGCAAGTTGTTGGGGTAGGTGGCATCAGGCATAGCTGGATGCACGCGCTCCACGTACTGAGGTCTTTCTCAACAACTCCAGGCTTACATGGTCCTACAGCGTAGCACTCACAACCTCAGACAGAGAGTGTTTCAGGGACCATTCTCATTGACCTGGCTTAGGCTCATGCCCACCCTGGAACCAGTTACAGTGACCAGTTCCTAGGTTGCTAGGTTGGTGCCAGGGGTAGGATTCCCCACCTGAATCTTTTGGACAGAGTTGGAGGAATGGTTCCTCAAAGGAAAGTCAGGATGCTTTCACCAAAGTAGGTGAAAGGTTCGGAGGGCAGAACCCAGAGCTCAGGCAGAAGTGACTCACCTCAGGTTATCCCAGTAGTGACTGTGTCCGGAATTGAACTTGTCTTTCTTTGACTCTGGCTTTTGGGCTCATCCTTGATGCCCAAGTTGTGGAGCCTTCCCAGGTGAGCTGGGAGGTGAGCCTGAGCTTAAGGAGGAATCATCTGCAGATGAGGGGGAGAGATACTTCCAGGTAAAATCCAAAGGGAAGTGGACGTGGCTTGTTTGGAGGAGGGGTGTAATCACACCTTCTTGGAGAGGCTGTGCGTGTGGGAAATGAGGGTGCATTGAGAGCCCGGCAGTAAGGCTCAGGGTGTCCCTTTATGCTGGAGTTCTAGAACTTTGGCCCCAGGTAGCCCCACCATAACCGATGTGGCACAATCTGTGTCCCCTAAAATCAGGCCCACCTATTGGTCAATCCCGCATGTGTTCTGCCTGGAGCAGAGGGCTCTGGGCCCTAGACTCTAAATCTAAACCTTTGTGCATCCAGGGGGACACAAAGGGTGCATCCTTTCACCAGTCCTCTTTGCTGTTAGTCTAAGCACTGAGGGATATGCCCAGCTTTGATGAACGTGCAGGATGCTTTAAGACCTGCACCTTTGACACCTCAAACCTTTCCCAATTCATGCCCAAAAGCCCCAGTGCCATCATCCACCTCTCAGAGGGCTGTTCTGTGGCAAAAGTCTTCCTTCTCTCAAGCCTTCCTGTGTTGCTTTCATTTCTCTGGCACTAGCTCAGTGTGGTAGTGATATGGAGAATGACCCCTCTTTCTCTAGCTTTGAGTCCTGCCCTGAGTCTACAGACCTTAGTCCTTGGTGCCTAATTTGGGGCTCGTTGTAGCCTCATAAATGGGCAATGGGCCCTTTGAAAACCAATTCTGCCCTGGGTTCCGCCTTGCCAACCCCCCTCTTGATCTCACGCACAGCCCAGCACAGGGAAGCCCCAGTCCATGCTCTGGTCAGACTTGTCTGCCAGCTGACCAGTAGAAGATTGGCCTGGCTATGGAGAAAAATGGCCCCAGTTCACCCAAAACACTGCAGTGAGATGCTAAATTGTGATGGTGCTATGAACAATAAAAATGTAAAAGACATTAAGCAGGCAGGAGAATTACAGTCTGCAAATTCTCCTCGCCCCTCAAGATTTTTTTTTCCTTTTTCTGTTCTCTTTCAGCCAATGCAACCCCAGCTATTCTGCTCTCACCTGAGATTTTGTGACTTATTAAAACTTCTAAAAATAAAGAACCAGGCTACTCCTAGCGCAGGATATGGTGACAGATTTGGTTTGGGTTTTTTTTAGTCCTGGTATGGCAGGAATTAGCTGTTTATTTTGGTTTACTTCTCAAAGGGGCGTGGGCTGTTCGCCTTGACAGGAAGCAGGTCAGCACTTCTGGTACTGCTTCCCTGGCCCCAGACTGTGGGCCACGGAGTGGGAGCCTGGCTTCCAGATGGAGAGGAACGAGCAGGCCTGGGCAGGCGGCTGTTGAAGGGTCTTAGAAGGAGGCGGGTGTGTTACTTGTGTGCACACCAAGCCTTTGACAAATGCCTTCCTGGACTGCAGGATACAAAACAGCAAGATGATAAACAGAATCCCAGGAAGATCACCATGGGGCCGGAGGGGAAGAAGTTGGTGTGGTCTCCACACATCTTCTCCTGGCAGCCCTTTCCTCCATTGTTGGAGGCCACCCTGGAGAGTAGTCAGTGAGGGTGTGGAGTGTGGATAGGGCTTGGAGGGGTTCATTTGAGAAACCAGCTCCGATACTTGAGTGATGAGCCATACTCTCATCAGATACACACGGGAAAGGTGAGCCACCATGGGCTGACCAGAAGCCCGAGACTTGGGAGCCCCTGCTGGGGTCACTGAGAGTAAGGTATGACAGCTGGAGCCTGGGCCGAGAGAACAGACAGTATTGAAGCCTGAAGACCAGGAGCTGGACTCTGGACTCTGTCACTTTGAGCTGAGTGGTGTTGGAAGGAATCTCTTCTCCCTGAATTTGATTTCTCATTTGTCATTCTAGGGAAGGGCTAAACCTCTACCTAAGAGGTCATTGTGAACATCGCTTGAAAATGTTTTCCAAGAGCATACGTTCTATTCTTTATAAATAGCATCTAGTTTCATTGTCACCACCACCCTATGAGATAGGCATTGCTAGTCTGCAATACCATTTTTTGTGTTTTGGGAAATTTAGATCTCCATAAACATTTTGAGGTATATCCTCCCAGTCTTTTTTCCTACGGGTTTATATGTGTTTTTTTAAACAAAAATAAGTTCATACAAGATTATTTTATAACCTGTTGTTTTTTAAGTTAATATTTTTATGAACCAGTTTCCAGTACATATCTGCATCACTACTTAAAGTGGCTTCATAGCATTTCATTGTAAGAATCTCCTGTAATTCAGCAAACTTGTTCCCTGTTATTGGACCTGTAGTTTAAATCTCTCTCTTTTTTTTTTTTTTGCCATTATAAACAAGGCTGCAGTGGGTATTCTTGAAACTAAATTTCTGCAAATATCATTATTATTTTTTTTTATAAGATAAATTCCAAGTAGAGTTACTAGATAAAAGCATCTGCACTTTTTGGAGACTTTGATACATGGAGTCAAATTGCTTACTTTAAAAAAAAAAAAGTTTTCAATTGATAAAATTTACAGAACATAAAGTTTAGCATCTTAACCATTAAACATTTTTAATTGTGGTGAAATACACTTAAGATAAAATTTACCATCTTAACCATTTTTAAGTTCATAGTTTGGTAGTGTTAAGTTTACATTATTGTGCAAACAATCTCCAGAACTCTTCATATCACAAAACTGAAACTCTATCCCCATTAAATAACACCCCATTTACCCCGCCCCCCAGCTCCTGGCAACCACCGTTCTACTCCCTGTCTCTGTGAGTCTGACTACTCTAGGTCTGGGAACCTCATAGAAAGTGGAATCATGTAGTATTTGTTTTTTTGTGACTGGCTTATTTCACTTAGCATAATGTATTTAAGGTTCATCCACATTGTCACTTATGGCCAGATTTCCTTTGTTAAGGCTGAACAATATTCCACTGTGTACATATACCACATTTTGTTTATTTATCCTCCAGTGAACACTTGGGGTTGCTTCTACCTTTTGGCTATTGCGAATAATGTTGTTATGAACATGGGTGTACAAATATCTCTTCCAGACCTTCCTTTCAGTTCTCTTAACCCAGAAGTGGAGGTGCTGGGTCATGTGATAATTCTATTTTTAATATTTTAAGGAACTGCCAGGCTGTTTTCCATAGTGGCTGTACCATTTTACATTCTCACAGTTGCCCACTCTTGTGTGTGATTTATGAGGGTTCTTCCCTATCTGGCCTTGAGATTTCCTCCCTGAGGGCCGAAGCAATGACTCACATTTCTTCTTCCCCCAACCTCGCCCAACCCAGGATCCCCAAACTCTGTGTTTAGCCCTCTATGGGTGCCCTGTGCTCTGGAACCAGTTGGGTAGGCAAGAGGGGGCCGGGGTGGGGGGGGTCCACCCATCTGGAAAGTTCCATTGCAGAGGAAGCGGTGTGCTCTCCACCTCTGCATCCCAGGGTGGGGCTTCTTGGAAGGGCAGCTGTCTGGGATGTGATGAGTCATCTCAGACTGAAGAGGCTGGGACCAGCCTGGGTGTTGAGCCCCTAGTCGTGCCAGGATCAGCTTGCCTGCAAACCAGAAATTCTGAGGTAATGAAAAAGCAAGCATTGCTCTTGAAAGGGACCCTCCCTTGGCTTGTAGAGCTGAAAGGCCCCTCTGCCAGTGGGAATCGGGAGGCAGTACCCGGCACTTCCTGGCAGCCCTGGCTTCCTACCTGACGGACCAGGCTGTGTTACAACCCCTGGGATCCTTTGAGGAGTGGGCCGAGGAGCCGCTGGTCTCCCTCTGGATCTAGTGTTGTGGTCTCGCCACTTGTGTTGAAACACTCAAGGGCAGAGGGTGCAGGGCATCCCAAAGGGTGGAGTGCCCAGCAGGTTTCCAATCAGATGTTTATGGACAGGAAAATGTACCAGCTTATGAATCAAAGAGTAAATAGAAGGTATAGAAGCCCTTTTTTATGGGAGGAAAGGGTGACTGGACTGTGAAAAGCCACTGCCAGCTCCAGGAAGTTTTTTGGTTTTCTGTATGTTGGAAATTATCTTACTGAGGAAAACCTCAGTACCTGTAGCCCTCTGCTTTGATCTTTTAGTTCTCCAGAATCATAACTGCTTCATTTTAAAAAGGCCTTATATCCATTATTTTTAGATAAATTGTCATACAGTAAGGTACACAAATCTTAAGTGTATAATTTGATGGGCAAGTGTAAACATCCGTGTAACCAACACCCCAATAAAGACAAAGGACATTTCCCCATCATCCCAGAAAGTTCCCTCAGGCTCTTTCCCAATTATTCCCCTCCCCCACCCTCACCCCTGCCCAGGCAATGATTGGTTGGTTTCTATTAATATAGATTATTTTTGCCTTTTTTTTGGAATAGCATATAACTGAAGTAATACAGCGTGTGCTTTTTGATATTTGGCTTCTACACAATATAATTTCTGAGAGATTCATCCATGTTGTATGCATGTCCGGAGTTTGTCCTCTTGTGTTATTTTTTTCCTGAGTAGTAGTCCATTGTATAAACGTACAATTTGTTTATGAATTCTTCAAGAACCATTATTTAAATGGAGTGGGAGAAGCCCCTTGGGCTGTACACTCAGCAGGAGTGGATGCATCCGTTCATCTATGCACCCATCAACTCACTCACTCAGTGCCAGGCCTGCTCTCACTGGGTGCAAAGATCAATCAGAAATGCACAGGTAGGATGGTGACCACATAGGACACAGGCATGCGCAAAGGAGATGCAGCGAAATATTCTGCTGGTTTGAGTCTGGGAGGCTTGAAAAGGTTTCAGAGAGGAGGTGGTTTTGCTGTGAGCTTTCAAGGAGGGTGGGATTTAGAATTCTCAGAGAAGCGTGGTGGAGAGGCCTCTGCTGGGAGCGGAAGGAACGAATGAAGCACGGGGGACGTGGAGGCCCCACAGACAGACATTACTAAATTCACCACTTTGCAGTGGCCATCAGACTGGCAGCCCGAACCTTCTGGGCAGCTGGCCTCGTCCATCCCAGTTCTGGGCCCAGAGGTGGGGTAGGAGGAAACCCCGCCAGCAGCACAGCTCTCAGTGGAGGGCCACAGCGCAGCTACGTCTTCTGGAGTTGGCGGCGTCCTCCTGCCATCTGCAGGTGGGCTCCCAGGCGAGGCCTACTGGACAAACAGTATGTTGACACCCTTCCTGCAGGGTGGACAGGCCCCGTGTCTGGGGAGCAGGGGCGGAACCAGCACTGGCAGTGAGCAGTGGAGCTTGCCTTCTCCTGCCTTCTTTCTACGTCTCCTCCAATGCTCCCTCTATGTCTCCTCCCCCTTCTAGTCCTCTCCAGTGAGGAGCTGAAATGGTCATGAGTCATTTGGCAGGAGGCACGTTGACACTCAACCTTTGTATTGAGCAAGGACCTTCGCAGGCTGAGGCACTGCGACCTTTGGACCTGTTCACACCCCAGCGTGGTAGAGGGCAAGGTCACTGCCTCTGTATGAGTTGGGATGTAACCAAGAAAACAATAATAATTCCTCACCTTGTGTTGGCAGAGCGCTTTGTACTTTGTCAGACATGATCAGGCTTGCCATCTCTTCAGCCAGCCAGCCAGCCAGTGCTCGCTGAGTGTCTACTATGTGCCAGGTTATGGAAAGGTAAACACAGTAGGATTGATGTCTTTCAGGAGCTTATAGTCTGCCTGCGCAAATATGTGAACAAATGAGTACGAGAAATGGTGGGGTGGGAATATGTACAGTATAGACCAGGGCCCAAGAAGGAAATGGTGGGTTATACCAGGGGACGTTAGGAGGGGCTCTGGAGAGGAGACGGCTCTCGGTGAGGCAGACGGGGTGTGGTCATTTTGGATGAACTGGGGCAGGGGTGTGCTTTATAGGCAGCAGGGCAGCAGCTGGGCGCAGGAGGTTGGGTGTGGATGTGGCAGTTGTGGTGTCTCCCACAGCTCGGGCTGCTGTACCAAAGTACCGCAGACTGGGTGGCGTATAGACCAGACATTTATTTCTCACAGTTCTGGAGGCTGGAAATCTGAGATCAATGCCCCAGTATGGTTGGGTTCTGGTGAGAGCCCTCTTCTAGGTCGTAGGCTGCCAACTTCTCGCTGTGTGCTCACATAGTAGAAGGGGTAAGGGAGCTCTCGGGGTGGTTTTCATAAAAGGGCACTTATCCTATTCATGAGGGCTCCACTCCCGGGACCTCATTCCTCCCAAAGGCCCCACCTCCTAATACCATCACATTGGACATTAGGTTTTCGATATGAATTTGTGAGCGGGGAGGGTGGAAGGGACACAAACACTCGGTCTGCAGCATACGGTGAGAAACAAGGCTGGGAGGTGACAGGAAGGATCTTGGAGGGCCCGGTATGGAGCTTCAGGAGTTTGAACCTTATGCTACAGCAGTGGGCACCCCTGAAGGGTTGTAAGGGGTGGAGTTTTGGAAGGATCGCCCTGGGAGCCACGTGCAGGATGGATTAGAGTGAGACTAGAGGCAGGGAGGCCAGCTAGGAGGCTGACGTGGTCATCCCCTCACTCGAGCTAAAGCCTGAAATAAGGCTTTAGCTTATTATGTAAGAGAAGGGAGGGGAGGGGAGGGGAGGTTTGAAATGTTGAGGGCTTGGTTTCAGTTGGATGCTGGGCATATAGGATTCTATTTTTATCATTCCTTCAGGGAGTGCATCTGGAGCACCAGTACATGACAAGTACTGTGTGGGGCACAAAAATGACAGCGACCTGGAATTTGCCCATTGGGGCCAACAGTCCAGGACAGCACCGCTAGTCAGTTCTGTGTGAGTTGGACACGACAGAAACACAATTTAAATGACTGTGACCCCCAAAAAGTATGGGGGGAAGGGTTTATTGGCACATGTACCACAAAGTTTCAGGCGGTAGAGAGTTTCAGGCAAGGTGCTCAAACTCTGTCTTTAAGGGTCTGTCCTTTCCCACCGTGTCTCAACTTTATTCTGTGTAGCCTTCATTTTCTTTTTTGTGACTAAGAGTTTATTCAGTCTCTTTCCTGTCTTAGAAAATATGTAAATGTAGTGTTTTTCCTTTACAACATTCACTTCTAGTTAGTGTAACAGTGCTTACCCATCTTGGCTTCCTACAGATGGGTTTTTTTTAAAGAACACCCAGTAACATAAAATGTACCAGCTTAACCTTTGTCAAATGTACAGTTCAGTCGTGTTAAATAACTGCACTCACGTTGCATGGCTTCATTTGAAGGCTTTCCCAACATCTCCAGGCTGACCTCTTACCAGCTTATCCGGCCCGGTGGAAAGAGTAGAACTTCCAGGATTGGCTCTTTTTCCGCCCACACCAGGCCATGTGCTGCGCCTTAGCCACAAAGTGTGGCTCTGATGATGGGCCAGCCTGGCTCCTGTGCTGCCCTGAAGGGCAGTGGGATCATAGCCCTCTGAAGCAGGTGGCTGAGGCTGCAGGAGGGAGGGATGCTCAAAGGGGATATGGATGCAGGGAGGCTAACACAGCAGGTGTCCGTTGCTCTCGGCAGATACAACCTGAGTGCAGGTAACTTAGGCGAGGTGGATACTGTTTGGTTCCACGGGAGGGATGCATGTAAAAGGCTGTGTAACTCAAGCATCTACCGTGTGTGTGGCAGTCCAAAAACACATCTTGCCCACATGGAGCTTTTAGCTACTGGGGGAGTGAAGAGCTGGGTGTAAATAACCACTCTGCAGTGCGGAACCGGTGAGTGCCTGAGGGGTGGATGTTTTCTTCTAGCAACTAGAAGGGTCAGGAATAGTTCCTGGAGAGGCTGGCCTGGAAGGATAGGCAGGACGTGGACATGGGGCCACGGCGTGGTCCCCCCATGGGGCATGGGTGCCTGCTATCTGCCCACCACTTGATCCCAGCTACTGCTAATACCACCATTGCTTAGCCTGCTCCTTCTCCTCCTCAGACCTCCACCTCACCCTGGCTGCTCCAGAGCGTAGGTGTCCTCAGATGAGCCCACCGTGGGCCCAGGGAAAGGGCCTGGAGTCCGGGGCGCCTGAGCAGGGCAGGTCTGAAGTGCTCTCCTCCTGCAGGCCTCTCCCTGGAACGCCTACCCAACTCCATCGCTTCCCGCCACCGCCTGACCGAGAGGGAGGAGGAAGTGATCGCCTGCTTCGAGAAGGCCTCCTGGATTGCTCAGGTGTTCCTGCAGGAATTAGAGAAGGTGAGCTGGGAATTATAGGACCTGTATTGAGCCCCTGTATCTATAGCCCCCACTAAGCTCATGGGTCAGCCTTGTGCAAATTAGAAAAAGGCACCCTGTACCCCTCCAAAGACACTCTGCCTCATTGGTCAGAAAACTCATAGTATACTGAATCTGTTCCAATGAGACTCTTTTCTGCCAGGAAATAGTTTTAATAAACTGATGAGTCCACACCATGTGTGAGAGGCCAGGAACCTCCTTGGCGAATTCAGCTTGCACAACTGAATTGACAGCCCTGTTTGTATCCATTAACTTGTTCACTCCTCACAGCAACTCTAAAGTAGGGATTATATTCATCCCTGTTTAGTAGGTGAGGTTTAGAGAGATTAAGCCATTTGCTCACCACTCTCCCTTGGAACGGGTCCAGTCAGGCTGGTCCTAATAGACAAGTTTTCTGGTTCTGTGGTGCCCCAGAAGCTTCCTACTGGATCCCCTATGGGAGATGAGGTCTGGGAGCCATTCTCCAAGCCTTTCAGAGGCTGGCAGGAAGCTGGCCAGCAGGCGTCTGAAAGTTTTCAGCCTCCTTAGCTCCCCGTTCCCCCTTTAGGGAGCCTGTTTGAACTGTCTGCAGGACAGCAGTTCCAGGTATTAGCAGCACATGGTGACGTTACCCCAGTTCTTCCCTTCTGGAGGCTCTTCTGGTTTATTAGGGGAAGAACAGGCAGCCTTACTCAACAAAACACAGCTAACCGTTACATATTCAACAAAACACAGCTAACAGTTACTGACAGCTAACAGTCCCTGCTTGTATGTCAGGCATGACTTGAATACTTTACAGTCATTTTCTAATCTAACCCTCACACCACCTGCTGCAATAGATACTGTTGTGATTCCCATTTTAGAAGTGAGGAAACTCAGGTTTGGAAAGGAATTAAATAGCTTCTCAGAGTTCAGACAGTTAATAAGTGGCATCGGCAGGATTTGGACTCTGGGAGGATGGCTCTGATCCCCTGCGGGGGAGAATTTGGGGATGGGGCTTAGGCATTCTGTTTAGTAGATGTTCAGTAGATGTTAGAAGGCAGAGTAGATTGGGATTGGCGTCCTGAAGGAGGAGCTGAGGGACTCAGAGCCCAGGAGACATTTGAACTTCACCTACTTTGGCAAATGTCAAAATGTCAACCCAGCCCCTGTTTTTGTGATGGGTCTTTTTGGAGGAGTCCCCCTCAGGCCAGGCCAGTTCCCCTAGAGTAAGTGTTCTCACTCTCAGCGCTACTGACGTTTGGGGCCGGACAATTCTTTGTTGTGGGGCTGCCCTGGGTTTCATACAATGTTTGGCAGCAGCCCTGCCTCTATCCACTAGATACCAGCAGCCTCACCCCCTCCCCCCAGTTGTGACCACCGCAGATCGCAGATGTCTGTGGATACTGCCCAATGTCCCTGGAGGGCAGAATCACCCCCCCTGTTGAGAGTCACTGCCCTAGAGTCCCTCTGCTTGATTGGACTTCGGGAGGAAAGGAGCAGTGATTGAGGGCTCAGCAAAGACAGGACTCAAGTGTGTTTCCTGGTGGAGGTCCGCATTGAGACCTGACAGGGTTGAGTTGACCTCTACCGAAGTCATGTGGATCACTGCTAGACAGCAGTGTTTTAGGAGCGCCACACATTTCAGTTTCATGGGGTTTGGAGGGAACTTTGATTAAAATAAAAGATAAAATCTCCCATTCCACCAGAAGCCTAGACTTCGGAGTTTTAAAAGGGGATAAAGGTGATGAGCTTTAATGGTTCCCAGGGCTGGAATCAGTGCCCGTGGCAGTGGGCAGACAAATGGGCCCCCTTAGCTGGATATTTTAAGTTGAAGGAGGGCAGGTCAGAGAAGCCTGTGCGTTCTTGGAAATGCTGTGTGTCCCTGCTAAGACTCAGCCCCAACCTCTGAGGAACTGAGAACATGTCTTAAATCTACTTTGGTTTCTGAAAAATAAGGTGGATGGCTCACTGATTTTTCTTTCTTGGATCAGAGAAGGTCAGTGTTGGTAGGGCTGAGTGACCCTCTGAAAGCAGAGCCTTAAGGACAGCTCAGTTAATAACGTAATTGTTCCAAAGCTTTTCCTGGAACCAGGGGTCGCTGACCTTGGGCTATTCTGAGGTCCCATGGCTATATGACAGGGACAGTGCAATTGTTTGTTGAATGAATGAACGAATAAGTAGTAGAGATGACCTGGAATCTGTAGCTGGCCAGATTTGCGTTTGAGGTCGGGGCACATGCCAGCTTTGTGACCTTAGGCTACATCTATAAAATGTAGACAAACCAGCTTTGTAGGGCTGTGGTGGGCATCTGGCATTTGGATGGGGAGAGAGTGCTATAGACATATTTTAAATGAAAGTGAGTTTGGTTGAATTTGGTCTGAGAATTGCACCACGTGCCAGTGCGGGTGGCCAGGGACTTGGGGTGGTCATGGGGCCACCTCTGCCTGGGTTGACCCTCGCCCTGACCCCTCTGCCTCAGAACTTCAAGACAGTGGTTGTCTCTGTGTTCCCTTTCCCAGATCACAAATAACACCACATCACGGCATCTGAAAAGTTCCCACCCAGTTGACTATGAGCTCACCTACTTCCTGGAAGCCGCCCTCCAGAGCGCTTATGTGACAAACCTGAAGAAGGGGTAGGTCGCCAGCAGCCTAGCGGGCATGTGGAGGTTTCTCTCTGGGCTGGGTACTCAGATGTTGGTGGCGTCGCCTGGCCAATCCCGTCTCTTTGTGTGCTGTGGGGGGGCCTGGCTTGTTCCCGTTTGTCAGACTGCGGTGTGCACAGGTGCTCTCTGGGGGAAGGGCCAACCTTCAGAAAGCTGCCCAAGCAATAAAGCTTTCACGTGCTTCAGGGGAGAGCTGGTTCTCTAGAAGGGAGAGGTCCGGGAGCCTGGAGACTGAGCTGGAAAGAGGGGAGGACAGTGAGCTGGGCAGCGGGGGCCAGCCTATACTGTTCTCTATCACTTCCGGTGTTGAGTAAAATCATTTCACTTCCCTGAGCTTCAGTCTCCCCAAAAAATCAAATGGAAAAGGTGATTCCTGCGCATTCCAACTTCCAATGGGCAGTGAGACGTGATGGGAAGTGTAGTCAAAATAAAGGCCTGGGATCATTCGGGGGACTCTCACTGTCCCTGCCGTTGAGGTGGCAAAGAGCTTGTTCTCCCGTGGGTTGACTGAGGGGCCCTGGAATACTCACCTACCTCAGACCCAGGAACTATGAGCCGGGACGCCGCCTTCCTTAGTCTTTTGTTCCCTGGGGTTCAGGAGTAAAAGTGCAGTGGATGCTTCCAATGGGGCTCGAGAGGGTGGTGGTGTGGGCACCAAGCTCAGAGGTGTGTTAGGGATGGTGGTGAGGGATCCAATTATGTAGCTTCTCTAGAAGAGCTTCTCTAGGAGAGAAGCTACATAATTGGGAGGACGTGTGTTACAGGCACCTGTGGCTCTTAGGCAGCTCTGCAGGTCAGCCCTGCCTTCCAAATGCTTCCAAGGAGACTCGCAAGGGGCCTGGCGTTTCCTGCATGTCTGCAGCAGAGACTTTGGGCTCCATCAGCTCCCTCCGTGACATCATGACCACCCTCCACAGACACTGGGCTGGGTCTGTGAGGACAGCCCCTGCCATGTGCTCAGTGCCCACCTCATCGCGGGCAGCGTGGGGCAGCCAAACAGGTGTTACCTCCTCCTCACAGGTGAGGAAGCGAGGGTCAGGCTCTGACTGACTGGAGCCCTTTGAAGCCCGTATTTCATTTTTGGTATGCTTTATTTTGTTAAATTTTACTTCATTCCTTTTTTTCATTTAACATTTTTTGACTGGTGATTCTTGCACATGGTACCATGTTTGAACTTTACACCTTTCGCTTTTCTTTCTCTTTTTCATTTCTTAAGTGCTGGGCCAGGGAGGCAGTGGGGTCTCCATTTGGGACAAGTGGACTGAGAGGCACAGAGAGCAGAGGCGGGTCATCCCCTCGCCACCCCAAGGGTGGGTCTGGCCCTAGAGCCCTGGGCTCCTCAGACCGCCCTGTGACCCTGGAGATGGGTCTTGGGGGATGTCACAAAGACACTGGGAAGCACGCTGCCTCTACTCCAGTTACACCTTCTGCTTTTTTTGGTCCATTTTTAGTTCCTGAACTTCAGTTTCAAGAGAGACGGTGGCCCAGCAGGCTGGTTCCTGTTTTTACTGCTGATGCAGCTGTGCTGGCTGCCTCTCTCTAGCTGTAAACTGCCATTTCCCTGGCTCTCCCCGTCCCCCAGGGAACGCCTCAGTCTGCAGTTGTAGCTTAGGGATGAATGGGGATGATAAGAGATGCCGCCCTCAGCACCTGCCTGCAGAGATTTGGAAGAAGGGGCAGACTTGTTACCCCGAGACTTGTCAGCACCTTCTGAAACCCACTGTGAACCTGGGGGAGCTGAACCTCTGCAGCAGGGGTCAGCACGGCCTGTTTTTGCAAATAAAGTTTTATTGGAACATAGCCATACCCATCCGTTTACATAGTGTCTCACCCACAGAGCTGGGCAGTTGAGATGGAGACCGTAGGCAAAGCCCAAAATATTTACTCTCTGGCCCTTTATAGAAGAGAGTTTGCTGACTGACGCCTGCTCTAGATTTAAGAAGTCGTTCCTCCCGAGGCCTTTTGTAAAAGAGGTGCTCTTGTCCTTCTGGATGAGAGTCCCACAGTGTAGATTTTGTGCACAGGGGACAGTTCTAATTTTAGTGTTGGGTCCCCTTTATTCATTCAACACATATTCATTTACTAATACATGTGACTTATTAAGTGAATTTGTGCCAGGCACTTGTTAAGTACTTTGTTCGCATGTATATTTAGTCCTCCCAACATCCCTAGTCTACAGGTGGGAAACTGAGGCTCAGAGAACTAAATGACTTGTCCTGGGCTGAGCCTGTGTTCAGGGCTCATCTGACACTCTTAACCACTAGGCAACCCTGCCCACAGCAGGAACACTGGGATTAATAAGACCCTGCGGCTCATAGCCTAACCTGTGTTCCTCTGAGTGTGCTTGAGCCTGGTAGGTGTGGTCCCAGCTTCTGGTTTGAAGAGTCTGGTGAGCGCCCTCACCATCTAAAGGACATCAGGACAGGGCCTGGGCGGTGGAGGCCACTCAATGGCCCTGAGCGAATTCCTCTCCACCCTACGGCTCTGCTTCCTGCCCTCTAACAGGGGGATTCTGTGTGTCCTACTGCAGGAGTGTGAGAGTCCAGGGAGGGGGAGGAAACGAAAAGACACTTTGAGCACCCCTCTGCTGAGGTCCTCCCATCTATACCCCTTGGGTCTGCCTGCTCCCCTTCCCCACACCGCATTTTCTGCAGGTGTGGTGAGGTTAAGGTGAACATCAAGGACAGCCAGGAGGAAAGGAAGGAGGGGACCAGCAGGTATCAAGCACCTCCTGTGTGCCAGGCTGGACCACGTGCTCAGTGCATAAGGTCGTGTGACCCAGTTCACTCACAAGGGAACAAAGGCTCAAAGAGTTTGAGTAACTTGCCCGACCTCACTCACTGGGATTCCAACTTCAGATCTGAGGGGCCTGGAAACCCATGTCCTTTCCAATTTTGGGGTGTGGAAGGGCAGCCTGGGCAGCCTGTGGGGTGTGGGGGAGAAGAACAGGGCTCCAGTGATGGTTCCGAGTCTCAGGGCTGATTGCTGGTATGCCGATGCAGGGCTCTCATTGCCCGTCTGGGTCCTGAGTCACCATTCCCAAAAGGGGTAGCTCCTCCTCTTCTATTTGGTCCCACCCCTCTTCAGACACTGGGCCTGTTTCCTCCCCTGTCTGCGATCTGCACACACAGGCTGTGTGTGTGTGTGTGTGTGTGTGGTGGTGGTGCCAGCGGTAGGCAGAGGCATTCACCAACTGTCACCCGCCAGGAAGGCCCAAGTAATTTCCGTTACTTTTCTGTTCCTGTCACTCTGCTTTCCTCCTTTCAAACTCTTTTCCTCTTGAAGCACAAATTTTAGTCCTTAAAACCAGGATCTACTCTGCCACCCTCAGCACCTCCCAAATAAAGAATGGAAATTGAATCATCATTTCTTTCCAAACAAATAGCCCAAGCATTTGAAAGCCTGAGTGTGAGCAGCAGTCCCCAGGACACGAGGTAGCAGCTCAGCTCCCCTGTCGGTTTCCTGGGTCCACATCCAGCCCAGAGGTGGCCCCGGAATGTGACAGATAGGTAAAGCAGGAATTGCAGCCCTGTGTGCCCAGCTGGGCTTTAAATAATTTCTTCACTCCTTTCCTCTTAATGGTAGCTAATATTTGTTGAGAACTTACTGCATACCAGACAGAATGCTATGAAGTAGGAACTAATAATACTTCCGTTTTACTGAAGAAAGGAGAGTTGAAGTACTTGCTCAAAATCACAGGGCTAACAGGTGGTATTGCCAGCAAACCTGTTGCTGAACTGGGTCTGTGGGGGCGCCTGTCCTATATATTGTAGGTTTTAATGACATCCCTGGCCTCCACCTGTTAGGTGCCAGTAGCTCCCCCCACTCCCAAATGTGACCACCAAAAATGTCTCCAGACATTAACAAGTGTTCTGGGGTGGGGGTAAGAGGCAAAATCGCCCCCAGTTGAGAACCACTGCTTAGCCTAAGGTGTAAGAAATAGACAGTCGGGGCGATTGGGACCCAGATACCTAACATCAGGTCTTCTCCAGGGCAGCGCCAAAAAGTCCTTTAACGGGCTCCAGGGCCGTTTCCTGGTGGTTAAATTCACCCCCACTTGCATGGGCTTTTGGGGTTTGGGGGAAAGGGGAGAAAGCTTCCCTATGTCCAGTAGTGGGGAATGGGGCTAAGGTAAGAAAGCCCAGGGAAGAGCCCCGCAGTTCATTCCACAGCCAGCGTCTGAGAGCCTCCTGTGTGCGGCACACCCTGTGGGGCTCCCGCTGGAGCTGGGAACAGGATGCAGTCCTTCCTTGTGGAACTTACATTCCAGCGGGTGCGGACGGTGAAGGAGCCAAATGTAGACTTCAGACTGAGCTCTGTCCTGGGGAGGAGGAGATGTACGGGTGCTGCGGGGACTCTGACGAGACAGTTCCTCCCGAGGGGCCAGGTGGAGTGGAGTCAGGAGCTGAGGTGCTGCGTGGGTGTTAGAAGAGGTTCCGTAGGGCAGAAGGAACAGGGAGAGGTAGTGGGAAGAGCCGGAGCTCATTCCCATGTGGGCCTGGAGTGGACCCAGCCTCCAGAGGGACCAGAGCAGCTCCTGCTGACAATGGGGTGCTGTGCCCCCCAGATAGCCAGATGGCTACAAGCCGTGCCTATACCCAGGGCCCAGCCTTGTCCCTCCAGTTGAGGATTTGACAAAATTTAAAGGGTGTGGTGTTCTCCACTGTACAAGTGAGTGATGCTTGCTTGAGCTCCAGACAGCGCTGCTTTTATTTTGAACTTCGGTGAAGCTTAGGCCTCTCCGGCTGGCTAAGTCTGAAACTGCTGCCCAGTTTACTCATTCAGTGTGTCTGAGGGACATTAATTTTTTCCAGGGGCCTTGCCCTATTGATCCAACAGTTAATTCCCCCAGATGACTCCTGCGCCTTGCCCTGTGGCTAATGACCGGGTTCCTAATTGACCAGGGACTGAAGGTGCTGGCCTGAAAGGACAATCATGAATTGGGAGGCACGCTCCCAAAGGGCAGGGATCTGGGATGCCTGCGGTTCCATTCCCCTTGCTGCCACCAGAGGGCAGCCGTGGACTCCAGTCGGAACCTCGCTCCAGGCAGTTCTGAGGATACCAGTTGCCAGGAGGGGGCACCTTTCTGGCATGTTGTGGGAGGCGGGGAGGCAGTGGCAGCTGGGTCCAGGATCTTGGCTGTGGGGGAGTCTTGGTTCTCCTTTGCAGGAAGCAGCTCCAGGGGTGAAGCAGCAGGGGAGCCGGGGCAATGCAATGCCAGGGAAGTTGATTGTTGCTTGGTGGCCTTGACCTCACTAGGAACAAGTCTCTGGGCGGCTCCCAAGAACCTGAACGTGAGCCTACTCAGCTCCTTCCCCTGGAGTGGGCAAAGGGCCACTTTTTTGGGGGGTGGTTTTTTTTTCTTCTTTCTGCCTAGCTCTGCAGAGCCCATGCCTGGCTCAGGGATGGGCGTGAGCTTGAACCATGTGTGTTCAACCAGGTGGGCTATATGTTTTGTGCATGTTCTTAAAAACATTTTTTTTTTAATTACTAAAGCAATATGTGCTCATTATGCCTAAACCAAACAATAGAAAAGGGAATGTGTATGTTTTCTAAGGGAGTTCCTCGGAGCTTGGCAGGTTGTTTTTCAGCCTTATGAAAGCACTCTCCCCTTCTGCTGTGAGTATGTGTGTGTTCACGCCTGTGTACACACATGCTTCACCTTGCCAGTAGGTGCTGAGTCAAGAAGCGGCTCAGGCAGCCTGAGCTACAGGTGGCTCTGGGGGGAGGAGGACTCTGCCGAATGGGGAAGTACCTTAGAAAACCTACCCTGCCGAGTGGTACTGTGAAGGGTGAAGGGTGTGTTCGGTCACTGTCCTCTTTTGTCTTGTTCTCATCAGCCACCCAGTATCTACAGCCCTGGGGGAAGGCAGGAGGCAGATGGCTCTAAGGGGGATTCAGGAGCTAAAATCCCTCACCAGCGAAGCCCCCTCGTGGTCTGTGCCATGCTGTGGGGCATAGGGATACCTCTGAGACCCACTGGAGAGAGCACGCTTCCAGCCTCTCTGAATGCACAGCCTTCATTTATAGTCGCCCCTCACTGCCCATCCCCCACGTCACTGGGAAGGTAAGGTCCCCTTGCCTGAACAACCTCAGTGCCCCATAAGGGAAGTGTCACAGCCTTTTTCTGAGGCTAAGAGTGAAGAGAGCTTTAGGTTTTCGTTTGTTTTGTTTTGTGGTTGTTTTGAGAATTTTTATAAGTTTATTTGAACCAAACTGATGATAATTGCTGGGAAGCAAGATCTCAAAGGCTTTTCAAGAGAGCTTTAGTTTTTAAAAACGATGATGTGGGTCTGTGACTGGAGTGGCCTTTGAACTTCACCTGCCAGATGACCTTTGAACTTCACCTGATCTTATCTCCTAAGTCAACCTTCCAGCTGTTGGGAATTGCCAATTGGCTGTGCTCTTCTGGGTCTTTGACCAGAAACCTCTCATACACAGTTAGCAGTGCCAGCCCTGAAACAGGGACTTCTTGTCGGGGTCGTATGTTCTAGTGTCTGTTTAGGTTCCATTCGGCCATAAATCCCATGCAGTTTCTTATTCTCTATTTCAACTCAAATTAACAGCCCCCCCCCCAAATTTTTTTGTTGAGTACCTACTGTGTGCAAAACACTTTGCTAAGCTCTGAATAAATCAAGGGTGTAGCTAATTTAACAGACTGAGCTCCTTATGTGCAGGGCCGTAAAAGGACAATCAAGAAGTCACTGTGGAAATCACAGTGCAGGATTGTCCTTTCACACATCCCTTCTTCTAGTTCATTCCACCAGTATGTGTGGGATGCCTTTTGAGATGCCCACACTCCTGGAATGCAGCAGGCACTTTCTAAAGGCTTAGTCAATTGAGTCCTGGGAGTCCTGGAGCTCCAATGGCTAAGAAAGGAAAGTATAACCATGGCAGGTCAAAAAAACAGGTGTTGTCTTTCTCTGGGGCCTTTTTAGTTCAAAGGAAGTAAAAGCTGAACCCCTTGGTGCCTACGGTAAGCCCACGTCTCCCCTTGGGTAAGTGATGGCCTATAAAGGCAGGCATCTTCCAGGCTTTAATGTTCCCCTCGGAAAAGGGGGAGTGATTTATCCACAGTGATTTCTTGAGTGCCTTCAGTGTGCCAAGCATGGTGCTGGTGCCCAAGATAACAAAGCCTGCCTCGCCAACCTCCTCAGAAGCTGCAAAACCTGCATGAGACAAAGCATTTTGAAACATCTGTACCACTGCCCGCTGCTGACAAGGGGACCCGAGGGGCTTGCCCCTCCCTGCACATCCCACCGGGCACTGTTGTCCTTCACCCCTCCTTCCTGCATGCACATCCTCTTTCTTTCTGTTCCTGGCCAGCCAGGCATTACTTGAGTTGGAATCCATGGCTTCCTGGCCTCTCCACACACAGCCTGATTCGGTGCCAGGGTTTGTTTGAGGCCCTGTTTGGATAAAGTTAAAGAGGCAGCTTTGCTTAGAAAGGTCAGCGTGAGACATAGAACAAAGAGATCTTTCAAGGTGCCCTCTCACGAGGCGCTACCTGGCACGGGCAGCTTTAGACCTGGGGCAGGATGGCTCAGGCTGGTGGGAGAAACCCTGTCTGGTTTCCTGTCTCCCAGAGCGGTGAGCTGAGGCAGAGGGGCATTTCCAGCACTTCACACCAGGTCAGTGCCATCTGGAAGCCCGCGTTGCTCTCTGTGCAGGTCTGCCCACGGGAACTTCTGCATTGGTTTTTCTCTACGTGCAGTCAATAAAATTTGGGATTTACCCAAAAGATGCCTGACAATGATTATTTCCTTTGCTTAGGAATTCCTGGGAGCTTATTTCAATATCAAAATCCCTTATAGATTAAAAAATAGTAAAAATACACACTTTTTGGACATAAGATCTTATTAAAATGCGGTTCTGATTCTTTAATTGTATGTGTGTGTCTTGGGGGAAGCAGGGTCTCTGAGAGTCTGCATTTCTCCCAAGCCCCCAGGTGGTACCAGTGCTGCTGGTCTGGGAGCACTCTAAGTGTTGATGACATAGAGACTAAACACGGAGAGAGGACAGTCCTGGCACTGGAGTAAGAAGGGGCCACAGTTTCTCTTGGCTCTGGCCTCCTGGTAGTGGCCTGGGCCAGGCTGCCAGGGTGGAGGCTGGCAGGTAGCCAACAGAGTGGAAAATCACCCACAGGTCCCAGGAGCCACCAGCTTCCTCTAGGCCCTAGGGCCCTGGAGCAGCCCCAGGGGCCAGCCCTGCCTTACCCTGTGGCCATTTGGCCCAGCTGCTGAGGCAGAGCTCTCGGGCAACCTGAGTTCCCAGAGCCAGCCATTTTCCTCTCTTCTGACAGCTCGTGCAGCCTGTCTTTTTTTCTTTCTCCTGGTGGTAGCCTGCTATCTAGTTCTGGGTTCTTTTCCAAGGCAGAGACCTCACTGGCACCGAGGAGCGTCTGCTGCAGACGTTTCCTACTTGGACTTGTGGGGGCTCCCAGCCTGTCCCTGGGTACGGTTTGTCTACCAGGGAATCCTGTTATGTCCTATGTAGGGGCAAGGGATGCTGGAAGGAGAAATACGGACCTAAAGCTGGAGGCTCTCAGGCATTTCTGTCCCCTCCTCCCTTCTCATTAGCTCCTGAACATCTTTGCCACATAATGTGGCAGAGTAAGGCATAAGTAATACGGGCTTTAAGACCCAAATTAGAAGAGGGAAGGGAAATAACTAATATTTAGTAAACTCTACCACATGCCTGGGTCTGCGTGGGGCTTTTCCTACAATCACCTTCCTGCCACCGCTATGAGCAAATCGGGGCTCTTCCTCCTATAGACGGGGAGACTAGGACTCAGAGAGGCTGCCTTGCTTCCCAGGATTACAGATTTAGGGTCTGCCTGCAAAGCTGGGCTGTCCGTGTCCGGTTGTCCCTTCTGGAACCTGGCTTCCTAGCACAGGAGAACTGGAAGACAATAAGAATCAGCTAAACCAATGGTTCTCAAACTGGAGTGTCCGTTGGAAACCCCTGGAGACTTGATAAAACCCAGATTGCTGGGCCCCACCCTAGAGGTTCTGATTCAGCAGGTCAGGTCTGGAGTGGGGGCCTCAGCGTTTGCTTTTCTAGTAGGTTCCTGGTATGCCGATGCTACTGGTCCAGTGACCACATCTGGAGAACCTGCGGTCTCCACTTGTTTTTCAAAATGTGGGATGAGTAGCTCTAGTGATTCACAAGGTGGTTTTAAGGGATACACAGACTAACGTTTAAAAAATCCTTCTGTATTTAATATCGGGTAGAAGAAAACCCCAGAAAAACTAGCACACCAAATCCATGATTTGGGGTATTCTTGA
Organism: Rhinolophus ferrumequinum; assembly: GCF_004115265.2. Taxonomy (NCBI): domain Eukaryota; kingdom Metazoa; phylum Chordata; class Mammalia; order Chiroptera; family Rhinolophidae; genus Rhinolophus; species Rhinolophus ferrumequinum. The sequence continues at coordinate 38,712,654 of NC_046296.1, read as the reverse complement.
TTAAGGTGAAATAGCTACTGAAGTAAAAAGAAGACTCGTATAAAGAAAAGTGACACTGATGGTTTGTAGCTAATGGCAAAACGTATAAATGTGGTGTGCAGATTACACGTCTGAGAGATGCTGATCCAAACTGAAGGCCTGATTTTACAGAGGGGGAGACCAGGTACAGCCCCTAGAGGTGAGCCCGCCTTCCTGGACCACTTGGCCATCAGTGGCAACACCCAGACTTGAACCATCTCTAAGGGTGGTGTGGGGCCCTGTCCTGCTTGCCCCTCCCAATTCTTCCGAAGCTCTTGTCAGGCCAGGGAAGATGTTTGTGACTGACTCCATCCTAGAGAACTTTGTATCCATTCTCAACCCTACGAACAAGGGTGTGTGTTTATAATGTTGGCAGTTTGCATGTTGGGGGCTTACTTGTCTGCAACATGAGCTCCCAGAAGGCAGGGACTTGATCACTAAACCTGTCCTTTTATGGCTGCAGGCCCCAAAGCCCTCAGGAATCTGTTTCATGCATGAAAGTAGCAGGAGGGGCTCGTATGACTTTCCTGGCCGCCAGTTGGGGCTTTTTACCCTCTGGTCTTTCATTTCTTCATTTGCTGGCCCATCAACCTCTGCTTTCCTTATGTGCTGTGTGATCCAGGGAACCCCTATAGCAAATGAGAGGAGCAGTCCTCAGAAACTGGCTGAGCACGTGCTGTGTGCAGGGGCTGTGCGAGGGCCCAGCTTTAGGAGCAAGACAGGAGCCCTCAGGGCGAGAGGCGTTGGCCTGGAAACAGAAAATGACCAAAAGATGTCATGCTTGTTTCAGAAGAGGAATTAAAGGGTGCAAGAGTAACACGGCCTGGGGAGGCCTCTGGGAAGGGTGCGAAGAGGAAGTAATGTGGGAAAGGGTTTTTAAAGGATAAATAGGGGAAAGGCTCTTTTTAAAGCAGTAGGAGAAGCCTGTGCCGAGACTTGACATAGGGAACCCTGGTCGCTCAGGGTGGGAGGCGAGATAGGAGAAGCAAAAGGCAGACCCAACAGCCCTGGGATGCCTGCTGAAGGCCTGAACTGGATTCTGGAAGTGTTGAGGGTGCCAACAAAGGGGCCAGCCTGGGAGGAACAAGATGACTTACGGATGTCGGGTAGACCCCTCGAGGGGCGGTGAGAGTAGTTATTCAAACTGCAGGCCACAACCCATTCGTGGTTACAAGATCTATTTAGTGGACTGCAGCCAGCATTTTTGAAAAGGGGAAAGTAGGGGGAGACGTAAAATAGAAAACAGAATGGATTGCATGTAGTTGAGATAGGTAAAGTGTCGAGAAACTTGCTTCTGTGCTTTTATAAGGAAAGTGTGTGTATATACTGGGTTGCAATGTCAAATGTCTTTTTTACTATGGGTCGTACTTGAAAGAGCTTGAAAATTATTTTAAGGCACAGAGGCCTGGCTGGAGGAGGTGAGACCGGCCAGCATGGTTCTCCAGGCCTGAGGTGATGCAGGCCAGTCTGGGGCCTCGGTGGCAGGGATTGAGAGATGAGGATGGAGTCTAGTGTTGACCAGATGTGGCGGGGGAAGATGGAGGAGTTGAGACTTGACTCGATTCAGAAAGTGTGACACCCGCCCAAGGCTCTTGGACTGACGTAACATCTTGTTTGAAACGCTGGATCTTGGGCCCCGGGCCCCTTCTGGTGGTGAACTGGAAGCCAGGCTCAGTGTCAGGGGGTTTGGGGAGAGAGATCCTTCTGTGTTTTGATGAGTGATGTCCTGGCCCTCTAGGTCCTGGTGCTACAACTCTGACCTTCCATTCCAATTATTGAAGGTTTTCCAGTAAAACTCAGGCAGGCGCCTGGTGTCTGCAGGTTCGGTGAGGATGTCCATTGGGAACTGCCTGCTAATGACCCGGCTTCTGTGGTCTCCCCGTAGGAACATCGTGAAAGGCATGCGGGAGCTCCGGGAGGTGCTGCGGACCATGGAGACGAAAGCGACTCAGAACTTCAAAGTGGTGAGACGGACAGGCCCCAGGGCCGCGTGCTGGGCGCCGGCCGTGGCGGGTTTCTTCAGGGGTCAGTTTCAGAGAGAGACAGCAGAAGTCCTAGTGGGCATCCCTCGAATCAGGTGTGGTGATATGCCGCGTGCGTGCTGTACTCTCCCCATCTGCGCTGGTGGCAGACGTTGTTCATCCCAGCATCCTCTCCGCTTCCTAGAGCCCAGGAAGCGCCCTCAGCGTCCTTCTCGTAGCACTGCAGGTGGCCCCGAGCCTCCGATCAGAACTGAAACCTACCGCCTCCCTTTCCTAGCAAGGCAGTGCGCTAATATCGAAGAATCTGTTTATGATCTTAGCTAATAACCTAGACTCTGCTTTGCTGCCCCAATTCAGGCCTGCCTTCTTAGGCTTCCATTCACCCCAAATCAGAGCCAGAGCTGCTTCGCACTTTTGAATTTTTGGTCAACTCTCAGGAAGGTGTCTGGTAGATAGCTGCCTTTGCCCACGGCTTTATGCTCTGCCAGGGCCTGTGAATATTCTGCTGGGCTCTGCTGGGCTCCACGGGGTCAACAGGAGGAGGAAACGCACCTCTTGTCTAGGAGAAGAGAGAGGATACAAAATTAAGGAGGCGCATCAACGGCCCACAGAAGGGGTGGGGTAGCCTCAGTGCTGCAGGGGGCTCCTTGGGAGTGGGGGGTTGGGCCTCCTAAAGGGACAGCGCTTTGTAAGGCGGGCGATCTGGCCGTGTGGGGAGAGCCATGTGCCTGGGTCTGAGGGCCTCCCTCTCTGCAGGTGGCGGCCAAGCACCTGGCGGGGGTCCTGCTGCACTCCCTGAGTGAGGAGTGCTACTGGAGCCCCCTGTCCCACCCTCTGCCCGAGTTCATGAGCAAGGATGAGAATTCCTTCATCACGCAAGCCCTGCGGAAGCCTCACCTCTACGAAGGAGATAAGTAAGCGCTGCTTGCCCTGCTGGAGCACCCCAGCCTCACCCCACACCCAGGGTTCGGCCCCCACGGGCAGCCCCCTCTCTGCCCCATGCACTCCACCAGCTGCCACCCAGCTCACTACCAGCAGGCTCTTCAGTATCAGCGGGAGCCAAATAGACTAGAGAAGGCAGGTCTCAGGGAGGGGTTGGCAGGAGATTCCTATAAGGCATCCACAGGCCACACAAATCATTAGGGGAGTACCTGCCTTCCTAATCGTCTCACTTAATACCAGCTCTCTTGATCGTGCCCCTAATTGAAGGTGGGTCTGTGACTGCCTGGCAGAGCTTCTCTCTCACTGCCCTGCTGCTTGCCCCTCCTGCTCATGCCCTGCTGGGTGCTAGAAGGGCCATCTCTTCCCCAGGAGCACCTGCAGTATTTCCGGCCTGGCTGCCCACCACTGCCTTTGAGATCCATAACTCAGGGGCATGATAAAGAACTGCAGGTGGTATCCGGTGCCTGTGAATTATGTAGGAGAGGGTCACCTTACCAGGGCTGGTGCTGATGCCGGGGCAGAAGGGCCAGTGTGGTAGGCGTGGCAGGCCAGGCGTGCTGCATGAGGTGCTGCGTGAGTGCCGTGCTGGAGCCAAGCTGCCCTGTGTGTCTTTCAGCCTCTACTGCCCGAAGGATAACATTGAGGAAGCCCTCCTGCTGCTGCTCATCAGCGAGTCCATGGTAAGCTCCAGGGCCTTCCGCTGCCTTTGTGGGTGGGGCTTCAGGACTCAGGCGCCGGCCACCAGGTCCCAGCTGAGCTCCGCCTCCACGGATATCCCTGAAACAGGGTCAGGGTCAGCCTCACCCACGCAGGGGTGAGGCTCACGTGCTAGATTTGGGTCAGGTGCACAAGGCTGCCTTTGGGGGACCTGTGTTCTGCCCCCAAATGAGTAGGGACTGAGCTAACACCCCACCCTCCTCTTCTGAGGTTACAAGATTTGGGTATCAGCAAGTCAGTGGTACTCATTGAACAGCTCCATGCTGGGTGTGTGACCCACATAAGGGAGGGGAAGGAGCATACACTTTCGGGGCAGAAGGCCTGGGTTCAGGTTCCAGCTCTGCCGCTTGTTAGCTGAGAGAGCCCTGGGCAAACCACGTCATCCCTTTGAGCCTCAGTTTCCTTACCTATAAGGTGATAGTACCTCCCAGAGGTAAGGGTGCCTACAGAAGGAACTCACTTGTTCAAGAAACTATCGAGCATTATATACTTTGTGCCAGGCCCTATTCTGGACGCCAGAGTTGCAGCAGCAAACAAAACAGAAAAGTCAGTCCCTCGTGGTGCTTACGTTCTAGTGAGGGGGGTGGGCAATAAATTAATTGACTACTAAAATAGCCCGAGTACCAGTGTCTGCATGCCCTGGAAAACCAAAGCAATGGTTTTCCAGCAATGGTTATCCAACAAGGTGTGTTGGACAAAGCACCTGTGTGTTGGACACGCACGCACACGTGCATGTGCTTTGGAGGCTCAGCAAAGGAGAGAGGTGTGGTTGGGTGGTCACGGAGATGGCAAGATGAAGCATACCCTGGACTGGTCACCAGGGAAGGTGGAGGAGGGCTGGACAGGAGCGGCAGAAGCCACGTGTGGAGGTGCCGTCCACATGGCGTGGTGTGGGGCAGTCCTCCGACTAGGGCCCCTCAGAGTTTATGAGCTGAGCCCCTCAGGTTGAGATTAGGTTTCTTAAAATGATGCATCTGACAGCATTGTGTGGAAATGGACTTTAAGAAATCATGACCCCACAAGCTGGATCCCTGAACAGCCAGAAACAAATGTTCCTTTGGATACCTGGGACCGTGTGATGCCAGGGCTTGTTTAGAGAATTTTGGTCAGTGGGCTCCCTCCAGTTCAACAGGTCCTCCCACAAATAGAAGGAGGGATGTTGGACTGGGCGGGCGGGGGGAAGAAGGGGACAGCGAGAGACTGTATCCTTCCTCAGCCAGGCCTGGTCCATTTGGATGTGAGAGTTCCCATGAAGGGCTGTGGACGTTTGGATCTGGGTCGTGGTCCTGAAAGGTTTGCAGGGTGCGTGATTGTGAGAGGGAGCTGGTTGTGCCAGGAAGGGACATCTAGCTGGTTAGCCCCATGTGGAGATAGAAGTGCCAAGTGCCAGTTCTGATTTTCACGGGAGAACAATATGCGTTTCATAGAAAAAGGATCCTCACTCTGACCACAGACTGAACCCCAGTTTTTAATTGTTTGAACCTCAGACATAGACCAGTACCCCTCACTGTCTCCTATACACACTTCGGTTAACCATCCCACCTCCTCCACCCGAAGGTGAGACTACACTGAAGTCACCAGTCTTGGGAAACAGGTCATTATTGTCACCTTCCTGTGCTGAGGGTTACGTGTGGTCCACAGGTGGGGTTGTCCAAAGGTAAAAACAGGAACATTTCTTAGGTCCTTTCTCTATGAGGTTTCAAGCTGATTGTGTCATATAGGTAGGCATTATGTTAAGCCATACGAAAACTCAGTTTCACATGGTTTGGTCTCATACTGATATGTCCCATCTTACAGATGAGATAAGTAAGGTCCAAGACAGGCCCATGTCTTGGTCCAGGACAAGTGTTCAAGGTCACACTCTAATAATCCTTGCAGTCATGATTCAAATCACGTCTCTCTCCCTAAATAGCTTCCAAATCACATGCTGGGATTGAGGCTGGGCTCTGTCTCCTGAAGCATTTTCTGTGGCCTCTGCCTGATATGGGTGCCCAGAACCAGAGTTCAGACGTCTTTCCATTAAGTTTATTCCTACCCAGATCCTCAAGCTGCCCTATAGCAAGGTGGACAATGGCCTTTTACTAAAATTAAAAGTTGGCCCACACTTGGAGCCAAGGTGAATTTCCCTGTATGTGTGGTTTTCCTCCAAGCAGCTCTTTCCCTTTTTCAAGAGGCTGTGTGGCTGGCCAGCCTGCCCAGGAGCCCCAGGGGGTCTGGGCCGGCAGGCCAGGCGGTATCCTGAGAATTCCCTGCCACACAAAGCAGAGGACGTGCTTGGATGCTGAGTGCCTTGCAGCTGGGAGGAGGCACATCTCCCAGGCTGACTGGTTTGTTTCCTCTTGCTCACACTCAGCCTGTCACACATTTAGAAACGTCAGGAATTTGGGAGAGAGTTTTAGTGATGGACTTAGCTTTGGGGTCTCTATCTACAGAGGGCTTCCCACCTGGGGTCTGGAATCTGGTGGCTATGGCTCGCAGCAGTTTCTCAGAGTGACCAGACTGCCTCTGGCTTCTCCCTTGTACTTGTGATTTCCCCCCGCAGGCACGTTCTCAAGCAGGTGTGGGTGTCACTGTGCAAGCCTTCCAGGCTCCTGCTTGACCTGTCCGCCTTCGCATACCTGCAGGGTTTTCCTCCTCTCCCTTTGATGCTGCCTGGGTTTGGCTGCAGATGAGAGGGAGAAACCTCTAGAGTAGCAGCTGGCTGCCATGGCCACTACTTGGGTTCTCCTAATACCTGCCGCGTTTATTATGCTACAGTGAAAGCTTTTCCAGCACAGCCAGCCCAGGAGGCATCATCCTTGCTCTCCACCTCCAGGATCGCCAGAGCAGCCGCTCGGTCAGGGGTATCTGCACATTTCCTGAGCACCTCAGCCCATGTTGTGGTTTGGAACTCAGAGGAGTAGTCTGCATGGGGTCTGGGTGTGGGGCTGGTACCTTGGATTTGTTTTTCTGTTATGGGCTGACTGTGATCAGAATAAATGAGCCCTTCCTTGTCTTTCAAGAGATAAATAGAAATCTTACCAATGCTTGCACAGAAAGGCAAGGGATATGAGCTATAACTGCTTGAAGATTTGTTTTGGAACCAGTTCGGAGTCTCTGGGGCCAAAAGAGCATTTTAAAATCCTTCCACCCTCCCACCCATCATCCATCCATCTCCTCTATCTTTCCAATCTTGTCTGAGCAGCTACAACGTGCCAGGCCATGCTCAGCGTTAGCAATACCGTGGGGAACAATTCATTCACAGCCCCTGGCCCAGAGGTACTCCCTCCCACCTGGGGGAGTTGTGTCCAGGAACGTGGAGGAAACCCTGGTCCCCAGATCAGAAAGAATTACCCTAATCTGCTGAACCCCAAATGCATATTCTAGTTTTTTTAAAGAACCACGTAAGGAAACCAGCTTGATACTTCCAACAGTTGGGGAACCAGGAGGTATGGGAATCTTGGCCGTTTCTAAAATACTGATCTAGGGCATAAAAACATGTGCGACAGCAAAGTAAATCCTTGGGTCCCTGTTCATTCAGCTGCTGGAGAAGTGGCTGCTGGTGTGAGGCTCTTGGGAACTGCAAGGGCAGAAAGGCCTGGGGGTGAGTGATGGGGGGTGGGGGTAGGGGGCGCCTCTGGGAATTGGGACCCTGCAGGTTAACACACTAACGTTGAGCCACATACAGTGTCCGGCTTTGGCGACTTGATTCTTGAATTTGTTGTTAACAACCTATGTGACCTAAGCAAGTTTCTTACCTTCGTGATCCTCTGTTTTCTTGTCTGTAAAATGGGGCTATTAAGGCCTCTCTTGCAGGAATTTGGCTGGATTCAGTAAGAAAATGAACACGAAGGTGCCTGGTACATTGTGGGTGTTCAACACATGTCCATTATCTCCTGATAAATACTTGGTTCCGACTCTGTCATTTTAAAAAACATTTAGGTTCAGATCCAGTTCGGAGAAAATTGGTTTGAGGATACCATTCAGTTAAAAAAAAAAAAAAGTTCTTCCTGGGCTTGATTCCATGTGGGACTCAGCAGACGAGCACAGATTGTTCCAGCTCTTGGCACCTGGTTTGCTCTTACACAAGGCCCCGCTCTGCTGCGGGCTGCGATGGTAAAGGGTCTGATCACACTGCCAGTTCAGAACACTCTAGTTTAGTAGAGGAAGAGAGCCTTTCGCCCTAGCTGGCAGGAAGAGCTGTGAATTGTGCTGTAGGAGCCGGATGCAGGGGCTGGCGTGGGCCCGGTCTGGGTCAATGGGTAGATGGGACACGTCACAGAGCATGTTATTTCTTGGCTCTGTGAATGGGCAGCTTGAGAGCTGGTGGTAATTATGTCTGCCAGTGGGGGATGACAGCACAAGCGGAACATGACAGTGTCCTCCAAGGAGGGGCAGGCACCCGGTACAGATGCTGCCAGGAGACTCCTTTCCGGGGTGATTGCTGTGGGGTGTCCACAGCAGGCCCTGAGACCCTGTCTGAGAATGGGTGAGTGGGGCCCTGGCCACGTTGCCCAAGGAGTTTGCAGAGAAGCAGTGTTGGGGGTGTGGTTGGGAAGGCCCGGCCTTGGGTTTTGCTTTGGTCCTCCCATAAACAGAGCCATGCCAGGGTCTCTGATGGCCTGGACGAGCCTGCTGGACACTTCCTCGGGGGCACCTGGAGTAAAGGAAAGAGCCAGGGGATAAAGCCAGAATCTGTATCCTGACCTCTCTGGGCCTCAGTCTTAGGACAGTAGTACATGGAGAAGGTCATTGTGAGAATTAGTGAGAGGCGACTTACAAAGTGTCCACAGGTTAGTTTCCTTTCCTTTTCCTTCTCTTATCCTGTTTGTGTCCAGGTTTAAAGAGGAGAGCTAGGGCTGGGCAGAAATAAAGGTCAGTGCCATCTAGGACCCTGCAGCCACCAGAGGGTCAGTCCAGGCTGGCAGAGGAGGACGCGACAGCAGAAGCCTCCTTGGACTGGCCGTTACAGGCTCACCCTTGACTCCTCACACCTTGCACAAGTTAGTTCACCTTCTGGGGGTCAGTGTCCGCATCTGCGAAGCGGCCATAGTGTTTTCATCCTGCCCCTCCATGCAGTCACTGTGAGGCCAGATGAGATAATGGACATGAAAATTCAGCTTCTAGAAGCTACTATATTTGATCTGGAGGATTTGCCAAGTGAGGCCATTTAAATGGTGGAAGGAAAAGAGTGTGGCTGAGACTAGTTCAAGGCCGGCTACTGATGGAACTAGGAGCATTATGTGGCTTGAGGATGGTGAGTCCAGGGGAGGAGGGAGCAGGACAGCTGGAGTGCCGCAGGCCAGGGCCCTGACGTCCCCAGAGTGTCTGAAGTCCTGTTCTCTGAGGCTTGCTCTGGCCCCTGAGCTGCGAATGAATTCTTACCCTGTTGCTCCCTACCACTGCTTCCTTCTTCCTGCCCTATTTCAGCCACCCCGCCCTGTTGTCATGGTTACCTACATAGGCACAGCCCGGCAAGCACTGGAGCATTTCACCACAGCCCTGCCCCAAAGCCATAGCAACCGCTGCGCAACTTCTGCTTTTGGCTTTCCTTTGGGGAACCACACTTGCCTCTTGGCACAGGCTTCAAGTCCTGACGACCCCTGAGAAGATACTTTTCCTGCTGCCTGCCTGTTGGAAGCCCCAGTCCCCCAGCCAAGGGATGCTGCTGCAACTTCCTCTTCTGTTCCCGTTCTTCTAACCTAATTCGTGCTCAGTGCTAGAAATCCACCTCTCTCTCCCCCACCAAGCCCACCTTAGGAGACACTGTTCTCTTAAAGGTCAAGGTCTAGGGCGGACAGTAGGAAGTGCCCACACCAGGCCCGCAAATCTTTCTCAGATGTCACTCATTCTATACACGTGGGCTGAGGAAAGTGCTGTGTGTGAGCCTGTACTGGGAGGCTAGAGACATGTCCCTGCCCTAAGAACTGGTGAACCAGCTGGGTGTGTGTGGGCTGTGGTGTGTTCCCTGTGTTGGGGGAGGATGCAGGGTCCCAGCCTCATCTGGCAAGATAGGTCAGAAGGGGCACATACCCGAGTTGGATTGTGAGGGGCCACAGGTGCCCAAGTTGACAGAGGGAATAAAGCCAGGCCGTGGTGAGGATAGGGAGCTTCCAGAAGTTCCATGTGGCCTGGGGAGGACTTGGGAGCTGAAGGGAAGGAGAAGCTGGCGGTGGGGCGAGGGTGGTGCTCATGGTGAAGGGCCTGGGATGGCAGCCACAGAAAGGAGGCAAGACTTTATCCTGGGGGAGTGGGGGTCTGGCAGCGGCTCCTCTTCAAGGACAGGCCAATCAGCTGAGGCCTTTAGTGACAGCTCCCTGCTCACCAGCCCCTGAATGAGACTGGTCTGCATGGGCAGGTCCCCAGATCCTAGGTGGACCTAGCCAGGCTTCTCCCTCCGCCCCACAGAAAAGCCAGCCTGCAGGCTGCCTGCCCTGCCCCCTCTCCATCAGCACCCCTCTCCCACTGGAATTCTAGCTCAGATTCCACGTGGTATGTGCCTGTATACTGCTGCTGAGGGCAGAGACTATCTCCCATCCACCCATTGGCTAACACCCCTCCCGGCCATTGCTGCCCAGTGGAGGCCGTGTCTCTGGGCCTCATGCTGGGTGGCCAGCGCTGGGGAGTTGCTGGAGGTGAAGGCTGGAGGTGAGGGATTAGGGACGAACATGGCCAGGCACAGAGCAAGTTTTGGGATTTCAGCTCAGTGAAATAGCTCCTGCCAAGCATCTCCTTAAAATTTCTTCTCCCTTCCTGTTGGTGCTTGTGTGGGTGGATTTCACCAGGAAGGAGGGGGATTTCTCTGGCACTTTCCCTCACCACGCTTCTCCCTTAACCCTATCGAGGTCCTGACTGGCTCTTGTTTACCAGGTTGGCACCAGGGCTCAGTCTTTCTGGGAATCTCCTGGCTTCCTGGCACCCTCTCCTGGGGCCGGTCCACGTCCATGGTGGCGGTGGGCAGCCCTCACCTTTTGTGGACCCCTGGCCACTGGCCTGCCTTACTGGCTGAAATGCCCCATGGGTGAGTCACTTCCTTGGGTCTTAAAGGCATTTGGGCTTCCAGAAGCCTCTATGGGAATGTTCTTCAGTCCTGCACAGCAGGAAAACGGGAGCCCACAGACTGAAGACCGTTGGGCTTCTGCTTCTGCAGCCACTTGGGAACCTCACACCAGGCCCACACCAGGCCCGCAAATCTTTCTCAGATGTCACTCATTCTATACACGTGGGCTGAGGAAAGTGCTGTGTGTGAGCCTGCACTGGGAGGCTAGAGACATGTCCCTGCCCTAAGAACTGGTGAACCAGCTGGGTGTGTGTTCACCTGACCTGGAGGAGGGGGTAGTAGTCCTGGCCGAAGGGAGGATGTGAGGACCATCTGTGGATGGAGAAGGATTGTCTGCATGTCACCAGTGGGATCTGGGTTTTCAGGGCCAGCAGTTCCTTTCATTCTTCAGGAAGGCCGAGTCCTTGGTTCTGAGGTCCTGTGTGGGGAACTAGAGGAGGGTGAGTCCTAACACATGGAGGGAGTTCTGACCCTTCTACAGAGGGAAGGGTATTCTGGGAAGAGACCCCTTGGGCAGAGGGGAGAAGAGGTGGAAGAACCCAGCTTTGCGTCAGCTCAGCCCTCAGCGTGTGTCTGTGTATGTGTGTGAGGGCGGAAATGGTTATCCCCAGCCTGGTCCCTGCCCTGTTGCTGCTCAACTCAGAGACTCCCATAATGCGTATTCAGTTTCTCCTCATCCCAAGTGCAGTCCCCAGGGTGTGGTTGTCCTTGGGTTTGGGGAGGTGGGCGGCGGGGGAGCAGTGCATGCCCCACGTCACAGACCAAAAGTGTCTAGAATCCCTGATGGTGAGATTTCAGGCTTGGTGAGACAGAGCTCCTCCTTCAGATTGCATAGAATCACCTACTCCTAAAGCACGTGTTTCCCTGGACCCTCCCCTCCCTGAGCAGCCACCTGGCAGCTCCGAGCTACTAAACTCCAGAGTGGTGGATGCCTACCACAGAGGCCCCGAGTCTGAGGGAGGTTTATTGGAGAGGAACAGAGAGGAGAGTTCCATGGCTGGAGGGAGTCAAGGACAGACATGGGATGATGGGGAGGACATACAGGAGCATCTCTCAGAGGGTCTTAGGGGACCCGCAGAGGAAGAGAAGAGGCCCACAGCCTGAGCTCCCTTCCGTGACTTAAACAGCAGAGCCACCAACCTGCTCTAGACAATTCTACGTATTCTCTGAAGCTCTTTCTGTGAGTGGACAATTATGAGCACACAAGGAGCTCTTCCACAAAACATCGGGTCTAACGCCTCAAAAATGTCAGTGTCCGGAATCCTGAAAGACAGAAAAGCTGAGGGACTCCTCCAGATGAAAGGACACTAAAGAGACATGGCACCTGAGTGCGAGGCATGATCCTGGATCCTGGAATGAGAAAAAGTAAAAACGAGAAAGGCCATCAATGGGATGGGCGGCAAAACCTGGATACAAGTCGGTATTAGATGATAGTAACACCAGTGTTACGTTCCCTGAATTTGGCGTTCCTGTTGTGGTTATAGAAAGGATGTCTTCTTCTGTTTAGGGATAAAAGGTCATGTTGCCTTAACTGACATCATCGTCATCATTATTATCATTAGTGTTATTATTGAGAGAGAGAGAGAGAGACAAACAGGTGTGGTAAGCATTAACAATTGGGTTTACCGTTGTGGTGCTATTCTTGCAACTTTCCTGTAGGTTCAAGATTTTTCAGAATAAAACATTAACTAGCTGGAGCTTGAGCCCTCAGAACTGCTCCCTCACCCCAACCTGGACTGAGCGTGGAGGTTTTCTGTCTTTGGAGAGGGTCTTTGTGGGGGTAGGAAAGGCTCTGGCTGTTTCTGAGTGTGGCCACCTGCCTGGCCTGGGTCAGCGGTGAAAGGGTGACAGTCACTGGGTCTATGAGCAGGGGCTCTGTGGAGACCAGGCACCTGCTTATTTTCTGCCCTCACTCTTTCCCAAAACACGTCCCCCCACAGGCTACTCGGGATGTGGTGCTGAGCCGGGCGCCAGAGCAGAAGGAAGACCGCGCAGCGAGCCTGCAGAATGCGGCGGCCATCTACGACCTCCTGAGCATTACGCTGGGCAGGAGGGGGCAGTACGTCATGCTGTCTGAGGTACGGCTGGTCCACCCCACCCAGGACGCAGGTGGCACACAGAGGAAATCAGATGGGGCCGCCTCCTCCATGGTCCCTTCCCTGCCTCCACCAGGGAGGACAGCTCAGTTCTGGGAGGCCAGGCTTGGAACTATTCCATTTCCAGTGCCGAGAGAGCTGCCCTTCACTGGCAGCGTGTTTTGTTTTGTTTAGTTTTGCTAATGTTTTTATGTGTTTTTCTTTTGAAAGAACCCATGGCGTTGTACAGAGGAGCAAAAGAGGAAAATTTTCTACCCCTCAGTTTCCCCCAGAAATGGATGGGGTTTGTTTTGTGACTGCCTCTCCTGGCAGGGTTCTGAGATGGGTAGACAGACACCCCCATTCTGTTGGGAAGACCCTCAGTGGACTGTGCCCCTCCAGGGTCGGGGTGGGGCACCAGGCCCCCACGCTGCCCCTCTCCTTTGCCCTGCCTACAGTGCATATGGCACACACACATTTTCAAATCGAGGCTGAGATTAAGGAGGCTCGGGGGCCTTTGTCTGCTTGTGACAGAACTGGGCCTCTTGGCAGGAGAGTCTCCTCCTGTGTGTTTAGGGGGACTCCTGAAAGGAGGGAGGGTGACATGTGCTGAGCCCCTGTTCACACCAGCACTATGCAAGTTGCTTTCTGAGATAATCCCCTCATTAATGTGGGAAAGATACTTGGTTGTCTCTCGGGTTTACCATGAGGAAAACGAGGCCCAGAGAGGTGGATTTGTCCCCCAAGGTGGCGCAGGGAGTGCATGTTGAGCCAGCATGTGAACCCAGGCCATGGAACTCAAGTGCGTGCTGTCTGGTCCCGTATCCCTCACCTCTGTTCTCACCTCCCCAACCATGACCACACAATGAATCCTGTCCTCATATGCTGGCGGTGTCTGTGTCTGCCTCTAACACCTGAAAGTGTCTGTGTGGGGATCTCATTAGGCAGCCCCTGATTTGGGGTTGCCCAGGACTGGATAGGCCAGAAGAGCAGTAGATTTTTTCCGGTGGGCCTAGAGAATAGCGGGGTGGAGAGGAACCTTTACATTTGGGCAGTGTTCTATCCATGGGCTCTGCAGTCAGTCTGCTCTGCCATTTACTGGCCTTGTGACTTAGGCAAGTCATTCAAGCCTTGGCTTTCTCATCTGTGAAATGGGGGTAATTAGAGACCCCTACCTCACAGGGTTGTTGGGAGGAGTAAATGCGTTGATATGTGTAAAAAACTGAGAGTAGCACCATGCACAATATTAATAAATGCCAGCTGTTATTTTAATTGGATCTCTACATTTTGAAAGCACTTTCACAAATTTCATTTCATTTGCTTTTCGCCATCACTCTATGAGGTCATTCATGTGTTATGGAGGTGGGAATCCAGGGCTAGCGAGGGTGAGATACTTGTGCAGGGTCACATAGCTTGCCTGAGGCAGAGACAGGTTAGCCCTAGAATTTTCTGACAGGAACCAAGTATGAGCCTCCTGCAGCCTCCTGCGGGCAGTGACTTGGGCAGTGGAAGGTACGGGTGGCTTGGGGGTGAGAGGACCCTGGCGGGGAAGTACTGACTGTCGCCCTCTCCACAGTGCCTGGAGCGAGCCATGAAGTTTGCCTTTGGAGAATTCCACCTTTGGTACCAAGTGGCCCTCTCCATGGTGGCTTGCGGGAAGGTAAGGCGCTGCTGTGCTGGGGTTGCACACTCGCCTTCAGGGGGCTCTGCTCTCCTCGGATCCCTCCTGGAGGTGGGGGAAGGCGGGTGGTGATTCAGAAATGTCGTCTGGTCGCTGATTTTCATCTCCAGGAGAGTGAGGGCACGGGAGGGCCACACAGTGGGAATCCGATGTCCACGTGTGAGTTACAAATGTGCCAGGTGTGCAAGTGAGTCTGTGCGTGTTTTAACTGAAGGTACGTGTATGCATGGGGCGTTGTATCATTTCTGTGGGTGAACTGATGGCTACAACTGAATGAGACAGATGTGGAGCATGGTTTCCCGCGAGGAGAACGTGGTCCCATTTGGGCTGTAGCTCTCCTTCTGCCCCCAGACGTGGAGTCAGGAAAGGACTTGCCCACGAATCAGGAGCTGACCATATCCCGGGTCTCAGGGCTGCATCTGCTCTCCACCCACCAAGCCCTCATTTTTCCTCGGATGAGAATCACACTTACATAAGCCTCTATTTTAAGCAGTGACATGAAAGGAAAAGCTTTCCGGGGCTGGGTGCTGGGGCTGTTGGAGCTGAAGATGCTTCGAAGTCAGGAAATAAGGTGGTATGAGCTCGCAGATCATTCCAAGAGCTGTAAACACCCAGGGCCCTTTCGCGGGGCTGAGGGAATTCCTCGCCCCCTCCCCCCGCCCATCTGTGCCACCTGCCATTTCTAGCCCCACAGCCGTCCCCAAGGAGGGCCCTCCCAGGCTTGCCAGTGCCTCCTCCACAAATGGAGGGTGTACAGGCCGGGTCCTGGCAGGGAGAGGAGAGAAGAGCAGGTGCTGTAGCTTGACAGGTGGGAAGTACAGCCGAGAATCAAATGGGGAGCCTTGTCTGCCCCCGCCCCACTGGGTATTTGTCTTCCTAAACCTCTTCCCCTTCCCCCATCATGTTGGCCACCTCCCAGAGCACCCTGAAGTCACAACAGGATGTACCCTGGCTCTGTGCTCAGTGGGATCTTGTCAGGGCTGAGGGAGAGTTCAGAATAGAGATAGGGCAAGGCCTGGGGGAAGGAGTGGCGGCTGGAGCTTACTTACCTGGAGCCTGGGCAGACAGCTCACAGTGGCGTGTGACAGCTGCTTCCTGCCTGTGGGAAACAGAAAATGCCCCTGGTCTTGTAATAGTGACAGAGACCAGGAGGAGAGGTCCCAGGGCCATAGTGGTTCTTACTCTTCTGTGGGTCCCAGACCCCTTGGGGATGCTAAAGAAAACGGGACCCCTCCTCAAAGAATGCATCAGACACGGGAGTTAGTTTAATTTCTGGGGTGCTCCTGGGTGGCCCCCTTTCTCAGAAGAAGATATCATCTTAGTCTGGGAGTTATGAGGTCTTCTACCTCCTTACTGAGAAGAGCCAGGCTCAGAGAGGTCCACACTCAGCCTGGCACATCCCGGGATCCTGGGAGCTGCTGCCCCGGCCCTGCTCCTTCACAGACCAGCAAGGTGTACACGAGAATGGGCTTATAGACAGGGAGTTGGGGCAACTGGTGAGCTCCTCACATGTGAGGCCCCACAGGCTGGAGACACTGGGTTACACCCACCTCTGCATTGGGTGCAGCAGATTGTTCTCGAAGCACACTTTACACCACACTCAACCAGATCACTCGGCCTGGTTGGCCGGACCTCACCTTCGCCAAGATCCTAACATAAAAATCAAGGTTGTAGACCTGCAGTTGTGCCTAGAAGGTCTTCCAGAAGGTGAGGCCAGGCCGACAGAAATATATATGGCACTTTAACCTGCAGGAAGAAAGGATGCGTTCCATGTCATGATTTAGGTCGCTCCTTCTCTTGGTCTCCTCAGCAATCACATTGGCTGCGTTGCTAGGTAACCAGCATGACAAAAAAAAAAAGCTGGCTGCTCTGACTGTGGAGTCCTCAGATGGCTCCTTAAATAGCAGTGTTTTGTGGTCTGGGTGGGGGTGGAATGTGGAGGGTCAGAGTTAGAGAACCCTGTATTTCCAGGATGCACAGGTCAGCAGCCAGGGAGGGGGCCAAGGAAAGGCCTGAGGCTTGCTGGGGTGTGTAGCCAGACGTGCAGTGGTGGAGGCGATGCGAGTGGCATTCACAGGAGAGGGTCTAGGGGGAGGTGCATGGCCTGACAGGTCCCTCAAGCCCCTCACACAGCACCCTTTGCTTCAGCCCACGTGGGGCACCCCGTGCCATCTCCCGACCTGCTGGAGCCTGTCATTTGCTAACACCCTCGTGTGCTTGGTCTCATAACCTCTTGTTTTCTAAGAGAGCCTTGGGAGATGGTGGCATGTCTTCTCTCCGCAGCCTTTCTCTGGGCTCCTGATCACCAAGGGCCACGGCGTCTTCCCACTCCCACAGGGACTGCACGACCCCTGGCCCAGTACTGGGCACAGAGCAGGCCATCTGCTGAGATACCTGGACTTGGCCTAATGAGCCTGAGTCCAGAGCCCAGGGAAATCTGTCACATCCAGGCTGAGAAAACCTCTTCCTTAAATGGTGGGAAAAGGACGGGTAGCTTGAGAGAGGCCGGGGGTCCAGGGTACACACAGACAAGTGGGGTCCCACGTCTCATCTGCCGGTCCCTCACACCGTGTTGTGGCAAGTGAGCCTCCCAGAGCCCCCATTTCCTCAGCAGGACCACTGGAGTGGCCAGGGAGGGTGAGAGCTAGTCAGTGCTGGGGAGCTCAGCCCACAGGAAGGTCCAGTACGTGGGAATCACCATAGTTACAGACACACGTCCCTGCCTCCCTGGGGCTCACACAGGAAGGGGAGCGTACACATTGGGTGGGGGGCGGGGGGGTCACTGCTGAGCTTCATGGAAAAGCATTGGACTCACTCAAAAGGTTCCAGCCCTAAGGGAGTATGTGTGTGGGGTGGGAAGTGGGGGGACCTCTCTGGCCAAGGAAGTCACGACAAAGGTGAGATAGGCCGGTGGTTACGAGCTTACTCATACAGCCACCGTTCAAACCCCAACGCATCCACTTATGGGCAGTGTGGCTTTGAACAAGTTACTTCACTTCTCTGTATTTCCGTTTCCTCGTCTGTGAATAGAAACAGCACCTACGACAAAGGAGAGTTGTGAAAATTCAATGACTTCATATTTATAAAGCACTTAGAACGGCGGTCAGCAGACTTTTTCTGTAAAAGGTCAGATAATAGATATTTTTGACTGTTCAGGCCAAACAGTCTCTGTGGGAACTACTCAGTTCTGCCTTCTCGTCATGAAAGCAGCCATAGATAACACATATACATATATGAATGGGCGTGGCTGGGTTCCAATAAAACTTTATTTCCAAAAGTAGGCAGAGGACCAGATTTGTCCCTCTGACTTGCAGCAGTGCCTGGTCCATAGTGAGAGCCATTATAGATAAGTGTTAGCTGGTGTTCTTCTCGTTACGGGATTAGTAATAACCCTGCCCGGCTCTGGATGCTCTCCCCTTCTGGCCTCCGTTCACTACTGGACCATCTTCAGCAGGTCCAGTCTGTCCCTGTCTCCATGGCTGAGGCCCTGGAGCCTTAGGGGATCCCTAGATTCCTGTCTAGAGGTTCTCTGTGACTCTGCCACTTTGCCTTCTCTCTTTCTCTGCCAGCCTTTACGCTTCCATCCCACTCGGCACCACCAGTCAAGGCGCCATGTGGGTTTGGCCTCATCTCATCCCCTATTAACCCGAGGGTGTTAAACTCAGAAGTTTGAGAGAGCCCCTTTCTACCTCTAAAATTTCTGTGGTTCACATTTGAATTCCTTTTGAAGAGCTTTCGTCTGTTGTCACCTTAGCTGGTATCCCATCGCTTCTGGGCAAGGGTCACAGCCTCCATTCTCCAGATGAGGCACCTGAGGCACGGGAGGAACCTTGCTCTAGAGAGGAAAGGAGTGCCTAGCAAGCACTGGCAATTTGGAAATTTCCCAATGTATGCACGAGGCACCCAGTCTGTTCTGACCTAGGGCTGCAAGTAACGGGATTACCTGCTCATTCTTCTGCAGTCGGCCTATGCCGTGTCGCTGCTGCGGGAGTGTGTAAAGCTGCGGCCCTCAGACCCCACTGTGCCCCTGATGGCTGCCAAGGTCTGCATCGGATCCCTGCACTGGGTGAGTGAGCTTCGGGGGCAGGGTGCACAAGGCCCAGGTCCTGGCAGCTTCCTGTGGGAGGATGGCAGCAGGTGGGTCTGAGAGGGGGCTGGTATGTGGGTGCCAGCAGAGAGGAGACACCCACCCAGGCTGAGCACTGCAGCAAACAGAGGGTGGTGGTATGAGCTGGAGCATGCAGCGAGGGTGGTCTCGTTGACCCCAGGGCTCCTGAGAGGGGCTTCAGCCCTGCGCTGGAATGAAACCCAACATACCTGTCACACTGAGGTGGGGCGGGGGAGGGCATCTGTGCTCCCAAAGGCTGCCAGCTCTGAGGTGTCTGTGAGTCCACCCAGCCCACAGCTGCCCTTGCCAGGAAGCCCTAAATTTAGGTCTTCCCGCCATGGAGGAGCTGTTTCTCTCAGCAGCATAATTATAGTAATTATGTGCATTCAGATTACATGGTAATAAAATTAGGATCAAATCAGTCCAAATTGAAATCAGATGAGTTAGGAGCAAAGTAATCAATGACAACATAAATAGAAAAGCCCAGAAAGAAACTTAAACATGCAGACTTGTCATCAGAATTGGGGAGAAAGGTGAACTGTTTAACCTCAACTGAGAGCATATTTGGGTTTGGGGCTGGCTTGAGCCTAGGTTTAAATTGGGTACAGGCTAGAGTGGGTCCTGCTGGAGGGACAGGGTTGGGGGGCTCCTGGTGGCCTTTCCTGACTAGAAACCTCACCTGCCACAGCTCCCTAAAGCCCCCTTTATACCTGCGTGGACACGTAGCACCTCACGTTGTAATCATTGGTGTTTCTCCAGGGCAGCAACTGTCTCGCTTCCTTCTGGAAACCCCAGTCCCGAGTTAATGCCTGGTGTTTCCTGGATGGATCCTACCTGCCCATACACACAGTCACTTGGCACCAAATTTTGCCTTATAGGATACTTGTCTTCTTCCCAATTAGATGGGTACTTCTTGGACCTTGATCCCCTCTTCCTCATACAACCCTGCACATAGTAGGTGTTCGCTAATCTGTTATAGAATGACACGCACCCCAGCTGGCCAGGAGGGAAGGGTGTGGGAGGTCTGCATCTGGTTCAGTGGTTCTCCCTGGCTCCCTGGGTCGCCCCTGGGCTGAGAGCAGGCTGTGGGTAGCCAAGGGCAGCCCGTTCTCCAAGAAGGCTCGGAGAAGGGCGCCCCGGCACTCTGTTATCAAGGCTGTGAGCAGAAAGAATGGGTCTGACTGCGGCAGGCAGAGGGATGCTAGAGCTTGGGACAGAGCATGGATCCCGAGAGGTGTCTGATGCCACCTCTGTCTCCTGCCTTACTAGCTATTCTGGCTCACATCAGCCCTCAGCAGGCCCAGCCTTTGCCCAGCCAGGCCCTATTAACAGGGGACAGAAATCGGGGGTGGGGGGTTGGACGATTTGGCCCAGGGTTTGACATTTGAAAAACGAGTTGTGCTGGATGAAACCAGACTGGGTGGCCATGTGCCCAGAGGTGGAACACCTGCTGTCCCCATGTCCTGTCCTATGCCCAGAGCCAGCGTGGGACGCCCCGGGCTGGGTCTGGGTCTAAGAGCAAGGTTGTTCGTGGGTGAGGGTGAGTAGGGAGGGGACTGGGCAGAGGGACTTCCTGCATGGTCACGTGCTGGTTGACGTGGGGTTTGCAGTGGGATGGGAGCACCTGGAGCAGCTGTAGGATCAGGTGGAAGGCTTGGCCTGAGGCTCCCGTAGGTGACAGCGGTGTGTGGCAGCCTCTGCTCTGGCGTGGCCAGCATCCTACCAGAGTCCCCAGTCAGTTATTTGGGGCAGGAAAAAAAGGAGATGTAAATATTTTTTAATATCCCTCCCAACACAGTTATTTAAAATTCATTTAATTTAAAAAGTGGAATCTTTTCTGGGAGGACTGATCTCCAGTGTGCATATGTGCTGTGTGTTACGCACAGAAGGAGAAGGAGAGGAGGTTGTGAAACAGAAAAGCAGGCCATTCTTCTCCTTGAAAAGGTCTCTGATGCTGTCTCTAAGCCTCTTCCCCTAAGGAAATAGTATGGGATGGTAGAAAGAGTGCAGGCTCTGGAGGCATAAGATAGGGTTCAAATCCTTGCCTACCTACTTAGTGCTGTGTGACTTTAGGGGAGTTGTTTACCCTCCCTGTGCCTCATCTGTAACTTGGAAACTGTCACATCCACTATTACAGATAGCTGTGAATACCAGAGCTGAGTGGTGTCCCTGCTTAGCACACTGTAGGTATCTGCTAAATGACAGCTATCCCTGTGACAGCCCCTTCAAAATATCAGGCTCTCAAAACGGATGCACTTTTGTGGTTTTGCCTTCATTTTTCAGATTCAGGGGTGAGCAGAGCTAGGAAGATGGATTAAGTGTTTATGAGGCAGGAAAGAAAGAATGCCAGCTCTCCTGCACTAGCTTGTTAGAATTAGGAAGAGTGCTTCCCGGGAAGAAAAAAAGTGCATTTTCTAGAGCAGATAACAGATCCTAGGCCCTGAGGGAAGGGCCTAAGGAGAAACTGGAGGTGCTCTTTAAATAAACTCTGTAGGCTCAGAAGTGACCTTTCTCTGGTTCCCAGGAAGGGAGGAGAAGGGTGAAGGTGCCAGGGGGCCAGCCTCTTTGGCACACTGCAGGATGAAGAAGGCGGCCCTTGAGGTGGAAGGCAGCCTGAGTGTGAGCAGAGTGTGCAGCCAAAACCCATCTGCATGGGGACCACAGTAGGACAAGTAGAGAGATGCGGGAACTTGTAAAGTCACAGGAACATTTTCCTTACTTACAGGAAGCAAAAGCAAAAGGTCAACGCATGATATCCTTCAGTGCACCCTCTCCCCAAAGGGTCAGACAGGAGAAAAATGAAGAACCATCGTGGGCAGCCATACATTAGGCAGCTCAGAAACAGTCAGATGTAGAGTCAGGAAACTGGGTTAGAAACTCAGTTCTGCCACTTAATAACTGGGTGACCTTGGGTGGGTCTCCTAAGCTCGCTATGCCACAGAACCTTCAGCTGTGAAACATCCATTCCATCAGGTGGCCTCGGTGCCAAGAAAGGCCAGGTAAGCACTAATTGCTCTAGACTCGCAAAGGAGGGAGAGGGCGAGGCTCTCCATCTGGGTTTTGTGGCAATGTGACAGGGCTGCCGTAATAAAAGAGGTATTGACCCCTTACCCTAGAAGTACTTTGGTGAGCAAGGAGGGCCCCGTGCTGTAACTTGAGCGAATCTTGAAGAAGCAGTGACCACAACGACACGGTCATCAGCTGTGAACTTTTTTGATGCCACAGGAGGAAGTGTTTGGAGATTGCAAAAGACCCATGAGGTCCTAGGTGGGGAGAAAGATAGCTAGGGTGCTTGTAGCTGGGCAGGCACTGAGCAGGTCCATTAACCATTTGTTTTTTACATGGCAGACTGACACCTATTAGTAGGTTATGAAATAGAACTCTTTAAAAAAAATCGCAATAGACTATTAGAGAATAGGATATAAAATACCTGAGTGTATTACCCACAGCGGGGGTAAGTGTTGTGCCCGGTTAGTGGTTATATGTATGTGTGTCCTGGACCATGGGTTGGGGTCAGAATTGGACCAATCCAGAACATGTCCCATACTGCCCCGGGCTGTGGAGACCCAGCTTGTCCTTGCGTAGAGTCACTCCTTTTCTGTGACCAAGGATCAGGACAGAGACAAAAGGCAGGCAGTCGTGTCCCCTCTCTGAATTCCATGGGAGCTTTCGGTGCCACTTCCTAGTTTGTCACTGAGATCACCATCTACTCAGATGGCACTTGCCACATCTATCAGGCTGAGACTTCAAAAAATTCTGGAAGACTCAACTAATCACAGATGTAAAATTACAACGAATAGTAATGATAATAATAGTTTACATTTATTCAAGCACTGCTCGGAGCGGTCAACATGGCTGGATCTCATTCAGTCCTCCCAGCAACCCTTTGAGGCAGATACTTGTTATCCCCATTTCACAGAAGAGGGAACCGAGGCACAGCAAAGTGAAATGACATGCCAAAGGTCACACAGTAAGTAGCTGAACCTGGATTTGAGCCCAGCAAGTCTGGCCTCAGAGCTTGTGTCCTCAGCTACTGGGCTGCCCTGTTCTCTGTAGAGAGCTATTCGTGGGTGAGCTCACTCTGGACTTGGGTAGGACTCTAGTACTTCAGGACAGAGGTGGCCAAGCCAGATTCTCCAGGGCTTTAGGAATCCCGCTCTTATCTTAGATGAAGAGGAATTGTGCATTTTATATATTTATATATAGATTGTTTTCAAAATATATATTTCATATTTAAAATATGTACTCATACATATATATGTTGAGGTTGGTTATCATATCACATATTGTCTTACTTAGCAAAACTTTATGATTACTTCTTTTGCTTCGTGATCCCTGCATTGACACCACATGTAAAAAAAAAAGCTGCTTCGTTTCTGGTAATAGAAATCAAAATAGTGTTGGCCACATAGGAAAATGGTACATTGAAGCTTTGCGAGTTTGACCTGAGACAAAGGCTGACACCATGCTTAGAGATTGTTAGACCGTGTTAAACCACGTGGGTAAAGCTGGCAAGCACCGGACAAGGAATGCTACTGACCTGGGGGTCAGAGTGGACCACACGTTGGACAAGCTAAGGATGTATGTTTTCGCTTTTTAAAACTAAGGGATGGTGAGCTCTATTAATCCAGAATATGATGTATGTGAACTGGAGGGTAACTTTTGCATTTGCCACTGATTGCTGAGCCTCATTCTCAGCACCCTGTCTACATGGGTTGCAGGAGGTAGAAGCTGGTGTTTGCCTAGTAGAAGGACATGGTCACGGGAAGAGTGTTTACACATGAAAGGCAGTAGGTTTCTGGATTCTTTTTGTAATTTGCACTTGGAGGTTTATTTAAAAAGCCTGCTCCTTTGGAATGAGGCATAATGATGCCTGAAGACCATGTGTGAGATGAGCCGTGTCAGCAGTGGGGATATTAGGAAGGAGGAAAGGTGCCATTTGCTTGCTTACCTTTCCCGTGGTGCTCCCTGTTCCCTCTCTGCCATGAGACCTCCTTGGACAACACCAGCCACACGATTGCCCCTCTTAGAGCTCCCATATTCCCATGCCAGCCCCACACAGTGGAGTCTTCATTAAGAGCCAGCTTGTTCTGCGGGGTCTTGCCCTCCTCTGTGTCAGTTTGCAGGATTCCATGGGAACTTACCAGGTATCCTGCCCCCGCGTCATTGGGCATTTCCAGCTGGGCCCAACGTAGAGTCCGGTGCTACAGAAGCCTCAGTGGGGGTTTGTAAGGAAGAACAGTTGGAGTGGGGGGTACAACTCCCCATTTTACAGATGAGGACCTTTGGGGAACAGAAACTAAGTGACTTGCTCAGACCCCATCGCCATCAGGTGCTGAGCCAGGATTGGGACCAGTGTGTGCGGGGGGCTTGTCCTCTCGTGCTTTTCTCTCAACCTGGCTCAGCCTCCTGAATCCTGCTGGCCAGGTGCTCCAGGAGACAGATCTCAGTGTCTCCAGCCCTGGGCCCATCCAGCCAGTCGGAGCTGGTCAGCAGGCAGCTGTGGGGTTTCCTGAGCTGCTGCCTCCCCTGAACCCCAACTTCTTGCTCTCCAAATCGCTCATCCTTTAACTGACCAGCTCACCAACCTGGAGGTGGCCTAGTGCCCAGGCTAGCAGCTTGAGCTCGACCAGGAAGGGGGTGGAGGGCTGCCCTGCTACCCGTTTGTCAGGGATGGTGGTTGGGCCACAGAGGGTTTCAGCCCTCCTCACCCATCGCTCTCTGGGCTGTCAGCTCACCCTCTCTGCCTCCTTGTATTGTGGTTTTATTTTTTTCCCCCTCTCAGCCTTATTCTTGCGCACAGCTCACCACAGCTGCACCCAAATGGTGCTCAGCTCCACTCGCCTCCCCACGCTGATGGCCTGTCTCAGCATCTCAACTGCACACTCAAGGAAGGGAGAGCCTACAGGCACCCCCCGTGCCCCCAGCGATGACCAGTGGTCAGGCTACAAAATGCACAGAGCTGCCTGTCTCCTGAGGGAGTGGATGGGCCTAGGCAGGGACAGGAGCGGGCCAGGACACACTGGTTTGGGTGCCAGAAGCCACCTTAGGTTTGACGCTGCTCCCTGGTCGGCTGACCTCGTGGGCTTCCACTGGAGGAGGATACCCCACACAGGTGGCCTTGACAGTGGGCTTCGGGTACGATTTGTTCAGCCCCCTTGTTGGGGGCGGTTATCCATCCTTGTTCTTAGTGACACGAACTCGGGTACACTGCCACACCAGGCATGTGGGCAGATGACATTCCTGAACCTGGAAAGAAGGAGGGGGCATTTATTAGAGGCCCGTGGGCTGTGAGTCAGCGCCGCTGAGACCCCCAGCTGTCCCCTGCTTCCCTGGGGCCTGACTGCCATGGGTGCCCCAGAGCGCTTGAGAGGCCTGTCTTGTAGACGCCCCCCGTCTCTGTGTGTCACATGTTGTATAGGATGATGTTGGCACATGTGACCTGTGCCTATTGATCCCTTTCCAACTGGAACAGTCCCTCCCACTCCCAGGACAAAAACAGCCACAGGCCTTTTTCCCCTGAAAAGTTCGAACTCCCTATGTCAGGGAGGGAGCTCACAGGCAGAGCAGGAATGGCAGCCTGCTTGCTTTGCAGGGTGGGCAGTCTCCCCCAGGCCCAGTCCCAGAGCCCTGCCTGCCCCTCTACCCTGTCCCTGGCTCCCCTGTGCTGAGCAGGGCAGCCAGGCACAGGTATCTGCAGATGCCAGATGAGGAAAGGAGCTGTCAGACTGGTATGGTCCTGGGTCCATGCTCTCAGCAGAGCAAGTGTTGGAAGGCGCGGGTCCCCAAGGCAAGGCAAGCTTTGCGAGAGGCAGTGCCCTGTGACCCTGAGCACAAGGCCCCTGGGTGGGTGGAGAGGTCCAGGGAGTCCCTGGTAGAGATAACAGCTTTGATCCTTTCACTCGGGCTGTGTGGCCTCAGACAAACCACCTGGCCTCTGGATATGCTGCCCACACATGAGGAGTTGTAGTTCTGAGTGACCCATGCTGGTGATTGAGCGGCCTGCATGCCAAGGCCAGCACAGCTCTCCCACTGACCTTTGTGTCTCCTCTCTGCAGCTGGAGGAGGCGGAGCACTTTGCCACAATGGTGATCAACCTTGGCGAGGAAGCTGGGGAATTTCTCTCCAAGGGCTACCTGGCGCTGGGTCTCACCTACAGCCTGCAGGCCACTGACGGTGAGTGCCAGGG
This sequence comes from Rhinolophus ferrumequinum, assembly GCF_004115265.2. Classification (NCBI taxonomy): domain Eukaryota; kingdom Metazoa; phylum Chordata; class Mammalia; order Chiroptera; family Rhinolophidae; genus Rhinolophus; species Rhinolophus ferrumequinum. The sequence goes on along the minus strand of NC_046296.1, from coordinate 38,686,903 downwards.
CCTCAGAGCCTCTGTGGGGGATGATCGGTCCTCCTAATGGATTCCCAGGCATCTTGTTCCATCAGTGCCCACCTTCCAACACATCTCCGTCGACTCCTCTGGGACAGACGTGCACATGCACACAGCCCACCCCGCCCCCCAGTCCCATTTCCACTCTTGCCCGGACTTCACCACTTCAGGCATGCCTGCTTCATAAACCAATACTTGCCCCGGTTCAAGGCCCAGCCCAGTCCTGGCAGAGTGCGTGCTGACCTCTGCCTCTGGGACTCCTGTGGTGCTGGCAGCTCTCATGAGCCACCAGCCCTGACCCACATTCTGGTTCATTCTGATTCACCTTTACCCTCAGCACCACTGTGACTTTTCTGGGGTCTTTTAAATCCCCTTCCACGCATGACATAAAGCTGGGTAGACAGTAGGTGTTTAATAAACACTTGTGCTTGGCAGATGGGTTCCACTCCTGCCACCCAGAGCCTGGCGTTCTCTCCCCAACCCTGCCAGCTCAGCTATGTGTCCCCCATGGATCAGGCAGTCACCTACTACTTCTGTATCCTTGCAGCTTAAGGGGAAGGGAGTGCCCCCCCCCGACCAAACGCAGGATAGGAATTGGCCCCCAAAAGTATGATAGAGGTTACGGGGCCGGGGAGCTGGGGTGAGGGAGTTAGGTCCAGTGGGTACTACTTTCTGTTTGGGATAATGAAAAAGTTCTGCAAATGGAGATTGGTGATAGTTGAACAACATTGTGAATGTACTTAATGCCACTGAATTGTACACTTAAAATTTGTTAAAATGGTTAAAAACAAAGCAGCAGCAGCCTCCTGGGTAAGGAAGCCCAAGGAGGGACCTTGCTCTTGAGCGTCGGGCCTTTGAGAGGTCAGGTTGGCCGAGGTGGCAAAGGCCATGGAGTGGAAAGACCTGGTGTGCCAGGAACTATGCCAGGAGCTTGGGGCCGGGTGGACCCCCACCCCTGGTAACCAAGGCGATGGGTGGCATCAGTCTGGAATGGCTTGAATGCAGGCATTTGCCAGACAGGGCCCAATGGGGCCTCTCCCTGTAGAGCCTGTGTGCCCTGGGGTGGGACAGGGCTGGAATGGCACCTTTAGCACCCCCTTAGCACCCCTCATGGCTGTCTCCATCCTGTCTCTTGCAGCAACTCTGAAATGCAAGCAGGATGAATTGCACCGGAAAGCACTGCAGACACTGGAGAGGTGAGGAGGGCTTGAATCTTGCAGAGACATGAGGTGGCCCGTGAATGTACTTTATCTCAGTGGACTCTCTGGTCTAGACAAAGCAAAGGTTTATGATCCCATTTCATTGATCAGGAAACCGAGGCTCTGAGAGCTCACACAGGAAGCAGGGACAGGCCTTTGGGCTTGGGTGGGCGGGTGGAGCCTTTCAACACAGGCGGACTGTTTCCCCCAACACAGGCTGAGCCCCAGCTCTCCTGAGCTCAGGGCTCTAAAAGGGGAATACTAACCCATTATTGTTGTGATAATTACCTGAGCTAAAGCAAGAAACGCACCTTGCACAGTGCCTTAGCCTGTAGCAGGAGTTCAGAAATGGTGTTTTCCTCCTCCAGCCCTTCCCCAATTCGAGGGCTGTGAGGCTCCCCTCACCTCCAGTCCTCACAGAGACTACCTGGCAGCCCAACGTCAATCCAGAGAGATGGGGTGGGAGGGGGAAAGCAGAGGAAACCCACCCCCGCAGCGGCCCTCCCTTCCTCAGAGCCATCCTGGCTGAGCCCCTCTCCCCACCACGGCCCTCGGGCCCCCTGAGCACCCTTCCCCACTCCTTCCTCTGGCCCATCACAGGGCTGCTCCCTCAGAGCCTGTCTCTGGCCCCCACCCTGCCACCCCCTGGCACTGATGTGGAAGCCGCCCAGCAGGGGCCGACCCTGGACTCCTTCTGCCACGTTCCTGAGACATGCAGCACATCTAACTCCCTTCTGGGGCAGGTCGTTCCGGAACACAGGGCGGTCCAAGAGTCCCATCCTGGCCAACCCTCTCTGAGCGCCCAGGGTGGGGGCGCATTCCTTCCTTCCCCTTCCACAACTCCATTCTGGGCTTCTTGCCCAGAGAGGCCATTCCCAGCCCCCCCACCCGCAGAGAGGTGTTCCCTTCTGCCCCACAGTGGAGCAGGTAGGCTCCAGGCTCTGTAAAGGCCAGAGCAGGGCCACAGCCAGCCCCACAGCTGTCTAGAGAGGAGCTCCCACACCCCAATCCTCCCCCTCCCGGACGGCCCCCCACCTCAGCCAGAATCAGCCCTCTAGCAGCCTACTGCCCTTGCCTTCGGCTGCCTTTGGCTTTCTGCCTGAGCTGTCATCTCCTGTCTGGGCACCTTCCCAAGAGGGGCCAGGAAGAATCCCTGCCATTTTGCCCTGCAGTGCCCAGTACACGTGGCATGCTGGAGGCCCATGTCACACAATGGTTGCTCAACCATTGGTGACTTACTTGGTGTTGCTTTTCCCCATACAGAGCCCAGCAACTGGCGCCTGGCGACCCCCAGGTCATCCTCTATGTCTCCCTGCAGCTGGCCCTCGTCCGACAGGTGGGTCCTCACAGTTTCTAACCCTCAGGCCTCTGGGGGCTGCTGATCTTTTCCTGGCACCACTGCTTTTGCTGGCTGTGTGACCCTTTGCAAGTGACTCAACCTCTCTGAGCCTCTATTTCCTTATCTATGTGAGCACCTTCATACAGGGACCTAGTAAGGATTAAGTCAGATAATGTGGTAAAGCCCCTGGCCCATGGTGGGCATGTGGTGGGCGGATTATTCTCTGCCCTCCCTTCCCCTAGAATATGTCGGACTCCCGAGATGTTCACAAGTGACGCCAATAAGCATTGTGTCCTCACCTTTCGCCGAGCTTTCCCCAAGGATCTGGGGGAGCACAGTGGTTGGCACATGGAGCTGTTTATTTCACCCCAAAGCTTCTCCTTGACCCTGTGGACACCACTGCCAGGCTTCGCCTCTGGGGCCTGATGGGGGCCTCCCATCCACTGACCAGCTGCGCCCCACTGGGACCACCGCCACCGCTCACGGCCCTCTAGGCCGACCCGTCTTCCTTCCCCAAGTTGAGCAGCTGAGCTATTGGTGCCAAGAGGACACTGGTCTGTCCCAGGAGTGAGGCCAGACAGTCGCCCACCCAGCGGGTCCCCTTTCAGGAAAGAGCCAGGGCCCCCATCCCCAGGCCCTTCGGAGTCTCTGCTTCACATTGTGCGTTGGTCCTCAGCCTGGGGTTCTGTATTCACACCTGGCCTCTGGAGCAGGACCTCTCAGTGGCCTTAGCCTCCTGGATTGCCTGGGGACTGCAGACCAGCCTTGACTCCCGCAGCACAGCCCTCCTTACCTGCACTGGCGGGGACGTGGCTGAGTTCCACATTGTTGGAGAGAAGCCAACAGCCCCCATCTGCTTGTGGTTAGGTGATGAGCAGTCCTGGCTAACGTGGGTGCTGCTGTACCCCCCCTCCCACTGGCCAGGGTGTCCTTGGTCCCATTTTACACCTGCAGACCTGAGTTTAGTCTTTGGGCACTGGCCCAGCCAGCACTGAGCCCAGGTGTCTGACCCAGAGCCCACCCTACTCCAGTTAAGAAACCCCAAGTGGCTCTGAGTATCCTGTTCCCCTGTCCTGTTTGGAGACGGGGCACGGGAAACCTTGTCCACCAGTCAGGTGGTTGGTCTTACTGGTCTGTGTCAACTTCTGGCCTCTGGTCTCATCTCCAGTTTGTTCACGGAGCTGTTTCTCCAGACTGTCAGGTTGCTGTCTGCTTTCCCTAACGCTCAACCCTGCATCGGCCTGGCTTTTCCCCTCACTACACCCTGACTCTCATTGCTGGGACCCTTCCCTCCCACCCGAAGCCCAAACCCTCGTCCCGGTGCCCGTGTGTCCTGACCTGACTCATCCCTCATCGTCACTGTATTTCTGAGTCACTCTGGCTGTCTCTCTGGGCCCTTCTGTCTCAGCCCTGCTGTCATTCGCACTACTTCTCTCCCTTCTTGTACTCATCCCTCCCCCAGCTCACTCCGTGCCTCCTCCACCTCGAGACTGCAGCTGACTGTCCCATCCCTCACCCCACTGTGCCCATGGCTCCCGACATCCAGTTCCTGAATGAGGCACTTGCTACCTCTATGCTGCTCTCTGCAGGAACATCAGTCTGCTTTGCTGCTCCCAGGAACATGGATAGAAAGACACCTGAGACCACTTTACTGTTAGCCCTCTGTACAAGAACCAGTGCTTTTCTTGCCAGTCACATTCATGATAAACCGTTGGTGATGCATTTTTTAATATCTTTAGTTATTCAGCTGCCTCTGATGAATGGCATATGTTGTCCCGAAGAGATGTCTGAGCCGGGCCAGGGGAGCCTGGCATCCAGTTTCCTTGAGGAACCCAGATCTTAGTAGCATCAGGGGTTAAGGGCCCTGAGTGAACTCGAAGCTGGACCTGGCCTGCTTGGATCACAGGCCCCTGGCCCATCCTGCCCAGAGCATGTATGGCTACCCGAGCAATGACAGCTGTGGGTTTGGATACCCGACCCAGGATAATAGGGTCCATTCTGCAGAATCACCAGGGCAGGAGTAGCCTCGGGGAGGCACGGGCAAGCCAAGTTGGCAGCCACACGGACCTTAGCTTCCTCCTTCCCTTTCCTTGACCTTTCCACAAAGGTAGGTCCCCATGGGAGGATTCTGGGCCTGGCACTGCCCACAGCCTGTGCAGAGGGCTGGGTGGAGACCAGGTAGAGGCCACGCACACGGGGACCCAAGGCCCCAGCTGGCCTGCACCAGAGGCCCTCAGGGAGCAAGCGAGGGCTGGTGTCTGAGGTTTGAAAAGGAGCAAGACTTTCTAAAAAGACTCACGAGGCTCCTGGGAGGATGTGGATAGAGTCACAGGAGCTGATGCAACTGCCAGGCCTGAGAGCGAGAGAGAACAAACACATCCTTCAGGACTAGAAGGAAGACTCTTACCTGATCATAAGGGGCCTGGCTTCGGGGGCTTGAAGAGGGAAACATTTTCACATGTGCACAGTACTCTGCACAACATTTGTCCTACGTGGTCTCATGCTCTCAGCCACTGTCATGGGTATGACTATTGCCCTCATTTTGCAGCATAAGAACTGTAGCTCAGGCAGATGGAGTCTCTTGGCCTAAGGCTCCAGCTAGGACATGGCAGAGCTGGGATCCATGCCGGGCATTTGTCTGTCGGCTCCTCCTCACTGCAGGGACAGGTTCAAAGAAGAGGGCCTGGCCCCCTGTAGGCCTGTGGCTAGTGGTCCGGTGGCCTCTTCTCATAGCCCCCACTTCTCTGGTGTAGGAAATGCTTCCCAGCATCTACCTAGATCCTCCGTGCCGCACCGTACATCCGCTCCTCTCGCCTCCCGAGTGAGGGCAGCAGTGGCTCCCTGGGCCTGACCTGGAGGAGCAGCTCCCTCTTGCCATGTGACTTAGGGCTGTTTTCTCCTCAGAGCCCCAGCCCTGCTCCCCAGTGCCCAGGGTCTCACCTGAGTCGGTGCCTAGCACCAGAGTCCTGGCGGGAGGTGTGGGCTTTGGGGAAGGTCACTAAGTTGGCGGTTTTCTCTGGCAGATCTCCAGCGCCATGGAGCAACTGCAGGAGGCCCTGAAAGTGTGCAAGGATGATGCCAACGCCCTCCACCTGCTGGCACTCCTCTTCTCTGCCCAGAAACACTACCAGCATGCACTGGACGTCATCAACATGGCCATCACGGAGTACCCAGAGAACTTCAAGTGAGTTCCCTGTGGGCTGGGCTGGGGGGCTGGCCCGCCACAGACACAGGTGTCCAGGCACAACCGGCCAGCCAGTGTACACTGATTAAGCACCCACTGCATGCATACTCCCTGGCTGAAGAGTCAAGGCAGGGCGAGGACCTGTCAGGTCAGAGAATGGCTCTGGTGTTCTGTGCCAAGAGGTTCCAGGTGGGGAGTGGGGAGCTCTGTACAGCACCTGCGGGCTCCACTGGGGCTTCGTGAACCACAGAGGGGCGGTGCTCGGACACACAAGCTCAGGTTGCTTCCACCTGCCCTGGGCTCTGCATGAGTGTCCTGGGTACACGAACTTGTGTGACTTCATCATAACCCTGGCACAGCCAGTCAAGTATGGGACTCTTAACACTGGCTGGGCGGGTGGAGGCCAAGGGAGCCATCCTCCTGCCTCCAGCAGGCCAGCAGCATTAGGGAGATGGAATTGTCTCCCTCCAGGGTAGTTCTGGCCTCGCCCTCCATTCTCAGCTCCTACACACTCCCGTTTACCACGTCACCCAGTTGGTCTTCTCTATGGAGCAGGGTTCACACTGCACTTGGCCCAGGTGGTGGTAGGTGGGGCAGAGCTAGACTTTCCTGCCTGCCCCTACCTGTACACAGAGGACCTGCTGTCACCAACCAGGTCTCTGGGGGCAGGAGCCATGCTGGGCCAGCTGAGGCAGGAGGGTACGTTGTTCCGCAGGAAGGAATAAGAAGGAGGTCAGCTTGATTTCTGCCCTCCTTCCCTCGGCAGGTGACACTGGGTATAATGGACCTTGTTTCTCTGAATCCTGTGATGCCAGCATGGGGGCGGGGGTGCCCTGAGCACCCCACTCCCACCATGTCCTGCCTTAGGGTCTGATGGAGGGACATTTAGAGCCAGCGAGAGGCCATCGTCCAGCAGACAGCAGAAAGAAGCATGATACTGGCTACACTGAGAGGTGATTCACACTGGCAGTAAAAACAGGTTCACAAAGAATTAGGGGAAATTGATGAGTGTCTCAGCCATGAGAGGAGATGTTGCAGTTGTCTCATCCCAGGGGAGTTCCCTTCATGTAAGGGACAGGACTGCCCCTCTCGGCAAGGCTCAGGCCTTCCAGTGCCTTCGGCCTCCTTCCGAGGATGGCAAGAGTGCCTTGGCTTGTGGACTTTGCTGGGAATGGCTTCTTCTCGCCAAGGCTCAGGAAAGGTGCTTTGCGAGCAGCAGAGTGTCCTGACCGTAAGCTCCCCGGTGTGCCCTACTGAGAGGGAGTCCAGTTGGAGGAGGCCACGGGTGGGCGTTCATCCTGCAGGTCAGCCTGCTTACCTGAGACCAGACCACCCCTCTGCCAGCAGTGGCCTGGGTCGTGACCCCACCCGTCCAGCCAACGTCCTGTCCCAGGTGTGTCCCAGCTGCCCACAGCCAGGTGTGAGCAGAGACAATGTGTGGCCCAATCGACATAAGCCCATTATTTGTGTTAAGAAGACGCCCTTGACTCTGGACTTCGACCCTGCACTTAAGAGATTTTTAAAATTGAAATCAGTTCACTTTAAAAGGCAGGTAGCTTAGGGACTACTAAGGGAATACTGAGGGAAACAGATAAAAAGGTACATGTGGACAAGGGATTAGTTACCTTGTCTCATTAATCCCAAGTACAAGACAGCAAGACTTACTGTATAGAGTTTATTTTTCACTTTTAATGAAAATGCACAGAGGACAAGGGTTCTCCTTTTTCAGTACCAGTTACCTTGCTTTTTTCCAGGCTCACCTGTGTGGCAGGGTCTGACCCATGGTCTGCTGCTGGCCATGTGTGAGTGTGTGAGTGTGTGTGTGTGTGTGTGTGTGTGTGCACAGAGAGCTGTGTGTGTCATCTATTGTCAGGCTTCAGTGGTAAAAGAAACTGCCAGGAAGAAGGCTTAGAATTCTAGGGTGTGAGGGAGGTTCCTCACTGAGCCCCTGGATATGTGTGTGTGTCACAGAAGGAACAAGAGGCCAGGCCAGGCCTCAGACATTGTTTTATCCGCATGTCCTATTTCCAAGTGAAGTCTTCCGTGTAAATTGAGACTATGAACAGTTCGGGGCAGAGCTTTCCTGATGGAAATAAGGGAAAGGGATTCACATGCTGCGTACTCGGCCGCCGGTCCCAGCATCTGGCATCTTACTGCGTAGTGTGTCTTCCTAACTTCTGGAATGCCTGCTGTCTGCTGGCAGAATCACCTCCTCTGGCCTGATGTGAGGAGGGAGGCTAACGCCACTTTTAGGAAATCTGCGTGAAGCCCATGCTGTGCAAGGCACAGCGGGAGTGGGGTTTGTCCGGGATGTGGGGGGTTCTCTAGCTCTTGCTCAGCACCTCCTGTGGCTCCTGGGCTGGGTGTGGAAGTCGTCTCTCTAGTCTTCCCTCCTGTTATTGGCAGTGTGTGCCTCTCCCCCAGTGCACTCTTCACCCCTCCCCTTTCCTCCCATCTCATTCAGGTGCCCACTCCTTCCCCAGGAAATGCTTCACTCACTGAAAGTCTTCATGGGGGGCAGAGGCCGTGGTCCTTGCCGTGAGGTTGGTGACACCCCCTGGGAGGCGGGAGGCGGTGGGTGGACTTCTGGGCCTCCAAAACACCTGGACCGGAACTCTAAGATTTGCGCCCTGTGCGTGCATCTGGGGTGATGGCTTTCAGCAGACCCTCAGAAGGATCCGAAACCCAAAACAGATGAGAAGCCCCGGTGTAGACTTCTCATCTACACCAGTGCTGTTGGTCCATTTGTAGGATAACTGTGCCCCTCTTTGTCAGCTGTGTCCCCACTGCCGCAGGCAGGAGCCTTGTAAACAGGAAGCCTCTGCCGTGGGAGCCCGCTCCCCAATCCAGACATGCACCACAGAGCCACTGAGGGGCCTCGGGCTGGGGCCGTGGGGCCAGCGGCAGGGAGACCTCTCTGATGTCCGAGCCCAAGGAAGGAAAACGTTTGTGTGCCATCCCCAGGGGCCTCCTCAGGGTTCCTCTATTCCTCTAGTCCTCTGTCGCTACAGAGAGGCCCGCTGTGAAGCATTTGGGGCATGAGCATCCCATCCCCTGTGGTGCCTCACTTTGCGACGTCTGCCCTTTGGGTTTAGGGGCACAGAGAAGCGGTGCAGGTTATCTGTGCCACCATGAGCCCCTCACTGCCATGAGTTCCTCATGGTCTTGATCTGAGCTAGCCCTAAAAGACTGCACAACTAACTGGGGAAAAAAAAGGAGCTTCTGGCCTAAGAACTGTGAGGGAATACATTTCTGTTGTCTTAGGCAAAAAAAAAAAAAAAAAAAAAAAATTCCACCTTAAAGTGTGTGTGTGTGTGTGTGTGTGTGTGTGTGTGTGTGTGTGTGTGTGTGTGGTTGGAAGTGGGGGTAGAAAATCTGGAATGACCATAGCGTACAACCATGGCTCTTTGCAAATAAATCAATAGTGTTCCCCACAGGTGAAACCTCAGAGTACAAAAACCCGTGGGTTGTTAGCAGGATATGTCATTGAGTCCATTACTGGTCAGGGATCACTGAAACTGTCATTGTTCTTCAATGGAAACTGCATCCTGCTTCTCCAGCTGCTCCTCGCATTGGGAACAAGCTGTGTGGCTCCAGCCGTTGCCATGGCAGTTAATTAAATGACCGGTTCAGTAAATACCACTGCCACAAAACAAAAAAACCGAAACCCACTATACCCTGACTTTAGCATCCCCAACAAGGTCTCCACATTCCGGGGGACACTTCAAGGCCCATAGTCTGGATCTGTCTCCACTGAGAACCTCCCCAGCACCTGCAGCCTTTTAGAGACTCTGCCTTTCTGCAGAGCCTGCCTTAGTGAAGGAAGAGGTGGGGAGGCCAGTGTCAGGAGCGGAGGAGACCTGGCACAGCGGAGGATGCTGGTGGGTGCAATGGACCCCTTTCCACATAAGCTTATCCTCAGGAGAGTCTTGCCTGTCCCTTACCTGTGTCCCCTCCAGCAGCATTCTCCTTTCCATGCCTCCCTTTTCTCATCGGCCAAAGGACTGACTGACACTTGTCCTGCCTCTCTCTGCTTCCAAGGTCTATTGTGAGGCTTAGGCAGGAGACGGTCTCACAGTCGGTTTACAGCCGTGTTGAGGGGCAGCAGTGTGAAGGGCTCTGGAAGGCAGACCACAGACTGTGTGAACTGCAACACGGGACCCGAGGGGCAGTGCGCGTGGGCCAGGAGGTGAAGAAGGGTGCCCCGTGTGTGAGGCAAGGCAGGGAGACAGAAGCAGGGACCCTCCGTGAAAGATTTTTAAGCTTTTTAGCTGCACAAGAGGCCACTATTCTTAAAGGCAGTCTTAAGACTCCTGGAGAAAAACCCAGATTTCATGGAGTTGAACTTTTGAAATTCTTCCTGACTTTAGGGATTAGAAAGCCAAGCACAGAGGATCTTGATTTCCGTGCCGGGGGAGTGACCTTTACTTAATGGAGGTTGGGTCTAAAAAGGCAGGAACGTGATGAGGCAGAGACTGATGGCCGCGGGGACAGTGTGAACCTGGCACGGTGGGAACCAGACACCCTGAGCAGCTTCCTGAAATCCTGAGGGCTTCCAGCTAAGCCCTGGACACATGTGCTGGCCCGGGCTGGTCCTGGCCAGCCTGCGGAGGGCCTCATGGGGGCAGCAGCCTCCCTATTTGGACCTCGTTGTAAGCCAGGCCATGCTGTGGAATGTGAGAGGGCCCATGCAAGCTTAGAGATACCTGTGCCAGTCTTTTCTCCTGGTCCTGGCTGTGGGAGGCAGCTGGGAGGCTCAGCCTGGGAAGGGCAGGAATATGGGGTCAAAGGGAACCGGCCACTGAGAAGTGTGGTTCCTGAAGCCCAGGGCTCCTTGGGGGCACTGGTTTTAGGTAACAGATTCCTTGTGCTTTAGTCAGGCCACTTGTAGTGAAGGTCACCATGGTAACCAAACAACATTCCTGGGCTAATGATGGGAGCTTTCCAATAACCAGCCTGTCAGTCACGGCCCCCACCCCAGGCTTGGCAGTCTGCCAGACCAGTTTTGAAAGCCCAGGCCATGGGGCTGGCGGCAGAGGAGCCAACTGGTTTGTCCTGCCCCTCTCCACAATGCCAAGGCTGCCTCCTCCCACCCCTGCTGGTTGGGGTAGGCCCTGGTGGTGGGAGTTTCTGCCTGGCCCAGCCCAGCCCAGGTCCAGGGGGACTTGGAAGGTCCAGGGGGAAGGGGGGGATGGGCACTCCCCAGCGCAGGAACAATGTGGCTCTCTCAACAAGCTGGAGCTCGCTGCCATGTAAACAAATGAAACCATCAAAGCTATCTCCCCAGGGAAACCTAGGCTGTTTTGGAAAATGTTTGAGCTGATAACTAGGTGTTGGCTGGGGCCAGACCTCAACCTTATCAGGTTAAGGCTAACGTTGGCCCCAAGGGCACCTCTCTGATCTACCCTGCCTGCCTCACCTTTTTCTCAAGTGGCAGGTGACTTTTCTAGTAGCGCCTTCTGCAGAGGAGAAGATCCGTCCCGGGGCTCCTGTTAACATTTCTGACTTAAACCCAGTGTATTTATTGGGTGGATCTTATTAGGGACTTGTAGTAAATCAAAAGGACCTTAAAATACCAACCCTCCCGTGAGGTATGATCATAAACCTAGTTTATCACTTTGCTGCATTCATTAAACATGTTTGGCTGCCACAGCCCCCCTGAGGACAAGAGCTGGGGGTTCTCCTTGCAGGCCCTGAGGTTGAAGGAAATGTTAAGCCAGGCATAATCACTGGCACTGTGCTCTCGTCCCCAGAGGTCAGTTCCTCGTTGCTAAGCTGGTTTGACATTCAGCACTTCCCTCCCGCGGGATGTTCCAGGCAGCCTCCTGTGATCGCGCTCTGTGTGACACCGCAGTCAGTCCTCTGTCTCCCATAGTGGTCCACTGTGCTCAGACCGGAAATGCAGATGACCCACTAGATGATTTTGTTTGAGGAAGAAAGGAAAGAGGTATTTGCAGATTTTTCCAAAAGGAATTCTTCATTGTTTTAGAGTGGTTTTATCCCTTCACTTCCTGATCCTCAACTCCTTGATGTTTTTGCTTACAATCTGTGCTGGAGCCAGGCGCTGGGGCCCACAGCACACCAATCTAGCAGGAGTGGCCCCAGCCCAGGAGAGGCATTCATGCCCCTAGAGCAGGGCTGGCTCCTCTTGGCACTGGGTGGTCTTCCGGTCTCAAAGGTTTGCTCACTGGGCAGAGATCATAAACCAGGACCAAGGTGTTTGCTTCTTGGTGTTTTATCCCGGGGCTGGGAACCTACCTTTGTTCTACCTGAGGACCTTCTTTCTGAAAGTTCTTCCTCCCCTGAATGGTTATGGAATGGCTCTTTGTGGTTTGTGTTTATATCTTTCAAGGTCATGAATTAGTGTTTGGAGAGTCACCTGGAGGTAACTGGAGGTGGCCTGCTGCTGAGGGAAGTGGGCCTGGAGGCCACCGGGTCAGCTGTCAGTCAGCAGGCCTTGCCGTGCAGCCAGCCCCAGCCGGTGAAGTGGGTGTGGGCTGCACTCCAGATGGGGCGGGGCCTTTGAAGGAAGGAGAGGCTAACTTCAGTAAGCAAAGCTTACAGACTGTTGATTTTTAAAGCTTCAGAGTCAGGTCACATTGAATGAATTTATTAAGAGGTGGAAGATCAGTGTAAGCCTTAAAACATTAGGGGATATGGGTCAGTGTAATCCTCCAGACCTAAGGGGAAAAAATCATTGGTTTTTAGGGCTAAGAAGAGCTACCATAAGGGACCCTTTCACATTCGTTGGTGGGAAGATAATAAAGCGGGGCCTGATTATGGCCCTCGTCTGCTGAGGGAGATGCTCCTGTTAGAGCTTTAAAAGAATACCCTCAGAGTGCATGTGTGTGCTTTTAATCAGTTAACTGCCCTGTTGGAGTCGGGGAAACCTGTATCTTCCAGTGAATCCCTGGAATTTCTGGCCAGGGGCTGGGCCACTGTGACAGCCAGGTGATTACAGCCTGAGTGGGGGCTGTTCCTGTCCTGGGGGGAAGGGCTCTGTGCCTGGTCAGGCCGGCCCCTCCCTTCCACTTCTAGGCCTTCGTCCCTGCCAGTCAGCCCTCTAGGGTGCCCTCCTCACCTCACGTTGCTTCTGAATCCTGCCGATCCTCAGAGACTCCCCGTGGCTCCACTTGGCCTTGAAGCTCCTGCATTTCCCCAAAGGTGAACCACTCAATTGAGTACTTGGTTCTCTTGTTCTGTTTTGTTTCCTAATTGCCTCAGATGTATTGTTTGAGCTTCCCCTGAGTTTGGAAGCACCAAAGAGACTGGCCTGTCCTCTGCATCCCACTCCCGTTGTAGAGAGCCCATGGCTGGGCACCCAGCACCCAGGTAGACCATGGGAAGGAAGGAAGACAGGAAACACATGGGGATGCTGGCATCTTCCAGCTCTCAGAGTGCTCATACCTCTTGCCCTACTGTGTTGTCATTTTGGATTGATTTATGTTTTAGTTTTTACAACCCTCCTACTTTAAAGGTGAACAAACTAATGGGAAAGCTAGATGATGTCTCAAGGTCAGGTAGCTGATGAGTGGCAGAGCAGGGACTAGAACCCTCGCCAGCTGATGGGATGAACAACCCTGGTGTGCTTGAACCCGTGAGCAGAACACCTAGTGCTTGCTCTGTGCCAGGTGCTGCTCTAAGCACTTCAGCTGCATTTACTCATTGAATCCCCTCAGCAACCTTCGGAGGGAGGTACAGGAACTAGCATTACTGTACAGATGAGGATCTGGAGGCATGAAGGGCATAAGTAAGCAATTGGGCATAACAGGGGCTAGATAAATAATAATGACAGGGCAAATGTGGATCGGGCCCTTTATGAAGTGCCAGCCTCCTGCTGGGCCTTTATTTCCACATAAGAACCCCCGAGGCATAGATAGGTATGTAGGTAGGTAGGTAGGTAGGTAGGTAGATAGATAGATAGATAGATAGATAGATAGATAGATAGATAGATATTGTCATTCCCATTTTATAGATATAAAACTGAGGCTCTAAAAAGTTATGCAACTTGCCTCAGGTCACATGGCTAGAAGAAGGAAAGCTGGGATTTAACTTGGGTCATCAGACATGGACCCTGCTTTTCACCCCTGAGTCAGACTGAGGCGGCCGGGATAAGGCCCACTTGCTGTAAAACTCCGTGCTGTGTGCAGGCTCTGGCCTCCTGGCCGAGGAGTTAGACTTTCCAGAAGCGTGGCCACCTGACTCAGAGAATAGCCTGCTTTTTCACTCAATTATGTGTTTTCTGTAAAAATAGAATTCTTCATTAAAATAGCATGGTACAGCCATCAGCTGGAATTACTAATTACTGTCCTTTAAAGAGATAATACCCCCTTTTGTGCATTCGCCACACCTGCTGCCACCCCTTCCCCCAGCGTGGATGGCTCCCATGATGGCCAGGAGCCAGAGGGGTCAGGCAGACCCACCCAAGGCCCGTCAAAGAGGTGAACACACAGACGGGGCCAGGAAGAGTGGAGAGTTCCGCAGGACGCCCTGCAACTTTGCTTCTTCTGTTCTGCAGCAAAGATCCATTGAGTGACCACTAGGTCAGGCGTTGGGAATACAAAGATAAGAAAGCCATGCTCCCTGCTGGAGCAGAGGATCTGACAGGAAAGACGGATAATGATGGGGCAAGTGATCTGGGAATGACCGCTGACCGTTTTTGAGGGGTGATTGCGCCAGGGCTGCCTTTACAGGCTCTGTTGCCCTTCGTCCCACCACCAGCCCTCCTGGGCGGTACCGTTACTGTCCCTGCTTTACCCAGTAGGTAGAACTCAGAGAGATGAAGGAACTTGCTAGGAAGCGGCAGAACCTGGAAGCGTACCCGCTTCGTTCGATGCCAAAAGCCATGTTTCTGCATGATGTCCTCCCGTTTAAGGAGGAGTGAGCCAGGGGCGGAGGTGGCGCTCTCAGGTGCATGCTGGTTACCACGTTCAAGTGTTTATTGTGTATGCTGAGGAATTTTAGAGGGAACTGCTTTCAGGAACATGAAAGTGAAAAATGTGGCCCCATCGTACTTGCCGCCCACACAGGCCAAGTCCTTCCCTGCAGCCAGGTCTGCTTTGCCAACCCCCTTGCCACCAAGAGTAGGGTGCTGGGATAAGCAGCCAAGGAGGGGACCCAGGGAAGAATGATCCAAGACTCCTTCGTAAGGGGAATGGACAAGAATATCTCTTACCCCAGGACAGTACTTGCTTAGCCAGAGCCACTGCCACAAAAATAGCCCCTATTTACAAAATAATTCTCTTTTTAAAACACAGGGTTTGGAAAGACTTATGCTCACCCAGTTCTGAGGAGGCTCCCCCTAAGATATTTCCTCTTCATAGCAGTGGAAAGAAATGACTTGTCTTTGTCTCAAATTGGAACAGCTCCAAGTTGCAATCCTTTTGATAGATAATCGCAGGCTGATCATGACCCTGCCCCAGGAGTGCAGACCAGGCAGTGCCCAGGAAAAGTGGTAGAAGGAGGAGGTAAATGTCAGGCTTACCCAAGCATTGCGCTGGGACCCTCCCTCATCAGCCCTGATTGGAGCAGTCGGGAAGATTGACAAAGCTGGTGACCTGTGGTGACACCCAGAGACACTGACCTCTCTGGTCTCTGTCTTCCCCCGCAGGATGGGGGCTGGCCCAGACAAATTCCAACATACAGACTCTACAGGGCTGAGATGATTCACGGTTCAGAAAGGGTACCCCCCTCGCTTCCTCCCCACCCTGTGCTGGGCGGTGCAGGTGACGTGGGAGGTGGCAGGTTCCTACTTTGACCAGAGTGCAGTGGTAGATGAGGTATGCTGTGAGGACAGCAGTGGAGGGAGCACCGAGCCTTGGCGTGGGGGCCTGGCTGGGCTGCCAAGGCGCTGCTGGCATTCTCAGGAAGGCGTAAGTGTTGGAGAGTGGGCCCGTGGCTTCACTGGGCCTCCCTGCTAGGACCCGGGCGCCCACGCTGCGTCCATGGAATGGAGCTACAGAGAGTAGCAGGAGCCAGGACTCTGCTCCCTGTCACCCCAGCAGCTTCGTCCCTGGATGGGACAGAGTGCAGGGTGTGTTTACACTGATCCTTGCTCCTTCTCCTTCCCTAGAGAGAACACTCACTTTCACATCTGCCTTCAGATGCAATGGCGTGGCAAGAGCATGCGGCCTTAAAAGACCTCAGTGTATTCCACATGGGCTTCCACAGCGTAAAAAACAGGAAAGTGCGACAAGGAAGGTCCAAGATGGCGGATTAGAGTATACGAATCACCTATGTAGAGTTTAAAGAACAGTGGCAAAATGAGTAACTACCAAAAACAAACAAACAGGAAAGTGCTTGCAAGAGGGGCTCACCGCCGAGGTTGCTGTGGCTCTGTCTGTACCTCCATCCTCTTCCTTTCCTTTCTCATGCCCATCTTAGGTCCCAGAAGCCACGAGGAAGACCACCTGCCTTGCCTCGCCAAGCAGGCCATGAAGCTCAGGGGCTTTTCGAGAGCCTTCAGGGGTACCTGGCCTGGAAACTGCTTTCAAGGGTCTACTAGGCCTGTAGTTTCAAAGCAGAAGTCCCTTCCCTGAGCCTCAGGCAAGCCTGTGCTTGAGGACTGAATGCAGCTGTGGGTTCTCAGCTACTGCTTCGAGGTCACCTGCAGGATCCCTGGGGCAGACAGGGCAGGACACCTCACTCCTATTTCACAGGTCTGGAACCTGTGACATGCCCAGCTGGGCAGCCACAGGGTTGGGACTTTGGCTCAGGTTTCTCACTCCTGGGCCCGTGTCTGTCCACTCTGAGTGAGGTCACACTGCAGGGTCTGTGGACAGCACTGTGGTCATTCCTGCCCCGCAATGGCTTTTGTCAGGGTGTGAGAGGGCTGCTAGAATCCAGTGTCTGGGCCGTCCTATCTCAGACTCTCCCTGGTGGTACTATTGGCTCTGCCTGGGGACCGTCCTCTGAGATGAAGAGCCCCTAGTCCCAAGGAGCCAGGCATCTTCACCTCGTGCCCAGGACTCCCCGTTCCTCCCCAGGCCCTGTACCACTTTGCTTCTGGGCAGCTTAAAATGGAATCAGCCAGCTCGTTGCCTGTTGGCAGCGTGAGTCCAGCCCACTCTGCAGTTACGAAGTAGCAAGTGAGCAGATTCCTCTGCTCCCTCCTAGCCAGGAACCAGCAGCGGGAAGCAGTGGTGTCAGAAAAAATTGGCTCTGATTTAACACGGATTGCGAGACCTAGAACATGGCCGGATGGGTCTAACAACACATATTTTCACAGTACTAAGCTGGCACCGTGTGCTCAGCTCTGTGCCAGGCACTGGGGAAGGTAGGGCACCGATGTGGAGGAGGCAGGGGCCCTGTCCTGCAGGTGGGCACCCACGGCAGGGCACAGGACAAGATGAATGGTGGCTTTACCACCTGCAGGCCACAGTGTCTGAATTTTAAAATGCTTGATATGAGTTTATCTTCATTATTAAACTCATAAGCCACGTGGCAAAAAGAAATATATAATGTAATTAAGTGCTAACTGCAGACTGTCTGGGACGTTCAGAGAAGAGCGGGGTGGTTGGTCACACTGGCAGTTCCTGGAGCAGGACAACTGGAGCCAATGGATGAAAAGAGTGGGCTTTTTTTGAAAGCCTCAGAATCCTTTCTTCACATGACAGAGTAGATTCATTTAAGTATAGAAAATAGGTACGCCCGGGCCTGGGCAGCCGGACTTGCCCCTCGTAGCCCTCTGCCCCCCAAGGCAGCAGCATGGCCCACGTAGGAAGCACAGCATCCTGATGAGGCTGTGGTCCGTTTCGTGGGCCCCAAAGTGTCGCCCACCATCCAGGGTGGCCCCCCAGGGCTCTGCCAGCCTTCTGTGCTGTTGTTTGAAGAACTGGGTCACCCATCCTGATAGATGGGATGGAGAGGGAGCCCTGTGCTCCAACAGGCCTGGAGGTTTGGTGGTCTTAGTCAGAAGGGCAGCAATGTTGCCCCTTCTGAGGGAGGGGAGTTGTTTGCTGATCCCTGTTGAGAGAGGGGAGAGACGTCAGCGGTGGGTTAGAGGCATGCCAGCAAGTGTGCAGAAGACCACATCCCGACGTAGTGAAGGCTCTCCTAGAGAGGTGTGTGTACAGAAAGTCAGAGGGTAACTTCTGGCTAGGAGTTGGCTGGGTGTCGCGGGGGCAGGGCAAGTCCCAGCAGCAGGACAACCTGAAACAGAGCATGGGTGAGCCCAGGAGCCTGTCCTGCAGTTCAGAGAGCTGCCAGTACCCATGTGAGCAGTGCACGGGGGCCCCGAGGTCATGCGGAGGGGTGGCAGGAGTGGAAGGTGGCCACACAGGCATTTGGATTGATGTCATGGACAGTTAGGGTGGGGCGCTTTGTTGAAAAAAATCTCTCTGGCGGTGCTGAGCTGTGAGACCAAGGAAATCTCAGGAGCTCATCTGGAGCCTCCCAGGATCTGGGAGTGAAGGATCTGACCAATGGGCGACTGTTGGAGTGCTTGCCCCAGCCCAGAAAGGATGTGGTTGGGTTGAGAAATTCCGCTCTGGGCCACTCATGCTAACGGAATGTCGGGAGCGCGAGGATAACAGCCTGTGTTGGTAGAAGTCACTGTAACGCCAGCTCAGCTTTTGGCCACTTCTGTTCCGGGCACATGGTTGGTCAGGTCTGCCATGGCCCCATCCTGAGTCTCAGGGGTGCAGGGAACGGGGGGTGGGGGGGGCGCCTTGGCAGAGCGGGGCCTGCTAACGAGGAGGCATGTCTGAGGAGCCTGGCTATTAGGGGAATGCTGCAGGGCTGGTCTGCCCACGAGCTGTCCCAGAACCAGCCCAGCCCAGCCCCAGTGGCCCTGCCCAGGGGACTCTGCTGCCTGGGGGGCGGGGCAGCCTTGGAATGGACTTTTCCCCTACCCCTGCCCCCCACACACACACAGGGAGAGGCTGTCACTCCTCACCAACACCTGCTGCTCCAGCTGCTGCCCCCCGACACACACACACTTCTCTTTCCTCAACTCCTAACTATATCGCATCCCACCCTCCTTTTCATCAAACACCAGCCCCAGCAAGACCCCTTCCCTGTGCTTTCCTGGCACTGAGTCTGATCCAAAAATACAACACTTGAGTCTCTGGGCAATGTGTCATTTGTAGCACTAATTGTTACCTTGAAGGCAGAAATTGTGTCTTCCACTTCATATTCCCTAAAGCAGAGGCTCCTAGTACTTGGGGAGTGTTGGCCCCTTTGAGAATCTGGGAGAGGGAAATAGGAGCAGGACCAGATCTCCCCAGCAGCCGCCCACACAGGGTGCTGAGACCACGTTCCTGTGAAGACTACACTGTGGGGACCACCGTTTCTGCCCTGTCACCTTGTAGGCCAGCAGAGCATCCTGAGAGTCTGGGAAGGCTTCCTGAGGGAAGTGGGATTTAAAGTCCGTCATGGGAGATGGATGCAAATGGAGAGAGACCGTATGGGGGTGGGGTGGAGTGCCATGTGCGAAGGGGTAGAAAAGGCACGTGGCACGTTGGAGGAAAAGTAAGGAAGAAAAATACTTGCCTGAACCTCCTCCTCTGAAAAGAGGACTGGGGCAAATTCCATCCTCTTCACTCCCTCCCAAGTCACAGTCTAAGAAAAACAAGGTGTGAGCAGTGAGGCCATCAAAGTTCTCATGAGCCTGGAGCTCAGGTCTCAGTACAAGGCAGGGGACGCCAGGGCCCTGAGTGAGGGGAGGTCAGAGGGGAAAGCTCCCAGGTAGGCTCCTGGCCTCCCTGTCTGGGTCCTGCCCGCTGCTGCAGCCTTAGCTCACAGGGACGCTCCATTTAATACAGGACTCGGCTTCTGTGAGGGCCTGTGTGTCCATCTTAGAAAGGCCGGCAGAACCAGCCTGCAGCAATCAGGTTCAAGCCTAACCGTCCTGTGGGTTTACCCAACAGCGGTGCTGGGAATAAAAGTGCCTCATTGACCACCCAGTGAGAACCAGGAGGCTCGGCCTTGTTTGGGCCTCAGCCAGCTTGCTCAGGACGCTGGTGTGTATCAGTGCGGCCGACAGTACCCATGGTAAAAAAAAAAAAAAAAAAAAAAAGTGCAGTACTTCCATACTTCCTAAGTGTCCCAGACCTTCCCGGCAACTGAAGGTCCAACCCCTGGCACAGCAGGATGTCCAGACCCCGCCCCAGTCCCGGTGAGCCAGTCTTCTAGTGATCTCTGCTGTGTCCTAGGCAGGGGGAGGCAGCCATGGCACCTTCTGTGGCCTTGCTTCCTGGTGGAACCAGCCCTCTCTTCCCACCCTCTGTTCGGGCCACATCCCTGCACCATTCTTACATCAGAGGACTTTCGGTTTTCTGGTTGAAAGAGATCCTGAGGTTGCTCTCTCCCTTTGCACAGTAACTGTGTTCCCAAATGGTGGCCGAATAAGACTTCATGTAGCTTTAATCCTATTGAATATATAAGGGGAGCTGGCTATTTTAGGAAATTCAATGAAGGCCCTTGACTTTGATAAAGTTAAACACGAGTGTCCTCATGTATCTCAAGTCAGGAAACAAGTTTGCAATTTAATTGTGTAAAGGTGTTAATTGGGCACCTATTGTGTGCTGGCAAGGAGAAAGCAGAGCTCTGACCTTTAGTGACCCTTTTACCAGTTCCTTGCTTAGCCTCTTTCCTGGATTCAGAGTTGCTTTCTGGGTCTGTCTCTTATACAAAGCTCCATCTCGGGCCCATGGGGTTTGTCAGCATAAAGATGGCCACATGTTCAAGGGGGATCTGCAAACAAAGAAGACCAGTAACCACACTTCACAGTGCTTCGGGGGGGTAGGGCAATATAGGCTGTGATGGGTGGGGGGCACACAGGGATGAGCGGTGTGGACACTGAGGGATGCAGAAGAGTGCTTTGTGCTTTGGCACACTCTATAGAGAAACTGAGGCTCGGAGAGGTCAGGTGATCTTGGGGTATGGCCGAGGCCGCCATGCTCGTGAGCACTCTGCCTTCTGTGGGCCAGGGAGGTGGGCAGATGGGGGCTGCTCTGGTGCGGCTGAATCCCTTGGGATCCCCCTGTGGGAAGAAAACCCTGAGGACCGGGAGCCCCCTCGGGGGCATGCTGACTGCCATTCTCCCTCCCTCCAGCCTGATGTTCACCAAGGTGAAACTGGAGCAGGTACTGAAAGGCCCAGAGGAAGCCCTCGTGACCTGCAGACAAATGCTGCGGCTGTGGCAGACCCTGTACAACTTCTCCCAGCTGGGGTGAGTGGCTGTCGTCATCCCTCGGGTTTGCCAGAGGGTTGACAGGCGGTGGTTGCCAGGGCAACCGCCCACTGCTTAGTAGCCACATGCCTGGTGGGTGGGGGGTGATGAGGTTTGAATGAGAATGTGGGCCTTCCTGCTCCTGGGGCCTTTTTCATCCCTGGTCTAATTTTAACCTTGTGACAATCCTCTGTGAAGTACATAAAGAACCTGTTTAGGGGACTGACATTCAGAGGGGTAAGAAGGAAGAGAAACCATCATTGACCATCTGGGCCAGGTGCTGGGCTTGCTGCTCTGTCTTCCATGTCAGTTGCTTGTATCTTAGACATTATCAGATTTTATTCTTACCTCAGTGGGGAAACTGAGACTCAGGGACCGTATGTAATTTGCCAGAGCTACCCGCCTGATAAATGATAGTGCTGAGGCTTACACCTGGGTCTCCTGAGTCCCAGCCCATGGACCCTGTCACTTCTTTCCTAGTTCCATTTGGAAGCTAGAAAAAGAGGAAGCAGAGTTCCTGAAGGCACCCCCACTCCTACCCACTTACCCACTGTCTCGACAAATCCTATCTCCTGCTCTGGTGCCCAGCCTGCGCTCTGGCTTTTTCCTGGGCAAAAGCAGGGCAGTCTTGTCCAGACTGAACCTGCAGAAAGTCTTTGCTCAAATCCCCTGGGATGCGGGGGATTTGAGCCCAAAGTGGAAAAGGGCCTCATGCCAGACTGCTTCTTCCTGATCCTGTGGACGCCCCCACACACACCTCCCCTTCTCTGGGACTGCTGGCTGTTGTCTCCCGACGGCCTTAGGGCAACCCAACTCTGGTGGATGTACTTGCATTTTTTACAGGGACTCTGAAAGCCTAGAAGACTTTCACAGTCCCCAGGGGCATGTCTCTAATGGTAAAGTTTACAGAAGAGGCACCAGAGTAATCTAATGGAGTAAAACCCTTGGGCCGGATAGGATCAGCCATCCCCTGCAGGCCTTTGGGCCTGGAAAATTCCCGGGCAGAGCAGGATCAGTGGGTGGAAGCTGCCAGAAGAAGACTCTGGGGTGAGGGATGCTTCAGAAAGGAAATGGGGAGCCACCTGGCAGCTGGGTGATGTGAGGACGAGGGGCAGACTCTGCTCTGGTATGAGGGGAGCTGTGTTCAGATGCACCTTGCTCTGCAACGTGCTGGCTGCGGCTGCTTGGGCAGGTGCATAACCCGGCTCCCTTTGTGGGAGAAGCTGTGCCTGGAGCTGGCAGGGAGGTGTCTTAGTGGGACAGCTGGTTACCTGTTCATTCCGGTGGTCTCGATGGGGCACCTCTGAGCTGCAGCCTTGTCTCTGGGCATCTGTGCTCCCTCCGGGGCAGCAGAACTGTGGGGCTGCAGGGGCAGTGGGCTTTGCCTAGGGGGCTTTTCAAGTCACCATGCACCCACACACTCATCTCTGCTCTGAGGGCCTGGTGGGCCTCCTCCCGTAGGCACTTCTCCTAGGAACCTTCAGGGTAGGGCAGGACTCAGCCAGGCCAGATACCTGGAGGCAAATGGTTGGGACCAGAGGCCAGGATCCAATACCCTCGTGGCTTTCCCAAGAAAAAGGAGCATTCTTTCTCAACCTGGAGAAACTAGGGCTTGTAACATCTAGTTTGGGGCAGCTAAGGATCAAGGCCAGAATCCACAGCCTGCGGGGCTAGCCTACCCTGCCCCAACCCCCGCTGCTTTCGCTTATACACACTGCCCCTCAGGCCCTGCTTAGATACCGTCCTCGTCCTCACAACACCTCCGCTCTTCCTCTTAGACCTCTCCATCTGGGTCTTTCCTGATTGCTCGACTTGGACTGTCTCTTCTCATCTGGCTGTCGGGTTCTTTAGGGCAGGAGTGGTGCTATATGT
This sequence comes from Rhinolophus ferrumequinum, assembly GCF_004115265.2. NCBI lineage: Eukaryota > Metazoa > Chordata > Mammalia > Chiroptera > Rhinolophidae > Rhinolophus > Rhinolophus ferrumequinum. Next base: position 38,664,128 of record NC_046296.1, on the reverse strand, counting down.
TGGTCTAGAACCAAGTGGCAAGAGGCCCCGAGATAGGCTGTTTCTGGAGCCTAGGAGAGGCCCCTTCAGGGGCTGGGAGAGCAGGTGGGTGAGCAGCGGTATTTGTTGGTCTCCAAGCCAGCACGTGCTGGGCACCTGCTCATACTGTCTCATGCGTTGCTCACGGTAACCTCATGAGATTGACATGCTCGTGCTCATTTCAAGATGACACAACTAAGACCTAGAAAGGTGGCTTTGCTGAGGGTCACACAGATAAGAATGGGTGGCCCCATGGTTTTAATCCAGTGTCTTTGACTCCTTGGTACCACACTCAGGTGTCTTCGGGAGTGGGAAGAGGGTGTGAGAAGACAGGAACCAGCCCTGACCCGCTGTGTATTTGTGGGTGGTTTTCTCTAATGTCCACAAAGATGGCTGTGCATCCACAGGCCGATGTTCATGCCACTGTTCGAATGGCACAAACACCCCGGGCCCTGGCTTTCTTTGTGGGACCATCATCTGGCCCCCTTCTGGGCCTGCCTTCTCCTCGCCTGGCCTTTTCACCTTGGTCCTCTAAGCTTCCCCTGTCAGCAGGTTCAAGGCCACTGGCATCCCCGGCAGTGGGCAGGGGTGACCGTGCTCTGTGTGCACCCCCAGAAGGGCACAACAAGCTATTCTGCCTTTCCGAGCTGGGGCCTCCCCAAACTCCCACTCTGAGAAAAGAGGGACCTCCCTAGCTGTGTGGGAGCTGCCGGGACCTAGAGAATTGGGGAGGGAGAGGAGAATGGGATCACTGTGCTTGTCTGCCATGCCAGGGACTCCCTGTGATTCTTCTGGTGCCATGCTGGCAGCCAAGGTAGGGTGCCTGAGGCAGGGTGTGGCATCTGGGCCCTCCTTCCCTGGGGGGTGGGCTGGGGGCACTTGGGGTGACCTGTGAAGACCAGGCTTTCCTTGGAAGCCAGTCCACAATGTTCACTCTGTGCCTGGCCCTTGGCGATACATTGTGAGGGCAACAAAAAGGTAGAAAAGGCCTCCCCTTAGCCTGGGGGAGCATCTGGCTGGAAAGAGACAGTTTCTAATCTTCAGTATCTGTGGTGCCAGGATCCATGCTGACAGAGAGCAGGGAAGGAAGGCCAGAGAGCCACAGGAGGCTTTCTAGACAGATGAGGGCCACTCAGGCTGGATTCTAAAGGAGGGGGTTTGGGGTAGACCAAGAAGAACAGCGAGAACATTCTCGGTGGCTGCAGCATGTGCAAGCATGTAGCCTTGGGAATGAAACATGGTGACGTTACAGAATAGTGAAGAGACTGATGGTCCCACAGGCACACAGCAGGCAGCGTGTGTATGTGTGTGAGTAATGGGGAGTAATATCACGTCAATTTAGCCTCTGGGGCGAGCCAGATTCTAGCATCCCAAGCCTGAGCCCTGACCTGTCCTGCTGGTTGTCTCCATCCTTCCTAATGGTCCTGGCTTTAGCTCTGTTCTTGGGCCTGAACTGTCGGCCCCAGAGCCTGCCTGGCAGGAGGCTCCCTTGTTCTCCTTGCCAGCCCTCCACTTCACCAAGGCCTGGCCCTCTTTTGCCTTCCAGAGGCCTGGAAAAGGAAGGCAGCCTCGGAGAGGGCCTCACACTAAAGAAGCAGAGCGGCATGCACCTGACTCTGCCTGATGCCCATGACGCAGACTCTGGTAAGAACTTGCCCCATGGGCAGCTGTCCACATGGGCCCACAGCTCGCTCTCCTAGTCTGAGCACACACAGAGAGTGGCCTCTGCCTGGCCTGGCTAAATCCACCCCGCTCCTTGCCGGCCACTGCCCAGGGGTCTCGTGCTAAGGAGCCAAAGAGCTGTCCTCCGGCATCTTTCAGGGCCCATGCTGACTCTGGGGCAAAATGGCTGCAGGCCCTGGGGCTGGAGTAGGCAAGGGAGGGTCCCTGTCTCCTGGACAGGGATGAAAAGGGTGGGGATTGGGGTAGAAAGTTAGCTGTGGAGCACAGAAACCATTTCCCCTTAGGCTAAGGCTCGAGGCCCACGTCTGCCGTTATGATGTCCTTAATAGTCTGACTCCAGTAGGAAGGAATGAGCTGAGCTTGTATTTACATCTCAAAGCCCAGACTGACTTTTAACTGAGGACCTGATTAAAGCAGAATATTTTCCTCAAAGACAGAATAAGAATTAGTCACAGGAATGAAAGTGTGAGGGAGTCGCAGTTAGTGGCATTGCCCATTTTTTCCATTTCTGTGGACATGAACCAAGTTGCACCTTCACTGGGAAGTGACAGCGCTGATTTCCTATGCCAAGCCCAGCTCCCAGCTTGAGAGGTTCATCTGCAGAGCATGAGCTACATGTGGAGCTGCTGACTCCAAAGAGGGAATGGTGAAGGAGGGTGTAGCACCCTTGCAATTGACGAGGGAAGAACCATGAACAAATTACCATGTTTCCCCGAAAATAAGACCAGGTCTTATATTAAGTTTTGCTTCAGAAGACGCATTAGGGCTTATGTTCAGGGGATGTCCTGAAAAAGCATGCTAGGGCTTAATTTCCACTTAGGTCTTATTTTCAGGGAAAACCTTATTAGGACTGTGTGCACTCCTCTTATAAACTGAAATCATCTGTGGTTTGCCCTGAGGTCTCCTGAGTTTATTGGAACCTTTATTGCCTCTGAGAGAGTGAGAAAAAGTGCTCACATTTCACCTGCATGTGAATTGTAAATGTCAACAGCTCATATATCCTGAACAGGGACCCACGTCACCCAGAACTGCCACCGGGAGAGGTGCTCCAGAGGGCACAGGGTCTGACCTGAGCTGTTACCCAGGGATCCTTCACAGTACAACCTCAAATGGGACATTTCTGTATAGGAAACAGTAATATGCACCTGTGAAAACAGAAAACAAAAATAGCAAAAGGAAGAAAAGAAAAATCACCCATAATTTTACACCCAGACCTTAATAAATGGCCTTCCAGACTTTTTTCCATGCCCATATTTCTTTCTTATAAAACTGTGGTCAGACGCTTTTTCAGCCGGCCTTTTTCACCTGACTGTAGGATGTGAACATCTTTCCGCATTGAGCTCCATGTTTGTGCATCGTTTCTTGAATGACTGCCTACTTTTGTATGATTACACCCTCACTTGTGTTTAGTCAGTCCCTGCGGTTGGACATTCGGGGCATTTCCAGTGTTACAGGCAGTGGTGAAAAGCATCCCTGACATTTATGATTGTCTTCCTTAGTGACAGACTCCTAGAAGTGGGCTCGCTGCCTGGTTGCCCCTTTGAAAGCTCCTTTCCCTGGCTGTGGGTGAGGGTACAAGGTGTGCCCTTCCTAGTGGCTCTGTGAGCTGCTGGGAAGCCACCCTGCCCTGCCTCAGGATGCCCTGTCCCTCTCCATGGGGCTGCACAGTCCCTGCTCCTGGAGCCTGTAGTGTGTGGCACTCTAATTCTGCTGCTCAGCCCCCTCCCGTCTTGCTCTGCAGGCTCTCGGCGGGCATCATCCATCGCGGCCTCCCGGCTGGAGGAGGCCATGTCCGAGCTGACCATGCCCAGCTCCGTCCTGAAGCAGGGCCCCATGCAGCTGTGGACCACGCTGGAACAGATCTGGCTCCAGGCTGGTGAGTGACCCTGGCCCCGGTGACCCCCCACTCACCTGTCAGCAGGTCTGCAGGCTCTCTGAGCTGTATCCTGTCCTGGAGAAGGGAGTGTGAGGAGGTGGGGACTCCTGACAAGGCTCACACAGGCTTCACTCCTCATGGAAAGGCCTGGCAATCAGGAACCTGGAACTCTAGTTCCAGCTGTTTCTTCTTTGCTTGGCCCGGGAAAAGTCACTTAATCTGTCTGGCTATGGGTTTCCTCTCTGCCAAATGGGAATGGTGCCTGCCTGCCTATTCAGGAGAGGCTCTCTGGCAGCAAATACGTACATGAAGGGATTTGAGGAAAGGCAACACAGGGTAGTTTTAGCCTAAAAACAGGCCCCATCCCTCCTTGCCCACCTGCTCAGTAGAACTAGTTAGTACTCCAACCCCAAGAGCTCACAAAATGGCTAAAGAGGTGAGGTGTGGTGGCTCCCAGAAAAGGGAGGTTTAGTGGTCGAGTTCATTGAAGGCAAAGGGCTGGTAACACTAGGGTAGCCATTCAGGAGACAGTCCCTCTTGATAGCTAATTGGCACTGTTGCCACCGTGGAGTTTGAGGGTCAGTGAGTGTTGGGGAGACAGGCAGCTTCAGAGTCGCACAGAGCTGGGCTCTAATGCCAGCTCACTGCTGCCTGTCCGGATCTAAAAGGAGCTAATGTGTTTAAGACAGTTAGTGCACTGTGGGGCACATAGTAGGTGCTCAGTAAGTGGTGGTTGGCTTGTGTTCCGTCCACTGTAGTCAAAGAGGCAGAGCGCACCAACAACAATGGGTGTTTCTGGCGCTCAGCTAAGGAATGCCGAGCGGTAACTCACTGCAGTGATTGAAAATTTAATCTGACGGTGGTGTGAAAGGTGGATTAGAGTGAAGTGAGAAGGAATCAAGGCCAGAGATGTGCCTGAATGTTGCAAAATGGCAGCAGAATAAAGAGGAAGGTGACAGAATAAGTGGAATCCTAAAAATGCACCAGGCCAACATGCCTCCTTGACTGAGATCTGCCTAAGTGAAACTCCTCACCTTTTTTCTGATCATCCTCCTATCTGCTCCCTGCCCACCAAGGGAGTGGTGCCGATAGCCCCCCAAGGGGAGATGGAAAAGAGAGCGAAAGCAAATAATCAGTTCCCAGGACATGCAGGTTTTACAAGTCAGAGTTAGAATGTGCTTGATTGAGAATCTAAGGTTTCCCGCGGCATAGAGTTCACATATGGACACATTAGCATGCAGTACGCCCCCACTCTTCACCACCGCAGGTTCTGAATCTGGGGAGGAAAAAAAAAAAAATGGACCAGGATTCACAGAAAGGCTAGACAGGGAAGCATTTTAATAATGCAAATATTGCCCCAGTTACTATATTCGAGTCCCTCAGGAGGCTAAGGATGTGTGGGAGCTGTGCGCCGCGGTCAGCTTGTTGCATCTTAAGTAGGAAGAGGAATGTTGAAAAATCTAGAGGACCCACAGAAAAGGCCTCCTCTTCGGCAAAGATTCCTTTGTCTTTGTCTAAGGTGTGGAGACATAATGGCGCTGGAGGGGTGTGCTGGGGGCGTCACCAACTTCCAGGAATGTATCAGTAACAGTGACGCAATTCCGGAGTTGTGTGCTACCACTGGAGCTCCCATTTTGTTGGCTCTGCCCTCCAAGGGGTGTCACTCTCATACCTTTGATCCAACATGACTCTCCACCACATTCACATTCTAAGGCATAACCAGGAAGAGTGGGAGGACGAGACACCTCCTCCCTATTCGGACATATCCTAGAATTTCCCCACATCACTGTCCCTCATGATCCATTGGCCAGAACTTAGTCACATGACCACACACGCCTAGCTGCAAAGGATTGTGGGAAATGTCAGTATTCTGTGTGTCCACATGCCCCCTTAAAAATCAGGAGCTCTGTCATAGAAGAAAGGGAATAAACTGGTGGACAGCTGCCACAGCCAGAAAGGGAAATAAGAACGTGTCCTAGGTCTTTCATTCTGAGCAAGGGAAACTTCTGGAGCAATCTGCACTCCGTGAGCCCTCGCACCTCCTCTGGCCATCGTCACCAGCAGGCATGTGGAGGGCTGAATGAAGGGCTGCCAGGAGCAGATCACCACGGCAGTGCCTGCTCCCTAACTACCACCCTTCCCCCCACCTGACCCAGCCTAAGAGTGTTGTCTCTAGCACCCCCACCCACCTGCTGGATGATTCCACCAGCTGCAGCAATTTTGCAAGAAGGGAAAAATATCCCCTTTTATCATTTTGGAATGAGCTAATTCCCTTGGTTTGGTTCAAGATAAACTGCATCCTGTTTTGGCAGTAAGTTCCATCGTTAACCCACTCTTAGGTTGGGAAATGTTATGTCCTTCCTCTCCCAACTCTCGTCGTCCTCCCCCCCTCCCCTCTTCAAGCCTCCTTCCCATTCTAGTCTGATGTGAGAAGCCTCACAGAGGATTTCCACTTGAGAGATGAGTTTCAGGAATGTTGCCTCATTGGCAACCGGTCTTTGTGAGCATGGGAGAGACATCAGACCCTATAGATGCTCCAGGATCCTGAATGTCAAGAGGTGCTTTCCAGAAGAGCAGGTGGCCCACCTTCGTCTCTCACTGTAGCTCATGTTTCTGGGAACTAACAGTGCTAAAGAGAGGCATATGCATGAAAGGAGAACTCCCCTGCCCTGGAGGTCCAGGGCCTCACAGGTGGCCGTGGGCTTTCCCTGGATCAGGGGAAGTTGACTGGTGTCTCAGCTCCCATATGGCAGGTGCATACTGCCTGGGCACTGGTATCCAGCTCTTTAGGTAGCCCTGCAGGTGGACGCTGCCCCAGCTGGCAGCTGAGCAGACTGGTGAACTGAATGCAGCAGCCAGGGCTGTATCTAAAGATTGTATTTGTTATAAAATTATAATCAAGAAAGCAGCTGTGTCTTACTCTGGGTCCCACATGCTCCTCTAATTCTTTTGTTTGCCTCATTCCTCCTCATTCCTTATCTTCCTTCACTCTCTCTTTTCCAAGCTTCCCCTGCCCCCTGCCTTCTGTGCCGTCTTTCCATATCCTCTCCTCAGGCTTTTTCTTCTTCACTCCTCTCTGCCTGTCATTCCCTCCTCCCAGGGTTCTGAGTTAGTAAAGAGACCACTCCCTGTCTGTGAAGAGACAGGAAGTTAGGGCCCAGGGACAGGAAGTCGGGAGCCCAGGCCCAGCCTTGACTCCCTTATGTCTGAAGCAAATCATGTCCCTCTCTGGGTCCCTTTGGACCTTTGGATTCTGTTATTTTCCTGGGCCTTGTCTCTTCTGGCCTCCCTGGTCTTCTCTCTCATTCTTCCCTTGTCCTCCCCTCACTGCTCCTCCTCCTTTATTCTGGGTGTCCATACATCCTGAGGGTGTGCTGCATGGGGAGGATGCATATTTCCTTTACGGGGCAGTTTTGGTGACTCCCTTGAGGCTCAAGGCTGGTTAAGGTGGACTTTCTTAGGGCCCAACCTTAACTTCTCTCCTGCCCTCAGGAGCCTCTGCCCTTTTAGCTGGGTGTATCCCCCTCCTTTCTGAGATCTCTAGAAGGTACATTTCGCCTGGGGAGGCCCCTGAGAGGCCTTAGGCATGGCCCTGGGGATTCCCTCACCTAGTTCTCAGCTCAGGACCAGCTTGACGGCAAGGTTCTCCCTGCAAAGAGGGTGTATGAGTAGCCCAAGAAGAGTGAATTCCATCCCCAGACCTTACGGGGTGGGGCCTTGGCATTGGCAGGAAGAGCAGGGAGACTGGAACCAGCTCTGGGTGCAGGGTTAGATCGGGATGCCTCAGAAAAAATAATAAAAGGGACTGTTGCAAAGCTCCAGGGAACAGATGTTTTCCATTTGGAGCCTGCCGAGAGAAAGCGCAGGGGGGGGGGGGCGGGGGGAGAGAGATGGAAGGAAGAGGAAGAAAAGCCAAGACAGACAGGCAAGAGGAGGGCAAGAGTAGGCAGGGACGAAGATGAAAGAGTGGAGGGGGAAATCAGAGGCAGGGAGAGAGAGTGAAGGAACTGAGGGGATCAGAGAATGACCCCTGACACTGAGGGGACAGCAAGGCCCCTGTTGGCTGGGATGACTGTGAGAGTTCAAGGAAAATCCAGTAACAGTGAGTGCTCACCCAGCGCTGGCTAGTGAAGGCTGGGTGGGTGTGGGCACCTCGCGGCCCTGGCAGCCCATGCCGAGTGGTAGAGGATCAGGGCGGTCGGCGGGCACAGTGCCATGCGTCTCTTGCTGCGGCCGAAGCCAGCTGTCTGGGGAGCACCATGTTTGGTAAAACAACTGCCCAGGGCCGCAGTCTAGGAAGAAGGGGTACGGTGCAGCCCCCAGATCTGTGAGCCTGTCTGCAAGGCAGCCAGCAGCCCTCAGGAGCCCTCGCTTCTCTGGCTCTGTGGTGTGTCATCTGGTTTCCTGCCTGACTGGTAATGAAGTCCGTTGGAGCAAAGCAGCCCGCCCCATTTTTCAGGGTATGTTTTCTGGTGTACGGCCAGCCCTACAAGGCCCAGGGCCCCAAGGAAGGAAGGAGGTAGGGATCCTGTAATTGAAGCCTGTTGATGTGAAGGAACTGTGAGGAGTCCCCAAGGGAGGGACCAGGGACAGCCTCCAGAGATGAGGCTGAGGAGATAGAGCGGCAGGTTGTAAATAGCGTAATGAGCCATGCCAGGACCAAGTGGGCAGGTGGGCCAGGCCTGGGGCCAGCCTGCCGGGGTGAGGTCTAGGGAAGTGGAGAAGCTGGCCTCTTGGGCTCAGCTCCTAGCAATGGAGGAAGCCACCACCACACCACGGGTGCTGATGCAGGAAGGCCACCCCCCCCCAGTACTCACACCACGCACTTCCTTCTGCTTCTCCCCTGTCCTCTATGACCCCGGGGGCTTCTGCCACACTGGAGCCCAGCACTCCAGGTCAGCACAGCCTCCCTTCTCTCTGCCAGTGCAAGTGCCCCTGAGCCTTCAGGCCTTAGCTCAAATGCTGCCTCTCCCAGGAAGACCTTCCTGATTTCACCAACACTTCTGACCTGACCCCTTCTGAGTGCCCAGAACACACAGCGTTGGCACTTCTCACTCCACTGCCCTGCGTCAGTCCAGTGGTTTGGTGGCTCGGTTGCCCCACCTCCCCTCCTTCTCCTTGTGGGAGGGCCAGGCACACAGCACTCAATGGTTATGAAGGCAGCCTGCTTAGCCCCAGGCAGCAGCTCCAGAAGGGAACACAACAGGGGAGCAGAGGAGAGCCAAGGCTGAGGGACCAACCCCTGCCCACGGGGCCAGCCCTCCCTGCCAGGCACCAGGTTCAAAGCCTGCCCTTCCTGAGGCCTCACCTCCCAGTGCTGTCTGCCTTGGGAATCTCCAGTTCAGGCCGTCTCAGGGAATAAGAGCCCGCCTTTCTCTCTCTCTCTCTCCCTTATCGTGAGAGCCTGGCTCCTCTGTGTTTAATTAATTCTCTGATTCTCCCAAATTCTGATCTCCGCTAGGGAAAAAGAGTACCTTGCTCAAAAAGCCCTCTGTAGTATTTTAGGATGTGGCAAGCCATGTGATTGCACAATGAGCCTGAGGCAACGTTCACGCTAAGTACCCCAAGTGCTGTGTGCTGCAGTCAGGGCCTCGGTGAGGCCTCCTTCCTGCTGCTTGTTGGAACAGGAAGATGGGCTGCGCGGGCCCAGGTTTCCCGCCTCTTTCCGGGAGCTTCCTTTGGGATATCTGTTATCCATCCCATCCCAGACCTAATCTGCACTCATCTAATCTCAGCTCTCAGCCTTTGCTAGGAACAACTCTTGGCAAAGTCACAAGCCAGGCTCTGCTTGCCCTTCTGTGCTCCCATCTGTGCAAGGGCCCCAGCCGAGCCCGGCACTGCCATGAGAGGAGAGCTGAGGGCCGCAAGGCCGAGCTGCAACCCCCATGAACCACATTGCTAAAAGCGCCTGCTGTGGGTGTGTACCTGCACAGGAGGATTTGAAATGTGCGTTTATGTGGGCTGGCACAGGATTGGAGAAACTGCCCCATTTTCCACTGATCTGGGGCAGATTGTGTGTGTGTCCCCTGTTCCTCTCGGTGCTGCAGAAAGTCCTGGGCTTTGGAAAGAGGCCGGGAGCTGCTGGGGGGCCCAGCGCTGCCTTGCCCCTCCCCACTGAGGGCTGGGGTGAGCTCCTCTTTCTCTCAGTCTGGTTTGTTAGCATGGGGCTCATGAGAGCACCTGCCTTCCTCCCAGACTTGCTGAGGATTAAATGAGAGAAGATGCTTCACACAGTTGGGCCTGCGCCGACAGTCGGCTCTCAGTCAGTGCAGGCGGTTTGGTAGCTGTTACCAGCACTCCTTGGTGGTGCCCCAGCTCTGCCCCTTCACGGGGCTCCCTGGGCCTTTCTCCTCACCCAGCCTTGGCAGGATCACTGGGCTCCCTCTCGGGCTCTGTGTACACCCAGTCTGCCTCCATCCCCCTCCCCCAGACACAGAATTAACAAGTGAGGTGAAGGGACACAAAACTAGTCACCTGAGCAAACACTGAGCTACGGGGACAGCACTCAAGCCCCCACTGCCGGGCTCTGAAGTCCGATGGCCCAGTGCAAACCTTACACTCCGAACTTACACTCCTTGCGGCCTTGAGTGAGTTCTTTACCCTCTCTGCCCCGGTTTCCCCCTTCCTGAAGCGGGGGAATAAAAGTGCCTGCCCTACAGAGCTTTGTGTGGAGCCCGCAGCACAGTATCTGACACAGTGAGCACTCGGAAACCATCACCTGGTATTACCCACACCCCCAGAGCCAGCGCATCCTGTGCTGTGCCTGCGGGAGATGGTTTCCACTGATCTGGGGCAGCTTGTGTATGTGTCCGCTGTTCCTCTTGGTGCAGCAAAGTCCGGGGCTTTGGGGAGAGGCCAGGAGCAGCTAGGGGGCCCAGCTCTGCCTCTCCCCTTCCCACTGAGGGACTGGGGTGAGCGTCTCCCTTTCACCTGAGACCAGTTCCCAGGGAGGGGGCCACAGCCTCTGACTTTTCCAGCACTCTCACCTCCCACTGTCCGTCTGGTTTCGCAGCTGAGCTATTCATGGAGCAGCACCACCTGAAGGAAGCAGGTTTCTGCATCCAGGAGGCAGCAGGCCTCTTCCCCACCTCACACTCGGTACTCTACATGCGGGGCCGGCTGGCCGAGATGAAGGGCAGCTTGGAGGAGGCCAAGCAGCTGTACAAGGAGGCTCTCACAGTGAACCCCGACGGCGTGCGCATCATGCACAGCCTGGTGAGTCAGCCCCGCACCCCCACAAAAGGGCTCAGGGCTCTCCTTCCCCCTCACCCGCTCCGTGCCTGGAGGTGCCTAGCTGCCACTGTTCCCTGGCGTATGGGAAGGGGCGGGGGACAGGGAGGTGGCTTCCTCCCTCCTCTGTTAGGAGAGACAATGCTCCTTACAGAGACAGGCCTTTTCCCTTCAATCAGAGCCTGCGTGCGGTGATGAAAAAATTGAGGATTGGTTGATACTCTTTGTGACTTCCTTTCTGCTGTAACTTCCTGTACAGTCATCTAACCCCAAAGGGCTTTCACTATTACTCATCATATCCTCCTCGCCTTGGAGACTCTAGATACCAAATGCTCTTCTTTGTGGGGGTCCTCGGGCCCTCTCTGATCACTAGGCCACCTCCCCCATTTCAGAGGATCTCTGTGCCTCCTTAGCAGGATTCAGGGGGTGTCCTGGGGTGGGCTGTCATGTCCCGCCTGACTTGAGCACACACTGAGAATGGCCCATGGGGCCCCCAGTCCTAGAACTTGGAGCTCAGGACCTGGGGGCTCAGGGCTCAGTGACCTTCCTCCTGTGGGAAGGTTTGGAGGCGGGGAGCAGGATGTTGCTGCCCTTGTCCTGACCTTGCCGTTCTCTTACTGGGTGATGATGGGCAAGCCAGCCACTGTCTCCGAACTTCCGTGTACTTCTCTGTGCAGTGAGGGCTCTCTGGTCCAGGAAACATTTATCGAGTACCTGCTCTGACAGGTAGTGCAGTGGACCCTGGGCATAACTGGTTTTTCCCTGCCTTCCTAAGCAGAGAGTAAGTGCAGTGTTCTGACTCTGCATATGCACAGTGATTTTGAAGTATAATTTAGGAGCCCACATTTAGCGACACCGCCTTCGCCTGTCAGGGTCTAGGTTCCACCTCAGATGTCCCCTTGGAGAGCTCTTTGTGGAGAACGACCGTGAGGTATCACTGACTTCTGCCACATGGAGAGCACAGAAGGATCAGGAGAACGACTCCAGATGGCTGCAGGGTTGTCACTGCCAAAAGGGGTCTGATTTGTTCATGAGTCAAAACTCCAGGGAGTTAGATTTCAGCTGCGGGTCAGGAAGAGGGTATAAGTCTTAGACTACTCCAAGCACAAACTCGAATCATCTGGTGAGGATGTTGCCAAGAAAATGGAAACAACGCATGGGGAGGAGCTGGACTAGGCCATGTTTATAAGGTCCTTTTCAACCCGAGGAGTCCTTGCAAACAGATTAGAACAGGGATTCCCAGGTCAGGCATTATTCCCGCTGCCTTATTTCTTAAAGGCTTTGCCTGCTTAGGCCCATGTGAATGTGCCATGTCGGTTGAAGAAAGTTCACACAGTGACATCACACCCTGGCCCACGTTCCCCTCCACATGGCTTCTAGTTGCCTTCCAGTCTGCTCAGCAAATGTTTGTTTTTTGCAAGGCACATCGTCCTTCCTCCCGCAATTTAGACATTAGCTCCTCTGATAAATGCCTCCCCGGAGGTCACATCCAGAAACTTGATTAGGGAGGTGGGAGGGAGGATGTGGGCTGTGTCATTAGGCCGGCAGCCAGGCAGAGCTGTCTGCCTTCCACTGCGCTCACGGATATGAGCCTGCCGCTCAGTTCCTCAAAGCCCATGAAATCCAATAACAAGTACAATTTTGAAGTAACAGTGTACCATTTTTCATTTATGCTTATTATTGTTTGTAGCTATTTTCCAGAAATTGAAGCAGTTTCCAAGGGTGGGTTTCCATGGTAACTGAAGAGCTGTCCAGAGTGGCTCCCTACAGATGTTTCTGAAATGATCCCTTGTCTCTTCCCGGGGTGCTTTTCCGATGTGATGAAATCAGAGGCAGGCCTGCCCATTGTTAAGGTTATAAGCAACCAGAGGGGCCGTTGGCTCCGGCGTGGGCAGTCCGTCTCTTTTCCACACGCTCTGTTCCTGGCAGCATCCCACACATATGCATACAGAGTAGCAAATTTCCATCCTGGAGAAGATTTACTAAGCACCCTTTTCCCAAAGACACATGAACACATTGGTAGGTTGATCCCCAGTGTTCCCTGACCTAAGTGTCTTCCCTGTGCTGGCCTCAGACTCAGGACATCTGGGACCTAATCCTGGCTCTGGCCCTAATTCATGTGAGTGATTTAGGAAAAGACACACTTTCACACTCCTGGTGTCTCCTTTTGTAAATGAAGAACAATCTTTGTCATTCCTAGACCGATGTTGTTCTAATCAAATGAGGTGACACATGTGAAAGTGCTTCTAAAAGTCTGCAATGCAATCTCAGGGAAGGCAAAGCATGAGCAGTATATACGCCACCACTTCCCAGTCCCTCACCTGTGACAGACACTGCTAATCAAACACTGCACTTTTCCCCACCGAGCGCAGATGTGACATTGGGATCTTTTTTACCATGGTACAACATGATGGGAGCCGCTACCAGTCGGCCTGTCCGGTTGGCATTTATGTAAGGGAGTCATTGTAAAAACAGTCAGTAGAGAAGGAGCGAGGCATCAGTTATCTCAGCCTTTGTGAACTCCGGAGGTGGGTGTATCCGTGGAGAGTTATCCAGAGAAAGGAACGTGGAGGGGAACTGGTGTCCCCCCTGTGGAGTCATTGACAAGGCAAGTTCCCAGGGAGGAAATCCTGGCCTTACCACACCACTGTCACTTTGTGAGACACCAGCATCTGGTAGGTACCAGGGTCCCCTGAGAGCATAGCCACCCGCAGCCTGAGCTGGAGGAGCTCTTGGTCCTCAGTGAGCCCCCTCTGACGTAATGGTTGAGTCCCACTCTCTGCGGTCTGGAAAGAGGAGGGTAGAGATAGACTCAGGGAGCTGTGTGGGGGCCGGGTTCAGCCCCACGGGCCTTAGGGCACGATCATCAAACACTGGCCTCGGGGCTGTGTATGTGGACAGGATGTTTGAGGAAAGGTTGGAGAAAGCCTCTGGGAGTGGAAGGCTATCGCTTTCAGGAGCCAGGGTTCCGCCATTTCTAAGAATATGAACTTTGCCCCGGAATCGTGTTCTCTACTCTCCTTGTTCTGCTGCCTTCCTGCCCTGGCTGTGACGGGAGACCTTTCCATGGGCTGGCTCCACCTTGGGCTTGGCTCAGGTTTTTCCACCCAGATCAGGCAGGAAGGAGACACCTCCTTGGCAGGGCTCCACCAAGGAAGAGCCTCCACTGTGCCCACAGCAGTGTCCCCGAGGAGTCGGTGTCCTTGAGTCCTGGTCCTGCAGCTGCCACTTCTGCAAGACTCAAGGATGGCCAGGTTGCTTTGGGAGAGTTCCAAGTGTAACAAGAACAAGGCATGCTTTCTGCAGGTGGAAATTCCCAGTGACACCTCAGGAGCAGGTCCCGACAGTCTCTTCCAGCTCGGTCCCAACATTCCCAGCCTCCCCTCCAGGAAGCCAGAAACCCCACTCACTCGGCCTGTATGTCCAGAACTTAAATTACTGGTACAAGAATCTAATTAAGAAGGGGAAGCCTAAACTTTACCTGCCTGCCCCTGAGGAAACAAGAGAAAGAAAGGACCGTGGGAAGGTCCTTCTCAAGGTCAGCAGAGGATTTGGCCCCCAGGCGGCACTGCTTTTCAGAGAGGCTTTCACAGGCTCAGCCAGAGAAGGGTCCTTAGGCAGCCTGCACTGGTCTCTCTGAGCTTCTTTGCCCTGCTCCTCCCAGGAACCCCTCTGCACCCCCAAGGGAGCAGGGATGCCTGGGGATGGCAAGAAGCCTAGGTGTGGCTGGCTGGTGGACTGGCCAAGTCCCCGAGAGTCCTCCCAAGATGGGGTTGCACTGAGCCCACATGATCTTAATGGTAGGAGCTCAGTAGCCCGACTACAGACCAGCTTGCTCTCCTGCCCTCCGCTTGGCTGAGCTTGGAGTACAGATGCTTCGATGCAGCCTGTCTCACTGTAGAGAAAGCATCAGTCATGAGTGGGCAGGTACGGGTGCTTTCCTGCCACCTGCATTTCCTCCTGCCCCGCCCTCCGCTCCCAGGGACACAATCTGGGGGTGGGGTTTCCTGCTCCTCACTAGCCCCCCGCTCCTGGCCAGGTTCCCTTCTTGAGACAGAGCTCCAGGCTCCTGCTGCCCCATCTCCCCAGAACCCTTTCCTTGTCAGGCACCCCAGCAGCAGGGGAGACTGTCCTGCATGAGCTGTGGCTCCTGGGTTATAATTTCTGAAGCAGTCCTGGTTGCTTGACCTGGCCTTTTCTCTCTCCAGATGCATCTGGAAAGATAGGAAGACAGCATTTCTGTGATCCGTTGCTCTCTGATGAGAGCATGGCTATAAATTATTCCCCTGCATTTGTTCCCTCTTGCTTCCAGTGTGACGCTGCTTTCTGACTCTTTGAGTGGGTTTGGGGGATCAGGGGCATGGCTATCCCCAGATGGCCCCAGAGCCTCTCACCCCGCTCTCCCCAAACTGGGGTGTGCTGCAGCACGTCTCGAGTCCCCAGAAGCTTCCCACCACCATCCCTGGCCCCCACAAAGGTGAGGCCTGAGTCCGCAAGGACCAGGGCTCTGCCTTGCCCAGCCCGGAGGCTCTGGGTTGGGCCTTTTGCTGGTGCTCTAGGATCCAACAAGAAGTCTCTGCTTTGTGAGGCCAAAGAGGTGAACTCTAGCTACGCAGAACTTCCCTTCCTCGACCTTCCCTGGCTGGCCCCATCCCCCATCCTGCAGGACAGGGCCAGACAGTAGATGGCACATCTAAGACAGATAAGCAGCACTGCCGGCCCTCAAGTTAGGGGGTCTCTTGGAGATTACTTCCCCTCACCCTCTCTTCTATCAAAGGAGGACCTCAAGGGGTAGTTTTAGGGCTCAGATGAGTTGAGACCTGTGAAAAGAGAACATCAGGCATTTTTGTCACCATGTGCATGGAAGACGGGGTGGCAAGTGGCCTGAACCCACCTTTGACCAGGCTGGTCGACCCTGCTGCTATGGGGCGAGGGCCTAAATAAGTTTCCTTGTGCTGCCAGGTGGCCCATGGGGCCAGCAGGGTGCTCAAAAGAGAGGGAGGAGGTTTGGAGCAGGGACCAGGGACTTCAGAGCTGCTCCTGGAGCTCGTTGGCTGGGACAGTTTTTAAGACCCAGTTGTCAGAACCAGCTGGTGCCTGCAGGTAGGAGCCTGCCAGACTTTGAGTCTGACTGACCTGGTCCAAGTCCCACTTTACCTGTACTTGCAGTTTCACCTGCCCAAGTTCCTCAGCCTCTTAGAACCTCAGTGTCCTTGTCTGTAAAATGGGGACCAGGATGCCAAGCAGCTAGGGCTCCTGTTAGAATTAGGCCAAATAATTCTGTAAGTTAATGGCCCCGTACTGGGGGTTCCTTGTATCGTTTTCATTTAGAAGTACAGCTCCCAGGCCAGGTACAGACGCTCTTGGTTTTCAGAGGGAAGTGGAAGCCCAGAGCCAACCCTACACACTCACTGTAGTAAAGCTGCTTAACCCTCACTGAGCCGACCAGGTGACTCTGGCCAAGGCACAGATGTGGACATGGACCCCAGCCGCCCTGTGGCTGGGACAAGAACGTACGCAGTACGAGGCCCGGCTGACCTTAGCTGAGAGCGAGGGCAGCCTATTCAGTAGGCAGGAGTTTGAGCCGAGGAACGAGGGGGATCTGAGACCTGGTCTTGCAGTCTTATATGTTGGGTGAGACTCTGCAGTTAAAGGGGCCCCCTGGAGCCCTGCGGCTGCTGGAGAGGAGGAGCAGGGGAGGCCAGGCTCTGGGGAGGCCTCCTCTCTGGCCTGTGCTCATACCAGACTGGTTCAGCCTCTGCTTCCAGACTCTAAAGAGGAAAGGCGTTCTGCGCAGCTGAGAAGTGAAAGTTGGTGCCCGGTCTTCCGGATGTTCCGTGACTCTGGACAAGGCCACAGTACACAGAACAGCAGGGACTCTGGTTCCTGACTCCCTGTTCCTCAGGGCCCAGGACGCCCCGTCTACACTAGGCCTCCCTGTTTGTCAGTTTCCTGAGCTGTGGCAGGTGGCTTAGAGGGCCCAGGCAGCCCGAGGGCATGGGGGGACCCAGAAGTCTTACGCTGTGCTGGGTGGGTGCAGAGAAGCTGAGTTCTGGCACACACGTGGTAGGCCCTCATCAATGAGTCCGTCTACCCCACCAGCTCCAGTAGGTGGGGACTATTGCTTCTGTTTGACAGAGCGGTTCAACAGGAAAATCTTGTTGGTCATTTGACCTCCTAGAGGGGTGATTTTTATTGAATTCTGTCTTCCTCCTCCTTCCCTAATACTGCCTGAGGTCTGTAGTCCCTGATGGGAAAGTGGAGGAGGCAGGAAAAGACAGTTCTGGGGGCTCACGGTGTGGAAAAGTGGGAGGTGCAAGGGCGTGTTCCCCAATAGCACCCCACCTCACCCTCAGCCCAGGCTCAGAGACCTTCCAGAAGATGACGGCAGTTCCCCTGGCTCTAACTCCGGATTCTGGAAAGCCTTCGGCTGGTGCGTGGGCTTCTGAAGTCCATGCCAACCCTGATGAGGAAGTGGAAAGGAAGCTTTCTGTCACCTTGTTAGAGATTCGGATCAGAATGTTAGTTAAGCACTGTTGGCTTAGTTTAGCCCCAGAATCAATGGTCTGAAAGACTCACTGTATCTGCAGGGTTCAGCCCTTTCTTCCTTATCCAGTAGGCCGGCACCCTGCACCCCAGATAGACCCTTACCGCCCCCTGAGGCTCTGCCTCCTGGTGTGAGAAGGGGACTTCTGCAATAGGCCCCCTTCTCACTGCCCGTCACTGGGTCTGTACTTCTAGAATCCAAAGTCCAGAGGCCTCACTACAGCCTCCTGGCATATCCCTGAGAGCCTGGTCCTGTCCAGGGTGGGCAGAGCCCCCAGCCAGCCCAGAGAGCAGGAGGAGGAAAGGCCGAGCCCCTTGACTAGATGTAGGGCCCCCAGGATGTGACTCGTCCTCTCATCAAGCCAGTGCTCATCCTGCAGCCTGGCCTGGGGCCCTCTGAAGACAGACACACCCCGCCCCAGCCAAGAGGCCCACTGGTGTTCTTCCACTTCTCCCTTCTGGAGGCCCCAGCAGGAGGAAGGGACAGGCATGAGTTCTGCCACCTGAGGAGCATAGCCACCGCTGCTACCCCAGAAGACCCCCCACCTAGGCTGGGTTCCCTCAGCAGAGGCCGCTTCCTACAAGAGCCTGGGGAAGCTCTGGGGATACTCGTCAGCCAGGCATTGGGTGGGGTCGAGAAGGATTTGTGCCCCTTCTCCCAATAGGAAAGGAGGACTAGCCTGTGGCTTTGGGGCTCCCCCAGCTGCAGGGTAGATGTGGTGGTGTGTGGGCTGGGTTCTCAGCCAGGAGAGATGCCTCCTTCCCAGTCTAGTTGCATCGGCCGAGGCGGACACACCTGGGAAAACCCAGCAGGCTGAAATGTGGGACTCCCTCAGTGGGCGTGGCATCACCCCAGGAGGGGTGAAGGGAGGGGGCCTTCTGGTGGAGCAGCCTCAGAGGTGGTCCCACCACAGTTTCCTCCCTGCAGCCCTAGATCCCTCTCTTCAAGCAGGAGATTCCAGGGACCAGTATAGGCTCTAGCAGCCTCCAGCTGATTCCCGGCTTCCCAGCTGGAAAGGCTGTGACAGAATCCCAGGAATGTGCCTTGAGCTCAGAAAGAAAATTCCCAAAATAACTTCTATAAATACTTGAGGGTAGGGGTGGGGAGGGAGCTCTCCGCCTGGCCTACAGCTGGCCTAGCACTAAGGGCTAACTTCCCAGGGCCGGCCTCCCCCCCAAACTAAGAAAAAGGCGCACACAGCCAGGGCCTTCCTGCTTCCCCGTCCCTCTGGGGGACAGTGTCTGGCACTGAATTAATGAGGTGAGATGGTGTGCAGTGACAATTATGAAAAACAAGACCAGATCCTTCATCCCCACCCCAGGCTGCAGGTGCTGACCCCACCCTGTACCTCCACAGAGAACCTGGACTCCTAACAGACAGGGTCCCCCCCACAGAGCCCCTCAGGCTGCCTGTCCTTGTGGCCTAAGCACACATGACTGCCTCGGGTGTACGGGGCTCTGAGCCCAGCTCTGTGGAACTACTGTCCTGTGGGGAATGGCCAAAGGGGCAGGAGCCAGGGACCGGTCCCTCTGCCTAGGGAGGGGCAGGGCATGTGTCACATGCAACAGCCTATGGGAACGGAGCACAATGTCCAGGTAATGGTGTGGCCGGGGGACTGCTGGCCTCTGGGAAGGCTGACTGGGGAGAGGGTCCCAGGTAGAGATGTGGTCAGGTACACCCTCCTCCCTGAGATCCAGGAAGGGAGGGACGGAGGAGTGGATGAAGTCACAAATTTCTGGGACTGCCCACCCAGCCCTGCCCCTCCCGGAGCGGCTATAATAAACCCTGGCCCCCTCATAGGCGCAGTGCTCCATCGCCCTAAGCGGCTTGCACTTTGTTTTCCGATCCCTGTGTGCTGGCAGCACAGCTATGGCCTCTCCCAGATGAGGATCACCCAGCGGGTCTGCTCTCTCTGGGCTCAGGGTACCCCCTGGCCACGTTAGGGACATTTGGATGGAATGGTGGTCCCACCATCTCCCTGGAGACCCGTTGTCTAGGCAGCTGTGGGTAGGAGTGCCAGAAGGGTGACAGGGGGCCCTCAGCAGTGCTGGGCTGAGGGCAGAGCAGGTGAGACCTCGCGTCTTCCTGGGGCAGGCCCTGCCCAGTTGTCAGGCAGCAAACAGCTTCAAGTTGCTACCAAACATGAACGGGCTGGTGTCTCGGGCAGGTGGCAGCGGATCTTGTTACAAGCCCTGGGCCTCTGGGCCCCAGCCTGACCCCAGCGTGGTGTCTCCTTTCAGGCTGTAAGGTCAGCACCCCAGGGTGGGGGGGACGTGATCCAACCCCAGCCTAGCCCACAGACCCACAGACCTCCCCCACAGAGAGCCCTGCCGCCAGAGAAATCAGCTGTGGCACACCCTTTTGCATCCCGCCCCCCACTCCGGACCCTCTGCTCATCCTGGGGACACTTCTGTTTGCTGTCTGCCCGCTATGTGTCCCGCTCCCCAATTTCACATTCATCATTGTAGAATCCTCATGCCAGCCTCTGAGGAAGGACTGTTCCGTTCCCTAGTTTACAGATGAGGAAACCACGGCTCAGAGAAAATGGGCCGCTTGGCCAGGGTCCCGGCACTTGTCAGTGGCCGAGCTGGGGTTCCTGTGCCTGTGGAGCCCTGGGCTTGTCCTCTATGCAGAGTATGTAGAGGAGCTTACTGCACACCCTCCAAACTGAAAATAACACATGCATGCACATGCGCACACATACACACACACACACACACGCACGCCCGCATGCACTCCCCAGATATGTCCAGCCCACAGACATATCTGGCGCCTTCTCAAACACCCACACGTTTCTTGAGATCAGGGGTTTTCAAACTCATTTTTAGATGGAGCCTTCTCTTCAAGAAGCTCGATATAGAAATCTTAGTATGTAAAAGCCACTGCGCGTCCTCCCCTTCCCCATGTGGCCTTCCCCATTTGTCCTGTCGCTCCCCCATGGGCAGTACTCACAGGGCTCAAACCTTCCATTTTTGGTGCTTAATTTTGGTGTGTGGAGGGCTGTCATCTCGCCTTCCTTCCCTCCTCCCTGTGGGCCCTGTTCCATCAAGAGCTGCTCAGGGTCCCTCTCCCAGGCCCTGTGGGCAGAATGGCTTGGCCTGGAGCCCTGCTGGCCAAACTGGGCACGGCCCTCTGGTCCTAGGCAGCCCTGAGTCAGCACCGCTCCCATCTGGCCAGAGCCAGGGCCCCTGCTTTATGCTCCACCCTTCCACGGCTCCCCTGTCCTTCCCTGTCCTCTGTCCCATCCACGTGGTTCCCTGGGGATGGCTTCACCCTAGGTTGTAAAGATTGAAAACAGTTCCCCCTTCCTTTCCTGCGCCCTGGCCCCAGGATCGCCAGCCAGCACCTCCAGAGAGGGAGAGGCTTTTCCTAGGGCTGCCTGAGCACAAGCTCTCCCTCCTGTCTAATTGGTCATGTTCTAGGCTCTCAGAGGACTTGATGAAATCAGCCATGTGCATCTTCCCCAGTGGGTCTCCATAGCAACGGAGGGCCTAACTCTGGGGAGCGCAGTGAGGAGGAAAATGTTCCAGCTAAAAATGTACACGGCCATCAGTGGGCGGGCACCCGAAAGGGGGCTGCGGGCACATGGAAGGCAGCTCCCCGCCCCCACCTCAGCCCCCGCCTGTCCAGGAAGTCAGTGTTGTTCATGCTTTACCTCCTATCTTTGAACGAGAGACTTCCCCCCTCCCCTGTGCTGCTATCTCTGCCCCCTCTGAGGGCTGGAACACAGATCAGTGGGTATGGTACAAATTAGCCTTTCTGGGACCAGAAGCCAACCTGGCCCCTTCCCACCACCCTGTGCCCCCACCTCCCACACCCTTCCCAATGTGGGTGGAAGTAGACGTAGAGGGGCAGGGTGCTGTTTTCACTTCCCAACCCCTTTGTGTGACAATTCCTGTCTCTTCTATCTCTTGGGCAGCGGGGTTGTTGGAGCCAAATGTAAGGCCAAGCTCCTGACCATCCTGAGCCAGAGCCCTCCCTCACCCAGCGTCTGTCCCTGGTCCCCAGTCGTCTGACTGTCCTGCTATGACCCTCACCTACCAGTCCAGGCTGGGATGGACGCTTAGGTCCCAGGACCCAGACGTCCCCAGGAAGACTGGCTACTAATGTAGGCAAAGGAGCTGCCCCCACCCACCACAAGCTTGAGGTTCTCCCCTCCGTTATAGAGTCTGGAGCCTGCAGCATACATTCCTCAGTGTCCCCGGGGAGAAGGGCAGCTCGGGGGTGCAACAACAAGGCTGGGAGTAACAGACCCATTGGCTGAGGCTCACGCAGGCCACACGCTGTTCAAGTGCTTTACATAGACTGACTCGTGTAAACTTCACAACTTCAAGGTGCCTACTGTGGTTTTTCCCATTTGTGGGTGAGGAAACGAGGGCCAGAGAGTGATGGCTTGCCCAGGATCCCCCAGCTGGTAAAGGGGACACTCAAAGCCAGGTCTGCTGACTTGAAAGCCCATCCCTTGGGGCCAGGAAGGACACAGCTCCCACAGTGGGTGATTCAGGAGGCTGGGCTGGAAGCACATTTGGGGTGGGGACAGGTAGGGTTTGCATTCATCAAGGGCACAGTCACTTGAGCATATCCAAGCCTGAGACACCAAGCCTGGAGCCCTCCCTGGCTGGTGGCCGGTGGCCAAGCTGCGTCCGCTCCTTGCCCCATTGGTCAGGATGCCCCCACCCCAGGACATCCTAACCCCCCACCCTGTTCTTGCTCTTCAGGGTCTGATGCTGAGTCGGCTGGGCCACAAGAGCCTGGCCCAGAAGGTGCTGCGGGATGCCGTGGAGAGGCAGAGCACCTGCCACGAGGCGTGGCAGGGCCTAGGAGA
This sequence comes from Rhinolophus ferrumequinum, assembly GCF_004115265.2. NCBI lineage: Eukaryota > Metazoa > Chordata > Mammalia > Chiroptera > Rhinolophidae > Rhinolophus > Rhinolophus ferrumequinum. The sequence goes on along the minus strand of NC_046296.1, from coordinate 38,641,949 downwards.
GGTGCTGCAGGCCCACGGCCAGAGTGAGGCTGCAGTCGACTGTTTCCTCACCGCTCTTGAGCTGGAATCCAGCAGCCCGGTGCTGCCCTTCTCCATCATTCCCCGAGAGCTCTGACACCGCCCTGCAGCATCAGGGAGAGAGGGGGCTGCCCGGGTGGCGGGGAGGCAGGCACAGGCAGGCAGCAGGGGGCCTGGCTCAGGGAAACTGTGGGGCCTCAGGGAAATACATCTCTAGGGAACACTTCTGCAGGCTGCAGGCCTAGTTCGCCTCGCCTCCCCTACCCCACCCCTACCTTTCCTCCAGGGCCAGCTGGGTGTGGGAGCTGCTCATCTGGAGCTGGGTGGACCAGATTTGCATCAAAAGCAAATTCCTTGTTCCTTGGGACATTGTGGCTTTTATGAGCAAGGAAGTATCTGGGAGGCCACATCGACATGGGAGGGCCCTCCCCGGAGTTTCTGTGCATCACCTACATGTGCAGTGAGGGTGTGTGCGGCTTGGATACCTCCCCCTACCCATCTGGAAACCCCTGGACTGGCCCTGCCACCCTCCTTCAATATCCCTGACCCTGGATTTCCAGCTTCGCACAATCTTTAGTCTCAAAGCTCAGCTCACTGCCAACACCAAAGATGAGCACCCTGAACTGCCCTCTGGCTGGGCCGAGGCGGTTTTCCTGGGTTCTTTCCTCCGCGAGGCAGTCTGCTTGACCCCGAAGTGACTTAGAGTTGTGGTGACTGGACTTGCTCCCCGAGAGCCTCACAGCTGTACTTCACCCCACCCAGGCCTCTGTGCCTTGGGGAGCCCCGCGGCCCTCGGCCCACGCCTGTCTCAGGACAAGGTTTTGGATCACTCTCAGGTCTTGCCCATGGCAGTCACGGCTTGGAGAATCTGCTGGCAAGTGGGAAGAGGATGTACCTCTGGGTTCCTTTCCCAGACTTCGAGTTGGTGGGTGCTGCCCAGTGTTGCCCTTCTTTGCCCGGTGAGGCCAGTTGGGTCTCACCGTGCTCTTCCTCTCTGTTGCCGCGTGCCTTTGGGGCCTCTGGTGTCTGACCAGGGCACTGAGCACTGACCCTTACTGACCTGCGTTTCCACTCACCTCCATCCCTGGAAATGCCCGCGCCGAAGCGGCCTCCTTAGGCCCTAAGCCATCGCCCCGGGATGGGCCTCAGGGTACAAACATGGCTGCTGAACGCAGCCCTTTCTAATACCTTGCACGTCATTCCTTCAAGCCTTACCTTTCTGGGCAATGGGTACAATGCAGATCACTAGGGGTTATAATGTGGAGATGGGCAGTCTCTAGGACTGTCCCCAATTCATCTCACCACCCACAGCCCATTTTCACCTCTGGCTTTCTCGGGTAACCCGAGCCCCACCCTGGCCATTTGGTTTCCCCTGCCTGGCACCAAATGGCTATGGTTGAAGACCTGAGGAAGAGACAGAGCCTGGCACCTCCTAACTGGTTGAGTAGGCCTCTGTGTACATGACTCCCTTGTCTGCAGGGGTCCTGGGTGCCAGTGGGTGGGTGTCTTCCCTGCTGCTCCCCTAGTCTGCTGCATGGTGCTCTTGGAATTCTTCCCAAGAAGTCAACCCCCCGTGGGTCTATCAGGGAATCCTTTTTTATCTGCACTTTGGGTTTTTGTTTTAAAGCTCCATGAGGTATATCTCTCATTTTAAGGTGTGTGGGAAAGTCAGGCGAGGACTGCCCTGGTTTGTCACAGCCCAGTCTTTCTGTTGGAGACCCGCCCTCCTTGCTGTACTAGCTCAGCACTGCATCCCCAGGTACTTCCCCGGGAGAGCCTGTACCTCCTGGCCTCTCCCCAGGCGAGCGACCCTGCAGAGAACACCAGATCCTTTACCTCCTGGTTGAAGGATTTCTGTATGTGTATGTGTGTGTATAAATATATATATGATAGAGATCTATTTTTATTCTGGAATTCTGTTAGAAAACAGTAAACAAGAAAAAGCAGATGCCATTGACTTGCCTTGGGGTGTCCAAAGAGGTCGGTGATCCTTCGTAGTAGGAAAGGCACCAGTGCGTTTTGATTTGTATTTGCCCTTGGAGGAGGCCTCAGAGCGCGGGGCCAAGTTACTGCCAGTTCGCAGATTGAATAAAGAGACCCTTGAAGGGGAAGCAGGTTTGTCTGAAGCGGCATGTTCATTCGACACGCAGGTGGCCCTGGAAAAGGAACAGGGCTTGAGCAGGCCCTGGAGAGGAGGGGGGAATTGCAGGAGGAGAGAGGCCCAAGGAGTCATGAAGGCTAGGGCTTGGGCCACGCGGGGGGGGGGGGGGGGGGGGGGGGGGGGGGGCCGCGGGGGCCTGCCCAGGAGAATGTGATTTGAGCTCCCTCTTGGGAGAGTGGTTGGGCACGGTGGGGGCTTGGGGAGGGCTTTGAGGTCAGGCAGAAGCCTGGAAGTGGCTAGGAGGAGGCATTTGGGTCCAGGCAGGGCCGGCTAGAGCAGGTCTCATTGTGGCCTGCCACCTGCCTGAGCCCCTGCTGCTTCCAGGGCCCACCTAGGAGAAGCCAGAACCAGACTTGCCATCTGAATGGGAGAGACTGTCCCAAGGTCACTGCCAGTGGAGCCCCTCCAGCTCCTGGGGAAGGAGGGAGGGGTGTGTGGTGAGGACCCAGGCCGCATGCAGATGAGCCACCTGGGCTGAGAGGTCCCTACGTACCTATATACTCTCAACATGTAAGTGATTACCACATACCTGACATACTGTGTATGTTATAAAGTGCATGAATTTTTTTAAGATTTTATTGGGGAAGGGGAACAGGACTTTATTGGGGAACAGTGTATTTTTCCCAGGACCCATCAGCTCCAAGTCAAGTTGTTGTCCTTTCAATCTTAGTTGTGCAGGGCGCAGCTCAGCTCCAAGTCTAGTTGCCGTTGTTCAGTCTTAGTTGTAGAGGGCGCAGCCCACCATCCCTTGCAGGAGTCGAACTGGCAACCTTGTGGTTGAGAGCATGTACTCCAACCAACAGCCATCCCGCCGCCCGCGAGCTGTGGCAGCTCATCTTCATTCTAGTTGTGGACGGCGCAGCCCGCTGGCCCATGTGGGAATCAAACCTGCAATCCTGTTGCCCAGAGCTCACGCTCCAACCAACTGAGCCACCCGTCCGCCCCAGTGCATGAAATTTTTGAAGGATTACATAAATTTACACAGAAGCTCTGTGTTCTTTGTGTGCCCCAGGATGCACTTGGCACACCACCACAGCTGCGTCCCACCACTGTGAAGACCCCTGCCCTTGAGGCTCCCCCTAGAACTCAGGGCTGGCCTAGACAGCTTCCTGCTCTCATGGCCTCCCCCAGCCCCACCTTCAGTTCTATTGGCTATGGTTTTGCTGTCCTAGGGAGAAAGGGTCTTCCTTGGAGCCTTTGGGTGCCCAGCTTCTCATTCGCTGTGTTGCTTTCTTTTAAGGAAACACATCCACAATCTTTAGTGATTTAACAATTAGTATCACATTACTTATTCACACACCGTCACCCCCAGTTCATGGCCCCCTGGGGTGAGAATGAAAGGCCATGGGTGGTGGTACATTCTCTGCCAGCCTGGGGGAAAGTTCCAGAAAGTTCATCCTACAAGGAAGAGAAGGGAGGGAGGGAGGCCTTCCTGTTCTATATGCTGGCTTTCCCAAGCTGACCTCTAGTTGGTTACATGGAAAGTCAAGCAGGAGGGGAGACATTTCCTGACCCGCAGTTCCTGGTCTGTAGACCCCGTGTTCATACATAAACCCTCACTGGAGAAGGAGAGAGCCAGCCCTGTGTCCAATCCATTGTGCCAGAACAAGGGCTGGAATCTGGGGACAAGACTCGATTTGCACTGTCACCCCCATGGACCTCCAGCCCACCCACCACTCTCCAGGACACAGCCCTTCAGTATTATTAGTGTTTATCTGCAGGCACAAATATGAATGGAATTTCAGCCACCACCACCCAGACTCCTCTCTGGTACCAAAGTGCTCATTGTTGCATTTGCACCCCTGACCCGGGCATTCAGATGTCGTCACCATGCAGATATTTCTCGGTCTTGTTTGGGAAGCATCCAGCTAAAGAAACCTCCCCCAGACCACGCTGCCAGCTCTCAATGGCAACCCAACTGTGATCCCAGAGCCCACAATCCAATGTGGCCTCAGGCAAGGATCTGGGCATTGCTGGAGCACTGATGAGCACCCAACCAGCCTAGGGAGGACTGGGGAGGGTGTTTGGGGCACCCCAAGGGCCATAGGGAGAACACTATTTCAAGCAGAAGGATGTTTCACTCCCCATCCCAACTATAGGTTAGATAGATGGTGTGGAAGTCTGAATAAGGTCCCCCAAAGGTCCACGTCCTAATCCCCAGAACTTGTGAATATGTTATATGGCAAAGGGGTTTTGCAAACATGATGAAGTTAAGGACCTTGAGATGGGGAGATTATCTGGATTAATCAAGGGAACCCATATAACCACAAGGATCCTTATAAGAGGAAGACAGGAGGGTCAGTCAGGAGTAGATGTGATGGGAGCAGGAGTTTTGAAAGATTTGAGGAAGGGGAAAGATTTGAGGAAGATTTGAGGAAAGATTTGAGGAAGGGGCAAAGGAATGTAGGTGGTCTTTAGACGCTGAAAAATACAGGGAAACATACTCCCCTGAAGCTTCTAGAAGGAATCAGTCCTGCTACCACCTTGACTTTAGTCCACTGAGGCTGATTTTGGCCTTCTGACCTCCAAATTGTAAGAGAATAATAAATTTGTATTGTTTTTAAATAACAAAGTTTATGGTAATTTGTTATACGAGGTCTAACAATTAAGTTCATGAACTTGCCACGGTGTGCTTACACTGATGAAAACATTTCAATAATTCCTCGAATTGTGCCTCAAAATCATCGGCTGACTGTGAGAAGCATAGCAGACCAAGTAAACATCGATAAACAGTTAGGAAAATGTTAACCGAAAATCTTGGCATGAGAAAGATGTGTGCAAAAATGGTCCCAAAGGAGCTCTTGCATCACGACAATGCACCAGCTCACACGGCACTGTCTGTGAGGAAGTTTTTAGCCAGCAAGCAAATAACTGTATTGGAACACCCTCCCTACTCACCTGATCTGCCCCCCAATGACTTTTCTTTACCCGAGGATAAAGCAACTATTGAAAGGAAGACATTTTGATGACATTCAGGACATCAAGGGTAATACAACAGCTCTGATGGCTACTCCAGAAAAAGAGTTCGAAAATTGCTTTGAAAGGTGGACTGGGCTCTGGCATCCGTGCGTAGCTTCCCAAGGGGAGCACTTCGAAGGTGACCGCAGTGATATTCAGCAATGAGGTAGGTAGCACTTTTTGTAGGGTGGGTTCACAAACTTAATTGTCAGACCTTAGTTATAGCAGCCACAGAAAACCAATATAGATGGTTTGGTAACAGAACACCCCTGGCACAGGGTTGGGCACACGGGCTCAGGGGTACTCTGCAGTCCCGCTCCCATGCCTAATGCAGGAGGGCTTGGGGATTAGAAACCTAGGCAAGCGTGACCCTACCTGGCATGTTTCCATCCCCTCTGGCTTTTTTGAATAAAGGAAACGCCAACAACTTCCTTTCTCCTTGTTGGCCCTCAGTTATCATGCAGGACCTCTGAGCTCTGGGACTTCAGAAAGGGGATGTGGGGGCAATGGCCAGCCCTCATCAAGCACCAGGCTCTGTTGTGACCCGCACAGCTCCCAACACACTGCCTTGCTGTCCCGCCCTGCCCCCTCCTAGGTTTCTCAGTTCCCGTGGGGTGAATTGAATGAAAGCCTTGTCAGTCCCTGCCTCCTGCCCCGGCCTAGCCGATTCTGATAACTAGAGATGCCGCGTCATGGGGCCTGACCCCATCTTCCTATCTATAGTTCTCAGGGACTAAGCCACACTCCCACCCAAAGCAGTCACATTGCTACCTTCCTTCCCTGCTGGCTGGGTCTCTCTGAGCCCACACTACTCTTCAGACCGTGACACCTTTTTCTACGCTCTGATATGGCGAAGCATGTTGTTAACCAGGCAGCAAGGAGTACCTGCTGGGAGACGATTCTCCTTGTATCCACCCCTCCTTCCCCTTCCTCCAGCTTCTCCTTTCTATCTATCTGTCATCCCCAGCATTTCTTACTCACCACCTCCAGCCTCCAAGGATCCAGCTTTGGCTCCCCCTGCCATCCAGAGTGGCCTCTTCTCTAGGGAGGGGCAGATCAGCCTGACTAGGGTCTGGGTCTCTGGCGTTGCCCTAACAAACCCTCTCAGCCCTGGCACTCCTAAATCCAGAGCGCAAACCCCTCCCTTTGGGCGTGGCAGGCTTAGCAAGCCGGCAGCCCTGCCTTTGGCCAAAACCAAAGGTTTATGAGGAGCCCAGGCAGGAGTCAGGCTGGCAAGGGGCGCCTGGGTTCAGGCCCCTGCTGTCATTTCTACCCAAAACAACTTCTACCTGGTACAGCTCCAGGCGCTAGCTTTACCCAGACAAACCGGCCCTGTGCCATCTTCTTCCCTTTGGACTCAGCCACATGCTAACATGGGTCATTCTCTTCACTCCTCGAGAGGGACTTCCTGGGGCAAGAGCCCTGTCTTCTTAAACCTTTAGGATTGGGAGAACTACCTGTGCCACCCAGAATTATTGGTGATTGGTGCTTTCATACCATCTCAGTGGTGGTTACCAACCTGGCCTCTCATTAGAATCATCTAGGGTGGGAGCAGTGAGCTTTAGAAAAGATCCGGGGCCCAAGTCCTACCCCCAGAGAGTTTGCTGTGATCTGTCTGGGAGCTGATAGGCGCCAAGATTTTTAAAGTGTCCCCAAGGGATTCTAAAATGCAGCTTACAACCACTGATTCTGAACTTACAGATTTTGAACTGTGTTTTTAAGATAATAGGGCTTTCAAAGTAGTCCTAGGAGTGGGGATCTGAGTCCCCACAGCTCTGTGCTGCATGGAGGCAGGTGGCATCAGGCAGGTGAGAAATGATGCTGGAGACAGGACGAGTCATCTAAGCAACCTATGGCCCTTAGTTTCTAGGTATAGAATGTATATGTAGCCTGTAGGTCTAGAAAGTAGCCTTCAAAGCCTTCCTCAAGCCAGGGGCTGCCCCAAACTACTTTCCTGACCTTGTCTCCCCTACAACCTTCCCCAAATTCAGTCACATGCCTTTTCATCTTTCTTCTAAGCCCCCACACCCCAATCCCAAAACAGCACCTGGCACAAAGCAGATACTCAAAATATTTTTGTTGACGTGAAACCACAAATACTCATCGGGTTGAATAAATATTGTTCTTTTCAAGGAGTTGAGAGAGAGAAAGAACCACCTGCTGCGATCCTGTGGAGCTCAGCTTGGCCTTGGTTGAATGCCGACCACTCCCACCCCCCCACAAGGAAGTCTCCATGAGGCTGTGCGGTATTACAAGCCTAGTGCACTTGAGACCCAGCTGGAGGGCCCAAGGACGCACAGAGCCCAGCCTGGATACATCTGGGCCCTCCGAGCCGCTGCAAGGGCAGCCCAGGGCACAGTCTCCAGGAGTACACCCTTTGACACTAAGCAGATTGAGCATATAATTTATTGTTCAATGCAGGACACTCCTGAGAGTGAACTGGAAATTATGCTGGTACGATTCCAGAGCAGCAGGCTGGATGTTCACCCTGGACAATCTATTAGGTTCTGTGCTCAAACCTTCCTAAGAGTAGACAAAATAGTTTTCTAAACATAAGAACTTGCTAAAACTCAAAGTAGCTTAGGGCCAAGATGGCTTTATTTTAAACGCCAATTGTGTTGTTGAAGAAAAGAGTATGTTCTCGCCCCATTTTGTCGATGGTCCGGGGCTGCTTGGGGAATTGTGCCGAAGATGTGTACGCTCCCGGGCCTGGGGTTTTCTGAAAACAGAACAGAAAATAGGAATTGATGAGAACGTGATGCCAAAACCCTGAAGCATCCTGAGTCTCGCTGTTGGCTCAGACGTGGCTGGCAAATCCCAGCGGAGGGAGATAAAGGCCATACCAGCTTGGGCTGAAGCCTGAGGCACCGTTGCATTGGCGCATGTCCTTGGAGCTGAGGCCAGCTCCTGTAAACAGCTCCCCGCAAGGCTGCGGAGGTGCTGAGAGACGGGACAAGCAAGTGACAGGCCGAGACCTGCGGGGGAGGCAGCTTACATGTCACCTGCACCTCGAGGCACATTTTCTCCTAACGGGCTCTCAGGCAGTTCTTGTCCCTGGAAATGCCATTGTCCTCCCCTCTAGTGACCTCAGTCTAATGGTAAGGGGGTTGGAGAGAATGGATTCTGAAGCTGGGTCGTTGACCTCCAAAGCACAAACTCGAGTGTTTCTGTCATTGACCCAGCATGATGTCATAGGATGTCTCCGTGCCAGGGTCCGTGGACCCCAGGGTCAGAAGTATTCCCAAGGGATCTATGAGCTCTACTTTTTTAAAGTCATGTTTTTGTTTTAATGAAATTCGTGAAAAAATTATTGTGCCAATTATTTAAACAAAGCTTCTCTTCTATAGTGAGAGAATGCAAATGACGGTCATTTGCACAGACTAAGGCTTCAGTTTCTCAGGTCAGCGTGTCCCATGCTGAGGTGCACACACATATTCTAGAAACTCAAATGCATTTTTTCTTGGGTTGTTGGAGAGACCCCAGTGTCTCTGTGTGTGGTTAAGGGAAGGATTTTCTTCTCAGACAGGCCTGCGTTCAGGTCCTAGTCTCACACCCAATGGCTCGTGTGACCTTGGCCATAGGCTTCCCACACCTCCCCCGTCCAGTGAGGTTCTGAGGTTCGGCGAGGCCCTCCAGGACAGATGGCCGTGCCCGGCCGGGCCAGGCGGTCCACGTGTTAGCTACCACTGCTAGTATTATTCCCTGTTATCACCTTCTTGTCATTTCCTTCCTTCCTTGCAGTTTGTTATCTCTTCAGGAGACAGTGAGAGTGGAAATTGGATTACCCTGAGAGTGGGACAGAGAGTCAGCCCAGCGTGGATGAGGTCAGCTGCCCGCAGAAGCTGCTTAAATGCCAAAAGCAGAGGAGCAGCCTGGAAATCACATCAAGTCCTGGCCGCATGTCAAAAGAAGCTGAAGCCTTTTATTAGTGCTATGAATGAGGAAATAGCATGGGTGTGGAGTCCTATCCTGCCAGCCCACAAGGCAAGAGGTCCGTGGGCCTGGACCCTGCAAGGCCACCCCTCAGGAGGCTGCCGGTTGTGGTTCTCAAGGTCTGAGAACCCAGCCCTGATTTCACTGTCACCACGCAGACTCCCGGCTGTCCTCGGCTTCCATGAAGAGTTTCCTGTAAGAGGAGACACTCCACAGAGCAGCGGCCTCTAACACCAGCAACCCCATGGGTGGACACTTATAAATTAATACTACACCTTCTGGCTACGCTGTCGCTTTCCTGGGAGTTGGGTTAGCATGACTCCGCCTTCCTGAGGTGCTCAGCCCTGTGAGCTCTGACAAACATCTGTGTCTGGATCATGGTGATGCCAGCCAGGTGAGGATCTGCTGAAGGCATCCACCAGCCTCCTGTGGTCGATCTGTTTTTAATTTTACTGACACGGCCTCCCCAGTATTCATACCTCCAGATAAAGAGCACACTACCCCGCGCCACGGCTGGCAGCTCTGGAGTGAGATCCTGAAGGTGAGGGCCTGGGACACCACGTGTGGGACTGAGGAGGTGACCTGAAGGCCCAGAGAGTGGCAGGACTAGCCCTCTCCTACCCTCTGCCCAGTTTCGCCCACCTCCCTTTATCCCCCAGGTGGGCCCATTTCCTTACAGGTAGAATTTGTATGTCTGTCTCCCGACCATCCCAAATAAAGCTACATACCAGCGAGTTTGGGGACTTTCAGACTGGGGTGCAGGCCGGAAACCCCAAGGCCGTGGGAATTAAAACTGTCTTTTAGCTTTAAAGAAAAACAAGTCGCTGTTCCTAAGCGCCATGTTATGTGTTTGAGGTCTTCCTGGGTCTGGCCTCGGCCTTTAAGACTCTCAAACCATCCCAGGTTCTGCCCTCTTTATATTTCTCCACGGACTTGATCCTCTTCCCTGTGTCCTGAGTGCTCGGGGGCAGGGGGTTCGCTCATGCCTTCCGTTCAATAATAAGGTTTCTGCTCTCACCGTTTGCTCTCAGAAGCCACACACACAAAGGAAGGCAATTCTGGATGGATGGGGGCAGTCGCTGCACACTCCTTGCGTCAGCTCACTAACGGTGTTTCCCCACAGAGCATCCAGGCCATAACATGGGTGGCTAATTACTGAGCCGGCTCTTCTCCGCTGGACCCATAATTCCGCCACAGTCTTCAGGCCTGGAGTCACCATGAGCCTGAAGCCGGCCGAGGGCTTGCCGGATGTTTGAGCGCAATCATATATGTATATATACACACACACACACATACTGGGAGTGCCCAAAAAGTGTATGCACATGATTTGTATTCAATTTTTGTTATCAGTATATATTGAGTATTACAATTTCAATACAGTTTTTCCTTTCTTAAAATATTTTTGGCACCCTCTGGGTGTGTGTATATATACTGTATATGTATCTATAATATATAGTGTATATATATATATATAGTATATATACTAAAATGTTATATAAGACTCACTGACCACCCCCCCCAAACACACAGCCACAAAACCTACAACCACAATCTGTCTTTAGAATACTTACTGAACTGGTAGGCAAGAATCGAGGTACTCTGGACTGAAAAGAAGAAGTCACAGAACTTGCTGAAGGTATTTTCACATTATAATGACCTGGGCCTGGGCCTTCACGCTATGGAAAATTAAAAAAAAAAAAAAAAAAAGTGTTTCGTACTTACTAATATTTGATATATTTTAATGCTTTATTTTCCTTCCACAAATAAATATCTGAATCAGTGTGATATGGGAGAAAAACGCCTAGATTTGGGCTTGGAAGATCTTATTAAGGTGTGCCCTGGCACAAATCTTTGTGAAGTAGGAAAATATACGCTTTACCTACTTTACCTGCCTGGTGGGTGACTATGAAAACTGAAGATGCCTCCCCGTGTCCCTGCCTGGGCCCCCTCCCCCCACTGACACGCCTCACTCCATACTTGTCTAGCTAACTGTTAACAGTGACTTGTTGCTCTGAGCTGCTAGCTTTATAAAACACACTAATTTGTCCGTATAAATGTAATATATATCATCTTAGTCCAACAAGTATTCACAGCAATTCGCTGACATGAATACAATGCTATGAGAGGAACATAAATGAATGAACACAATTCTAAAAAGACAAACATCTCAATAGAAAATTTAGCAAAAGGCAATTCACAAGGAGGAAATACAATTGTTCAGTGAGGAAAGGGGGGAGGGGGTTTAACCTCATTAATAACCAAATAAGTTCTAATTAAAACAACAATGAAATACATTGGGCAGGGTCTAGAAAATTAACAAAGGTAGAAAGAAAGAGGGAGGAAGAAAGGAAGGAAGGGAGGAGAGGGAAAGAGGAAGAGAAAGGAACAAACTGAAACTTGAACGAACCATCAGCATGATTCTATATGACTCTAGTGGAAGAATAATTTGATTAGCCTTTCTGGAACACAATTTGGCAAGCTATGAACTACCTTAGAAACATATATATCTATCTAAAGGGAGAGAAAGAAGAAAGAGGCTGGTTACAAGATTGTTGCAGGAATCCAGAACACAAACCCATCCTGAGCCTAGGGAGAGCAGGGAAAATGGAAACAGCTGAAACATCACAGTGGATAACGTAGACAAGATTTTAGCCTTTTATTTTATTTTCTAGTAACTCATTTTTTCCTCTCCCATTTTCAAATATCTGTGCTCTTTGACAGAAACGAGTCTTTCTGGCATTATGTCTTGGATCTGTTTCTCAATAATGCAGGAACTAGGGGAAGTGGGTGGGATAGAGACTTGCCAGGAGCTGGTCATTGCTGAATGGGTACATGGGAGTTTAAACAGCATTGCCCATGTGGTGTCTATTTTTAAAGTTTTTACAATACAAAGTTAAGGACAATGTATATTTATTATTTTGACCCAGCAATTCCACTTTTAGGAGGAATTCATCCTATGAAAACAACTGAGAATGTGTGCAAATATTTGGCCACAAAGACATTCACTATAACATTGTTTCTAAAAGTTGACAATGAGAAATAAACTAAATGACCAGTGATGTGTACCTGGTTAAATAAATTGTGATACTTCCTTCCAGCCATCCAGTGTTGATGAATTTTTATGGACATAAAAGCTATTCCCAAATATTGTTAAGTGAAAATGGAAGCTTAAAAAAAATGTGCATGAAAAAATTGGGAATGGAATGTTCAATGACGGTAGTTTTCTCCAGGTGGGAGCACGTGGAATACAAACTTTTTTATTTTTTTGCTTCTCAGCGTTTTTAAAGTTTTCAACAATGGACTTGGGTGCTCTTGAAATATGAAAAAAAAAAAGTATACGTAATGTATAGATAAATGAATATGGAAAATAAGTAAAGGAGAAAAGGGGGTAGGGCAAAAAAGAAAATGAACAGAAGGTTAGAAGAAAGAAATGTATCCCTTAAGATCCTTATAATAGGTAAGGCTGGGCCACAAATTAGCCCAACAGATTTGGCAGAACAAGCACCCAACTGCAGACCCCCCACAGGGTTCAAGAGCAGGGCTTTGCCATGTTTATTCCTGCGGGTTGCACAGCAGTATAATTAGAGCTCCATTCTCAATTACTGCACCATGAACGGAGTCTGTTATTAACAGCTGAATACAGGTCTGATGATCGAGGGACGGATGTGCCTCATAATTTCACAACTCATGGCAGAGAGATAAAAACGGTGATGTTTTGAGACCTATGCAGACGTGGGACAGATCGCTATCGGGGTGAGGCTCTCTGTATGGCGCGACCTCTGCACTCCCAGTGGAGAAATCTGAACCACCACAAAAACAAAGGCATAAAAATCCAGGGGGATCTAATCTGGACAGGAACAGTTTGTGCAACGTCCCCTTGGTTTGGCCATAATAAACACAAGTCCTCTCAAGCCACAGTAGCAGCTGGGACAAAAGATGCTGCTGAGCGTGCTACTCTTGACCCCATGACTGAACAGCCCAGCTGTCTGCAGGATGGCCATGAAATGTCGCCCCCTGCACCCTTTCCCCCAAACCTAATGTGGCTTTCATGTCTCAGCTTCCAAGACATGAGGTCCTTGGGAGTCCACGTGCCTGGCTTGACGAAGGACTGATGATGTGTGCCTGTGTCATCCAGCAGCCTCCCTGCACAGGCTTGGTCACCTGAATCAAAGGGACTGAGACAGGGGGCAGAAAGAAATGACTGAATGCTATTTGTCCCACACGTGTCAGATGAAATCTTTTAAGTGGGAACATTAGAGAAGTGGATACAGGCCCGAGTTCATATTCCAGAAGCCACAGGAATGCTGTTCAATGGGAGAAGTAATGACTGGGCTGTGGTCCTAAAATGAGTGGGAAACAGCTCCAACCGAGTCCCAGCTTCTGCCCGATCCGAGGACACGTAAGTGGACAGAACAGGGATGGAGGGAAGGGAACACGGTCCAGGATGGCTTGAATGCATGTTGAGAAATGACCTGGTTCAACAGGAGGGTGTTTAAAACAAGAAGGACTTTTGAACTGTTTCCTACTCTTCCTTGAGGTTGGAGACTGCTTCCTCGTTTACTTGGGATCACTGAACGTAACCCAGAACTTTGACATGCGATGCGGGGGTGAAGGGCAGCACCCAGGTTCATCGAGCAGTACTAAGTGAGTCTTGCACAAATTGGATGGGCCACTTCTTAAATAAACCTTGCTATTGTCAGGGCCGTGCTGTGGCAACTCTGGGTTTCCCAAAGCAAAACCTTTCAAAGACCACTGACATCCAGTGCCAATGGAGAACAGAACCGTCACCTTGCTGCTGCCAAAAGAAACTACAGGAAACCTTTTATAATACCTACTCGTCGGATTTGGGGCATGATTACATCTCAACCCTCCTGACAAGATGGTAAAATCGTTCTCTTCCCTTTGAAAAAGTCCTATTTAATTGAGTTTCTACTTGAGGGCAACTTTAACCAATAGGAGCTATAGGGATTACACAGATGAATAACATACTATCTTTAACCTCAGAGGAGTCCAGTGAGGGACATAGACAGAACCAAACAAAACACCCCAAAAGAATAAATGGAGGTGTGAAGAGTGAGGGTTGAGCTAACTGCCTGGCTTCAAGATTCTACCAGGCCCTGTTGTATTTGGCCTGTGTGATTTCTGTGGGCCACAGGATATATCACCCAGTGTGGGAGCTTTCCATTCACTGCAAAGGGCTCGACATGCATAGGCCCCACTGACTTTTCTGGGGTGCTCCTGGGTTCCTGTCATACTATGAAGAAGCTCAACTTCTTTGATTCCAAACCCTAGTGGGCAATAATGTTCAGTATCATTATAGGCCTTTGGAGGCCCTGCCATCCCCTGCTGGACGCACTCCTCCTCCAGGGCGGAGAGGATGGGATTGGGAATCTCCACAACACGGCTCAGGAATTAAAAGGTCCCGGACGCCTCCCTAAAACAATGTGTGAGAGTAGATGAAATTATCCCAAGTGTGTATGTGTTGAATTATGTCTTCCCAAAATTCATAAATCCTATAAATTTTTGTTGTGTTATGTTAACTATTGATGTCCCCCTCAAAATTCATAAGTCCTGTGACTTTGGAATTCCCAGTACCTCAGAACGTGACCTTATTTAGAAATAGGGTCATTCCAGGTGTGATTGGTTAAGATGATGTCATTAGGATGGGCCCAAATCCAATAGGAATGGTGTCTTTCATAAAAAGGGGAATTTTGGACACAGAGACACGCACAAAGGGAAAACACTATGTGAAGATGAAGGCGGAGATCTTGCCAAAGATTGCCAGCAAACCACTGGAAGCTAGGAGAGAGACATGGAACAGAAGGAACCAACACTGCTGGCACCTGGAACTTGGACTTTTAGCCTCTAGAACTGTAAGACAATACATTTCTGTTGTTTAAGCCACTCAGTTTGTAGTATTTTATTACAGCAGCCCTAGCAAATATGTATACCGTGTTTCCCAGAAAATAAGAGCCAGCCGGACCATCAGCTCTAATGCATCTTTTGGAGCAAAAATTAATATAAGACTCGGTCTTATTTTAATATAGTATAAGACCAGGTGTAATATAATATAATACTGGGTATAATATAATATAGTAATATAACATAATACTGGGTCTAATATAATAAATATAATAATACCAGGTATAATATAATGTAATATAATATAATACCAGGTCTTTTATATTAATTTTTGCTCCAAAAGATGCATTAGAACTGATGGTCCAGCTAGGTCTTATTTTTGGGGAAACACAGTACAAGCGTTCAGTTCATTCCTTCATTCAACTAATATACAATGTGCCCAACAGTATGCTGGGAGTTGGGAATACAGTGGTATATGATTCTCTTCCAATGTCTGTTCTCCTATTCTGAGTATTAGAACAACTGTTAACTGGGCACATGTCTACCCAGAATAAAAACTAAATTTCCTAGCCTCCCTTGCAGCTAGGAATGGCCACATAGCTAGTTTCTGGCCAATGGGATGGAAGAGGTGCATGCAAATTACAAGGAGCATCCTTAAGGAGAGAGCGGCTGGTCCACCTTCCCCGCCTTTCTGCCTGCTAACTGGTCTCACGTTCCCCAGCCTCTGGGACCATGGGAATGGAAGCCATGCTTAGCAGAGTGGCACACAGTAACCTGATGCTGTGGAATTGCCACACCAGCCCTAAACTGCCTACTGCAGGTACTTTATACAAGAGAGACATAGCTTGTTTATAATATTATTTAGGCAGCAGAGCTCAGTCTTACTTGAAAAGATAGACAGGTTTTCTACTCTCATGGGACTTATATTCTAGTAGAAAATACATACCTTACAAAAAAAAAAAACATAATGACAAATGTGGGGGTATCACACAAAAAGACATATGGATGAGGATATAAGAGGGTAAACTGATCTGGTCTGAGGGGCCTCAGAAGCCCCTTAAAGAAGTACATTTCAGCAGAGATCTAAAGAACAAGGAGGAGGGGCCGGCCAGGTGGCTCAGGCGGTTGGAGCTCCGTGCTCCTAACACCGAAGGCTGCGTCTCAGTTCGCTGGAGCGCGTCCTCTCAACAACAAGGTTGCCAGTTCGACTCCTGCAAGGGATGGTGGGCTGGGACCCCTGCAACTAACAACAGCAACTGGAACTGGAGCTGAGCTGTGCCCTCCACAACTAAGACTGAAAGGACAACAACTTGATTTGGAAAAAGTCCTGGAAGTACACACTATTCCCCAATAAAGTCCTGTTCCCCTTCCCCAATAAAATCTTGTAAAAAAAGAAAGAAAGAAAAAGAAAGAACAAAGAGGAGTTTGCAGGGCATAAAGGCTGAAGGAAGGGTTTGTGTAAAAGTAGTGTACAATAGGGAAGGTTAGGAAAGGCCAAGATGAGCAGGGCCTTCAGGGCAAGCCTAGAAAGAAGCATGTTCCTCATTTTAACAAATTCGCTGCAACGCAAAAATAAATTAATTTTTTAAAAAATAATAAAATAAAGTGCATAGACTCCTGTCAAAAAATACAGTTAGGGATATGAAATTCGGCTTTCTTTCAACAGCTACCACTTTGCTGTTTGTCACACGTGTTCACACTAAGAATGGGTTTACGATTTAACGGCAGATGTAAAATGTTAAACGTCACGCTTGTATTTCCAATCTGTGCAAGTCCTCAGCATTCTGAAGACTTCTGGCTTGCAAGCAAGTGTGCTGGTCTAAAAGGTCGCCTCTCCAGCCTGCTCTGAAGCAGGCTCAGCTGGCGGTCTCCAGGGCTACACCCCGCCAGCACCTCACGGACCCTGGGCACTGCCGAGAGCTGCCCCGTGCCTGCCACCACCTACAGCTCACGTACTCACTCCCAGGTGATCTTCACAACAGCTTCACAACAGTGTTGGAAATGCTATGACCTCCATTTAACAGATGAGAAAATGGGGCTCAGTGGGGTTAGAAACAAATAACTTAGCACCAGTTACTGACCCTGCTTCTCTGGGCTGCGTGGTGTCAGTACTTGGCTCTAAGCCATTTGTTTTAATAGATGTTTTATTTAGTTGTACTTAAATGAACCAGCCAAACTGGTACTATTATCATGATATAGCAAGACACCAAGCATCTTTTACAAATACTTAAGTAATAAACAAATTAGGAATTGTTTAGTAAAACGGCAAAAGAGGCAAGAAAATCAATGAAGTACATTATAGCTTAACCTTTCACCTAAATTGAGGTTTTTAACAAGTCTCCCAACACCAGAAAATATGAATAATTCTTCATCACACAATTTGTATTTTTACTTTTTATTCTCGAGGTTAAGATCTAGATCCTAAAGATATCCAAAATAGCATTATATCCAGTTATCTATAGCCAGCAGCATCTTTTATCATTTGTCTATATCAGAGAAGCTACAGAAACCTCTTTGATTAGACTCCAGTCCTACTCCACTCCCACCTCTCCAAATTGACACAACAGGCATAATAAGCAGGGTATCAAGGCAGAGATACGTAGAAATATCCTAGGAGAAGTGATGCAGCCATGCTGTGGGGACAGAGCCAGGAGAGCAGCTTCCAGGCTCTCAGCCTCACGTGGAAAGGTGCTCACTTGGGTAGCAAATAGCCATCAACTGTGATTGGATGGCCATCAGCTGTGGCTAGTTGGCCGTCAGCTGTAACCAGTGAGCCATTGGCCACTAATATAACTGCTGTGGCTACGCTAGCAGCAAATGGGGGCTAGCAAGAAGATGGTGGCTGAGCTAGCAAGCGCGGATTGCAGTTAGCACAGCGGATTGCAGCTAGCAAGTGAGGTGGGTTGGCAGAGAGAAGTGGACAGCAGGTTGCGGATCGTGTGGCTCCTGCTTCCTGTGTCTCCAACCCAGCCGCCAGTGAGACTGTAGTGGTATGACTCCCCTATCTATGGCTCCGTGGGTGCTCCTTTTTGGGCTCACCATGTCCTGCATTCTTATGTGGGGAGCAGGACAAGAGACCCCACATGACATCCCGAATGACAAATGGCGCAGCGCGCAGGGTGTGGTGTCCGCCGAAACTCTCCGAAAGGTAATAGAGCACTTTATACGAATGAAAGCTCAGTCTCAGGAAGACCAGGAGGAGCAGCTGCCAGAGAGCTGGACCTCCGTGGAGGGGCGTGAAGACATGGATGGTTCCCCAACCAGCATAGGCCGGAGAAAGCAAAGGCCTTTGAGGCCCTGTGGGCTGGGAAGTGCTTGCTGAAGCCCGCACCCCCAGGTTGGGGAGGACTTGGAGCCCTCGCCCTGCGGAGAGGGAACACATTGTGGGGCAAACGCACAGCCCTGGCAAATGACTGTGGACTATGGGGAATGGGCTCCATCCCTAATTTAATGGACTGCTTGACTATTTGCTTGGGAACGTACCACCATGTATTGGAACTGGCCGGTATTTGCTTTTGTGTCTCAACCAGCTGCCGTTGAGAATATGTGAGAAACCTGGCTGTGCCCAGGAAGACTGGTGTTACTCTGAGAAATCCTGGCTGTGTCCAGAGATATTGCATTCACCTCCAGGCTCCTCGCACAGGGCCCCTCGCGGAAGACACTTGTCGCGTAGATTGTGAGGCGAGACCCTGTAGAGGTGGAGTATGGGGACAGAGCCAGGAGTGCAGCTTCCAGGCTCTCGGCCTCACGTGGAAAGGTGCTGGCTCAGGTAGTAAATGGCCATCAACTGTGATTGGATGGCCATCAGCTGTGGCTAGTTAACCGTCAGCTATAACCAGTGAGCCATTGGGCACTAATATAACTGCTGTGGCTACGCTAGCAGAAAATGGGGGCGAGCAAGAAGATGGTGTCTGAGCTAGCAAGCATGGATTGCAGTTAGCACAGCGGATTGCAGCTAGCAAGTGGGGTTGGTTGGCAGAGAGAAGTGGACGGCAGGTTGCAGATCGTGTGGCTCCTGCTTCCTGTGTCTCCAACCCAGCCGCCAGCGAGACTACAGTGGTGTGACTCCCCTATCTATGGCTCCGTGGGTGTTCCTTTTTGGCCTCACCATATCCTGCGTTCTTATGTGGGGAGCGGGACCAGAGACTCCACATGACACCCTGCATGACACATAGCACAGCGAGCAGGGTACGGTGCCGGCCAAAGCTCTCCAAAGGGCGGTGGAGCAGTTTGTGCGTATGAACACTCAGTCTCAGGAAGACCAGGAGGAGCAGCTGACAAGAGCTGGACCCCCGTGGAGGGGTGGGAAGACATGGATGGTTCTCCGACCAGCACAGGCCAGAGAAAGCAAAGGTCCTTATTGCCCTGTGGACTGGGAAGTGCTTGCTGAGGCCTGCACCCCCAGGTTGAGGAGGACTTGGAGCTCTCGCCCTGTCCTGCGGAGAGGGCACACATTGTGAGGCTAACGCACAGCCCCGGCGAATGACTATGGACTATGGCGAATGGGCTCCATCCCTAATTTAATGGACCGCTTGACTATTTGCTTGGGAACATACCACCATGTAGTGGAACGGGCAGATGTTTACTTCCTGTGTCTCACCTGGCCGCCAGTGAGACTGGTGCAGGAAGACCCCTTGTTGGGATACAGGCAGATGTTTTCTTCCTGTGTCTCGACCGGCAGCCATCGAGAATATGTGAGAACCCTAGCTATGGCCAGAAAGTCTGGCTGTGCCCAGAAGGCCTGGTGGTACCCTGAGAAACCCTGGCTGTGCCCAGGAAGTCTGGCTGTGCCCAGAAAGACTGGTGGTACCCTGAGAAACCCTGGCTGTGCCCAGGAAGTCTGGCTGTGCCCAGAAGGACTGGTGGTACCCTGAGAAACCCTGGCTGTGCCCAGGAAGTCTGGTTGTGCCCAGAAAGACTGGTGGTACCCTGAGAAACCCTGGCTGTGCCCAGGAAGTCTGGCTGTGCCCAGAAGGACTGGTGGTACCCTGAGAAACCCTGGCTGTGCCCAGGAAGTCTGGCTGTGCCCAGAAGGACTGGTGGTACCCTGAGAAACCCTGGCTGTGCCCAGGAAGTCTGGCTGTGCCCAGAAGGACTGGTGATACCCTGAGAAACCCTGGCTGTGCCCAGGAAGTCTGGTTGTGCCCAGAAAGACTGGTGGTACGCTGAGAAACGCTGGCTGTGCCCAGGAAGTCTGACTGTGCCATGAGAGAGTGGCAGTGCCCTGAGAGGTCCTGGCTGTGTCCAGGGGGTCTGGCTGGGCCCAAAGAGAGTGGCGGTGCCCTGAGAGGCCCTGGCTGTGCCCAGAGAGGCTGGCTGTGTCCAGGATATTGTATTCACCTCCAGGCTCCTCGCACAGGGCCCCTCGCGGAAGACTTGTCGCGTAGATTGTGAGGCGAGACCCTGTAGAGG
Organism: Rhinolophus ferrumequinum; assembly: GCF_004115265.2. Taxonomy (NCBI): domain Eukaryota; kingdom Metazoa; phylum Chordata; class Mammalia; order Chiroptera; family Rhinolophidae; genus Rhinolophus; species Rhinolophus ferrumequinum. The sequence continues at coordinate 38,621,605 of NC_046296.1, read as the reverse complement.
TGGAGTGTGGGGACAGAGCCAGGAGTGCAGTGTCCAGGCTCTTGCCCTCACATGGAAAGGTGCTCCATCCCTAATTTAATGGACCGCCCGATTGTTTGCTTGGGAACATACCACCATGTAGTGGAACGGGCAGATGTTTACTTCCTGTGTCTCACCCAGCCGGCAGGGAGACTGGTGCAGGAAGACCCCTTATTAGGGTACAGGCGGATGTTTTCTTCCTGTGTCTTGACTAGCCACCGTCGAGAATATGTGAGAACCCTGGCTGTGCCAAGGAAATCTGGCTGTGCCCAGAGAGTGGCAGTGCCCTGAGAGGCCCTGGCTTTGTCCAAGAAGTCTGGCTGTGTCCAGAAAGACTGGCACTACCCTGAGAAACACTGGATGTGCCCTGAGATTCCTGGCTGTGCCCAGGAAATCTGGCTGTGCCCAAAAAGTCTGGTGGTACCCTGAAAAACCCTGGCTGTGCCCAGAAAGACTGGCGGTACCCTGAGAAATCCTGGCTGTGCCTAGAAACACTGGTGATACCCTGAGAAACCCTGGCTGTGCCCAGAAAGACTGGCGGTACCCTGAGAACCCTGGCTGTGCCCAGAAACACTGGTGGTACCCTGAGAAACCCTGGCTGTGCCCAGAAAGACTGGCGGTACCCTGAGAACCCTGGCTGTGCCCAGAAGTACTGGTGGTGCCCTGAGAAACCCTGGCTGTGCCCAGAGAGCTTGGCTGTGTCCAGGATATTGCATTCACCTCCAGGCTCCTCGCACAGGGCCCCTCATGGAAGACTCTTGTCACGTAGATTGTGAGGCGAGAGCCTGTAGAGGTGGAGTGTGGGGACAGAGCCAGGAGTGCAGTTTCCAGGCTCTCGCCCTCACGTGGAAAGGTGCTGGCTCAGGTAGTAAATGGCCATCAAGTGTGGCTAGTTGGCCGTCAGCTGTAACCAGTGAGCCATTGGCCACTAATATAATTGCCGTGGCTAGGCTAGCAGGGAATGGGGGCTAGCAAGAAGGTGGTGGCTGAGCTAGCAAGCGCGGATTGCAGTTAGCAAGTGGGGTTGGTTGGCAGAAAAGGGGACAGCAGGTTGCGGATCGTGTGGCTCCTGCTTCCTGTGTCTCCAACCCAGCCGCCAGCAAGAGTATAGTGGTGTGACTTCCCTATCTATGGCTTTGTGGGTGTTCCTTTTTGGCCTCACCAGGTCCTGCGTTCTAATGTGGGGAGCGGGACCAGAGACCCTGCATGACACCTGCATGACACATGCCCAAACTGATTGAATAATAGACCCATAGTCACACATCTCCAGGCTGTATGTCCATGGCATAATTCGGGAATAAATCCCTGGTTTTCTGGGTACTACTTATGTAGGTGTTTGCTGTATTGCATCATAGCTTGCCCCAGCAGTTTCCAAGGTGGCCTCTGAATCCCTGACAGGACGGTTTTGCTGAAAGTGGATCTGGGCGGCAGGGCTTCCTCCCCACAGCTGAGAACTCACTGTTCCAGGCCTGATTGTTCCAAGTCGTGTTACTCCAGGCTTGGGGGCACCAGGGCTGACTCTTCCAGGAATGATAGCTCCAAAATTGGCTGTTCCGGGAGTGGTTGCTCCAAGTCTGGTTATTGTAGGCCTGGTTGCTCCACACTGAAAGGTTTCCAGAAGCGTTCACCAGGCATTCCTGGTGACAGGAAGAGAGGCCCAGGTACTCTGCAGTGACTGAGCCCTTCCGAGTCACACAGTTGTATTTCTGCCAACTCTTACAGTTCATTCTCTGGTTCTGGAACCAGGTCTTAATCTGTTTGTGGTTAAGGTCCAGGATGTTGGGAAGTTCTTGTATCCACCGGAGGCTGAGATATTTCTGTCTCTAAAATCTCTCATTGAGTACACAGAGCAGGGTCTGTGAGAAGACGATTCTGATCTTCTGTTTCTTGACCTGGACCTTCTCTTCCTTCTCCCTTGTGCTTTTCTCTACAGAAGTGGGTAGTCTTAACACTGGATGGGTGGAAGAATCAGGGCTGTTCTGAAAAAGCAGATCCATGGAGGAAGGAAGAGGAGAGACAGTTTCTCTGTGGAGTGTCTTAGCAGATGACCTTTGCAACGGTGCATAATTTTCTTCAGCCCATAAATCTCAGGCACTGATGAAGTTTCCCTAGAATTGGATACTTTGGGGCAAGGCAGGCTTTGGGGGCAAGTGAGATCATACCCCTAAGCTATTTTTTTTTAAACTATAAAGCTAAAGGGAACCTAGGATGAGCACATAGTCAGTCTTTATTGATCCTAGGTACAAATAACATTCAGTGAATCATACTTGAAGAGAGAAAGGGTCAGACATAAAATTTATGGCTCCAAATGTCTACACATACACATGTAAAACATAAGTAATATGCCACATAAACTGAAATTACTACATGGGATGATAAAAATGATCTCCTCAAAATTTGATGGGATGGGTGTGAGAGGACGTATACCTGTGCAAAAAAGAAAACAGATGCCCCACAAGGAGGGTAGAATCTTGTGTGGAGATGGGCACAGAGAGAAACTGGAGCTGCCTCTCGGGGAATTCAGGAGCAGGTGGATGGCAAGGTGTATCTAACTTAGGAAATTCTATAATTCTATAACTATTGGTCTACATGTTCGGGGGGAAAAGAAGTGAGGCATGCATGTTGGTGAGTGGGGTAGAAGCAAATCTGTCAGGGGCCAAAAGTTATTCACATTTGTGAAATTAAAAATTGACAGAACTCTGAAATCTAGCTTGATACTGTTTCTCCGCCACAAGAGAAACTGTAGCAGTCAGGTTTTCCAGGCAGCAGGGTTGTGTGGACTTTGTGGACAGCGGGGTTGTGATCACTCAGAACGAGTGATCACAAACCTGTCCACCCTAAAGATGCAGCTTGTACAGGAACGCATGCGCCATGGACCCCCAGGTAATTCAGAATTGCTACAGGTGTTCACTGGCCCATCCTCCCTTTTCTACATGACCCCGGGAGCAGAAGAAGCCCCACCATCGTTAGAAATCTCAGGCAGTACTTCTGCCCAGGAGCTTCTCATGAAGCTGGCAACCCCCTACTCCTTGTCACAGCGATTGGTCCAGGGTCAGGCACAGGACCATCAGCTGGCCCATCAAAAGAGCCTGCCTTGCGGCAGCCAGTTAGCTCAGTTGGTTAGAGTGTGGTGCTCTTAACAACAAGGTTGCTGGTTTGATCCCCACATGGGCCACTGTGAGTTGTGCCCTCCACAACTAAACTGAAACAACTACTTGACTTGGAGCTGATGGGTCCTGGAAAAACACAGTTAAAATAAAAAGTTTTTTTAAAAAAAGCCTGCCCTTTTTTTAGCACACTGTGGCTAAGCAGGCAGATGTGCATCTGGGGCTGCTGGAAGGTGGTCTTGCCCAGCTCATGGAGAGAGCATGTCCAAAGGATGGAGAAAGGTAAATCAGTGACCAACGTGCCAGAGGCTATGAGCACCAATAAATTCCACCCCACCTTTATGTTTTTATTTTTTGCTTAAACTAATTCAGGATGGGTTTCTGTCACAACTGAAAAATCCTAATACATTCTCTTTTTCCTGTTCCCAATCAGGATGTATATATACTCACAGCCAGGCAATGATCTATGACTCTGCTGGTGTTAATACATTGGGAAAGTTGCACAAATTTTTTTAAAAAGAAAAATTGCCAGGATATCTTTTTCTTAAAAATCCTAGTACATGTGTAACTATATTTGAAAGGTTATAGTTTCCCAAAAATGTTACCTACAAATGAACTCATCTTTGAGGAGATTGAGACTGGGACTTGCTTTAACAATCTTAACTTTCAGATTCCATTCAAGCAGAACTCAATTTGTGTTTGGCTTTATTTAATCTGTCCATGTTATTAATTATCTTCCTGCTCCTCATGAAATTTTAAACTATCAGTTTAGCTGGGCTTTTTGTTTGTTTGTTTGTTTTGGTATTTTTGTAGCTTGTTTTTATTGAAGTATAGTTGGTATACAGTGTTAATTAGGATAAACAATATAGTGATTTGACGTTTTTAATCACTAAGGTTACGGTGTGGTCACCCCACTAATGCTAGTAATCATCTGTCACCGAGCAAACTTATCACAATATTATTGACTATATTCCCGTTCACCTTTTTCATCCACCTCCAACACTCTCCACTCTGGTAACCATCTCTTTGGTCTCTGTTTCTAAGAGTCTGTTTGCGTTTTCTCTTGTTTGTTCATTTGGTTTTGGTTTTTTGTTTTTTTTACATTCCACATATAAGTGAAACCATACAGTATTTGTTTTTCTCTATCTGACTTATTTCTCTTAGCATAATTCATTCTAGGTCCATCCATGTTGTTACAAATGGCAAGATTTCATTCTTTTTTATTGCTGTGTAATGTTCCATTGTATGTATATACCATATCTTCTTTATCCAGTCACCTATCAATGGACACCCAGATTGCTTCCATATCTTGGCTATTGTAAATAATGCTGCAGTGAACATAGGGGTGCATATATATTTTCAAATTAGTGTTTTTGTTTTCTTCGGATAGTCAGAAGTGGAATTCCTGGGTCATATGTTAGATCCATTTTTATTTTTTTGAGGAATCTCCATACACTTTTCCATAGTGGCTGCATCCATTTTCAGTCCCTATGGGACAAACAGTGCACAAGGGTTCCCTTTTTTCCACGTCCTCGCCAACACTTGTTCTTTGTTGACCTTTAGATAATAGTTCTTCTGGTTGGCATGAGGTGATATCTCATTGTGGTTTTGATTTGCGTTTCCCTGATTCTTAGTGATGTTGAGCATCTTTTTATAAATCTATTGTCCATTTGTATGTCTTCTTTGGAGAAATGTCTCTTCATGTTCTCTGCCCATTTTTTGATCAGATTGTTTATTTTTTGTTATTGAGTTGTATGAGTTTCTTATATATTTTGGACATCAATCCCTTATTGGATACATCATTTAATGTGAATATATTCTCCCTTGTAGTAGGCTTTGTTTTGTTGATGGTTTCCTTCCCTGTGCAGAAGCTTTTTAGTCTGATGAAGTCCCATGTATTATTTTATTCCCTTTTATCAACTTAATTTTTAATTAAACTAATTCCTTAAGTGCAAAAACCAGCTGAAATGCTTCAGCATTCTTTCATAATGCTAGTTTTAATGCAGAGTATGCCACAGATCTGCTATCCCCTTTTCAAACTTCTACTAAATGTGACTAAAACAGACAAATCATATAACGCTCATCTGTATCTGCAGACTTTTTCCTGTTTATCTAATCCTTTCCTTATTCTTTATAGGCTTGTCAGGTTTTAAGAAATACAGAAACATCTTGAAATATTTCTGACATCAAATAAAAGAAACCCACTTCCATTTGACATTGTAAGATTCTTTTCTACTGTCAGGAAAGATGTGCATGTCTCATTTTCACTTTGTGTACAACTGTGAAATACAATAACTATAAAGAATCTGCTAAGCAAATAACTGACTGAGTCCCCATTATGTAGTAGTAAGCGGCACTATTTTTATTTAAGGAACAAAATATTTTTATGTTGATCATTTTTTTTCTCCCTGTCTTCTGCCTCCCCCCCACCCCACTCCAGTTCAAGCCGTTGTTTCTCAGTCTAGCTGTGTAGGACACAGCTCCCTGGCCCATTACGAGCACGGCACTCCAACCACCTGAGCCACTGGGCTGGCTCTATGTTGACCATTTTAATGTCTCTTTCTTCAAACATTATCTACCTTCTGACTTTCAAAAATTATATTTTGAAAAATTATAAAAGAAATGGAAATAAGAGAAAGAAAGTAAATAAGCACCCTTAACCACAGTATATTAGCATAGCCACTAAAAGCATTTTGGTGCATTTCCTGTTTTTTATATTCTCAACTTTTTGTACATTACTTTATTCATAATATACATATCAATCTGTAGCCTGCATTTTCACTAGATTTTAGATCATAAACTTTTTTATAATTTTAACAATTGTTTTAATGGCATGCTGTAAAATATTCTTTGAGTAGATATGTAATATATTTTTTAATCCTTTCTTTTTTTGTTGGATATTAAATTGTGACTGTTGCTATCATGCTATAAAGAATCCCTTGATGATATCTTTGTATAGATGAATATTTCTGTATATAAGATTATTACTTTAGCTGGGTTTTTTCCAAATGGAATTAGTGGGCTAAAAGATAGCAACAGTTTCTATAGCTCAATACATCCTGCCAAACTGCTTTTCAAGGGGTTGTATTAGTGTATATTCCCACCAGCAATAGACAAAGAAAGTACTGAGTCTCTACAATCCACATGCCAAGTAGATATTGAGGAAAAAGTAAGTTAGAAAAATAAAATATTCCTTACTCCTCTTTATCTTAATAGGAGTATTAAATAACGTCATCAGTGGCCTCTATGTGTTCAAAGAAGTTGTGCAGAATATCTGATATCCTTAATGCCCGCATTTTGAAACATATTCTGGAGGGAACAAAATTCATGCAATTTTTTTGGTAGGTCAAGATATTTATTTGGGTCATTTATAAAAGCAGTTAAATCAACTAAAGGGAGGAGTGAAGGGGAGGATAACTCACGAATGACAAGTTTTACTTTGTTCAATTTGCTTGCATAAGAATGACTAGAATTTGGTCCAGTTCCCTGAGGAAACTGGACCTTTGAGTTTTGGGATTTGTGGGGCTTGGTCATTATTATTAAGGTGCTAAGCAGAATGGTGGCTGGTAGAAGTTTCCAATACAGTTTTATTCTGTGGGTACAAAAAGGCCCTTTTTACTTATGGTAGAACATGTCTTCTGGCTTCTATCCCAAAATACTCGCATAAATACTCTCCTACTCACAGTCTTTCCTACAGACAAAATAATTCTGCTGATCCATAATCAATTGTCATGATTTCAACAATAACTGAAATAGCCAATAAGTATACAACCTTACATCGGTAACCTGAAGATTAAAAACTGTTTTGCAACCATACAAATCCCTTATCAACTGCTTCTCCTGAGAGCCACCTACACGTTGGGGACAAAATGTAATTCACTAACTGAATCCCAGACACAAACAAGAAGGCTGTGTTTCTTTAACAAATGAAGACGGCTTCTGTTGCCTTCAGGTACATAAGATCCTAGAGGATTTTCAAATTCAAATTTAATGTATTTTTTACAACTAAAGAGTCATGTAGTAATCTGCTATGCCTTCACATGGTCATCTCATTTTTTAATAGGCGGCTCCTGGAAAGTTTATGAATAAATGATTAACACATTTCAATGAGCTAGTTTTCACAGATGATGGAAAGATAGGAGGAAGAGATGTGCACCTGTATGTATCCATCTTTTATAACCTGTCTCGTTCTCAAAAGGGTTTAAAGTGATTGAATGTCTATAGGTCGTACTATGTTGCAGCAGATCCACAGATCAGATTTCTGGTGATCGTAGGTGTCATGTATACCAACAATGAGACAACCTGTCCTAAGTCAATAGCGCTCAAATGACACCGCGACCTTACCATGCAATTATACACAAGACACATCTTGGAAGAATTTGTTTGTTTGTTTTAATCAAAATGCCAAATAAGTGGAAGAAAATTAAAGTGAACATCACATCTCTGGAGGGAATTTTTTAAGTGGTGGGATAAATACAAAAGGAAAAGATACATGGATTTCATTCAACACGTTTTCTTAGCACTGTACTCGGTGCCGGGCAGTGATGAATAAGACAGTCCCTTCTTTCACGGGATTTACACTCCAGAAGATGACAAACTCTCTAATTTGACAACATAAACTTTTTACAGTTTAGACTTCTGTATACATAAAAACACAAAAGTGAAAGGCAAAATTCCGGAAAAACTTCAGCAAATACAAGTGTTACTATTGCTTCACTAAAGAGTTTATACAAATCAACAAAAAAGAATGTTAAAACTCTACCCAATGGCTAACTGGGTAAAGAGTGACCAGAAAGTATGCAGGAAGGACCCCAAGTAACTGATTAACAAATAATTAAAAAGTGTAATCTCAGCTCTTACATTAAATTAAAATAATGAGATAGCATTTTAGTACTATGAAATACACAAATAGTTTTTAAAATAACAATATACATGATTTACACAGATTTCATGAGATGGGCACTGTTTTGACTGCTAGTGGAGATATAAATTAATGTAATACTTTTTAAAAAGGTTTGGCAATATAATCTCTACTCTGGTAAATCCCATTTGTGATAATCCATAAAAAATGATTCCCAAATCTAGAAAAGACTGCATTTTCTTATCATAGCGTTAACCTTACGATCTGAGTATTCAGTATGTGTCCTTGCATAACAAAGTTGTGAATGTAAACAGAAGTTGTCATAACACAAAAGAATTCTCCAATGAGTTGACCACTTATAAAATTATATCCTATTCAAGTATCTCTTCCTGCTTAGCACTGGCATCTATCAGTGGAGACAGGCCAGTGTCTTTGGGAGTCAGTTTCTCTCCCTCATTTCAAATGATACTCAATAATACATTGCAAATAAAAAGTAAGGTCCACTTTAAAGTGAAAATGAAAATTTTACCGAAAAATACAAGATTTCATGAAGTTGATAAACATGGTGGAAAAGTGCTCGAATCGTGGGTAAAGTCCTTGATTGACCAATGATAATCCAACAGTTAGATTAATTAACAACCAATAAGGGAAGATGGACAAGGATTTGTGACATTAATGGCACTTCAGTAAAGAACGATTTACAATATCAAAGGAGATGCCCTTGGGAAAACTGATGAAGCTTCAAGTATTTTTTCTAAAATTTGTCCTCTGTGATTTCATTAGAATGTCAAAACATTGTAAAAAAAATACTAAAATCAACACAATTTCCTTTCTTAATCTAAGAATTCATGCATAGTTGCAATTATAAGATATTTTCATAATTTGTAGTTTAGTTTTTTAAAATAAAGTCCAGATTGAACTTTATAGACTATTTTGAAATTTTGATCCTGTTTACAGTGTATTCACCTTAATAGGTCTTTTTTGTGGGTCAAGTTATACATGGATAATGAAGATTCCTGTATATGGAATAACTGAAAACAATATTAACCATCAACAGGGTAATTGGTGACTAAATTATGAGGTAATGACTTGATTTTTTTAACCAGTAAAAATAAAGTTTGAAAGGATTTCTAATAACATGAAAGTGAAACATATGATATGCTAAGTGAAAAAAAGATAGGATATAAAATTATAGAGTACCATGACCATGATTATATTTTTAAAACGGAGAAAAAAAAGGAAAACTAACATTATTGGTTGTATATGAGTGATGAGAAATTTTAAAAATATAATTTTTTAATATTTTCCAATCTTTCTATAATTTTATTCATTTATTTTTACTCTAACTGTAACATTTTTAATATGGTTTACTTAAATTTTAAGACATTTTATTAAATTTATAGAGATATATAGTTTTAAAAATCAATTGGAACCAAAAGCCTTATAATGAAAAACAGAAGTCTTTGGTCTCACCTCTCTCTAGTTTTATCTCCAAGACAATTGTTTTTCGGTTTTTGTTTTTAAGAGCATATAACATGCAGCATAGAATGGTGAATATAGTGTTTCACTAAAATAACACTATACTGATTCATTTACACAACTGGTACTCTTAGAAACATCTTTTACACATGTTTTAGGCGCACATGTCATTGAGTAGGCTCTAAAAAGCCTTAAACAACAGTTTGTAACTCTTAGGTGCTCTTCTGGCAATTATCTTGTTATTACCAGAGAGTATGTTCAAATTGTTATTTCTTAGTTAATATTTTAGAAATTATCTATTGATGGCTTCTTGGAATAAATGAAGAAATGTCTCTCTTGTTCTATCCACTGCTCCTCTTTTCTCATCCAATCAAAGCAGCATTTTAAATCATTAACCAATGTTTACTAAATAACTATTATTCTTTGCAGAACCAAGTTACATAGCACAATTTTTTATCTTGTACAGTCTTTTGTTTTACCTGGAGTTAATTAGTGCCTTTTTCTTCACTTGCACATTTTACTATACATATATTCTTAATTTTCCCCTCATTACATCAGCGGCCCTGAGTCCCTTTTTCTTTAGAAACATTCCTTCTGGAGTGCTTTAATTCTTTCTGCATGTGGATTTGTTTCTCTCAGCCTGCTGCACAGTTTTCCACATGGGACATCTGTTCACTACTGTCCTAGGTTGGATCCACTTTCTCCTAGATCCCATGCCTTCCTCTTTCTGGGTTTACTTCTTTGTTTTACTACATTTTATCACCAGTGGTATCTTTAAAAAGGACATTTGGGAGGTAGTTTTTATGAGTTTTGCATGTTTGTAAATGTCTTTATTTTGTCTCCACAATTGATTGACAGTTTGGCTGAACATAGAATTAATTCGAAGTTGAAAATAATTTTTCCCTTTTGCTTTCTCTGTGGATACTAATTGGATTTTTTTTAAAAAAAATATTCTCCCTCTATTCCCTGCACTCTGTGGTTAACCGGATTTCCATCCTCCTGTCTGTCTACCTCCATCTCTCATTCATGCTAGAGGCTTTTCTCATTTGCCTGGTAGAAGCTCAGGGATGTGGCTGGGATGTGTAGAGATCAGGCAACTGAATAATGAGCCCGTGTTTCTCCTGGGTTTCCCTAAATGTCAGAATGCGGTTCACTTTCCTCTGGGCTCACTGAGTTTTTCCAGAGGGCAAATTTCACCTAATCTTTTGCCTGCAGGGCAAATATCCAAAGGCCAACATTCCACATGAGGAAAGGAAAGGGGACCTCTAGATCCAAATCACTGTGTACGTACAGTTTCAGTTAATTCTCTGGTGTTGCGCCCTAAGTCTCACCTTACCTTCCCTCCGAGTCCCGAGCTGCCCTGTGGTTCTAAGGGACAAAACAGGCTCCCATCTTTTCTGTATCGCCTCTGTCTGCTTTTCAGCCTGTGGCTTTCTCTACTCTCTGTCATCCAAAACTTGCTGAAATCTCGTTTGCCGATGTTTTCCTTTTTTTCTATGTGGATTTATTTATCCTTTTACTACCATTTTATTGGGATTTGAGAGTAAGAGGAGATTGGCAAATTTGCCATATTAAGCAGGAAAATCATGTATTACTTTTAGAATAGAAAATACGAACTTTAAATTCAAGTAACTATTGTGACCATAATTACACAAAACAAGGATATTCAAGTTGCACAATGTCAGTTTATCCCACAAAAACAAGAACTCCATCCATTTAACATTCATTCTTGTAGATTTTCTCTGAAACTATGCTACTTCACATTTATGTCAAAATGGGATCCTCTCATAAGAACCAACTGACTTATCCATTTTACAAGAAAAACATCTGTGAAAATTCCCAGCATAGCAATTCTTTGTAAATTTTATCTTTCCTTATTTTGCAGATGCTTTTATGGAATTATCTTAGGGCTCACGTCTAAAAATATACCACACGTGTTTTGTGCACAGAATGAACAGTTTAAATATAAATGTCTAAAAGTGGGAACCCCTCCTCACATTTTTTCCTCTTCTCAGTTCCTTTATCCCAGGTACTCTAATTCTTATTGACTCATCTATATTCCTGGGAGCTTGGTGGGGGAGGGAAGAGAATCTAAGTCACTAATACCTTAGTATAAATTGGATCAATATATTTCTCCTTCTAGGAGATTTGCATTTAAAAGAGGACATGTAAAAAGGAGAAACTGCCCCTCCGCCCCCCCAAAAAAAGATTTTTCAAAATGGACACAACGTGTCATGTCTCAGCTCTTAGACTTTCATATCAAAATCCCTACTGTCACTAATAAAAAAAAAATCCCTACTGTGGAGTTTCAGACATTGCTGCTGTGAGTAGGGGAAATATAAAGACAAATTTCTCTTCTGGGCCCCTCAAATAACGAACGCCTCGTGGAATAGCCCTTGGATCCAAAAGCTGAGAAGCCAGCTCGCACATTCGTTTCTTTGACTTTTGCTTAGGATATGGGCTCTGAAGTGACAGGTACGGGTGTTCCTTTCCTCATCCAAGCCTTTTCTTTACTCCTGTCTTGAATGCCTTCCTCCATGGAATCGGCACTTGCTGGGAAGCTTACAAGTGGGTGTACCAGAAAGTTTGGAGGTGGCTATTGGGAGGAAGAAGGTACATGTGCTTCTATCAACAGCTAATATTAAATTTCAGTCATCAGAGTCTAATTTTGGGTGCCCTGTTTCAAGTTATGCATGCTAAGCCATTTGGTCCCACACCAGTCAGACACAGGCTTTGTGAACCTTAGACTTTTGTTTAATCTATGTAATTTTGTGTGTGCTGGAATGCGTACTTGTTGGTTGGGTTATTGAATTTAGAGTGTTCCTGCCCTTCAGGAAGGCAGAGAGAACACTGATAAAAGGTCTCATCTGCCTTAGAACGCCCACCTGTGGGCCTCACACACAGCCATCCAAAGAAGATTTGTAGAAGAGATGAAAGAACTTCTGTTGAAGTCAGCTAGACTCAGTTGAGCCCAACGTTTTACAAAGAGGCTTTGTTGAGAAAAGACTGGAAGTTCCTCCACCCTAAATGTATCCCAGGGAAAAAGATATAGCCAGTTAAGAAAAGCCAGGGTACAAGGTTCCCAGGGGAGCCTAAGCTACATGCATCTATTGTAAGGATCTGAAATGATCAGGACCTAACAGACAGGCTGGCAGGTGGACCTTCCAGGAGAGACAAGCCTCCTGCACATAGACTCATCCTACTGCAAAGAAGGTCAGGCAGGCCAGTCTTACCCCACAAACAAACCTCCATCGTCAGTTGTGACTGCAGAGACAATGGAAGGTTTGCCACTTGAATTTGACCCCAGATCAGCTCCCCAGATCAGCTCGAAACGTACAAAGACGTTAAGCAAGTCACTTGACCATGCTTGATTACTAAGCCGCGCAGCTTCAAGCCCAGGTTTTGAGGTCACCACAGACTGGGTTAAAGTCCTGGCCCTACCTCTGAATAACTGTGCGACCTCAGGCAATTAACTTCTATTTCCCGACCTAGCAAATAGAGACAAGAAATACCTCCCCATCAAGTCTCTGTGAGGAGTCAATGAAACCGGGTAAGTCTGTCACTGAGTACTGCACCTGGCACCAGAAAACACTCAATGAGTGACGGTCAGCATTATCATCAAAGCCAACCGAATTGTAGTAGCAGTAACTTGATAAAGTTTCTTCCCGTTCTAAGAGTCCTTCACAGTTCTGTGACTGTGATGGTAATTTCTAGAACCATTAAACTGAATGATAAAATCAATCAAATGAGTTTTTCACATAAAGGCTGAATGGCATGTGATAATGGCCTAAGGATAAAAGCATTTATCTCAAGAAGATTTGAGATAATGTTCTAGCAAGCATCATTTCTTTACCGGACTCACACTGCGTACCACCATCTCCCACTGCTGGGGACAAAGGACTTTGCTCTCTGCGCGGTGCAGATTTGTGGATCTAAACCAAACCCATAAGTCTGCTCTGGGAATGCATGTTTAGGAAAAACATGAATCACAGCCCTGGGCTATTTCTTCATCTTGGAACATTTTCCACGAAAGTATTCTTTTCATTTTGTTGAAGGACAGGATGTTCTAAATCAATGAATCACTTTTATTTATAAAATGGAATGGATGAGGTGACATCAGTGAAAATGGCGGACTAAGAATCTCAAAAAATCTTCTCCACAGAAACAATGAGAACAAAAGGCAAAATTTGTCAGAATCAATTGCCTTGTGCTGTTTCCCATCCCAGGCTGCCTATTGTGCAGGATGCCTGACATGAACTAACAGTTAATTATTTTTCATTGAATCTCTCTTTACTAAGAATAAACAAATCCTTGTTAATGCATGGCATTCATTTAAAGCTTGTGTTTTAAAGGAAATACAGTATCATCCAATGGGGGAAAAAACCGTTGTCTTGATTGCTTGCTGCTATAGCCAACTGTACAATTTATTTATCTCCATTCTTCCCTTGTCAAATAAAATAGGCATAGTGTCTCCTGCCCTGAGCACATACACACCTGTATACACACACCTGTACACACAAGTCAACAGAAGCGTCAACAGCCAACAGAGATAACATGCTTTTGGAAGATGTGAAGCAGTTTGGAGGGACGGTACCTGATATGGCAGGGGCAGGAAGCTGAAGGCTAATTGTCTGAGGAGGGCCTGCCAATGACAAGCAAGCTGAGTTGCTCCACAGACCCCAAGAAACGCTCAGGGAGTTTTAGATATCAGGAACCTGTGAGATGGGCGTGAGGGTGGGCTGAAAGCAGGAGGATTCATGGAACGTCTTTTCCCCATGTCTCCACCTCACCCCCAGAAGTTAAGTAGCACCTCATCCCACCTCCCTGTAGGAGACAGAGGGTTTCGTTTCTGGGGAGACAGCACCAAAGATCTGGACTCAGGAGCTGCAGGGACGGTGAGGTCAGGGGCTTTTACTGAAGACAGGAATTAAGTGAACTTCTACCTTACAAATGGTGAGGCCCCCAGCGCCTTCCCCCACTCAGTTCCCACAACACTGGCAACTGGCTTATACCCCAGGCAGGAGGCTGAGGAATCATTTTTAAGCAACTGACAGGTTCAAGAGAGAAGATCTACAGATACAAACATTTATCTGTAAAAAAGGAAAAGCCGGGTCCTCATCCCATCCATCTACTGTGAAATCCACCTGGAAATAACCCCACCTGTGTTAGTTTCCTGTGGCTGCTATAACAAACTACCATACATTTGGTGGCTTAAAACAGCAAAATTCTATTCTTTCACAGTTCTGGAGGCCGGAAGTCCAACATCAGTATCATTGGGCCAAAATGAAGGTGTCGGCAGGGCCATGCTCCCTCTGGAGGCCCCAGGGATGAATCCGTTCCCTGCCTCTTCCAGCTTCTGGTGGCGGCTGCCTTCCTTGGCCTGTGGCCACCCCTCCAATCTCTGCCTCTGGTCATATTGACTTCTCCTCCTTTCTCCAATTCAAGTTGTTGTCCTTTCAATCTTAGTTGTGGAGGGCGCAGCTGAGCTCCAGGTATGTTGCTGTTGCTAGTTGCAGGGGGCGCAGCCCACCATCCCTTGCGGGACTAGAGGAGTTGAACCGGCAACCTTGTGGTTGAGAGCCCACTGGCCCATGTGGGAATCGAACCGGCAGCCTTCAGAGTTAGGAGCATGGAGCTCTAACCACCTGAGCGACTGGGCCGGCCCCCTTCCTCCTTTCTCAAATCTCCCTCTGGACACTTGTGATTGCATTTAGGGCCCACTGGTAAATCTAGGATAATTTCTCTATCTCAAGGTCCTTAACATGATCACATCTGCAAAGTTTCTGCCATATAAGGTAACATTCATAGCCTCTGCGGATTAGGATATAGACACATCTTTGGGGGCCATCACTTAGGCCACCACACCACCCACATACAGAAAGTTTTAAATCAGCCTTTTAGTTTCTCACACTTAAGTGTTAGTCACATCAAAACTTTTTCACCTTCATTGGCTGGCTGAATTTCTTGTTTTATGAATTGTCCATTCGTAGCCTTTATCTGTTTTACTTTCTATTGATGTTTTTTCTATAGATTAAGAGAATTTTAGACAAGGCCATTGAGCCTTAATCTGCCGTGTAAGCTGCAAATACTCTAATTTGTATTTGCCTATTAACTTGTTTACAGTTTGTTTTCTAATATATACAAAAGTATTTTAATGTAATCAAATCTAATACTTCCATTCTTTTGCAATTGCTATTGCTATTATCTCAGAAAATCTGCCTTATCCTAGATATCCTATTAGATATGTGCTAATATATTTTCTCCTAGTTTTATAGTTGCAAAAGTATTTAATTCTTTATATGGAATTTATTTTAATGTGTGGTATGAGGAATCCAACTTAATTTTTCCAAGTCATTTAACAATTGTCTAGCACAAAATATCTCTTGCTTTCCCTACTGATTTATCACACCATCTTTATCAAATATTTAAATCTTATATATTCTAAGGTCTGTTTCTGAGCTCCGTTCATTATCTTAATTCCTCTTTCAGATGTTCGCTGGATGTCTTTTTTCCCCTCTGAGTTTCTAGTTACAAATAAATAACTATAGTTCATCAAACCAACCCAACATAATTTCATATTTCCTCATTCTTTCTAAATGTTTATATAATTATTTTTTTGGCATCCTATTGGTCACTTACCTAAAATAGTTCATTTTTATCGTAACACATGTACATGTATTTGGAAAGTTTTAGAAACAGGAAATCATTTTCACATTTCTGTGAAAGATCCTGGAGCCACTTTTCATTTTTGTTGTTAATATAATGATTTATTTAATATCTCTGATGATTTTACTCATTAGTTAACAAATATTCAGTGCCAGCCATGTTTCTAGGTGCTAGGTATACATGACAAAAACAGACAAAATCCCTACATTCATGAAGCTTATATTCTAATAGGGGAGACAGATAAAAACAGGATCGGTAAAACTTTAAAATGTAGTGACTGCATTAGATAGTGATGAGTGCTATGGAGAAAAATCAAGGAAGTGGGGGACAGGAAATTCTGAACAGGTGACTAGGGATGACCTCATTGAGAGGGTGGCATGAGTCCAGACCTAAAGAAAGTAAAGGAACCTTTACTTTTCATGTATAAATTGACACAAATGGGTAACTTACATTGAAATCCCTAGCTTAACTTCAGATATACTCTAAGTGTATTTTAAGTTAATTACATAGTCATTCATTGCTTATGTACTACAATGAGAAACACGTTAATCCCAATATAGCAATACAAATCATTGCATATTTTAAACATCACATTCATTATAAGTTAATTGTCTTACACTTACAGGAGTGAAGTAGCCAGTTGGAAATCTTTGTACTGTTGAACGAAATACAAAACTCCTATATTAAAAAAAAAAAAAAAAAAAGATATAATTTTCTAAATTTATTTTTTTATGGGAGGATTTTTGTCAATTTAGTCCCTATCTCTCATTAAATACTTTTAAGTGTGATGGGCATTAGTGAGGTTTAAAAGCAATTGGTATAGGTTGTTAAGTATGTAAATAGAAAGACATGGGGGAAATTATTAAAAGCAATTTAATAAGTATATAATTACCTGGAAGCGTACTTGGGAACTGGTACAGGGAGTAGATCATAATGCCCAGGTGTAAGTCTAATTGACTATACGTAATGGACAAAGGACACAAATAACAAATTAATACAGGTCTTAAATTCATCTCATTTTATTATGTCATTCACAATCCTTTATTTTATGATCATACATTATATCATCTATTCTCTATTTTAATAGTGAAAAAGGTACACTTTCAAAGGTGGAGCTTCAAAACATTCCACAGATATTCACTTTTCATGGTGAATTTTATGACCGGATGCCTGAGACGATGTGTTGAAAAATGCTGTACAATTGATCGAATTTTAAATTTACTAGATTCAACAAATCAATACAACCATCATTTAGTGAGCCAGCTCTGTGCATAAAGAACAATGATAGATGTGGTGGGGAATACAATGGTAAGAGAGATATGGTCCCTGACCAGCAGGAGTAAGAAGGCAAATACATAAACAATTCTAATATAAAACAATATAATCAATGCTAAAAGACAGACTGGAGATTAGAGAGGCAGGGAGAGATTAAATGGGTGGCCCACAGCTAACATCCCATATAATCAATAGTGAAAAGCTGAAAGCTTTTCCTCTAAGATTAGGAGGAGGACAAATGTGCCCACTCTCTCCATTCCTATTCAGCATAGTACTGGAAGTCATAGCCAGAGTAACTGGCAAGAAAAAGAAAGGCATCCAAATTGGAAAAGAAGAAATAAAATTATCCCTGTTTGCAGATGACATGACATTATATATTAAAAACCCTAAAGATTCCACAAAAAAACTATTAGAACTAATCAATAAATCAGCAAAGTTGCATAATACAAAAACAACATACAAAAATCAGTTAAGTTTCTATACATTAACAATGAACTACCTGAAAAAGAAATTAAGAAAACAATCTCATTTACAATACTATCAAAAACAATAAAATACTTAGGAATAAATTTAACTAAGAAGGTGAAAGAGCTGTACACTGAAAACTATAAGAAAGAAATTGAAGAGGACACACATAAATGGAAAGATATTCCATGTTCATGGATTGGAAGAATTAATATTTTAAAAATATCTACACTACCCAAAACAATCTACAGATTCAATGAAATCCCTATCAAATTTCCAATAGCACTTTTCCAATACAGAAAAAACAATCTTAAAATTGATATGGAACCACGAAAGATCCTAAAGTCAGAGCAATCTTGAGAAAGAAGAACAAAACTGGAGGCATCACACTTCCAGATTTCAAACTATATTACAAAGCTATACTAATCAAAGCAGTATGGAACTAGCATAAAAACAGACACATAGACCAACGGAACAGAATAGAGCCCAGAAATAAACCTACGCATATATGGTCAACTAATCTTTGACAAGGACAATAAGAATACACAATGGGGAAAGGACAGTCTCTTCAATAAATGGTATTGGGGAAAGTGGATAACCACATGCAAAAGAATGAAACTAGACCCATATCTTGCACCACTCACAAAAATTAACTCAAAATTGAATGAATACTTAAATGTTAAGATTTGAAACGATGAAAGTCCTCGAAGAAAACATAGGGAGGAAAAGCTCCTTGACATTGGTCTCAGCAATCATTTTTTGGATATGACACCAAAAGCACAGGCAAAACCAAAAATAACCATGTGGGACAACATTAAACTGAAATGCTTCTGCATAGCCAAGGAAACAATCAACAAAATGAAAAGGCAACCTAAGGAATGGGAGAAAATATTTGCAAACCATGTATCTGATAACATGTTAAGACGTTACTATCCAAAACACATAGGAACTCAATAGCAAAAAGAAACCAAATAATCCAATTAAATTGGGCAAAAGACCTAAATAGAAAATAACATTTTTTTCCAAAGAAGACATACAAATGGCCAACAGGTACATGAAAAGGTTCTCAACATCACTGGTTATCGAGGAAATGCAAATCGAAACCACAATGCAATATCACCTCACACTTGTCAGAATGGCTATTGTAAAAAAGACAAGGGATTACAAGTGTTGGTGAAGATATGGAGAAAAGGGAACCCTGTGCACTGTTGGTGGGAATATAAAATGGTATGGCCATTATGGAAAACAGTATGGAGGTTCCTCAAAATGTTAAAAATAGAACTACCGTATGATCTAGCAATTCCACTTCTGGGTATGTATCTAATGGAAACAAAATCAGTATCTGGAAGCGATAACTGCACTCCCATGTTCATTGCAGCATTATTCACAATAGCCAAGACATGGAAACAACCTAAGTGTCCAGTGATGGATGAATGGATAAAGAAAATGTGACATATATCTCTGAATAAAAATATAAGTATATATTATTAATCAGACATAAAAATGAAGGAAATCCTGCCATTTGCAGCAACATGGATGAACCTGAAGGGCATTATGTTATGTGACATAAGCCAGACAAAGACAGATACTGTTTTGTATCACTAATATGTGGAATCTAAAAAGCTTGTACTCATGAAATAGAATGGGTTGCAAGGGACAGGGGTGGGGATTGGGGGTTGGAAGTGGGTAGATATTGGTCAAAGGGTATAAAATTTCAGTTATAAGTTGAATAAGTTCTGGGGATGCAATGTACAGCATGGTGACAATAGTTAATAATACTGTATTGTATAGTTGAAATTTGCTAAAAGACTAGATCTTATGTGTTCAAATGATAACTATATGAAGTGATGCATATGGTTATTAATGTGATTGTGATAATCATTTCACAATGTATACATATATCAAATCATCACATTGTATACCTTAAATATATAATTTTATTTGTCAATTATATTGCCATAACGCTGAGGGAAAATTATTAAATAAATCCAACGGGGTGATCTAAAGATGGTAAAGACAATGAGATTTGAGTGGGGTTTTAAGGAAGGCAGGAATTCCTTGAGGAGAGAAAGGGAAGGCATTCCAAGGAGAAACATTGCAGAAGAGACTGTCTCTTTGCCCATTGTTGAACTTGTTGCAAATTACGTGGGTGGCTCCATTGTCCCTGGGTCTATGGATATTAGTCCAGAGGTACATGAAGTAAAGGAGTGTCAGAAACTGGTAAGCACAGGAAGTGGGATATTTAAAGGAAGGAGGGAGAGAAGGAAGCAGAATGAGAAGCCAGAAAAGGCTGACCAGACCTCCAGAACTTCCTATATTGAAGGACCTAGCAGGAAGGAGTTATATTACAAAATCCTCAGAAGAATCCTTCCCAAAGTGAACAATCACTCTCCTCCCCCCATTATTTTAAAATCAGATTTAAAAATATAATACTGCCTTTGTTGAAAATGAGGCATCCATATATCCATGTGGCATTTTCTGCCACATGGAAGTTCAGCTATTATATTTCACCCTGCAGCTATCTTTCACATGTTGATATACAGTTTTGATTGCAGAGGCAGATTTTTGTGATAATAAAAGTAAATATAAATTTTATATACATGTATATATTTTAATCCTATTGTGGAAGCAGGGGCCTTTCTTGGGGGCCACAACATTCTGTTTCTTGATTTTGATGATGGTTACATAGGTATTTGCTTTCTATTTACATTAATCTGTGCATATATGCTTTATGCTCCTCTCTCTCTCTCTCTCTCTCTCTCTCTCTCTCTCTCTCTCTCTCTCTCTCCTCCTCACTCAGGTACATGAAAAGGTGCTCAACATCACTGGTTATCAAGGAAATAGAAGGGGGGAAAAGAAGAAAAAGAACTGAAAAGTGAAGAAGAAAAAGAGCCCTTAAAGCAATTGTTTATTCATCTGTACTCAGCAACCACATAACATTCTTGTAACAAAGTACTCATGGAAAAACTCTTACGACAGCATTAGGAATACTGGTTTCCTGTAGCTTCTGTATTTGTCCAACTTTACTTGGCATTGGCCATTGTTTGCTATTTAATATAACTGAGAGATGGCTGACTTTTTCCCATAAAGTCATGAATAGTCAGCTGCCTTATGTAAGAGAATGTTTCTCTACACGTTGCTGAACTTGTTCCAAACTATCTGAATGGCTCCATCGTCCTTGGAAATTTTACATATACACATACATTTGCCTAATTCCTACATACACATCTTAGTTCTTCATTTGTAATGTAAGGCTCAGAGAATCTAGGCAGTGTGCCCATAAAAATACCTGATTCTAGTTCATTTATGTTTCAGTCTGTGTTGATTAGGCACTCAGTAATCTTGCAATAGTTTGGAGTCATACAATATGGCAGGACGACATTAGTGTGGATACTTAATTCAATTGTACCAACATCATCATTTTCAGAAAACAGGAATAAGTGAAAAAATCCAACCCTAATTATTAGGCTCTTGGTATGACAACGTTTTGAAAACTAAGATTGACAAATAGGCAAGACTGAAGGAAATAGATTTTTCACTGCTTTAGAAGCCCTATCAGAATAATCATAAGGTGAATGTAGCCAAAGAGCTGTCAGGTGCAATATTTTTAGGTACTACATATTGGTAGAAATTTCAAGTATTCTCTCTGAGAAGTAACGTCTGTTGTGTCATATGAAAGTCTCACTGCTCAGACTTCTTTATGGTCTGAGAAATAGACAACATAGGACTTTGTCAGAAAGAAGCCTGCCTAACGACACCAATCATACTGTTCTTAATTTCAGCAGTACCTTGTAACTTTCATCAGCTCCAAATGAACTAAGAACTACAAGTGGACCCCAGTCCCTGAGATAAGTTCTCTGTATCCATCTTTCAAAAATCCATTTTCATTTGCCACTCCCTGGACATATTTGCATGTGACAATTACTGCTTTGTCTCGCATTTGCTCTTAGAGAATTCTGCCTCAAGAATATCTGCTAAATGAGCCAACTTGGAGGGCCACTGTTTCTCATTTAAATGCACAATGAAGGTTGCCCCATATTGTCTATGTTTTGCTCTTCATTATGCCAACATTTAAGTCTTGAGTTCCCTACCGTATTTCTTGCCAGCCCCTTCTGGGACTCAAGGCTTCTCTCTATTAGATAACCTTCTTGCTCAATAAAAAACGATCTTGTTGAAAACCCCTTCAGTTGTTATTTTGCACTTTGCAAATTAACATGTCTTCTGAGATATCATCACAGCTATAAACACAGCTAATAAAGATCAATGAACTGGCAAAATCCTGTGCAAATACCCTAGGTGGGAATGGGAGTGGCAAATCCATGAAGCACCCAGGAGGCCAGTGGGACAGGAAGAGAGAGTGGGAGGGAGTAATGAAAGATGAGGTCTGGAATGAAGCCAGTTCACAATAAAACTGCTCACCTGAAAACAATCACTCAAGAGATCACATATCCTGCCCAGAGCTTGGAACCCAGTGATTCTCAGTGGAGGGTGGGGGTGGGGGTTGCCCCCCAGGGGACATTTGGTAATGTCTGGAGACAGTTTTGGTTCTGACAACTGAGAGGGGGGCTTGATAATGGTATATCTAATTAGCTAATAGCATCTAATTATCCAGGAATGTTGCTAAACATCCGACAAAGCACAGAACAGACCCCCACAACAAAGAATTATCCTGTCCAAAGTGTCAGTAGTGCCAAGATTGAGAAACCCGGAATGAGACATCCACGTGGAAAAGTCAAAAAGGCAGTTGGATATACAAGTCTGGAGTTCAAGGCAGAAGTCTGAGCAGGAGATACACATTTGTAAATTACAAACAAATATGTGGTGTTCAAAGACTTCAGACTGAAGGAGATCACCAGGGAGTAAGTGTAGATGAGGAAGAGGTCTGAGGGCCTGAGGCACTCTAAAAGGAGGTTAGGGAAAAAGGCTGAGAAAACAAGAATGAGGATTGAGGAAGAGGTGTCAGGGGTTTGGAAAAAGGGGTGATGTGTGATACAGCCACTCAGGAGATTGGGAGAGTAAACAGACTAGGGAAGTCCATTCAGTGCGCAAGGGAGGTGAGGAATATAAAATGAGAGCAGTCATTCAGCTGCATGGATGCAGTTATGAAGTTCCCAGAGAGTAGTTGTGGCTTTGTCAAAGCAAGTAAGATGTGCCATCAGGGGCAAGAGAATTGAGGGCATACGAAGGGAGTAACTCAGATGATTAACTATGCAATTTAAACTTTGCAAGGAAGAAAAACATCACGAAGTTGAAAGGCAGTGAAAAGGTAGTAGGATCGATGGATTATAGATTGGGGGGGACCAGAAAAATTGTTGGAGCTGGGATGCTAGAGTGAGGCAGAAGATGAGAAGTAATCCGAGTGGGGTGCATGCAGTTGAGATCAGGGAGGGCTGAAATAACTGGTCTTGAAAAAAATCTAAGGAGAGACTGACACAGAGGAGAGTTCAAGAAGCTGAGAAGCACGATTGTTGGAAGATCATCCACATGTGTACTGAAATTATGACAGGAATAGTGGAAAGAGTGACAGGGTGTGAAGGAAGCTAAAATCACCCAGAAAAAAGGGGGATAACCCCAGGGTTAGTGGATGACTGCAACACTGGGGGGAAAGCAGGTCACAAAACCATACAGAGGGTACCAAAAAAATGTACACACATTTTAAGAAAGGAAAAAACTGTATTCAAATTGTTAATACTCAATATATACCGATAATAAAAGATGAATACAAGTCTTGTGTATACATTTTTTGGCAGCCCCGGTATTTATGGAGAGATATGGTCCCACTTTTGTATATATATTCTACAGTAAAATCATTATTTCTCTGATAAGAAGTTGTTGTAAAAATTGGAAGGTAAATATATGATGAAAGGAGAACTGACTCTAGCTGGTGAACACAATGCAATATATAGAAATATTTTATAAATAGATAGATAGATAGATAAAAATTGTAGGGCCATCTCAAACACTCTGTAAAGAACTCGATTTAGATGAACACACACACACACACACAAATACATACACATACACACACATCTGATAAGATTCTTTGATACAAATTCTCCGGTAGAGTTACATGCTTTACAATAATGATATTAAAAATAGTAAAATCTTTCTTACAAATAATAAGCAGCCCTAATGAGGTATAAAGTGAATGTTCTATTAAAGATTATGAAGCTTGAGAATGTTGTTCTATCTTAATAAATAGCAATAATGTATACTATATCTAACTTGAATTCAAATTATTTTACTGAGTTTTGCTTTTAGAAAACTACAATTACAAATTTTATTGGTGAGTAAACAATGTTCTATCTGAATAGCTCCCCTCTTAGGGACATATTGTGATACACCTTTGAAACAGAAATTAGGAAAACATTTAATTCTTCCAGTTTCTGGAGCTCAATTCTTTATGGGAGGTGGGGAGAGAGGGGAAAGAGAAAAGAAAGAGGAAAGTATGTTTTCAGAAGGTTTTATCCATCTCTCTGGTAAGCCAAATTCTTTTGGTCTTTTAAAGCTTTAAATGTTGCCTAATACCAACCTTCTGTGTTTTCTCCTACAAGCTGGAAGAGATAAAGCAGAAGGGAAGTAAATGGCGGTAGAGATCGAGGGAGAATGATTTTGCACTGGAAGTGGCCAGAACAATTTCTCATGGGGCATGGTGACCGGATACCAAGTCATAAAAGTCTTAGTGTTTGTATTCATCCACTGAAGTGAACAGGACAAGATTCACCCAATGAACTTCTATCATTCTGCCGTTACAAAGCTATAATTTGCGAAGCAGGTGGAAGGGTCTACATGTTGGATACAACGTACTCGTCCTAAGGAAAAATTTCTTGGCCCTCCTAATAACCACAATCACTTGTATTTAATTCAGCTTCCAGGTACAATGCATTTCTTCTCCAGTTATCACAACGGTATTCTGATAAGGTTGTGAAAATTGATACTATTCCTAGCTTCTTTATAAACGGGAGATAATAAGACCCAAAGTCCCAAGTTACAAAGTCCAAGTCACAGCTCTGTCCCTTGAACAGGCCCGTGACCGTGCTACACCCACCTCTCCCTTGAGACACAGCTCTTAGGTTCCAGCCATCCAAACCCTACATCCTTGGCCAGGTGTACAGGGTAGACTGGTAAGAACCTCGAGTTTGAGCTCAGAAGCCCTCAGTTAAAAGTACTACCTCCCCTACTTATTAGCTATGTACCGCCGGACAAGTTACTTAGTCTCTGTACACCTCAGTTTCCTTGCATGTAAAATGGGGATAACATCGGTTCTGTCTAATTCAGAACACTTGGGAAGAACTACTAAGAGAACATACGTGGAAGCTCACAGTCAACTATTAAGAGCCTCATAAATGTCACGTGTTTTTCAAGGTCCAGCTTGAGTCCCACTTCATCCAGGGAACCCTCCAGCCTTTCAATCTGGCTTGCAATGAACTCTACCCTGGCATTTCCTGCTACACGATTTATCTCAGCATTTGATATATTTGCTCTTGTATTGTTACTTAAATATTTCCGAATCAGGAACGCCTCCCCTCCATGGCACCTAGCACAGGGCTGTGAGTAGAGCATGTTGTGTATAGTATCACTGTTATAAATGACCTGCTGGAGCTGAGAGTAGAATCTTCCCTTCCTGATACCACAGTGCTCGTTTCTACAAGAAATTAGCTTCCCGTAGTATATTATTATATTCACGCTCTATCTAATAAAGGTACTACTCAGCAAAAAGCAGAGTTTTCTCTTTAAAAGAGGGTATGCCGTATAAACTGCTTGAAGAGACCAGAAATATGGCCCAATCACAGGTAAGATCCCAGGGCTCCCTCAGTCAGGGGAATCCTGTGTAAAGTCCCCCCACCCCAGCGGGAACACTTTTCCCGTGTCCTCTCCGTAGGGTAAGGAGGCCTCACAGGGAAAAATCCTGCTGGACGTATTTGCAAATTAGGCAGCCCTTGTTTGATTTCCGTAGAAAATAAGGCATCTGAAAGGGTTTTAATTTCTCCTGGGGAAGAAACACTCTAAGTACTCTAGGTATATAGAATATTTTCCTCAGGGTTCTTGGTAGCTTTCCCACAAAAAAACCGAGCTGCTAGTAGAGCTTTACCTGATCTTTGTAAACCAGTGTGCTGGGGCTTGGACGCGGTTTATCTTTAAATGAGTAAGTGGTCATTTGCTTCTTCAACAAGTCCAACAACTCAGGAGGCATGTACTGTGGGAGGTCAGTTGGAACTGGATTGTTTCGCTGCACGAGAGGTGGTTTTTTCCTTCCTTCGTTTTTAAAACCGTAGGTTGCTCTCACTGGATTTAATTGAGATTCTTCAAGAAAAGTTTTCAAGTGGTAAGTGCCAGGGATAGGGGTATTCTGTAGAAAATTGACATCATTTTTCAGATCAGTGTGTAAACCCCGGCACATCTTCTAAAGCAGCATTCTTGGAAGGGTCACTCCTAAGGAGCATTTCTCTTTGTTTTAAAAAGTTTCATAAAATTCTATCAAATACAGTAAACACTCCGGACAGAGCAATATTTCAAGGGCATCATGATTATTTCCTTTCTGCAACAACTGCTGAATTACAGCAAATGGGGTATGGCCATAGTTGAAGTTTTAACTTCTTAGAAAGCAGCTTCCGAGAAACTTAAACTTGAGATTCAATTTGACTATAAATCTCAAGCTTCTACTGAGACCACTCAGGATGCTTCTTGACTAAATAAACGTTATCCTACATCTTTTTAGTAGCTACGGGATAATAACGTGAAACTGAGGATGAACTGGCAGAGCATACGAGTATGATCTAATTAGTCCAGTAGGAGGTTGGTACTTTCAAGTCCTAACCACAACGTGGCTGAATTGCCAGACCAGTTAAGTTTAGTCACTGCTGCTTTTGTGGCCATCTTTTCACTGCACTCAACTCAGTTACACCTTAAAATGAGTTCAATTCCAAGAAGGCTTTGGCCCCTGGGGTCCCTCTCTTGTGGAAAGCTATGGATAGGAAATATTTCTGCAGCATAGAAATGATGTCTCTTGAGAGGAGGAGTCTCCTGGTCATTTTACTTTCATATATTACCATCTTGAATTCATATGCTGACCATGTTAATTAACAAAAGTTATCATAGGCTCTAGGCCAGGGGTGTTCAAACTGCGGCCCGCGGGCCAACTGCGGCCCACGATCCATTTTTTTATTGGCCCGCAGCAAATTCCAAAAATATATTTAGTTTACTTAAATAAACCAGGTGAGGCAATACGTACTTCACCTCGAGGGAGTGGCCCGGCTGTTTATGTATTTTACTGCATATGGCCTTTGGTGAAAATCGTTGAAAAAAAGTTTGGAAACCCCTGCTCTAGGCCATCTAAGTAAGATAAAAACTGAAACCCAGAAATCTTGACAGAATACATGCTTTTTCCTCTGTTTATTAATCTCACCAAGATCGTAAACTAGGTTGACCTTATCTAGGGACTCTGTAAAGCAACTAGATTCCTAGAGTTATTTTACTTTTCCAGGCTTTTGCTTTTAAATTCAATTATTTAGTTTTTCATTCATCTACTAATACTAAAATTGTAAGAATGAAATATGGCCCACTGTTTTCTTACAATTAAATGTTAGTGACTTAAAAAGTAAGATTGATTAAAATATTAACAGGAATAAGAATAATTTGAATAGAAAAGAATGAAAATGTACATACTGTTAATGTTATTCTCCACCATCCTTCTCTTTCAAAAGATGATGTCTTCCGGTTTGGTTTCTATTAACAAACATAAAATGTGCTTATTCATTTGAGACATGATCCCTGGAAGTTTATTTATAAAATATTTACTTGAAGAAATTAATACTTGCACCACACTGCTCAGCCTGAAATAAAAGCTACATAATGATAAATTTTGCCTGTAAAATTTCTTTAAATTGCCATTTTATTTTTAAAAATATCTAAATTCCCTATGGGGCAATAAATATCCCCATCTCACAGAGATGTCATAAGGATAGAGGTGACGAAATTTGGTGTTCTTGGGAAGAAGAGTTGTGTAAATCCAAAGTTGTATTATCATGATTGTTATTAAGATTTATGGCTCAGTCCTTCTGTCTAATTCAGTGGGTGAAGAGCTCATCCTCAGCTGAGGAAGAACCAGGAGAGATGGTAGATTTCAGTGCTATGGGCTGTGTAGACATCATGCTTTTATTTTATTTTATTTTTAGGTATTATGCTTTTAGATGTTGCTTTAGAAAACCTAAATTTAAAATAGTAGTAAAGGAAATGAGCCTCCACCTCCTCCTTCGATGACCACCCAATTCGCAGACAATGTCCTCTGTGCTGTATCTGCCAATGAAAGTGGACAACTGTCTTGGGCTTGTTTGGTGATTGTAATTTAAGGTTTGTCACTCTTGTTACATTGTGTACATTCAAGAGAGAAAGAAGAGAGAAAATGGACGTGATAACCACTTCCACTTAACTAATTTTTACTTCTGGCAGGTAAATGTTGGTAGCAGTGCAGGGGTGATCTCAGCTCCCTGTACCTTGACATGCAAAAGGCTCTCCTAATACTCCACATTCAAACTGAAGAGGAAAATTGGAATCTCTAATGAAGCTGCTGTGTCTATTTATGAATATTAATGAATAAAAATTGCTTGGATGGTTTACCCTGAAAAGAATGATTTATGGCTCAGGTGATTGGGCTGGGAGCTCAAGGTTAAAGTGTGTAGTCATCAGATTAATGATATATTGGGATACAAATTCCTGGCAATGTGGCAAATGTTGACAACCGCCATTTCCTAGATTTATACACACTATCAAATATGTATCATATAAATATGATACAGCCAGTTCTCTCAGCTTGTCCAGCTAGCTGTGACACTGAAGAGTCAGAATGATAGAGGAACCAGACAGACTTGAGCTTGAATTCCAGCTTTTCCACTTATAACCTAAGAGTACTAGGCAACTTATAGCCATTTGAGCCTCCGCTTCCTTTTAGGATTAGAAAAAGAAGGGCATACCAGGGTTGGCATGAGAATAAGGCCTTGTACCAACACTTGCATCCACAACCAGTGCTCAGTAATAAATGGTAACTTTTATTTTTACATCTCATCTGCCAGGTTAAGAAGCAGATTATTTTGGTATTCTTGTTTCCAAGGATACTCTCATCTTCCATAATAAGTACTCTATGCCCATTTATTATTATTCCACATTTGTTTCAGCCTCACTGTCAAAAGTACAGTTATCCAGTTTTCCCTTTTGTGCTATTTCCACTAGGGAAAAATCATTAAAATACTGACTTCTATTATCATTTGTAATGCTTTTGTTATTAGTTATGAAATATGGGTTATTTCAAGCAACAGTGGCATTAAAAACAATAAACAATCTAATCAGTGAAACTGATAAAATTCATTGTTCCTCTCTAGCAACTTGTATCTACTTTACTTATGAGTGCCCCGGTAGCTTGCTATGAAATATGTGCATTTCTCTAAAAAACGTTGTTTCATACACACTAAGTCTGAATTCCTTCCTGTACATTCCCTTTATTAATTAGAATTATATTGAATGTTCTCTGTTGCACATTTATAGTCACAGAAATCTAACTTTATCATGCAGGTAAGGACAACTCTCCCACCTCTACTTGGGAAAATGAGGTGGGAAGGAGAAGGTAGATGTAAACATGATACATCTAAAGGAAGGTAAATTAGCAGAGGCTGCTTTGTTTTGCCTAACGCAGGTGATCTAAACTCTACCCATCTACCACCCAAATTCACTTCCGGGGTTAAACACTTTAGGAAAGAGAGGCTACACATCCCTACCCACATTTAAAAACGAAACAAAGATAGTTTAAAATATTTTATAAATACTAAACTAGGAGGCGGGCAAAAAACGTGTCCGATAGAGTAAAGAAGGAAAAACCCATACTCTGGACAAATGGGGGAAAAGAAAATGAAAGAAATCGAATTACCCTATCAAAGCAGTTGTCCCGCGCAATCAGGTAAGGGGAAAACTACAGAAAACAAAGGGTGAATGGGAAGGATAAGGGAGTAATCGCAAGGAAAGAGGAAATAAAACGAAGTGAGATCAAAATTAAGCACAACCGGTGGTGAGGACCGGGACAGAAAGGTAGGAAGAGAGAACGGGAGGGGCGCCAGGACCAGGGATTAGAGGTGGAATTTTTGGCGGAGGAGCCGGGCACCCGGAACGGTAGTTGGAGGACCGGCAGTTTGGAGCCTTCAGGGGAGGGCAGCGGTACCGGAGGCTATGACCACCGAACCGCCACGGCCCAGGTCTTCCCTTACAGTGGTGGGGGCGGCGACGGCCGGCTCCTCCATTGCGGCCACCTCGCTCCCTAGGCCGATGTGGCTGGCATTCGGTTGCCAGGTGGCGTCTTGGGCCCGCTGGCTCCTGAGTGCGCGCCGGGGACTTGCCAAGTGTGTGTCTCCAGTGGTGGGGGAAGGGAGGCGGGCGCACACTTTGAAGCCTTGCGCAGTCTCGCGCAGAGAAAATCGTTCAGATGGTCACACACACGTATGGACTCGCTAGAAAGCCCCCAGGTATCTGCGCCAAAGGAGGTTTTTAAAGGCAGTTTGCAAGAGCTTGAGTGTACTGTAATCTCCATCACCCTTTTCCCCCAATCACCCTCAATTCCCCAGGAAGGGGGACAAGTGTGTTTGGTAAGCATATTTAGCTTCAAGGCAAAAATCAGCTTTAGCACCCACTTTCTGAGACTGTTTCTGAACTTCTCCAATTAGAAATTCTGTAGGTGTCACACTTCTCTTGCCTGACTGGAAAAGTGGAGTGAGCACTAGAACCATGGGCTTCACTGTGAAACCAGACTACCCTTTCCTGTGTTTAGGAAGGAGGTCTGACAATTACCTTCGCGAACTCATCCTGCAAAAGCGCTCCATACCTCAGTGCTGAATATCACTACGGTCACCTCTGAAGTCCTCCCCTGGGAAGCTATGCACTGATGCCAGCGCCTTGTCCACCCTTCAAAGCAATTCTGTAACTTTTTCTAGAATGGCCATCAGAGCTGTCATCATATTACCCGATGTCCTGAATGTCATCAACATGTCTTCCTTTCAATATTTCCTTTATCTTCCGGTAAAGAAATAAGTCACTGGGGGCCAGATCAGGTGAATAGGGAGGGTGTTCCCATACTGTTATTTGTTTACTGGCTAAAAGCTCCCTCACAGATAGTGCCCTATGAGCTGGTGCCTTGTCGTGATGCAAGAGCCATGAATTGTTGGCAAAAAGTTCAGGTTGTCTTTTTCACACAGCCTTTTCAGCACTTCCAAATAGTAAACTTGGTTAACTGTTTGTCCAGTTGGTACAAATTCATAATGAATAATCCCTCTGATATCAAAAAAGGATAGCAACATCATTGTAACAAATTCATGAGCTTAATTGTCCAACCTCGCATACTTTCGCTTTCAACCTCTCAACCTACACAACATTCTCATCTTTAAAAACAACCCTCCTCTCAATCTTAATACCATTTTATAGAGTACCTGCTGCGTCCCAGATATTTCACACACACTAACTTAATCCTCACAACCCTGTGAAGTAGCTATTAATCCCATTTTATGGATGAAGAAAGAAGCTCCCTTGGACAGTTTAGCAGATGACAGCATCACAGCACTGAGAGCCAAATTCAGGTCCGACTCCGACACGTGTCCAAACCATGAAGTTTCTGCTCCGTTTCACCAACTCTCAAGAGTAATATGGGCTAAATTCTTTCCTGACCTCCCATACTTTCCTAATACCATCTTAATCTGACATGTGCACATACCTTTCCATTAAAATTGTACTTACTAAACTGGCCAGTGATCCCAGTGCCAAACCCAATGGGGAATTTTCAGCTAACAAACATGTCCTCCGTGTCATTGCAGCACGGGGCACTCCACTCCCTCGTTCTTGACTCCCTCTCCTTCCATAACTATCAGAATTTGAACATATGCTGCATTTGCGGATTTATTGTCCTTCTTCATCTAAAAGGTGATTGGTACCTACCCACATGGGATTATCACTAATTTGAGTGAAATGTTTGGAACCTTATCTGGCACAAGGTTCAGTAAACATGGACTATCACTGCCTTTAGGACAAAAGCAAAATTTATAAATTCAAGCTTTCCTTTCCCTCATCAGAACCCTCATGCTCTGATATATAGAGTTGACCCTTGAACAACGCTGGGGTTAGGGGCACTGAACCCCAAGCAGTCGAAAATCCATGCATAACTTTTGACTCCCCAAAACCTTAATTAGTCCCCTGGTATCCATGTGTGATTGGTTCCAGGACCTCCCACAGATACCCAAATCTTCAGATGCTCAAGTCCCTTATACAAAACGGCTTAGAACAATGCATACAATCAGCCCTCTACATCTGTGGATGTGACACCCAGGGTTGGAGGGCCAACAATATACTTACTGAAAAAAAAAAAATCACATGGTAAGTGGACCCATGCAGTTCAAACCCATGTTGTTCAAGGGTCAACTGTACTTGCAAACCCCAAACATGCCATCTTCACACTTCTAAGGTCTCTCCACATGCTAGCCTTTCTTTGACGGCCAGGTAAACCTCATAGTCATCTACGAGCAACCCTCCTAGGTCTAATCCCTCCTAGCCCGAAGCACTATGCCTGTCTCTATTGGAGAACTCATTTTGATAAATCATTCCTCCCTAATTTTAAACATATCCAAAACACAGGTTTTTCTCTTAAGTCTGAGCCCTTGGAACATAGAATTATTTGTTGAAAAAAATGACTGATGAGTTTCCCTCCCTATAAATACCCCGTTTTCCCGAAAGTAAGACCCAGCTGAACAATCAGCTCTAATGCATCTTTTGGAGCAAAAATTAATATAAGACCTGGTCTTATATTAGACCCGGGAAACACGGTAAAATCAGAGGATGGACTACAGTAGTGCTTTTCAAAAGTTAACATGCATGGAAAACATCTGGGGATTTTGTTAAAATACCAATTCTGATTCAAACTCTGGGGCAGGGTCTAAGATTCTCCATTTATAACAAGCTCTCAGGTGATTCCGTGGGCAACTTTTTGAGCAACAAGACACTAGAGGATTCCATCTAATTTCTCTTAAAATACTGGGATTCTAAATTCGTTTAAGATTGCCTTAAAAAAGCAGAAGAAAAAAAACAGACACCAGGTTTGAAATCAAGCAGAAATTATAAGGCCTAGAAGGCAAGTAAAAACCCGAGTTTCACAAATGTAAGAGATTAATCGAGTGCACCACACTGCGCGTGCCTCATTTCATTTTCTCATTTTGGCTGAGCCTGTAAACTGGCTCAGCAGACCAGGGACTGGGACCCTAGAGACTAAAAGAATATGATGAAAGGTACAAAGAAGTCCAGAAACCCATACAAGGTGTGAAATAAAAGGGAACATCTAGATGAGAAAATAGCTTGACTATCAAAAATAGAAACAACATGAGTCAATGATTTCAAGGACTTTACCAATAAAACAGATTAAGCATGTAGGATAAACAAAATGTCCTCCTAAGAAAACATTGTCTTCTACAGTATCACTGAGAAGTTTCAAAATGTTTTTCAGGTTATCACAACAGCAGTTTAAAAAGGGGGGAAGGCATTTCTCTTTGAGAATGTAAGACCACTAAGTAGAGCTCAATAGTGCCTCTGCTATGCATCAGATCTTGAACAAAAATTACTTTACATCCTAGGATCATTTTGAACTGCAGTGATGGTTTTTGTTATAGAATTATCTAAGAGCCAACATGCTACAGACAGTAGAGAGGAATGAATTATCAATTACCATGATCCTAATATAAAACAGGTAACATGGTTAAGATTTAAAGATAAGGTTTCAAAATTGTAGTGCTGGGTTTGAGGATTATGTTTGTAGGCAGTACAACTGACATTTGAACCCAGCTCAGTATGTGCTCAATGACCACATTATATAAAACTGCTTTATACTTCAATTTCCTGTAAAAGCAATACAATGCCTACTTGTGTGACTTGTGAGACTACCAGAATGTAAAAGCAGCCATTAACATGACACCCAACAGTACCCTCAACAACATGTTTCCCCTGCTACCTTAACAATTTAAACTTCAAACTGTTGGAACTGGAAAACCACCAAGGTTAACTATGCCCAATTCTCTTATTTTACAAGGTCATTAAGTGGTTTAACAGGACAGAATATCAACTGAAAACTTATTGCAAATGCTAAGTGCCAAGTTAGAAACAGTTGGATAAATTATACCAATTTTACAGGTAAGATAACTGAGGCTTGGATAACACTGACTTCAAGCTGATACACAGCAATAAACTGAAACAATGCAATAAAACACCAAAGCTCAGACACACGAATGTTCTCCCACCAAATACCTTGTTTAGCCTTCCTTTTGAGTAAACTCTTACATCTAATAAAGGTCTTCCTATTTAATTGATTTGCCTGCCTAATATGTAATAACGTAATACATCATTAGGTACAACAGTGGCATTTAAATAGTCAAAGACAGGCAATAACCTGCCAAAGGAATTACCCTCTGGCAAATTAAAAACCTTGTAGTTATAATACTCAGGTAACAATCATACTTAATGTTTTAATCTTGGCTATGGTTTGCCATGAAATCTCTCATTAAGTATTTAAAAAAAAACGAAAACCCCAAACCACCTTTTGAGTTAGCTTAAATTATAGAGAGCACTGGTTTAGAAGCAAGCAAAAACTAAAACAAAGTTTAGTTACTGCCAATCCATTCCTAAAGATGCCTTTTTGGTATAATATTGCAGATAGGCAGACACAACTGTAAATTCTCATTTCCCTTGTGGTAGTCAAGAATTTAAAAGTACTGAGTAAAAAACATTACAAGAGAGAGGTAAAAGCATATTGACCCTCCCTCCCTCGATTTAGATTGTGGTGTTTTTAATACAAACATTTAAAAAATCATTGCATAGCTAAAGTCAATTTGGACAAACAGATGCCAAAGTTGAAAAATACATTTAAAAGGTACGAAACACAAACACCTACCTACCTTACGCCCATACAGGTACACTTACAGTGTTTCTTAATCTTTCACTTATACCTTCTGAAGTATCATAGTTTAAAAACTAAATACAGGCAGCTGCTCTTGGTTGGGGGGCTACACCTAAGGCAGGAAGATGGTGGCCGCAAAGATGATGAAAGAGTCGCTGGAGTCGATCAACTCTAGGCTCCAACTTGTTATGAAAAGTGGAAAGTACGTGCTGGGGTACAAGCAGACTCTGAAAATGATCAGACAAGGCAAAGCGAAACTGGTCATCCTTGCCAACAACTGCCCAGCCTTGAGGAAATGTGAAATATAGAGTACTACGCTATGTTGGCCAAGACTGGTGTCCATCACTACAGGGCAATAATATTGAATGGGGCACAGCGTGTGGAAAATACTAGAGTATGCACACTGGCTATCACTGATCCAGGTGATTCTGGTATCATCAGAAGCATGCCAGAACAGACTGGTGAACAATAAACCATGCAAAATTTTTCTTTAATAAAACTGGCCAGAGCTTGATTTGAAAACTGGAGAAAAAAACAAAAACAACCCACTAAATACAATCTTGACTAGTCAAAAAAATACTTAACTAAATTACACCAAGTACAAACCACCTCCACATTTGATTCTCAAAATTATTCGACCTCAAGTTAATTAAATGACTCAGATTCAGAGCAACAGTTGGGTAAAATTGGGTAAAATTTTTTTATTGGAAAACAAATATACAACTTGGAATGGATTTGAGGCAAATTGTGCCATAAGCAGATTTTAAGTGGCTAAACAAAGTTTAAAAAGCAAGTAACAATAAAAGAAAATGTTTCTGGCACAGGACCAGTAGTACAAAAAAATAGTGTACGAGTACCTGGATAATACACCCGTTTTGCAATAGTGCAACTTTTAAGTACATATTGTTGACTGTCCATAGTCCACGCAGAGTTACAACTCCACACTTCAACAACAACATGCTGACAGTTCCTAAAGAAAACTACTTAAAAAAAGGCATAACCCAGATGTTCCCTCATTTGACCGACTCCATCTAAGTTTAGATGTGCAGAAGGGCTTAGATATATCCAGAGGAAGCCACATGCAACATGTTACTTGATCAATTTTCTAAAATAAGGTTTCAGGACAATGACAGTAAGATAAGGGAAGAAAACATGGAGGAATGAAGTCCTAATTACTATACATGCATATTTTTTTTGACAGTAGGGGGAAACCTTTTACAGATAAGTTACAAACAAAGAAAAGGCAAATAAACAATTTTGTACAAGAAATTTAACACATTCTGTACAACGTCTTCACTTTGCTGTCATCATTTGTACAAACTCTGAAAAAGAAGTACACAAAAAGTAGTCAATGGCAAAAGACTGACAAAAACCAATCACATTTACTCAATCACTGAGCAATTACTATTCCTTCTTCTTTCCTCAAAAGGATCATAAAGCACAGAGGAAAGCTGGTCTACTGCCAAGGCTGGAACTTCATAAACCAAAATCACTAAATGAACAAACCCAATTAATGCTTTAGATAGCTTTTATAAATAAAAAGCACTCTTGCTCTTAGTTTAGTATTACCAATGATACTTTTGAATTTGAAGCATAAATTTTCAGACTAAAGCTAATTAGAGGAAGAGAATCCAATGAAGTCACCTTAATTTCATTTTAAGGATCTTGAAATAAAATTTTGAAGCTTTTCAAATTTTTCCATAAATGTTATACAAAAATTGTTTTAGCAGTTTGGAGTATAGTGCTTCTCAATCTTTAGTGTGCATATGAAACCACCCACCAGCAATCCTGTTAAAAATGCAGGACCTAGGTATAGGGATAGGACCTCAGAGGAAAAAGATCTAAAAACTTCTCAGGTGAGTGATGTTAACTAGTCTGTTCACAACATTCTGCATAGCAAAAGGTTAGTAAATACAAATAACTGTTTTAGCATCTTCATGGGGTTGGGAGTGGCTTACTAATTTTACACTATCAGATACCTAACAAGTATCTCTGAACTCACAAAGCATAGAATGAGGTGGTAAGAGACTGAAAGACTTACCTTCATAGTTTACTTGCCCATCACCATCAATATCTGCTTCCCTGATCATTTCATCAACCTCTTCATCTGTTAACTTCTCTCCAAGGTTTGTCATCACGTGGCGAAGCTCTGCTGCACTAATATAGCCATTGCCATCCTAGAAAAAAAGTCAGTAAAATGTGTGAAATTAGAGTTGGAACGGAAGTTTATTAAGTTTACTATATTTCACATTAGAGAGAAAAATATACTTTAGAAATCCATATTTCTTAGTTCCAAAGTCGAGTGATATCTCCTTACCACAAGATTAATGCAATACACGTTGCTAGGAAATCTGAGCTTGCACTGAATTCTTAAAAAGCTTTTGCTTAATAATGAATTATGTTGGTAAGTTATCAGAAAAACAAGTCTTCAAAGAATAAGAGGTCCTGATATCTTCATTTCATCCATCTTCATCCTCGAATTAAAACTTAACAAATTCAGTCCTCGAAAACCTACCTTATCAAACACACGGAATGCTTCTCTAATTTCTTCTTCACTGTCTGTGTCTTTCATTTTTCTTGCCATCATTGTCAGAAATTCCGGGAAGTCAATTGTGCCATTACCTGAAATGGTTTGTTTAATTGAAACATCACAACAGAATTTAAATGCCACTTTTTCAACTTCCCCTTTCCCAAACCTCCAAATTAAAGACTTACCATCAGCATCCACTTCATTTATCATGTCCTGTAACTCTGCTTCTGTGGGATTCTGCCCAAGAGACCTCATTACAGTTCCCAATTCCTTTGTTGTTATAGTTCCATCACCATCCTTGTCAAATAGTGAAAAAGCTTCTTTGAATTCTGTTTGAGAGACCACAATCCAAATGCATAGGTTAACAATAAAAAAAATAACCTCCTAAATGAAATGTATTAATCAACTCTTAAAAGATATATCGGGGGTGCCAAAAAAATGTATACACATGACTTGTGTTATCTGTTTTTGGTATATATTGAGTATTACAATTTTAATAGTTTTCCCCTTGTGTATACATTTTTTGGCACCCTGTGTATATGAAGATAGAAACTGAAATGAGATTTTGATTCCTGAAGGATTAGGTGGGAGAGCCTTGTGATATTTCAAACATCTTTAGCTAATCATACCGGCATATGCTCCTATTGACCTACCAGGGAGTTTTTTCACCTAAATCTTACAGGGAATTCAAATATCTAGACCACATAAAAATCAAACTATTCTGGGTTTAAAGAGAAAAAGAATCCAAGCCCCAAATGACTGGTTCTCTGTTTTCTGTTAAAGCTGCTCTGTGGAACACAATTCACAATTACAGCTCTAACCTACACTTAGAAAAATAAGACCACTGTTAACCAAAAATATATTTCTATAGAGCAACTATACTATTTGTACTATGGTTAGAATACAAACATAAGTCGTCAAAAATTAAGTCTGTCTCATCACTCACTAAATTGAAAACAAAAAAAACCTTTAAACTTCAAACAATGTGCTATAGGCTAGTTTTCTTTTCTGGAAGACAGAGGAGACTATCACCAAATAATCTATAATGATGTTAGCAATGGGATGATCAAGGTATGAATGACCATTTTTAGCTGTATTATTGAGAACAAACATAATTTAGACCTTTCTTTAGATAAGAAAATCCCAAACTTGCAGTAGAGTAAAATGTATTATTGCCTAAGATCTTTAAGATCTTATGAAATTATGTTGCTTTTATTTCACCACTAGATGATATGGAAAGCTGTTGGAGTGGTGGTCCACAAATAGTTCTCTGTACCATTTATTGTACAGAGAAACTAAAGCAGAGATTAAATTTGGTAGTGCAAGGTCATATAAATGTGCTAATGACAACTCTAGTATTTCTGTATCAGCAAGCCAATACAAAAGCAGTTCCAAAGTTCACAAGGCCATAAGCTCCCCCAACATAAGTAGAACATCTGAAACTATACACTTGACACGTTTAAGAAGTAGTGTGCCTCCTCTTACAGTCCAAGTCTCTTCTATTTACCTTCATTTCCTGCCTGTCTATCCATGCTCCAATTCATAAACTTCCCAGTTTTATTTCATCATAATCTCTTCTCTGGACTCAACTACTCTTATGATTTTGTCATTAAATATTTCATTATCTTCATGTCTCTTAGCATACATCTAAATTCAAACCTCAGTTATATTTTCCTTTAAGTGCCTGTCCTTTATCTCCCCCCAAATTCTGGAAGGCACCATTAGTCAGATCCATTTCCTTTCTATCAATCAACTGCTAAAATTGCTTCCACCTCCAACGCATCAGCTGAAAGTGCATAGGTTCACCAATGACTTAGGTACCCAATCCAGCAGGTATGTTTCAGTATGTGAGGTCACACAGCATAGAAATGAAAATCAGACTTTGGAAAAGGACTGCCTGGGTTAAAAATCCCAGCTCTGCTACTTACTTATCCCAGCTATGTAACCTGGGCAAATTATTACTAAACCTTTTTTCTATCTCAGCTTCCTCATTTTTTGTTATGGGAATAACTATCGACTTCCCAATTTTAAGAATTTAACTACACGTAAAGCACTTAGAACTACGTTTGACAAGTAAGTACTTAATAAATGTTTAGAAAAATATGATCTCATTTTCCTGCAGTATCCAAGATGACACTAGAAACCCCCTCAAACTTCTTTTGGCTTCCACAACAGTACTTTAATTTACGTCCTACCGTACAATGCCAAATGCTTTTGCTCCTACTTGTCTCTTACCACATGATGTAACCAACTCCCTTACCCTTTCTTCTTTCCTTGGCCATTTCATCTACGTCCATTTATAATGAACACTTCCTATCTTTGGTATACTAGTCTCAATAACACTTTTATTTCTAACTTCCTACAGGACATTTCCCCTGGCTGACCTCAAGCAAGACTTACGAAAACGAATTCTATACTCCCCAGCTACCCTAGGGAGATAAGCAAAACTCACTTAACTCTTGCCCCCTGAAATCTGTCCAATCATGCTGAACTCTGCTATTTAAATACTGCCTGATTCTTTTCCCATCTCTACAACCAATAATTTGGTTCATGGCCCCATCATCTTTGCCTGGACAATTACAACACCCTCCTAACTGGGTTATTTAAAATTACCCCCACAACTACTTGGGTTCTATTTACCTTCTTGGATCACCATGTTAACTTTCTTCTGTTTAAAATCTTTGAATTGCTTAGCTTTAGATATTACTGACTAGTTGCAGTTAGCTGCATTCATTAACAAGTAAATAGTTCCATTTCGTTTAAATGTTTTCAGAGGAACTGACTCGATACCAGAAGCTCAGTACCAAATTACTCATTGATTTTATGAAAATAGTATATATGTAGTACTAACCTAGATCAACCCAATGACAAAATTTGATGAAGACATTTATATGTTAGGGTTTTTTTTTTTTTACAGGATATAGAAATGTCTAGAAATATACAAACTATTGGGTTTGAATACATAGCATCTATCACCTAGTAACAGGATACAAGAAAATTAAAGCACTTAAGAGATTTGTATTTGTTTACATTACATTCTCTGCTGTAATGCTTAGCTACAGGCACTATATCATTTAACACCACCATTATGTGCAAAATTCCCAATGTGGTATCATCATTTTACTACATGATTTGACTTAAAGCCAAATTATGAAAGATACATGGTGTCAATTGATATGTGTATGTTCTAAGTTGCAGCAAGTTTTAAAATCTAGTAACTCTTCAAATGTTTGCTGGAATAAATGAAAAGCAGAAAATAAAACTGTATGTTGTAACTACAATTTATATATACAAAGAAGGAACAAATGAAAATATTTTAAAGGTCAAGTTTTATTTCAAATTTCTCTGTATTTTTCCACTTAAGAGCTAGAAATACCTGTAAAAATTCCTTGAAATGAGAATAAACTCAGAAGTACAATTTAAACTCGCCTGCATTTACTGCGTACCACCTGTACTTCAGAATTAGTATAATCTTCATTTATAGTAACATGTCATCCTAAAACAGTAATTTCCAGGAATGACTTGAAATACAAAATCCAAGAGTCAGAAACCTAAATACGCAATAAGAAAACAACAGGTCCTGAATATCACAAAACAGCTATCTTCAACATAATTGATAGGACCTCCCAAAATCCATTCTAGTTATGCCTAAGTTGTTTTATTTGTTCATTAGCAATCCCAAGACCCTTTCTATTTATTATATAAATCTGTAATTTTATTAAATTGGTTGTCATAAAAACAATTACAACAGAAGAAAAATCAAATGTTTTGTTTATCAACTTCTAGGTATTTAGAAAACTGAACTTAATAATCCCTTGAAGGTCATGTATGAGACCTTCGTTGGCACTATGAAACTGCTGCTATAAACTCAGTCAGATTAATTTTTTTTTAATCAAGTAAGTTTTATCCCTACACTGGACCTTGAAAGTTTAATGAAGGTTTAGGCTCAAGTTGCTTTAAAAAAGAAAAATTCTTGTACGTTTGTTTTTTCTATTGTCCTCTAAATGTCAGACAACAACAAATAACATCATGGCAGAGTCAGACAAAATTAACTTGTTAGTGATGTCACACCAGACTGCTCTGGATTGCTCTTTAAGATGAGGTAATGTAAACAATTCTAAACATCAATCATGCTTTTTCCTAGACCACGTTATTTGCTGTTACAATTTCTACATAAATCTGAAGTGATAATTACTGTAGGGAAAAAAAATAGCTTTAAAAGCACCTTAGTATATTCAATGTTGTATTACATGAAGCTTGTTAAGAACAAGTAGGTCTTAGACTCTGAGATGTTACTGGTCACCAGTGATTACAATTCACCCACCAGATAAAGAAAAATCTGCCTTTACCTCAAAGGTGGACACTGAAACATACCCAATTTAGGAAGGGACTTTGGGAGGCAGAATAATTCTTGGGATTGTGTAGGAAGTGTTCCAGAACATATTTTTGTCACACATTTTTGAAAATGAAACTTATTCATTTAAGAAGTATTTATTCAGTCCTTATTACATGGTAGGCACTGGGAACACAAGAAGTAACAAAAAGGTCCCTGATCTCACAGGGTTTTCATTTTAGTAGCATAAAAGCTTTGGTTTATCTAACCTAAGGGTTCACTAAAGCCTGGGGTCCAAGTAATATCTTTTTTAAAAAGCCTACGAAAGGACAGGGTAGGGAGAGAAACTAGAATATATTTTTTCCCCACTCCTATTGGAAATTTAATTGTATGATGGAAGTCAATGAAATGACAGAATTTATCTTAAAGACAGTGTTTCAATGAACTACAACTATTCTTTATAAAAATGCTGTATAAGTCATTGATTCTCTTGTAGTTCACAAACTATTTTTTAAAGAATTGTGTGTGTTTTGGGAAGGCAATGAGGAGCATCAACTCTATGATGGCACCTTGAGTAATACTCTACCTTATAAAGTGAACATTCTATGTTGTGTATAGTAGGCACAACTACCTGAGAGAAAATACCAAGAAACGAAAGGCAGAGAGGAAGGCCAGGTGTATTAGAGAATATAAGAGTTTAAGACTGGAAATATTAGATAGCCCAAGTCAGTTCCTGAAGACGTTATATAAAAACTATTTTAGAATAATTTACATTTCATTGATACATTTAAAATAGTATATACGAACAAAGAAATTATTTCCCAAGTTCTGCTTGATTACTTTTAACACACTCAATATAGCAATTTACCAACCACAGAAAGCAAATCTCAGGTTTAAGCCAAATTCACACAGTTAAGTTGTAAAAATAAAACCTGCTCAAATTTGGTCCTTTAATGCTAATAGCTTTTTACTTTATACAGTCCTATCAAATAATGTTTATGATGAACGTTTGACACTAATGATTTCTGCTCCTCCAAATTTGTGTTTATGAGGTGTGTGGAGGGGCTTACTTTAAATGGGCAATATAACTGAGTTCCAACCAGGCTTCTCAGTTTTCTCTAGCATTGAAAAAAATTGCTATAGTGTTTTTGAATACTTAAAACTCCTTGCCTACCAAAATTCTGGCAGTTAAAAGTGCTTGATCCTTGTGTTAACAAAAGTCTCTAATGAAAGTAATAGAGTTTGAAAGCCATTTCAATACTGCATTTAAAAAAAAAAAAAACCTTGAACAAGTTGCCCCAACATTATGATGTTAACCAACCAGCCATCTCAAAAGTATAGAATAAAATCGGAAGTACGTACTAATGTTTAATTAGTATGGCATAAAGACAACATGACATCAGGTTTTATGTAACAATTTAACATTTCCATAGCAAAACCAAAGGAAACAAGATTTAAGCTCATTTCAATAGCTGTCACTGCTTTGTTAAGACAAAATTACTACCATCTGTCAAACAGAATGCTAATTTTTGGACCTCGGTTTTTCACTGGAGAAATGGTTATTCCCTGACTATATATGCAATTCTAAGGTTAAAATATTAGCTAACTTTAAACCGGGGTAAATCCAACGTTTATTTTCTGATTCCACATTTCAAGTTAACTGTTAGTTACTACGTGACCCTCTTTGTGGAGACTGATTTGTTTGGAGTTGCAGTGTTAAAAACTGCCTAGAATTCGTGTTTTAGAGTAAGATAATCTTCAACAAAAACAAAACAAAGACCACCACCAGGCTCCAAAGTATATCCACACAGTCTGAAAACATAGGTCTTTAATTACAGTTAGTTCCACACATCTTTCAGAAGATGTGAAAGACAAGTTTACCCTCTCACTTGCCAAAGCAGGTTCAATTACTGTATTACATTACACCCGTTTGTTATCATCTACTACATAGATCAAAGTCAATTCTTTCATGCAAGTATCTTATTTTGAGGTTGGCTATTCAATTTATAATAAAATCCAATGGGCACAATCAGGCAAAGAATTTCTCACCTGCAATCTGCTCTTCAGTCAGTTGGTCAGC
This sequence comes from Rhinolophus ferrumequinum, assembly GCF_004115265.2. Lineage (NCBI taxonomy): Eukaryota > Metazoa > Chordata > Mammalia > Chiroptera > Rhinolophidae > Rhinolophus > Rhinolophus ferrumequinum. Next base: position 38,577,828 of record NC_046296.1, on the reverse strand, counting down.
CTACAAAGAGATCAGAGATAGGTAAGTACTTGAAAGGATGTAGATCAGCAGTTACAGAAACAAGTTTTAAAACTTCCAAGGTTCAGCAGGTACCATAAACTTCATTTAGTTCAACATTCCTTAGTTATCAGCAACAAGCACACAGATGGGTAGAAAATGCACACATCTGGTTTCTCTTCGAAGCAAGCTGTCTTGATCCCGAGTTTAAGATACGAAGATAGTTCAAAATACGTTTGAAAGTCTAAATTTTACACAAATTTTAAAAAGGCAAATCTGGCATACTAAAAAGTTTAATTGGAATTATTCTAAAATAAGGATAGAATCTAGTTTCCTTTTTCAAAGTTAGCATACCTAAAACTTAAGCTTACCCCCTCCCTTGGTAGATAAAATCATTACCAGAAAACTCCACTGAACCAAAAATAATGTCCAAGGGACTATATTCAAAATTACTCCTATAAATGATTAAACATATCATTTGGACATGAAAGTGATTTTCCAACCCCCCTCATATTAGTAAGCAAAATTCATATCTATTAAAAAGATTAAAAGTCAAGATATCATGGTTTGGGCAACATGAAAGCTATCAGTTTTTACTCCTCCTCACCTGCCAGGCAACTGCAGAGAATGCAGAATTATGAACATTTCAACTATCTTATTTACCAGACACCGTGTTTCCCCAAAAATAAGACCTAGCCGGACAATTATATAAGACCACGTTCTACATTAATTTTTGCTCCAAAAGACACATTACAACTGCTTGTCCGGCTAGGTCTTATTTTCGGGGAAACACGGTAGTATTAAGTCCAGCCACCCATTTTCTCTTGACTTTTGAAATCCCAAAGTGAGCCTAAGGTTTGTGATGTCTAAAACCCATTATAGGTATATGTTGTTCTTTTTATTCAGTCTTCATAGTAACCCTATAATAGTATTATTATCGCCTATCTTACAAATGGGGAAAGAGGCTCAGCTTCAATTTCAGGAAGTGGGGAGTACAAAATTAGTTAACTAGTAGTTAACTAGTCACAATTAAACAACACCAATTCCTATAAGTTTGAAATTCAGAACTCCATAATGTATAAAGATATTTGCAGAAAACTTGTTCTTCACGTGACCTTCATTTTTGGACATTTCACTGCTATTAGTATACATACCCATAAAGCAGCTAGTTATGTGGTTCTGGGAGGCACTGACAAAGTAGCCTTCTATCTAATATTCCTACCTACACGAAGTCAAACATACTATGATTAATCCATTCATTGTTTGGTATGAAAAGAAGGAACACTGCCTGGTTTTGTTCTTTTTAAATGAACACGCTCCAGATAAGGGTAACACCTTAATGTAGAATAGCATCACATTTTCTACAGGGGACAGCACGAGACAATTTGAGAAACCAAGAAAGCTTCTTTCTCTGCTCAACAATTTTGATTTGACCTCAATGCAAACTCAACTTGTTTCTATTTAAAAAAGGAAAAAAAGCCAAAGACCTACTAACTTAAAACTGAAGTGCCAATAATTAAGTTAAAATGCACGAGTTTATAGAATAATTATCTCTAGCAAGATTTGGTATAAAATCAGATTGCTTTCCCTAGGAATAAGATTTTAAAAATCCAGAGTTGATGTTTAGTTTGTTAGAGGTTATGGTGGTTTACTTCTAGTCTGATTCCATTTTACAGGACTTCTATCATTTCTGAAAAAGGGTATCATGGTGAAGGAAAAAGCATGGTGTTTTTGAGTCATAACCACGCTAGTATCCCAGCTCTGCAATTAAACAGCTGTGTGACCTTGGTCACATTACTCCACCTCTCATAGTGGACTTCATCTGTAACACAGTATTCCTATCTACCTTACAGGGTTATTGTGCAGAGCAAATGCGAAGCTATGGAAAGGGCTAGCCCAAAGAGTTCAGTGATAATTATTTTATACAATAAACTAACCAAAGAACTTGAAATATCAACCAAACTAGTTCAACTTCCACACAGAAGATAAACATGCATGGCATTATCAAGCCTTTTACAACAAAGCCATCATGTTCTATGTTAACTTTAAGCTGACAAAATGTATTTCCACAAAGTGAAACCACTAGGCGCAGCCCAGGGAAAGATGTGAAAGGTAAAATCAATTTAGAACTAAAAACGTTAAACTAACTGTGTACAAGGCACTGCAGCATGCGTGAAAGCTGAAGGTTTGATGGCTATGTGCAGAAAAGGCAACTGCGTTTGTTCTCACAACGTGGTGGTGGTGGGGAATATCTGGGAAAAGCTCGTTTATATGAAAGCTGAGAAACAAGGATGTTAGCTATAAAACAGAAATTTTTCAATTTTGCTTGGTAAGTTTAATTTTAATGACCCCACACCATCTTGTCCAGCTCTCTACCTCAAGGCAAATGCAGTCTCAGAAAAGATCACAAATGAGCTTCAAGGAAGACGCTAAGCACACAAGAGACTAAGTTACTCACACAAGCGCTCCATGATTTTGCTTGGGATGTTTCAAGAAACTTAAGAAGTTTTTTCTACTTACTAATCCAGAGTTCAAGGTTTTAAAATAAACTTTACCACCAACATTCAGATTAAAGCCTACTAAAAGCAGGAACACAAGACTCCCTAGAACTCTTTAATTTGTAAGCCTTTTCCAACTACACCAAAGAAATTTGGTTCCCACTTGTCTATGGTGAATGCTATTTTCTTACTACTTAGAAGAACTAGAAGGCGGCCGGATGGCTCAGTTGGTTAGAGTGTGAGCTCAGAACAACAGGGTTGCCGGTTCAATTCCCACAAGAGCCAGTGAGCTGCACCCTCCACTAGGTTGAATGACGACTTGGAGCTGATGGGCCCTGGAGAAACACACTGTTCCCCAATAAAATTTAAAAAAAAAAGAAAAAAGGAAAAAAAAACTAGAATTATACCTTTGGGAAAACTCAACCTCATTAACATGTTTATCTTAGTAAAGTGAAGGATAATTCACTGCAAAGATGACTAGTTCCTTATTTCTTTTATTTCTACAATTGATATAATTCTTCCTACTGCTCGAAAGCTTCCAGGCATTAGTATACTTTCAGGTTCCACCCCAGACCTACTGAACTAGAATCTGCATTTTGGAAAACTACAGGTGATTTGTAAACATTGAGAAACACTAATCTAGGCCATGTGTGACCTGAAGTGAATGCATTTATGTACCTTTATTAAACATTTCCTAAATGGCATTCAAAAGTAGGTATGGATAGTCCTGGAGTTCATCTAGTGAAAAGGTGGTATACAAATAATCCAAAACTTTGATCTTAATAAATGTAAGAATCCATAGGCTTGAAATGGAACACAAACTTCTATCCTTCACTCCTTCCTGATTCTTCCAAGTGCTACTTCCATACAACAAAGGCTTCGTAAGTAAATTTTTCTACAATTTCAGAAATCAAGGTATTTGTTTTACCTGTATCAAAAGCAGTCTCTATTTCAGTGAAGTTAAAATATACGTACTTTAATTCTGATAGAACAGCATTTACTATATATAACATCTTGGACCAAAAGAAAAACCACTATAAGAAACTACTTCATAAAAATTAGGACCTTTACCAAAAGGTCTAATCTGATCATTCTAGCTGAATCTAGAACTTTCTGTATTTTAATAGATCCATAGTGAATTTCCTCAGTCTAACAGAAACAGATCTCGTCGCAGTTTGATGTAACTTATTAGTCAAGCTACAAAATCTTCACATTTTCTAGTTTAATTACCCAGCCTTTTCTTAAAGCATCCCCTTTTAATGAGCATGTATTGATTACATGTAAACCCAAGAGCTATGTGAGCAATCTTATTCTATTTCATATAAACTTTTTATTCTTTAACTTGAGAGTTCTAATTTCAATTTCCAAGTCTTATAATTATGAATCACATGAAGACAACTTCCAAATTAATTAACGATGACTGTCAACTTACAAACCGAAAAAATCCAAAGCATCAATAATGCAAATAACTACAAAAGCCTATCACTGGCAAGAACCACGAAAGCAGATACAAAACTCCAAGCATCACCAAGAAAACCTAATTCGAGTTCTTGATTCAATTACGACAGATGCAGGAAAAAAACCCTCATCCTTCATTTAAGACTGAAATTTTCCTTCACAATTTAGAACTTAAATTACACGCCTATTATGTAGCTTCACCTGTGAGTAAATTCGAACATATTCAAATTCAGAATAAAACGATTTATCAAGATGGAACTAGTGCATCAAACTTAAATGAACACTAGTTTTAACCAAGGTGAACTCTTTCCACACCCATACAGGCTGCAAGTTTCAGTTGGCAAGGATTTCCAACTCCTGCTTAAGATGTCACCTTGCCTCCTGGACACACCCATTGTCGTAACACTTGGCAAAAGGAAACCACAAAATAACTATTGCAAATTAACCACCGCCCTCCTTAGATTTTTTTTTTTTCAGGGAATGAACAGGAGTTCCGGTCTCAAGTGACAGGAAAATGTTTTTATTCCCTGCCCCGCAAAATACTCTTCTATCACTATAGTATTTGACAACCCTTACTGTACAAATGAAATGAACTACACTTTAAGATGATCTGGCAATTTGTCTAGGAAATACGAGTCATTTCCAAGGGGACTGGTGCGTGGGCAATGCTGTGTGGTCGCGGTTGCTTGGCATTAGGCGTGCAGGTGAGTACTCAAAAATACGACATATTCAATGGCCCTTTTCAAAGGCATCCTTCAAGTTGTTACATGAAGTAAGACCGACTTTCACAACAGAACGGCAGTCACTCCGAAGCTTGCTTTCCATAGGTGGTGGTCAGGAAACGCCTTTCAGACCCTTAACTGGAGCCGATGGCTTTCTCTAACAAGATGCGTACTGAGGGGACGCGCCCGACTTCAGGTACAAAGCCATTAAAAAAAAAAATTTTTTTCTTCTTAATGTCCAGCCTGGGTGGTGGGAAAAGGCCCCAGCACCCAGAAGGAGCCAGATCGGCACTCACCGAGCTTCCTTCTCACCCCCGGAGAGGGAGGGGAAGCTGCAGAGGCCCCCCCCCCCACCCACTCCCTACTGGCCAGCCCCGCAGCGCCGCGGCCGCCAGGACCTCCGCAGCCCTGCAGGTGCCAGCGCAGCAGCTGGGGCGCGAGCCCAGCGGGCGGCGCTCCAGCCCCGCCGCCCCGCCCCCCGGCCGCTCCCCGCGCCGCGCGGGCTCTGCCCACACCGCGCGCCGCGCCCGTTCGCTCGCCCCCCGGCCCCCCGGCCCCCCCGGCACGCGGGAGCTGCAGGCTAACGGCGGCGCCGGCTCTTACCCGGGCGTCGCGCGCTCCCTCCCGCCCCCTCCGCGCATGCCGGCCACAAGCGGACAAAGACGCTTCCTGGCGCCCCCACTAGCCGTCCGTTGGGCTTTTGAATCCGGCCCCCGAGCAGACCTTTAGAGATGCCCGACCCAACGCTTTGGCGCTACCGCTCCCCCCACCCCGCGCCCTTCCACTCTCTCGCCTCCCCCATGTGCTGGGCTGCTCCCCCACCCCGGATTCATCCTCATCCAGCCAAGCCCCCGAGGAGCTTGCGGCCTCGGGGGCAGTGCCCCTGGCCCCCAATATCCTAAGGGACACCATCCTGAAGAGAATGGGGGTGGGGGAACACCTGCGACACAACCGCCGCGGACGCCCCCAGCCTCTTTCGCGCCATCCCTCAGGCGAAGATCATTCCTGCAAGGTTTAAGGGAGGTGAGTTCCCTTTCTTTAGTCAATTAGCTTCAGCCTCTTTCCCCCAAAGGCCCAGCGCCGGCAGCTTAGCGACGAACTCACCATGCTGCAAGCGCTACCGGTCTCCGAGACGTGACCACACAACCACTCAGCTCGCTCGCTCCACTCGGACTAATTCTCCCCCTCCGCCCCCAGCGCCTCATAAACACCTCCCTCCGCTAGATCCATCCGCCGCATGCCGAATAACGGAACATCACAAACGAGTCCCGGCCATCCCCCTTCCCTCAAACTCTTCTCGAGACCCCTTTATCCACAGTTATTTGGTCAACGATGCAAGAGGTAAAGGGAAGTGGGAGAATGGATGACGTAAGTGGGTTTCACTCCCCAGCGAGCCGTTAAAAAGGCCGGTGGAGTCGCGCCTGAGGGGCTCTACTTTGCGGCGCGGAGGAGCATGTCGTAGCGACGTGTGCCTATAGTCGTTGAGCAGGCCTCTTATTGGCTGGTTCGTACCTGCAATGCGTCACTTGGGCTCGCAGCAGCCGCTGCCGCCGCCGCTGGGACGCGGTGCGGCTTCTGCCGTTGGTGCTTTGGACACGGTGTCCTGGCAACTGCGCCAGGCGGCAGAGTTGGTTGTCTTGCGCTTGGCTGGAGAATCTTCCCCCACCCATTCTTCCCTGCCACACTCACACAATACAGTTTCCCGCCCGTTTTGTAGGGGTAGATGAAAACACCTTAAGCCAATGAAGGATGAAGTGAAAGACCACAAGAAACCCGTACCCACGCACCCCACGCCCAGCTTCTCAGCCTCGTATTTCGGCCTGTTGGAGGCCACGCATTTTCTATTTCACTTCTTCACAAAACCAATGAAAATCTGAAAATCTGGATAAGGGCAAATGCAGCTGCTCAGCTGACAGACTAATCTGAAAAGGTCTTCCATTCATACTTCCCCTTTGCCTTCCTTGCCAGGCGTAATTTACCAGGAAAAAAAAGTCATTCAAAACCCACAGATTCTGTGGGATTAGTCACTCCAAATAGCCCCCTTGATACTGTAGAATAATAGAGGTCTGGGTTGGAGTCACCTGGGTGTGCCTTGGTTGGGCCACTTTCTTAAATGTATGACCTTGGATGAATCATTGAATCTTTAGCCACATTTAAAATGGAGGTGGTAATACCTATCTCAAAAGATTACTGTAAGAATTAGAATTATATAAAGATTAGAGTTAATGTAAAATGTTCAAGTAATAGGCACAGGGTAAGCACCAAACAAGTGGTCACTATAATATACCTTCCCCCCCATAATGAATTTGACCTTTCTAATTTGACCTTTCTAAATCTCTAATCTCAGATTTAAATGGACATTTTTAAAACCACATAAAAGTTGGCTCCTTGGAATTGGAAACCTTGTGCACTGTTGGTGGGAGTGTAAAAGGGTTCAGCCACTGTGGAAAACAGTATGGTATTTCCTTTAAAAACTGAAAACAGAATTATCATATGAGCAGCAATTCCACTTATAGGTATATACCCAAAAGAACTGCAAGCAGAAAATTAGAGATATTGCTATGTCCATATTCAAAGCAGCATTATTCACAATAGCTAAAATGTGGAAGCAACTCAAATTTCCATCAATGGATAAATGGATAGGGAAAATATGGTTACATGGAGTATTATTCAGCCTTAAAATGAAGGAAATTTTATAATATACTACAACACGGACACTATGCTAAGTCAAATAAGCCAGTCACAAAAAGAACAAATACTGTATAATTCCATTTACATGAGGTACTTAAAATAGTGAGACTCATAGAGTTGCCGGGAGCTGGGGTGAAGGGGAATGGGGCGTTACTGTTTAATGGGAATAGAGTTTCAGTTCTACAAGATGAAAAGAGGTATGGGATGGATGGTAGTGGTGGGTGCACAACATTATGAAGTATTTAATACCACTAAACTGTATAGTTAAGAATTGTTAAGATGGTAAATTTTATGTGTATGTTAACACCCACAATTTTTTTTTACTTAGTGCTTTGGTCCCACCCAAAATAATCAAGGGTGTGCATAACCTGGAATATTTTAAGATGATGAACACCTACTGTGTGAACTCCATTTGAATATAATGTAATTGTTACCATAGACGGGGCTTATATGGCACAGAGGAGAGGATCTTAGCTCACCAGAGTTTCCAAAAAGGTTTCTTAAAGAAGAAGACTCCTAAATTGAGTCTGACATAATAAATAGGCTAGGAAAAAATAAAAAAGCAGGGAGGAAGAGGGAAGCAAATTCTAGATGAAAGAAAAAACAGAGCAAAGGCCCAGAGGTATGCAATTGCATGGCTTGAGGGAGGAGCTGTCAGTGATTAGGTATCTAGAAACTAGGGTTTAATGCTCAAACTGTAGTTCCTTAAGATGGTTGTTGGTAGAACCACGGTCCAGAAAGAATAATTCATAGGCCAGAATTAGAATTTCCTGGTAAAAAGCATGGGCATGTGGACCCTTGAAACCTAGTGAACAGCATTTCTAGCAAGCCAAGGTGAAATCTTGCCTTCTAAGAAGAAGTTTCCCTCAAGAACATCTTCCTGCCCAGCAAGACCAAGACTTTTTCTAGTGGGGATCTGCACCCACTTTGAAGTTTCACTGGAGTTTAACATTTTTAGCCAAGTTATTCCTTTTCTGTTACCTTCAAAAGTATTTCCTTTACTAGGCCAGAGATGGAGCCTCTTTCTTTCAGTCATGCAAATCAGACATAAAGTATGTGCTTTTTAAATTAGTATTGGCAACTCTGTGTCCTTCCTTTCAGATGAATGACTGTTCAATGAAAACTCAGGACCCTGAGCTTCTATTGTCCTTGCTAATGTGGTGATGTAATGATGCCATGGGCGAAAGGGGAAAAGGTTAATTAACTTTATCCTCCAAATGAAATACCTTTGAGAATGTTATTTAAAAGTAGTTACCTCTGCTTCAGAATCTAAGCTGAAAACAGAGCCCCAAGGCTACCACCATTCCATACTCTGCATTTTGGTAGCTCCCAAGTTTTTCCAAGGTATTCCTCAGAAATTTGTCTCTGATTCCTCCTCAGATGGAAGAACCATCAACAATCTTTTTTTCCAGTTTAGTCACTAAAAATATTCCCTCTTTACACATTACCCCATCAGTATGCAGTGATTTTTACATATGAAATTTTTAATAATGGGAAATGGAATGACAAAATGAATAATCACCTCTACTAGAAAATGAATTTTAAAAGGATTGGTACATAACGTAAGGGTCATGAGCTTAATATACAGGTGCATACTCAATGATGTATGTATTGAATCAAAGAGCTTTTAAACAAATATTTGGCAATGAAATATGTCTGTTAAAGAGAATACAAAAAAGTTCTTCCTGGTGTCTTGGGTTGAATTTCAGTAAGGCCTCTCTTGCAGAATCTTCCTTGCTGACCTCTTCAAGAAGAGAAAGAAAATGAGAAAAAACGTCAAGAGTTACATTTAAAGCCAATGTGGTTTATGTGTGTTTGAGATAGTTCCAAGTCAATTTATTTATAGAGCATTTGTCTTCCACAAGATGACATACTGTGCAGCCTGACTTTGGCAATTGCCAGCTGAGAAGCAAAGTTGGGATAACCACCACATCAAAGCCTAGGAGGTGGTTGGTTGTCTTTCCATTTTCTCTTCCTAACCATTAAGATCTTACAGCTTTCTGCCTTTGTCCATCTTGGGAAAATAAGAATGCACTTACTTCCTTCCGAGCCTCAGTTCCTCAATTTGCAGAACAGAGATAACACAAGCCCCGTTCTTTGACACTTCCTTCCCATAGCTTTTCTCCTCCAGCCAGTTGTGTAATGGACCTAGAGCAGAGGACAATCACAGTGGCATTCTTGATTGCAGGGCCTGTGTGATTCTCAACCTGTGAAAGAATTAAGCCCTAAATGACCTAAGGCATTGATAGTATGCATCTAGAATGGTACTTGTTATGTGCCAACCTTGAGAGAATTGAGAAAATAGTGCTCAAAGCATTATCTTGTTCTGTGGTTTGGATAAGGAGCCCCGGTTGAGAAAATGAAGCTATCTTCTTCCAGGATTATGGAGCAACACAGAGCTGGAACAGCAAGTCAACCAGGTCATGAGAAAGTCCTGCCCACAGCATCTTCAGTTCGATGAAGAGTAAAGCATATAGAGAATGACATTCTGCCATTCATTCATTTGTTCATTCAAAAAAAAAATTGAGATGTCAATTTAGGGTGACCAACCATCTCGATTTCCCTAGGACTGAGGGGGTTTCCTGGAACACAGGACTTTCACTGCTAAAACCATTCAGTAGCAGGTAAACCAAGGTGGTGGTCGCCCTAGAAACAGTGACCATTCATTCAATAAATAGCAGTAACCTATTAAGTGCTATAAATGTGATATTATAAGAATGAGTGCAGGGACCATAGGAATCTATAGGAGGACAACCTAACAGACAAGAGGAAGATGTTCTAGAGAACATGATCCACAGAATGTGAGTAGAGGTGGAGAAAGAGGGAAGGTGTTTGAGGTAGAAAGAAGAAGCATAAAGGAACAAAGATGTCAGTACCACCGCCGTCATCAGTGTCATCCTCACCACAGTCACAGCCACTGTGATTGGGTGCTTACCATGGGCCAGGCGCTATGCTCATCACTTTACATACTTGGTCCATATTGTTGACCATTCCGTTCCTCTTGAAACACTCTTCTCATTTGGTTTCTGAAACGCCCCTCTGCTAGTACTTCTCCTACCTCTCTGGCAGTTTCTTTGTAGGCTCCTTGACAAGCTCCTTCGCCTGTTGCTTTAAAAATGACGTGCCTCCAGGTTGAAGCCATGGCTCTCTTCTCTTGCGACTTTCATCACCTGCCCTGGGCACTTTCCCCACTCCCACAGCATTGGCCCTGTGCTAATGACCTCCAAATATGGATGGCCACATGTATAGTCTCCTAAACTCCTGGTCAGTATTTTCAGCAGCTTAGGCCAACCCCTAACATTTGTGTGTTCAGTCAAGAGTACAAGTAGAGGCTTACATAGCATATATTAAATGTGTTAAAGTTATAAATCTAGCTAACAAACGTAAAATACGTTCTAGTCTCCTACCTTGACAAAGTTTCATAACAACCTGGAAGGTCATGGTCAATTTTAGAACCTTGGATTTCCACATCAGAGCACAGAAGTGTAAGGAAGCTTTCCTCTCACTCACAGCCCACCCGTTTCTCCTCTCGTCCCCAGCTCCATCCGCACTCAAGGGGCCTCACATTCACATGTGTGGACACTTGTCCTCATAACCTAGCTTCATCAACAGCCCCACAAATAGCTGCTTATCAACCATGCCTGAAGGCCTGTATCTAGGGATGTGTACCCTAGAGATACAGTCTGCTCTCTGGAGAGTAGCCCCAAGGACGAAGTCTCCATAGGCCCTGGAAGCAAGCTTGATGCTAGCTGAGCAAGGAATTCTGTGATCCTGGAGACCTAGAGTAGTCTTGAATAGGAGGGAGTGTGGGATCTGGGTAGGGAGGTCCCCTTGGGCCTGTGTAGAGGGGAGCCTCTGGAGGAGAGCCAGAGCAAGGCCCTTTAACGTGAGGCTAGGGCTGGGTCCTCTCTTACAGTCCTGAAAATGTCTGCTAGCAACTCTTCCCAGAGGTCCTCAGGCCCTGAAACAACACATCCAAAACTGAACCCATCATACTTTCACCCAGACCTACTCTCCCCTATTCTGTTGCATTGGAAGTGCCTCCCTCTACCCTGCACCCAAGCCAGGCTGAACTACTTGTAGATACCTGGACGCACTACCCAGTTTCCCACTTCTGTGTCTTTACTCCGGCTGCTCCCTCGGCCTGGAACATCCTTCCTCCCTTTCCCACTGCCTGCTGCTCATCGCTCATACTTGGCCCAAGCATCACATCCCCTAATATGTCTTCCTAATCCCACCAGCCCTCTCTCCTTGGCCCAAAAAGAAATAATCACTCTCAAAAATACCCTTGCAACATTTTATGGTAGTATTTTCTTACAGGTGGTCGCCCCAACTAGGCTGAGTTCCTTCAAGGACTTTGTACCCTCACCTGACCTTACATGGTACTGGGACATAGTTGATGTTCAGTAAATGTTGTTGAATGAATAGGTGGATGAATGGACAGAGATAATTATTGTTTTGTACATGCCTTTTCCACGTTGCTTTTAATAAACATTCATAAGATTTATAAAGCATCAGTTGTCTTATAAATATTGAAATCTTTTTTTATCAGTGGGTGTAGCCAACAGGATAATTCTGATCTCCTATAAATTATTATTTAAATGAATTTGAAAATGCAAAATATGTACTTAATCAAATATAATTTTCATCTTTCTTGAGTATTTTTGGTTATCATTGTACAATAATCGTTTATATAATTTTTTAAATTATTTTTTCTCATCTTATTTAGAGAATTTATGATTCAGACTATATTAGCTTGATGAAATTAGGAATTAAAGCAATCGAGCACCACATAATTAAGCTAAAATAATTGTGCTTTCAACTCTGAATGGTTTCACAGAAAAGAGGTGATTGATGTTGTGGTTGGTATTGTGTTGGCAGTGGGGGTGGGGTCCCTACATGGAGGTGTGAATTCTCTGCAATGGAAATTCCCATTTTCTTCACACTAGCTTGGTGTTTTGTTAACCTTTGGCTGGTTTAACAAGTAAAAATTAGGATTCCCATTCTCAGGACTGGGAAGTTGGCATTACTGGGGGTCCTCTCTTCCCTTCTCACTCTTTTCCATTCCCCATCTAACTATCTAGCCAATGTTTCTAGGTTCTGCTCGTGGAACTTGGAATAAATCATTGTGTGCTTTGAAAACAGACTTTAAAATGTTCTCAACTAAATTCAGTTTCCCCTCTGCATGAGAAAATGGGAGTCACTTAGGGAAAACATCTTTATCTGACTGCCACATTTTCGCTTTCACTGGGTCCAAAGTGAAATAAGTCACAGCCCCCACCATTCCTGTGGGGGCTGAGAGACACATATATGTGCTCCTATTACAGTAACAGGATTGATTAGGAATGAAAGGGTTTCTGTTTTTCCAGATGTAAGCTTCTTTTCTTAATTGCCAAATACTTCCTCAGAAATTTAGTTCTCAATTTATTTTTAAAAATTTCTAACGTACAAAGAAGTTGAAAAAATAGTGCAATAAACCATTCATATACTGTCCGCTTAGATTCAACAATGGTTAACATTTACCACATTTGTTTTCTCTTTCTCTCTCTCTCTCTCTCTCATCACACACACACACACATGCAATTTATTTGGATGAACCATTTGAAAGAAAGTTGCAGACATCATACTTCAGCCCTAAATTTCAGCGTAATTATCCCAAAAATAAAGATATCCTCCTACAAGCCACAACACTGTTATCACACTTTTTAAAATTCCTTAATATTTTCTTAGATTCAATCTATACTTAATTGTCCCTAATTGTCCCCAAAATGTTTTTTATGGCTGTTTTATTTTTTTCTAGCTAGAATCTGACAAAGGTTGTACTTTGCAAGGTTGTCTCTTTAGACTTTTAATTCTTTAGATCAGTTTTCCTGCCTTTGTTTGTTCATAACATTGATATTTTGAAGAATCCGGGACAGTTTTCTTTTACAATGTCCACACTCCAGATTTGTCTGATTATTTCTTCATAGTGTCATTTAATTTCTTTCTCTATCCCCTGTGTTTCCTATAAACCAGAATTTAGGTCTTAAAGGCTTGACAAGACTTGGGCTGAAGAATTTGGACAAAGACACATCACAGGTAATATTGTGTAGTTCACACTGCATCATCTCAAGAGCACATAATAGCCATTGTTTCATTCTTAGTGATGGTAATTTGATCATTTAATGAAGATGGCATCTACCAGACCTCACCACTGTCAGGGTACATTTTCCACTTTTAATAAGTAATCTGTGGAACAGTGCTCTGCCACCATGTGAATATCCTGTTTCCCAAAATCTCTTAGCCTAGTGATTTTATCATCCATTAATAATCCTTATCTAATAATATAATTACATCGTGGGTTACAAAATGGTGGTTTTTCTAATTCTATGATCCCTTCTATATTCATTAGCTGGCATTCTTTTCGTAAAGAAGTACTTTCCTCTCCCATTCTCTCCTTTTCTGGACATTCCTTTTAACTGGTGGGTTTTGTTTTTTGTTTTTTAATTCAGTGTATTATAATCAGTCACATTTATTTTAGTTTTGGGTGCTTCAGTTGTTCCAAATTTGACCAGTATGCAATGTTCAGACCAACCCCTGTGTCCTTTTGACAGATGTCCCTCAGTTTTTGAGTAGTTGTTTGCTTTCTGGCACAAAATGTTCCAGGCTCACCTTGTACTTTCTTTGCCTGGAACTGGAATCAGCCATTTTATTCAAGGATCCTCAGAGATTTAAAATTCACTCTTTTCTATAAGTAAACATGTCTTCTGCCACATTAAAAAAAAATTCTGCTATGAGAAAAAAAAATTTAATAAAATTCACCCTTTTTTGTTTTACATTCCATACTTAGAAAAAGTTATCATTCTGTATTTCTTGTACTCAGCCTATCCATAAACACTTCAATGGCTTTCTCTTGGTCCTCAGTTTTTCTTCTCAATGTAGCCTTTATCCTGGACCCTTGCTTTCAGTGCTCAATGCTTTGTGCTGTCTCTGTGTAGGTCTTAGCGTCTCCTTCAGTCCTTTCCCAAGGTGTCATATCTGTGGGTGTAAAAAGTGAGCGCTGAGTCAAACTGGCAAACTGGAAGTTGCAGGTGAAAGGCTTAGACAAGCAGCGCCTGGACAAGAGAAAAGCACAAACCCTCAACCGGCAGGATGCAGCTGTAATTGCCCTTGGCAGAGAGGCCATATCTTCCCCGCAGCGCCTGCCCTCATCTTCACACCTGCTTGCTTCCTTGAAGACAGGACTGAGGGAGGTAGGAGCTTTGCTTTAATCTCAGAGTTCAATGCTTGGGGTAGGGTGTTCCCAAGGTCAGGAGAGAAAAAGGAAGGTGGCTACTGCCCTAGCTCCCCAAAGACCATTGGAATATTCATATGAATCCATAAGACTATCATTTTGACTATTTGTGTAGGAAATTCCTATGTTAATTTTTCCCGTGTTCATGTTTAAGTTTCTATATTTGAATATATTCTCTCTGTATTTATTATTATTTTAGTAATAAATAAAACTGGAATAGTTTTATGTACCAGTGATTCCTAATTATCTTGATCACATTAAAACTCTTAGTTATGCACCAAACGCCTAACTACAGGACGCACACTTCAGGCTGTGTCCTTCTGTGGCTAGTGGCGTTATTGCCCAGCAGGCCCTTCATCACACACCCCTCCCCAGCAAGTGCCTCCTGGGCTATGCACTCCTCTGTCTCTGACTCATTTGACATCATATAGAGGACCCATCACTACAAAGGAACTCAGAGGTAGGGATTTGTATCCAACTCACCACCAACTGGTCTTTGATGTTGGGGTAGGTTTCATGGCTTCTCTGGACCTCAGGTTGCAAATTAGTCACATCATCTCTTGATTTTTAAGGTCCCTTTTAGTAAAGGGTACGAAGAAAAGGAGAGAGACATCCTAGGAATCCTTTTTCTTAAATTATAGATTGAGTAGAAAGAGATTTCAGAGGTAATTTGATGTAACCTTCTAATGAGAAAATTAAGGCCCTAAAGATTAGATGGTTTGCCCAAGGTCCTATGTCTAGTTGAAGGAAGAGCCAGGTCTAGAACCTAGATTCCCTGACTCCCAATCTAGTCCCTTCTAAATTACACACGGCTAACTCCCATCTCCACCCACTTTGAAATTCTGCTAACCTTCTAACCCAGCCATAGCAACTCCAGTAACCCCATTTCTCACCTTCTTACCTCTGCGTGTGTGTGTGTGTGTGTGTGTGTTTATCACATCTGATTATAATAATAGGAGCTAACATTTTTCAAACACTATATTCTAAATTCTATGTAAAGCATTTTACATTTAGTATCATATTTAATCCTCATGGCAATCTTATAGGGCCAGTTCTACAACCATCCAAGGTTACAGATGGAAAAGCTGAAGCTTAAAGATGCCCAGTCACACAGCTAGTAGGACTCAGACTTAGATTTCTAACTCATGTCTTCCTGACTTCCAAATCTACTCTCAGTGCTTTCATGTCTGTTAATACAATATTCAGTCCTCATCCATTCATTGTCCAGGTGCTTACTAAGTACCTACGGGGGCCCAGCACTGTTCTAGGCACCAGGCAACATAAAAAGACATGGAAGTCCCTGTTCTAACTGGAGATGCAAAATCTATAAACATGAAGCAACTAGAATATAATTCAAGGCAACATGATACAGGAATTCTAAGTACCGGTAGTTCTTTTTTATATCACTAGACTAAAAACTTTCTGAAGGCAGGTTTTCAATCCACGATGCCTAGAATACAATAGGCTCCAGATAGATAATAGAAATAATCTCTCGTCAGAAGAAAATAGAGGTTGGGGTTAAGACAGCAGGTTTACTGCTGAGAGTCACACTAAAGTCGTAAAGTTCATATTGAATTTGCAGATCCCATTGAAATTGTGTTAAACTATCAGCAACAAGAAAAGTTGAGTACCTACTGTATACTAGGTGCAAGAATGGACACCTGGAAGATATACAAAGACAAGGAAGGCCACCAGAACACTCAGACCAAACAGAGGTAAAGCTGTATTGGGGTGTGTATAAGAAGAGGCTGGACTTTAGGATTATCTGAAGCATCTTGGGGAAAAGAATTATCTTCCAATCTGAAGTGGAAAATGACACCATGAGTATTTTAGGGAGTTTAAGAAGAGGAGAGGAAGTTTGGGGTTTGAAGTGAATACTTAGTAGGCCAGGCAGTCCTTCAGCCTTCTCACCATCCTCTACATCGAGGGGCAGGCTCCCTTGGGACGGAAATGTAAGTTGCTTTCGTTGCACTCATTTAGACCGACTCACTCTTGAGGTTGTACACATTTATGCATCAATAGTTTAACTATTTGTATTTCCTTGCTAAACTTCAGAATCATTGAGTCAACTTAAAATCTTCACGACAATAAATGTAAAATTAGTTAGGTTTGTAGCCAAGTTTAGTGTGGTCTGAGATACCCAAGTCTCTTCATTAGAGACTATTTTAAAGTTGTTGAATTATGGACTAAACATACTACTGTCATTAATAGTGGAATCCTTTCTTCCAAAACTGACCTTGGGTAATGACTTCCTCTCCACCAGAACTTTGTATCCTTCAATCTGAAGTTTCATGATATAGTAAAACAACAACAACAAATGGAGGTTCCTGGGGAGACGTAGAATATTCTCTCTTTAGACAATTAGCTTTTCTAGCTCTGTAGATAATAGCTTTAATATATTAAAATATATTAAATGAAAATGAATGCCTCCCCCCAAGGTCCTCCTTAGTCTCAACGCTCTGAGATACTTCACACAGACACTAATTCCCTTTTCAGTGTTTTCATTTGTGCAATGCATTATTCCAGTAGGCACTGGGCTGTGAAAGTTACAGTCCTTTTATAAAAGGATTGAAATTGAACAGGTTTTTACAATATGGCAGGCTTCTGGAGGGCCATTTTCCAGAGGCTGCAGCTCTGCTGACAGGCTGCCCCTCTCTACAAGGATCTGCTACATGTAGTTTTCTAAATTGCCAATGCAAAAATTCCCACTGACTTTGAGGGCAGTGTGCAATGATCTAATACCCAGAGAGTCTGTTATCATGCGACCAAAGCTAAGGTCAAGTATGACTCTCCATCAGTGACCCACAGCATCTCTCATGCCTTTCACTGCTGTCTATTTTGAAGAACAGAAACTTTAACATTTTTAAAGGAAACGAGAATTATCATTCACATGATAAACTGCCACACAGACAGACATTCTTTTATGATTCTTTGAAGTACAGGTCTTAAGAGGTTATGCATTCCATCTCAGTGTTTATTAGAGATAGTGAAGACAAATAGATCAGAGAACAAATCAAACGTTGCATATCATAAATGCCAAGCTTCACAGAATAATCTAATATTAATATATAACCCCACTGGGCAAAAACATATTTTATTAAGGAAAACAACAAATCTCTCTATAGAAAGCCATTTATAGCTCATTTGGAAAATGAATTCATAATCTTTAATATAGCCTGTTTATACCAACGATGAAGGAGTTTCAAATAAATAAAACTGAAAGCAATGATAAATTTCCTTCCTAGCCTTTATATATTTATTATATTGTAATCATTCAAACCCAATGAAGTCAAATTTATTTTACCAATTTCCTAAATTCAATCCTGGTTCTTACACAAAACCAATTCATATTGTCAAGAGACAGCAAAAAAAAAAAATTAATAGCATGCTGGTTCTTACTATCCAAAGGGACTTTACTAAGTGTAAGTAATGCTATAGGCTTTTACCATTCAGATATCTATTATTTAGATGTAAATTCTTGCCACGTGCTCTGAATGGCAATGAAATAAAAAACTGACCCTGGGGGATATGTCATACCCAACATATTAAAAAGGATCCCTAGGGCCTTAGGAAATAAAGAGCTGTGCTAGAATTTTATTGAAAATTCGTGATGACAAAGCCCTTTCCATTTAAAAATCACAGTGCATCAACGTCATTGAATCGAGGGCTGGAAATGGTCTCATTTTGCTCTCTGCTCGGCACCTAGCTTTGGATAATGCGTTCACATCACCAGCCACAAATCAGGTCAGGAGACTCTGCTCAGAAAGTTCCCTGGGATGACAGGGTTCCTCCTGGGCAGAGGCCCAAGCTGAGCTGAAGCTCCCCTGCTGCTGCCTGCTGTAGACCAATGTCTCACCGATCCTATGTCAGTCCCTGGAATGCCGACTTTCCCCAGAAAAATCCAAAATGCTGTCCTTCATCACAGCTCAAACACACGCTGTCCTTCTCTGGGCTGGGACTGCGAAGACCTCAAAACATTTATTTCTCCTAAATTGGCCTTTATTAAAGGCTGTGAGGTAATTTTCTGAACTAGGATTTTCTGACCTGAGGTTGCTATTTGAAAGGAGACCTAAGACCGTGCAGGGCAGGTCTGAGAAGGGCTCTATATTCTATAATCCTCGAGCTTCCCTCATTCCACTCTGCCTTCCTGCCTTCGTGTTCAGTGAAGGGAAGGAAGGGCTGATGAGTCCTCACTGGGGGGTGGGGGGGAAGTGGGAGGAAAGGTAAACAGAGCATGTGAACTGCCCAGAGCTGCAGAAAACTGAGAAAGGAGCATTTTGCATCCTTCTCAAGGATGGGGCAAACACTCACCAAGCTGGGAGTGTGTGCATAGCGTTGTAGGCAGCTGGGTGATGGCTCCACAGGCCTCAGAGTCAGACCTGTGGAGGTCTCCATTTCACCTTGCCAGCCTGGATGGGAAATGGGGGAAAAGGATTTCAGAGGCAGGAAGACCAGGTTTGAACGCTACAGTACCACTTAGCAGCTGTTGCCCCGAGTGAGTCACTAATGCTCTGAGCTCCAGTTTCCTCATCATACAGTAAAAGATAACAGCGTCTATGCTGACTGGTTATAGAGTGTGACTGTGAGATTGCATGTCAAGTGCCTGGCACTGCATAAATGTACTTTCCACCATCCTGTCCCCGCCATCCCCTCCCTTCCCGGACTCCGCGTTGGACAGGATGTTCTGCATCCAGCAGTGCAGCCCTTTGTCACTCTCCTTCCTGAGGCTTGTCTTATTTCCATGTCAAAGTTGCAAGGTCCTTGAGAGCAGAAGTGGCATCTTGCTCTGCTCTGTAGTCTGTCCCCCAGGACCAGCCCCAGCTTCACTGTGGGCTCCTGAATGGCACGCAGACTGCCTGCTCAGAAATGAAGGGGAAGCCAGTTTCTCTCCCTCCCTTCCTTTTTTTTTTTTTCTCTCTCTCTCCTCCTCCTCTGCTGCACTCAGGCCTGCAGCCAAAAAAAGCCCAGTCTCTCCCCCATCGTTTCCTGCAGCCTCCACACTTCTGAGCAGCAGAGGAGAGAAAAAGACAGGGAGCTGCTCCAGACCAAGGCTGCTATTCCCTCTCCAGCCTCATGAGCTGAACTCAGCCCACGTTGCCTTAGGGAACTCATTATTGGGGGTGAGGGTTTGGGAGAGGCACCACATATGCAGGAGTACAGGGTTCCCAGCCACTCGTAAGTCTGTCCCCTCCCCTAGCATTAAATCAAGATGGTGACCCTGAATTCCTCCCTGTGGGTGAGATCAGGAGAATGAACTCTCTTTCTGAGCACTTCTGTGGCCCAGGCACTATGCATGATGATTTATAGAGGCTGGTTTAGTTCATCCTCAGAACATGAGTGAATAGGGTAAATTCTATTAGCTCCATTTTACAAACAAGGAAACTGAGGCTGTGAGAAGTTAAGTCTCTCCTTCAAGTTACAGCCAGAAAGTGTCTGGGCTGGGATTTGAAGGCCCCAGGCTGTCTGACTCCAGAGCTCAGCTCTCTCTCAGCTTCAGGAGGCTGCCTCGCTAGCAGGTGGCAGGGAGGGAGCTGACTCATGGCTTTGGATTCATTCAGTCCTCTTTTCTGCATTAGCATTGCTTCAGCCTAAAGAACAAATATTGCATTTTGCCTTTCTCATTTTGCAAACATCCACATGAGGCTGCTTGCCTGCAAACCCAAAGAGTCACAACATTTTCAGGTGACATATTGACTGACTGGCTGGTGGGAAAGTTAAAAAAAAAATGTTAGAGTTCTTAAGAGGTCATTGTAAATCAGGAATTCTTAAGCTGGAGATCAAGAGTAGACCTCAGGGAATCTCTAAAGCCCTGAATTTGTATATGCATATATTTTCCTAGGTCAAGGGTCCAGAACTTTCACAAGATTCCCAAAGAGGTTTTAAGCCCCAAAGGGTTAATAACTGTGCACAGTCTGGCCAAACCAGATCTCACATTCTTGGGGTTCTCTCCTGCCATCGCTCCATGAGGCAGCACAATTTGTGATGGAGAAAACCCAGAGCTAAACACCAGAAGCAGAATCTGAGTTCTGAATCTTCTGGCAAACATTTTGAAGACTCATGAATTATTAAAATGGCTAATGAAGTCAACCTTCACCAGAGAATATTTGCTTTCCCCTCATCATTGAGCTCACTGTGAAATTTGACTTCACTCCTTCGTTTGCTTAAGCACAAGGTCAGTTCCCTTTGTTTTTTCTTTGCTGGTCTAGGCATAACTTTGAGTGGTCCGCTGTGTTAAATAGTAGCAGCCTGCTGTATGTACCTCAGTGTCCATGGCCAGGAGGCCCTCAACCCACTTTCTCCTCTTTGCTTTCTGAGATTCAGTCCCAGGCAGCCAACCTCCCACCTTAGCCCCACACCCTCTATTCTATTGGCCTCTCTGCTCAGTGGTCCACATTAACCAGGCCCGTTCCCACAACTTCCCCTCTTACCAGGATAGTCCTTCCCTGGAATGCTATCAGTGAGGGGCCTTGAACAGAAAATATACCACAATCATCAAGTCAGCATATATGTGAGGTCACACTGGCCACCCTACGTTTTGGAGCCTGGCACCAGGTATCTTCTTCCCTCCCCTCCATTATCTAAATCCTACTTTGAGGACTCCTCTCCAATTCCACCTTCTTTATGAAAGCTTCTTTTTATTTTATCTATGTCAATTTCACCTATTTCCAACTAGATAATAAGTCCCTTAAGAGAAGGAACTTACTTTTTTCTTCTTTTGATGTATTTACCAACAGGTTCTGTACCAAGCTCGATGCCATCTAAAAACTATATTCATTTAGAAGTAGGCTTCTCCCCACCCCCGTGGTCTTGGACATCGCCCACTTCCCAGCAGGCTCCATTGCAAAGTGAAAATATAGGGCCCTGGCTTGGAGAGAGGAAGTCAATTGCCCCCTCCCAATAGGCCACTGCCCCAACCCAGGGTCAATAGATGCCTCCCCAAGAGATTGCAGCCTCCATGCCAGCTGCACTCAGTACCTAGATCAGAGACTGTGTCTGCATGGATAGCCCAATGCACGGTGGCACTACCAATCCGGGCAGGGGTCGCTGCCACCTTACCCAACCACGAGATGCCATGAGAGGACACTCAACACCAACCCTCCCCACACCTTTGCCAGGAACAGAGGGCAACAGTGGCACCCAGGCTTACTCCCAAAGATGCAATTTGGTGCATCTCCTACCCCGCTACCCCTCCTACCCCGCTTGGAGGGCGGCAGGGGAGCCAGGTAAGGCCCAGGTCTCTAGGGCACAGGGAACAGACAATCAAGGATGCATCCTGGGGAGGCAGGAAGACAGGATTACAGGAGAGTCAAGGCTTCAAGCCCCTGGGCACATGCTCTATTGTACCATTAGACTTCGTCTACGGAACACAAAATCAAAGATAAAATTACTAACAATTTTAAGGTGGGGAATCCTAAGCATTAACCCGAAGCATGGGGCCCTCCTGAGTGTGAGGCCCTGTGCGCACTGGGCACGCGCCCATAAAGCCAGCCCTAGTATTTCCTGAAATCTTTGGCATAACTCTTCTGTGAAA
Organism: Rhinolophus ferrumequinum; assembly: GCF_004115265.2. NCBI lineage: Eukaryota > Metazoa > Chordata > Mammalia > Chiroptera > Rhinolophidae > Rhinolophus > Rhinolophus ferrumequinum. Next base: position 38,555,658 of record NC_046296.1, on the reverse strand, counting down.
CTACAGGGGAACAATGGATAATTAACTTAGGGATTCATAGATTTATCCTAATGATAAATGAAGAGGATACCACCTCACCTACTGTTTTACATGTATACAGGATTCATGACGGAAATATATCTGTAGGGGGATGAGGAAAATTGGCCAGTCAGGCACTTTTTAAAAAATATTTAGCAATCAGATACATAGCTTTGCTCGAAATTTCTTTTCTTTCTTTTTTTTTTCAGTTAAAGTTTATTGGGGTGACGATTGTTAGTGAAATTACATAGATTTCAGGTGTACATTTCAATAATACATCATCTATAAATCCCATTGTGTGTTCACCACCCAGAGTCAGTTCTCCTTCCATCACCATATATTTGATCCCCCTTACCCTCTGGTAACCACTAAACTATTGTCTGTAATTTTTTTAATTAAAAAAATTTTTTTGATTTAGCCGTGACCTGCCGCCCCATTCCCTCTCTTACCGTTCACAAAATGTTTATCAGAACAAAAACGGTTACAACAAAACAAATTTTCCTCAGGTCCTATTAGGCCTCGACAAGAAGAGTAATGCAGCATCACACTTGGTTTTAAACCACTATAAGCTGTGCACTATTTTTCTCTCTCTCACATCTTTAATTCATGACTGTAACTGAATATTTATCCTAAAAAAATTTTCCAAAAGTTGATTGATCCAACTGGCTGAATCAGATCCCATGATGGATAATGCTATTTGTTTGTTTGTTGTTTTGTTTTGTCTTTAACCCAAGCAAACAGTCCCTTTTCTCAACAACTGAAGTCTTGGTAGAGTGAGGCATCCTTCAAGAACTGAATTTCTCAGCTGGGCTGGGGCAGGAACTACTGCCCATCTGCACTGACAACATTTGGGGAAAGGAACTGGGTGCTTTAGTTGACTCTGAACTTCTCTTTCTTCTTTCAAGCACCCTCAGACTTGGGCTGGGAGTGGGCCTCACCCAGAACCCAGCTGCTAGGTTAATATCTGTGAGCGACTAATTAGTGAGGGAGTTTTGTAGCCCCCAGAACTGAGCTGTGCTGCCCAATAATTGTAACAGAACAAGAGTCTCAGAATGGAAATGAGCTGCTGGGATGCTGGACGGTTTTGCATGTCGGTGTCGGAATCCTGGAAACAAGTTCCTCTGTAGTTGCTAGTTCCTACTTTATCTGCAAGCATTTCCAGTAACAGAGGAGGTTTTATTTATCTCTTGGTGTCTACAACATAGTTAGCATTCAATAAATGCTTATTGAATTGCTATAGCCCAGCCTTCCTTGCTTTTCTCCATTTCACCTCCAAATTCTGCCCCTGAGAACTAGTATTAATATCACCGGCCATATCTTTGCTGGAGATTTTCTCTCTAAGAAAATCTTATTGACTGTTTCACTGGTCTAGGGAAGCAAGACACTTTCCAGGCCAATGAGAGTCCACTTTTTAACACACTTTCCAGGCCAATGAAAGTCCAATGGATTTCTTCTTTTCTAGGTTTCAAATCCTACGGGTCCATGGAGAAATAGCAGGTGACCCCTTTCCTCAGCAGCTCAGGAGATCACTATTAGGACCCACTGACCTCTTGTCTGTAGTTTGTTTCTCTAAGCTGAGACAAAGAATTAAATTACAGGCCCCAATCCCCATTAAGACAATATTCATGTTCCCTCTGCTTTCATGGAAAGCAGTAATAAATTTGCTTTGTCGGGCCTCTGCCTCCTTATTCAGTCCCTCAGCTAATAAGATCAAGGCTATTCATGAAATTAGATGAAAGAATTTGACTCTCCTCTTTCTAGAAGTTTTGGAGCTCCCACTGACCTTTCTTGAAGAAGCAGAAATTATTTTGGCTTTTTTTTTGTTTTTTCTCCTAGTGGCCTGTGAATATCCTGTCATTCAAAAAGCAAAAAATGAAAAGGAGTGAGATAGAGAAGGCAGGAAAACTGGGACTCAGCTTCCACTAAGTAGTTATGTGACCACAAACTCTCTCAGGGCCTCAGTTTCCTTTCTGTGAAATTTAGGACTGATTAAAAAAGCTATCTTTAAAGGTCACTTTTGGCTCTAAAAATCTAGGTATCTCAGAGGGTTGAAGGCTTCATAGGTTTACTATAATTCTCCAGGCCTAAGGAAATTGGTTTTCTTTGTGATTAGAACAATTTTTTTTCTCTTCTTTCTTTTTCTTTTCTTTTTTTAAATAGAGCAGAACAAATGAGCTCAGATCATAAGTTCAGCTGATTTCTTTCTAAACCACAGGATCCATTTTGTAAAATTGCTGTCTTTTCCTGCAAAAGCCTCAGCACTCCTCAGCCTTGTCTGCCAGCTCCATCGCTTTCATATTAGGTCTGTGAAATAAAGATGCCTTTCAGGGTATACTTGAAATGAACAGTGACAGGTATGGGCGTGGCTGAAGAGGCCACCTGCACAAACCTTGCAGGAAGCTAAATCGGATCCCCTTCCATCATCTCCTAACATCCAGAGTTCTATCTAGAATGTGAGTGAATAAAATGATGTTTGTCAATCAACCCATCAATAATTATTTTTCAAGTGACTATTCTGTGCATTAAACTATTGATCCCTCAGGTTTACAACCCTAACAGTCATACAGGCCTTAGTTTTTAAAATCAGAGAAAGCTGTGTTACTGGGGTTTAGGGACATTCCCATAAAAGGAGATCATCTCAGAAGACTCTAGAGATTAGGAGCATGGATTCTGCAGTGGTCACAATAGGTCTGAGTTCTAATCCCACCATTTTCTAGTTGTGTAAGCTTTAAGTTCCCTAAGTTTCTATGTCTTCGTATATAAAATGGAGATAATAAATAATACCTACTTTATAGTATAAGACAAGGAGTAATTGAAATAAATTATGAAAAGGCTTAGCATAGTATCTGGCACATGGTAAATGCTCAATAGATTCAGTTATGATTAATAGTGATACTGTATTAATAATACATAAGCGATGTAACTTGTTTGGCCTAATCCAGCGAAGCAAGTGTGGCCTCAGGCATCACACTCCTTTCTGGACTTCTCTTGAGTTCCTGAAGCAAGGTAAAGTGGGGAAGATGCCATATGTGTCAATCATTGAATGTAATGGTAAATTTCTTTGAAATACTTCCAATTATATTTTAGTGTAAAAATTGATTTTTTCAGAGAGACAGAGAATAAAGAATTTAAACAATTAAAAGAATTAAGAAGTTCTTAAACTGAGAGAGAGAGAGAAAACATGATTTTTGGCCCTTTGTTGATGACGTGGAGTCAGAACTCTCCCCTTGGGTAGCCAAGTGGAGAGGTGGTGAACCACAAGAAGATAGAGAATGGGGACTGTCACAGGTTGTGGCACCATGCGACCTAAACCAGCCCAGGACTCAGTAATGCTTGTGTAACTGAAAGCATCTATTCTTCTGTCCTCCCCACCCCTTGGAAATCAGATGGTGTTATAAACCCAGAGGGCCAAAGCAGATGAAAGACAGTGACTCACCCTGAGTGGGGACGAGGCCCTGGTGAGACAGCAGTCCTAGTTTTTATTTTAGAATTCAGATCCATGTAGAGATAAAGCTCATATGCTGCTTTGAGTCAGGAGGTGGACCTAAAGGCCCAAGGGGATTTGTGTTCAGGTTTGAATCTGCACTAGCGGCAGGCCAAAGCCAATGTGGTGTCAGCCGTAGCCCTCAGAGGGTCCCTGATAGAGAGTACTTATATTACAGAATCAACAGCAGGTTCATTCTGGTCCCCAGTCAGGCAGGAAGGGATAAACACAGAACTGCAGACGCTTTACGAAGTCTGGCTCCAAACTATGAAATATTTCAGTGTGAGGTATGGCCCAAGCAACTCTTGGAACAAGCTCACCGATCTGGCTGGCCAGATCTGAAATGATCCGGAGATGACATAGTAGAGAGAGGGAAATTTTGTCCTCCCAGGAAGTGAAGATAGAAGGTAGAGAGACCCAGCCAGCCATTCAGGTATACCAAGAGGCCATTTGAATTGGGAGGGGAAAAAAAATGTACCATGTAAATCATAACTAAATTATTGGGAGGAAGACACAATACAACAGGAAATGTGCATGCACATAAGTGAAGCCTCCATTAATGGCTTTACTGCACTTATCAGAAGAGGTTTCAATTCACCTGCTGAAACGAAGGCAATCACAGTAGGAAGAAGAGATGGATTTAGGGTTTTTCTGTTGTTTCCAACAGCAATTTGTAAGGGAAATATTTCAGGTGAGAGCCCAGCTGGGAATGAACCCCAAGATGATTAGAATTGGATTTTTCAAAACAGAAGAAAAACTCTAAAGACAGTGGTTCCCAAAGCTGGCTACACATTTGAATTATTTAGGCATCTTTTAAGACCTTCAAAGCCCCAGGCTACACCACAGACCAACTGCATCAGAAGCTCTAAGGTGGGACAGAGACATTAGTCGTTTTTGAAACTCCTCATCGATGCCGAGGTGCAGACAAGATTGGGAAGGACTGTACAATGGACAATATGCCTGTTGGAGACACATTAGATTAAAGGAAAATAAATACGGTCATTAAGAAATGGCACGAAATTAGCTTGCCTTAAAACAGAACAGGATGCACGTCTCTTGTTTCCTTTATTTGTAATTTTAAAAACTGTTTATCAGTGTCCAAGAGAAATAAATGAAGAGACAGAGCCACGTGAAAGAAAAAAGAAAATAAGCAACTAGAGTTAAATTCAAGTAATTTATTGAGGACCTTGAACTTGGTGTCTGGATGTGGGATAGAAATCAAAGGAGTTCTTTACATTATGGATACAGCAATTTATATATTTTTGCCTCATAAAATGTTCACATCCATGACCTAATTTTAGCTTGCATATCTGTGAAGTAGGCAGAGAAAGTATTATTTTTCTCTCCCACTTCCACAGATGGGAAAACAGATCAAGAGAGTCTCATGATTTACTCAGCATTACAAAGCAAAGCCAGTGGCAGGAATAGGCTAGAATTTGGTTCTTCAACTCCTACTTGAATGTCCTCTCCTCCACACCATGTTGCCTTTCTGCCCTTGAAAAGCTCTGTAAGAGTAGTTACAGTGATAACTAAAACAAGAAAACATGACACTTGGATCGCTGAACAAAAGAGTCCTGCTATTAGGGGGAAAAAATCTAGAACAGATGCCAAAAGACACATCAAGGTGGTAGTAAAGTGCTGGACACCATTCCCTTGAGGACGCCTCATGAATATTAGATGATGTTGATACGTAGGATTTGCCTCCAAATTTACATCGGCTTGGTGGGCAGGGGTAAGGTCATTGAGGTCATGAAAAATAATTTTTAGGACCAAAAAAATGGAAATAGCCTTACAGATATTTCACTTTGGCCTGCAGTTTGAGGGCCCCTCTTAGGTCAAGTAGATTGTGAGAGTGCCAAAGAGTTGTTGCCCTGAATTCTACTGCCTGCAACAAACAGAGTCACTGGAGGTGGCTTGACCACAATAGGATGGAAAGGTGACTTATAAGCCCTAAGGGCGAGAATACCTTGAGGCTTAAGGAAAGACTAGAAGGGGGAACTTGCAGACTGTCAGACACTCAAAGGATATGATGGATATGTGCTTTCTCCAACTGTCATTTCTGTTTCTCTCAGAGTATTTACACCTATCTTTTGTTCTGGGAGTTCCCTTTGTTACTCTGTCCACATGCGGGGTCAAAGATAGACACCCATAGCTCTCCAGTTCGCATCCCAGCCCTATGAACCAAGTCTCTCTTCCCTCATCCCTCTCTTTCAAACAGATTCGCATGGAAGGTACTCTTTTGACCCAAATTGGCTCAGGAATCCATCCTTGATCCAATCAACTATAACCAGGGCTCAGGGTCCCATTAAGCATAAGTAGCTATGGAAAGCCACCCTCTACAGATGGCAATAAGGAATTTATAGATAAGAATCATTTACGCTGAGCATATACCTCAAAATATATCTACCACTCACGCCCACTAGGATGGCTATACCAAAAAAAAAAAAGAAAAGGAAAATATCAAATGTCAAAAATGCGGACAAATTCAAATCCTCATGTAATATAAATGGTAATATAAATATAAATGTAAAATGGTGCAGTTGCTATGGAAAACAGTTTGGTTGTTCCTCAATGAATTAAACATAGAATTACATATGATCCAACAATTCTATTGCTGGATATATGCCCAAAAGAATTAAAAACAGGTGTTCAAACAAAAACTTGTACATAAATCCTCATAGCAGCACTATTCACCATAGCCAAAAGGTGGAAACAAAACACACACACACACACACACACACACACACACACACACACAAAAGCTGGAAACAACCTTAATGTCCATCGATCGATGAATGAATCAACAAAATGTGGTATAGCCATAAAATGGAATATTATTTAGTCACACAAAAGAATGAAGTGCCGATGCATGTTTTGACATGAATGAACCTTGAAAACATGAGAAAGAAGCCAGACATAAAAGACAACATATTGTATGATTCCACTTATATGAAATGTCCAGAATAGGCAAATCCTTAGAAGATAGATTAGTGGTTACCAGGAACAAGGATGACATAAGAACAAAGAATGACTGTTTATGGGTAAAGGGTCTCCTTTTGAGCTGATAAAAATGTTTGGGAACTAGAAAGTGGTGATGGCTGCACAACATTGTGAAGGCATTAAATGTCACTGAGTTACACGTTTTAAAATTTTTTGTTATATGTGTTTTACCACAGTAAACTATATATCTACCACATAAAAATGCTCTAAGAAGACTGATTACACCAACTACCCTGTAATAGCCTCGTTGGGAATAATGACTAATACATTATCATTCACTCGTTTCGCAAACAAGAATGAATTGAGCATTTATTATGTGCCAAGCTATGCTGGGCATCCCGCATTTAGGGGCTAAGAGGCCCGTCCCCAGTCTCAAGGGGCTGAGAGATTAGTGAAGCAGACACATAATTTCAATATAATGTGATAGATGCTAAGAATAAGACATGCTCCTGGTGTTTTGGGAATTTAGATGAGGCAGGATCATGAAAGACTGAAAGGGATGAGGCAACACCTGAGCTGATCCTAAAAGATGTATAGGAGTTCTCTTGAAACATCAGGGAGGGAAAACAGGCACTGCAGACAGAGGAAAGAAATACAAAGGCACAAAGATGAGGGAGAATATGGCCAGTGGAGGAGGAGATAAAACATGTCATGGGGGAGGAAGAGGAAGCAGGCCCTTGTCTGCTCTCCAAAGGAACTTGAATTTCACCCCTATGACCACGGCCGGTGTCTGAAGGATCTTCAGCAGGAAAGTGCCGGGGGAGTAGCAGAGACTAACAAGATCGGAATGGAGGTGGTGGAGGAAGCAGGAGAACAGAGTATTAACATAGAGGTGTCAATCGAGAGAAGCAAGAAGAGAAGAGGGGTAGACAGTGTCAGGACTTCAGCAGGATTAAGTAAAATGGGCTGAAAGTGACCATGTACTTGATAATGAGAGGGGCACTCACGGCCTTTAGTCACTTTTACGGTCATGCCGGGCTATGGCCTCACCGAGCATCCTTTATCGTGTAGTTTGGCTAGGAAGAAGAATCTCAGCATGGTGAAGAGGGAACATGTTTGTGTGCTCAGATGAGATAGAGAGAGATGGAAGGGCGAGGAGAGAACTGAGGAAGCCCAGGAGGTGCCGAGGCTGCAGAGTGCTCAGGAGGAGTTACCTTTGGCCAAGTGAGGAGGTCCCACAGCCTCTCACGGTGGGGTGAGGCAAGGATGATGAAGGAGAGGAAGATCATTCTCTTGATGGGGCAGAGGAGTGGGTACCTATGAATGCGAAATTCCTACCTGATGGCCTCTGTTTTCTCAGCAAAGCTCAAGGGGAGGAAATGCTTAGAAGAGCCACTGTGGGGGGGTGAGGGAGCTGACAGGGACCATAACAAGGGTTTCCAGGTTGCTCAGCAGCCCGCTGAGCCTGCAGATGACGACTTTGTAGTAGCGCCAGTCTGCGTGGGCTGTGATTTTCTCCAGCAGAGCTCAGGACCCCGGGAGCCCAAAAGTCAGAGAGAAGGAAGAGCCAGGCTCATCAGGCCGGTGGTGCTGCCAGACAGGAACATCCTAGGACAGGGTGGAGGGGAGGGAGGGTTTAGGCAAAGGAGGGTGGTGAGATGGCCGGTGAAGCTTAGGCCGAACAGGGAAGGAAATGCAATGGCAGAAAATGGCAAGGGAAAGAGACTGTATGTAGGTTTTGAGGAGGTTGAAAAACCAGCATAGGAGTGGGCGGGCTGGGAGGTGGGCGGCTCTTATCAGAGTGGGCTGGAGAACAATTCCAAGCAATATGTAATCAAGTGCTAAATAGGGTGGTATGAACTGTAAGTGGGCATAAGTGCTGGGGAGGAGGGGGTGCTCTGAGAACCAAGTGCTCAGTGTGGATTGGGGAGAAATCCAGTGCAATTTGCTGCGTTAACAGTTACAGCCTGCACGGCACCCCCAGTGGGGAATTCAAGGTGACAATGTGGCAAATGGTATCTTGGAGCCTGAAAACACTGGGTGGATCAGATCTTTCAGAGGACACAGTTTCTTGGGTCTAAATAAAGGCAGAGAGTCACCGGTAGAAGGGAGTCTGAAGCTCTTAATCCTGCCTATGAAATGCTGCCCCGCTCTGTGTGGTGCCCTGTAATTTATGCTCCTCGTCCCTCCTTGCCGGCCTCACTCCCTGAGGCAAGCCCCTCTTTGACACCATGTTCACAGTCCCCCTCCTCAGCTGGTCTCAAAATTTTAAGACGCCCAAGGCGTATTATACATTTCCACATGATGAGGCCATGAATTCATGTGGGTGTTTTGAAGGAAGAGGGAGCGGGAGATATCATCAAAGTGGTCTTTGGTAAAGACAGTTTACAGCCTTTGCTCTGGTTCAAGTGAACAGAGAGGTGAATCATCGGACTGAAGTAGCACAGCTAGTGAGCGGCAGAGCCCAGCCCAGCCCGGTACACTCTTTTCTCAACACAACTCAGAGGGAGCCAGCTGATGTCCTTCCCTACCCATTTCCTGGTCAGTCAAAACCCAAGCCTCCACTTATTTCACCTAATATGCTCTATGCTGGAATCAAGTGAAAGGATCTGTGGTTTTTCTCTGTTGAACATCTTTCTTTGATCTCAGCACCCAATTTGACTCTGGCGAGGTAACATCATCCCCACTCCTGCCAAATCTGTCTGGGTGGCTCCGTGCAATGGGGACCATGTGGCCCAAGGTTTTCCTGCTTGTTATGCTCTCACTGAAATTTAAATCCTAAGTCAAGACTGCTGGAGCTATTTGTTTCCGGAATGGGGGCTTCGCTGAAGGATAACTCCTGGTACTAAGATCCCAGACCCATTCATTCAAAACCCAGTTCTAAGGCTTTTCCTTTCCCTCTGCATATTCTTCCCGAAAAAAAATCCCCATTTGTAATTTTGTGTAAGTGGGTTTTTATGAAAGCAGGGCTGGCAGGAAGAGTTTTGTTTTGTTTTGGTTTGGTTTGGTTTCATAGAAGACCTTTGGAGATGCCTTACATAAATTCCCCAGAACGCTTTCTCGGAAGTATTTCGCTTTGCTTCAATACTCGCGCTGGAGAAGTCTATAAGCTTTTTATAATTGCCCTCAAAGATGTTTGCTTCCTGGAAGAAGCACATTATAGTTATGAAAACAGACAACTAGGATATTTTTATAAGAAGCTCAGCCTTTGGGGCCTGTAGCAAGCACCTTAGCGACAGCCTGCCCCAGCTGCAAACCCATTGGAAGGTCTTCAGGCCTCTACTACTAGATAATTCTGCCAGTCTCAGGTTTCCCTACCCTGGAGTCCGCCAAGGTGGAAGGATGTTGAGTCCGGACTGAAATGGCCAGAGATCTCTCTGAGATAAGTTTTGTTCATTGCCCTAGCAGCCCCTGCAGAGTTTCCCCTAGACACAAAGATTTCCATCTCCCGCCTCCCCGGTGCGCCTCAAAATTCAATGCTGCTGAAACAGAATTCTCCTGGTCTCTCTGTGATGTCCCCTTTCGTCCCACTCAGCCAGACTTAAAAAACAAAAGTACAGCAAGTCCCCTATTGACCCATGAAAACTCACTTTGAAAATTTCCAACTCTATTGCAGGTGGGTGTTTAGGCAGAGCCAGGAAAGTTATCTTCAGTGTTTATCTTATTTACCCACCCCTTTCTCCTTCATACTTCTTTACATCCTTCCACTATCGAAACCTACTCTCAGGAAGGGTTCTGTGATCAGTCACTTAAACTTTGGGATTAATTTCAATGCCAATGTTTCCTCTTTTCCAGAGATGAGTAAGTTTTCAGCCACATTTCTGTTTAGGTATCAGCAGTCTGGGGAGGAGGGAAGCATGAGGAGCAAGGCCCTTCCTTGTATCTCTGAACTAATACAACAGCAGCAACTACTGTTTCCTAAGCATCTACTGTATAGTTTACACCTTACTGGGCACTTTGCAAAAATTGTATCTTTTAAATAATGAGCTCAGATTAAATGATTTAGTACATGTATAGTGTTTAGCTCAGTGCCCAGCACATAGTAAATAATTGATTAAAAGTAGCTATTATTTGAAAAAATAATAATCCTCATAACAACCCAACGAGATGGGTATTACTCCCTTTTATAGATGAAGAAACAAAGGTAAGTGACCTTCCAAACTGACTCACATGGTAGATGCAGGGCTAAGATTTAAATCCAGATAGATCCGACTCCAGGATGTGCTCATCCCATAACACCATTTGGATTTCAAATTACAAAAGCCTCAGCTTAATCTGCCTACCAGCGAGGCTGGCCAAAAACTTGGGCACATGGGGAAGTAGGTCCTTAAATGCTTCATTTTTAATAAGACAATTTTTACCATGAAAAACTTTTCTATCAGTTTTCTTACCCTCATCACTGCCCAGAATAGTGGAGGTTATTTCTCTCGCCTGGTACTCACAGCACCTTATGTTGGGGATGTGACAGCTTGAGAAGACAAGAAAGTCCCTAAAGTCCTGAAATGTCAGACTCAAGTTCCAGCATAAACCAAGTTCCTCTTTGATTTATTTCTGTTCCCAAGTAGGCCTGAGAAAGAGATGAGCCTTGGTTTGTTTCCTTCTAGCACAAGACCCACGGCCAAGCGGCTAATGTGTATATGCTGACGCTAATCCATGCCTCCTTCCTCCGTCATGTTTCCCCAGTCGTCACCTCCAGGAATTCTCTGTCCATTTGACACAGCCCACAGGAGAAGCAGGTTGTGTGCATTTCCAGGAAAGTGGATGTGTGATTTCCTCTCAGGGGTGGTGGGGACATTGGTTAGAACTTGGTGTTAACGGTCATCCCTGAATGAACCAGGTAGAACAACACTAAAACAAAACTGTCCCCGTGTCCCACCACCTCGCAGACTATAGTGGTTGGTTCACAAAGGCAAGAGCCTAAGTGTGGCCAGTGGCTGGAAGAACAACCCAGAGCCCAGTGGCCGTGCAAGACAACATGCTCATTCATGGTGCTGCCCCTCTAGCCTCTTTGGAATGGAGGACGGGATATCTGTGCTAGGATGTGGCCTCTCTCAAGGGCTGCCCTGAACATGTGCTGACCACAGGGATTCTTTATCCTCATGGAAGATGTTTTTGCTACATGATAATGCCTCGCCTTGGATTTGGAGGTTCTGTGCAGTACCTCCTTTCAGCTGAATTCAAAATAAAATCCTTTCAAAAGATACTCCCCTCCTGCAGGTGGCTTTGAGGCTCTCACAGGAAGCAGTCTGGGAGGCAACCTGCACAGTCCCTGCTGAGAACATTTCCTGGGTCCACCCTGATGGCTACAGAGTGATGTCTCCCCCACAAACTGGAGCCACTCGCCCCGTCTTCCAGACGGGATGAGAAGTTTAAACAATATAAGGGAGTCATTCCAAGGCTTCTCCCAAGTTTTTTTAATCAGACATGATGGCTGATTAAGCAGAGATCACCCACTGAGGTCCTTCCACCTCTAAATCATATAAGGATACATGGACTCCACAGTGCTGTCCTGCTTAACAGAATAGGTCTGCTTAACAAGGTTTTCCTTCCTTGTGGGAGAATAACACTGGTCTGCAATCCTCTGCATTTGCCTCATTCAGTTTTGTCCATCAATAGTTTTTCTGTCACATCTCATTTCTGATCTAACTGGGGTTTATACCTGGGCTGCTACCAGTGACACGTGAGGTCCTGAGACGGTCTGGTAGCCGTATCATTGCTATGAGGGCTGGTCTCTGCTCTCCCATGTAACTGGCTGCGAAAGCCTCTTGTGCTAGAGCTCCCTGGGCCCTGAGCAGCACCCATCTGCTGCTCTTGCCCTCCAGGACTCTACCCGTATCAGGACCGTGGGCAGCAGCAGGTCTCCGGTGCTGGCAACAAGCCCTGACAAGGAAGGCTGGCGCAAGGCTGAATGCAGATTAGGGGATAGGCAAGGGATTAGGTTAGACCTGAAAAATAGGCCCTAGAAATCTATTAACCAGTGAGGAGGCAAGATCAGGAGCCAAATCAGGGCAGAGTGACCACGGGGCATCCAGGAAGATGGTATGTGAAAATTAGAGGGCAATCTGTCAAGAGCTACAGTTGAAAGCCAACCAGAAAATCGTCAAAAAACAATCAATTGATTTTTGACAAAAGTGTCAATGCAACTCAATGGGAAAGGGATAATTTTTTTCAACAATTGGTGCAGGAACAAGTTCTTAACCATATGCAAAAATGAACTTTGACTATTTCATCCACAAAATTTAAATTGAATTTGATTTGTAAGGGCTAAAACTATAAACCTTTAAGAGAAAACCTAGGAGAAAATCTTAGTGACCTTGGGTTTGCCAAAAATTCTTTAAAAGGATTCAAAAAGTACAAACTATAACAGTGTGAACATATTTAATGCTGAACTGTACACTTAAAAATAGTTATAATGGTGACTTTTATGTTATGTGCTTTATTTTACCACAATAATAAAAATTTAAAACTAATAATAATAAAAGAAAATACCTTCTCTCTGGGCAATTGCAAGGGAAAAAAATGAACTATAAAGGAAAATTCAAAATTTAAAACTTTTGTACTTCAAAAGACATCGTTATAAAAATGAAAAGGTGAAACATGAAAAATTGCAAAAACGTATCTGGCCAACGACATGTTCTAGAACAAATAAAGAACTCTTACAACTCAATAATAATAAGACAGACACCCAATTTTTTTAAATGGGCAAAAAATTTTATTAGATATTTCACTCAATAAAATAGCTAGATGGAAAATAAGCACATGAAAAGATGCCTAAAATAATTAGTCACTAGGGAAATGCATATTAAAACCACAATGAAAAACTATTATATAATCTACTAAAATGGCTAAAATTAAAACACTAACTATACCAAATGTTGCAAAGAAGTGGAGCAATGAGGACTCTTCAGATACTGCTGGTAAGGATGTAAAATGGCAAAACCACTGTGGACAATCGTTTGGCCATTTCTCATAATATTAAACATACACCTCCTACGTGATCTAGCCGTTTCACACCTAGGTATTTGTCCGAGGGAAATGAAAGCATATGTCCACAAAAAGACGTGTACTTGAATGTTCATAGTACTTTTATAGGTAATAGCCAAAAACTGGAAACAATTCAAATGTCCATCAAGAGGTGAATGGCTAATCAAATTTAGTATTCGGGTACCATGTACTACTACGCAACAAAAAAAGAATGAACTATTGAGATATGCAACAACATGGATGAATCTCAAAATAATTATGCTGAGAGAAGTCAGACAAAAAAAGAATACATGCTATCTGTTTCCATGTATAAAATTCTAGAAAGTGCAAATTACTCTACAGTGACAGAAAGCAGATAATTGGTTGCCTAGGAACAGGGTGGGAGTGGGGAGAATGAGGGTTGGATTACAAGGGGTGCTAGGAAGCTTTGGAGAGTGATAGACATATTCAGCATCTTGATTGTAGCAATACTTTATGGCTGTATACATATGTCAGAACTCATCAAATTCTATTCTTAAATATGTGCGGTTACTTGTATGTCAATTATAATTTAATAAAGCCCTTTAAAAAAAAAAAGCAGAAGAAAAAAGGAAAAACCCACCCCCTGTCATCAATAGACAATACAAGGGCACAGCTAGAATGTGGGCTGTTGGAAGCTTCACTTGGGATTCAGGCTCTATGTATGACTCACTAGCTGTGTGACTTTGGCCAAATCATGTGATCTCTCTAAGCCTTGCTTTCTTCATCTGTGAAATGGGGATAATAATAGCATTGTGAAGATGAAATCATCTGGAATTTGTAAAGTACTTGAAAGGGTAGCTAAAGAATAAGAAATGTTGGCTATCACGATCATCATCATTTGTAAAGCTGGTGACTGAAATGCAAGGCAATGCGATGGACACCGGCATCCAGGTGGGTGGATGAAAGGGAGTAGGTGAGAAATCAAGAATTCAAGACTGACTGAGATACCAAGACGTCCCACCGCCACAAGGAATGGTGTTTTTGCAGCAAACTTCTGCCAGCCTGAGCCCATGCCCCAGTTTTAGCCAGTCTAGAAGCTGCAGGGGAGAGAGGCAGGTAAATGCACCTGGATAAAAGTATGTGGGTGGAAAATAAAGACACAGTTTGACAGACCACCTGGGAACCTTTCCAAAAGTTTCTGAGTTTCTAGCCAACACCTTGTTGGTGCCGCATTAAACACACTAGAAGATAAACTCTTCTCTGTCCCTCTCACTCTAAAGTGGTTTCCTGCCATATCAGAGGGACCACCTTTTATCCTTCCAATGCTTTCCAGTCAACCTCCCCTCATGGCTTAATCTCAGCTCACACTAGATCTGGGGCGCCACCTGAGCGCATCAGCACTGCCTGAGCTTCTTCCTGGTCTGGGCAATCAGCACTCACTCAGTCCCTGCCCAGAAGAACAGCTGCAGGGCAGCAGTAATGCCACAGGGGACTGACTACTCATGCTAAGGGCAGCAAAATCTGCAGAGAAAAATGCAAGGCTTGGGTGGAAATACTGAACGGGTGGGGTTGGAGGCTGGAGAGGGGAGATGGCTGGTCCAAAATCCATTGCCAAGCCAAGTAAGCACAAATCTGAAGAAAAAAAACAAAAACAAAAATGCAGAATCAGCCATCAGGGCTATTGTGCGATCTAGCTGTCCAGAAGCCTGGATCCAAACAATTTCATTCTCTGGGAGAGGTTCCTACAGGAGCAGTGAGAAGAAAAGAAGTGGGGAAAGGATCATTCAAATGAATAAACAGGTGAGCCAGGGCAGTGCCTCAGTCTCCGAGAGGGCTTGAGCCAGAGCCAGTGGTGCTGCATGGGGGAAAGACAGCTCAGCTTGAAGGAATCACAGCAAGGGACAAAGGCTCTTAACAGCTCCTGGCTCAAAATCCAGCTCCACTGCTACACTGGTTACACCCATTTGCCCCTGCCCCTCCTCCTCTGTCCTGCTCTGTGCCCAGGTGAGTGACCTCTTCAGACGGTATAACCTGGGTTCAGGATGTAAGGTTTAGCCAGTGGGAGGCATGGGAGGAAGGGGAGAGCAGGAGAAAAGAGAGGTCAAGTATTTCTTTCCTGTGCCCCCCTTGTTGTGGAGCCTGGTCCGGACAGTGACTGTGTCCCTCTGTGACTCTGGGTCCACACCATGGTCCAGTTCTCATCAGTCTCTAGCCTCACAAATTCCACTCCTTGATCCTTCAGGCCTGACGGTGCTCAGAGCTTCCTGCTGTTGCTCCATCTCTGGTGCCTCACCAGCTCTTGTTTATCCCTTAACCCTGGCCCCACCTCTCTGTGTGAAATCTCTTAGTTTGAATCATATTTAGTGGATCCTACTCCCTACCAGAACCCGCCTGATAGAGTCACTTGTTAGCTGTGTAATGGCCCAGGGCATCAATCTCTGAGCTCCACTTTCTCATCTGTAGGTTGGGATACTAGAAGTGGTGAGGACTAGAAGAGGTTAATGCACATGGTTAGCCATTGCTGTTATCCCAGGTGACGCTCCAGCAAAAGGCCCTCAGGACGATGATTCTGTAGGTCTCCTAGTCCCTTCTCCTGCCTCCCTGAGCCTTTGCTGCCCTTAGAGAAACCCTGCTCACTCAGACTGAAGGAGAGAAGAAGAATGTCCCTCTGGCTCCTTGTCAAGCAGGCCTGGACAGACGGGAGGGGCATTCTGCCGCCTAGCCCATCAGCCACTCCCTGACAAAGGTCAGCCTGCCCGAAATGAGGAAGTACATACTTGCAGCCAGGAAAGGTAAATCCAAACCTGAAAATACAGGAACTTTCAATCGACATGTGCCTTCAGCATCCTTGCAGACCACTGTTTCTGAGGCAATAAATCATGTAAATGACTATTTTGGAACCCACCGGGTCTCCTTGAATGGAAGATGAAGCTGGGGCACCTTTGCTTGGATCCTGCAGCTTTCCTCTGGGGGAGGAAGGAGGCTTCAGGCAGCCTGCATCACGGGTACTAAAGGCCATTTTTGGTACTCTGCAAAATTGTGAGGAAGGGAGAAAGAATTTTTTGCCGAGGGCAGGGAAAGGGAGGAATATAGTGTGGCGGTCAAAAGCCTGGCATGAAATCCTGAGTTGGAATCCTGGCTGTGCCATTTCCTTGCTGTCTGACCTTAGCAAACGTACTTACCTTTTCTGTGTCAGAGTTTGGTCACCTGTAAGATGGGGTAATAGTAATAATATGCCTGTCTCACAGAGTTTTTGTGACAATTAAATGAGATGATATATGTAATGGCTCAGCGTGGGCCTGGCACACAGTAAGAACTTAAAAAATTAGCCATTACTACGAATGTTACCACTACACCCATATCGTTCCATCTAGCCACTTTTTTCCCAGCTCCAAAGAGAGCAAGTGTCCCTGGGAGATTAACATGTAATAACTTGACACCTAATTCTGGGAGGGGAGGGTGATACAATAACACAAAGTCCAGGTCCAGATCAACTCTTACAGCACAGCCCAAATCTCCACAGTGTCCAGAGGCTCCTGGAGGAAAACGGTAGACGCTGGAGAAAGCGAAGTGAATTGTACGCGGACAGCCCACAGAACTGGGCCAATGGCTAGCAGTCCCTCTGGGGCAGCACATTAAGGACTCTTTGGCACAGGACTGGCAAAGCTGGATATGACTATACACCCCTTTGTAGAAGGCAAAATAGTCGAAAGAGGGTCTCAGTTTTGAAAACCCACCAACACTCATAGAAAATACAATCTGCTAATGTTAGAAAGAACATGTGTAGCAGGAGAGAGAGAGTGGTGCCAAGCGAAGAGGCCAGCTGGTTCCCAAGAGGGTTCCCAAGGCCGTAATTTACCTTGACATACTTTCAGTCTGGGCTATCCCTCATCAGGCTGCAAAACTTGACATGGTCAACAGGCTGAGAATGGGTTGTCTTTTACGGAAAGACTAACACCATGTTTCCTTGAAAATAAGACCTAGCCAGACGATCATCTCTAAGGCGTCTTTTGGAGCAAAAATGAATATAAGACCTGGTATCATATCATATATCATATCATATCATATCATATACCATGTTATATAAGACCCGGTCTTATTTTACTATAAGATCGGGTCTTATATTCATTTTTGCTCCAAAAGATGCATTAGAGCTGATCGTCCGGCTAGGTCTTATTTTCGGGGAAACACGGTAAAACCAGAGGATGGACTACAATAGTGCCTTTCAAAAATTAACATGCGTAGAAAACATCTGGGGATTTTGCTAAAATACCAATTCTGCTTCCTTGTTCCTTTTCCTCATCTGCAGCAGGGGTGGCAGCGATGACCTGAGCTTCAATGACGTCCCTAGCTAAGAGCTCTGCAGTGCAGCTGGCGGTGGTGGTCCTGAGAAATGAGCTGGAGCCTGCTACAGTTTGGCTCTTTCCCCGAACAGCTGGTGTGGAGAACAGGGAGGGCAGGATAACCTCTGAGACTCTAGCCAACTGCAGTGTATATTAAGGGCAACCCAGATGGCTGCTAGCCAACAACCCACGCCGATGTGATTGGAAAGCTGTCGTTTCTCCTTTTGAAGGTCTCTCTCTAGTGTATGGGGAAGGAGGTTTATCTCATTCCACTTCTGCTCCTACCCACCTGAGCAAGGCCTCAGCCTGAACCTCTATCTTCACCTGGAGCCAATGGGCCTCTTCCTTCCCCAGGATCAGTCTGAGGTCCCTCATATGGGCTCCAGGACCACATGCCTCCTTGAACAGACTTGAGAAGTGGGGGTTCTAAAGGAAGATCACATTCTTTTGCCCCCTGCTGTTCCAAGCATGAGTACAGGCTCTTCTCTTATTTTCTGAAGGCTGTGAGGTTAACAAAAAACTACCAAAGGCCTGGGTTGGAAAAAGAGAGTTACAATTACAGAAGAAAAATAATTAAGTTGGAAGGTATCTACAGACTCCTAGGGTCCACTGACTCATGGCCTGGGGTAACCTGCTTGCCTTCTCCCCCCACGTGACTACAGAGCTAACTTAACGCCCACAGACAGGAGGGTCCTGGGCCAGACTCCCCTACCTGGAGTCCAGGCCCCAGCTGTTTTCCCCAAAAGAGAAGAGGAAAGCCTCTTCTCCACCATGTGAACATGGGAAGGACTTGTATTTTTTCATTTTTTAATTCCAATTTAAAAAAAACAAAAAAACCCAGCCAGCTAGATTTGGCCTGTGGGGCATAGTACGTGACTTCTTCTCTGCTTGTAACCCAGTTCTTTGACTTGCTGGTCTAGAGTTCTCTCAAAGAAGGAATTAAAGCAAAATGTACATAATTTGTACTAAGTGACCACAAGCGGGGGCCCGGTGACCTTGGATTCTTTTCCTGAGCATTTCCACACCCCGCCTCCAGTAATGCAGTCTAGCGTTTTGCACGTCGTTGATGCTGAGCTCACTGGTGTACAGAATCCTTCTTGGCCCCTGTTTGGACAACGGACACGATTTCTGCTCATATTCAAACATGGGAAGGACTTTTGCTGGGAGCAGTAGCTCTGTCTGCCCACCAGGAAGACAGCCTTCTGTATCAGTATACACAGCCACTTAGTTCCTCTTGTCTCAACCTGTCCATTCCAGAATCAGCTCGGAGCTATCCTCTACACAACCAAAAAGCCCAGTATTTCTCCCAAAACAAAAGTCAGTCCTTTCCCTTAGGTGAATTTTCCCTCTTCCTCTTGCTCAACAGAAAACAGCTGAGACTTCAGAATTACTGTGTCCCTTGCTTCAAGATTTCTAGATTGTAGGAGCATCAGGGTCTGGTATGAGAGCACCTTGTCACATAAGTAAAAATCAGACATGAAGAACCATATTTGGACCAGTCACAATTGAAGGCAGCAGGGGCCGTGCAGGCTTCAGAATTAGGTAGTTTTACAAGTCGAGGTTTTAAATAAGCATAGAATTAGAATGGCCTTCGAGTCTTAGCACATGGCTTCATCAGCCAGCAGAACCAAACTACCTCTGTGTTTATAAAAAAAAAAAAAAAAAAAAAAGGCATTGACCTATGAATAAACAGCACTTGACATTGAAAATTGCCACATTAAATACCCAGCTCCTCTGCCTATTACAGCAGCCTCCAGAGCTCTTCCAAATTGTCACCTAGGATGAATATGACAGCAAACAATGCTGTAAAAGTAAGTAATCTGCTCTATAATTATTTTAGCGGCTGCAACTGCCAACCAGCAGGATCACTTATGAAAAAGGATGCAGTCGTTCCTTATTAAAAATGCATGAATATACAGTCTCTTGATTGTGGAAATAATCAGCAGACTATCTAATGTAACAAGACTTAGCCACAGAAGAATTAATTAGGGTGAAATTGATTAAGGAGAAGAGGGTAAAAATCTATCTATGATGATTCAGGCTCCAATTAAACTCAAGCATTAATTCTCACATTCTTTTCAAATTAAGAGCCCCATCTAAATGCTCCACATTAATATTCCAACATACCCCACCCTCCCTTAACCAAAGAGAAATGCAGACATTTCTAATGACTGCGAAATCCTATTCTTGTTGACTATAAAGCTTCTGTCTTGAGGATTTCAGGAGGTTGGAGTTTTTATTCTTATTTTAAATAAAAGCACAGGGTGGGCTGGGGGGCTAGTGACATCCCCACATTCATTCTGGCCTTAAGCACTTAGGATTTTTGTTATGAGATTTCTCAAAAGCTAAAGGAAGCCTGCAACACAAATAATTATGTGACAGCCTCCGGAATTCTCTTTGTCTTGAATTCTCTTTGTCTCGCCGTACTTGTCTTTATCTGTACCTGCTCTGGTACAGATAAGGGGACCTTCAAGGGGTCATGTATTCCATCCTTTGCCCTGAGACCCATCTGTAATTATCTACCATCTCTTGAGAGGCCTCCGGCCAGGCCTGGGACACCACAACTCCCTTGGTAACGCGATCACGCAGCTAATATATTCCCAGCTCCAGCTCATCCTCCGCCTCTTCTCCCTGTAGCCATTTGAAGGACGTGAGGAGAAGCTTCCCACAACATTGATTTTTCTCTTTTCACTTTTCATCCATTAGGAACCCGCTCTGTGTTTCCTGGCTGTCCCCGTCCAAACTGTGCTTATGTTTCACAGGGTCACTGACCTTTCCTTCCTCCTCCAATGACTGCTATCTTTGCAGGTCTTCTTCCATCTGCCACCTTGGTTTTTATCCCATGGCCATTGTGGTGGAGTACAGCCCTTATCTGGGCTGGGACAGGCACCTCGTGGCTGAGAAGCACCCCAGAGGGCTCTGAGCTGTCCCTCTGCTTTCTATGCTCCCAATCCACCTCATCTAGGGGGCCCACCCAAGTCAAGGCGCTCTGAGGTGGGAGTGGTTGGGGTTGCCCACCTTATCAGTGAAATGTGGGGAGACAGAAGGACAGAAGTACTTTCAAGCCATTTGTTTGCTTGAATCTGGTCTTGTGTTTTTTTTCACCACCCTGGGAGGTAGTTATGTTCCCATTTGACTCAGGAGACAGAGCTGATCACAGAGGCCTTGGAGCAGAGTTTCCCTTCACCTTGGGGAGTCTAGCCAGGCTCCCCAAGCAGTTTGCCACATGGCGGGTGGGGCAGCATTCCAGGCAGAGGGAACAGCAGAAGGGGACCTGGGAACAGCTTAAATGTGGCAGGCTTCACCTACCTGGGCCTAAAAGGGAGGTCCCATTTATATTTATGACCAAATATCCATGGTATTCCCCTCCCCACACAGCCCTACGTGCTGGTCTCAACTGCTTCAAGCAGAGCTGGGCAGATGTCCGGTGGAGGAATTCAGCCACCAAGGACTACCATTGCTGATAGCCTTAGGGAGAAGTCCAGACACTTTTTCCCTCCCCTTAAGTTGAGCTCTCTTAGGGGCCCAGCCATTCTATCCCCTAGGCTGAGTCCATGTCCACACCTCCAGGCCCACGGTCACCAAATGTGACTTTGAATGACAAAGGAGGAATATGATGAGGTTGCAGCTTCCTGTCTTTTCTCTCAGGAAACGCCTTTACCTCTATGTAAATGTGTGGGTGCAAATTGTCATGAGGGGGCGGGGACCTCAAAGCAGCCCAGCCCCAAATGCAAATAGTCATGGGAGGGAGGGATGGCCACCGTAACAATGCCCATCCACAGGGCCTGGAATCCAGGGGAAACGTCTATGCCCTGAACTAAAGCTACCATGGCCACAGCCAGTCCTCTTCCTCTTCTGCCTCCCCTCCACCCTCTTGTACTCTATTCTCTACCCTCTCCCTCAATTTGGTTATTAGTAACCTGGTTCTAAGGACCTACCTGGAACTTGAACTTCATCCTAGATACTAAGGACAATGCAAGAAAAAAAGATACGTTCCCTGCCCTCGAGAATTTCACAGATTGGCAGGAGGATGACATTAACCCATCCAAAGCAAGTGAAAAATCATAATAGATGGTTTTATCATAAAGTATTGAATCGGGTGCCTGCAATTTAACACTGAATGAAATCAGAGAAAAGGAGCAACTCCGGACCTGGGCCGGAGTAATCAAGAAGACTCCAGGAAGTAGGTGGGACTTGAATTGGGTCTTGATGCTGAGATGATATCCTGTGAATTGAGGAGAGAGAGGAAAGATTCCAGGGAAAGGTGGGACTGAGCAAAGGCCCAGGCTGCAGGGCAGCTTAGGGAACCTGCAGCCTGGCTGGAGGAGAAGGTACTTGCTGGGGAGGAAGGGAAACCTAACTTCGTAAGGCCTCGTATGCTACCTTTAGAGGTTTGGATTTTAGCCCAGACTGTTGGTGCTCAAATTTTGGTGTACTACAGTGTTTCCTGGATGCTAGTTAAAATGAAGGGTGCCAGGCCCCAGCCTCAGTAGGTATGGGGCATTTAAACAAGCACCGCGGTGACTCTGATGGTGGCCTACAGGGGCATGTGCTGAGTGCACCTTCTCACCATCTTTGTTCTTCCTGTGAGTAAAGCTGGGTTTTGTTTGCACCATGGAAACCACAGGGCCACAGAGGGCTCCCAGCTTCTGCAAAGAGGTTGAGCCTTGTCTCCTAGGAACTTGGAGGCCAGAGCAGGGGATTGTTTTGACTACACTGTAGCGAAAGGGAAAGCAGCCCCAATGAACCACTAACTACTAAATTCATTCCTATAGAAGAGTGAAGCTGCCTCAGACCCTGGGACTATGTGGGGCCCCTTCTTGAGTTACCCTCTATCGATCAGAGGGGGAGCCAACAAAGATACATGTTTAATAGAGATATTTTTATATGATAAAAGCCTTCAGCTCTAGGTTCTTTAAACAGCAATCTCCCCTGAGCACTGTAACATACAGTGAATCCAGACCCCTCCTTTAATAAATGTGTTTTATGGCAAGTTATTTGCCCTCTTTATTAAACCTCTGCTCAACTTCTCAATTTTTACTGTGAAAATTTCAAACCTAGAGAAAAGCTGAAAGGGTAGTACAGGAAAACCTATACAGACATACCTTGGAGATATCGCGCGTTTGGTTCCAGACCACTGCATTAAGCAAGTATTGCAATGAACAAATCACAGTCTTTTTGCTGGTGGATGGTCATGCCTTTAATTTGTAAAAACGCCAACACCAATGAAGTGCAATAAAGCGAAGCGCAATGAAATGAGGTATGCCTGTAAATCTTTCATCTAGATTTACCAAGTGTTGACATTTTGCCATTTGCTTTCTTTTCGCTCTTTATATAAATACATGTATATTTATATATTATATTATATATACACGTATATACTTTCTTTCTGCAAAAACCTCCTGTGCCGATACATTCCTCAGACAGAGAAAGTCACAGATATCATTACGTTTCACCCCAAATATTTAAGAACCAGGACATTCTTCCTGTAATTCCGCCTATGCTCTCAGGGCATTATCAGACCTATGAAATTTAACATTGAAACAATAATGTTAGCTCACTTGCAGAAAATATTTAAGTTTTCTCAATTCTCCCAAAATATCCTTCATGATTAAAAAAGAAAAAATCCAGGAGACAGCGAAAACTCACACAGTATATTTCCTTGGCATGTCTCTTTTGTGTCCTTTAATCTAGAACAGTATCCCTGCCTTCCTTTTTTTTTTTTTTAATGACATTGGCATTTTTGAAGAGTCCACATGAGTTATCTTGTAAAATGTCCAACAGTCTGGATTTGTTTGGTTTGATTCAGGCTAAGTATTTTGGGGCAGGAGTCATGCCATGTCTGCTACATTACTGATGATACTAACTAAGTTAGATCACTTAGTAAGGTGTGCACTGCACATTGTGATGCTTGGTTTCATTTAAGCAAGCACTGTGCAGCTCTTCCTGATCAATTCAGATTATAAAGTGCTTGAGGGTGAAAACTGAATTTTCTCCTTCTGACAATAATGCTTTACAGTTTAAAAGACTTTCGTCTAGAAGATCTCATGTACTCCTCAGACACTGCTGAGGGAACCGTTTTTATTCCCATTTTCCAGGGATGCAACATCTTACAATGCTTAGGAACCCTGACATTAAACCCCAGATCTTCCCTTTAATAAATGTGTTTTAGGGCAAGTTACTTAACCTCTTTATTAATCCTCTTTGCAAAACAAATCTTTGTAAAATGGGCATAATACCTTCCTCTCAGTTATTGTGAGGACTAACTGAAGGTACTGAAAATAAAATGCATGATATAGTGCTTAGTACATAAAGAAGGCTCAAAAGAATGAAAGTGCTGGGTGTGTAGAGCTAAACACATTGTACACGCGCACACTCCACACGCACGTATATACTGACGCTCAGGAAGGTAAGGGTCTGGCCTGTGGTCACGCAGCTGAACAAAGAGCTGAATCTGCATTTAAGCGCCATTTGCCTGATTGCAAATCCAAATCCTAGGCCTATTCTCCACACACCACCCTGCTTCCAAGGCCAGCCAGTGTTGCCTTGTGAGAACCATTTGATCAAAATCATTTGAATGGTGTATGAAATTAGACTTGATTTCAAACATCTTATTCACACCTAATTTCCAGGTGCGTAAAGCAAGGCCCTACTGTTCTGATTCTATAGGGTCGGCCAAGAGGCCCCACACTCATGCCCTTTCTTCCCAAAACTCTGCCAGTGACTGCCTTCAGCTCAGTGCTGTCACTTGGCAATCTCACAACGTCCCCAAACTTAGCACATCAAACAGCAGCTACCATGTGCCTGGAGGCTGCTCATTGGGTCTGGACAGCAGTGTGTGTTTGACCCCAAATGTTCCCCAGCCCTGCCCCTGCAGAGTGACTGGTCTGGAGTGGGGACAAGACTGGAGAATGGGCTTTGGTTGAAGAGGAGAGGCTTTAGGGCTCCCAGCCAGGAAAAAGCCCTTGAAAGCCCTCCGTGCGTTTCCATTGGGAATTCCCATTCCTCCTAAGCACCCCAGCCCCAACCCCAATCTACAGAAGAGAAATTTATAGCAGCAGCAGCAGCAGCAAATCATCATTTTGAGTCAAAGGTCTTTATCCCATATGAACTAGGATGGGTCCAGTTAAGAATCAATCCTGCCAGGCTGGGATTGTGAAGTATGGGTTTCCTATTCAGATGCGTGTCTGTGATCCAGGGGAGAAAAAGATCACTTCTGATGAAGATTTTACAAAAGTGGTGGGCCTTGGGGAAGGGTGGGCTGGAGTTGAGTAGGCAAGGGGGAGGAGGAAGGGCAGTCCTAATTTGGGAGGGGGCGCGGGGATGAGGCACAGAGCGTTACTAAAGTCACCCAGGGCGGACAGCAAAAGGCCTGGTCTGGGGACTGAGGGATGACGTGTGCAGGGGAGGGGTGGGGACAGGCGCTGAGGAGGCAGGAAACTCTCCCTTCCAGAGACAGAGCAGACAGACCGTGACTGTGGAGCAGCTGAATATTTCATTGACGGAAAATTGGACGTGGCCGTGGTGCTTGGGATGTGGATTCTGATTTCATGGCCGGGTGTATCCAGATGACTGACTAGGCTGCAGGAGGGAGGCACTTCCCAACCCCACCTCCCGCCAGGTGTCCCAGCCCAGGTGTCCCAGCCCTGGAGGATGCAGATACTGACTTTCTTTCCCAGCGATGTCGCCGTCGGTGGATGTGCATGCTTGGCTCTGGGAAGATGAGCAAACCCATTGCTGTACAGGCCCCAGACCCTCCTCAGTCCCCGTTACTCAGCAGACATACAGTTAGCACCTACTGTGTGCCAAGCATCATGTTAAGCACAAAGCAG
The DNA here is from genome assembly GCF_004115265.2 of Rhinolophus ferrumequinum. Lineage (NCBI taxonomy): Eukaryota > Metazoa > Chordata > Mammalia > Chiroptera > Rhinolophidae > Rhinolophus > Rhinolophus ferrumequinum. The sequence goes on along the minus strand of NC_046296.1, from coordinate 38,530,096 downwards.
ACACAGCTGCCTCTGCCCTGGGAGATAGCTTGGGGACACAGACCCCCTAATAGGTATCTAACTGCGGGAAGAACAAAGCGCTGTGAGGTCCTAGGGCCTGAGGTTTCACAGAAGAGGGCCCCCTAGACTGATGCATTCGTCAGACAGAGAGGAAGGGGAGGGATTCTCAGTAACATTTCATGAGGACTTCGGTTTTGTAAAGGCACTGTGCTAGGAGTTTGTTCTATACTCCAACCTCTCATCCTCACCAACACTGTCAAAAGTAAACATTATAATGCCTAACTGCATAGACAAAAGACATCCAGGTGGGAACGTATGCAAAAGCATACATGTGAAAGAACTTGGCAATGTGGGGACATTTAGCAATTTGGAGAGACTGAACTACTGTAGGTACAAAGGGGAACTGGCAAGAAATGAGCCTAGGAGGCAGATTGGGTCTTTGCCTGTCAGGATAACAAATTTAGACTTCTATCCACTTGGCCATGGAAAACCTCTGAAGGGTATTGAAAAGGGTGGTGCCAAATGTCCTCTTTCTTTCCTCTAACCCATTGGCCTCTCTTGTCCTGGTCTCCTCGCCAAGTCCCAAGCATTCCCCGTCCTATCAACAAGTGTTGACTGTATACTTTTACTGTGAGCCAGGCAGTGTGCTGGGTGCTGGGGGTGTGGCCACGCCCGTGGAATAGGAGAAGGAGGGCGGTAGAGGGAGCCAGACAGTACCTAGCAAACAAGAGACAAATAAATAAAAGATTGAGATAGGTGTTGTGACAAAAATAAAACATATCGATAGAACAGAGAGAGACAGGAAGGGAAAAAGAGACTGCTTTAGTTCATTGCTTCCTCTCCTCTCCATGGAGCTATGCTTGTGATTGGTGCAGTGGTCTCAGGGAGTTGGGGCCAGGGGGTATTTAATTTCTCCCATTTCAAATCCTTTCCTGAAAATAAGTTAAATTCCCAGAGAAGTACATTCCATGCTTCTGCCATTCCTGGGCCACTGATGCCGTTTTTCTCCAAGATCCAGGAAAAGGGCTCCTAACTTTATCCATAGCCTAACCTGATTCCAGGGGAGACTAAGCCAGCCAGAGGCATGGGTGGGGCAGCCAGAGGGAATGGTCCCTGAATCCAGAACTGAAAAGGAGGAAATGCTGAGGTGGATGTTTGGAGAACATTTTCAGGGGAGGGTTTCTTTCCTTTCATCCATGAGTCATTGCAGAATTTTGTCCTCTTGGCAGCCAACAGGGTCTCTTGCCCCTCTGCTCAGGGCCCATCCAATCTTGGCCATTCCTCCATGTGCAGGGAGGAGACATACTTAAACCCAGGCCCAATGGTCCTCAGAGAAACCGAGTCAGCCCGAGACATGTCTTCCCCAGCTCACAGAATTCGAGCCCTTTCAATGTCTCTGTTTTCTCCTCTTGGTGTTTGTCCTAAGAGTGACAGCAATGCTGGCAGGGTGGTTTGTCATGCTCCGGTTTTTGGACCATGTTGCTGGAGAAGCAAAAAAGGGCTTTGATGTGGACCTAGAAAGCCCAAGAAATGTCCTCCTTAGAAATGAGTTGACCTGCTGGGGAGCGGCAAGCAGGGGAGACTGGTGGGGCTAGATCCTAAACCGGGCTATCCTGGAAAGAGACTGGGGAAACAAGACACATGCTTGGCTAGGATTGGAGCAAGAGCTGGGCTCATAACTGCACGGACCAGAAGGGACGAGGGAGGGGGGAGGGAGGAGGATGAGGATGGGCGCTCGGCCAGCTGCAGTCCAGGAACTACACTGGGATCTCGACTCAAGTCAAGACATGCTCCCAAGTTCAAAGAAGGAGACAAGCCATACTGGACTGGTTATCATTGCCTTCCATCCCTCAAATAAAACCCCGGCTGGGTCTGGTCTTATTACAGCATTTTTGCCGTCTTGCTTCCCTCAGGGAGTCATGGAAACAACTAGGGGTTCTGGAGAATAGGTGGTGGCCACCTCACTCACTTTCAGGACTTCTTTTCACCTTTCCAGCCCCCTTTGGGCATTTCCTAAAGCCCAGCCTTCTGAGAGGTGACAAGAAAGGATAGTTTTTGATTTCACAGAGCAGAGCAGTGTTCCTAGCCGAAGCTCAAGATACTGCAGAATTTGAGGTCATGTGTGTGAAAGAGTGCAAACACTTCCTCACAATTTCTTTTGAAATTCCATCTTAGGCTGAATAATGAGGAATTCAGCCCTCTTCCCTGTTCCCTTCTCTCTGCCTGTCTTTCTGCCTCTCCCTCACTCTTTCTCTCTCCACACACAGACACACCCTCCCCCACACTCATTTCAGAATCTTCTCTTTTCTGCCACAGTCTCTGCCTCTTCCTCCTCCTACCCCACCACGCTTCTCAGCAGGAGCACACCAGGACAAGAAAATGTGACTGTGGGAGCCTCCCAGCCACAGGAGCTGCTTTCTCAGATGGAGTAGTTCAAGCAGGCAGAGCCACAAACTCACTGTTTCCCTGAGCCCCTGTCTCAGTCTCACCGAGTCTAACGTAACCTAAGAAACGATGTAGTTGCTCATAGTGGTCTTCACCCAAGCAGTGCCCCAGGTGGCCCCGGGGAGCTGGCTGTGCTGTTGTTCTAGGAGAAAGCTAACTCACCTCTTGTGGCAGGGGGCAGCTTGGTCCCTTCTCAGGGGTCAGCTGCTCTCAGGGGCTTGGGAATGGCACTTATGAAAACATGGATTTGTAAACGGGTTGCGGAGGATCTGGGAAGGCCCTAAAACTAAATGCACAAGTGTGAGAATGTGTTTTTCCTGGGGGATGTGGATCTACTTGTTCTGTCTGATTCTAAAAAGAGTCAGAGGCCCTCCAAATCATTACTAGTTTGGGACAACAGGTAAAACAAGAAATTGAAATGTTCCTCCTCTCATTTTTGCTCCCTGATAAGTTTCCGTTTTATGCCGTTCCTCCTGGAAAAGGAATCCGGAGCCCATGGAAATCAGGGTTGAACATCCTGAAAGTGCAGTTTCTTGGAGAGTCACCAAGAGAAGATCTGAGAAGGAGACACGATTTCACCTTTGGAGAGGAGACTCTTCAGCTGTCTAGAGTGAGAGGAGCAGGAATGACGAGGACCAGTGGCCTTGAACCTCCAAGGAGAGGCTAGAGCACTTTTCTGGGACACAGTCCAGGCTCTGCCTTAAACATGCAGCTCCAAAAGAAATGCTATGCAGATTCCAAGCTGCCAAATCCTGGAGGCCTGAGGAATAACCGAACCCCAACCAACCCAGATAGTATCTGGGCATCCTGTGCCCTCCCCTGCGGGATCAGGAGCCCAAAGCACGGAGCCCGCAGCAGAGTCAGATCTAAGACAGCTCAACACCAAGCCCCAGCTTTCCATGACCTCCCACGGGACAGGGAAGAGAGAACAAGGCCTCCACATATCCACCCACCAGCTTCAGAGTCCCTTTAGCCCTTGGCACGGTAATTAACGGCCAGGAAGTCATGCATCGGCCTCAGCAAGCTAACATGGCAGGAGCTCCCCCCTGGCAGCAGAGTTAATAAGAAATTTGCTAATGCAATTTATCACTTTAAAAAGCCATCTGTCTGTGGGGATGAGCACATCTCTGCAGCAGCCAGTCCAATTGTCAGAGCAGAGCAGCGAGCAGCTCTGGGAAGGGGGTGAGGATGATGTCTTTACTGAATCAGTGGTGCAACGCAGCAGATGGGGTGGGGGTGGGGGTGCAGTGCTGGGCCAGAGGCCCCCAGCCCTTTTGGCTCCCAGGAAACCCTCTCTGCAGGCCTATTCTAAGGACCTATTAAGAACCAGATGGGCCCTGAGTTCCAGCCCCTGCTGGATGCTGCACTGGCAGCCTCTCTGTTCATGCTGCAGTATTAAAATAAGAAGCAGCTCTGTCTGCAGTGAAGTCAGATCTAAGACTCAGCCAGCAAGTGTCAACACGCCAGACCCCATTTGAGCTCCTGCTGGGGGAAGGGCCGATACCATGAACAAATTTGCTTTTTTTCTCCCAGACCCCTGCAATGACTCCATCCAGGGCAAGGGCCCCTAGTCCTGAGTCAAATGTAGGTAAAGAAGACTAGAAATCGATCTCTGTTCCCAGTGTAAACAAAAGGCAGCTTTCTTGGAATGTCCAGTGTTCAGCAAAAACAAAGAATGGCTCTGGAAGGGGGAAAAACTGCTGCTGTGGGATTTTGCTTCAAACACTCATTCCAACTGTTTTCCCCTAAAGCAAATTCATAGAGAAGCAAGTGAAGCAGGTGGCTTCCGTGGGAATGCAGCCCAGGGCTACCAGAAATGCTATCGGTGGGACTAAGAATTTCCACGTGTCTGTATCCCCACTGCTTTCTGGAATAGTCCTCACTCTCAGTTACCGGTGGGAACGAGGGCTTCTGAGGAGAGGGATGAGGGAGGACAAGTCACCAACACCCAGAACCATCATACTCGCTTTTAATCAATTCAACTCTCCTCTAAATCCAATGTAGGCCCTAATTGTTCCCTGTCCTTTAAATTAATGCTTTGAATTTTAGTGAAGACACTCAAGGAAGACAAAGCAAGGGGACCCAGGTAATGCTGGAATAAAGCAGAAAAAGCCATGCTGGGGTCCTGGACAGCTCAGTGCATGTCTACCACACCTTCGTGTATCCGAGAGGAGCCTGGTTCAACGTGTCTGCAAGTGCCTGGAGCAGCCTGCTCTCCTGTCTAAAACCTCCCGTGGCCTGATGATTCCCCTCGCCTCTGAGGTGATGGCAAGGTCAGGCACCAGGAAACGGTGCAGACTTCTTTATGAATCTCATCTGCAGGCGCGGGGTTTTTCAACAAGCCCCCCACACACACATACAACACACACAGTGAATTGAAGCCATCTGCGTGCCTATGTGCACCCTGGAGGCAGTGGGCAGTGAACAGTGGGCAACTCCCCTGGCTCCTGGAGCTGCCTGACCAGCACCCAGGCAGAACAGCCCAGGTGGCCCAGGATCTGGGGAACACAACCTCTCAGCCTTGGCCCAGGGACTCAGCAGCCAGGACGAAGAAGCAAAGAAGAGCATCTGCTGGACCTGCTCAAGCTGAAGAGTCCCAGGGGCCCCTTTATGTAACCTTGAAAATGTACTATAATATCTAAGGTCCTAGCCTCTTCTTCTTCAAAAAAAATTGTTAATTTTCCTGGTCTCCTCCCATGTTTATTTTTCCAATTCAATCTTAATACCATTTTTCCAAAATAAAGATAATCCTGTTGAAATTTGATTGGAATGACATTGAATTAATAGATTTATTTAGGGAAAAATGTTCACTTTTCCAAAATTGAGTCTTTCTATTTAAGTTAGGGTATATTTTTCCAATTAAATAAAGCCTTGCTGTTCATGTGTTTTTAAAAACTTCATATTGGCTCTGACTTACCTCCCTCGAAAGCTCATTTGCCCAAAATCCTATAGACTCTTACTAAGGGAGTAATGTCTTACCTCTTTCTTGGTTTTGAGGTGAATTTCTTCCTACAGGGGGCCTCCTAGGTGCCTTAAATTAAACCAAAAGGCACTGGGACAAGCAGACACTCAAGGCGTCTTGGCCTTGTGACCTCCAACCTCGACTCCAGGTCCTGGAGCCTCCCTTATCTGGGTCCGCACCACACACTGGAAGGTCATCTCTGTTCCAAGGCCAGCTAGACAAAAACTGCCCCCTCACTTTTCCCAGGTCAGTGGTTAGTGCCTCTGTGTCCCAGGAAGGAGAACCAAGGAAGATCAGTCCCCGTCCTTAAGACACACGGTTGGGGGTTAACTTGAAAGCAGTTGATCAGGCAGATTCTCCTCCCACCCCACTCTCAAACAACCCCTCTGCAGGGCCGGCTCCATGGGGACAACCTGTGCAGTGACACAGGCTCTCATGCTTAAATGGACCCTGTGTTTAGTTAATGCTCTCCTGCTACTGTCTTGGAATTCATACTTTTGAACAAAGTACCCCACAGTTTAATTTTGCACTGGGCCCAATGTGTTACAAAGTTGGTCCTGCTCTTCTGTGGAGGCTCAGAGGCTCAGAGATAGTAATGAACAGCTTGAATCACACTCAGAGGCAGCTGACATCCAAGCACAGGCATTTCTAGGTGCAAAGGGGGGTCCTGTATCCAGCAGCTGACAAAACCTCACTTCCACCTGCAAATAGGCCTGGCCCATAGACTTTTAAGGGGACACATCACAAGAAACTTGATGCTTCCTTCCTCGGTTCCTCTTCCCTGCCTGTCCCCGGGGTCCAAGCTGTAACAACCCACTTAGCGAATCCTCAGCAAACCTTGCTGGCTGTCGTCTGGATTAGCTCAGGCACAGGCCTGCTCAATGTTTCCTGAGCTTAGACCCCAGGAGTGAGGAAGCAGCCTGCATTATCTCTGCGGACTTCTGCCTCTCTCAAGAACTCCTGGGAGTCTGGGCCGGCAGGTGAGAGTACTTCCAGACCATTAGCAGGAGCACATCCGGTCTCCTGGGCCAGAGAAAGCCATCATGGTGGGAGAAGAGAAGGGCCTGTGCTCTTGGGCCATAATCCGTGAGGGTTACTTAATTGCCAAGCAGTACAGTCGGGAAGGAAGGAGTGGTGAGGCTCCAGTCCGGAAACCTCAGGGCCACATATGCCTATGAACTCTCAGGATCTCCCCTCCTTCCATGCCTTCAGCCAGGAGAATGAAGCCTACTTGGGCAATAAAGGTATCAGGGCCCTGCTGGGAGGATAGGGGCTCAGGGAATTCCCTATGGACATTCACTTATCTAGGAATTCTTTCCTCCTGAGGCCTGCCTTCGAGGATTCTGGAATCAAGAGAAGGAGTCATTTGTAATTTCCCAACTGGAGTAGTAGAAGGAAAATTTTAGCTATTTATTTAACTCCATCCATCCAATTATACATTCATCCCTTCATTAATTTAGCACTTACCGAATGCTTATTTAGGGATCAGTTCTGTTAAGTGCTATGAGGACTGTTGAGAATGGTAAAACTGCCAAAAAATGGTCTGACCTCCAGGAACTTAGAATCTAGATGTGGAGTCGAAATTAGCACACATGAAACAATCAGTGGAATATAATATGGTCAAGTGGAATATAGGATCAGTGCTAGATTATGTGATAAGACAATCAGCGCCGAAGTACACTTGAACAAATGTTTTCTGAAGGCACACTGTGTACCAGGTTGTGTTAGGTTCGAAGAGGTGTAAAGATAGATGAGACCTGTCCCTATACCGAAAACTCTCTGTTTGAGTTGGGTAAACACATGTCACTGGACAACTTGGATATGCATAAGGCATTGTGGAAGCACAGAGGAGGGCCACTGAGCCCAAGCCAAGTGATATGATGTCTGAGTCAGGCCAGCCACATAAAGGAAAGTTGGAAAGATGTTCTAGGTACAGAGAATGGTATAGGAAGATCGCATGGTCTGGTATGATTGAAAACTACAAGTAGGGACTTCTCAAAAGCAGGGAGAGGTGGGAAATGAGGTTAGTGAGTCAAATAGAGATTAGATCATGCAGAGCCTTGTGAAGGAAATCAACCTTGTCTTCGTTGATGGTGGAGATGACCAAAGGGTCTTTAATAGATAACTCCCATAGCTGGGAGGAGGATGGACTTGAGAGGAACAAGACTAGGGACAGGGAGACCAATTAAGAAGCAACAATAATGGTCCACATGAAAAGTGATGGGGGCCTGCCTCAGAGCAGTGGTAGTCAGGACGGAGAAGAAATGAGAGATCTTACTGTTCTCACAGCATGGAATGCATTTTCCTATTCTTTTATTACCCAGTTAGTCCCATGCATCCTTCAGATCTCAGTTTCTTTGAGCTGCCTTCCCTACCCCCAGACTCGGGCAGGTCCCCCTACTGTACCAGAGCATAGCTCTAGGTACCTCCACTCAATATTTTTTCCAGTTATCATTCTAGGCTTATTCGATTAATGTCCAAGTTCCTCGTTAAGATTGGGTGTCAGTCCATTCAGGATGCTATAACAAAAATACCATAGATTGGGTGGCTTAAGTAACAAACAATTATTGCTCACAGTTACGGAGGCCAGGAAATCTAAGACCAAGGTGTTGGCAGATTCTGTGTCTGATGAGGACCTGCTTCCTGGTTCATGGATGGCTGTCTCTTGTTGTGTCCTTACATGGTGGAAAGCCTTTTGGGGTCCTTTCCATAAGTGCACTAATCCTATTCTTGAGGGCTCTACCTCATGACCGAATTACCTACCAAAGGCCCTTCTTCCTAATACCATCACGTGGAGGATCAGACTTTCGATCTATGAATTTTAGGGGAACACAAACATTCAGTCCACAACAGACTATAAGCTCCATAGGGGTAGAAATCATGTCTGTCTTGCTCACTACTGTATGCTCAGCCTATAGGCAGAGTCTGGCACATAATAGAGACTCAATAAATATTTCTGGACTAAATGGATGAGAGATTTGACTGCTATTTGAAAGCTCTATAAGAATTCAGAAAACATCTCTGTGGGCTGGAAGAGCTGGTGTAGACAAGATATAAACACAGAAAAAGTTAAATAATAACGCAAGGCGATAACGCAACAGAGTGACAAAACAATATGTGAAACTTGTCAGGCAATCAGTACAAATAATGTGTTAAAGGAGGAAGAGTATATCAGCTATGATGTTTTTGTCAGCATGTAACAAAAACTTCAACTCCAATAGGCATTAATGTCAAGGGAGTTTATTGTCTCTCATAGCAGAGGTTCAGAGGAATGGCAGGCTCAGAGTGTTTGACATGGTCGCTCAGGAAGTCCTTTCCCTCAGCCCTGCCATCCTTGAGTGGGCTTCACCTCAGATTGGGTGGTAGGATGCCCACCGAAATTCCAAACGTGGACATATTCTACTGAAGAAGAGGAGACTATCTTCTTCCTGGGTCTCCTTCCCAGGAGCTCCCCAGCAATTTCTCCCATCATCTCACTGACCAGAACTGGGTCACGTGCCCATTACCAGGCTGACCACTGGGGTGGGGAGTAGGATTTCTCTGTGACTGGCTTAGACCAACCACAATCCACTCCTGGAGTTAAGATGGAGTCACTGTCCACTGAGTTCAAAAGAAGGAGTAAATACACCGTAGAAATCAGGATCTGCTAGACATTCATAAATGGGAAAATGGGTGTTGGCTAAAAATCAAGTGACCACTGCAGACCACCTCTTTGTCTACCATCTACTCACACCATTCATTCATCACGTACGAAGAGGTCGTTCTGTGTTGACATTGTCTAGAATAGTCTTGATAGAAGACGTAGGGTTTAAGTTAGGTCTTTAAAGAAGGGTAGGGCTTGTGTAGGTGGGGAACAGACAATGAGAAATGGGAACTTGGAGGTGGGAATTAGCCAGGTTTGCACCCAGAAAATGCCCCTCCAAGAGCTACGATTAAAGCCCAGGCAATTCTGTGTAGTGGAAAGAGCTGAACTTTGGTAGCAAAAAGGTTTAGGCTTACATCTTGGCTCTGCTACTCAAGTTTCTGAACCTCTTGGAGTCTCATTTTCCTTCTCAGTGAAGTGCGACGGAGGGTCTGCCTGCCTGGAATGTGATCAGAATCACAGCAGACTGTTTGGGACAGAACCTCGCACATAGAAAGTGCCCGGCACGTGTTTTTCTCCTACCTTCCTTCGTTGGAAAGGAAGGCTGTTCTAGAGAACACTTTGAGTTGCCAACACAAACTTCAGTCCTACTTACTGTGAAATAGAGAGGCAGCAGCCTATGCTCGGATGCCAAGACTTGAAGCAAGAGTTTTCATTCTCACTCGAGTCTTAGATGAATGTTGGGCCTCTTCTTGGCTTCTTTATTTCTAGCCCTTGACCCTTTTTGACAGAAACTTTGCAGAAATCCAGGTGAGAAACAGAGGGACTAATCCTGAGCCTTAGATGCAGAGGTGGAAAGAGGCGTCCATCCAAGTGCCTGGGTTGTCTAAGGGCCCCTCTAAGTACCTGACAACCCAAGGAGGTTAGAGCCCGTGCGGCAGGATCCTGGAGCCAATACAGACCCATGAGAGACCTGGAGAAAACGGTGGATGCTCTTATCACCAATGTACAGAGTCGTGTATACATATTATTGTGTATCACTGCGTACCACGTCCATGGGTTCTGGAACGCTCTGGGGTCTAAGGAAATGACCCCAGAATGAGAAGCCTTGAATTAGCAGGTTTGTTTAGGATGGTCCAGGCCTGCTTTTCGCAGGCAAAGGAAAAAAGAACGGGCTTCGCACGGGTTTAAAACCGCGTAGTGACCTACGGCTTCAGGGTGGGGATGCATACTGCTGGCTCCTTTGTTTCTGGCTTCACTCTCAGCCTCAGGCCTGGACACAGTTTGGAGGATGGACTGTGTGTCCCTGCAGACATTTGGAGCGTTTGGGTGATGCTGATGTTGGCTTAAGAGAAACCAGCTCTACGTGTTTTGAATGACAGGTTTTTTGTCCTGAGAGGATTAACTCCTTAAGAGCTCTTAAGAATCCAGGGACAGAGAGACAAAAAGAGAAGGGGTGTAGAAACAAGAGAAAGAATGGGACGGAGATTTAAAAAAAAAAAAAAGAAAGAAAGAAAGAAAAGCAAAGAAAAGAAAATCATCGGGCGAGCTGTCCCAGGAACTTCAACCGTTGCTGGAAGTGGGGGAGGGGCTGGTAGTCTGGGTGGGGTCCGGGAAGGGGCAGTTGGGGGGATTTACGGAAGCGACTTGGAAACCCTGCACAGCACTTACATAAAATTGAGAAAACATCAATTGTTCAGATCAAAGAATGGGGGAGGACTGCTTTCCGCAGTTTGAGAATCCCCAAACTGTTCCCAGCCTCCGGTCCACTGGCGCCGCCTCTGCGGGCCCCAGCTCCGCAGCCCCGCGGTCTGCAGAGGCCCAAGGACGCTCCCCGCCCAGCCCCAGGTGTTAGCGGGCGCGAGGACTGCACAGCGGCTCCTTAATGGAGCTCCCCAGGAGCCCAACTCGATAGCCTGCCTGCATTATTAATGCATTATGTCATCTTTCCTTGCACTTGCTCTCAGCTGCTGAAATTTTATAGAGCAGTATTATTAATTGAAGCAATTAGTGCTGGGGGTATCAGCACAGCCACGTCAGAGGGCTGGGGACATGCACGGCAAGGATCTCTTCCTCTTCAGTGCCCCCTTTCTCCCTCTCGCCCACCCTCTTCCCTGCGCCTCCCCACCCCCACGTCTCTTGTTTCTACTCTGCCACCACTTTCCTCTCTTTCTCTTCCAGTTCTTTCTCATTATTCCTCAAAAAAAAAAAAAAAAAAAACAACTCTGAGTACCCACTGCCCTTCCCAAGCTGAAACCTTTCACAGTTTCTCACCACTCTCCCAACACGGACAGACAGAATGACAGTGTCACTGTGGCTGACTCCAGCCTGTAGTCTCTCACCTGGGGAATTAGGGTGGAAAACCATCCCTCACTTTCTTATCTTGGCTTAGATCAGCTGATGGGGGTAGAGGGTGGCAGGTAGAAAAAGGAGGGGCTCACTACCTGTCAGACTCATCATTCATTCATTCTTCCTCTATGTGTACCCAGTCTTACAGTAGGTGCTGTGGAAATAAACAGATGACAGAGCTCAGCCCCCTGGGACTGGCATTGTAGCCAGGGAGACCAGACTGGCCCCTGAAACAATTAGAGCAAAATAGGGCACAGCAGAGGGTCTCAAAGGAGTGATCCCCAGAGATTACCCAGTTCCTCAGAGCACCCCCTATGGCCCAGATAATAAGAAGAAGGACCTAGAGAATCTAAGGGGCCATGAGGGATGAGAAAAGTGAGGTGTCTGCTAGTTGCAGGAGGGTGAGAGCAGGGGTAATTCAGAGGGAGAATGGAAGGAAGGTGCAGGCTGGGCAGGTAGAGAAGGGGGGCGGGACACCTGGATGGCTCCCCACCCATGAGAAGGAAGCTCTCAGTCCAGCCCAGCTGACGTTGAGACCTAGAAGCCACTGGAAAACCTGGCCAGAAGCCAGGTCACCAGGATACCAGGGCCCACGCCTCAGATCCTTTCATCGGGAATCAGAACCGACACCTGAGAGGCTGCAGGCTCAGGTTCCCTGCAAAATAAACAGACACCAGAATGGAGACATCTAGGATGAACAGTCACCTGCTGCCCCTCCCCTCACTCCCTGCTCCCCTCACAGCTCATTGGAACAAGTGCACCTTGCGTTACAGAAAAAGCCCTCCTTGGAAGTCTGGGGGCAAGTGGTCTGCTTGGGTACAGCAACTTTTAGTGGGAGTACGCTCTTAGTTTTAAACGTTTTTATTATGAAAAATTTCAAGTACACACTGAGAAAGAATAGAACAATAAACCCTCATATTACTGAAGCCCAGCTTCCGAAATGATCGCGTCATGGTCAATCTTCCCCCCAATTGTTTTTGGGGGGGCGGGAGCATGCCCTTTAATCATTTGTTAAATTTTCCCAATGTGCCAAGGCAGGGTTAGGGTGTTCATTGTTGACTCCTCCCAACAATTGGAGAAGTAGGGATAATTAAACAGGTGAGAGAAAGGTCACATGCAATGAATTACAGAGGCCCACAAATTACAAGGCCCCGACCTCCTTACCTTCCGATGGCACCCCTAGAAGACAAAGGCCAAAACGGGAAAAAAGATGAAAAGTGTTGGGCAAGGGGTGTTGACAGGCGCCCTATGGCCTGACCTCAGTTCCCTGAGCTCTGTTTACTACTTTCCCTGGCCTCGTGGTGTCCACTCCCCTCCTTCCAGGACCCTCATGCTGATCATCCTCACCCTGTACCCTCATTGAAACCTGCTCCAAGGAAAAAGGCTCAGGTTAGTGAATAAGCTACAGTTTCGCCTATAAATGCCCAATACGCTTTCTGCAGCAATGGGGATGTTCTATTCTGCGCTGTCCAATATGGCAGCCATAAGCCACATGTGGTTATTAAGCACTAAAAATGTGGCCCTGCATGTGGCCTTGAGTGCCAGGTAAAGAAGGCAGAACTTTGTTCTATGGGTGGGAGGGAATTATGGGAAGTGTCTGGCAAACAAATCCTTGATGGAAGCAGGGAGCCTTTATGGTTTTATTGCTTATTGGTTTGATTGCTACCATTGACTGATTATGGCCTTCTGGGTGGTAGACCCTGGTCTAAGCTCATGTACAATCTCATTTAGTTCTCATGTACAGCCCTGTGAGGTTGATGTTTTACCAATGGAGAGAGCTCGGTGATGGTAAGTGTCATTCAATTAGTGAGTGGTAGAGAGATTTGAATCCAGGTCTGTCTTAGTCCAAAGCCTTGAAACACTATGCAGTGCTGGCTTTAAGAAAATTCAGCTGCTATCAGGATATTAAAAAAGGATCAGAACAGGAGGACGGTGATGAAGTATCCTACACTGGTCTCCAGAAACAGTGCTGGCACTCGGAGCCTCTAAGTAAACCCTTACTCATTTAAATTGAATTGAGTGAACGTTCTAGAAAGTCCTTAATCCCAACCAGGCTGCTAGGAACTAAGTCTGGCACAAGCCTCTAAGAAACCTATTTTCACCAGGCAGGCTGAAGATCCAAAGCTCTTACAGGCTCACACATGGTTTACTGTCCATTAGAGCTGCTAACAAGCTGAGCTACTTGGCAGGGCTGTTCCCAGGGGCTGTGCCCAGGCCTAGGCTTGCCCAAAGGGGACAGGTGTGAAGCATTACTGTATGAAGGTGGCATTTCCACTGGCCCTATCCTAGGGCCCCGCCTTTCCCTAGGTTCTCTCTAGAGATGTGTGAGCTAATCTCCCCTACTGGGAAGAAGGACCTAGACCTGAGACCTGTAGGGCCCAAAGGCAAGGTTAAACCCAGAGATACAAAGTTCAAGGAAGCAGAAGAACCAAGAGGCACTCATCTCTTGAAAATCACTTTAAGTGACATTTGTCTTCACACCCTCTTGTGCCAGGGTTAGCCCCGTGACCTCTCCCAGCCTACCTTCATCAGAACTTTAGTTTCTCATTCTCCCCAGGTCCTCTTATCAGAAAACTTTCAGAAAATCTCATTTTTTTCTGAGATGTTAGGACATTAAATCCAATTCATTATAATCTTCTATCCCCCTCCTAGGAAAATTATATTCCAGGGTGGAATTCCAAGCCCTCCAGGTATGGGGAAATAGGGGCTGAGCTAAGATCTGTCTGTGGACAAGGCCAGTCGGGCTGATATTAAAGCAATTTGGAGAGCGTCTACAAGAAAACAACTCCACGTAGGCATATCAGATCAGAGGAGGTAAGTCCTTCAGTCTGCAAGTATTTCCTGAGTACCTCCTGTGTGCCCCATCATGCCAGCGGCTGAGAGGCAAACCGAGCAGTGAAAGAGGCAGCCAAGAGTCTAGGCACCAGGTGAAGGAGCTTTGAACTTAGTGACAGAAGACTTACCTGGGTTCGCATTTGAGCTCTACCACTGATGAGTTGTGTGATATTAGACAAATTATTGGCTTCTCTGAGCCTCCTTTCTAGTTTTCTTTGATTTGGGAGACAGAACAGAGTGGTGAAAAGCTTTAGCTTTGGCAACAGACAGATCTAGGTTTGAATTCTAGTTTTGTCACTCATTACTGGTGAGCCTTGGGAAAATTCCTTGATCTCTCTATGCCTCAGTTTCCTCATCTGGAAAATGGGAGTAGCAGTTCCACCTTGCATAGTGGTTGTAAGAATTAAATATAATAACACATATACAATGCTTAGTAGCACCTGAGATAGAATCTCAATATGTTAATTATTATATTAATCACTTCTTTCTCCAGGATTAAGTCAGAGGAAGAGGAAGAGAAAATGCTGGGGAATGGGCATCAGAAAAGAAGCTGGCTCAGTGGGAGAATCAGGCCAAACAAGTGTGCCTGGGCTCAGGACCCAGGGGACCCTACTCAGAAGCACTGTGCAATTGTGCACAGAGGTACCTGACTGAGGAAGCAAATAGGGATGGAAATTCCACCTAAACCCCAGTCCCTAGACAAGCTTTGTCTGCGCTGGATGCATCCTACACAGGGAACCTGCAAGCAACAGGACGAGGCCTGTCCTAGGGGTCAGGGCAGGTCAGCCTCTGGGAGAGCAGAGGTGGCAGAAGGAAGTCCTGCATCTTAAGGAGTCTCACCGCCATAGCAGCTGGTATTCCAGGGACAGGACTCAGCTGCAAAGACCTTGCATGGGAGGGCAGCTCAGTTCCCAGAGCAAGCCAGGCATTCAGGCAACACAGTAGTCAGCAGGCATAAAGCAAAGAGCCTTGCTTGATAATGGAAGGGACTATAAGGACAAGCCGGGCCCAGGCACAAAGTTGGCTCTGTCCTGGGTCACAGAGGATGAGCAATTAGGGCCTGAACTTGCTGGTGATGATGATGAAATGGGCAGGTTTTGATGCCAGAGGGGGCAAATTGTGGGAGCAGGAAGCCAGGCAGATCTTTACAAATGTTCTTCTAAATCCTTTGGCAATCTAATGCTCTTTATAATCTGTGACGCTGTGTGGTAGGATTCACTTCATTCCGGAGGGATGGCCGCCCAAATGGAATGGTGTTCGAAGCAAGGAGATGTTCCTCTGCCCAGAAATACTGCCTTCATAGTTCTCTGTGCTCCTCCTATTACTGTGTAATTACTTTGGATGAAGTCAAAGGTCACAAGCTCAAGTGCTACAGGAGCCAGGCAGTGGGATAAATGGGGGAAAGAGGCCAGATATAAAAATAGGAAGCAAGAAAGAGTGGCAGGGACTGCGGCAAACCAGGGAGTGAACGTTTCCTTTAAGAAGGACAGCTGCTACTCAGCTCAACCAATTCTTACCCAGTGCTAACGTACAACCAACAATTCCAATTCTTCTAATTTTCCACAAGAAGCCAGAAATCTACATTTTTACCTAAAATCTTCTGTTTTTAAATACCAGCAATTAAATTTTTTTCTTTTTATAAAACTCTTGAGGTTATCATGATGTTGACCAAACATACAACATTGGAGTACTACTCCAGTCTACTCTCTTTCTTGTCGTTGGGGTTCTTCTTTCTTGTTCCAGAGGCTCTGGGCATCTGAAGAGATGGGAAATATGGAAGAGAGCACAGAGAGCAAAGAAGAGGCGTAATGCTGAGAACAAACCTCTCTGACTTCACTATTTTGTCCCTCAGGACTCGCGCTGTGCCCAGCCTCCACCGGTGACAATCTGTAGACATGGGTTCTGGGAGACGGGAAGACAGCTCTGAGGCCAAGAGGTTTTGTCCTATGTGCCGTGGGCTGGTTACAGACTACAGGGTCCATGGCTTCCCTCTGTGAACCACCTCTTTCCTTTCCCCTCCTTCCTGAGCCAGCTCTTCTGGCCTCTGTCACTCTGTGGTAGTTTTTATAAGCCCCATCTTAACTGTGTGGGTTTTATTAGCTAGCTATTGCTTCTGTTGGAAAGGAAAAATAATCCTCCACCCTCCAAGGTTCTTCTAGCTGGACTAATAATCAAATTCACATAAGACAGATTAGTAGGAGAAAAACACATTAAAGTTTAATAACAGGTATACCTTCTATATACATGGAAGAAAACCAGGAACACTGGGTACCTTACCAAAATGGCAGAAGCCATTACCTTAAATACCACCTTCAGTTAAGACAAAAGATGATGAGGGGAGCAGAGTCAGTTATGTGCTTACCAGGAAACGCACAGAAAACATGGGTGAGATTGTTTTGAAGAGTTAAATCCATGTATTTTCCATTGATCGTGAAGGCAGGCCTGGTACCGTGAGGGAAACACCCTTACAGATAGATATTTCCCCTACAAATGTAAACGTCCTTTACAAAGAAAGAGTAACTTCTACTTGGTTTACAGAGCTTCTCCCATGTCTGTTGTTTCTTAAAATTAATTAGTCTAGAATGATCAATATTTATAAGAGGCATATTTTGGGGTTGCAAACCCTGTTCTCCTTCACATCTCATGACTCAACTCTGATCCTTTCAGTTATGGTTTCCACCTTGGGCTGAATGGACTCTGAAGAAACAATTAATAGAGCCGTCTACCCTCCCACACTGGGGAGAACACAGTGTCTCAGGGTGAGAGGGAGGGGTGTAGGTGTAAGGTTTGGCTTCAAAATAATAAATAAATCATAAGCATTGTTACCTAACTGAGAAACATGAGATTCAGAGGGACTTAGGTCCACTGTCAGAGATCATGGAGGTAGTAAAGGAGGCAGACTCACAACCAGGACCTTGGCATTTGTTTTATTATACTTTACAGTCAGGTTTACAGACAGCTTCCCAGAGGTCCCCTGCCCCCCTGGATCTTTCCATTTGGAAGAGTGTTTGAGACCAGACTACAGGCCTGTACTAGGAACTCTCCGGAGAATGCACAAGAAGTGCAAGAATGAGGTCTTTCAGACTGGCTGGTGAGAAGAGATACATGTGGAACATCACAGAAGAAAACAAGAGAGTGTCTGTCCATTTTTCCTTCGGTTCCACAGGCATTGATTGGGCTCTAATTGTGCGGCCTGCGCACAAACTGACCCCGGGGCCTATAACCCACTGGAGAGAAAAGACTTGGACTCTCCCATGTTAGAGCTGTAAGGCTGTAAGAGTCTCTTCAGATCATCTAATTATAAATAATTAGTTGTGTTTCTCTCTCTCTCTCTCTCTCTCTCTCTCTCTTTCTCTCTCTCTCCAGCATTTGAGAAGCCTGGTCCACTAATCAGATCAAGGTGGTCAAAAGTGGGAGGGGAAATCCTGAGGCCTCAATCCACTTGGTTCCCCTCCCTCCCTACTCCCTTCCATCAGAGCAATTTCTGAGGGACCCTCCTAAGAAAAACACTTCAAAATATCCCAAATCTGGTCCAACCCCTGAAAAATCCCAATTTTGGAAACTGAGACTCCAGGAGGTCAAATTACGTGCCCAAATTACTTACAAACTGTAGCTTCTGATTGCAGTGTAAACAAAAAAGGGGTATGTAATAAACCTGGCAAGCTATGGGGGAAGGGTGGGTAGGGGCACATGGCAGGCCTGACAAGCTCAGTGGCCAAAAGTAACCACACAGGATGGTCTGATCGTAAATTCCTAACTGGGCAGGCCACGGCAGCTAGTCACTCCCAGGCCTACAGATTCCTGAGCAAAGGTCAATCTTTACCTGAGGTGAGCTCCATCCACTTTTCTTACACATCTTAGATAATGTATCTTTGACATGTCAGAGTAATTTTCCTTTCTAGACCCCTTGAAAGCAGAACTGCGGGCACCAAAGCACAAGGTCTCCAGAATACGGGACCACAGAACCCCTCATTGTTATCTTGTTCCCTGCATACCATCTGTATGTGCTGTAAATGTTAATCATTAACTATCCTGTACTCACCTGTATAAAAGTATGTGTTTCTCCATTTCGCTTTTTATACAATCCTAAAGATTTCCCTGCTTTGCTTTCTCCAGCCTCCTTAATCTACTACCAGTGGATTTCAAGTAACCCTCCTTAAGTCTCCTCCTTTTATTCTAATGTATAAAATAAACTGCAAAATTTATTCTCCAGAGCATTTTCTCAATCCATTGAGATTTTGCTTCTGGGCATGTCCTCAAACTTTGGCTCAAATAAACTCTTATAAAACTTTTCTGTAGGTTTGGATGTTCTTTCGTGGACAATAGGCAGGTCTCTTTCCTTGGCCACTGTCATACAGTAGTGTAAACATGATGTCATGAAAAAGGGAAAGTAAGCAGTGGATCGCGGTGGGTAATGAGGGTGGGCAGAGAGAGTGCAGTATGGGTTGCAGTGGTCAGGGAGGCAGGAAACTTGAGTGGGCCTGATGGGTGGTTGAGAGGGGCAGAGACCGTCATTCAGGAAGGGGGCATGGGTCAAGCAGGTGTTAAATTCCAGAAGCTAGTAGATAAGAGGTATGATGCCAGTGGAAAACTGGGATGGAGCTGGGATCAGGTTTGATGTGGAAAGGCCTAGGGCGCAAGCTTCAGTTGGTGGTAGAGTTGGAGGGTTAACTTTTTTCCCTCCCAGTTCACCCAGTATAATCTGCTGATGGATCCCATGTATGGTTGGACTTCGGAAGCACAACAGAAGGCTGGAATCCCAGGCAGGCCCACGGATGAGTGAAAGTGATGTGTTAAATAAGTCTTAGGGCAGCTGGACTGCATTAAAAATGAATCAAGATGATGTTTGAATGAGAATAAGAATGCAGTGCTTGGAAAGAGGCACTCTAAGGGCTGCTAGAACAGGGTAGGACCACATCAGCCCCAGAGGCAAGCCCGTGGCTTCCAGCGTCTATTTAAATAGACACCGAAGAAAAGGCAGAGCCGGCTCTGGAGAATGGCCCTTTTGGGGGGCTTCTGCGAACCTTCATTCTCTTACCCATAAAATGGGTACAATCTCAACTTTATCTCCATCTTGGGGCTTCTGTAAGGAGCATATGAAATAAGGTTGAGAACCACTGAAGGGCTTTTACTAAGGCTGGAGTCAAAATTAAACATGCCTTCAGAGGTGGCAAATGGTGCATATCGGCCCTGAAGAAAAACAAGGGGTAGGCATTTGGATTAAAGATTCTAAAGCCTCATGCTGGCCAAACGAATGCATCTGCCTGACACCCTTGTCCCTAGCTTGCCCTCCCGAAACTAAGCTTTGGGCACATAATTGCTTAAGGTTTGAGCCTCCCAGTGAGACACACATTCTAAAAGAGGCCTCAAGAACTGCCCTATCAATTATGACAGCCACTAGCCACATGTGGCAATTTAAATTTAAAAATTAGTTCCAAAAAAATAAAAGTGAAAAATAAAAACGGGCTTTGATAACTCACTACCTCCTAAAGGGTGAAACTACCAAGCTCATCTTGCATCTGCCTAGGACTACAGGTCTAATAGGGGAGAGCATAAGGCTCTTCCGAGATTGTCAGGTCTTCCACTGTGTGAGTGGCTGAGAGCAGAAATTTCTGAACCCTAAGAGAGATGGCAAGCATAAGAGAACTGAGGGAGACATTCTGAGACAGTGAGGACCACAGGGTACCCCTCAAACAGCATGATGGAGGGAGCCACTCCTATCAGGAAGGCAGGATAGCAAAGTCATTAAGAAGACATCTTCTTGGACTGGAATCCCAGCTCCTCCACTACTAGCTGTGTGACTTTGGCGTTACATAATCTCTCAGTTTCTTCATAGGTAAAATGGGAATGGAGTCTGGCACGGAGTGTTAGCTAGTCGTAGTAGTAGCGTCAGTAATATTTGATCATTTGTATCGAGGCCTTGGAGGTGTGAATAAGGCCAGTTCACCACAGGCACCGCCTTGCTGTCTATTCGGTGTACTTGATCCTCCCCAACCCTCCCCACACACCCCCTAGATTTTCCATCATGGTGCCTGTTGAACACTTAATTATTTGTTTCTTCAGTGTTAGGAGCCACTGCTGGGCCCTGTCACCAAGATCTTGTCCTGCCTTTGTCCCACCACAGAGCTCCCTCGGCTTTTCTAACACTGCCCTCCAGCACAATGCGTACTGTTCAGGCCAAGCAGGGCCCCAGGGTGCCTTTGGGGAAACAGCACAAGCTCCTCCTTGTGCAGGGAGGACAGAGATTGGCCCTCAAGGTTCACTTGACCCAAGACCAGTGCTAATCCAGCCATGAGTACCCCAAAAGGAAAGCATCCAGAGCCAAAGGCAAGTTGAGTCCATCAGATTCCCTCTCTCCAGAATTTGAATAAAGGAAGATCGAAAGACCGGACAGCGGGTTAGCAACAGAGGCTGAAATTGAAAGGTGAGGGGACCAGTGAAGTGCACGATGGTCAAGTGAGAGCCGAAGAGAAGAGACAACAAATATTATGTACACAGTGAAAGAGCTGCACTGGGCCTAATGTCCCTGGGACTCTGGGCAGGGAGCTGAAGATCACTGGCTAGGGGAATAGACCAGCAGCTTTCAACCGTCCCTCCACACATGCTTGGCACTTGTCCAGAAATGCTGCTTCTTCTATCCTCACTAGTAGCATAGTAGGGGCTTGCAGGAAGTACATGCACAAAAGGCTCCATAAGTCCCTTTATGATTTGCTTGAACTGCTAATGAAAAGAAAAGCAGTCACCATTAAAATAAACAATTTGTGGTTGAAAATATCAGAAACAGACCATGGTACCCCTCAGCTGCCCAGCAGCTACTTTCTGATGGCCATGTGAGTGTCTGGGCCCAGGGCCCATCAAGTGATCTGTTCAGGTAGAAGGATGACCCCTTTCTCCTGCTTGCTACACAGTGTCCCTCTGTCAAAGAGAACTGGCTTCCTAGATAAAGATGGCACGCTTCAATCAATGTGATATGATGAACTAATAACAGAGTAGATCTCACCAAAACAAATGCTGGCTGAAAACGGGAGAGCCAACGTAGGTGGAAATTCTAACACCTTGAGCAAGTCTATTTACCTTTCCAGGCCTCAGATAACTTGTGTACAGAAAAGGAAAATTTGGAGTAGATCATTTCTCGGGCTCCTTGCGCTTTTCTCACTGATCCCACAGACCCTCAAGACACACCTCCTTCTTTACCCTATTAGCCTTGGCCCTCCTACAAGCTAATCTATTAAACAAACCACAGAAATCCTGCTCTTTATTGTTTTTCTCCCCCTTTTCTTCCTCTGACATAACAAAGGTCTGGGGTGGGATTCCTTAGCGGGGGTGTGGGGTAAGAACAGTTAATGGGTAGAAGCAGAGATAGGACCCAGCACTGAGCAACTGAGCTGGAAGGGCTGACATCAGAGGACTTGCTGTGCTCTTGCTTGTTATTTTTGACACCCTGCTTACATGGAAAGCTGGGTGAGGCAACCTAGCACATTGAACGGACCTCTGTGAAAACTGCAAACGAAAAATTGAAAAAAAAAACCCACGCATATAACAACAGCCACTTCCTAGTAAGCCTACACCTCCTCTGCTTGTGAAAAGAAGCCTGGCCCTGTTTGGGGGAGCATGAGTCCCTACCTACCTGGGCCCTGAGGCTCTGGGAACACAGAGGCCATTTTCATCCAGCCTTCAGAAGTTTCCTTTTGTGGCATTGCAGTGTTAAAAATATTCCTCCCTGAAGGTGCAACCGCGGCAGAGCAGATGTCCCTGACTGAGCACTTGGGAAGAAGCTATTAAAAGGCACGTAATTAGGTTGTCATCCTGGGGCCTCTGAGCCAGGCTTCCGAACACCATCTTTGTTGAAAGTTTTCCAGACGTCAAATATTTGCAGAACCCGATTTACCAAAAAGGCTTTTAATACCCAGCAGGACTGGGCTGTGTGCGGCAAAGGCAAAATGATGCTGTGGGCCAAGGTTGGCCTCAGGCCCTAAGACTTTTTTTTCAGGGTCCTTTCCCCATTTTGGGTCCCAGCTTTGTTCCCTAATTTCCTCTCCCCTCCTCCTCCACACACAACCTCCCATCACAATTTGCTCTTCAGAAAGGCTTGATCAGTCATTTACCGCTTAGCATGAAAGCGGGTAAGCCATTGAGCAACTCTCCCCTCTCCTGGAATGTGGGATTCATGCCTGAGCTCTGCACACTTTAGGGAACAAAAGGCTTTGTCTCCATTTATAAAAGAGATGGTAGACATTGTTGCAGAGGTGAGGAGGGCCTTCCTACTGACCCTGAAATTGCACTACAGGCCACCACCTATCATCTATGTATAGAGCCAGCTCTGATTCCAAGCTCCATTGTGTCTTGGAGGCATATCTGTTGTAATCACTCCCTTGCCTCCAGCTTGTTATATCCTGCAGGCTCATCTGTCCATCCATCTCATCGGTGGTTCATCTTGCTATGTATCTGACATTTATTGAGAGTCTCTGTGACTAGAAATGAGTGGAGTGGTAAAGAGAGTGACGAGCATCAGCAACCATGATCCTTGTCATGGATGGAAACAGCATAGCTGGAGAAAGACATTCATCAGATACATACAGAAATAAATGTATACAGAGGAGAAGGAAGTACATGGTGCTGTGAAGAAGAATCTGAAAACAGTTTTCTGAAACCCTCTGCAGTAGACAAACTTGTTATAGGCAGTGGAGAGATACCTACAAACAAATATCAGGCCAGGTTTTCTTTGGTGGCAAAGAGAGCGGTCCCCGGCCTCCTCCTCCTGGAGGCCTTTCCTAATATTTTTGGCCTGCTTTTTACCTTTTAGCAACATATCATGGTTATTTCCCCAGGTCGGGAAGTTATTATTTTATAGTATTAATTGTTCATGGCTATTTAATATTTCAAAGTAGAGAAAGCCACAGTTTCACCCAATGAATCCCCTGTTGTCAGACATTTAGCTTGTTTGCAATGTTTTGCAATCCTAAATAACGGTTTCCTGAATTAGCCTGCTTATATATTGTCTTTGCCCAATCCTTTGACTTTTGCTTGGGATAAATTCTGATACATGTTAATAAACGTGAGGGCCAGTTATATTAAACACAAGTTCTCTTACCTGCTGACCCTGCACACCCAGTCGGATCATAGTGCTCTTCCCACTGCACAGGGATCCCGCTGGGTCCTCATCCATAAACTGAGCTTGGAGGAAGGGATGGAAGGTATCTCAGCAGGAAAGAACCTAAATGAGCAGTAGCTAGGTGCTGGATGGGGTGGAGGCTAGTGGGGCTCAATCAACATTTACCTCTTTCTCCACCTGTTCTTCCCCGTCATAATGAAATGAGTCTGCTGGTGAAGGGCTCTGCCCTGATGCTCGGCACTCCACTTGTGTCGACAGACTGAAAGTGAGAGGGACTAGGACCTCCAGCAGTGAGCTCTCTGCAGGAGCTTCCTCTGGAAAGCTCACAGTCCCCAGAAGAAATGATGGGCTGCCTGGAATATATGTCAAAAGAGAGATCCCCCAGAGGAGACAAAGCTGAGAAATAGGAGACCAATTTGTGGTTTAGAGTTTGTTACAGATGTGTTACATACATCATCTAATCACTCTCGGCCTCTGTTTCTCCAACCATCACAAGGAGTCAATCCTCTTTTATCCCTACTTGACTGGGGTGATGCAAAGATGAAGGAAATAAATATATCAACTTAAAATGAACTATCAACATGAAAGTGTTTGGGAATAAATAGGTTGAAAAGAAACCAATTGAATAAGGCGTAGAGTAAAAGTGGGCTTTGTATTTTGTTCACTACTGCATTGCCAGGGCCTAGAACTGTGCCTGGCACATAATAGGCACTCAGTACATATTTGTAAAACGAACGAATAAACACATTCGCACCCGCTCTGTCCCTGACGCCATACTAGGTGCTTCATAGACATATCCTACTTAGCCCTCACAAACAGCCCTTTACCACAGGGGTAGGAAAAGGCTCCCATTTTGCAGATATGGAAGCTGAAGTTCAGACTGTTTAAGTAACTTCTAAGCATCATACAGCTAGTGTTTGACAGGATTTGAATTTGTATGTAAATTCTTCCAATGCCATTCCCCCAACTCTTCCTGTTATATGTTGCAGGAGGAAAATGGTTCTAATGTAACTGTGCATGAAATGAGATCACCCTCGTTGAAAGCTGAAGCGCCTAGCATGCAGTCAGGGCTCGATGAATGTGATCTATTCTTGTAGTACTCTATTTATTAGTTCATACTTTTTTAATAACCACATTGTGAGAACCTCAAGGGCAAGTGTCATTCTTCTCCACAAGGCTGGGCAGAGTAGTTGACTAAACAGCATTATTTTATGATGATCAGAAAGTGGAAACAGAATTGCTTCCTTTAAGGCAGGGCTTTGTGCTTTGCGGACAACGCTGGTCTGACCGTGACTTTAATGGGAAGCGAGAGTAAGCCATGACCTTGGAACCCTGGTGGTCAGCAAGGAACCAGATCCAGACACAAAGGAAAAGAGCAGCAAACCAGCAGCGGAACTCCCAGGGCCTCGGCTCTGACCCTCCACTGACACCAGGCGGCCATTCTAACAGCCTCTGGCCACGCCCCCACGGCCTGCACTCTGATAGGCTCGGCGTACCAGGAGTGGGCGGGCCTTGGAGAGAATTTAGCCCAATCTTCAGGCTCCACACTTGCTGCCTGGGACTAGCTGGTGCTAGAGGCGATTTGACTCTGGAACTGAAGAAGTCAGGGAAGGTTACTGGAAAATTTCCCTCCCCTGCCCCGCCCAGAAGCAATGCAGGAAAAGAGACTTAGCCTTTCAGTCTCTGGCTTTGCCTTTCATCTACAAAATAGAACAATAGTCACTTTTCCATTGGGTTGTACAAATTACATAAAATATAACATGGAAAAGTGCTCAACACAGGTATCTCTTTGCAAGTGCTCAAAAAAAATCAGTTGCCTGTACATAGCAATGTGCCTGAGGGCAGGAACTATATCTGAATTACAGCTGGCCCCAGTACCCTGGCACTTTGAATCGTTCATATAATGATTGTTGAATGAATGAATGCCTAAAAAGCTAGAATCCCTCCATTAATGCTTCATCTCTTCTGATAAACCTTGCCTGTTTAAGTCTCTCTCAAAAATCTCTAGGTTTACCACCCTGTTTCTCCCCCCCGCGTCCCTTCCAGAAAGGCGTGGGACAACTGAGGAGGAAAAGGAGCACTTTTGTAACAAAGACAAAGTCATGGCGTTACCAGCCCCTCCCGGCTACTTGCACCCTCATTCTGGACCTTCTTGCGCCAGGATGCTAGGACAGCAGGCTTTGGCCTGCTGGGGGCTATATGAAAGACACTAAATATAGAGCATCAGGCTACCTGTGAGGATCTGAGATGGGCTGAGTTGTCCTTAGGGATGAAGGGATGTGTTCCCAGGTTAGAATTAGGGAATGAATGATTTAGAGGAGTGGTTAGAATTTGGGTGTTAAGATTAGAGTTCAGAAATCAACTGGAGTTAGGATTTGGTAATTAGTTACCACTGAATTGCTGAATGAGAAATGGAAAGCTGCTAGTGGCCCATACAGTGAGGGCCATCACTATGATCTGAAATTTAAACTGTTTTATTCCAGGGATCTGCCTTCTTCCTTATTGGGAACCAGAGACTTCTCTCCTCTGCCTGTCTCCTCAACAGGCCTGGGTGTACCTGCAGATGGAGCAGGCGGAGCATCTACTACACACCAGATATAGAGTCTAGCATATAGGGTCCCAAAGGTGTTGCAGGACAGAGGCCCTCACAATGAAGCTGAGAAGACCAGGGTGTGAGTGACTTGGTCTAGGTGCACCCTTGCCATAGTCCCATGATTTGGGGGAAAACTTAAATCTCTTAGCCTCAGCTTTCCTATCTGGCAAATGGACCTAACTTTGGAGGGCTGTTTGGGAAACCTTAAATGATCATGGAAGTAAAGGACTTTGAAGTAATCATGCTTTCTGGCAGAGTAAGTTGTTCCAAAGTGAACTATTAGGCAAAGTCTGAGCACTTCACCCTCAGGAAAGGCTGACGGTTCTCCTCCTCCCTATGAAATCTCAGGTTTTCCTGCTCTTACCACACCCATCCAGTCTTGCCCAGGACCCTTTCCAGCAGAGACTTATGCCTCCAAACAGGAACTGACAAAGAAACAACTCATACCCAAAGCTTTCCCAATTCCTAGTACTACCACCACACACACACACACACACACACACACACACACACACACCACCCAGCCCTGGAGCTGCAGTATGACCAATCCTAATAGTCACCTGGATAAAGTATGGACGCAACAAATATTTACCAAGTGAATGAATGAATGAGTGAGTGGCTCCATGAATAGTCAGACACTCCCTTCGAGAATGAGACTGCTTCCTCATCCAGGATTCTGAGTACTCTCAAAGAAAGTCATTTGAGACTTTCCTACTGAGTGCTCCACGATAGAGCCATGCCCTCTACTTTTCCTCAAGCCCCATGTGTCTTCTTTTCTTCCCAACTTCACTGTGTCCTAGACTCCACTGGGACCATATATGCTAGGCTCTATACCTGGTGTGCAGTAGATGCTCAATAAATGTGAGGTGAATTGAAGGGAAAAATAGAAAGACAAATGAGATTTGGACCCTGCCTTCCAAACGTTTACAATTTAATGGGAAAGAAACAATAGGTAGATAAGTACTATATGACAAAGCACCATAGGTGACTGGTACCCAAAAAAAAGGGCAAAGGAGTGTAGGTTATAGGTCAGAGCTGGGAAAACTTACTATAAACTGAAAAAGTCTGGGGATGCTTCCTCAAAGCAGGGAATGGGATTTGAGGTTGGATCTTGAAGGAAGAGAAAGATTTGGAGGCAAGTAGGTGTTGCTGAGAGGGAAAAGGGATGGGCAGCTCTCAGGAAGAAGGTCAGTTCAACTTATATTCAGAAGATTGAGGTGGTAGCTGGAGAGCAGATTCAGGCAGAAGAGTGTGCCATGTGTAGGTTGGGGCAAAACCGTACAGAGCTTTGAAAGCTAGAAGGGATTTGGATCAGGTTGCTAGTGAGGGTTTTTGAGCAGTGGCAGGAAGTGAAATGGATGCTGGGAGATGTGGGAAGATGGTCTTGGGGAGAGAGACAGCTAAGGAGCAAGGTGAGTGTGGCAAACCCTGCTGGGAGGTAATATGCCAGCACAGGACTGGCCGGAGCCAGGTCTTAGGCACACCTACTGCTTCCATTTCATTCATTCATTCATTCAAATATTGATTAGCCCCCACCACGTGCCAGACCCTGCAGAAGTAAACATTACATAAGCCTTCCCTCCTTTCCTAGGGCACTGGGCTCTACTCCTGGTCCCCACCCGAGCACCCAGCCCAAAGGCTTGAGGCCACAAGGAAAGCTGGGGTGAAATCAGCTCGGTCCTCTCTCACACCTATGGCTTCTTTCTACAAAACCTCTAATCCTCACGGTCCGGGTCCCAGGCCTACGTTCACCTGACCATGCCCCACCTGATCACCACCCTTCCCACGGGCCACACTCGAAGGGAAGCAACTGCGGGAGGAGAGGGTTGGCCTATGGAGGGTGTGGCGCGTATGGGGTGGCCTGGGGGCCCGGGACTACATTGACCGGAAAGGACTGAGGCTGCCGCCGGAAAGGGGGCATGGTGATGGCTGAGGAATTGCCTAGGAAGGCGCTTCCTGACCGCGCCCACATGCGCCCAGAGACTAGGCCAGCGATTCCGCAGCTGGGCGCGGGACTGAACCGACGGGGGGAGGGCGAGCCAGGGCCGGAAGCGGGGCTCGGGGCGAGCCGAGTGGGTCCTCTGCGCCCTCTGCCGAGCGCGGGCCTCCACTGCACGCGGCGCCGCTGCCCTCCCTGCTCGCCAGGGCCCGCATCCCGGCGCTGGGCTTGCCGGGGCAACTCTGCTCGGCGCCTCTCAGTCAGTGTCTCCGCGTTCCTCCCGGGAGGACGCGAGGTGGGAACAGAAGCCTCTTTTGTAAGGAGAATAGAGGCGCTCCTGGAAGTCCCCTCCCCTAGGGCACGTTAGGGGCCGGCCTTCCCTGGTGCCTGAAATTCCACCATTAGAGAGATTCTTTGGACGGATAGCATAGAGGGGTGAAGAGGTGCAGTCTTCAAATTTTATTGGATATTTTAACTGCGAGGATATACCAAATGTGCTGGGAAGGGGCCTGGAAGGAGTAGGTAGTCAAAGTCTTTCATTCCTTCTCTCAGACAAGCTTTTATTAGTGCTTATTTGTCAGGGCGATCCTGAAGGTGACTCAGAACCAACAGTCATTCAGACAAGAGTGCTGGAGTTGTGAAAGGCTAGTTTTTCCTGCCATGCTTTGCCTTTTATTAATCATTGGAGGACTGAGGCTCCCTCCTCCAGGAAGTCTGCCTTGACTTTTTGGGTGAACTGTTACAGGAAAGATCAGTGTCTCTCAGCTTAGCAGGCCAAGGTCTCTGTTTATTTCCCGTTCATTTTGTCTGGTCTCTCCCAGCTCATTCAGTGCCCAGGGCAGAAAATCCTCATCAGCTGGGGCCCTTCTCTAAGCAAAAAGAGAAGGAGAACTTAGATTAAAGGAAGTAGATGCTCACATTTCATGTTCGGTCAAGGACAAGTTCACATTGTCCTCCAAGGTAACTTGCATCTGGTCCCACATTACCGATGCCCTTCGTGAACACCCGCCATGGACAGTCTGTTTTCCAAAATGCAGCCAGGAAGTCACAGAAGATCATGAATGCTCTAAAATTTAAGTTAGATGGTCTCTCCTTTCCTCAAATCCCTGCAATGGCTCCCATCTCACTTGCAATAAAAGCTGAAGCTTCTACCTTGGCCTGAAGGTTCTAAGTTCTCCACACCTGCTATTTTTTTCTCCTATGGTACCTCTCCTAAGGTTCTTCCCATCACTCACCACACTGGTCATATTGGCCCCTGCTGCTGTCCCTTGAACATACAGACATACTCCCACCTTGGAACTTTTGCACTTGCTGTTCCCTCAGGTACCCACATGACCCACTCACTCACCTCCTTCTGGTCTCTATTTAAATGCCACCTTATCCAAAGAGGCTTTCCATCCTGTCTCAAATAACACTCTCCATAATTCTCTGTGCCCTTGGCCCCCTTGATTTTCTTCCAGCACTTATCACTACCTGACATATTGTATATTTGTTTATTTTGTATGTTGTCCGCCTCCCCAACAAGAATGTCAGCTCCAGGAGAACAGAGAACTTTATCAGTTTTGTTCTCTGTCCAGCACCTAGAAAACAGCCTGGCACATAGTCAGTGCTCAATAAATTTGTTAAATGACTGAATGAATGTGCCAGGCACTAAGCCAAGTACTGGGACAGGCCACAAATAAGGCTGGGCTCTTCCTCTTGAAGAACAGACTGGCAGACAGGCAAGTAATTAGAAACCAGAGGGATGAGTGTTGTGTATAAGTGCAGATGTATATAAAGCCTACATGAAGGCTCCAGGGAGGAAATAATTCACTCTGCCTGGAAATAAGAGGAAAGCATGAGTATGATATCACCAGGTGGCAGAGAAAGGGAAAAGGCATTTCAAGCAGTAAGAACACCAAGACCCAAGGCACAGAGGCCTGGACATATTTGACCTCTTCAGTGGCAAGTAGGCTGGCTGGTTGGAGTACAGGATTCATGGCAGGTGTGGCAGGAGGTAAGTTTGGAAAGATAGATTGAGGATGTATTATGAAGGAGCTTGTTAGAATGATGATGATTGACTCTATAAATTTCAGCTCTGTGCCAAGCCAATGGAGACATTTCAGGGCAAAGAGTCTGCTTCTAACCCCAGACACGGCACCATGGGAGCAGCCGTGCCCTGCTGCCTGGGGAAGGTCTTAGAACACTGCATGGTCTCCCCAAGGGGGCAGTCTCAGGTCTGACCACCCATGGGAGCATGCTGGTGGTTCTGCTTACCTTCCTGTAGCTGATCTCAGCAAGACCCTCAGTAAGGACCCTGCCCAGCTCCATGGAACCTGAGAGTCCTAGGCCATGTCTTTGTAGCCTGATCTTGAAGAGTCCAAGTTTCAAAATGTCCTTATTTTGCAATCTGTCTCAAAAGGGTGGGGAGCGGAAAAATTATAGACAGCAACCACCAAGGGATCGTGGCTTAATATAACTGGTGACCTGGGAGACGACAGAGGCAGAAAATAATTTCCCTCTCGGACTAAGGGACCAAGAAGGCCCCTCACAGCTGATTCAAAATAAAGAATATTTCTTCAAGCAAAGGGAGAGCATTTGTATGTCTGTGGAATAAGAAGATTCTTTTCTGTCACTCCCTCCATGGTTATGTTGCTCTTCCCTCCTCCCTTCCTGCTCCTGTCCACCTGTGCCCTCAGTCCTTCCCCTCTTGGCATTTTCTTTCTTTACTTTTACTCTTTCCCATTTCTCCTTCCACCCTGCCCACTTTCCTGCTTTCCTCTCCTCCTCTCCCTCTCTCTATTCCTGCAGCTTAAGCACAAGATAGATATTTAAAACTGTAAAAAGACAATTTTTAAAAGGTAAAATCATGACTTTTAATGCAAATATAAAATGAACACATGAGTTTGACTCCATTTAACTCATTAATTAATGAGGAACAGTAAGATGTTACAGCCAGTTCACATATACAGGCAACTGGGAAAGTAGGAAGGAATTTGCTAGGAAATGCTGAACTGGCATCTTCGTTTGCCTTACTATGAGCAGGAATACTGTGTCTCAGCATCAGCCCTCCACAAGCCAACTTCTGTCTCTACAGAGATGCAACCTCGTCAATGACAATAAAAGGCCACAGATCCCTGTAGAATCCAACAACTCAGGAAGGGTCCTCTAGTCTAGACAACCCCTGAATTTTGTTGAAAGGGCACCCAAGGATCATTGCCCATTTCAGAGTCTTTCACAATTTTGCTTGATGAGACCTTGGAAGAGTACAGGAAAGACTGGTGGGAGCGGTTCATTTTTACAAGTCTCCAAACAGGTTTAAAGGTGGAAATGGATTGTGACCCAGAGGCTGTGTTCCAAGGCAGGAGCCGGGATGAGAGGAATGGTTACCTGGCTCTGATCAAAGCTGTAGCTGATGGGGCAGGTGACAACTAGCCAACACTCCATAAAGCCTCCTCCTCCTCCTGCCATCATCCTTCAGCCTTGGAGACACAAGGAAGATCAGGGCAAGGCTGGGGGAAACCTACCCCACATGTGACCGGAACACTGGAGGCCTTGAGCATGAAGGTGGCCATGGGTCTCCTAGAACCAGTCTCGCTAACCTGTCAAGCTTTCAGGTCCATCTTCCGGGTCTGTGGCAGCCACTCACTTGGACCGTGTGCGACCCTGTTGCCCACTCCCAGGCTCCATCCTACTTTTTGTTGTCTCTCCCCAGATTTGGCCTTCCTGGACCTCTGCAGTTGCGCAGAGAACAACAAGAAGCATTTCCAAGGTGCTCCTTCTGACACGATATGTGAACTTGCGAGCATTAAGCAGCAAAGTGTTCCCTGAAGGCTGCTGAGCATGAGCCCTGGCTGAGATGCTTGGCAGATGCTGGGGTGATGGTTAAGGAGAGGGTGAGTGGGGGTAACATTTGCAAAGAAGATATGAGCCCTGCTTTCAGAGAATTTCTAATCCAACTTGAGAGGCCAAATACCAAATACCCAAGAGCCCCCGCAACTGGTAGCCAGGGGCAGTGTGTGAGGAAAGGAATGTTAGGGCGGGAGGCAGATGGCAAGCTCCTACATAATCCCTCAGCCCCTCGAAAGAAAGGGCAGCTGCCTTCCTCCCCTGTACTCAGTACAAGTGTCCGATAGAGAGGGCCTCCAGCTGGACCTGAGCCCCCAGCCCCCACCCCTGCAGAAGAGAGAACTGTTCAGCCTCAAGGTAGAAACCTCAGGTGATTAATCAAAGGATGAAAAGTGTTTCTAGGATGCGGAGGTAGGGCAGGTAATGGAAACTGTTCCACCAAACAAAGGGCCTTGGGGCAGGGCTTAGGACCCAGGGACAGATACTCAGGTTTGGGTGTTTTGACTACTCCAGTAGCTATGCGATTCAGAGCAAATAATTTTTCAGCTCATCTGTCAACAAGGGGGCTGTACTCCTGATGTATATATGTATGTATGTATTTAATATTTTTATTATGGTAAAATATACATAATATAAAATTCACCATATTAATCAATTTTAAGTGTACAGTTCAGTGGCATTGGGTACTTTTACACTGTTATGCAACCATCACCACTATTCATCTCCAGAGTTTTTTCATCATCCCAAATTGACACTCTGCAGTCATTTAAATAGTAACTCCCATCACTCCCAGCTCCCTGGTAACCACCACTATGCTCTGTCTCTACAAGTTTGACTACTCTAGATACATCATGTGAGTGAAATCATATGATATTTGTCCTTTTATGTCTGACTGATTTCACTTAGCATAATGCTTCAAAGTCCGTCTATGTTGTAGCATGTTCCGA
The DNA here is from genome assembly GCF_004115265.2 of Rhinolophus ferrumequinum. Lineage (NCBI taxonomy): Eukaryota > Metazoa > Chordata > Mammalia > Chiroptera > Rhinolophidae > Rhinolophus > Rhinolophus ferrumequinum. Next base: position 38,497,503 of record NC_046296.1, on the reverse strand, counting down.
ATTTCATTGCTCTGTGGCTGAATAATATTCAATTAGTATGGAAATACCAAATGTTGTTGATCCATTCATCCATTGACGAACAGTTTGGGTTGTGAATAGTGCTTTGGCTATTGTGAATAATGCTGTTATGGACACAAGTGTACAAATATCTCTTTCAATCCCTGCTTTTAATTCTTTTATATAATATATACCCAGAAGGGGAATTATTGAATCAAGTGGCAATTTTATGTTTAATTTTTTGAGGAGCCACTATACTGTTTTTCAAAGTGGCTTCTCTATTGCTACATTCTCACGAGTAATGCACAAACTTTCCATTTTCTCCATATCCTTACTGACACTTTTTTTGTTTTTCTGATGATAGCCATCCTAATGGATGTGAAGTGATATCTCCTTGAGAGTTTGATTTGTGTTTCCTTCATGATTAGGATGTTGAGCATCTTTCCATGCTCTTATTGGCCATTTGTGTGTCTTCTTTGGAGATATGTCTATTCAGGTCCTTTGCCCATTTTTGAATTGGGTTGTTTGGGTTTTATTGTTGATTTAGGAGCTCTTTATATATACTCCAGTTATGAATTTCTTATCAGATAGGTAATTTGCAAATATTTTCTCCCATTCTGCAGTCTGCCTTTCTACTCTGTTGATCCACAAAATTTTTAATTTTGGTGAAGTCTAGTTTGTTTATTTTTTCTTTTGTTACCTGTGCCTTTCTTGTCATATCCAAGAAATCATTGCCAAATCCAAGGTCATGAGGCATTTCCCTTATGTTTTCTTTTAAGAGTTTCATAGTTTTAGATCTTATGTTTACATTTGATCCATTTTGAGTTAATTTTTGTATATGGTTAGATAAGGGTCCAAATCATATTTTTGCACGTGAATATCCAGTTTTCCTGACACCATTTGTTGAATCACTGATTTTTAAGATCCTGTATCAGTTAGGAATTTTGTTCAACTTCAAGAAACAGAAACTGACTGCAGTAGCTTAAACACACAAGTTTTCATTATCTAACATAAAAGAAGTCCATGGGTAGGCTGTTCTCAGCTGCTAGGAAGGCTTCATGGGGATCCAGACTCCTTCTGTCTTCCTCTTCTGCCATTCATGGCTTCCATTCTAGATCTACTATGGCTGCCGGAACTCCAGCCAAAACCTGTGCATTACAAGCAGCAGGAAAGAGGAAGGGGAGGGATAAAAAGGTGATACTCCCTTTAAGGAACCTAAATCCTGAAGACTTTCATTTAAATTTCATTGGCCAAATCTCAGTCATGTAGGGGAGCAAAATTTGCTATCCCAAAATATGTCTCTTTGACATAAGGATTATTTTAGGCTGATTATTTTTAAGAAACAGAAAAACACTCAGGAAGTGTTTCTTTTTACCTCCTCCTTTACTGCCTGAAAGAATTTAGATGGGAACCTATTGCAGGTAGAGAACTATTATCAGAGATAAATTGCAAAGAATATGGTGAGGTGTGGTGGACTGGGGGGAGTTCAGCAGGGCCTGGAGATCAAAGTCCTCTGTGTCTCATTGTCTCTGCATAGCAACTGCAAACATTTGTTTAGGGAACATTTGCTTTTCCCACCTGCCTGTGAATTGCCTTCCTTCCCTGTAAAACCCCAACCCCTACCCCCTTCTCCTTAGCTCAGGGAGACAGGAAAGTATCAGTTGCCTGTCTTTGACCCTCTCATGTGTATGTGAGGCCCCTGTATGTATGCAATTAAATTTATTTTCTCCTTTTACTCTGTTTTATGTTAATTCAATTATTAGACCAGTCAGAGGAACGTAGAGGGTCGCCCGGTTGGCTCAGATGGTCACAGCATGAGCCATCTGAAAAACAGGGTTGCCGGTTCGATTCCCACATGGGCCAGTGAGCTGCGCCCTCCACAACTAGATTGAAGACAACGAGCTGCCACTGAGCTTCTGGAGGGGCGGCTGGATGGCTCAGTTTGTTAGAGCGTGAGCTCTCAACAAGGAGGTGATTGGTTCAATTCCCACCATGGGATGATGGACTGCGCACCCTGCAACTAAAGATTGAAAATGGTGACTGGACTTGGAGCTGAGCTGTGCCCTCCACAACTAGATTGAAGGACAACGACTTGGAGCTGATGGGCCCTGGAGAAACCCACTGTTCCCCAATATTCCCCAATAAAATTAAAAAAAGAAGAAGAAGAAGAACCTAGAAGGGTAAAATAAGTTTTTTTTTTCCTTCCCTATTGCCACAAAGCTGCACAGGAATCTGGGGAATATAGACTTTCCTCTGGGTACATTGCCATCCCAAATGAAATCAGGACACTGTTACCAAGGAGGAAAGGGGAAAGGAATGTTGGCTTAAAAAGCTAGCAGCCTCTCTGCTTTGGGTACCTTATACATCTGAAATTCTGTGGCATTCTGTCTCTCGGAGAAGAAAATGGTTGCAAAGTGCTTAGCTAAATGCCTTGCTGAGGTTACGCACTCAAAAAATGTTAACTTTTTCGTTTTTTTTTTAATTACTCTGTGATCTCAAAAAGGCCTGTTCCAGCCCCCAGGGAGAGCTAGGAAGAAGCCACAAATGTCCGTGCTGGCCATCTCAAAGCCCAGCCCGTTCTGGCAGTGGTGAGCGAACATGGCTTCTCTCCACTCAGAAGCATAAATGACTGCCAAACAGGTTCACTGACAGCAGACTTGTATTCAAGAGGACAAGGTAAAAAGAGAATGTACATGGCACTCAGGAGCTCCAGTTTCCTCTCTAAGCTTCTCTGGGCCACATTTCTTCCACCTTGAACTGAGGGCTTTGGCTTGAGGCTTTGCAAGGATCCCTGGGGTAGAAACCATGACCGGAGGAAGCGCCGGCCCTGAATGAGTCAAGAAATATTCAGGCAGGGGCTGCTTAGAGTACATCATGATGGGATCAAGCTTCACTATCTGGGAAGGCTTCTGAAAATTCCCAATCCAGAAGATGCAGTCGGGGAAAGGTTATTTGAATCTTGGCCCGCTCCCAGAGGTGCTCAGACCCCAAACATGCAACTAATCCAGAAGCCACAGGTAGAATGATCTTGAAGCTAAAGAAGCTTCAGAGTCTCCCACTTGCATGAGCCCCTTCCAAGACCTTGGAGAGCCCCAGGTCATGTGTTCACATTCTTTTTCTTAAGGAGAGTGTCCCCAAATTATATAAGCATGTAAAACTTGACCCTAGCCCTGCCAGATGCCCTGGGATTTGGAGCCATTATTATGGCAGGTGGAGGACTGACAAGTTCCCATTCTAATGAGATGGGTAATGCTCTGTGACAGAGAGCAGGTGGCTGCAACCTTGGTGGCTTGACATGTAACTTACTTATATCTGATTTAAAAAATACCACACACACCTTCATTTTTTAGTCAATCCTCCCCCACAGCCTGTGAGATAGACAGGACAGGTCTTATCACCTCTGATTTAGATGACAAAACTGAGGCTCAGAGAATCTAAGAGGACTTCTCAAGTTTGCAAGGCTGGCTGGAGACAGAAGCAGGACTCAAACCCAGGACTTCCTTATGACCAGTCCGGGGCTCTTCAGTTTCCTGATTCAGGACCAGACACAGTCATCCTAAAGCACAGAATAAAGAGATTCATTCCTCTGTCCCTGGAGAGGCACCCAGTGGCTTCCTGTGGCACGAACACCTCTGTCTTGGTTCTGATGACAAAGGAGGCACACGTGGACATAAAGTAGAAAACATAACTTGGAATCATAGGGTCAGAAAATCCAAGAACTTTGGGAATGGCAGGGTTTTTCCATTTTCCCCTTATATTCTTCCTGAACTTTGCATTCCTGCTCATAACACAAGTCATTTGGATCAGCTATATTTATACTAAATGTAAACAAAACTGCTCAACCACAGTATAGTTTAGTGGGTAATAATTTCTTTACAATATCCAGACAGGAAACAACAATTGGAGTTTTAGGGGCCCAACACACACACACACACACACACACACACACACACACCTCTCTGTGACAACTCTAGTCTCTCAAAGCCCAACTGTGTCGAAGAGGAATATCCAGCTCCCATCCCAAAATCCCAAATCTGAGCCAGATCCCAGACACAATTTGGCCTGCTTTACTGAGACAGCCCCACCCAAGAAACCTCAGGACCAATCTTACCAACTAAAACAATAGAGACAGAAAACAGCTGCAGAGTGAGCTGTCCAGATCCCTTCAGTTGCTTTAATCTAACAAGGCCACCTGGGACCCCAGCATAAATAGGACCAAGTCCCATGGCCACTTGAGAAGCTGTGGGTGTGGCTCCTTTGGGGCAGGGTTTCAAACCAAGGAGCAGTTTGAAGGAACCATGCTGAGCTTTCCGGTCTCACCTCAGAAGATGTGGTCTACATTCTCCATCCAGATCACCCAGGAGACTGAGATTTGTTGGAGGGTGGCTTTGCATGTTTCTACAACTTTCTAACTTCAAAACAGGGGCCCCACTCTAGTCTCCTATAATTTAGCAAAATGGGTTCTCTTCCAGCCCCTTCCTGATTTATAGATTCCAATCAAGCCTTTTCCTTTTTTTCTGATGGATGAGTCTGAATCTTTGACTCTCCTCAGGGGCTTTTTCCTCCCTCTGTCTAATTCTTGCTCATTCCCCTGGATCTTCTGAGAACAGGTACAGTATGCCTGTTTTGAGGTGTCACAATCAGGATTTAGTGTTTGTGTTGGGGGACCTAGAGGGGAATTCCAACTTAATTCAGTTGAAATTGCCCTTTATCTTATGGCTTATGTGGCAGCCTGCCTCCAAGATGGCCCCACAATGATTCTGCTCCTGATCGTCACACCCTGGTGTAGTCCTCTCCGTACTGTGTGCTGACCTCTGTGATCAGTAGGGTACTGTCGAGATGATGGAAAGTGACTTTTGAGGCTGGGTCGTAACAGACATTGCGGTTTCTGCCTTACACTGTTCTGAGTCAGTTGCTCTGGCAGAAGCCAGCTGCCATATTGGGAGGATACTCAAGCAGTCCTATGGGGAGGTCCACATGGTGAAGAATTGAGGCATTCTGCTAACGGCTAGCATGAACTTGCCATCTATGCGAGAGTTTTGAGGTAAGAGGATCTCACACACAGACACACAGAGAGAAGGCATCAAATAGAAAGGTGAGGAGGAGAAAGTTAAACTGCTCTGTATGCCAGCCCAATCAAGGAATATATAAAGCAAAAAATTCCTAATAACTGGACTGAACTGTCTGATATTAATTCCTGTGCTCTAGTCTTTTGAAGGGAGATGAAGATATCATTTGTTTCCATCTATTTAAAAGTAGTTAAGTGGATCAAACTCAGTATTGAATTTTACGGAGTTGTATTTTTTTCTCCTACAATTAGGAAAAAGGGGGAGAAGTTTGTCTACATGTTCTACATATGGAATATCTATGAGGGATACAAGAGATGGAGAAAATATGGTCTTTCTCTTTCAATAATTTATAGTCTAAATAGACAATCACCTCTAGTGGGAAGAAACGTCACAATTGCTAGGGGATAATGCATATGCTGTCATTGCTGCTGAAGTTATCTGGCTAGACCTTCCCATTTGAGTCTGAAATAAACTGTGCCTGTAAACTTCAATGGGAGGAACACTGTAAAACCCACATTTGCTTTCAACTTCTTAAATCTGTTGCCATTGCCATTTTATATGAAATGCTGAATTGTTGAACGTCATCATAACATTTAGTCATTTAGAAAACTGCAGTGGGAAACTCATGGTGACAGTGAATAGTTTTGATTTTGTTTTTGTTTTGTTTTGTTTTTTACGGAATCATTATTTTTCTTTTTTAAAAGCTGAGATATAATTCACATACCATAAAATTCACCATTTGAACTGTACAGCTCATTGGCTTGTAGTACAAGGTTGTACAATTATCACTACGATCTAATTCCAGGACATTCTTATCACCCCAACAAGAAACCCTGTGTCTGTTTGCAGTCACTTCCCATTGCTACTTTCCCTCAGCCTCTGGTAACCACTAATCTACTTTCTGTCTCTATAGATTTGCCTATTCTGGACATTTCATATAAATGTAATCATATAATATGTGGTCTTTTGTGATTGGCTTCCTTCACTTAGCAGGATGTTTTCAAGATTCATCCGTGTTGTAGCAAGGATTAGTACTTCATTCCTTTTTATTGCTGAATAATATTCCATTATATGGATATACTAAATTTTGTATATCCATTCATCAGTTGATAGTCACTTGGGATGTTTCTAGTGAGTAGTCTTTGAGGAAGCTTGATCTATGTTGTGTTCAAAGTGATTATAAATGATGTCTCCTGTCCCCTCTATCCTTGCCATAGAACTCCCCAGGAAATGGTATACTCTATTGTCACCATGCAGTAAAGTAGTGAATACTGTGTTCTGTAAAGACGAAATCAGCTACATAGCTCTGGACCTATCACAGGAAATTCCACGTCATACAATTCCCCCTTGGGCATTTTTTCTTGGTGTTCAGACAATGTAACTATTATCACAAGCCTACCCTGGTGAGCTTGCTAGAATTCCCTTCCAGCCCTGGCTTCTGCAGAGAAAGCCTTTTGTAGCCCTCCTGTTTCCAAGCTTATTGATAGCAAGTGTATTTTTACCCAATCATTTGAAACAAATGATGATCCTGTCCCAGCCTAGAAACGAAGTAGATGACGATTCATGACTAGCCACATGTGGAGCGTTATGTGTGAGCAGCAGAGCAAATATGACTGGGAAGGAGTCCTTTTAAGTGAAACCACTTTATTCATTCAGTCAGCCAGTCATTCTGTTCGTATTCAGCCCTTCTGTAGTCCTGGCCCTGTACCCGACACTGTTGGGGACAACACATATCACTTCCTCTTAAAAACCTTCTGGCCTGGACAGGGAGGCTGTGAAATATCACAGCAGCTGCTGACCAAAAAGCCCCAGCTTCTATGATATGGACGGCAAAGTGGCCTTGCACACAGAAGATAATAAAATATTATGTCAGTGAGACCTAAAGTCTGAACCCTCAAAGGGGAAAATAACTGCAAATAAGAGAAGTAATTTCTGGAGCGGCAGATGGCTCAGGTGGTTAGAGCACGAGCTCTCAACAACAAGGTTGCCGGATTGAAAACGGTGACCGGACTTGGAGCTGAGCTGCGCCCTCCACAACTAGATTGAAGGACAACGACTTGGAGCTGATGGGCCCCGGAGAAACACCCTGTTGCCCAATATTCCACAATAAAAATAAATAAAAAATTAGTAATTTCTTTACAAAATTACATCTCCAGTTCATTTACTAGGAAATTAATAAGAAACTAGGAAAAGCTGGGTGTGCCAGCTAAGCTATTACCTCTCAGCTCCCAACCCACTATTTATATTCTACTCTGTGATGATGGCTGGGATTGTACACAAACACTTTTCTCCTTTGCCAGCTGCTCCCTGACAGGCTGAACCGGTACTGGGTAATTGTGAGAGCCTGAAAGGCTGGAGTAGGGACATAAGGTTTGCTCCTTCCTGTCTATTCCTGATAGCATCACCCCAGCAACGCATTTTCACCTGGCAGTGGTAGGTCCTTCCAGGGAGTACCAGAATCACCTTCATTGCACCCCCTTCAGAGACACCAGCAGGGAGCAGGCAGCAGCCCCTCCTCAGAGGCTAAGTTCCAGCTCCACAGCACACCTCGTCCATGTTCTGAGCTTGAGTAATTCCAGCCTCTTTTGTGTTCCCTCAGCCCTAGGGGTGGTGGGAGCTTCTGGCAGTTGCTACATCTATGATAAGTTGATATTCTCTTTTTGCCTTGTCAGTTACCTTATTATAACTAGTTAACAATTACTTATTTTGAGCTACCTGTTAAAATAAACGGGTGGTTTCCATCTCCTAATGACCTCTGAACCCTGACTGACAGTGCATCCAGAAAAGCAGAGACCAATGTGCTGTCCAGGGGTGACCCCTCCCACTCTGGCCAGGAGAGGGCCTGGAGTGAGTGCAGGGAAGTCCACACCCTGCAGAAGAGAGCTCCAACCACAGCGGGTGAGCCAGGGTTAGAAAGACATTTCATTAAACAGGTAAGTTAAATTTTACAGATATAAATCCTGGGAAGGAATTAGGATTGAATGAATGCTGGGTAGACAGTATACAGCGCACTATAGCATCTTTGCATATATTAATACATCCTGTTCATATGTGGATAATACTTCAGATTCTCAGAAGTCATACTATTCCTTGTAGTGTCAATAGTTAAGAACACCTGGTATAGTCCCTTACGTATTCTTTTAATGTTTCTTTCAAAAGATTCCATTTTTGACCTATAGCTCTGCAAGTCTTTAGACAAAGTGAAAGGATAGCAGAAACCACTTGCTAATGACAAAACGGAATGCCTGGTTAATTTATTACAGTAACCAACAATTCCAGAATGAAGAGTGAACTCCTCTCTTGGGTGTAATACATAACCATTTCATAACAATTCTGGGGTAAGATTGTATCATGTTTTTTGAAGGCAAGGACCAATCTCAAGGTCCTTCTAATGCATCCAGTAAAGTGTATGTTATAATTGCCACTGGTAGGCAAGAGTTTTGTAAACATATGAAAAACTCTTAAAAATCAGTTTGTTGAGAGCTATCGTGTCAGTCATGTTCACCTGAACACAAGTATGCTTCTATCCATCCTGAGTGGTGAACAACCGCCACAGCAACACTTTACCTGTTCGTAACTAACTCAGGAGAGTTGCACTTCTCTTTTTTATTGACGGTTCTTTCCATATTGTGAGCTTGATAAACACAACAGCTTTCACTATCAGTTGAGCAATCAGAGCATGGAGATTACCAAATACACTTAGTTATTTCTAGCATCTTTCCTTTTATAAAGGAGGGAAGTAGACTTTTGGGGGCTACCAAACAGTATCTAGGAGGTGCCAAATAAGATTCATGTGCACAATATACCTTAACAGCTTTCTTCTGAATTCTAGGGGAAGGAAACATCAAAAAGAGTTTCAGAAGAGATGCGCACTCACTTCAGATAGAAGCATAGGTGCTTGAGAACAAGGAATAGTTGGACCTTGGTTATTGGGCTAACAAGAGTCACAGTGAAATACTTTTAAATAAATAGAGCAAAAGGTATCATCATGGTCATGATCACCATTATCATCTGGCAATACAACTCTTTCAGAAGTGAGGAGCTTTGTGTGCTCATTTTAATAGCACCAAAACATAACAGGCTCTCAAGGAAGAATATTCAGTTGATATAAAGCATCTCTATTATCTGGGCAGATTCCTCAACCGATAAATGAGTTTTTACTACCTTTGGTGAAAAGCAAACTAAAAACTCCAAGATCAGTATTGAACCATGCATCTTCTCTTCATCACATTTAGTTAATTTTGCTTATTCATGTATATGTGTATATATATATATTTAAACTTATATAATGATGTACAAAGTTAGATGAGAATATTAATTAAAGCTGTCAATCTTAGCTTTAAAATATATTTAGTCTTATATTCTAAGACAAAGTATATGCCATATTGAATTGACCTCTTTATCATGCTATATAAATTTTTTTAAAAGATAAAAGCTATGCTTGGTGACCCAGTACTTTTTTGTCTATCTCTTTGTGAATTTTAATTTTCTTAAAAATATTACAAGTAATTAGAAAGCACAGTCAGTAACCACAGATTGCCACGAAAAGTCAATTTGGTGAATGTAATCAATAATGTTGTAAAGATTTTGTAGGGTATCCGAGGGACACTTGTCTTGTTAGGGAGACCACCTCAAGGAAGATGTAGATGCCTGATCATTGCACTGTACACCTGAGGCTGAAGCTGAACAATAACGAATGTCAACTACAAGTTTATATATATAGTTACAAGAAGCGGAATACAGCATTAGGAATAGAGACAGTGGAAATGTAATGGCTGTGTGCGATGTCAGAGGGATAGTGGATGGGGGAAGGGCAGTTGACACAGTGTGAGGGACATAAATGATAAATGTCTAACTATTACATTGTTTTGTGCACCTGAAACTAAAAAAAAAGATTACAAGTAGACAAAGATTTCTAATTAACTGAATATTCTATAATATTATCCTAAGGTCTTAAAGTTGTGTGAAGATCTTGGAAATTATATTGAAGTGGCAATTATAAAATAACATAATCATTGCTGATATTAAAAATTTGTCAGAAAAATGACAATTAGAAATTTTCATGGACATTGAAAGTCAAGCAATGAAATCTAAAGGATTTGCATCATTGTCTGAAATCCACAAGAACCAACCCATTTCTTTTTCTTTTTTGTTAACACATTCACTGTTATAATTCAATTTAGTTAAATGCATATATTTGCCTTCTAAGAACCTTAAATATTTTATGGGAAAATGATCATTTGTCTAACCCATAAAACCATTATCAAAAAATTAGAAAGTTCAAATTAAGTAGGCTTTCCAAATAAAACAAAACTCTCCAAGTCTTACCTAAAATGATGTATCCATTTATATTATACTCCACACTGTGATAAAATCAAGATGAATCCATATAGCTGTTTTTGAACCAAAATTATTAAATCAATCTTATCTGTTCAAGGATTTACCTCTCTTAACAGCATTGGTGAACGCCATCCAGATGTAATTCTGCATTCATTTATCAAATATTAAAAATTCTTCATAGAAGTTTTCTTTAGTACTTTTTTAATGACTGTGTATTTACTTATTTTCTGTATTCATATGAAAAATGCTTTGGCACTTGAAGGCTTGATCCTGGACAGACTGCTCTCACAGGGTTGACTAATTCCTGGAGGAGCAAACACTCCTCTGCAAGCACACCTTTGATATACAAACCAACCAATTGAGTCCACACTCTGACCATCCCTTTCCTCAAACTCTAACGTGCCATACCAGTATTTCCCATGCCACAAATCAACCAGGGCCAGGTACCAGACAAGTAAGGACCACCTCTGCAACCCAGAGCTCACCAACATTATTCAAACCATCCAGTCCGAAATTTATTAAATGTACTACCCTGCTTCACCCATTCCTTCCTGCAAAACCCCCAATAAAGGCTCTGGGCCATGCTCCCCGTTTCCTGACCGACCCTGGTGCTTCCCCGTGTGGCCCTCCGTGGCATGCCCTGCCTCTCGTCTCTCGGGATCTGTGAGTATAAACTTCTTGGCATGATAATGATTTCCATGTCTGGATGTCTTACCATACTTGATTAAAACAAATCCTGGGTACGTTTTTAGAACAGACTGCTAATTGTTAGCTTAATGCCTATTTACATTTCTTTTCCTTCTCTGGAGATCCTTATAATGAATACAAATGACAGAGTTCTATGATCTGTTAACCGAGTCTCCCCCAGTGAAGCCAACCACAGATATAAAGAGCTACAATTACATACAGATCATCATAAATGGTCAATTACTTTTTCTCTGTGGGGAGGAGCAAAGGTTTTCCTCATTTACAGATGCACAAACAAGAGCCATAATCTTCAGTGCTCTCACTTCATCCATGAATCAAACGCAAATACCGACACTGACACATATGCCCACAGGAAAAACAGAAACAAAAATAAACCTCTGCATGTAAACGACTCTGAGAGTGCAGAACTAGACAGACAGAAAGCTGTAGGCCAGCACTTTCTCTCCATCCATTCTGGGGATCTTTCATGGTTCCATCCATGGAATTCCTTAAATAAAGAAATGTTGGGGCCGGCCCGGTGGCTCAGGTGGTTAGAGCTCCATGCTCCTAACTCCGAAGGCTGCCAGTTCGATTCCCACATGGGCCAGTGGGCTCTCAACCACAAGGTTGCCAGTTCAACTCCTCGACTCCCGCAAGGGATGGTGGGCAGCGCCCCCTGCAACTAAAATTGAACACGGCACCTTGAGCTGAGCTGCCTCCCGGATGGCTCAGTTGGTTGGAGCGTGTCCTCTCAACCACAAGGTTGCCGGTTTCGACTCCCGCAAGGGATGGTGGGCTGCGCCCCTGCAACTAGCAACGGCAACTGTACCTGGAGCTGAGCTGCGCCCTCCACAACTAAGACTGAAAGGACAACAACTTGAAGCTGAACGGCACCCTCCACAACTAAGATTGAAAGTACAACAACTTGACTTGGAAAAAAGTCCTGGAAGTACACAATGTTCCCCCAATAAAGTCCTGTCCTCCTTCCCCAATAAAATCTTTAAAAAAAAAAAATTCAAAGAAGGAAGGAAGGAAGGAAGGAAGGAAGGAAGGAAGGAAGAAAGAAAGAAAGGAAGAAAGAAAGAAAGAAAGAAAGAAAGAAAGAAAGAAAGAAAGAAAGAAAGAAAGAAAGAAAGAAAGAAAGAAAGAAAGAAATGTTGACAGAAGCCTGCAAGTCCAGGTCTCTATTTCACCTGCAGAAGCTCTCACAGACTTCCCAGAACAAGCAGTGGTCCCACAGACGCTACCCAGGCTTCTAGTCTTTAAGCTGGAAGATAGGCATTCAACCTCCCCATTGGTCCAAAGGCCTTTTCTCTGGTCAGTGCTTCTAGGGCTCAGGCCAGGCCTTTCATACTTTCCTCTGAAATAACTAGGTCCTCCCGGTTTCCAATAGGCAGACACTCATGACTTTGAGAACCACATTTTCAGTTTCTAATATTTGAAAGACAAAGAAATCTTAACCACAACAAACAGATAGGTCTGACCCTCAGGCTTTGATCCATGAGAGCTCTGAAAATGAGCCCAACTTGCCATATCTTGTCAAAAATTCACTGGTTGGTTGAAGCAACCCAGAAACAGGAAGGCCAGGAGGCACAAAGCATCTCAAAATTATGTTTTTTGTGAGGTTCTTGATCTAGGGCTGCTCTAGGGAGTTCTTGTGAGGGAATAGGATCTCCCAAAACTGAGAAATTATTAAAATAACAGTAACAATCGTTAGTATCCCTTCAGAAAGTCAGCTGACCCTCAGCTGACCCTCTGCTGGGCCTATTAGAACATGTTCTCATGTGATATTAAAGGGTCACACAAACATCTCTCTGCCTTGTCTCCAAGTTTGGTATCATTTGCCCAGAACAAAACTTCCTTTCTGGAAAATAGAAGTAGCAACCACAAATAAAAGCAAGTATGAGTGCTAGCTTTTCTGGTTCCTAAGAAATGAGAAACTATTACCAGATAATTTTAAGACAGCCAGATGCTGAAAGTGTTCATGGGCTCTGAGTTCAGAATTCCATTTCTAAAAGCCTACTCTACAGAAGTACTCAAGAGCTGCAAGCGCTCAAAGCTTCCTGCCCGATTAAGCTTCAGGCTCAGAGATGTTTATCTCAGTGTACTTGATCACCAAGAAGAACTGGAAATGGTCTAAAGGGTTCACTAATGTTGTGTAGCAAGAGGCTTCAACTTCTTTGACAGCCTGCGACTTTATACTCACTCCACTCCTTGCCAGCCGCGTGCCCTCAACTCTTAGTCTTTATTTCCTGGTCTGTAAAATTAGGACAAGCAATTCCCAGGGCTGGATTACCCAAAAGACAGCTGGGCTAAGAAGGAAAAACTTTCCCTCTTAGGTTCAAAGTTTCAGGGCCTGCTAATTAAACTGACAGGATAGATTAACAAGAGAAATGATGGATTTTTAATCACATATGTATGGGAGTTCACAAAGCATGTGATTCAAAGGATTGGTTAGAATTTGTGGTTTATTTACCATTTTAAGAGATGAAGGGGAAAAGGGAAAGATTGATGGGCCCTTAAAAGAATAGATGGAAGATAAGATAATTTTGTGACAAAGTCTGGGCTTGGTGCTGAATTCTCTGGAAGATTAGAGTTGCCCCTGGGGAGGGGATTTGTGATAATTGAGTTCTTTTGAGTTTGGGGGGGAAGGTTCTCTGCTTTTTAGGCAGATAAGGGATTTCAGGAACACAAAATATTTCCATTCCAACTCAAAATATTTTTATACTACAGTCACAGAGGCTTAAAAGAGGACTCCTTCAATCTTCTTATACTCAGGGTCTCCAAAGTTATTAATAACTGCGAGTACTTTTCGTTAGTGATTGGGTGTTTCAGGGATAAATTACTTGAACATTTGAGAACGAGGGAATTGAGATTGCTCCAGATGTTGAACTGTACACCTACGACTAATGGATCACAGAACAGATAGGCAAAGTCACTGAAAGAAGCTCAGCTGGCCAGAAGGACTTGACTACAACCTGATTAACTATATTAGCATTATCTAAAGAAAGAATGTGTCACTTGGACGAGGGCTGAGTTTTCCACTCCCAAGTAATTACTCTGCTCCCTGACTGCTTGCCTTTAAAGCAGACTTCCCACAAATGTTTATGAGTTTGAATTGGAATGGAAACGAACAATGCCTCCATTTATTGACCACCAGATGCCAGATGTTGTGCTAAAGGTCTTTAGCCCATTATCTTCTTGTGAGTCTTGCAATAGCCTGAAGCCAGTATTATTAACCCATTTAACAAAACTTTAGCGAAACAAGTGTGTTGCCTTAGTGAGAGCTCCAACAATTAAGTGGCAGAGCTAAGACCAGAATCCAAGCTCCTTTCCTTCACACTGCCAGAACCCAGTCTCCCTTCCAGGTGTTCTTCACCTGGATATTGAAAAGTTTTACTCAGATACCCCCTACTCGAACTTTTGAGGGTGAACCACAGAATTGGGAAATAAAGTCAGCTCTCCTGCCTCCCAGTAGGGTGGCCCACCAGAACGTAAATCTTGCAGGATCTTCGCCCTCCAAGATGTCTAAAACCTAGGAGGTGTCAGACTTAAGCCTCACTGTGGAGGAGAAGCAGCAAGGCCTTGCCAGAGTCCTGATCCTGCAAGCTACTACCTGGGTGATATGGGAGAAGCCTCTAAGCCTCTCGGGTCCTAATTTTCTCATTTTAAAATAATAGCAACAGACCCGGTCACATCTCAGCACTACCATTCCGGTATTCTGTAGTTCAATAAAAAGGGTAAAAGGCTCCCTAAAGGTAGCGGTTGCAAGGAGAGAGGCTAAAGTGTTTCCAGTCCTAGCGATGGAGCTATTTTTACATTTGATCTGGTTCTCTCATGCATGTTTCATGTTGCAGGATGGTTTTCTAGGTCAACCTTTCTCAAATAAACTGTCATTTAATCCATGATCGGGACCATTGCCACAGTAGAGTAACCACTTTTCCCACATTAACATTTGCTCTTTTGAGACTGCTTTCCCCCAGTGATATGACTAACCTTCAATGACTTGTGATGTAGGGGCTTTACGTGTCCTTGGTTTGAAAGAGGTCTCCTAGAGAGAGTGGTTCTAATCTGTCATACGTGCAATTTCTCCTCTACCTTTTATTCAAGCATTCGGTCAGTCATTTGTTCTTCTTCAGTGTGTAGGGGAGGAACAAACTTTCCTCTACCCTCAAGGTTCTCTTGGCTAGTCTGATAATCAAATAAACATGAGACAGACTAGAAGGAGAAAATAACCAAATTTAATACATACGTATGTACGGGAGCCCCACATATGACTCATACCTGAGAGAGTCAGAGACCTCCACATGCACAAGAGCTTCAGAGACAGAAAGGGTGATTGAGGTACATAAGACATTCTGAGCTGAGGATGACGTAATGCATCTTAGGGACTTCAAAGAGTCATTGCAGGGGGCGGCCAGATGGCTTAGTTGGTTAGAGCACAAGCTCTCAACAACAAGGTTGCCGGTTCAATTCCTGCCATGGGATGGTGGGCTGTGCTCTCTGCAACTAAAGACTGAAAACAGCGACTGGACTTGGAGCTGAGCTGCACCTTCCACAACTAGATTGAAGGACAACTTGGAGCTGATGTGCCCTGGAAAAACATGCTGTGCCCCAATATTCCCCAATTTAAAAAAAAGGGTCATTGCAGGGTGATACTTCTTCTGTTTAGTAAATAAAAGCTTACCGTGCCATATGGGTAAGTCAAAAAGAGATTATGGGTCCTGGGGGTCAGGGACAGCCACTGACACCTCCACCCGCACCCCTGGTCATACTGGCTTCCTTCAGAGATGCTGCCAGCCGGTCCTCCCCCATCCCGAGAGCCTCTGCCCACTCCCCACGCGGCTGCACTGAGTTCCTCTCAGACCACAGAGTGAGAGAGAGACACACATTATGGCTGGTAATCTCTCATTATGGGCAAGGCCTCTAATTCAAGGTTCTTCTAGGTACTTAAAGGGAGAGGCAGAAGTTTCTCTTGAGCCTGAAGCTAAAATTGCCCTTAGTTCAAAATAATCCACATAACACTGAGGAACATCTTGGGGTGGCTTGTTCTGAGACCCATCGTGACTACTTTGTGTTAAGAACTTAGAATACAGTGGTGAGCAAAAACAGACCCCCTACCACTAAGAAGCTTATACTGGGGGAAGACATTAAATAATCATACAAATTTTCATTGCACCTGTAACAAGTGCTGCAAAGAAAAAGTACAGGATGCCTTGAGAACTTAAAATTGGGAGGTCAGAGAAGGCTTCCTTTGGGAAGTACTGTTTGAACTGAGTTCTGAAAGGTGACTAGTAGTTAATAGGTGTTATGAGAAGGAAAAAGTATTCCTGGAAAAGGAAAGAGCATGGGCAGAGGTCTATAGAAGGTGGAATTATGAGACTAAAATGAAGCCAGGGTAGTAGAGCATAGAGATCAAGAGGGTGTCAGGGAGGAAAAACTCTTCCTCTACCCTCTTAGGTTCAGTACTGGAGGCCTGTGAATTAAACTAACAAAAGACAGATTAATAGGAGAAAGAATTATTCAGATGCATGACTACATATTGAACTACAAAAGCAGTAGCTCAATAAATGGTTAAAGTTAGAGGCTTATACACTTAATTTAGTAGAGAAAAAGGATGGGGGAGAAAACGCCTCTATGGGAAGAACAAATGAGTTTCTTTAGAAAAGATAGATAGGTTTCTAGAAGAAGAAATGGGAGATAAGAAAGTTTGTGATAATGCTTGTTCATGCCATTACAAGTGGTCTTCCTGACTTCTTCATGGTCATAAAACTCCCCCAGAGAGGGGCTTTATGGTAGGTTTACTCTTGGTCTCCTTCCGAGGAGTAAAAGTCACCCTGACGACGGAATTTGTAACAGCCTCATTTCCCAGAAGTTTCTTCTTTTAGTCAGATAAGGGAAGCTCCAAGAAGGCTTTTTTCTCTATCTGTTGAATCCCAAATGTCTTCAGTTTAAAATAATCTTCATGTCAATTCTGGGGTTCTAAGTGGGTCCCCACAGGGGGCTGAAGTGAGGTGATGCCAGAGAGGAAGGAGGGGCTCGGTTGTGCATAACACAGTAGGATGTGTTCGCTTCATCCATTTCCTGAGAACAACGGGGAGAATTGACGTGTTTTAAGCAGAACTACAGGGTTAGATTTGCATTTGATAAACTTGGGGTACATTTGAAACCTCTAAGAGTTGACGATGAATAGGCAACTGGCTGGATATTCCAGTTTGGAACTCAGAGGAGAACTCTAAAGAGCTTCGTATGAGTCATCTACATATAGGTGGTAATTATAGATCAGTGTGTGCATGAGACTGCCCAAGGAGTGAATGTACGGGAGCGTGGTGTTCCCTCCCACCCACTGTGAATTTAAGGAAAGAAGGGACAGAGAGAGAGAGAGAGAGAGAGAGAGAGAGAGAGAGAGAGAGAGAGAGAGAAGGACAGGAGGGAAGGGAGGGAGGGAGGGAGGGAGGGCAAGAAAGAGGGAGAGAGGGAGGAAAGAAAGAAAAGAAAAAGTTATAGGAAACAAGAAAGTAACCAACCCATTTCTAAGTTTGCAGATAGGACTTCTGTGAAATTGTACCTGTATTATTTATATTACTTCATTGCAACTCCGTCCTTGGAGTTGTCTCCTCATCTGACAAACGGAATTAAAAAATCCCTACTTCAGCTCCTTTACAGGAACTGATGAAGCTCAAATGAATATAAAAAACACAAAGTATGACAATATTGTTAATATAATATTGTTATTGCTGCTATTATTACTAATATTATTATCATATCATTGTTGGCTGAGAAAGGAAGGAAAATGAAGCAGAGAAAAATTACATTTACTGTAAGCTTACTAATGCACCAGCCAATTTGCATGATTAATCCTCACTACAATCATAACAAGGTAGGTGCTATAGCCCCATTTTACCCCCCAACACACACACACACACACACACACACACACACACACACACACACACTCACAGGTTTTTTTCAGCACAAAGAGTGCAATGCAATTGAAGGGAATATCAAGTATCACAGGATCATAAAGGTAGGCCTGGGCCACTCCTCCAGACAGGTGAAGCTGTTGTTCCCACAGTGGGGAAATGTACGCAGTTTGGCAAACAGTGTTAGACTACTTATTTACTCATATATGTCATCACAAGCTTTTTACATGAAGGACTGGTAGCTGTTTATCTCATCTAAAGAGCTGGAAATTTATAAAATTCCCATCTCTGGGCCATGCAGATCAAATCCTATTACATCAAAGGTTTTCCCACGCCTCAGCCAACCAAGTTGTCTACCTTTCAACCGTTTTTCTTTTAGTATAGAACAACTCTGGACAGAACAGCAAGGAAAAACTGGACAGTGTAGGTGTGTAGTTATTCAACTATGTACAGAGAACCATTAAATCCTACAGAAGATGTCCAGGTACATACGTTAAGCTCCAGTTCCTATGCTCAAGGAGCTTACACCCTAGATACCATATGATACCCATCCTACCTGACATTGCAAGTGAGAAATAGCTGCTCTTGCTTCAGGGGATGGTCAGACCTCTCTACCATGACTAGGGTAGTAGAAGACAGATTTACAGGAGAGGAGTTGTTTGAGTTTTGAAGAAAAGGCAGGGTTCTGATAGGTGCATAGCAGGGTTTCCAGGCAGAGGGAACCCCACAAACAAAGGCATAGAGGTCAGAACTAAGGAAAGCAGATTTAGGAATAGGGACAGGACCTGCCAACAAGAGCAGAAGTGCATGTTGGGAAGCAATGGTTGGACATTGCTTGTTAGGCCCAAAACATAGAGGGCAATGATTGCTGAGTCAGCTTAACCCATGATTCTCAACCTGGGTACTATTGACATTTTGGACCAGATTATTCTTTCTGCGTGAGGGGCGGTGGGGGGGTGGTGGTGGGAACTTTCTGTGCCTTTTAGGATGGTTAGCAGCATCCTACTCACTGGATGCCAGTAGTACCCTCATCCCCAGTTGTCCCCTCCACTCAGTTGTGACATAAAAAAATGTCTTCATACATTGCCGAACGTCCCCTGGGGGACAAAATCACTCACTGGGTTGAGAACTACTGGGTTAAGGCATTATGATAGTGTGTGTGATCTGTATGTGAGTTTTCTAAGGGTCGACAGATTCTCTATACACCATCAGGGCTCCTGGGCCTGTGACGGTAGCCTGCAGCCCACAGAGAATTCATCCTCCTGTTGGACTCCAGTGTTCAATATGGATGGATTGTGTCCTTATTCATGAACCCCAACTTCAAAATGCCTGGAGAATGTCACTAGGGAAAGAAAAATAGTAAAGCGTAGCAAGCCAAGAGTTAACAAGGGTGGCCTGATATTTGAGAGGAGATGCAACACCTAAAACAAAGATATGAACTAAAAACACATGGAAAATTCTGAAACAATTTAATATTAATGTCAAACCTCACACCCATTAGGATGGTTACTATTTAAAAAAAAAAAACACACACACACAGAAAATAACAAGTGTTTGCAAGGATGTGTAGAAACTGGAACCCTTGTGCACTGTTGGGAATGTGAAATGGTAGAGCTGCTGTGGAAAACAGTATGGCAGCTCCTTAGAAAAGTAAAACTCAAACTACCATATGATCCAGCAATTCCACTGCTGGGTATATACCCAAAAGAATTGAAAGCAGGGTTTTGAAGAGACGTCTGTACACCCATGTTCATAGCCTCCTTATTCACAATAGCTAAAATGTGGAAGCAAGTGTTCACCAACCAATGAATGGATAAGCAAAACATGGTATATCCATACAATGAAATATTATTTAACCTTAGAAAGGAAGAAAATTCTGTAGTATGCTACAACATAGATGAAACTTGAAGACATTATGCTAAGTGAAATAAGCCAGTCACAAAAAGATGAATGCTACATGATTCCACTTTATATAAGATACTTAGAGTAGTCAAAGTCACAGAAAGCAGAATGGTGGTTGCCAGAGGCTAGGGGTAGCAGGCGGTGGGGAGTTATTTTTAATGGGTATAGAGTTTCAATTCAACAAAATGAAGAGTTTTGGGGATGGGAGGTAGAGATGGCTGCACAACAATGTGAATATATTTAATGCCACTGAGCCATACTATTAAAAATGGTGAAGATGGTAAATTTGATGTTATGTGTTTTTTACCATAATAAAAAAGTGGAAAAAAATTAACATAAAAAATGATGGGAAAATGTTCTATTTCCCTCTGAACATTGAGCCCATTGACAATTAAATGACACATTGTGATTGTCCCAGAGTTGGGCAGCGAAATACTGGCCAATTAGACCTGGCATTAAGCCAAATCGGGCCCCTGATTAATACCAGCTGGGATGTTTAGGGGCCGATGTATTGTTTTCTTGCCCTCTGGGACAGACAGTTTGTTAACGAAAGAGTACTGTGAAAATGTTTACCATTATTCTAGCGTTTCCTAATTAGAGTCTCTAGAACCACAAACTTTCCTCAGGCACTCTGACATGGGGAATGGAATGCCAAAGACAGTGCTGGAACATCCTGTGTGCTGCTGAATGACCTGAGGGAGCCGAGCTTTCCATCTCTGCGCGGGCCCTTCTGCAACCTGTTCTCTTGCAGTTTGGTCTGGAAAGAAAGGCTTGTGATATACCCATGGTAGAGTCGAGCAAATGTTTAAAATTTTTGTTCTATTACTGTTAGAATGAATGTTTGAAAAGCTAAATCTCCATTATAATAATAGCTGACATTTATCGAGTATTTATTATCTTTAAAGGTATCACAGCCCAGTGAGAAAGCTGAGGCTTACACATGGTAGAAGACCTGCCAAAGACACACAGATGGTAACTTGTACACTGAGAATTTGAACCCAGTGCTGTATGGTTCACACTACATCACAATTGAGCAGTTAGGCCTGCCTACGTGATGGAGCCTCTCCCACCTTCACAAAAGGAGCTTCTCTCCACCAAGATCTGCTCTACACTAAGCCTGGGGACTTTCAGCATCTTGTTTGGGTCCCCTCCCTGACCAACTTCCACCTAGTAGCAGCTGAGAATCTAGGACTGC
Source organism: Rhinolophus ferrumequinum (assembly GCF_004115265.2). Lineage (NCBI taxonomy): Eukaryota > Metazoa > Chordata > Mammalia > Chiroptera > Rhinolophidae > Rhinolophus > Rhinolophus ferrumequinum. Next base: position 38,476,390 of record NC_046296.1, on the reverse strand, counting down.
TTCCTTCTTGATCTTAAAAAAACAAACAAACAAGCGAAAAAACTGTTTATTTTGTTTATTCACTGTAGAAAATTAGAAAAACAACCTGAGAAAGCACAGGAAGGGGAAAAATCACGCATAAGTACAAAAACTTGAGATAATCTTTTAAAACAGTTTGACGTATTTCCTTCATCTACAAAGCGTTTTTCAGAGGCATATTCACCCCAGCCTCTTCACCAGCTCGTGACTCACCAGCATTGGCAGTGTTCACAGGCAGGCCCACCCAAGGAACTACTGACAGAAGGTCCAGGAAATCATGACATAGCACCCCCTCGTCCCTTTACTCTCATGTGGCCCCCACAACACTGCGCCCTGCCATCCTCTAGACTCAACTGAAAGTTGGAATTTTGGAGTCAAGTTTTGGAGAAACTAGGAGACTTGATACACAAAAAAATGATACACTCTTTCCTTCCTGAACTTCATATCCTGAGCATAATGCTGATTTGGTTCAAATCTGAACCTGGCTGTTTTAGAAGCCAGGCACCCCACCCAGGTTTATATGGGGTATATAGTTACAGCCTTAGTAATTATCCAGGTCATAACTTACTCCCTATCCCTTTAGACTATTCAATAGAAATGTAATACATGCTGCATGTGTAATTTTAAATTTTTTAGTAGCCACATAAAAAAGGAAAAAGGAGCAAGTGAAATTAACTCTAATAACATTTTATTTAACCCAATATATCCAAAATGTTATTGTATCTGTGTATAACAATATCAAAAATATTAATTTTGTAGAGGCTAAGACATCGATATCTAGTATATATTGCAATCTTACAGCACATCTCAATTTGGAGTGGCCACAAGTGGCCCGTGGCTGCCATATTGAACAGCATGGTTCCATACCAATTTTAGCTCCATTTGGTGACCAGCAGGAGCCTCCCTGACCATATCCCCATTCTCAGGTCATTTGCTAGTTAGTCCTAACTGCTCTAAGAATGATATGGATTTTAAAAATAGCAGGGGGCCGGGGGGAGGCTCTACAATAAATCTGACAAATCCAGTGGCCAAAAGTAACCTCACAGGGTGATCTGATCATAAATTCCTAACTGGGCAGGTCATGGTGGATAGTCACACCCCAAGCATAGAACTTCTCTAGTAAAAGGTTATCTTTGCCTTAAGCAAGCCCTGTCCATTGTTTTTGTGCATCTAGGTTAACACACCTTCAAAATGCCTTTTTTCCCAGACCCCTGGGAAGCATCACCACCCTCAAGAGAGCACATAATCTTGTTAACTACCCTGTAATCCAACCCCGCTCTGCTTCCTCCCACCTTCATGTAATCTTCCTTACATTCCTTCCTTAATTCCAAATGTATAAAAGAAACGGAAAAACTGTCATTTTCCATAGTTTGAGATCTTGCTTCCCAACAATTTTATCAGTTTGGCTCAAATAAACTCTTATAAAAATTCCCTGCAGTTTTGGACATTTTTTACGTCAACAGTGGGAGAAATGGAGAACGGGCTTTTTTGCACAGTGGGCAGGCCCTGCTCTCCAGCATACTGGTTAGCAAGAAGCTGAAGCTGATGAGAGACTCTACAGACCTGGTGATGATGGTTAAGTTCAGCATCATCTCAGTATCTGAGCACAGATCATCCTCAGGGAAGGCAGGAGCAGCATATCCCAATCCCTTCTCAAAGTCCTCCCAATGGCTTCTTGGTACATACACAATAAAGTTCAAATTCCATAATCTACCACCTGACACTGATTTTCCTCACGACTCCCCTATGGGACTTTAGCTAACGCCAAGCCAAAGCAACCTGGCACCCCACAAACTTACCTGGCATTTTCCTACCTCCATATCCTTCTGTATACTACTTAATTGCCAACTAGAATGTTCTCATCTACTAAATTGTGACCCAATTCTGAAGGCCCCAATGATCATCTCTTCCTGGAAGACTTCTTTAATGGCTTCTGCTTGAAGGGTCTTTGTCCTCCGACACCTATGGCACACTTATCCTCAATAAACAGATCCACTTGTGTCCTATTTCAGGACATGTCTATTTACTTTTCACTTTAGGTTGTAAACACCTGAAGGGCAAGGGTCAGAATCTTAGATAATGATAATAAACGATGGCCACGGTCTCTTGAGCACTTACTGTGCTAAGCACTTTACATTTAATCCTCACAACAATGCTGAAAAATGATTCCCATTTCATAGGTGAGAAAACGGAGGCAAAGAGAAGTAACTGACCCCGTCACACAGCCAAGTGTGGTTTCAAACCCAGGCAGCTTGAATGCAGGGACTCACCATGTCCCATCTAACCCATCTCTCCTGCTATGGTTGTTCCTTCTCTAACACAACACTGTAAGCTTTGTAGACAGGAAATACACATTTAATTATATGTCAACCTCTTGGGTTCCCCCCCCCCCCAGAGCATCCAGCAGAATGTTGGGAACATAATAGCAATTTAATAGAGATTTAAGAAATGGATGCCCTCTCCCCACACAGCCACCACAGAACTAGACATTCCTTGCAATGCGAGCCACAGCATGGCTCCCTCCTCTGGGTCCCACCCCTTCCTCAGCACCTACATCATGGGGCTGCGCCATCAAATGCTGCTCTGTAACTCAATGCCAGCTTTCCTCTCACTCTTGGTGCACACCTAATGCAATACAAGGCAGATAATGGGGAGCAAAGAACGTCTCCACGAGACAGACACAAATGGTCTCCTCCCACGCCCTATGCCCCCATGTCTATTACTGGGGCCCAGGGCAGGCTGTCTCGAGATATCCCATAATGGCATATTGATTATTTTGAATTAAAGTTCCTTAAGAAACTGTCCCTGTGCAAGAAGAAAACCCTGACCTCACTGTCCCTTTACAAGCAGGAGATAAATCTCCCTTGTGAGAGGTGTCTTCCCTGCTCCTGAGGGCTGAGAGACAACTTTATCACAAGAGTTAAAAGAATCCAGCATTGAAACTTGTGTAAATGAGCCTTTTACCCCTTTACTAATTTACTACCCAAGCCCACACTTTGCTTCGATTCCTCGCTAACAAATACCCAAGCCTTGCTTAGATTCCTTTCCGATGAGCACTTTCTATGTCTAATTTCTCACAAATTCCTTGTGTGTCTAAAAAGTATAAAAAGGAGCCCGTTTCAATCATTTCTTTGAGCTTTATTTTATGATCTGAGCATCATATTGTGATTCTCCTGTGCGCACGTATTAAATTGGTTTTTCTCCTGTTAACCTAGTGAATTTATTATTTTATTATTACTCCAGCCGTAAGAACTAGCAGGGAGGAATTCTCCTCCTCCCAAACACTATCACCCTTATCTGCTTTTGGGGGCTCTTATTGCTAGGAGGCAATTTAATCCCACCTCTTGGAACCCACAAGTCACACACCCATTCCCCAGGGAGGTGAGGTAATAAGAAAGACCAAAGTTTAGGATTACTCTTTGATAAGAGTCTTGTTTAAACAAGATCACGTATAAAAGCTGGTCTGATCCCCACACCCTTCTCCCCTCTGCTCCCCTCTCTCCTTTCTTCCTCGGAAGATTGCAAGATTGTGCAGCCTACCCTAGAGACTCAGGCTCTGACAGACCTACTTCAGATGGCCCTAACACACACTCATCCATTTCCCCAGCCCGGCTTTGTGAGTTCCCGTCCTTCCCTGGGAGTCTGACACTGGGGGCTCCCTGGAGGGCTGATAGCTCAGACTCCTCCCTGGGTACTTCCGCGGGCACTTGCTCATTTACGTTTTGAAACTGGAGCAAAATTCAACACTGGTTGGCTGCACCATCCTGTCAGGTGCCCCATCCTGGTTAGAAAAACCTCAGACAATAGCAACCTGGGAAAACAGCCCTCCTGAAATAGCACAGCCCCACAGCATTCGGGCAACAGGTTCCTTGTGGTGAGTCTTCAGCTCTGCGATGGTGGTGGACGCACCCAGGGGTGTCAGTAGCAATGAGAAAAGGCCTCTTGTACTACTATTAGCTTTTATGGTGGCAGGTTCCTTTTTATCTTCCACTAAAGTGTCAGTTGTATTTTGTTGTTGTTGTTGTTGTTGTTTTGTTTAAACTTGAGGAAAAAGCTTAAGCACCATGGGTTGAGGTCCGGTTGTCTTGCTCTTGAGTGGAGAGTTCCTTCCTTCCCCCCCTTTCAGCACCCTTCCTCTGTCTCAGCACAGTCCTCCCCTGTCCCCAATTCTGCAGACCAGTGACCTCAGATGCAAAGTGAGGATAATACCCCTGCAGCCTCAAGAGGTGGATGGGTTGAATGAGGCAGCAAAGTCCCGCCTGGCCACAATTAGGATAGGTGGTTGCAGGTCCCTGTTGGTGCAGGGAGTGGCCAGGGACTGCTTAGTGAGGGGACCCTCGTCACACCTGCTGTCCAGATACCTGGCAGACTGTCCCAGTGGCTGCGCAGGGCCCCAGGAGCTTCAGGTGGAAGCAGGCCAACTGATCCCAGTTTACAAGATTCCAGACCAGGGCCAGGCAGCCAGTCGGCGCAGAACTTTTTGTACCTTCCACAGCCCCTGAAAGAGTTTAGTCTCCATCTAGGAAGGACAAACAACAAAGGCAATTGTATGTCTCCTCACAGCCCTGCACAGCAGGCTTGGAAAGAGAAACTTTCACCAAGAAGCCAGCTTTGCCTGAGCGGCTACAGCCACAGATGTGGTCACCCGGCCACAACTCGGGAACAATGTGGTGTCTGAGTTCCCACATGTGTGGTAAGGGGCACATACTCACACACACACACTCAAACCCCAACAAACTCTTCCTGCCTGGGCTAGCAGTCCTGTGAGTCACAGATGCCAGAGCCGCAAGGGGGCCTAGGGGAGGCACTCAGCCCACCCCCTCAGGGGCTCACGGCTTTATTATCCCTGTTTTCCAGATGGGGCCAAAAGGCCCAAAGGCCCAGAGGAGCTGTCACAGGTCACCCCATTCTTTTCAGACTTCACATCCCATTCCCCCAAAGAACATTAGGCAGCATCAGAAAAGATCTATTTTTAAGAAGTCTATCCTGGGATCCTTTCAAACTCATAGTTACTCATGGCCTGTTGCAAGGATTGAAACTCCAGACTGCCCACACGAGATCAGTCATAGGGAAGAAATCATTCTGACCAAAAGAGGGTGGATCTCGCCTTTTGTCATGTTCTCCCTCCTTCTTTTCTCCTTTCTCCTGTAATTGCCATAATAAGGGACTGAATCTTTGGAGGGTTTTAAATTTTGTTTGTTAAAGAAAAAAACTTTCCTTTCAAATGAAATTAGTATGCATCATTTTATTGCATCCTGTGAATGGAACAACCTGACCCATTTCCCCTGTAGTCTTGGCTGCCAGAACACTCAGTGCTAATTTTGGGGACCAGTTAGAGTGGGTAATTCATCCCAGGTTCATCTGGTGCTCCTAGCAGGTGTCTGCCCTGGTGTTCATTTTTATGTTTTGTATCTCGTTGGATCCCCCGTTTAAATATCATAAGCAGTCTTTGTGCTGGGCAAAAAACTTTCATTGACCTGGAGTAGTCGGGAAATCTAAATATTATTTCCGGCTCTACCTGACTGACCAGTTCTATCTTGAGCAAGATATCCTCTTTCTCTAGGCCTTGATTTCCTCATTTGTGAAACATGAGGATGTACCCCTCCCTGTCTCTCAAGCTTTGCCTGTTACATCATCACCTGGGGCTCTCATGAATTATACAGATTCGTTGGAATGGAGGAGGGAGCTGGAATCTGTATCTTTAAACCCCAGTGGATTCTTCTGGCAAATATGAAAAACACTAGCACCATATGGTTGCCAAGGTGCTATGCTATGATCTATATAATTTACGTAAATAATTCTTTAGAAAGAAGATGCAGCGTGATGATTTTGCAATTATCCGTCTTGTATTTACTGCGTATCATTTATTAGGATCCTCAGTTTTCCTTGATAAACATGCAAGGGCACACTTTGTATTTCCCTTTGCAAAATCAACACCGCCCCCACCCCGGGTGCTTGTTCCTCATGGGGCTTTCTGTTGGATTTTTACAGGCTTGGGCCCTCCCCACTCCTGCTTGTGGAGGCGATGCTTCTTTGGGAGCTCAACAAATGTTTCATCAGACACTTGCGTGCCTCTCTCCCTGGCCACCCTCCCTTGGTTGTTTACTCAACTGTCACCAATCAGTGAGGACTTTCGTGGGGCTGATACCATAGCTCCCTCTTCATTTTCTATCTTCCTTTTCTCCCACTTTTTCTCCTCAACACTCATCACTATCTAACCTACCAAATATTTTCCTTATTTGTCTTGTTTGTCATTGTCTCCCCCACTAGAAAACAGCTCCTAAGGGCAGGGATTTTTGTCTGTTTTGTTCCCTGCTATAGCCTCAGTGCCTGGGCTAGGATATAGAAGATGCTCAATCAATATTTTTGGAATCAATGAAGGAAATGCTTGCTGGGTGAATAAAATGAATAAATGAACTTCCAGGAAAGGTCCCAGTGTTTGACCCCAAGAAACAGCCCCTCGAACTCCATGCCAGGCTCCAGGCTTCTAGCAACTGTGTTCCTGGCCTCTTGGTTCATGCACACACTAGGCACATCAGAATCCTATGACTGAGTCACCTCTTGGGTGACTGGACATTGCTCTGGCCTGCCTTGCTCCTGTGGGATTAGCCCCTGGGCACACCAGCCTCCACAGGCCCTTGTCCATCCTGCTCATAGCTCACTTCTTAATGCCTGACCCTGATTGCACCCTCTCACACAGCTCTTCCTCCTCCCTATCTTTCTGTCCCTTTGCACCAGGACCCAATGAGACCTTTGTCACCTTTGCTGCAGTCTGGGGTTGTTCAACTCCAAGCCACACTCTCAAACCTCTCTCTAAAAACAGAGTGTTCTTATTAAAAAGAGGGGAAATAATGCATGCTGGGATCCATTTCTCACCTAGGGGAGTGAAACGGATGGAGTCACAGGACCCTGAGGCAGGTGAGATTCAGCAGGGGCCTTTAATTTGGGGCGCTTGTATTGGGGCCCAGAGAAACTGGTTCAGGTGCTTGGGGTTATTCTATTATAATCTACCTCTGTGGTGTTTAATATAAGTGAGCCTTTGAACAGGGGAAATAGCTATGCATGCTTACTACAGAAAGTTTAGAATAAACACATACACAAAGAATAGAATAGCTATATCTAACGCAAAATGCTTAATGGTGCCAGGTATTGTTCTATGTGCCTTTATACTGAGTTTCACAACCTGTAGAAGCAGCCTCCCATGCTGGGGTTCCCTGCTTGGCTGGCCATCCCTGGCCACACCCATCTGCTCCCAGGTGCAGGCTTCTGCAGTTGCTCCATATTCACCAGCTGCAGCAGCAGTATATTTGCATGTGGCCCCATGGGGGCTACTACAGAGAATGGCCAGAACTCTCACTGGCAGGGCTGCTGACAGAAGAGCCTGAGGTCCTGACCCATCACTACCTTTCGAATGACTTTGGACAAGTCCTTTGAGACAAGTGCCGTCTCTCGTGGGAATACTGGCAATCAGTTTTTCCTGTGATTCTAAAGGAGTGGTATACAAAACCACCTGGATAGTTTACATGCCACATAACAGACAGTTCCTGAGATGACCAAAGGCAAGAATAGTCTATGTAGAACGTGTGTACAATGTTCAAAGGGCATTTGATGACTCGCGATTAGGAGAACACACGCTGGCAGAACAGCTGATACCAAAGGCGCCTCAGTCATGGAGCAAGAATAGGCCAAACGCATACTGATCAGAGAATTCACCTGACATGGAAACTCTGAGTAGGTAGGTTCTATGTGACATTGGATGGGGGAAAGCTGGAACCCTGAGGGTGAGGCTGAGATTGGGCTGCAGTCAGGAGAGTCTGGGCTGAGAGCAGAATCCCCGTTCTCGTCTGATCCGAGGGGACTCAGTTCCATGATCCTAATCTGTCTGAAACCTGGGAGACACACCCGTCCCTCGTCTTGTCTCTTTCAACCTCAGAATAAGAAGACCAAACTGAGAAATAAGTGAAAAGGGTAGGCCAAGGCTTGGGCGCTCAAAACCAGGCTGTGGGTCCTGCCAATTTCCGCCTCTGAGCCTGGTCAGCCCAACCAGCCCCGAGTGCTCAAATCAAGCCACTCACTGGTCAGCCTCATGGCTTTTTCTTGGTCTAATGCCCTGTGGTTTTAAACCGCCAGCTTCTGCAACAGGAAGAAGAAAGTACGATATGTCTTCTGAGCTTCAATCAGCTCTTAAAACAACGTTGTTTCTGTTTCCAATGATGACACCCTGAAATGACCTGCCTCTCCCTGCAGCTTCTCATGTACCTGAGTCAATAATTAATTGACCAACTAACCTTCTTGGAGACACCCCTGAAGACTCAGCGCTATGTTGGGAGTATGAGGATACCCAGAGATTTACAACCCTGTCTGTCCCTGAGCTCAAGGAGGGTAACCTCCAGATGGTGTTTGAGTCACCTTGAAGCTCACCGGGGACATATGGGAAAAAAATAGGACAGGAAATGCCTTCTTCCTCAGTGTCGGCTTGAGCAAAATACCACCCCTGATGACATTTGCCTGTATCTGGAAATGTTTACACAGGGATTGCCACATAAACTTGCCTTTTCAGGTTCTATTGTCCTTGCACATTTCCAAGGGCTGAGAAAGGGAAAGTGAGGAACATGAATGAGTTCCTACTATGGGTCAACACAATGCCAGCCGCTTCACAGGTGTAATTTCATCCTCACAACCACCTGGTGGGAAGTATCATTATTCCCACTCTGCGGTGGGATTACTGCAGTTCTGAGGAGCGCTGAAGTGCTGTGGCTGATGGGGCTGGAGCTGAAAGTTCAGGTTTGTGAGCAAGTGTGTGTGTGTGTGTGTGTGTGTAGGCAGGGAGTAATTAAAGTAGCAAGGCAGAGTCCAGCTCATGAAGGACGTTGGGTGCTGGCTAAGGAGTGGGACTTTCTCCTGGAAGCTACAAGGCGCCACTGAAGGACAGCAGTGAGAGTCACCTGATCAAATCTGCAGGAAAGCTCTCTGGCAGCATTTTCAGGGCTGGTGGGATGGAGGAGGAGGGATTGCAGAATGAGACCAGAAGAGAAGGCTCTGGAAGGGCAAATCTGTTGTCCCTCTCCTCCCCTCCCACTCCTCCTCTAATAGTGGTCTCTGGGTTCAAGTAAATTATTTTAATAACCCAATTTTAAATGTTAGACCCAAGTCAGTGGCCCCTATATTAATTTAGATAATTAAAATCGTCTAAGTTGAGCCAGCTGACAGAGAAGCTTATGCTGTGGTCAACTGTCCTGGTAGGTGGCTGCATGAGATCTTGAAAACGTCATTTAATCTCTACGATCCTCTTTACATCATCTGTAAAACAGATTTCATCATCCCTCTCCTGCGTGATTATGGCATTAGAGTATTCAAAGTGCCTAACACACCATTGGCACTCAGGAAATGCCAGGGGCTGTCATCACTTGCACCTGGTAGCTGGGTGTTGATGGCTCACTCCAGCCTGGCTCTTCTCTATGGAACAATAGTGCCCTTTAGTGGCTGAATGGGGAATGACAAGTCTGCCAGGTGCCAGAGCCCTGTTTCTGCCCGTGCCACCCCACAGCCCACAGGTTAACAGTCTCCTTCCTCCTGCACAGTCAGAGCTGTCAACAACTCAGACCCACCCAAATACACCTCTCATGAGACCCTCAAGCCCCTACTCTGATTAGCAGGTGACAGGTTCCTGCATCCCTGTACTGGAGGACTTCAAATCCAGTGGGTTCTGAACCTTGGACCAGGAAGACAGCACAACCTTGAGTAGCCTGGGAACAGTTTTCTAGACATGGCTATGACCTCCAACCCCCTCCTACCCCACCCCCTAGAATAAGGTGCGTTGAAAGCAAAATGCCAGCGGCTCAGCCAGGCAGCCCTCAGCAAAACAAGGAAGGAAGCCATTCAACAAACACCTACCCGGCACCACCCAGGCCCCTGGATCCATAGGTGGCAGATAGGATGGCCAGCAAAAACAAAGCCCTTCCCTCAGGTCACTGACTAGTGGAAAAGGATATTAACCAGACAATCCCAGATACATAATTACAGCCTATAACAAAGATATGAAGGTAAGGTTCAAAGGTGCTGACACCACGCAGGACAATATAACATTGCCCTTAGTGTTCCTATGAGCCTCAGAAGCACAACGCTGGTTGAGGTGCTGCCCCTCGGCTCTGCGCACATAGCGTATATTTAAATGTTCACTGTTTTTGGAGGTGGGCCAACGTGGCTCTGGGCTGTCTAACCCTGTAGCTGGTAGACAGGAGTCAGGGAAGTCACCAAAGGATAGGGGTCAGGAAATCACTAAACAATGAATAGGCATTAGAAGTGCTGGTTTAAAAAAAAAAAAAAAAGCATTCCCAGAAGCAAACATAGCACGTTTAAAGGTCCTGAGGTTGGATCCCATGGGGCACACAGAAATTGAGAGTGGTGGAGGTAACACTACAGCAGTAGGCAGGGGCCAGGCCATTGTTGGGGTTACTGGGGGCCAATCAGGAGTGTATCCTTGATCCTAAGAACAGCAGGAAGCTATATTTAGTGCTCCTGCCTCCCGGCACTCACCCACACCCCTCCCACACACACACAGAAGCTCCCTCTTGCTGCCTTCCTCCTCCCCTCACTGACCAGCGTGCCTCTGCGATGACTTTTCTAACTTGAACCTTTTTCCCTCCTTCCAGTAGCACCCTATCAAATTGTGTCTGAGATTTTTTTTTCTCCCTCCCTCCCTTCTTTCCACAGTAAAATCCTGTTAAATACAAACTGGCATTTAAAACCATACTCCCATAATAAGCTGCAAGAATTTCTTTCCAGCCCTGTATGCCCAGCCCCATGCTAGGCTGGTCCTGACAGAAGAGAAAATATGCTCCTTCTGTAGCCTTAAGGGGCTTCTCATCTTGTCCTAAAGCCAGAAACTGGCTCTCAGCTGGCTGAACTATTCCATCCTAAGCCCTATAGATGGGAAAAAACCTCTTAAACGCTCCCTCTCTTTCTGAACGTTCAGGTCCTCACGCAGGATTCAGTCTGGTGGCCAGTCAGTTCATCTGGTGAATGGCGTAAAATACCCAAGAAAAGGCCACCAGACCTGGTTTGTAAACTGATCCGGCCCTTTTTTATACTGTGTGTTCTTAAACAAATTTATTGACTTCTCTGGGCTTTAGTTTCTTTATTAATAAAGTGGGGATTACAAGACTTCTCTGCCCATCTTGCAGAGGGTTTATGAGGATCAAAAGAGACCAGGCGTGCTCTTGAGACAGGTGCCACCCATGGGGACATTTTCATCAGCCCGCAGTGAGATGTGAAAAATAAGGACAATGGAAGGAGGCTTTTACAAACGTAGATTTCTTCAACTTAAAGGACTGGCCTTTATTCTGAGACTGTGTCCTTTCTTTGCCTTGAAATTACTTTTACTTTATTTTATTTATTTTATGAAATGACATTAGAAGATTTTTTAAAAATGTTTTTACTTGACAAAAATTAAAAAGGTTACTATTCAGTTTGGGGGGAGCTTATTGGTCTGTAAAACCTCCAAATCCTTCTGAGTAAGTGAACCAGAAGGCCCTCTGCAAACCACAGCTGCTACTCTTACTCTTTTCCTTCCCTGTCCCACCTCCTAGACTCCTGGCCACAGCTGGTATCCCTGAGGATGGGCTTCTCTTCTGGCATTAAAAGCACAAATTCTAGAATCAGACTGTAGGGCTTCAATACTGGTTATGCTGCTTTCTAGCTATGTATGATTTTGGACACGTTGCTTATGCTCTCTTGTGCTTGAGTTTCCATGTCAATAACATGTGTGTAATAATAGTGAAGATTAAATGTAGGGCACATAAGCAGCACGAGGCACATACGTGTAGACACTCAATGAATGTGAGCCATGATTGTTAAATAATTTTCCTTCCCAGCTCCAGCTCACCAGGTCACTGCTGCCTGGGCCAAGTCTTAAGCCATATGCCCTCTCCTTCTTCTTCTCTATGTTTAAAGGACTTTCCAGATCTGCGTTTAGGGGCCAAAAAGGCATTGGCTTCTGGAAAGTTCTTGAAGGGGAAACATATCGGAATGTTCCTAATAAGCAGAAAGAAGAAAGGGGATTTTAACTGTCCTTTTCTTTTTCATCTGAAAATCTGTCCGTTGACTTGCAAATGAGGAATTACTTCCAGGTTCTCAGCAATCATTTGCCACAGCTAAGCCAAGAAGTGAACTTGGAAGCCAAGAACTTGGGAGAAGCACCTGTTTGGCAGAAGCCAGGTGTTTGGGGTTGTTTGTTTAAGGGAAACTTTCTACTTCAGTATTCCTTTTTCAGGACACAGACTCACAACCCTTTCCACTCGCGCACATATGTGTGCTCTCAGCTGTTCGCTGAGATGACATGGCGGCGCTTGTCTCTCTTGTGATTACAAGAGCGCAGGGAGCTGGAAAGTGCACACACCTCGACAGCTTTCATTCCAATAAGAGAGAACTCGCAGCTGGCCCTGTGTTGGGGCCAGCCCATCCAGATTTTAGCATGAGAAGACAAGAGGCACAGCCCTGGACTTCTGGAACAAGCTGAAAATGTCAGCTGGTTCCCAACTCCACACGCCTAAGAATCAGTGCCCAACGCCATCTGGAGAGACAGGAAGAGGTAACGTGCTTTTGTTCTTGCTTAGAGCTTATGGTATCTGTCATAATTGGAAACTGGAAGTCTGTAAGCAAAGGAGTTTCCATATTTCTTTTATAATTTGAACAAGATAAGTAATGAACATCTTAATTGGGGCTTTGTTTTTTGTTGTTGTTAGACTATATTTTCATCCCTAAGTGCTCTAAAATCAGGCAGAGGGTTTTGCCTACCAGGGTTGCTTAAATCCAGGTCTGGCTCCCTTCATCCGTGGTACCCTAGGTTCTACCCTCCTCCCTGTAATGCCTGCAACCCCAGCTCAGTGGCCAGAAGGCTCAGTCAGGCCATCAATGTCCCCAGGAAAAAAAGAGGAAACAGGTCTAGCACAACATTATAAGCAGGAGTCCTGAGAGGCACCCTAATTGGACTGCTCTTCCCACCTGCGATTTTCTTCCTTCAGTCTCTTCATAATCAACTGCTACGCTTCAAGCGGAGCCCACCTGAAGACCCCACAAAGAGGGGGTCCCAACCTCCTCTGAAGCACATAGCTCCTTCCCTTAGGGCCCCTTCTGAGTGCCATGCTCTGGTTTATGGAACAAAACGCATCTCCAGCTTGTTCAACAGCAGAAAACAGGCCTCCTCGTTCCCTGATTCCTTCTCAATTCCATCAGGAGATTGCTACGCGGTTATGGAAAGGGAACAAATTAGCAAAAGTTGTCATTTGCATAACTCCCTCCTCTCTTGGTTTGTCTCCATTTTCTCATTCTGTTTTCCCTGTGCCCTGGCTGGACTGTGGAGCTGAGCCAACTGCCATGACCCACACAGGGAGGGGACACATGACTCTGGCCTCCCCAGTGCAGGCCCTAACAGATGAGCTAGTAGGGCCTGGAGCATGTAAGTGCAGTGGTGGTCATGCTGCTCACGGATCTTTATCTCTCTTCAGGAGTTGAGATACATAGCCGATTGAATTAATTATTAGACAGAAATGATTCCTTATTCCCCAAGTTACTCTCTTATTCTTTCTGGCCTTGTCAGGGAAGCAGCCTTCAAGAGCCACAAACCAGGCAGTGGGACTTCAACTGCAATGAATAAGAAACTGTTGAACATGTTCTTTGTTGAATTCAACCCATTGTTTGAGACTGTACTATGTGCCAGGGAATGTTCTAGATGTATCCGTGAACAAACAGATGAAATCACCATCCTTATGGAATGACCTTTCTAGAGGAGAAAGGCAGACAATAAACAAATAAATGAGTATATGCTTTAGAATGCCTGAGAGTACTTTGGAGGAAAATAAGGTTGGGGAAATGGAACGAAGGGAGTAAGAGAAGGTTTGGAATGTCCAACAGGGTGGTCAGGAAATGATTCATTGACGAAGTGACACTTGAGCAAAGGCCTGAAAGACAGGAGAGATCAAGCCCTGCAGATAGCTGGGGGCAGGGCTTTCTAGGCAGGGAGAGAGCCAGGTGCAAAGGCCCAAGGGGAGGGGCAGGTCCCCTTGATAGAGAAACAATGGGAAGACTGAGCCAAAGCACTTGGTGCCCAGGCCTGTGCTTGGCCTTCAGAGTAGTTCAACAATCCAGTCCGTGGCCTCAAAGAGGCAATGAGCATCTAAAGGCCACAGAGCTAAACTAAACTAAAAATAAACTGAAATAATAGCACACCTGGAAAGACGGAGTCCCCATGCATGCTGTGTGAATCCAGAAGAGAAAACTCAGTGCTGGAGCTGGCAGAGAGGGCTTCAAGGAGGAGACCAACTGGAGAGGCACTGACAGGCCAGCAGGAAGGAAGTGTGGACACAGTGCACGTGGTAGGGCATTCTGATTAAGTATCAGCCACGTTCTCTATGCCCCGGGCAATTAGAATCATTGCAGCTTTTGGAGACAAATTAACAGAGGTTCACAATGTGCAGGCATTTCCTCTTAGGAGGACAAATTCTGCATCAAGCCTTCTGTCTTTCCTCATTACCAAGGTCCTGGACGGTTGGAACGTATTCTAGATACCAGCATGAAAGCAGTGAGTGGGAGTTGTGGGAGACAGGAAAGACTGACCAGCAGAGGAGACTGGACTGCTCAGGGCAGCCTCTGAGGGAGATTCAGAAGCCGCCCACCCCACTCCCACCCAGAACACTCAAGGACTCTCTAAGCCACAAATTTTTCCTGCTTAGGCTTTGCCTCCTTGTCCTAAGGCAAATAACCCTAGGAGGATCATATTTTGAGCCCATCACACACTATGCCCTGTGGGTTTTCTTAGTTTGTTGTTGTCTGCATTTATTCGTGTATCCATCAATTCATTCAGCAAATATTTATTGTCAATAACTACCTGTGTGACCCTCCCACCCCACCCCAGAGAAGTTCATCTGTTCCTATGAAAACTTGATAAATCCTCTTTAATAAGAACCAGTAACTTGAGATGCCATATAGACAGAACCAGAAAGAAGGTCCCTCCCCTTTACTATAGCCAGGGCTAGCTCCTTGATTTATGAATGTCAGTGCAAAATTAAAACACAGGGTCCCTTGTTCAAAACGGAGGGGGAAAGTGCCAATAAAAACACTAACGTATGAAACTTTTTCCTTTCTTCCATAGTCTCACCCTCCCTTGGTGTTTCTCATTTGCTATTTAATGTTATGCTTCGTCGGGCCCAGTGATATTTGTAGGATGAGCACACACCCCCACAGGCATTAGGGTGAGGGTGGGCTGCCCCTTGACTGCACAGCCCACCAGCTCCAGGGTTCCCCCTCTGGCCAGCCACCAGGCAGACGTGCCATGCTCCAGGCAGAACCCGGAGTGGATAGGAGAGCCCTAAAGGATTAAACTTCTGTGCCAGGACATGCTCAGGATCTGGATCAGGGGCGGGTGAGAAGCTCAGCTCTGCTGCCACACACCAAATGTTCTGTGGCACTGACGGCGCAGCAGAAGGACAGCTGCTACCATGCCTCTCCCTGAGGTCCTGCTGGACATACATGCTCAATGGCAATTCTCCCTGTGCCCATACCCAGACCCCTAGTAGGGGTGGAACAGGCAGCAGTGTAGGGCAAGGGCAGGGAAGGGGAAGCCAGGTGGAGCCAGGGAGCAGGGACCCATCCCATGGAGGCCAGGAGATGGTGAGAGGCAAGACCATGCACGAGTGAGGCCCCAAGGCCCCAGGGCCTGCGTCATCGTCCCGTCAGACTTCACTAGGAAACAAATTCAAAGATAACATTATTAAGAATGGTGAAAATATTCTTAAAATTATCTTCAATAATTCTTAAAATGATTAAAGGTATAAGTATCAAGGTAGTGACCCCAGAGCATTAACCCCCGGTGCGGGACCCTTTCGAGAATGGAGCCCTTCTGAGTATGGGGCCCTGTGTGACCGCAGTGATTGCACACCCGTGGCTACAACTTCCCACGCACACGTCGTCCTGCTTAGGTCCTTGGCAGGCTCTGGCTCCCAGTTGCTCCTATCAGAGCTGAGGTGGGTCCTCAGACAGCATTAGGGGAGGCCTGGGGATCCCCACTGTGGTGATAAAAACATCAAAGAAGGCCTAAGGAGTAATGGTTGAGCATCTTCAGATTCAGAAGACTGCCTCTTCATCAGCTTCTTCCAGATGCTAAAAAAAACCCTCAGAGTCTTGGGGTCTGGTTTGTTTCGGTCAGAAGTAGCAATTTGCATTTTATTTTGCTTTGTAAAACTGGATATGCTGCCATTTACCAGCCTCTGAAATCAGACCCATGTTTCATGTTTCCCAGTGTGCTTTGAGAAAGGTCCATAAACCTATAAACACTTTTTTTTTCTACCCAAGGTGAAGTACAACCCTAATACTTAACACCACTGATTACTGGAGAGTCATGTTGAGAATATCTTCTCTTTTAGGCTCCATTTCTCATCCTAAGGGACTTGAAAAGCACCCACACTTCATTATGGAAGGTTTTGAAGGCCTCTGAAGAAAGTGAAAACAGATTTTGAGTTCATCATTAGAAAGGAATCGAGAGAATATACTAGTAAAGTTTTCACTTCGATTTCAGAATCAGTTTGTAGAGCTCCAGAGTCACAGAAATGAAAAAACAAAATCCCCTAAGCATGGTAGCTTGTTTTCATAACCAAACACAACACCAGGCAACAGAGAGCATTTAATTTTAGTTATTTGGTCATACAAACGTAACTGAATAAATAGCAAATCTCTGCTGGGCCCCTTTTTCCTATGTATGCACAGACACTGGCATCAGCAGGACTTGCAACTGTAGCAGGGTCGAGAATCAGCAGGGCCAGGGACACAGCCAACAGTGTAGCAAGAATGTTCCTTCAAAGGGCGTTTTGGACAAGAGACATTGTAGGGCCAGGAGCCAGCAAGAAGAGCATGACCAACGCTCCCTGGTGCCCACAGCCCCAGACCACGCGCCTCCACCTGAGAGCACTGCAATCTCTGGGATGGACGCTTTGGGAAGGGGCCAAGGTCCTGTGATCAGGTGGGTGGGACTCAGAGCCATTGTTCATTGAACATTTATGCCAAGGTGACCTAATTTGCTAAGCACAGGCTAGAGAAGCTAGATATACCTGTTTAAATTCAAAGCCATAGACGCTAAGCGATGTTTTCTGAGGGGGCAAGGTAGGTGGGAAATCATTCCATATTTGATTTGCCTCCCACCTCGTGCTGAGAGTCAGTGCCTCAGCCTTTCCCAGATGTGGGATAAGGACTTGGGAGTCATGCTCGTCTTTGAGGAGCTATACCACGCTATAGCCAGCAGAGGGCAGTACTGCAGTTCAGAGGGGGCAGTTGGAGAACTGAAGAATTTGAGCCCTCTTGGGACTCCCCCTACCCTCTTCATTTTCTTAGTTACTTGCCCAGAAGAAAGGCCTTGTTTTCTTCTGTTTCCTAATTCTGGGAAACCATAAAGCCATTCTGAAATCATTCTGTTGCTGTTGTGAGGAAAGTAAAACCGATTTCCTCATTGGGATAGCTTTCAGCAAAATTAAACCGTCCCAGATGCTCCACCCTGGCCAAGGCAACTCGACTGGCTTTGTCTCCTTCAATGTCATGTTTACTATTCTCCCCCACCTCTCTCTCTCTCTCTCTCTGTCTCTCTCTGTCTCTCTCTGTCTCTCTCTGTCTGTCTGTCTTTCTCTCTCCCTCTCCTCATTGGTCGTTTTAGGCTTGCTCTTCAGTTCTGTAATGCAAGGCTTTGCTCCCATTAAAAGGAATGTCAGGCATCAGTGAGCAAGTGGGGAAAACTTTTCAAGAGGTAGAGAGCCTTCCCAGCATACCTGACATGAATTGTACCTTGAAGGCAGGTCAAACCAGTAGGCAGAGTCTGAACCTCAGTCCCTGAAACACAAGCGGCTCTCACCAGCAGCTCTGCCTCGTAGCCTTGGACACAGATCTCCATGGTAGTGACAGTCATGGCTTCCAAACTCTGCTAATCATGCCTGTAACTAAGCGCAATGTAAAGTTGCCTTATGAGTGCCAGAGAATTTCTTCTGTAGGACATGTCTTCCTTCACCCTACCCCAATCCACGACACGCCAAATCTTGGCCCAAGCTCCGTGCTGGTGTCTGCCTCTTCCTCTGCCTCTGGGCTCCTCCGGGCACCAGTGCCCTGTCACAGGCTCAGACAGAATCGTAAGGTGTGCTGCATCCCAGTGTGCCTTCCTCCGATTTCACCTCCGCATCTCTCATCTGGTAGGGTACGGATATCTAGAAGCCCTACTGAGGAAAAGGAAAACTCACCGTTCGTGACAAGGTATTCACATTTAGCAAGGGAAAAACAACCCAAAGGAATTGAGTTCTGAAGGTGGGACTCCTATCTTTGAAGGGAGACATATTTAAGTGGAGGGGACTAGGCCACCATCACCGCATAAATAGCTGCCTCTTCACCCCTCACTGAAGCCAGCCTTGACTCTAACCAGATAACACAGGGCCAAACACACCCAGGCAGTTTTGGTAAGCGACAACCTCTGCCAAGCACTGTTTCTTTCCCAGAGTCCCAGGTGATCTCATCTCAGAGGCCGCATTCTCTGCCATCTGTTTCAAGCACAGAATCACTTCTGATAATCTTTGTAGGTGATAACCAGTCCATCCTGAGCAGCTCCTATATACATGTATTCCATACTGGGCGAAGCTCTGAGGAGGATACTATTAAAGAATCCACGATCACTCATGGAGCTTTCACCTACCTCCTCCCAGGAGCTACCTTTCCTCTCCACATTTTTCTCATGGACTTTTAATGGGGGATTTTAATGGTCCCACTCCATTGAGCAACACTGCATGCCTAGAATGATGATGTCAGACTTTATTACACACTCCCATTACAAACTCTGGCATGTAATATTTACCTACGCACTGGCTCTCACCAAGGAACTCAAAGCCATTTTTGGGCCCCGTCTCGTTAGCTCCCACAGGAGCCCTGAAGGTAGAGGGAAGATGTGGGGCCCATCATTCTCTCTGGGAACAAACAGACTGAAAGAAAGGCCTTCTCTGGTATAAGCGAAGAGTTTTCCAAATTTAGTCATGGCCACCGATCTGTGCTTTATAGACAACATTTTGAGTTTATAATCCTTGAGCCATTTTGTGAAATTTGCACGTGCCAGATGACAGTCCTCACTCAGGAACCAGTGTTTTCCTATTGAGTTAAGGCGAATTAAAACTCTGAATTCTGTGGCAAGGAGTCTGCTGTGAGGGAAAGCAACAGATTTCCTCCTTCGGATGGCTTTGAGGGAAATTATGCCATCCTAGACAACCCCCTGCCCTTCAGCTATTAAGAGCATGCCTGGATGGTCATCCAGACCCCAGCCTTCGTAAGCCCCGGGGAATTAGCATAGGGTCTCATGTTAAACACAGAAATTAGAAGAACCTAAAAAAAGAAGAAGAAGACGAAAAGAAATTAGAAGAACCTAGGCATTTTTATTAAAATGGCAATTCATTATCATACAGACACATTAGGAAAGGTAAGAACCCAGATGTTGTCACTGCGTATTTGGGGAAACGAAACAAGACATGAGTGGCTGGGAGACTAAGGGCGAGCACAGTGTGAGTCGTACATGCTCAAGGTGTACCAACGGCTATGGGACTGAAGCTCCCCTTATCCCTGCAGTGGGTAGAATTGTCCCTCAAAATGTAAGTCCTAACCCCCTGTAACTGTAAATGTGACTAATTTTGAAATAGAGTTTTTGCAGGTGTAATCTAGTTAAGATGAGGTCGTACTGGATTAGGAGGCCCCTAATGCAGTGGCTGGTATTCTTAGAGAGAGGGAAATACAGGCACAGAGAGAGAAGACTCACAGGGAAAATGCCGTATCACAAAGGTGGCAGAGATTGCAGTAATACAGCTATAAGCCAAGGAAACCCAGGATTGCCACAGTCACCGGAAGACGGAAGAGCCAAGAAAGGATCCTCCCCTGGGGCCCTCAGGGAGCATGGCCCTGCTAAGACCTTGATTTGGGACTTCTAGCCCCCACAACCGTGAGAAAATAAATGTCCATTACTTACTTTACATCACCAAGTTTGTGGTACTCTGTTACAGCAGCCCTAGGAAACTAATCCAATTTCCCTGATGTCCCCAGTCTTGACAAGTAAAAACAAAAACAAAAACAAACAAAGAAAAGAAACTTCTGGGGCCCAGTGTGAAGTGAATGCTGACTGCAAGGCTGTAAATTTACAAAATAAAGCAGCCTCGGGATCTAAGAGCCATGAAAGCAGGAACTGGTTGGACTGGTTTTTCTCACGGTGGCCTTAATCCCAACCAGGTCGAATTTTAAAGTTAATTGATTCAGTGAGTAAGCCTGAGACAGAGGCCTTGTGCTAGGCCCACGGGGGAAAGTCAGATGAGTCAGAGGTCCTCCGTCTTTGAGGAGCTCTTTGGAACCTCTTCCTCAGTATAAGGTGTAATAGAATAGGGGATTTGTTAGGCTGCCAGTAACAGGTTGTAGGGGCTCAAAATTAAGAGAGTGATTCATTCTATTAATACCTAGAGGAGAATCAGCAGAGAGGAGGAGGAGACATTCACCAAATAATGCCCAGAGGAGAAGCTGGTTTTATGTGTTGATTATAGAGATATACAGAGGAAAGCAAATCCGCAAGGAATGCTGATGTTTTGCTGGGGAGTGTTTCACCAGTAATTACGCAGCAGTGCTCCCTGCTCTGTGGAGAGGTACAAAGCTGTGTAACCCCTGCTTGAGCAGGGAGCAGTTTTCTAGAATTTTCTCAGAATCTCCTCTTTTTCCTTCCGGTTCTCCAGTTGGGGCCGGTGTTCACTACCACCTTCTGCAGAGGTAGAGGAAGGTGGAGAAGGTCAGAGAGGATAAGGAACTGCTAAAGATCTTTTTATCAACCAGTAAGCTGATGTTATAAGAAGGAGGAGAAGGCCCATGTTTAACATTTGCTGGATTCAGGGCAAGAGTATAGTCTGCATGTCCAAGCTCCATCCAGTTGCCACTTGGGCCTCTCCAGTGGCAGAACCCACAGTCTGGAAAAGGGACCCAGAGGAGAGGCTATGTCAGCACTGAAATCAGACATGACTCTTTTGAGAAAGGAATTTTGGTGACTGAGTACCCAGAACGGCGTCTAGAAAGGAGGCACAGGCTCCAGTGGGCATATTCTCTTGGCCCTGTTGACCCTTAGCCCATGGGAAGGGACACGGCTGGAACAGGCCTAGAGCAGGGACCTGCTAAAGCCTGGGACCCTGAGCTGACTGACCCTTAGATTTATCTGAGTCTAAGGTAGAACTGAGTGGGAATGCTCTTAAACTCAACATGAAGTGTTATTGTCTTTCTTGGTTTTGTTCTGGTAACTTGATCAACTAATACGAATCGTCACAATAGCCTATGTGAAGAATTTCAGGGAAGGTAACTTGTCTAAGGCAGTGGTTCTCAACTGGGGCAATTTTGCCATCCAAGGACATGTGGCAATGTCTAGAGACATTTTGGTTGTCACAAATGAGTGATGCTACTGGCATGTAGTGGGTAGAGGATGTCGCAAAATATCCTGTGATGCTGTCCTACAGGACAGCCCCCTGCCACAGACAATGATCCGGCCCAAATATCACTAGTGTAGAGGTTTGATAAGGGAATTTTTAGTGTCTTGAGCGTGCACATCTGGACTTGCCTGCTGCAGGATGCTGAGCCTGGAAAGTAAAAAGATCACAAACAGTCAGGGCTCCTAAAGGAAGACTGAGAGTGACTGCTTCCAGAAAAATGGGCATCAGTAGAAAAGCAACTTGATTGTGAACTTGGGTCTATACTCTTTGCTTCAACAAAGCACTTGGGGCCCAGCAATTGGCCGTACCAAGCTCCTTCCAGACCAGTTTGAACCATCTATCCCTTTTTCTTGTGTGACTTTGTTGCCCACCACACCCCCCATCCCTGTGTTTTTGGTTTTCACAGGGGCAAAATCTCCAATGCTGAAACTCATTGTCTGAGTTTCTTTGCAGCTGACTATTGTGCCTCACAGTGTCTGGTTTTATTTTATCACTCTACATACCTCAGGACACAGAGTTTGGA
The DNA here is from genome assembly GCF_004115265.2 of Rhinolophus ferrumequinum. Classification (NCBI taxonomy): domain Eukaryota; kingdom Metazoa; phylum Chordata; class Mammalia; order Chiroptera; family Rhinolophidae; genus Rhinolophus; species Rhinolophus ferrumequinum. The sequence continues at coordinate 38,454,337 of NC_046296.1, read as the reverse complement.
CTTAGGTCTGTGTGGTCAACTGAGCAGCCAATACCATCATCCCAGTCACTAGGGGGTCTTGGAGGGATGCTTTGGGCAACATTTCACCAAATGTTTCTGGCCTCCCTCTAGCCCAGAGTAGAAAGTACTGGTCAGGATGTCCTGAACACCAACCCCCTCTACCCTTTCCCCAGGTTCATGACAACTTTGTAAGCTGAGCATACCATAATCACTTAATTCTTCTAGATATGAAATAACCAGTAGTTGTGTCTACTATGAGCCCGTGAGTGAGAAGAGTTATTTACCTGTATATTACCCAGGCTGACTCCAAGATTTAACATCTCAGTCAGGAAAGGGAGAAAAGTGATAATGAAATATTTGCCGTGCAATTTTGATGTAGGTGATGTTGGATCTGCCGGCAGTTTCTGAGTGCGGGCCGGGATCGTGTCTCGTGAAGCAGAAGAATGGAAACACGGACCAGGGAGAGGCAAAAAGTTTTAAAAAGAGGATAGTTTATTAGAGGCAGGAGAAGAGGTTGCAGCTCCCGAGTGGGAGGGGGTCCCGAATGGGGGTGCCTGTGACTGAGGCAAAAGCTCTTACTTTTATACCTTCCCTTGCTGCTTGGGGAAGGAGAGCTGTTTGAAGAAGGGAACTTGTTTGAAGAAGGGAACTGGCGCCTTCTAATGAAATTCGTCTACAAGTTTGTTCTGCTTGCCCATCCTGAAGGAATTAGCAAAGTAACCCACTCTTTATCTATCAGATCTGCTCCGTTTGTCAGGCCAAAATGAATTTTATGATTAACCTCAAGGCCTTCTTACATTATGTCCTGGAGCGAAGGATTTCAAAACCTGAAGTTTTAGGATATGGCTGTCTTTTGTTTATTCCACCAGGGATCTCCCTGTCTACCTAGGGACGCGCTAACTCTCCTGTATCAATTTCACCAGAGTGAAAACCATGTCCCAGGGAAGTAACTCTTTATACTTAAGTTATTTGGGTGGTATGTGAAGGAGACTTTAAGAAGGTAGTATCATCAGAGAAAGGGAAGGAAAGGATTCAGGTAACTGGTTGTTTCTAAAAATACCTCGATCTCGTTTGTTTTCTACAAATAATTGGCAAGCCTATCTTTCAAGATCTGAGAAGTACTACTGAGCATCAGTTTTAGGGAGAAATAGAATAAAGCTTGCTTTATGCAGTAAGACTATATTAGCTTAATGTTACTTTTTTAAAAAGTTTCCACTGACCTTAAAAACATTGAAATCTAAGAAACTAGATTCTGGAGTTCGAGGTTGGAGGAATCCCAGGCTTGTGGACACACAGCCCCATCAACAACATAAACGGGAGGAGAAACAAAAAATTAGGACAACTGCCTGAAATACTATGAATCCTGATCCAGGCAGGGAGTCCAGGAGACTGCCAGGAACAAGGTCCCCTCCGCGCCACGTGATCTTTCTCTGGCCTTCCCAGAGGCTTGGAGACAAAGGAGAGGGGTGGAGACTTGGGGGACAAAGAGCGAGAGCAGCAAAAATTAGCCCTGGGGTGAGAATGCTACCGGGTCTGAGTTTCTGTCTTTGTTTTTTTATCTCGCCCCAGGGAAGTTAAAAATTAACCGAAGCTCGTAAAAGGACTCCCCAGTAAGTAAAGGAACCTATGAGGACCTTTAAGAGCTTGTGCTCGTCCAGTTTACTCTCCATACTGAGACCGGAGAGCAGAGGAAAAGGTTTTCACGACAAGATCGAGCCCCCAGCCTGTCCTTTCAGGTCTCTTTCCTTCCTTTCATGGTTTCCCACTCTCCTCCCCTCTTGGACCTCTGGGCAAGCCTCCTCTCCCTGCTTCTATCTTGGCATTTATGCCTTAAGTTGCTGTGCCTATGTCTGGGCTAAATGCATTGTGGAGGAGAAAACTGCTCATTGGAAAATGAGTGTCACCAAGTAGCCAAACGGTGGGAAAGGAGATCTTTTGTTGTTGTTACTTGATTGTTTACAAAAATGAAAATGCCATAGTAATGAGGCCAGTCTACACACGTGGAAAGCAGGATAGAGGTTCAGGTCCCTGCATGCCATGGAACCCATTTTCTCTGGGTACAAAAAACTATATTCTCTAGCTTCACATTTTCGATGATTTCCATCATTTGGAATGTTTGTGAGTTTCTCTCTCTGACACACACACACACACACACACACACACACACACACAGAGCTAGATGCAGTTTAAAATCAAAGCTCTGTTGAACAGATTATGAATATAAATTTTGGAGAAAATGAATAAAAATCCCCATGCTACAGTTCAATGCGAGTTTATTTGCCTCGTCGTTTTACTAGTGGTTTCATCTTGGCTCCGACCTGCTTCTCTGTCCCTCCAATTTCTCTTCTGGATGAAGGAGAGGAATCTTGGAGTGGCAGGCTCTTGTGATCCTTTTCCAGTCTTACAGTGGGGACGCCATGGATGAGGCCAGTCTCTTAAAAGTGACCTGCTAGGCAGATACAAGGAAACAACATGTCATATGTGTTCCTTAATTGTTTATTAGTTTGTCATTAGCTCTCAAGGCACCAGTTTGCTTTTCATTTTTTTGAAATTGAGATACAATTTACGTACAATGAAACGCACAGATCTTAGGGGTACAGTTCAAGAACTTTTGACAAATGCGTATACTCACACCTATATGAAAATAACATTTTCATTACCCAGCCCCCGCCCCCCAATTTCCTGTGCTCTTCCCTGGTCACTCCTCTCACAACGCAACCCTTGTCCTAGGCAACTTTGTTCTGATTTTTATCACTTTAGACTAGCTTTGCCTATTCTACGATTCCATACAAATGGAATCATACAGTATGTACTTTCAATCTGCCTTTTATTGCTGAGCATAATAATGTGCTTGAGACTCACCTCTCTGTAGTTTGTTTTTGAAAGGAACCAAAATTTTGCCACCCTGATGCTGCTTTTGGGGATATTAACTTTAAACTGTTTATTAAGAAACAAGCTTCAGAAAGAACCTTTGACCATCTCCCCGGCATCCACCCGCCCTCTCCCCCCCCTTTCCTGCCCATGAGATTCAGATCGAGAAACCTGCTTCAGGAAGGAAATCCTAGAATGCTGCCTTAGCCCAACTTGAATTGAGTATGGTAAATAAGAGGGCATCAGGCAGGCGCCTGTTCGCTAGATACCCACTGTGTCCCATTGCTTCTGAGTCGCCTCGCAAGAATTTGCCTGCTCTGGCTGTTCTGCTCTCCTCACCTACCTGCAAACCACCCATTCTCACTTCTGAAATCTAATACCCCTCCCCCACTTTCTCCTTTGTCCAAAAGGTCTTATATATATCCAATGTTGCCTCATTGTCTTTGGAATTTTCATTCTTATGTGAATTTCCCATGCGCATGTATTAGGCACTTGATTTTCTCCTGTTAATCTGTCTCTGTTAATTGGATTATTAGCCCAGCTAGAAGAATTTAGAAGGTGGGAGGAAAAGGATTAACTATTTTCTTTAGCCCCCACATTTTAAAGGGAGTTTTGATAACAAAACCCCACAACTTATTGGGCACCCTCTACAGAGAGTCTGATGTCTGGCTCTGTGCTTGGTGTTGGAAGCTTGTGGGGGCTTAGTTCTGTGTCAGCTTAGCTGAGCTGTCTATTCCATGTAAATGTTGGTTACAAGAGAAATTTCTATGGTATTTGGAAGATATAAATATAGCAGCCACCATGTTTTTGATGCTCGGAGGTTTCCACCAGGCCCTGAGGCAGTTTACATGCTCCGCTAGTGCACTGCGGAGGCAACCCCCAGACCCGCAGTTCTTCTAGCTCCCGCTATAACTCCTCTAGCTTCTCCACCACCTGGGACAAGTGCGTGTGGCTCCAGGTGAAGGGTGCCAGCGTCTCCTTCAGGGCCCTCAGAGCATCAAGGTTGGAAAATCAGACCTGGGTTTTAGTTTGTCCTCGTGAGTTCCCGTTTGTCCTACCTCTCATTCAAGCCCAGCTTTCTTTTCTGATTGTCACTATGGTGACTTCTGGTGACTGAAGGCTAGACAGTAGTTCAGAGGCAACAGTCTTGCTGTCTTCCACCAGTCCCCAAAATTGCATAATTCTATATAATCCCTATAATAAATCCTTTATTCTATATCCTTCATAAAGTTTCCGCTTCTCTGGTCAAAGCCTGACTGACTCAGGAAGGACTAGAAATCAACATCCACCTGGGCAATGCATCCCACATGAAACCAAGTCTCCTATATCCTTAGATTTGGAACCCAGCAGTCCCCTTTGGTGATCCTGCTGCAGCTACATCCTGGACAATCAGAACCCCTGCTCCCCTTTATCTCCCAGTACAAATTCTTGTTCTTCCAATATTCTTACTCCCTTTCCCTTAGTGCACCTGCTCCTGGACCTCACCTAGACTGCCTACCTTTGACTTCTCCCTTTTATGTCAGTCCATCGCCTCCTTCTGGTTTCTATGTATCTCTTCTTGCATCTACATCTCATAGAATATCACCTGCCAGCAGTTTCAGTGCTGTTTAAAAAATTCTCCAAACTTGGAAACAAAGCAAGAGAATGAGTGCGTATAATTTCTTTCTGGTTTTTTTTTGTATTTATTTTTCAATTACAGTTGACATTCAGTATTATTTTATATTAGTTTCAGGTGTACAGCATAGTGGTTAGACATTTACATAATTTACGAAATGATCCTCCCCATAAGTCTAGTACCCACCTGACACCACACATAGTTATTGCTACATTATTGACTATATTCACTATGCTGTAGTTTACATCCCTTTGACTGTTTTATAACTACCAATTTGTATTTCCTAGTCCATTCACCTTTTTCACCCAGCCCCAACTGCATGTACTTTCAATGTTTAGTGTGGCTTAACAGGATTACCCAAGATTATTTTGTTACCTAGAAGAAAGAATCCAAGTTTGACTTTGCTATTTGCTATTGATTGCAGCCCAGACACTCTGAAATCACGTTAGCTTATAGATTTTTGTTCAATAGAGATGCAAGTGACTTCTGTCCAGTGGGAAAGACAAACTATGGTGTTGTTGCCCTATAGGACATCATCTAGTTTTATATCTAACTTAGAAAATGTATTCTAACATTGCCTTTTATTCTTTTTTTGCCTATAAATACCCAATTTCTTGATGCTCTTGGGACAATCTTCACCATTTTATTGGTTCACTCATTAACTGATGAATCTTTGACACACTCATTTTATATTTGTATCAGAATCACATTTAAATTTTTGAAAATAAGATTGGACAGTACTGTCCATTTGAACCTCAGCTCTGCAAACCATGAACCCTATATGCCTCCAGCCATTTGACCAAACTGTGCTGTGATGTGAGTTTCCTCCCACAGCCAGATTTGGGGAAGGTTAATTGCGGTCGCTCTGCAGAAGCTTCACCAACTGCCTCTTTCCCATTACCTTCATTTTCCTCCTTGTCTTCTTCCCCTCAACCACCAAGTGCGCTCACGTTTTGCCCATCGTGAAAATATATCACTCCTGACCTGAGAACATCCCAGCACAGGGGCAAACACTGTGGTTGTTGCTTGGGCTATCGCACTCTCAACACACTGGCCTCGCTTCTCTGGAGTGAGAAGAGCCAAGGTTTAGGTAACAAATTAGCGGAGAAAGAGGAAAGACAGGTCTGTTTGGGTTCTTGATTTTAGTCACCCCTAGCCCAGATAAAAGTAGTTCCTTCTATTTTTTCTCTTTGCTTACTGGATCCTTCTAGAAGCTGAGTTTTTTGGGTTTTTTTTAAAGATTTTATTGGGGAAGGGGAACAGGACTTTATTGGGGAACAGTGTGTACTTCCAGGCCTTTTTTCCAAGTCAAGTTGTTGTCCTTTCAGTCTTAGTTGTGGAGGGCGCAGCTCAGCTCCAGGTCCAGTTGCCGTTTTCTAGTTGCCGTTTTCTAGTTGCAGGGGGCAAAGCCCACCATCCCTTGTGGGAATCGAACCGCGGCAACCTTGTGGTTTGAGAGGACACATTCCAACCAACTGAGCCATCCGGGAGCTCAGTGGCAGCTCAGCTCAAGGTGCCGTGTTTAATCTTAGTTGCAGGGGGCGGAGCCCACCATCCCTTGTGGGACTTGAGTTGTTGAACCAGCAACCTTGTGGTTGAGAGCCCACTGGCCCATGTGGGAATCGAACCGGCAGCCTTTGGAGTTAGGAACTTGGAGCTCTCTAACCGCCTGAGCCACCGGCCGGCCCTAGAACCTGAGTTTTGAGGCCAAAGCCTAACTTACAGCATTGTATTCTTTTGCTAGCCATACACCTCTGGGTATGATTTCTTATGAGGACCTTGTATTGGCTTAAAATGCCCCTGGTCATTCGCGGAAAGTGGAGGAATTTATGAGACTCAGAAAAGTAAAGAAGCCAAAAGGTTTTATTAGAGACAGGAAGCCAGTGGCAGTATCCCGATTAGGACAGCTGCCCCGTACTTTAGGTTAGCTTTTTCTTATATAGGAATGGGAGAGTCGGTCAGGCTGGTTTGAGGGCTGACATCGTGACATCTTTTCCTGGGGTCTGGTCTGTTTGAAGATAATGTTACCTCCAGATTCTGAATTCAGATTCGGCCTGGGGCTTTATGTGTCACCAGTAAAAACTGCAAGGGAGTTGCAAATTGGATTCTGGTCAGATGCCTGGGGATTAAGAAATTGCTCTTTTTCTGACTCATCGGACCTTCATTCGTTCAATAATTTATTCATGCATCACATATTTATTGCCTACATAAACAACGAATTGCATTAATTGCTGAAGATATAATGGACAACAAAGATCTAGTCCTTGCTTCATGTAATTCACAGTCTGGTATGAGAGATGGACATTATTCAAATAATCTTCAAACACTAAATTGCATATGTACAAAGTATGGCAACAGAGAGCTACTTAGAACTCTAGATGGATCTGACCTTCCTGTAGGGTCAGTAAAGGCTTCTTCGAAGAAACAATGATCATGCGGAAGTTTGCAGTATGAGTAGGTATTAATTAGACAAAATTGAAGGGGCAGAACATTTTGGACAGCGGGGAGAACATGGGCAAAGTTCTGCAGGGGTGAGGAGGAGCGAGGCAGAGAGCACAGTGAGCGTGCAGGAGGAGGAAAAAGAAGACTAGAGTGGCAAGGATTTGATGAGGCTTGTCAGGCTGCAGGGACCACACCATGTAGAGCCTTGGAGGTGTTAGGGTCAGGGTTTCATCCTTAGAACAACAGGAAGACACTGGAACGGGGGTCGGGTAATCAGACTTGTGTTTTGGAACGTTCCTCTAGATGTTGTGTAAAGAATGAGTTGGGAAGGGTACATGAGTGGATGTAGGAAAGGGAGGCTAGTTGAGACCAGGATTCAGGTGTTCCTGGGGCCCTAATTAAGTATATTTTCATCTCACACCATTCATCCCCATACTTCTTCATCCATTTCTCTGTTCCTCCTTGGTGGTGGTCTCAGAATCCCCTGTTTCTACCTCTACTCCAGCATTCATTTTAGTGTATTATTATTGTCTCTTTTATTAACATAAACACTTCTCAATGGCAATGACTATGTCTCCTTCACTTCTCTCCCTTTCTCACCTTCTTTCCCCTTTCCGCCAGTATTTTTAGCTTAATGCTTGATACATAGTAGGTTCTCAATTAAATGTAGACCTGAAGTGTATCTTCCTCCAGTTTTTACTCCAAGGTCAGGGAAAGCCTGTACACATTGCCTCTACCTCTTTATATCCCATTCTTTCTCATCTACTCTATATTCTGCCCCACAACACTCCACTAAAACTTCTCTTGCAAAAATCGCTACAACCTTCTCGTGGCCAATCACGATGGACAATTTTAGTTCTTGCTTTAGCTTAAACTCTGCTCATTAGTTTCTTTGAACTGTTCTCTCCTTTTTGAAAACTTGTCTGCCCTAGTTTCTGTAACACCACTCTCCACCGTTACTTTAACCCTCTAATTGTTTTTTCTCAATATCATTTAAAGACTCTAGTTCCTCTGTCTATCCTTTAAATATGGGTGTTCCCAGAAATCCAGCCCCAGCTTTCTTTTCTTCTCTTCTTGGGTGATTAATTCATACACACTTACAATTTCAATTGTGACCTTAAATACTAATAACTCTAATATCTGTCCATATATTCATCTGAAAACTTTTTCCTTCGCTTTAGATATGTGTCTTCAACAGTGTACTAAATATATGTACCGAGATGTACAACAAGCACCTCAGACTCAAATACACACTCATCCTCTCCTTAGACTCTACTGCCCAACCTGCTCCCTCCCCTTCACTCCTCATTTCTGTAAATGGTACAACAATTTACCCTGTCACCATGTCCAGAAAACTAGAGTCCTCCTGAATTGCTCCCTTTTCTTATCTCCAACATCCTGTTGACTCTACATCCCAAGTGCCTCACAGGTCTGTGTCCTCTTCTGCAAGATCTCCTCCCCAGCAACGTCAGTTGAGGCCCTTGTTTACTCTCTGCTTTATATGGTCTCCCTAGCTCAGTCTTCTGTCCCTCCAGTCAGTCCTCTATATCACGACCAAAGGAAGTTATCCACATGCCTGACCACATCACTTCCTGGATTAGTCATCACTTAGATAAAATCCAAACTCCCTTATCATCTGGCCTTTACCTTCAGCCTCATCTCCCTATTTGTACCCTATACTCTCACTATATTCAACTATAATACTTGTAGTTTCCCAAACTTGTCACACAGTTTCTCCAATTTAGACCTTTCTAAAAGCTGTACCTTCTGCTCCACATGCTCTTTCCCTACCTATTGGCCTGACAAATTCCTGTTCGTTTTCAGGACAAGTTGGGCAGCCCTCCTCTGTAGTCTTCTCTGTGCTCTCATAGCACCTGGACATTTCTATACCATACCACGTATGTTCTGCTGCAGTCATCTGGACCTGCCTGAGTCCTGGACTGTGAATTCTTTGAGCACATTGACCCTGTCTATTTTGTCTTAAGATCTTCAGTGCCTAACACTGTGGATAATCCAGTAAATGTTGATGACAGATGATTAAGTGAAAAGAAAGCCTCTTCAGTCAAGAAATTGACTATTGGGTAAATAAAGCTAATATATAAATAAAAATGGAAAAGGAATGTAGAGCTATGTGCAAGTGAATGGAAATTAATAAAATGCCATTAGACTAAGATCAGGACTTACTGATATGACAGGTATCATGAGTCTATTGATAAAAGGTGGATGATTCATTGAATGATATTGAAAAATTAATTCTTTTTAATGTATTAATTTAAAATCCTGACCTCATGCCATGCCCCAAGATTAAGTTCAGATGAATTAAAGAATTACTGTAAATAATAAAATCATTTTTGAAAACTAGAAGAAAAATGCATCAAATAGTTATTTGCCTTCTGGATGGGAAATCTCTTTCTGAGCATAACAACAATGGAAGAAAAAACCTAAAAAAGGCTAATACACGTGACTATATAAAAATATAAATCTCCTGCAAATCAAAAATATCATAAAATTAAAAGTCAAGTAACAAACTGGGAAAAAAAACCTTACGATTTATAAATATGACAAAGGATTTCACATAAGCTTATAAAAATTGATTTTAAAAACCACTAAGATTTAAATAGAAAATAAGCAAAGGACGCCTATACGTAACTTAAAGAAAATAAATTATAATGGTTAATAAACAAATTACCATAATTTGTTATCAAAGAAATACAAATTAAAACAATGGTTAAATACTGTTTTTTTTGCCCATCAAATTGTCAAAGATTTTAAAGATAATGATAGTCAGTGAAAATAAAGGTCCAATGAACCACATACTCATGCGCAGCAGAAGTTTGAACAACAACTTTCAGGGAAGCAATTTGTAAATAAGTATCAACAGGCTAAAAATGCTCACATCCTCTTACCAATTAATTCCATTTCAAGAATCCACTCTATGAAGAAAAAAGAGGTGTAAGTAAAGGTTTATATGTAAATGCAGTTATCTTATTATCTCATATAATAGTGGAAAAACAGAAGCAATCTAAATGTCCAAGAATAAGGAAATTACAGCTTAATTATAGCATATTCATACAAGGAATACTATGGAATAATTTTTTAAAAAGTCGTGTTTCTGACGAATAATTAATGGCATGGAAAATATTTATGACATAATGTACATTAAATAATCGGTGTATAAAACTATATACCATGTGATCCAAGTTTTTAAAAGCATAAATGTTCTATAATTTCTGAATATGAATATAAACAAATATTCTAGAAAACTAAATAAATACATATGTGGAATTATGGTTGATTATGGTTTTCTTCTTTTTTTATGGTTTTCTTCTTTATGCTTCTAGATATTCCTCTGAGCATATGTTATTTTTATACTTGCCAATCAGTTCTGTTCTTTTTTTGACACATGTAGGTTTGAAGGGAAGCTAACGCCATATGAAGATGAGGCCCATCAAGTGAATCTGACTGCTCCACAGGTACTTGTGGATAATGCCATGTTCACTTCTAGCCTTCCTATCCACTGCAGATTCATAAGTTACCAGCATCAGTTAGAAAACTGTGCTTCTGCCAACTGGGCATGTATCTTTGGCAGAGCTAGCTCATGGAGAAGTGGTATAGTACCACTTCCAGCTGGCTCTGCCACGCTCTATCACTCTCTCTACTCTTGGGAAGCTAACTTACCTGACTGCTATACATGTATTTATAATATAAAATGGAGGCAGTAGTGGTAACACCTGACCCCCATTTCAAAGAATAAAGATCCCCTGCAAAGATGAGTACCCAATTACAGTAAGTCCTCATTTAACATTGTCAATAGGTTCTGTGACTTTAAGGAAAATGATGTATAATGAATCCAATTTTACCATAGACGAATTGATATAAACAATTCATTGCAATTGATACTGCATCTCATCAATGTTACAATGAAACAGCTCTATTCAAACATCTGATGTACAAGTCTTTTGGAATCACATCCGAAGTTATTAAGTGCCAGAGTTATCTGATAATACAAGGAAACATTTTTCTCAGTTTTCATGACTCGGATGTAAATTTTAGGGTTGACAACAGCATTCAATAAGTTAATGTTAGCTATGATGTCACAAATTATTGAAATGTTGTAACTTGAGATCCAAATTGTTGCAATTTGTTAAAACTGAACTTGCATGAGAAATTATAATATGAATGATGCTTAATTATTAGTCAAAGTGTTCTCTGCACTGAAATACTTACTCATTGGTCTACCATGAATGTGTTCAAATAATAATTACTCTCTTTGATGTTTAAATCAGTATCCAGACTGAACTCTGGAGCCCTGAAAAAATTAAGTTCTCCTGAAAGATTCTTCTGGAGATTAATTTATGGACTCCCTAGACCCCAGTCTCAAAATGGATTTGAGCTCCATGGTGTATCTTTCTCCTAAAAAGCTCAGTGTCGTACCCTCGTAGTATTGTCTAGTGTTGATATACAGCCCTTTAATTTTTTTTTAACTTTTATTTATTTAAGTGTGTTTTTCTAGGACCCATCAGCTCCAAGTCAAGTAGTTGTTTCAGTCTAGTCGTGGGGGACGCAGCTCACAGTGGCCCATGTGGGGATCGAACTGGAAACCTTGTTGTTAAGAGCACTGCACTCTAACCAACTGAGGTATCCGGCTGCCCCCAGCTCTTTAATTTTTAACTTTACCTATATGTCTGATCTCTCCCAACTGGGCTGGAGGTTCTTGAGGGCCTATGTCTTTTACTTCCTGGACACCATTAAAGCTTAGCACAAAGTTGCATAACTTAAGTAACTTAAGTGCTTAGTAAAGATGTATTAAATAAACATGGTATAAATTAATCCCATGCCAGCCAGCCCTGGGCTTCAGTGGAATGATTTGATACCCCACTGCCTCAAATACCTCCCTCAGTGACGTGCTTCTGTGCCTAAGATTCCCACCATCGCTGGGCTCTTTTGGATGAAACATTGTCTCCAGAAGTCTACATTAAAATGTAAATATCTAACCTGGGAAGTGTCACTGGTTAGCACATTGTCTTTAACAGGTTCCTGGCAGAGAGCTTGGGCCCAGAATTGTGTCCAGGGAAATAGCCAGAGAACCTAGGCTCCCACTTTGTGTGGATTAGGTAGAGCACCCCAACGACAGCTGTGACAGATGAGGGGTGGAGTATGGAGCATGAGTCCACTGGGCTAGGTACCTGTGGGGTGGGGCAGGGGAGAGCCTACCTGGGCTAGCAAGCATCTCGATACAACCAGAATTGATATGTAGCATAGAGCTTTCACAGGCTAACCGAGCGCTGTTGGTTATGAGCCAAATATTCAAGTGAATGGATTCCCTTTTGACCAAGGCGGACAAATGACTGATCCAAGGTTACGCTCCGAGCGTTGTCTGAGTGGTGACTAAGAGCTAGGCTAGCACTCTTTGCAACCTGTTCTACTTTCAGAAATAACTGTTAATCTCATTGTAATTGCAATGAAAACCAAAGCAGCGGAGCAGAGAGAAACAATTTCTGGGGTAAGCAGCGGGCTTTATTAACTCAAGTTCTCATCTGGAATTGCCCCCCAAAACCATGGGGGGATGGGTTGATGTTGTGTGGCCTTTGACCCACAACCAATACAGGTTCTGAATCCTCAGGGATCTGTACATAAACACACCTACGTCCACGTGTGATACACCTATGCCTAAGTGCCTCTGGGTATATAATCCCAGGCTTTGTTTCTATAAATTGCTTGCTAGCATGATGGGCAGGAGTCAGAAGTCAGCAGCGTCCCAAAGTAAATGGACAGTTCATGGCCACCAAGCCAGGTCCTCTCTCCTCTACCAACCCCCAGCAGGAAGTAGACAGCGAAGTTCCCTATGGTTACAAGGGCTTGGCTACTTTATTACTTTCATTCTATGGACGTTTTTACAAGTCATAAGCAAAGTACAAAATATTTTATAGCCTTTCAGATAGAAAGTATGACACATTTCAAAGAATAAAGGCCCCCTGCAAAGATGAGCACCTAATTACAACCTCCTTTTAGAATCAATGGGAAGTTATTAAGTTCCAGAGCTTATCTGATACACAAACATTTCTCTAAGTTTTGACTACTAAGATATAAATTTTAGAGTTAATAGCCCTGCAGCTATGTGGTGTGAGAGAGTTTAGGTTTTGCAGTTAGTTGCACAGACCTAGTGTCAGCTATTCACCTAGGATCTGAGGTGTTGCCTAACTCTGCCTAATAGCTTTCTCATTTGTAAAATGGAAATAAGTGATACAGTCTCTGTGAAGATGAAATAAGATAATGTGAAGAAAGCACATTGTGAGTGCTTACAAAGTATTCATTTTCCCTTCTCTTCCATTCTAAATGATCAGCTGAATCAACTACTAAGGAAGATTTCTGACCACTAGCCAAATAGAGCTTTGAAAATCCTCAAGGTAGAGAGTCTAAAAAATAAGCTTCAAAAAAGAAAGCAGTCTGTTTCATGAACATTTACAATGGTCTAGAACTTGGTAGCCAGACCAATCCTCGTTTTATTGATTCTATGGACTGGGCTTGTATGTGTTGGTATCTATCTTACCACTGACGCTAGAAACTCCTAGAGGGAAGGTATGGGGACCGAGAACGCTAAGAACTTGTCTTCTTGAACCTGAATCTCCACAGGGCTACCCCAAGTTGATTGTTGATGAAAACTGAATCATTTTACCCCCCTCCCCCACCAATTAGTCCTGAAATACCATTCTCCTTAGCTAATTTTGGATCCCCTCGGGCTTACTCAGGCCAGCTTTCACATTTTCGCCCCCATGTTATGCCCCAAAATATACATCACACCAACTTACCTGTCCTTTCAGACAGACTATTTCTATAGGAGTGAACCAGCTTGGGCGACAAGCCAAGCTATGCCTGTGTCCTTATTTATACTTAACACAATTCCACTGGTTAGCAATCTCCATTCAATGGACCCTCTGTTTTCTCCTACAAAGCCTTCTTTACTTAGGGACAGAAGCAAACCGTAATATCCTCACGTCAAGATGACTCTCTAACCCTTCACCAGTCTGAGATATGTTCTGAGCTACTTTTAGCATTTAGACCCACATGCTACGTTTTTCTGGGCTGTCTTTTCGACCATATTGGAGAGAGAAACTTGGTTCCGGACAGTGCTCCAACCGTGTAAGTGACTCAACTCACCACCCATTAGCTGCTAGCTATATTCCAGCAAGTTCTGTCAGCTGCAGACCATGGAGGGAAATGCTAACTGTAGATTTGCTTTCTATAGGACTTTATATCTTCATCACCATTGTCACCAGTACCACCACTGTTATAACCTGCTGCTAGTTCACCTAATACGGCCTGCACAGAAATGGAAATGTGGTCATTCTCAGTTCACAAGACTTCCCTACAGACTCCTGGAAAGTCCCCCCGCCCTTTTTTTTTTTTTTTTTTTACAAATAAGGAACCAACAAAGAAGTGACATATCTCCCCCCCCATCTCCCGTATCCACATTCTTTATTTCCTTCTTCTTTCAGTTCCTCCTGCCAGTTCACAACAATCGTTCTCCCTGTTACTCACTCAATCCTCAGTGAATGCTGATCCTTAGCACTAGGACAGGGGACAACCCAGATTTCCAGGAGCCTTGTCAAGTTCAGTACATTCTGAGTCAGTATTGTACACAGTAATGTGCGTTGTTCATGGCTCAGCTGGACTGTGACACTTGATAACTAACTCATCCTGAGTAAGAGCACCAGTGATACTAAGTTTGGGACATTTACTTCATTCTTATCACACACTCTGATTTTCTAGAGACATCTCAAGCGTCCCTATGGGGACACAGAGATAATTCCAGAAAGGAAAGCGATCTGAGTATGTATTTTTCCTTTGTCATTTCCTTATCATGTCTTGCAAGCCACCAATGCAGTAGTTCCCAACAAGCAACATGAGAACCCACGCAGACAGCCCTGTCTGGCGCTGTCCAGTTACCAGGAGAAGGAGTTTCCTCACAGTTGTGTAGCATCATCGGTTGCTTCGGAGATGTCATTAAAAAACAACACTGTAAAAAGCTCCCAGAGTGCATCAGAGCTATTGTATACACTATAAATGACCCATCATAAAGACCCACGCCTCTCTGATCCTGATAAGGCAAAGGTTAAGGTCCGTGTCTATTTACCACATTCTATTTCCTTCTGTCTAAGACAGAACACAATCTTTGGAACCAACTGGTTCTTCTCTCTGCTGGCTCTAAGAACAATATTCTTTTTACTGTGTTGAATGGTTAAGTCATGCACAAAGTAGATGCCCACTAGATTGAAGGACAATGACTTGACTTGGAACTGATGGGTCCTGGAAAAAAGCACACTTTCCCCCCACATCTCCAAAGAAAACTAGATGCCCAACAAATATTAATGATGATGATTCAACCATTCAGGTAGTCATTAAGCTAAACACATCACCCCCAGCCCCTACTTTACTATACCCTCTCTACAAAGTCTGCCACCAGCTCTACACTGTGCAGGGGAGGGTAGTCATCCTGGAGCTCCTTAACTATTCAAACTCTTCAAAATCCACAGAGCTCAGTCTCGTATCCCATCTCTCTCCAAGAGCCTGTCAGGCTAATCCTATGTGCCTCATATTCCCATTTTCCTCTGACAGGATGAGCCTTCTAGGTCACCCGAAATCACACTGGATACTCATCCCCGTTCCCCTGACCTCATCACCTAGTCTGGAGAAACCCTTCCCTGCCCTCCCCAAACTTTTCTCCACTGTGCCCTTTGCAACTCCAGGTCTGTCAGCATCAAAAGTCCTGGTAACTCCGTCCTTTTCTCTGAACATTCCCTCCAGCTCCCGGCAGTAAGTGAACCTGGCTGCCCCTGAGTACCCCATTTTCTGAGTATTCCTCTCAGGTAGAAGCTGGTTTTACTTTTTGCCTCATATCCTAGGCACCTCAGGGCCTGGGGTCAGGGGGTAGTAGGTGTTCTGCTTGCCATTTCTAAACGATTTCTTTACGTTCCTCCTTCTAAACATCCGGCTCCTTTGCAGCCCTGAGGCCCCTCCGCTTTCAACCACCACATTTTGCTCCCATTGGCCTCCTTTCTGTTCTTCTAGTTTGTATATAGTCCCCATGTTTCTATCTTATCTACAGCACTATTGAATTAGGTCAAAAATCAAGGTAAAGTATGCTATTATTTAAGGCATAGTTCTTAATCAGAAGTGGTATTGTGTTCCCTGAAGGGTTGGAAATGTATGGAGGCTTTTTGGGGTTTTTCCAAATGACTGAGGGGATTGAGTGGGTAGAAGTAATCTTGAAATATTTTGAAGAATGGTCTATCCAAAATTCCAATAGTGCCCCATGTTGAGACATCTATTCTAATGTATTCTTGTGCCACAAAAAGACTTGTGCAAGACTGTACATGGCAACTTTACTCATAACAGACAAAACCTGGAAATATCCCAGGTGTCCATCAATAGGAGCATAGATAAACAGTGGCATATTCATACAATTAAATACTGTTCAGCAATAAAAGAGAAAAAATTATCAACACATGCAACGTGATGAATCTCAAAAACAGTATTAAACATTAATAACATTGTGCTGAATGAAAAAAGCTTTACAGGAAAAATTCATATGGTTTGATTCCATTTATATGGAAGTGCTAGCAGGACCTGCTACATAATTTCCAGGGCCTAGTACAAAATGAAAAGGTGGGCCCCTTGTTAAAATATTATGAATTTCAAAAAAAATTATGAATTTCAAAATTATTACAGCAGAGCATTGTACAAAGTGTGAGTCCTTTCTAAGCATGTGGTCCTATGTGACTGCACAGGTTGCACGCCCAAGAAGCTGGCCTTGAGTGCTGGAAGAGTCAAACTGACTTATGGTGGGAAAAAATCAGAATTAGGATTGCATCTGAACAGAGCAGGGATTGAAAAGAAAGGGAAAAATAGAACTTTCTAGAAATGATGGTTATATTTGTCTTGATAAGAGTCTGGATCATAGATGTATGCATTTGCCAAACTCATTTAATGTTACACATAAAAAAATTTTTCTTTTTATTGTTTTGCTGCAAAAGGAAAAAATGCTAAAAAATACAGATCTCTAGTTAATGATATACATGCTGAAATAGAGAAAAGTGTGTACTGAAATTTGCAATTTACTTAGAAGTGTATCAAAATAGTAAGATAGATGGGTAAATAGATGGATAGGTATGTGGGAAAGCAACCACAGTAAAATGTTAGTGGTATTATATAGCTGGTGGGCATACAGGTGTTCACTGTAAAATTCTTTTGATTTTTCTTTGAAAAATAAAAATGTTTGAACATTTTTATTATATAATATTGAAAATAAAAGGTGTGTACATCTAATAACAGAGTTTCAACATACATGAAGCAAATCTGATAGACCTAAAAGAAAAAATACACTTATTCACAATAGATTTGTCTATAATATCCACCACTAAAGTTGCATATTTCAATACTCTTCTCTCAATAATTGATAGAAGAGATGCGAGGAGGATTGCGGGGGTGGGTGAAAAAGGTGAAGGGATTAAGAAGTACAAATTGGCAGTTACAAAATAGTCACAGGGATGTATAGTATAGGGAATATAGTCAATAATATTGTAATTACTATGTATGGTGCCAGGTAGCTACTAGATTTATTGGGGGGACCACTTCATAAGTTATATAAATGTCTAACCACTATGCTATACATCTATAATATTGAATGTCAATTGTAATTGAAAAATAAAAAAATTAAAAAAAAGAAATAGACACAAAATCAGAAGGAATATACAAGACCTGAACAACACCATCAACCAAGTAAACACTCCACCTAACAAAATACTTATTCTTTTCAAATGCACATACAACATTCACCAAGATAGACCATATGCTGTGTCATAAAACAAGTCTTAATGAATTTCATACTGAAGTCACCCACAGTTTGTTCTCTGGCACCAGTGAAATTAAATTAGAAATAAATAACAAAAAGATATCTGGAAAATCCCTAAATATTTGGAAATTAAACAACACACTGCTTAATAAACTATGAATTAATGAAAATCATAAGGGAAACTAGAAATTATTTTTAATTGAATAAGGATTATAGTATAACATAAAAATTCGTGGGCTGCAGCTAAAGTTGTTCTTAGAGCAGATGTTACAGGTTTAAATGCTTATGTTATAAGAGAAGAAAGGTCTAAAACTCATTGATCTAAGCTTTCAACTTAGGAAGTAAAAAAGGGGAGAGCAAATTAAATCTAAAAGAAGCAAATAGAATCACAATTTATAACAAAAATAGCATAGTATGACCAAGTGAATTTTCCCAGGAATGCCAATTTAGTTTAACATTCAAAAATCAATGTAATTTGCCATATAAACAGAATAAAGAAGAAAAACAATATGATTATCTCAATAGAAGGAGAAAAAGCATTTGACAAAATTTAACACCTATTTGTGATAAAAACAAAACAAAACACAAAACTCTCAGGAAACTAGAAATAGAAAAAAATTTCAACCGATAAAGGGCATCCACAACAAAACGTGCAGCTAACACAATATTTAGTAGTAAACAATTGAATGTTTTCACCCTAAGATCAGGAATAGGACAAGGGTGTGTATTGTAATCACTTCTATTCGATATTATACTGGAGATTCTAGTCAATGCAATAAACGAAATTTTTAAAAAAGAAGGAAAAATTTCTTTGAAGATGACATGATTGTGTACATATCACATCCTAAGGAATCTACCAAAAAAACAAAAACAAAAAACCTACTAGAATTAATAAATTTAGCAAAGTTGCAGGATACTCACTCATATAAGTCAATCTATAAAAATAAATTGTATATATGTATATACTAGTAATGACCCATTGGAAAATTACTTGGAAAATTGATGGAATTTACAATAACATCAAAAGACAAAATGTTTATGGTTAAATTTAACAAAACGTGTAAGATCTTTACACTGAAATGACAAAACATTTTGAGAGAAGTTAAAGTGAGATCTAAATAACTGGAGAGATAGGCCATGAACATGAACTAGAAAACTCAATATTACTAAAATATCCTCCCCAAATTGATATATAGATTCAATGTGATCCCAATCAAAATCCCAGCAGACTTTTTTGGTAGAAATTAACAATCCTATTCTAAAATTTATATGTAAATACAAAGGACCATGAATAACCAAGACAACTTTGAGAAACACCGACAACACCTGAGAACTTCTACTATGTGATTTCAAGACTACTGCAATCAAGACAGTATAGTAATGTCGATTGAAATGACAACAACTAGACTTGGAAAAAAACCTGGAAGTACATAGTGTTCCCCAATAAAAGTCCTGTTCCCCTTCTCCAATAAAATCTTAAAAAAAAAAAAAAAAAAAGAGATAGTATAGTAATGTAACAAGGACAGATGTATAGATCAATGAATGGCAGAGTCAGAAATAGAACCCACACATATATAGTTAACTGATTTTTGATAGATGTGTTGACCTTTAACAAATAGCCAGATATTTCTCCAGCAAAATGGATTTATTAAGAAACAGCAAAGAATTGCAATTCCAGGCATGCTGTCTAATGGTGAACCACGATCAAATCCAGAGAAACAAGGGAGAACCTCTTTTATGGACTTGCAAGGGGGAGTCCACTAAAGGAAACTAGAAGTTTGATGTATAGCAACTTTTCATTGACTGAGTTATGGCAATCTCCCTTCAGCTGTTACTGGAGAAGGAGGAACCTTTTCTTCCTGCTCCTGAGGTAGTAATGTAGTATCTATCACTTCCTGTCCAAGATACAAGGTATGTCTCTTCCTATTGGGTTCAGTAGTGTGTGTTGAATGACCAGTGTGTGAGACTTTTCTCTTTTAACCTCCCAACTCCATTTTAAATGAGGTTTCTGTTTATTAATTTTCACAGGTAGCAAGGTAATTCAACGGAGAAAAGGTAGTCTTTTTATCGTATGGTGCTGTAACAACTAGTCAGAAATATGGGTTAAACCCCCCAACCCCCCCCCGGAAACGTTGATTCTTATATCATACATAAAAATTAACTTGCAATGGATCAGAGATTTAAACTTAAAAGCTAAAACTATAAAAAGTTCTAGAAGAAAACAGTGAGGAGCCAATAAGAAATGGGATGATTTCCACATAAGCAATAATATGGGGAGATGTGGGGAAGGGGACTTTGTAAGAGAAAAATAATTGCCTTCTACGGTAGGAAATGGATTGATACCCTGTGAAATTGTGGGGAAAACAGCTGAAGAAAGTGGCTACCTCTGGAGGAAGAGCAATCAGGAATGGGAAAGGAGCTCCCATTTTTTATTTTAAAACTTGTAGTACTGTTTGACTTTTACACTATGTGCGTGCATTTGATAAAAGTAAAATTTTCCTGTATTATTTTTAATTATAATACATATTAATAGTACATATTAATATTTTAAACAGAATACTAAGTGTTTATGATGCACTGCTTTATATTTTATAAAAGAATTTCAAGTGTAGAAAGATATGAAAAAGGGTTTTCTTATGATTGAGGGGTTAGAAGTTTTGCTTTTGGAGACAAAGTTAATTTTTAATGACAAATAAAATGACACTTGAAAAACTTATACATACATGTGTGTATATATGTATATGCATATATAATATGTTGCATATATATATATATATATATATATATTATGTATATACATACATATATATTAAGGTGGATTCTGAATATATAAAAGTGAACCATTTTATAAACCTGAAACAAAGTAAATGATAACCGCCAGAGAGTACATCCTATGAAACCAGGTTCTTTAGAATATGAGAAGAATTGATGAACAAGTAGAATAAATATCAAACTCTTAACAGTGATTTCTAGGAGAGGGATTTGCTGGGTAGTGGTCAAGAAGAACTTTCATGCTTCATTCTGTATAATGTACTTTTATTTTCTACTTCATGTATTACTTATGAAATAAGAAAAATTTTAAGAATTAGTAGCCCCTTATAGTAAATGTTTACACATTTCACTTTCCATTAGCCATCTGCAAGAATAACATTCATCCCATTTAAATTTTCCTTAAATTTTACCTATTTCTTCCTTCCTATGTCTGTCTCTCTATGTCTCTCAAATCTATGTGAGGAAACTGTACTATAGGATATTGACTAAGTAATTTTCTTTCTTTTTTTTTTAATTTTATTGGGGAATATTCGGGAACAGTGTGTTTCTCCAGGACCCATCAGTCGTTGTCCTTCAATCTAGTTGTGGAGGGCGCAGCTCAGCTCCAAGTCCAGTCGCTGTTTTCAATTTTTAGGTGCAGGGGGCGCAGCCCACCTTCCCATGCAGGAATTGAACCAGCAACCTTGTTGTTGAGAGCTCTTGCTCTAATCAACTGAGCCATACTGAGAGCTCTTGCTCTAATCAACTGAGCCATACGGCCGCCCCAACTAAGTAATTTTCTTAAATAGCATCCCTAATTGTTTAAGAAACATAATACTAACTTTTGTCCAGTACTGTTTACATTTAATGTTATGATTTTGATTTAGAAGTATTCCTTAACACTCAAGAGAAAGGTCATAACCAAAATCCCTATTGTCAAATTTTGACTGTCAAAATTAAAAAGCAACATCTATAAAGTTTGGTGATAATTATAGGAATATACTTGAGTATGAAATCTTCCAAAAATATTAAGAAATGGTCTTAAATATAGCACTGGAACTACAAAAGATTCACAATCATAGCATAAAATGAGTAATTTTGAGCAATGAGTGACAAATTGAGAAGGTGTTAAAAGAGCTATAAAAATAAATGTCGTGGATGTATACTCAGATACTATGAGTCAGAACTTAGTGTGGCATTTTGTCATTTATTTAATAATCATGTTTACTCAATTCACTTTATTACAATGAACAATTTAAACAGCTGTCAAATTTATAAGAAGATGAGGTTCTTCTTAATTAGGTAACAGATTTAGACGCAATGGAACATTTTGCAAGTAAAGCCACAATAACCAGTTAGATTTTCTTGGAAAAAGTATGTATAGTTTTAGGCTGGCTGTGTGCAACTTCCTGAAAGCAACCCAAACACAGAAAGCAACAAAAAATCTGGTTGATAACTTGTTCCTGATTTGATGGTACTATTCTTTTCACTTAAACACATTGCTGAACAGATCACAAAGTTCCAAAACTAGGTCTAGCAACTCAGATTTACAGATTTAAATGTGATAGAATTTCCTTAACATGTCAGTAATAAAATAGCTTATTTAATGTCCAAGTAAAATTCAAATTATACAAGTACTTACTGTAACAATGTGACTATTTACATTAATCAATATTGCAAGAGGAGAGTACAATACACTTAAATGATTGCTCAATAAAAGCATAACTTTTGACTAGATATATATACTTGTAAAAATTAATCAAATTTAGTTCAATCTTAAAATTGCTTTTTCATCCTTCTTCCTTGGTACTCCAATGGTTTCTTAACGCAGAAAAGGCTTTAAAGAGATTAAAATATTACAGCTAACAAAAAATTAGATACTAAATACTGTAAGTTATTAAATGCTTCTAGTCACTAGTTATTTTAAGACTGTAATAATAGCGTGTTGTGATTTGAATTCATTTACACTAATATAATTGTCCTCCGTTTCTACTTTCCTGTATTTTCGAAACCAGTATTATTCTCTAACATTAATCAAAACCAGAAGAATCTCAGTTCCCAGTATTTGGCTCGGTGAAAATACCTTACATCTTCAGGGGCTAAAAATGCTTATTTTCAAAAGGGGGAAAGAATAGAGAATAATTATAAAGAACACATGAATTTGTCATCCCCGAAGAGCGATGGAGATTTTTTGTTCTAGTTTCAATGGAGTACAATTAAATTGCCAGGTAAAGCTCAAAGGTCGTCTTTTTTATTGTGGTTCGATGGTTCTCCGCTTCTCTTTGTATTCCCTTTTAGCTTCCACGTTCCTTTTCCTAGCCGCCTCACTCTTTCCTCCAGGCCCCCCTTCTTGAAGGTTTCACAGTCGTGCTCCCTGGGTAAAAGGAAGTTTCAGTATTTTCAAACCTTCTCCGTGGCCACCAAGGGTGCCCGCAGGCTGTCACAGGAGGAACCCACCTCCTTTGGGCCCCCATCAGCCACAGCAGGAAGAAGCACCTGGTAGCCGCGCGGGGCGGGGCGCACACCTGGGCCGTGGGTGGCGCCCCGACAGCAGCGCTGGGGTGGGGGGCAGGGAGCCTGCTCCCTCTCTACCCTCCGCCCCGAAGGCGGTGACTCACCGCCCAGAACCCGCGGGCAGAGGTGAGCAGCCCCCGGCCTGCGCCGGGAGGCGGGGCCGCCAGGTCGGGCAGGTCCGCTCCGCCCCGCCCCGCTCCCAGAGTGCGCAGTCCCTCGGCGAGCTCGCGTCGTCTGCCTAGTACCGGGAGCATCCTGCCACAGCCCCCTCGACCCGAGGACTCGCGCGTCCCACACCTCGCCCCTCCCGGCCTGCTAGTGGGCTCCCGAGGCCCCCCTCTTCCCGCGCGTTCTCCCGTGAGCAGCGGCCCGCCTCGCGACCCCCTCCTCGGCGCGCGCGCTTGGCATGGCGCCCCCTCAGGTCCTCGCGTTCGGGCTCCTGCTCGCGGCGGCGACGGCGACTGTGGCCATGGCTGAGACAGGTGCGTAGCAGAATTGTGGGGTTGGCCCCCGGCGCATGCAACGAAGACTGGGGAAGGGGCGGGCGGCCGCGTTTTCCCGCCTGCCGACTGGACGGCGCCCGGGAGGCGGCGGGAAGGCGCCCACTCTTGCCCGCGGGAGGGAGCATCCTCGCTTGGTGGCTTTGTACTCCTCTCTAGGGAAATGGCCCGAGGTAGGGGCAGAGGGGCAGACTAGACAGGAGTGGCCACGTACGGGGATTCTTCGGCCTCTGAGTGTGCGACGAGGTCCGGGGCGCACTTAATGGCCGAAACCAGCTCGGGCCAGGCGGGAGTCTGCGACGTCGGCCTGACGGCCTGCTCCTCCCGGGGTATCTGCGGCGGGCCCCGCTTCTCCGTCTTAGGGGGGACTTGTGGTTGCGGGGAGGCCGCCGGGCCCGCTACGCATCTGCGCACGGGAGAAGCTCCTCCTGGACCTTGACTTCGGGGCGTGTAGATGTCTGCCTTTTTCTAAAGATCATATAAGTAATGCCAATTTTATTATAGGGAACCTGGAAATATCTATAATCGTAAAGAGTGAAAAAACTATAATCCCGCCACTTCAACAGAATCCCATAATTAATAATTCGGTATATTTTTCTTTCGTATATTGCTCTAAACATTGTCCTAAACCTAAACACGTAGTTTTTTTTTTTTTAATATCTCGATCCCGTCCTCCCATCCAGATTTTTCCGTTTTCTTTTAGTCTTGAAAAAATAGGATTTAAATGGTGACAGAAGGAATCTGTTGCTTGGAAAATCACACCATTATCCAAAAGTCAGACATGTAGTTTGATTCCAGTTTTTCTTACTCTGGGATAAACATCTTGGTTGCTATCTCTTATTTATAAATTTGTAAGATGGTGGCTAGAGGTGACATGGCAGTTGGCCAAAACTTTCTGGAAAGGCTTTTTATATCTTCACCAGCAGGGCAAGCCTAATTCATTACACTTTCAAAATAATGAAATTTAACCAACTCATGATGTTCTAGTTTCAGTCGGGGACTAAATACTTAAATCTTAAATTGCTTTCAAATGATGATAGCTGCTATGGGCATACGTTCAGAGAAAGTCTGTACCTGATTGGTCTGTTTTAAATTTCACATTGCTTGGGCATGAAAAAGCTTTTAACTCCTTGAGGACAGCCACTGTAGGGACAAAGAGTTAGTCAGGCTCCCTCCCCCGGCCAGCTACTGACCCTGACCAGCCTGCTGCTCCTATAAGACAGGTCATAGGTCGCACAGGCACCCTGGGGATGCCATCCACTTGGATATCCATGTGACAGCCACTTTACTTTCCCCTTTTGTGAACCCAATATTGAGTTTAGTGCTGGTCAGATTATATAGGTAGTCCCTATTGATTATATAATTTAAATGGAAAAATTAAAGTCAACTTGGGACATAAAGGATCAATATTAAAATTCTTAGCTAGACAAAAGGAATTAGGTGGACTTGCCATTTTGAAGTTAAAATGAACTTTTGAGATAGTTAAGGATATAATTTCTACTGACATCAATACTCAGGATGGGCAGCTTAGTATCACTTTCAAAATTGGGTGCCAGGATTTAGTTTAATTAGGAAACCCACATACAGAGGTGCCCCCTAATTCAAGAAACCATAGTTTTTCTAAGATACAGTCCGAGGGTTGAATATGTTCCCAGTAAGCCCAAAAGCAAGCCTCTTTATTAAGAAGATGGCGTTGGGGGAGTGAAGGAGGGAATGTGAGCTATTCACAAATCCTAGAATTGGAATAGTTGATTTGGGGAAAAGAGTAACTGACAGGCAAGGGTTTTTCTTCTTAGGAAGGAGGGAAGCATCTGACACTGGGAGTATCATAAAGGCAAAGCTGAATATGATGTTTTGAGGGCTGTATTCTTGGTTTTAAAAAATCAAAATGGGAAAGCATGCAAATTAGACTGTCTATATAATACATACAAACTATTTAGCATAGTGTCAGCTACTCAAATTATAGATGAAAAAATACTCAGGACCACTTTTTTAAGGCTTTGTATCCCTGTAACTTGGGCATTATTGTCAAAATATAATTTAGTTGGGACCCACGGTTGATAGTTGGATTCACATTTTAAAGTGGATTTTTTAAAATTTTTTTTCTAGAATGTATCTGTGAAAATTACAAATTGACCACAAACTGCTCTGAGAACATGCGTGGACAATGCCAGTGTACTGCAATTGGTACACAAAATTCTGTCATTTGCACAAAACGTGAGTAGAATATCCTCATTGCCTTTAAACTTTATTTTGCATTATATTTTGGATGTGTTTTGAGTTGGGAAGCCGTTTATTGAGCTCAAGTCTGAATTTTGTCAAAATTATCTCATACCTGAAGCTTTATGAATCTTTAGAAACTGATTGTGGAACATGTAAGTCTACAATAATCTTTGGCCCTGGGAGTTTAGAGTTAAATTAAAAATTTTTTTTCCTTAAGCATAAAACTGCAGTTATTTTTCAGTTTGACATTAAGCTTTCTTTGCAGTGGCTAGCAAATGTTTGGTGATGAAGGCAGAAATGAGTCACTCCAAGTCGGGGAGAAGACCGAAACCTGAAGATGCTATCCAGAATAACGACGGGCTCTATGATCCTGAGTGTGACGAGAACGGGCTCTTTAAAGCCAAGCAGTGCAATGGCACCACCACGTGCTGGTGTGTGAACACTGCTGGCGTCAGAAGAACGGATAAGGACACTGAAAAATCTTGCTCCGAACGAGTGAGGACCTAGTGAGTTGAGCTGCCTGTATTACTTGTTTTCAGATTTGTTTCATTAAACATACTTTTGAATATGTAATTCAATTTCATGATTTGGAATTCGAAAGATAGAAAAGGGTGTACAGTAAAAAGTCTCCATCCATCTCAATTCCACAGCTACCCAGTTTACCTCCGTAGAACTGATGCCGCCAGTTTATTCCAACCTTCCAGAGATGTTTTATGAATTTACTGGCAATGTATTTTTTCTTATGGTAGCATACTAAACACAATTTTCCTTTTTATATTTTTATTTAACACTGCAGTATTTTATAGTTGGATGAGTATGAAATGTATATGAATGATTTAATCTACTTGCTCATTTATTGTGTTTTAAAGGGAGATAGGGTTGTCTTAGGGATTATGTAATGAAAAGGAACAGAAACACACTCAAGCTAGCGTAAGACTAAAGGACTGAAAACTGAAAAAGTATCAAGACCAAGGCAGGCACACTTGGCACTTCTGTCTTCTGGAACCTTGAGGTGATTTTTCTCTGTTTCTCTCAGTGCCTTTCTGTGTCTTCACTTGAATGGGGCCCAACATGATCAACTAAGCCTTGACTTGACGTGACTTTGTGTTGTGGCCAGAGGCCAGCGGGTCAGTGTTAGAAAGGTTTCCTCCTGGATGAGTTCTTTATGAAAGATTGTGAGGGCCAGGGAAGAAATTAAAGGCATATCTATTGCATAAATCTTTTGCTGTTAACTCTACTGTAATTTCACTTGGGAGTTTTATTATTAGCTTATTAGGAAAATAATATAAAAGTCTGAGTTTTTATAGTCAGTCAACACTGTCTTTTTACTTTACAGCTGGATCATCATTGAACTAAAACACAGAACAAGAGAAAAACCTTATGATACTAAAAGTTTGCAGATGTAAGTGCTATTCAGTGTGTTATATTTACACAGTTGGTGCTCAAATCTTCCATCCACACCATTAGAAAACTAAAACAAGTCTCAATGCTTTTTAGTATTTTTGAAAAATAAGATACCATACAAAATATTTTTAACCTTATTTTGAAATGGGGTTACAAGAATAGTATAGATTTCTGTAATACCCTTCACAAATGAACATATGCCATATTTTCCTTTTTTATATGTATATGCATATGTGTATACTTTCTATATCTAAGCAGTATAAATATTTTTTTGCCAGAACCATTTGAGACCAAATTGTAGATACCATGCATGCCCCTTGACCCCTAAAGACTTTTGTGTATTTTTCTTAGAAACAAAGGGCATTCTCTTACATAACTAGTATACAGTTATTCAAATTCAGGAAATTTATTGTTATACCATATTGTGCCAGTTTTCCCAATATTGTCCTTTGTAACAATTTTTTATTGTCTAATCCAGGACCCAGTCTAAGATCATGTATTGCATTTAGTCATCATAACTGTTTAGTCTGTTTTAATATAGAACACTGTTTTGGCCTTTCTTTGTCTTGTTTTATTGAATGTCCTTCAGATTTGGATTTGTCTGGTGTTTTCTCATAATTAAGTACAGGTTATGTGTTTTTGACAGAAAAACCACTTAAGTGATGTTATGTCCTCTGAAGTACTTCACATCAGGAGGCACATGTCAGCTTATCCCTTTACTAGTGATGTTGACTGGTTAAGATAGTGTCTGCCAGGTTTCTCCACTGTAGAGTTACCATTTTCCTTTTTTTAATAAATAAATATATAATCTATGGGCAGATACTTGATACCCTGTTTCTAATCAAAGTGGAACTCAACAGTTTAGCATCAATGGATGATTCTAGCCTGAATCAATTATTATGATTGTTGAAAAATGGCATACCATTTTCAACAAGTTTGGTTAATGATGATTCCAGACGTTGAGCTATCTGCTTAAAAAGTAGTGCTTAATGTTGTGTAGTACAACCACTTTTTTTAAAAACACGATTTTTGATTATTTATAGTGCACTCAAGGAGGTAATCACAACTCGTTATCAACTGGATCCAAAATATATCACAAATATTCTGGTAAGTTCTCTCTCTCTCTCTCTGTCTCTCTGTCTCTCTCTTTTTTTTCTAAATTTAGTAAATGAGCTTTAGCAGAAAGTTGGTGGAGCAGCAGTATGGTTTGGGTCTGATTTTTGGTGGTAAAGATTAAAATGCATTTGAGTAATAGTTTCAGTCTTGGGCACTTGATAAAGCAAATTCCCTGTTTTGGTTTCCTTCCATACCCTTTGAAAACTTCAGTTTATCCTTAAAGAAACGGTAGTATCTTTTAGTATCCTTAACACATGCCAGTCTTACGTGGAAACCGCTCTCTATGATTGCTTTTGACACATACATACTTTAGGGTGCTACCTAGCCCCCATCTTCTCTGTTTTAAGGAGCTGGCTAGTCCTTAACCGGTAGTCCTTCCTTAACTTTTTCAACTCTGGTTGAAAAATGCTTGAATAGTGTGATGGAACGCTTTCAAGGCAGTATGAATTTATTCTTAAATTCTTCTAGATTAAAATTGATGGCATTTTTTAAAAGACTTTTTGGAAGGAATATACTTTTTGTTTTCTAAAAGCAGAACATGGTAAATGCATACTGCATTTCAGATTGCGTTTTAGTTTTGAAGTAGTTCCAACTAAATATGGTGTTTTAATAGCTTGTTTTAAAATCTTTTCAGGAAAAAAATTCTTGAAAAAATATGCAGTGTAATTGTCTTTGTTTGCATTGCTGTCTTATTTCCTTTGGATAGATTTAAAGACCTTCCAAAGATTTTTAAATTATTAGTGATAAACTCAATTGTCTACTAACGGAAAGGAACACTGACGCATGTAGATTACAGAAAATCACACTGAATATTCTGCTTATTGAACAATGATATTTTCATACAATTTTGGTTATGTTATTATTAATTTATATTTTTCAATTTCTCCTCCTACCCAGTATGAGAATGATGTTATCACTATTGATCTGATGCAAAATTCTTCTCAGAAAACTGAGAATGATGTGGACATAGCTGATGTAGCTTATTATTTTGAAAAAGATGTGAGTACAATCTTCCTCGTTTTATTCCTGTGTTTAGAAATGTAATACCTAACATGCCTCAATGGATTCAAGATCTTTCATCATCTATTTCTCCAGATCAACCATATCTCCATATCTCTAGTCCCCAAGTAGTTCTGGTGCTGCAATTAATGTCTTCCCTATCACTCACATGTACCTTTCTTACATGTCTTTCTTCTTTG
Source organism: Rhinolophus ferrumequinum (assembly GCF_004115265.2). Classification (NCBI taxonomy): domain Eukaryota; kingdom Metazoa; phylum Chordata; class Mammalia; order Chiroptera; family Rhinolophidae; genus Rhinolophus; species Rhinolophus ferrumequinum. Next base: position 38,424,850 of record NC_046296.1, on the reverse strand, counting down.
TATATTTATGCCTTTAATCAAATTGTTCTGCCTAGAATATTTTCTCATAATTCTTATCTATTACCTCCTTGGGGTTACTTAGTTTGTGTGTATAGCCTCTCCCTATTAACTATTTCCATGAATAAGAGGCTGTGTGAGAAATGCTATGTAACTGCTGTGATAAAATAGTTTGTTTAATCTTTAATATATTATGGGGGTGGGACAGAAGGAAGAATAAGTAAAATAAGATTTGTCATGTGTTTGTATTGTTGAATCTAGTGATAGGTACATGGGACTTCATTACAGTATTCTTTTTACTTTTGTATATGTGTGGAAATTTCCCAGCATGTTTTTAAAAGTTTCAGTGTATGAGATTGTTCTTACTAAAACCATGAAGATTCTTGGCAACAGTTCTTTTGGTTTGTAATTGGCATGTAATTCTGTGTGGCCAGGTTTTCTTAAGTATTTTAAATTGCTTTCCTTCTTCTCAATATAGGTTAAAGATGAATCCTTGTTCTATTCCAAGAGAATGGACCTGAGAGTAGATGGGGAACGACTAGATCTGGATCCTGGTCGAACTGCAATTTACTATGTTGATGAAAAGCCACCTGAATTTTCAATGCAAGGTCTAAAAGCTGGTATTATTGCTGTCATTGTGGTTGTGACAATAGCAATTATTGCTGGAATTGTTGTGCTGGTGAGTTAGAACAAGTAAACTTTTATTTAATGGTGTTATATTCTTTTCAAGAAAAGGTGACAATATGAAAAGGCTACATTCATTTTCCAAAATATACTAATAAAACAAAAACCTTCATTTTTTAATAATTCTCTATAGTGAGTGAATCTATTGCTTTTCTGGCCTGTTTTTATAAAACAACCATGAAGGAAGGAAGGATACTAATCTGAGAAAAGCTTGTAGTTGAGCCCTTCACATATTTTAAAACAAGATATGTTGCCATCAAGTTGAATTGAAACAACAGAACACAGATTAGCATAGAAAGGAGTTAAAAGTGATAAATGTGAAGCAGCAGTTCTAAATAAAAAATTAGCAAATTACATTTAGCAGTGCTTCAGAAGAAGAACGTATCACCTGAGTAAGAAGGGTTTATTCTAGAAACGTAAGGATGCTGCAGCATCAGAAACTCTTACCAACATAGCAGATTTTAGAAATAGATTTGAGGATATATGGGAACTTACATTTTTAGTTCAATGCAATTACCACACTTGGCTATTCATCTGGAAGAAAACAAGAGTTGAATTCCTATGTCACCCAACCAGGCTGACCATATTGCCTAACTGTGAATGGCACGTCCTGGAGCACAGTGATGTGAAAGGAGTTGGGCAGTGCACCTATGTTGAAATACAAATTCCAGATGAAGTATCATTAAAAATGTTAAAAAAAATAAATCTCACAATTAATTTGGGAAATATTTAAATAACCTAGGGTAAAGGAAACCAAGTAAAGCAAGAAATCTGAAATCTGAAGGAAAAGATGATATATTTGACGTCATTGAAATTAAACATTTTGTATGGCAAAGATACTGTAGAGTAAGAAATATCATTGATAGGCTGGGGGAAAATACTTAACATGTATAAAACAAAAAAGGGTATTATATATAATACTGTGTTTACCCGAAAATAAGACCTATCCAAACCATCAGCTTTAATGTGTCTTTTGGAGCAAAAATTAATATTAATATATTATATTAGACCTGGTCTTATTTAATATAATATACTGGATCGTATTATACTATAAGACTGGGTCTTATATTAATTTTTACTCCAAAAGACACATTAGAGCTGATTGTCTGGCTAGGCCTTATTTTCAGGGAAACATGGTATATGAGTATAAAGAATTCTTAACAAATTGATGAGGAAAGTAAAGAAAAAATGGCAACAGGTATGGACAGGCAATTTATAGAAGAGGAATTCCAAATGGCAAATGCACACATGAAAGATTAATCATAGAAATCTAATTGTCCTGTATAAATGAAAGCACAACTACATAAAGAAGCATGGTTAAGGTTATATATTGCAGTGTTGCTAGTGAGGGTGAATCTGGAAACAATCTGAGTGTACATCAGGAGAATGGATGAGTTAAGTTGTGGTATATCCATGCTATGGAATAAACTGGCTATTAAAAAGGATGAATTCAGTGTATAGCTTTTGAGCTGGTAGAGTTCCTATGATGATACAGGTTGTGCAAAAAATATCGCATGATCCCATATGTTTATATATGCTTGTATTGGGATGGAACAAGATGTGGAAGAATGCACACCAAGCAGTTAAATTTCATTAAAGATGATTCATTGTTTTCTCAGTAAACTTTTTTCTTTTTGGTTTGTTTCACTAGTTGTGGTAGACTTTTTTTTTTTTAGTTGTGAATTTTAATTTAGTAAACAATGTGTAGATAGATTTTAAAATTAAATTTGTTCGGATAGGAATTAGGTCCATTAAAAGCATATATGTCAGGTTAGACCAACTTTTTGTTTGGGTAGCAATCCTAAAATAGTAATCTTTTTTCCTTCCATTTAGGTTCTTTCCAGAAAGAACAGAACGGCAAAGTATGAGAAGGCTGAGGTAAATGGATTACTTAGTAAAAAGGCCCTTGCTTAATCTCTTACTCCTAATAATCACTGTAACTTCCTAGGTACTGGGGTCCATTTATAGTATGGTCCTTAGGGTGCACCCTTGTCGAAGTTCTCTTGCATGCGTCCATGGCTTATATTGACTTCTGTCTCAAAGAATAGTGGGATGGGAAAGCTATGATTTTTATGAATCTTTTAGAGGCATACTCTAGTGGATTCACATTAGAGAAGAAACTCGGTGTGACTAATGACCTGATTTATTTATTGTGTCTGCCAGTGAAATCATAATAATTAAAAATGAATTTATTTGTGTCTTAGTAAATCTGTTGCATACTAACTAGTCACGTCCACTAGTGTGAAATTAAAGTGTGAGATTGCTAGTGTGTTTCAGTCACTTGGAATTTGATATGAATACAGTTGTCTTTGAACCCTATCAATAACATTTTCAGTATATCCACCACTTACTGTATATTTAGGTTTATTTATAACTGTTATGTGCTATTTACTGATATTTTACCAAATAACACAGAAATATAAAAGAATATTGAAAAAATCTAGAAAATCTTAACATCTTCCATTACATAGTTGATCATCCAGCTTACCTGGATTGGTGACCACAAGTCTAGGGGACTATCCCTGAACTGAATCATAACAAAGTCAGAATGACAATGTAGTGTTGTGGTTAAGAGCAATATAGACCCGGGTTTGATTACTTTTTAGTGGGGCAAGTTATCTAACTTCTTTAAGCCTCCGTGATTCCTTATCTGTAAAATGGGGATAGCAGTACAGACCCATTGTGAAGGTTGAACACAGTAATCTTTGTAAAGTGTTGGTTGTATGCTTGCCACAGAGCAAAATGTTTGCAAACTGGTAGTTGTCACCATGTCTCAGTTCTACTTATAACTTACTATGATCTGGAACTAGTCACTTAATTCTTCAATTTCCTCATCTATAAAATACAAGATTGATGATAGAAAACGAATTGGTTCTTCCTAAATGTAAAAATGGTATGCATTTAATAAAAATCTTATCCATTTTTAAAGATCCAGCTTACCTGCTACCTTCCCGTCTCTTTAGCCATCTTACCTCTAAATAGCAGTTTAGATTAAGCGCTCAATGTGTGCTTCCTTGTACCATAACTTTTTAAAGAAAAGTTTAAATAAGTCTCATAAATGGAAGAGAATCATCTTGCTTTCCTTATTAATGTTTTTTTTTTTAACTTTACAGAATGAGCAAAGATTGGGAAATTATTTAAATTTTTTTTCTCTTTTTTCCTCTATTTCAGATAAAGGAGATGGGTGAGATGCACAGGGAACTCCATGGATAACTACTGTAATTTGAATAGTAACTACAAGAAGGGAAATTAGCAAACGGACTCAGATTACAAATATATGAGCACGGGACAAAGAAATCTCTGAGGACTAATATTTTGTTAGGTAACATATATTTGTAATAGTGAAACCTGCACTCAAAATATAAGCAGCTTGAAATTGACTTTACCAATCTTAAAATTTGACCACAAGTGTCATATATATAAATAGATCTGATATCCCAGAATCTGATTGTCCTAGAACTTGGACTGAATAATTAAAATTATTTATACATAACATTGAAGAGTGTGCATTAAATATGCTTCCACAGTAGAGTTTGAGTGACTACTATCTCATCCATTTGTGATTGAAAACTGCCTTCCTATTTACGTTGAGTTGTGTACATATGTGCCTTTTTTATGAACTATGAAATAAAAAACATTTTAAAACTGAATTTCCTAACTTTATTTGAATTATATTGAATCAACTTTCATAGTATACATGTAAGATAATAGGTTAAGAAATGCTCTGAATGCTAACTACAAATTAGAGTTTTGCATAAGTACTAATCATGTATATTTAATATAGTATGTATAATCTATAATATGTAACTTCAACACAGAAAATTCAGTTTTATTCTAAATGAACCTAAGGTTCTGATTTAGATAAATGGGCATTTTGGCAAACCTCAAGGCAGAATTGATGGAGAACGTTGTAAAACATGAATTCTGTGGTTGGCTGAGTTAGAAACACCAGTTTTTCAACATCTTATGTGATGAATAGTTATGGTGCAAATAACATTTTATATGAAGTTAAAGAAATATTTTCCTTTTGATAGGAATGTTTTGAAGACACTATGAAAAGAACACTAAAGAAAATATAAAATATAAAAATAAAATGTAAATAAAATATAAAAAGATTTAAATGTGATTTTTATCTCTACTGTAGTAGGCAGAATTCTAGGATGGCCCCCAAGATTTCATACCCTTTCCTACCATATTAATATATATGCCATATGTAAACCCCTCCCTAAGAGTATGGGCAAGGCCTGTGAATATGGGCTGTCACAAGATTAAATTACATTATATGGCAAAGGATTTTGCAGATGTAATTAAGAACCCTAATCAGTTAAAAAGATATCTGTGGGTGGGCCTCACCTAATCAGTCTTTTCAGAGTGTCTAAAGGTAAGAGACAAGCAGCAGAAACCACAAATGTACTGTTAGCCTTAAAGCAAACTACCATGTTGTGGAGAGGGTCCTATCAGCAAGCAGCAGGCTGAGTGTAGATCCCGAGGGCCTCAGTCCCAGAACCATAGGAACTGAATTCTGCCGAATACCAATGAGCTTGGAAGAGGATCCCAAGTCCAGATGACATGACAGCCATGGCAGACATCACTGCAGTCTTGAGACCCAGACTAAAGGACCCAGTTATGATATGCTTGGACTCTTGACCCATGGAAACAGATATTAAATGTTTATTAAGATGCTAAATTTGTGGTAATTTGTTACACAGTGATAAAAATTACTGTACTAGCTAGTAGAAAGTAATGAGAACTTTAAAGTCAACAGAAATAGTGGCTGTAAAGGAGCAGCCACTCCCCCTAGGACAGAGCATCCAAAGAAGAGACCTCTACTGCCCCCAAAGCCCACACACAGCCCCAGACCTTGAAGGAGAAGCATTGTGCCTTTGAAGAGCAGAGAAGTTCAGTCCATGTGGCCCGAGGAGCACAGCACTTGGGTGTGTGGTGTAGTCCTGTTTCGCAACACTGGAGATGAGCTGGTCCCCAATCTTGAGACTGGAGGACATATCCTATATATTTTATATATTTTATCTTCTCAGTACCTGGTTGCTGAGACAAAAACTATACAGGGCACAATCTCACAAAATTAGGCTTTAAGATGAGTGTATTTAAAAAGTTTTATGATGAATTATTTCTTGTAGGTTGAAACTTTCTGGTGTCTATAAGAAGTTCACGGGCAAGGATGTTAATTTTGAATTCCCAGAGTTTCAGTTGCAGACAAAATACAATAAAAAGCAGAGAAGTTGCTGTGGTGTGGCACTGGCAGAACTTGGAAATCAGCCCTCTAGGGCAGGAGTCATCAAATGACAGTCTGCAGGCTGGCCCATCACCACCTGTTTATACAGCTAGGGACCTAAGGATGGATGCATTTTTAAATGGTTGGAAAAAATCAAAAGAATTATTTGTGATATCGTGAAAATTATATGGAAAAAAATTTCAGTGTCCATAAAGTTTTATTTTTTACATGAGGTGTGTGGCTTTTTCCAACAACAATGGCAGCGTTGATGGATGGCTGGCAAAAACCTAAAATATTTACTGTTCTTTAGAGAAAAAGTTTGCTGTCAGGTGCTCTAGGGTGCTGGGGGAAGCTACTCATATTGAGGTGCCTCACCAGATACCAAAGCCACTCTATAAAACTGTCTTTTAGAGTTGGGGTGTGGGGCAGGTGCTCAGGGAAGCTGCGGGCTGCTGTCCACTACAGGAGCAGCGTTGTGCTGGAGAAGCCACCCAGGAGATGATGGAGAAGCCCTAGGTCTGCAGGAATTGGGCACTGGGGAAGCCACCGGAGCTGCAAGAGAACACTTTCCTCTTCCAGTGTCTCTCCAGCGCCCTCTACTGACAAAGCTTCAGATTCATTTTCACAGAGTAGGCAAAAGGTGAATTTGGAGCTAATGGGTAAGTCAATAACTAACTTGCACACTCTTCAACCCAATGCCCTCTAGTTTCTGTCCTATGTCTTCTAAAGCTACTTTTGTTGGGGAGCATTTGAGATCTTGCTTCCTGGTGTGTCACCAGCTTGGCTTAAATAAACTATTATAAAAATTCACAAAAATAAAAAATAAGAAAATAAAGTTATTCTTTTTAAGGGCGACACTGACCTGCTAATTGCCAGTGGCCTTTTTCACCCAGTGTTTTCAACATTTGATCTCTCCACAGCTTATTACCATGTTGACTACCCCATTTCCTACCCCAGTATGTTGCCTAAAATTTTCTATGGCTTTATTGGCATTAGTCTTTCCTGGCTGTTTTCCTCTTCTCCTGACTGAAATAGTGATGTTCTCAGGATTTGTCCTCTTTTTTCTTCCTGGAGAATTTCATCCATTCCCTTGCCTTAGTTATCATCTAGGCCTAGATGATAATAGAAATACCATCACCATTTTTGCCCTTTATCCTGAGTTCTACACTATTCTATGTTTCACTTGCCTGGAATGGTCTGATTACCTTCCTTCAGAAACCTAGTTTGTCTCTTGTATTCTCAGAATCAGTTAATGACATCACTACCATCTAACAAGCCCAAAATTCTTTTCTTTCTCTTACCTTCTCTGTTCCTTTAGTTATCAGGCCCTGTGATTCTCCCTTAGAAATATTTCTAATCTGCCTTCTCTTCTTACACATTTTCACTGGTCTCTTTGCCAACAATCTATTCTCTCTATCCCAAACCATACATTGCTTCCAGAATTATTTGCCAAAAACTGATCAGACCATTTTATACAACATGAAATCTACTCCTCTCCCCTGCCAGAGGGGCATCCAAGGCCTTTCACAGTCTGGTCCTGTAGCAGGTATTCTTTCCCCTTTTGGCTGTCCCTTTTCAATTTGGGGAGAATTCTCCTGTGTATGGTATTGGTGAGAGACAGTTCTCTATTTCCCTCTGTAGAAGTTTAAGAGTGGAGATCTTCCCTCTGCTCTGAGTATCCGGGGCACTGTCACATCCATGTAAGACTTGGAATTTTGTGATAAAAAGAAGGAAGAACAGTTGAGAAAACACTCATGGACACCAATGGGGTGAGACCAATGGCAGCCATAGGAGTGTCCCAGGGGTGACATCCTAGCCCTTGGGCTCTCGTGGTGTTATCTAGCCCTGGTTGCTCTGTGTGGCCTCCCTTGGTCCTCCTTCCTCTCTACTGCCAATATCCCACTCCCAAACTTTACCTAAATTGCCTGGATTAATGTAATTTTTGCCTTTCCCAAAACCAACCTCTTCCCACTCTCAATCCCTCTGTCATCTCCAGAACAACTATAATCTGATCAAAATCTACCTTACTTCCCACTATACCCTCTACTTAGTCGAAGCCTGGCTTAAGATCCCCTTCTTTCCCGAAGCCTTTCTTAACACTTTAGCCTCAGCTCTTTCTACTTCTTTCAACATGAAGAGGATCACGATATGCCACCCTGAAATATGCCACTTTGGCATAAGGATTATTTTGAGCTGAAAGCAATTGAGAAGCAGCAGGTGCAGGAAGAGTTCTCTGCCTTCCCCTTACCTGTCTAAAAGCAGGGCATAAATTTCCCTTGTGAAGGTGTTTCCCCTTGTACCAAGGGCGGGAAGAGCAATTTATCACCAGAGGTGGCGAGTCCACACTGAGACGAATTTACATAAGCAGACCTTACTAAAATAGCCCTATCTTCCATGAATTCTCCCATGTATTTCTAGTTACTTCCCCACAATTTATCATCCCTTGAACTCTAAATCCTCTTCCCTTTGTTAAAAAGGTTATATAAGCCCCTGAGTTAACTGCTTCTTTGAGATTTACTTCTTTTCTGTGAACTCCTGTGCACATATTAATAAAAATTATATGATTTTTCTCCTCTTAATCTGTCTTATCAGTTTAATTCACAAGTTCCTAGTCACCGAACCTAAGAAGGTAAAGTTTTTTCCTCTCCAACAAATGCAACAGTTTCAGTAGATACAACATAATCTCACAAATCTTTCCCACCACCCTAAAACGTCCCTTCCACCACTTTATAAATTCCCACTGACCTATGCCCCAAAACTGTATAAATATTCTGAAGGGGGGTGTCTAGCTCACAATCTAAAGTGGATTTTTTTCAACGTTGTTCATTTTTAAAGACCAGAATAAAATCCACTGCCCTCACCTAAATTAACACAAATCCCTTCCCATAAGCCCCTCCCCTGTAAACCCTGTCTTTTTTAAATTGCCTTAAGAGGCTTACGTTTTGACATTCTCTATAGCTCTTCACATTACTTTGAATTGTCCTATAGTGTTGTGTGTCTGGGTACCGACTCTCCAGACAGATCAGGGCAAGTGTGGGCATTCTCTTTATTTTTAGAATTAATAGACTCAATTGACACATAAATGAGTAAGTAAATGAGAGACAGATATAGTCTGGGTGGGGGTAAATGTGATGATAAACAGTATAAAAGTTGTTTACAAGATTAAAAAATACTTTCAAAGCTATTACCTCATTTGCTCCCCACATGAACCCTGGAGGTAGATATTCTCATTACCATGTTGTTTCCCTTTGAATTCACTATTTAGAATGTGAAATAGGAAAGGGGAGAGATGGAATTGATGTAGGATGTTGCTTAGTGAATGCGGCGGTTCGAAGTCTTGTGGAGCCAAAGAATGGAGACATGGACCAGGAAGAGGCAAAGAGTTGCACAGGAAGATAGTTTATTATAGCAAGCAAAGAGATACAGCTCCTGAGCGGGAGGGGGTACCCGAAGCTGGGATGCCCACTAGCTAAGGCAAAAGTTTGTGTTTATATACCTTTATTTCTACCTGGGAGGGGGATGTTGGGATGTGAGTGCCTATGGATACAATATTTCTCAGACTCGCTCTGCTACTCAGCTTGGGGGAGGCCTTTGAAACAAAACTATTTGTCCTAGAGGGTGATGGATGACATTTTTGTCCTGGTACGGTTGTCCTGGTACCGTTGCCCTGGGTTCTGTTTTTGTTCTGTTTTTGCTCAGTCTACCAAGGAATTTCTAACTGCCTGATTTCATACTAACTTACCTCTCTCAGAATGACACTGAAGGTCAGGTTATCATATATAGTGCTTATTATGAAGTACAGCTTATTTATTTACATACATTTTTTGCACACCTATATGTGCCAGGCCCAATGGCACACAGAGGGTTAAGCACACAGAATCTGGAACAAGACTGAACTCTAGTTCTATTATTTACTAGCTCTGTGATGTTAGGCAAGTTACATCTCCGAGTTTTAGTTTCCTTACTGTAAAATAAGAGTACTAGTTCCCAACACTTAGAGTTGCAAAGCTTAAAACAGTAAATACATGTGAAAATAACGAAAACTTCCAAGAGCCAATAAATATTGATGAACATTAGCCATTATTAACTATAAATAAATACCCATCCATGTCCTTTCCAGGTAAGATAGGTGAATAGTTATTTCTAAAACAAAGCAACATTATAATAGAGATATGAATAAGGTGGGACCCCAGAAGATAATGCAACTAATTACACCTGGGGAGACTGGGCAGTTATCTCTGAGGAAATCTATGAGGAAGGATGACTAGGAGTTTGCCTATGCATCTGGAAGGGCCATTCCAGAGCTAAGGGACAAGTTTGTGTTTGAGTCCCACGTGTTGAGGGGGAAGGGGAACTTCCCCCAGATCAAAGAGTTTGGGTGAGAGGAGGGAGCGCGCCTGGAAGGAGATGTTGCTGGAAAAATGATCCGATGATCCAAACTTTCTCTACTCCCCAAGGGATTTGAATTTAACCTGCAGGCTAAAGTTTCTAAATTGAGCTGATTATCAGATTTACCCAGGAAGCTTTTTAAAAGATCCGGAGGCTCCACCTTCAGAAATTCCAACCCATTGTATATGGGTGGGGCCCGGGAATTAGTTTGAAAAGCCCGGAGGGTAATTCTGCTTGCTGAAGCAGGGTTTGGGGTCGTTTCCATGGGGGAAGGGTGAGCCAAACGGGAAGCCTGATACTTTTCTAAGGCAGGTAACTATGCAGGGCCTCTTACAGGTCTTTGCTCAACATTTTAAAAAATTTCATTCCCCCTTCCCCATCTTTATTATTTTTTTAAATCTAAACTCTTGATTTCTAAAACACCATTTATTTTACTTACTACGTGTATTATCTGAATCTGGTCATTAGAAGGTAAGCTGAGCAAAGGCATTGGTTTTTCTTTTCTAGTGATCCTTACTTAGATCCTAGAGGAGTCTGGCATAGCAGGCCATATAAATATTTTTGAATGAATGAAGGAGTGGACTAAATGAGAGATAATTTGTCTAGTACGGAGCAGTAAGGAGGTTGTGAAGAATAAACCTGTAATCTTGATGTTGGCAGTTTGCTTAAAAAGGAAAAGGGAGGCAGTTGGAGGAGAGGGGTGCAGGTTTAAAAATACTGTGATGGGGAAGAAGGCTACTTTTCCCGTGTTTTCAAGTTTCTTTCTGATTCCACTCGCACGCTTCCGGGTACGTAATAATCGCAAAATCTTCCTGAACGTCCCACCTGACCGCCTAACCTTGTTATCTATGTTGTCTGTTCACCTGGGTTTCTAGTCTGTGCAGCGGAGAAAACGCGGAGATCTGAACCCTTTTAAGGACCGGCATTCGCCAGGGTCGACGCGCGACCTAGGCTCAAGCATGCGCAGTTGACAGTAACCAGCGTGCGCGGGAAGCTGGGCCGCGTCCGTTTATGATTGGCTGCGGCGGCGGACTCCCACCCACCCAAACGCAAAGCTGGATGCTGATTGGGCGGGTCGCAGAGGCCGGACGCCACGCGGGGGGTGAGGGAGGGGAGGCGGGAAACAGCTCAGTGGGTGCGGGGTCGCGCTGTTCCCTCGGCTAGGCTGTGAAGAGGTTCCGAAATGGCGGTGCAGCCGAAGGAGACGCTGCAGCTGGATAGCGTGGCCGAGTTTGGCTTCGTGCGGTTCTTCCAGGGCATGCCAGAGAAGCCGACCACCACGGTGCGCCTCTTCGACCGCGGCGACTTCTATACAGCGCACCGCGAGGACGCGCTGCTGGCCGCCCGGGAGGTGTTCAAGACCCAGGGGGTGGTCAAGTACATGGGACCCGCAGGTGAGGAGCGGGACGGCGCGGGACCTGGAGAGACCCTGCGGAGTGGCCTCCGGCGTGGAGGCGAGGGGAGCGGGGGCGGGGACGTGGGTGCCCTGTGGGGAATCGCGCTTTCTCCGCCCCTGCCTGGCCAGGTGGGGCGCAGCCCGCCCGCCCCCTGCCCTGCCTCCGCCCTGAGTCTGTTCCTCTGCAGCTGTCGGAGTCGAACTAATAACGAACACGTAGGGGACCGTTTACTGCGTGCCAGGTGTTGTGGGAGGCGTTTTAATAGATTGTTCTATTTCATTTTCCAGCAGTCGTGTGGGTCTCTGCTCCACGGCCTCGCCTGGGCCCTGTAAATCTCATCACGAACACCACCACATATCTCTATTACAAACGCCAGTTCAGAAGTGAGATTTAGACTAGAAGGGAGTTTGGGGACCATTTTATGTCACTAACATCATCTTGCCCACACTCGATTTAGGCAATTAGACCGCGGGCCAGCGCAGGGACCTGTAATGAACTATTAAGAGGTGTGGCCAAGTGGGCAGGACCACGTACTCTGAGCGAGATTGCTTTGATGAAAGTTGCGGTTCCTCCACTTACTAGTTGTGTGACCGTGGGCTAGTAATGTATGTTTGTGCCTCAGCTCAGCATTCTGTGCCCTCTGTAGTGCAGCCCATCTTCAACATCATCTCTGCCTGGAAAGCTCCAAATTTCTCACCCTATGTGGGTTAGGTGTTCTAGATGTTGTATGTTGATCTCTTTCCTCCCTGGCTCCATTGTGATAGAGGAAAGAGTATTTTAGGGGGAGTAAGGAGTTATGGGTTTCTAGTCTTGGCCTCTGCCACATGCAGATGGGGTGTTATTGACAAAAGATGTTTAATTCATTAGATAAAAATTTATTGAATGCTGCTGTGTCAGGCAGGATTATGGACACTGGGAGTACGTAGATGAAAAGGCGATATTCACATCTTCACAGAGCTCATTCTGGTGGAGAGCAAGGCAGAAAAAATTACAATTCCAGGTGAAGAACTATGGAGGTATACTCCATAAAAAGTTGTTGAAGAGGCATAGAGACAGGATCACCAAAGACTGGAGACATCAGGGAAGGCATTATATTAGAGGTTAAATTGCACTCGAGTCTTGAAGGACTAGGAGTTCCTGAGGTTAGGGCCTGAAAAGAAGAAGTAGGTTGGTATTGTTGAAGCAGGAAATAACTAGTGAGGCGAGTGGCCCAGGTAGGTGGAGTGAGATGATGAAAGGCTTTTTATGTTGTGCTGAGATGCTAGAATTTTATGCTGTAGGCAGTAAGAGGTCTGAAGACTTAATTTAAGCAAAGATGGAGTGGTGTGTTGGATAATTTCTGCTGTAATGTGGAGGATGGGGTAAAAGAGGCAAGAGGAGAGATATGGGGACCAGGTAAGACCAGCCAGAGATAGTTATGGGTGGCTTCATAGTTAATGATGGTCTAAATTGCTTTTCAGTTTTAAAGTGATTATATTACTCTTGTTATTCTAAGCTAGTAAGTACACTTTCTTCTTTTGTCTTTGTACTAGGCGGTTTAGAATAGTTTAAGCATTTAAAATGGTGTAAAAAGTTCTAAACATACTTGTATATTTGTATAAATTGGATCACTGATTTAGATTGAAAGGAATAATGGATGGATGCTAAGCATTACATCCATTTATTGGGAAGGGCATTTAGTATGAACATCCAGGAATCTTTTATATTGGAGTGTAGATTTTTATTAAAACAAAAGCAAAACAGAATTTTTTCTTTTGTTGCCCATGAAAGTTAAAATATGAGTTTAGCCGGGGACATTCCTAGGAATAGAGTAACCTAGACATCACCTCATGTTAATCAAATTGAAAATGTGGTTAAAGGCAATTAGCGAGTAAATGTTATTCCCAAGGATCTGTTTCTTAATTAGAGATTTATGCCAAAGGCACATTTTAGGTGAATAATTGTCCTAATATTTATTTGGGTAGGATAATGAAGAGTTATAAAAAGATGAATGGGTGATTTGTCACCAGAAATATGCTTGAGTAATGAAAAAGGGAGGAGCTCAAAAGCTCCTCCCTTTGGATCCCAAAAGCTAATGCTTTGCAGTTTTTTCTGTTCAAGGTGAACTGTAACTGAGGATATGTTTTATAATGTATGTTGATGTAAGGCTGCCAATACTTGTTTCTTGGGAGGAATTTCCTCCACTTTAATATTATGCCATTTGGGTAAAAGGTTAACAAAACCTTTTTCTTTGCTGCTCTATTTCCATGGTTTCTAGGCTTTATTATTGCAAAAATGACCCCAGATTGTAAATTACATCTGGACTTGAACTATAAATACCTGATGAGGATCCCTTGCACTCCCAGTCTTTACAAATCTTGGACCCTGTCACCTTTCCCTACATTCTTTAGCAGTCTTGAAAATAGAAATCATTAGAGGACTCCCTCAATTTCCTGCTCTCAAACCTATACTTTTTTTTAATATAACGGGTTTGTTGATATCATTTACATATAATGCTATTCACCCACTTAAAGTATACAGTTCACTGTTTTTAGAATATTTAAAGTTAAGCAGCTATTACCGCAATAAATTTTAGAACATTTTCATCACCCCCAAAAAACCATGTATCCATTAGCACATCCTCTGGTATACTTTAAAAAATCTCTAGATTACTTACTTAATACAATGTAAATAGTTGTTATGTTGTGTTGTTTAGGGAATAATGACAAGAAAAAAGTCTGTACATGTTCAGTATAGACACAACCATTATATGTGTAACCACATAGTAAACATCAGCAACAACTTAACTTTTTGCCTGAATATTCCCCCCCCCCCTTCCGCCCCACACCCCCTACTCCCGTTCAAGCTGTTGTTTCTTAGTCTAGCTGTGTAGGACAAGTTCCCTGGCCCATGCTGGTATTATGAGCCTTGCGCCACCTCCCCTAACCCCCAGCTGAGTCAGTGGGTCGCCAGTTTTCGGTTGGCCTCTCAGCAGCTCACGGCAACTGGCTGCTCTGGGCAGCACGCGGTACCCCACGATGGTTGCCGGCCACTCACGCTGGCCGCTGGCTGCACATGGCAACCAGTGGCAGCTTTTCTGGCTGCTCACAGCAGCACAGTTCCAGGGAGAGCTCTTGTTCACAATCTTAGCTGTAGAGGGCGCAGCTCACTGGCCCATGTGGGACTTGAACTGGCAATCTCAGCGTAAGGAGTGCAGCGCTCCAACCACCTGAGCCACCGGGCTGGCTCTCCTGAATATTTTCAATCCTGAGGATGTGGTACGCAGATACAGAGAGAGGGCTTGACTAAGTGGAACCATATACACTATGTGGTCTTCTACTGGCTTCTTTTACTTAACGATATTTTTAGGGTTCATTAAGGTAATCAGTACTTCATTCCTTTTTGCCAAATATCCCATCGTATGGATATACCATATTTGTTAATCCATTTGTCAGTTGATGGACATTTGAGTTATTTCTTGAACCTGTACTTCTAATTTTGCCTGTATTCAGTCTATCCCTATTGTGCCAGTGAAAAACTGTGCTGTAGATCCCATCCTCTCCTCTGAGAGAAAACTTTCTGTTGATCATTTTCTCCCGTTTCTCTGTCTGGTTTATTCTATTGGCATTTATACTTACCTCCTTTTAACTACTTTTAATCTAGTGACACTTTTTTTAAAAATGCAACATACAAACTTTGTTTAACAAAAGTAACAGGTAAAATCAAATAGGCACTTGTATTAAGAGAAAAACTAACTAGAAGAAATTTTATCTTAAAGACCTCACATTAAACCTACTTGCAGCTGCATTTGACTGAGCTCTGTTGCTGTGAAGAACACTGCTCAGGCACAGGTCTGGATGAATGATTTGTACATTTTGCAAGTATTTATTGACTACTACCTTATATACACATATACATTAAACTTGAAAAAGATTTAATTGACGATCCCCAGATACACTTCATTTTTGTTGACCTTTTGGAAGAGGTTGTCTAAAGAAGCCTCTGTGGTTCTAGCTCATGAATCATGTAATGAACCCAGCCCAGACTCTGTTGGACACCAAGTCTCCTCCACTCTTCAGAGGGTGCTTGTTTGGAAAGTTCCCTGGATAGCATCACATGTGGGTGCTGTGGTGCACGTGGAAGTACTTGTCTGAGCAGTAGATCTGCTTGTGGGCCGTCTTGCCGGCAGGTGGGCGGTGCGCAGGGTGCACCTGCGTTTGGCTGGTGCAGCCACGTCCGGCCGAGGCAACGACTGGACTGCAACCAACCCTGGTGATAGGTTTTTATAATAAAGCCCTGTAAGATGGGTTAGTACCCAGCTCCAATTTATAGATAAGGAATCTGAGTCACAGAAAAAGAAAGTTACTTCGTTTTGCCTCTTGGTTCAGAGCTTAGAAGGCAGTTAAGAAAGCCTTCCAAGAGATGTCTTCTATCTCCTCTTGGAAGCCTTTCTTAACTGCCGTGTTAAGGCTGCCCCTGTTAGGTGGTCCCCCCAACCCAGGACCTTATTCCTACATTAGGCACTTATTGTACTCTTGCCCATCTATCCCAATAAACTGAAAGCTCCCGGAGGGCACGGACTTTGTCTTAACCAGTCTCCACCTCTGAACCTGGCACAATGCCCACATGAAGCAGACACATGATAGTTGTCAGCTGAATGAAGAGGAAGCCTCCAAATTATTCTTAAAGAATAATGTACCCACCTGAGGTTATTCTTGTGCTGTACCCCAGGTGGAGGCTGAGTAGCTTTCTCTTCCTGTTCCCCTTATTTCACACCAGGTCAGTCCTGCTTCCCAGTTAGTCTGACTTAAGCATGTAGTCTAGCTCTTCACCAGGAAGTAGCTGCACTTCAGATGCTCCTTAGTAAATACAACTTAAAACACACTGGCACCCAGTGTGTCACAAAAACTCCTTTGAGAGCGATGGATAGTGTCTTGTGAGGATGACCTTGGAGGTTGGGCAACTTAAGTGTAGGTTAGCGATGGAGGGAGGGGAGATGGTGCGAGGGAGGGGTGTCACCTCGTTTGCCTCTTCTCCCCATCCACCGTTAAGACATCAGCACAGTTGTGAATCTCTTCTGGTGTCTGTGTCAATAAAAAGACAATTGTTGCTCTGGAAAATTCTCCTCAGGGTCAGGCAGGTAACCTTGAGGTGCATAGTGGTCAGGTAGGGCTTGTCGACCTGAGAGGGCTCGATCACCCTGTGATCAGCATTCAAATGCCTCCAGAACTGCTGGCCAGGCAGGTCCGCTGGCATGAACTGTCGGATCATGATTTTAAGAGCTGTTTAAGAATTACGCTAGATCAATGTTTTTTCCTTTCCCCAGGGTTGTTTTTGCTGGGTTGGACTTTACGTTTTGCCTTTTACATTGAAGGATGATATAAAAAGTGTTTTGAAACTCATTGCTGTACTTACTGGAAGTTGTTGACGATACCTTGGCATTTGTAAGTGTTTCTGTGAGAAATTCCTCATTTTTGTATTAACTCTGGTTCAGTGCTTCCCTTGAGCAAGTTGTTTGGTTTTTTTTGATGATGATGTTTCATCGTGAATGATGATACTGAGTTGGGATTCAGCTGGACGGGCTGATAAGGTTGGCAGTCATCTGGTTTGCCTGGGACTTCAGTACTAAACCTGGGAAAGTCTTGGGCAAACAAGCCAGCATGGTTACCCTGTGTGCTAGGCAAAAACGGGAAATAATTTAAATGGGGTCTACCATTCCGCTCTGAGGTTCTGATCCTGAGTGGGTGTTAGTGGGAGATGTGAGTGTGCTGTAGCCTAGACGCCTTAATTCCCACACGTGCCTGTGCGAATGTGAAGGAGTCTGTGCCTTGCTGAATGGGATTCTTGGATAAACATAATTTTCATGTAATTGCTTTTTAAATGCAAGCTAAAGAAAGCAGTCTAGTCAAGTCTGTAAAAAAGTGTGGCTGTCTTGAACTTACAGAGTTGAAAATTGGTGGCTTAGCTGGTATTTTGATAAAAAAGTGAATTAATTGCCTACAATTTCAAGATTGGGAGATTTCATGAAAAAATTTAGATTTTGAGCTTCTTTCAAAAAATTTGTGTAGTTGGAAACTTTGGGCAAAAATACCCCAATTTTTGAAAGAAAAAAATTGGGGATTCACCAGTGTGTTGGAGCTGAGGAGCTTGCTTCCTTAGACCTAGTGAGTCTAGATTCCTCCTTTGCCTGATGTACTTTACTCCTTTTGTCAGTTACCTGCATTCCATATGGTTTCTTATGAAGCCATTTGTCATTTGTCCGTCAACTCTTCTGTTAGTCTTCATTTGGCTTCCTTTGCTCATTTGTTACACCTGATCCCAATAGGTATTTGCCAGTCCTACGTTAGATCATAAGGAATGTTCTAGGGAAGAATCTTAGGCAAGATTTGAACCAGTTCTTAGTGTCCGTTACATGGGGATTCCTGTCTAATACTTGTAATTGACTGATATTGGAAGTATCAGCTGTATCTCAAGTGTTGTATAAAACAAATCTTATGTAATACAATCTTTATGCTTATTTGTATTTGGTATGTGTCTTTGGCATGATCTACTGTTAAATTTAGGTTACATCATAAGATCCAGAATTGTCAGAATAATATACAGGTATATTCTGAATTGCCTTTAAGTGAATAACTGGTATTGTATGAAAACTGAGTTTTGATTCCATTTGATGGTGTGCGTGATTTTATTTACTTATGTAAAGAAATTGGAATTTGCAAATCACAGCTAAACTGAGATATTGTTTTCCATCTAAGATGGGTTCTCAACTTTGGCAGTATTGATATTTTGGACTGAATAATTAATGTTTTTTCCAGGGGCTGTCCTATGTATTTTTAACAGCATCTCTGCCTCTACCGTTAGATTCCATTAGTGTCCCCCCCAGTTGTGACAACCCAAATGTCCCCAGGCATTGCCAAATGTCTGCTAGGGGAGCAAAATCACCCCCAGTTGAGGACCAGTGATTTAAGATGAAGACCAGAAAGTTTGAAAACTGTTGACTGGCTATAGGAAATGAAGTAGAGGCACTCATACGTTATGGATGGTCGTGTTAACTGGCACAGCCAACCAGAGGGATAGTCCGGTAATAATACATACCCTTTGACAAAACCCAGTTTTAGGACTTTATCTCACAGATATACTCACATATTTGGAGAATGAAGCACAGGCAAGGCTCTTTATATAGCACTGTTACAATAACGGACTAAAAAACAACCTATATGTCCATCAGTTAGAGATCAAATTATCGAACATCCTTAAAACCATTGGATAGATTGTAGCTATAAACTGAAAGAAGCTGATTAAGTACTAATGGAACAATCTCTAAAATTAACATTAAAGTTAAAAACGAGATACAGAACAGTGTGAATAGTATGCAATTATAATATATGTAAAAGGGAAAAAGTGATGCTTTATATTTGTTGTATGTACATAGACTATGTTCAGGAATATATTTTATGAACTGGTAATACTATAGGGGAGAACTGGATATGTAAGGGACAGCGGTGAAAGGGAGACTTTGCTGTACCTTTTTGAACCTTTGAATTTTAAGCTATGTGAATATATTACCTGGAAAATGTTGCAATGACTAAGTGAGTTTTTTATGGACCTTTGGAAAAAGTTAATTCTGTTCTATATAAAATACTGTATAGTTATGACATAAGACTTGTATTCAAACTTATGAAAAAATATCAGAAAGAACAAGTAAGGTTACCTATATAGCTTTACTCAATTTCTTGTCTTTGTATCTTTTCAATTTTTAATTTTGATTCACAGGCTCCACAGGAACAGGGGGGCTATGTTTATTCATTCACTATTTTAGGTTTCTCTTCTACCAAAGTCCCTAGGACATATAATAGGTGCTTGGTAAGTGTTGAATGAATGAATTACTGAGAGAACAACTTGGCTGGGGGAAGAGAGGACATTGTATTACTACTTGGAATGTATTCAAATCCTCAAATCTGTAACACATATTTTTAATATTTTTTAGGAGCAAAGACTCTGGAGAGTGTTGTGCTTAGTAAAATGAATTTTGAGTCTTTTGTAAAAGATCTTCTTCTAGTTCGTCAGTATAGAGTTGAAGTTTATAAGAATAGAGCTGGAAATAAGGCTTCCAAGGAGAATGATTGGTATTTGGCATTTAAGGTAATTCTCTTCCTTTATAATTTATTAAGAATAGATAAAAATTAAAATGTAAGAGAATTCTTCTGTGTGTTTTAATATTTTAACCAGGTGTGATAGCAAAATGCTTTGGGAAGCTTTAATATTCTTTAGCATGTTATTTTTTTAAAATTACGATTTAATAACTCAGAAATTTGGTGGATCCTTATTAAGACTATGAACGTTTTGACCATTGTCACTGTCCCTGAAACAAATAATACATAGCTGTTACGTAAAGTTGAATACAGCATTAAACAAGGATTTGATTTTACTGTTTTTGAACTAGTTTCACACAAATTTACAGTATCCCAGATAGCATGCATACACATTTGTAATGTATATCTTTGTATGTGCCTTTCTCTTCCATTCGATTATAATTTTTTTATAAGTGGAACTTTAATGGTGATCATACTCGGTGGTGTGCCTAAAGGGTGATTGACATGCGTGCTTCTAATGCCTTCAAGGAGATAGTGCTATTTTTATTTATTTAATAGCTGTCTTCCTTATTAGTCTTTGAAATCGTGCTTTTGTTTGTTCACACAATACCCTCATGGAATAGGTTCTCAGTAAATACTAGAATAAATTAGTGGTGAAAATGTTGTTGAGGGTGTGAGATTTCCTCTTGGAATAAGTGTGTGGTAAGAGGGACAATGTTCTAGGCT
The DNA here is from genome assembly GCF_004115265.2 of Rhinolophus ferrumequinum. Classification (NCBI taxonomy): domain Eukaryota; kingdom Metazoa; phylum Chordata; class Mammalia; order Chiroptera; family Rhinolophidae; genus Rhinolophus; species Rhinolophus ferrumequinum. The sequence goes on along the minus strand of NC_046296.1, from coordinate 38,404,352 downwards.
CCTAGTCGGCATTTTTCATTTCTTCTCTGTCTCTTGAGTGATCTTGCAAATTTCCCAACCTTCTCCTGCATCTGTTTCTTCATAAACAAATTAGAAGGTTTTAAAGATGTTTTCCCACTTGAAAGTCCTGTGAGTTTTTCTTTCTTGCAGAGTTTAATACAATAAACTTTTGATGTTGGTGCTGCTTCAAATATAATATTCGTCAGTCTTCATTCTCTATTCTTCCGCCCCAATTTGTAAATATAGACATTTACTGAAGATTATGTTTGGGAGAATTTAGCATTCTACATTATGGAGATTTCTGGAAATTTCATTGCTGTCATCCTGAGAAAGTGGGGTCTTTTACTTAAGAGTTTTAGCCTATGTCTTGTTTGACAGAAAATTGAGGGTACCACTAAGTGATAGTTTCTGTCTCATTCCTGACAGAACTCAGTAACAACAGAATGTGGAATCATAAGTTCAGGTTATTACCACGGTTATCAGTCTGTCAAACCGCATTCCTTTATGTCACATGAGAATCTTTCACCATGAATTCTTTTTAACTCCTTTTAGGTCATGGGGAAAAAAATGTTAAAATATGTATCTTTATCAGGTTAAAAGGTGGCATCTTCGTCCTGACATTTGAAGAAGTTCAGATCTAAAACTGCTAGAAACTAATTTACATTATTTTGTATTTCTTTTTTTCCTTTTTTTTTTAAATTAGTTTCAGGTGTATAAAACAACATAATGATAAGACATTTACACCCCTCACAAAGTGAAAACCCCCAAGTCTACTACCCTTTGACACCATACACAGCTGTTACAATACCATTGACTATATTCCCTATGCTGTACTTTCCATCCCATGACTATATGTATATTTAAGTGTAGTTGACATTCAGTATTATTTTATATTAGCTTCAGGTGTACAGCACAGTGGTTAGGCATTTATTTAATCTATGAAGTGATCCCCCTAACAAGTCCAGTGCCCATCTGACACCCTACATAGTCTTTACAGCATTATTGATTGTATTCCCCATACTGTATTTCACATCCCCATGACTGTTTTGTGACTACTAATTTGTACTTTGTAATCCCTTCACCTTCTCCCCCATCTCCTAACCCCCTTCCCACCTAGCAACCATCAGTTTTCTTCTCTGTATCTATGAGTGTATTTCTGTTTTACATTTTTTAGCTTATTGATTCTATTGTAAAGGATTAATGATATTTGAAATACTGGATCTCTATGATTGATTTCTTTGTATGTTTGAAGTAGGAAAGGACCTTCGATACCATCTAGTTCAGAGATTACCAGTCATTTCATTTTCACGGACCCCCAAGAACCCAATTTTATTAGCTACTGGTTCACTTTTGAGAGTTATTTTAAGGTGTGCTTCATAATCTTTGTGTGTAAATCCAAAGCATGTATGTGAAAACATGACATTTATACTTATGATTGAATCATTTTTTTATTTGAATATCAGATAATTTTTTCCATTTTATTTTTGATCCAGATTGTAATTAACAGTCCATAGTTATAGGAGATTCAGAATCATATTGTGAAAAAGTAAATAATTAT